>NC_058100.1:24417500-25667500 GCF_020171115.1 Neogale vison
TGACACAGAAAGCACGTGCGGATGACCACTAGTCGTGAACATCCAATATGTGTTTGGGATGCCTAAGCGCCATAGCCTGCACTTTTATCAGAGTACATAATGTGCCCATAGTCCATCGTGTTCTATCTTCATTCCTTAAAGGAAAAGACCCTGTTATGAATGAGCACGAACCTAATATAATGATCCCTGAACAGATCCCTTCCTAAGAATGACCTGTCCGTGTGCTGTATGAGACACTTCATGATTGCTACACAGAGAAGATCCTCAGTTTCCAACTTAGAACAGTTCATCCCTGTCTTGAGAAAGTATTGTATCAGAGTTCTCTCGTACATTTGAAGTGTTCTGAATCGAGGTGGACACTGTGGTACATCACAGGTTTTGAGCTTCCTGTATGATTCATAGAGGCCTACGTGCCTTACCCTGTCTTTCACTCACAGGATGCAACCTTCCCGCTGTCCGTCCTAGTTCGAACTTCTTTCCTCCACTGGAAAGAAACTGGGAGAAGTGAGATTCTGTCTGAAGGAGTTTCCATTAAACAAAACTTGGTATAGTGCAACGGATAGTCGTCTGAGACGAGCCCTATGTGCGCCTATTGCAGTTACCACAGAGTCAGTAACAAGAGCTGCCTTCTTATTTTTTCTTTGTTTTTTTTTGTTATTTCATTTATTTATTTATTTATTTATTTATTTATTTCTATTTATATATTTTCATAAAAATATTATTCATTATTTTATTCACCACACCCAGTTCTCTATGCAGCCCATGCCCTCTATAATACCTACCACCTGGTACCCGAACCTCCCACCCCCCCGCCACTTCAAACCCCTGAGGTTGTTTTTCAGAGTACATAGTCACTCATGGTTCACCTACCCTTCCAATTTACCCGAATTCCCTACTCCTCTCTAATGCACCCTTTTTTTTCTTTTTGTATCTTTTTTTAAAATTTATTTATTTTCAGAAAAACATTATTCATTATTTTTTCACCACACCCAGTGCTCCATGCAAGCCGTGCCCTCTATAATACCCACCACTTGGTACCCCAACCTCCCATCCCCCCGCCACTTCAAACCTCTCAGATTGTTTTTCAGAGTCCATAGTCTCTCATGGTTCAACTCCCCTTCCAATTTACCCAAATTCCCTACTCCTCTCTAACGCCCCTTGTCCTCCATGCTATTGGTTATGCTCCACAAATAAGTGAAACCATATGGTAATTGACTCTCTCTGCTTGACTGATTTCACTCAGCATAATCTCTTCCAGTCCCGTCCATGTTGCTACAAAAGTTGGGTATTCATCCTTTCTGATGGAGGCATAATGCTCCATAGTATATATGGACCAAATCTTCCTTATCCATTCATCCGTTGAAGAGCATCTTGGTTCTTTCCATAGTTTGGCGACTTTGGCCATTGCTGCTATAAACATTGGGGTACAGATGGCCCTTCTTTTCACGACATCTGTGTCTTTGAAGTAAATACCCAGGAGTGCATTTGCAGGGTCATAGGGAAGCTCTATTTTTAATTTCTTGAGGAATCTCCACACTGTTCTCCAAAGAGGCTGCACAAACTTTCATTCCCACCAACAGTGTAAGAGGGTTCCCCTTTCTCCACATCCTCTCCAACACATGTTGTTTCCTGTTTTGTTAATTTTGGCCATTCTAACTGGTGTAAGCTGATATCTCAATGTGGTTTTAATTCGAATTTCCCTGAGGGCTAATGATGATGAGCATTTTTTCATGTGTCTGATAGCCATTTGTATGTCTTGATTGGAGAAGTGTCTGTTCATATCTTCTGCCCACTTTTTGATGTGTTTGTCTGTTTCGTGTGGGTTGAGTTTGAGGAGTTCATTATAGATCCTGGATATCAACCTTTTGTCTGTGCTGTCATTTGCAAATATCTTCTCCCATTCCGTGGTTTGCCTCTTTGTTTTTTTGACTGTTTCCTTTGCTGTGCAGAAGCTTTTGATTTTGATGAAGTCCCAGAAGTTTATTTTCGCTTTTGTTTCCTTTTATCTTTGGAGGTGTATCTTGAAAGAAGTTGCTGTGGCTGATATCAAAGAGATGACTGCCTATGTTCTCCTCTAAGATTCTGATGGATTCCAGTCTCACGTTGAGGTCTTTTATCCATTTTGAGTTGATCTTTGTGTACGGTGTAAGAGAATGGTCGAGTTTCATTCTTCTACATATAGCTGTCCAGTTTTCCCAGCACCATTTATAGAAGAGACTGTCTTTTTTACACTGTATATTTTTTTCCTGTTTTGTCAAAGATTAATTGACCATAGAGTTGAGGGTCCATATCTGGGCTCTCTACTCTGTTCCACTGGTCTACGTGTCTGTTTTTATGCCAGTACCATGCTGTCTTCGTGATCACAGCTTTGTAATAAGGCTTGAAATCACTTAAGGTGATGCCGCCAGTTTTATTTTTGTTTTTCAACATTTCCTTAGCGATTCGGGGTCTCTTCTGATTCCATACAAATTTTAGGATTAAATGTCTGTACTGCCTAGAGCAATCTATACTTTTAATGCCATTCCGATCAAAATTCCACTGGCATTCTTCAAAGAGCTGGAGCAAATAATCCTAAAATTTTTTAACAATTTTATTTATTTATTATACATAGAGAGAACACAAGTAGGCAGAGAGGCAGGCAGAGAGGAGGAAGCAGGCCCCCTGCTGAGCAGAGAGCCCGATGTGGGGCTCGATCCAAGGACCTTGGGATCATGACCTGAGACGAAAGCAGAGTCCTCAACCCACTGAGCCACCCAGGCGCCCCCCAAGTGCTGTCTTCTTTGACAGGCAACACTGCAACGAATCCCTCTTAATGCATACTTCCCTCACAAGTTTGGAAGCACTTTTTTTCCCCCAATTTATTTATTTTCAGAAAAACATTATTCATTATTTTTTCACCACACCCAGTGCTCCATGCAAGCTGTGCCCTCTATAATACCCACCACCTGGTACCCCAACCTCCCACCCCCCCGCCACTTCAAACCCTTCAGACTGTTTTTCAGAGTCCATAGTCTCTCATGGTTCACCTCCCCTTCCAATTTACCCAAATTCCCTACTACTCTCTAACGCCCCTTGTCCTCCATGCTATTGGTTATGCTCCACAAATGAGTGAAACCATATGATAATTGACTCTCTCTGCTTGACTGATTTCACTCAGCATAATCTCTTCCAGTCTCACTTTTGACACAGAAAGAATGTGCAGATGACCACTGGTCGTGAACATCCAATATGTGTTTGGGATGCCTAAGAGCCATAGTCTGCACTTTACTCACAGTACCTAATGTGCCTATTGTCCTTCCGGGTTCTATCTTCATTCCTCAAAAGAGAAGACACTGTTAGGAATGAGCACGCACTTGAAGTAGGATCCCTGAACAGAAACCTTCCTACGAATCACCCGTCAGGGTCCTGTATGAGACACTTCATGATTGCTACACAGTTAAGTCCCACAGTTTTCATCGTAGCACAGACTCATCCCTGTCGTGAGAACGTACTATAGAATCATACCCTTGTACATTTGATGTGTTCTGAGACAAGGTAGACACTGTGGAAGATCACAGGTGTTGAACTTCCAGTATGTGTCATAGAGGCCTAAGTGCCTTACCCTGTACTTCACTCACAGGATGCAACCTTCACGCTCTCGGTCCTTGTTCTATCTTATTTCCTCCACTGGAAAGAAACGGTGAGATGTAAGATTCCGCCTATAGGAGTTTCCCTTAAACAGAAATTGGTATAGTCCAAAGGATAGACTTACGAGACTGTAGCCCTATGTGCGCCTATTGAAGTAACCACAGAAGAGTCCCAAGAGCTTCCTTCTTTGACAGAAGCAACACTGCAACGAATGCCTCCTAAAGCACACATTCCTTACAATGATGGAAGCGTTTTTGCCACAGAAATAAAGTGTGGATGACCACTGGTCGTGAACATCCAATATGTGTTTGGGATGCCTAAGCGCCGTAGCCTGCATTTACTCACAGTACATAATGTGCCCATAGTCCGTCTGTCTTCTATCTTAATTCCTCAAAGGAGAAGACACTGTTATTAATGAGCACGCACTTTATGAATAGATACCTTCCTAAGAATCACCTGTCAGGGTCCTGTATGAGACACTTCTTGATGGCTACACAGACAGGTCATACAGTTTCCATCGTAGCACAGTCTCATCCTTGTCATGAGAACGTATTGTATCAGAGTTCTCTCGTACATTTGAAGTGTTCTGAGTTGAGGTGAACACTGTGGAAAATCACAGCTGTTGAACTTCCAGTATGTGTCATTAGGCCTAAGTGCCTTTCCCTGTGTTTCACTCACAGGATGCAACCTTCCCGCTGTCCGTCCTTCTTCTATCTTCTTTCCTCCCTTGGAAAGACACTGTGAGAAGTGAGATTCAGCCTATAGGAGTTTCCCTTAAACAGAACATTCTATAATCCAATGGATAGACGTCCGAGACATGAGCCTATTGCAGTTCCCACAGTGTCAGTCTCAAGAGCTGCCGTCTTTGCAGACGCAACACTGCAACGAATCCCTCGTAAAGCACACTTCCCTCACAATGTTGGAAGCGTTTTTGATACAGAAAGAAAGTGCGGATGACCATTGCTCGTGAACATCCAATATGTGTTTGGGAGGCCAAAGCGCCATAGCCTATACTTTACTCACAGTACCTAATGTTCTTATTGTCCGTCCGTGTTCTATCTTCTTTTCTCAAAGGAGAAGACACTGTTATGAATTACTATGCATGTGAAGTAGGATCACTGAACAGAAACCTTCCCAAGTATCACCTGTCAGGGTCCTGTATGAGACACTTTATGATTGGTAAACAGACAGGTCCACAGATTCCATCGAAGCACAGACTCATCCCTGTCGTGAGAACGTACTGTATCACCGTTCCCTTGTACATTTGAAGTGTTCTGAGACGAAGTAGACACTGTGGAACATCACAGGTGTTGAATATCCAGTATGTGTCATAGAGGCCTAAGAGCCTTACCCAGTCCTTCACTCACAGGATGTAACCTTCCCGCTGTCCGTCTTTGTTCTATCTTCTTTCCTCCACGGGAAAAACACTGTTAGAAGTGAGATTCCGCCTGAAGGAGTTTCCCTTAATTAGAAATTGCTATAGTCCAACGGATAGACTTAAGAGACTGTAGCCCTATGTGCGCCTAAGGGAGTTATCACAGAGTCAGTCCCAAGAGCTTCCTTCTTTGACAGACACAACACTTCAACCATTCTTTCCTAAAGCAGACTTCCCTCACAATTTTGGAAGCGATTTTGCTGCAGAAAGAATGTGCGGATGACCACTGGTCGTCAACATCCAATATGTGTTTGGGATGCGTAAGCGCCATAGCCTGCACATTACACACAGTACCTAATGTGCCCATTATCCATCCGTGTTCTATCTTCATTCCTCAAAGGAGAAGACACTGTTATGAATGAGCACGCACCTGAAGAAAGATCCCTGAACAGAAACCTTCCTAAGAATCACCTGTCAGGGTCCTGTATGAGACACTTCATGATTGCTACACAGACTGGTCCCACAGTGTCCAACTTAGCACAACTCATCCCTGTCATGAGAACGTACTGTAGCAACGTTCCCTCGTACATTTGATTGTTCTGAGAAGAGGTGGACACTGTGGAACATCACAGGTGTTGAACTTCCAGTATGTGTCATTGAGGCCTAAGTGCCTACCCTGTCCTTCACTCACAGGATGCAACCTTCCCGCTGTCCGTCCTTATTCTATCTTTTTTCTTCCACTGGAAAGACACTGTGAGAAGTGAGATTCTACCTGAAGAAGTTTTCCTTAACCAGAACTTGCAGAACTTTCAGTCCACCGGATAGATGTCCGAGACTGGAGCCCTATGTGCGCCATTGCAGTTAACACAGAGTCAGTCCCAAGAGCTTCCTTCTTTGACAGATTCAACACTGCAACGAATCCCTTCTAAAGCACACTTCCCTCACAATGCTGGAAGCGTTTTTGACACAGAAAGAAAGTGCGTACGCCACTGGTCCTGAACATCCAATATGTGTTTGGGTTGCCTAAGTATCATAGCCTGCACTTTTATCAGAGTACCTAATGTGGCCATAGTCCGACTGTGTTCTATCTTCATTCCTCAATGAGAAGACTCTGTTGTGAATGAGCATGCACCTAAAGTAATGATCCCTGAACAGATACCTTCCTAAGAATCACCTGTCCGTGTCCTGTATGAGACACTTCATGATTGCTACACAGAGAAGTACCTCAGTTTCCAACTTAGCACAGAATCATCCCTGTCGTGAGAATGTATTGTATCAGAGTTCTCTCGTACATTTGAAGTGTTCTGAGTCAGGGTGGACACTGTGGAAAATCACAGGTGTTGAACATCCATTACGTGTCATAGAGGCCTACGTGCCTTCCTTTGTCTTTCACACACAGGATGCAACCTTCCCGCTGTCCATCCTTGTTCTATCTTCTTTCCTCCACTGGAAAGACACTGTGAGAAGTGAGACTCCATTGGAAGGAGTTTCCCTTAACAGAACTTGCTATATTCCAACGGATAGACGTCCAAGACAGGAGGCTTATGTGCGCCTATTGCAGTTACCACAGAGTCAGTCCCAAGAGCTACCTCTTTGACAGACGCAACACTGCAACGATTCCCTCCTAAAGTACACTTCCCTAACAATGTTTGAAGCGTTTTTGACACAGAAAGAACATGCGGATGACCACTGGTCATGAACATCCAATATGTGTTTGGGATGCCTAAGCGCCATAGCCTGCATTTTACACAGAGGACCTAATGTGCCCATTGTCCATCCGTGTTCTATATTCATCCCTCAAATGAGAAGACACTGTTATGACTGAGTACGCACCTGAAGTAGGATCCCTGAACAGAAATCTTCCCAAGAATCACCTGTCTGGTCCTGGTATGAGACACTTCATGATTACTATATAGAGAAACTATACAGTTTCCAACTTAGTATAGACTCATCCCTGTCGAGAGAATGTACTGTATCAGAGTTCCCTCGTACATTTGAAGTTTTCTGAGTCGAGGAAGACACTGTGGAACATCATAGGTGTTGAACTTACAGTATGTGTCATAGAGGCCTAAGCGCCTTCCTAGTCCTTCACTCACAGGATGCAACCTTCCCGCTGTCCGTCCTTGTTCTAACTTCTTCCTCCACTGGAAAGACACTGTGAGAAGTGAGTATCCTCCTGAAGGAGTTTCCCTTATACAGAACTTGCTATAGTCCAAAGGATAGACGTAAGAGACTGTAGCCCTATGTGCGCCTATTGCAGTTATCACAGAGTCAGTTGCAAGAGGTTCGTTCTTTGAGAGACGAAACACTGCAACGATTCTCTACTAAAGCACACTTCCCTCACAATGTTCGAAGCGTTTTTGCCACAGAAAGAAAGTGCGGATGACCACTGGTCGTGAACATCCAATATGTGTTTGGGATGCCTAAGCGCAATAGCCGGTACTTTACTCACAGTACCTAATGTTCCCATTATCCGTCTGTGTTCTATCTTCATTCCTCAAAGGAGAAGACACTGTTATGAATGAGCAAGCACCTGAAGTAGGATTGCTTAACAGAAACTTTCCTAAGAATCATCTGTCGGGGTCCTGTATGGGACACTTCATGATTGCTACACAGACAGGTCCCACAGGGTCCAACGTAGCACGGACTCATCCCTGTCGTGAGAACGTGCTGTAGCACCGTTCCCTCGTAAATTTGAAGTGTTCTGAGATGAGGTAGACACTCTGGAACATCACAGGTGTTGAACTTCCAGCATGTGTGATAGATCCTTAATTGTCTTACCATGTCTTTCACGCCCAGGATGCAACCTTCCAGCTGTCCGTCCTTGTTCTATCTTCTTTCTCCCACTGGAAAGACACTGTGAAAATGAGATTCCGCCTGAAGGAGTTTCCCTTAAACAGAACATGCTATAGTCCAACGGATAGACATCCGAGACTGGAGCCCTATGTGCGCCTATTACAATTATCACAGATTCAGTACCAAGAGCTACCTTCTTTGACATACGCAACACTGCAATGAATCCCTTCTTAAGCACACTTCCCTGACAAATTTGGAAGCATTTTTGACACAGAAAGAAAGTGTGTACGCCACTGGTCGTGAACATCCAATATGTGTTTGGGATGCGTAAGCGCCATAGCCTGCAATTTACTCACAGTACCTTCTGTGCCCATTGTCCGTCTGTGTTCTATCTTCATTCCTCAAAGGAGAAGACACTGTTATGAATGAGTACGCACCTGAAGTAGGACCCCTGAATAGAAACTTTCCTAGGAATTACCTGTCAGGGTCCTGTAGGAGACACTTCATGATTGCTACACAGACCAGTCCCACAGTGTCCATATTAGCACAGACTCATCCCTGTTGTGAGAACGTACTGTAGCAACGTTCCCTCATACATTTGACGTGTTCTGAGATGAGGTAGACACTGTGGAACGTCACAGGTGTTGAACTTCCATTATGTGTCATAGAGGCCTAAATGCCTTAGCCTGTCATTCATTCACAGGATGTAAACTTCACTCTGTCCATCCTTGTTCTATCTTCTTTCCCCCACTGGAAAGGCACTGTGAGAAGTGAGAGTCCTCATAAAGGAGTTTACCTTAAAAAGAACTTGATGTAGAACAACGGATAGACGTCCGAGACTGGTGCCCTAAGTGCGCCTATTGTTGTTACCACAGAGTCATTCCCAAGAGCTTCCTTCTTTAACAAACGCAACACTGCAGTGAATCCCTACTAAAGCACACTTCCCTCTCAATGTTGGAAGCGATTTTGCCTAGGAAAGAAAGTGCGGATGACCACTGGTCGTGAACATCCTATATGTGTTTGGGATGCATAAGCGCAATTGCCTGCACTTTACTCACATACATAATGTGCCCATAGTCCTTCCATGTTCTATCTTCATTCCTCAAACGAGACGACACTGTTATGCATGAGCACGCACCTGAAGTAGGGTCCCTGAACAGATAACTTCCTAAGAATCACCTGTCAGGGTCTGGTATATGACACTTCATGATTGCTATATAGAGAAATCCCACAGTTTCCAACTTAAAACAGACTAATCCCTGTCGGGAGAATGTACTGTACATTCGCCTGAAGGATTTAACATTAAACAGAACTTGCTATAGTCCAACAGATAGACGTCCGGGACAGGAGCCCTATGTACGCCTATTACAGGTACGACAGAGTCAGTCCCAAGAGCTTCCTTCATTGACAGTTTCAACACTGCAACGAATCCCTCCTAAAGCACACATCCCTCAAAATGATGGAAGGATTTTTGCCACAGAAAGAAAGTGCGGATGAACAGTGGTCGTGAACACCCAATATGTGTTTGGGAACACATGTTACCCTGTCCTTCACTCACAGGATGAAAACTTCTGCTATCCGGTCTTCTTCTATCTTCTTTCCTCCACTGGAAAGACAATGTGAGAAGTGAGATTCCTCCTGAAGGAGTTTACCTTAAATAGAACTTGATGTAGACCAACGGATAGATGTCCGAGACTGGAGCCCTAAGTACGCCTATTGCAGTTATCACAGAGTCACGACCAAGAGCTTCCTTCTTTGAGAGAAGCAACACTGCAATGAATCCCTCCTAAAGCACACTTCCCTCACAATGTTGGAAGCGTTTTTGCCACAGAAAGAAAGTGCGGATGACCACTGGTCGTGAACATCCACTATGTGTTTGGGATGACTAAGCGCCATAGCCTGCACTTTTCTCACAGTACATAATGTGCCCATAGTCCGTCCGTGTTCTATCTTCAATCCTCAAATGAGAAGACACTGTTATGCATGAGCACACACCTGAAGTGGGATCCCTGAACAGATACCTTCCTAAGAATCACCTGTCAGGGTCCTGTATGAGACATTTCAAATTGCTATACAGAGAAGGCCCACAGTTTCCAACTTAGCACAGACTCATCCCTGGTGGGATGTACTGTATCAGAGTTCCCTCGTACATCTGAAGTGTTCTGAGTCGAGGTAGACACTGTGAAACATCACAGTTGTTGAACTTTGAGTATGTGCCATAGAGGCCTAAGAAGCCTTACAATGTCCTTCACTCACAGGATGAAACATTCCCGCTGTCCGTCATTGTTCTATCTACCTTCCTCCACTGGAAAGACACTTTGAGAGGTGAGATTCCCCCTGAAGGAGTTTACCTTAAACAGAACTTGATATAGACCAACGGATAGACGTCCGAGACTGGTGCCCTAAATGCGCCTATTGCAGTTACCACAGAGTCACTCCCAAGAGCTTCCTTCTTTGACATACGCAACACTGCAAAGAATCCCTCCTAAAGCACCCTTCCCTCACAAGGTTGGAAGCGTTTTTGGCACAGAAAGAAAGTGGGCACGGCTTGCATGGAGCACTGGGTGTGGTGAAAAAAATAATGAACACTGTTTTTCTGAAATAAATAAATTGGAAAAAAAATCATCAGGAAAGAAAAAAGAAAGAAAGAAAGTGGGGATGACCACTGGTCGTGAACATGCAATATGTGTTTGGGATGCATAAGCGCCATAGCTAGGACTTTACTCACAGTACATAATGTGCCCATAGTTCGTCCTTGTTCTATCTTCATTCCTCAAAGGAGAAGACACTGTTATGCATGAGCACGCAACTGAAGTAGGATCCATGAACAGATACCTTCCTAAGAATCACCGGTCTGGGTCTGGAATGAGACACTTCATGATTGCTATATAGAGAAATTCCACAGTTTCCAACTTAAAACAGACTCATCGGGGGGGACAAGATGGCGGGGTACTAGGAAGAGGCATCTTTTCAGCTGGTACCCCAAAGTGAGCTGATTACATACCAAAGAACTCTGATCACCCATGAAATCAGCCTGAGATCAGAATTATACACGTCTGGATCTCTACAGGGGCAGAAGACGCCAGTGAGCAGGTAAAGCGGAATGGGAACAGTGGACTGATATCGGAAGATAAACAAAAGGGGGAGGGAGCCACCAGAGGCGAACGGTGCAAACTAATACCCCAATACGAGCGAGAGTGCCCTGCGTCTGGGGACCAGCATTAACTTGGAGACTGGTTGAAAGCACTCCAAAAGAGCAAAGGATCGAGGGGAGGAAATTGTGGGAATCGGGGCGGCTAGGGACAGGGGTTTAAGTCCCCGGTCCCAGACGGCCTCCCCGGCGCAGAGGCAGAGAGAGTGTGGCGGAGAAACCGTCTCCTGGTCCCTAAGCCGCCAGCGTGCCCCAGAGCGCCTGGGTTCCGGCTCCTGTGAGGGGATGGGAGCCACGCCGGTCTGCAGAACGCGCGCTAGCCCTACAACAAAGCTTGAGATGCGCGCGCACGTAGCTCCAGCTCTCCTGGGTTTCTAAGGCCCGGGGGCGCTTCTTGACCCGGGCCATTGTTTCAAAGTCTAAGCCACGTGCACGCGAAACTCTTCCCCGGACAGAGGCGCGCAAAAGCCCAGCCTGCGGCTTACGGACCAGCGCCCCATTCTCAGTGCCCCAGACGCGCGCCCGACCCACAGCCAACTCTGAAAAGAGGTGCGCGCAAGCCTGGCACTCCCAGCCCCGACCGGCGGCAAAATCTCAGTGTGCGATCCCTGCTTGGAACCTCTCTGGCGGTCAGGAGCTCCCAGACAGCTGACACTGCCTTGGCTTTGGGGACGAGCAAAAGATCCTGCGCCCCCAGGGTCTGCAACACGGAACCTGCACTGCCAGCGTCCAAGGGGGAATTTATTCAGCTTCTGCACCCAGACTGAGGCTTCTCTCTGAGACGGAGATCAGGAAGTGTTCCAGGGTGCACCTTGACTGCACCAGAGTTGATACATCCAGCTACATCTGTTCAGTCTTCTCCCACCAAAATGACTAGGAGGAGGAATGCCAAACAGAAGAAAAATAAAGAGGATGGACCTTCTGCAATAGAGCTAACGGCTATCAACATAGACAATATGTCGGAAAGAGAATTCAGGCTAACAATTATCCAGGCAATAGCTAGGTTGGAGAAAGCCATGGATGACCAAACAGAATTGATTAGGGCCAAACTGAAAGCGACCAGACAGGATGTTCACAATGTTAGGGCGGAGCTTAAAGCTACCAGGGAGGAGGTCCACAATGCTCTCAATGAGTTCCAATCCAATCTAAACTCTCTCAAAGCTAGGGTAACTGAGACAGAAGATAGAATTAGTGATCTGGAAGACAAACAGATCGAGAGAAAGGATCAGGAGGAAGCCTGGAACAAACAGCTTAGATCCCACGAAAGCAGAATTAGGGAAATAAGTGATGCCATGAAGCGTTCCAACGTCAGAATTATTGGAATTCCTGAAGGGGAGGAGAAAGAAAGAAGTCTAGAAGAGTCGTGGAACAAGTCCTTCATGAAAACTTTCCGAATCTCGCGAATGAAACCAGCGTTCATGTACTAGAGGCTGAATGGTCTCCACCCAAGATTATACACTCCAAAAAAACATCACGACACCTGATAGTCAAATTGAGAAATTATAATTGTAGGTATAATCTCTTGAAAGCTGCCAGGGCAAAGAGGCTCCTTACTTACAGAGGGAAGCCCATCAGAATAACATCAGACCTGTCCACAGAGACCTGGCAAGCCAGAAGAGGCTGGCAAGATATATTCAGGGCACTAAATGAGAAGAACATGCAGCCAAGAATACTTTATCCAGCAAGACTGACATTCAAAATGGATGGAGAGATAAAGAGTTTCCAAGACCGGCAAGGCTTCAAAGACTATGCAACCACCAAGCCGATACTGCAGGAAATATTAAGGGGGGTGCTATAAAAGAGGAAAAATCCCAAGAATAGCATTGAACAGAAATATAGAGACAGTCTACAGAAAGAAAGACTTCAAAGGTAACTCGATGTCAATAAAAACGTATCTATCAATAATCACTCTCAATGTGAATGGCCTAAATGCACCCATAAAAAGGCACAGGGTTGCAGATTGGATAAAATGACAGGACCCATCCATATGCTGTCTACAAGAGACCCATTTTGAACCTAAAGATACACGCAGACTGAAAGTGAAGGGGTGGAGAAGCATCTTTCATGCCAATGGGACTCAAAAGAAGGCTGGGGTAACGAGTCTCATATTATATAAATTAGACTTCAAACTAAAGACTGTAGTCAGAGATACAGAAGGACACTACATAATCCTTAAAGGGACTATCCACCAAGATGATCTAACAATTGTAAATATCTATGCTCCCAATATGGGAGCAGCCAATTACTTAAGAAAACTGTTAATCAAGATAAAGAGTCATATTGATATGAATACACTAATCGTAGGTGATCTTAACACGCCTCTTTCAGAATTAGACAGATCATCGAAGCAGAAAATCAATAAAGAAATAAGAGCATTGAATGACACATTGGACCAGATGGACCTCATAGATATATACAGAACATTCCACCCTAAAACAGCAGAATACTCATTCTTCTCAAGTGCACACGGAACCTTCTCCAGAATAGACCACATACTGGGTCACAAATCAGGACTCAGCCGATACCAAAAGACTGAGATGATTCCCTGCATATTCTCAGATCACAATGCTTTGAAACTGGAGCTCAATCACAAGGAAAAGTTCCGAAGGAACTCAAACACCTGGAAGCTAAAGACCACCTTGCTTAAGAATGCTTGGATCAACCAGGAGATCAAAGAAGAACTGAAACAATTCATGGAAACCAATGAGAATGAAGACACTTCGGTCCAAAACCTATGGGATACAGCAAAGGCGGTCCTAAGGGGAAAATATATAGCCATCCAAGCCTTGCTCAAAAAAATTGAAAAATCCAGAACACACCAGCTGTCTCTACACCTTAAAGAACTGGAGGATCAACAACAAATCAAACCAACTCCACACATAAGAAGGGAAATCATCAAGATTAGAGCTGAGATCAATGAGGGAGAAACCAGAGATACAGTAGAACGTATCAATGAAACTAGAAGCTGGTTTTTTGAAAGAATCAATAAGATCGATAAGCCAATGGCTACACTAATCCAAAAGAAAAGAGAGAAATCCCAAATTCATAAAATTATGAATGAAAAGGGAGAGATCACAACTAACACCAAGGAAGTAGAAACAATCATCAGAAGTTATTACGAACAGTTATATGCCAATAAGCTTAGCAACCTAGATGAAATGGATGCATTCCTGGAAAAATATAAACTACCAACATTGAACCAGGAAGAAATCGACAACCTGAATAGACCAATATCTAATAACGAGATTGAAGCAGTGATCAAAAATCTCCCAAAAAACAAGAGCCCAGGACCTGACGGATTCCCTGGGGAATTCTACCAAACCTTCCAAGAAGAAATAACACCTATTCTCCTGAAGCTGTTTCAAAAAATTGAAGCAGAAGGAACACTTCCAGACTCTTTCTATGAAGCCAGCATTACCCTGATCCCCAAACCAGGCAAGGACGATACCAAAAAGGAGAATTTCAGACCAATATCACTGATGAATATGGATGCTAAGATTCTCAACAAGATCCTAGCCAACAGGATCCAAGAACACATTAAAAAGATTATCCAACATGATCAGGTGGGATTCATCCCTGGGCTACAAGGATGGTTCAACATTCGTAAATCAATCAATGTGATACAACAAATTAATATGAGAAGAGAGAAGAACCACATGGTCCTCTCAATTGATGCAGAAAAAGCATTTGACAAAATCCAACATCCGTTCCTGATTAAAACGCTTCAAAGTATAGGGATAGAGGGAACATTCCTGAACCTCATCAAATCTATCTATGAAAGACCCACAGCAAATATCATCCTCAATGGGAAAAAGCTTGCAGCCTTCCCATTGAGATCAGGAACAAGGCAAGGATGCCCACTTTCACCACTCTTATTCAACATAGTATTAGAAGTCCTAGCAACAGCAATCAGACAACAGAGAGAAATAAAAGGTATCCAAATTGGTAATGAAGAAGTCAAACTCTCTCTCTTCGCAGATGACATGATTCTTTATATGGAAAACCCAAAAGACTCCACCCCCAAACTACTAGAACTCATAGAGCAATTCAGCAGCGTGGCAGGATACAAAGTCAATGTGCAGAAATCAGTGGCTTTCTTATACACTAACAATGAAAATACAGAAAGGGAAATTAGAGAATCTATTCCATTTACTATAGCACCAAGAACCATAAGATACCTGGGAATAAACCTAACTAAAGAGGTAAAGGATCTATACTTGAGGAACTATAGAACACTCATGAAAGAAATTGAAGAAGACACAAAAAGATGGAAGACCATTCCATCCTCTTGGATCGGAAGAATAAACATTGTTAAAATGTCTATACTGCCTAGAGCAATCTATACTTTTAATGCCATTCCGATCAAAATTCCACCGGCATTCTTCAAAGAGCTGGAGCAAATAATCCTAAAATTTGTATGGAATCAGAAGAGACCCCGAATCGCTAAGGAAATGTTGAAAAACAAAAATAAAGCTGGCGGTATCACCTTACCTGATTTCAAGCTTTATTACAAAGCTGTGATCACCAAGACAGCATGGTACTGGCCTAAAAACAGACACATAGACCAGAGGAACAGAGTAGAGAGCCCTGATATGGACCCTCAACTCTATGGTCAATTAATCTTCGACAAAACAGGAAAAAATATACAGTGGAAAAAAGACAGTCTCTTCAATAAATGGTGCTGGGAAAACTGGACAGCTATATGTAGAAGAATGAAACTCGACCATTCTCTTACACCGTACACAAAGATCAACTCAAAATGGATAAAAGACCTCAATGTGAGACAGGAATCTATCAGAATCTTAGAGGAGAACATAGGCAGTAATCTCTTTGATATCAGCCACAGCAACTTCTTTCAAGATACGTCTCCAAAGGCAAAGGAAAGAAAAGCGAAAATAAACTTCTGGGACTTCATCAAAATCAAAAGCTTCTGCACAGCAAAGGAAACAGTCAAAAAAACAAAGAGGCAACCCACGGAATGGGAGAAGATATTTGCAAATGACAGCACAGACAAAAGGTTGATATCCAGGATCTATAATGAACTCCTCAAACTCAACCCACACGAAACAGACAAACACATCAAAAAATGGGCAGAAGATATGAACAGACACTTCTCCAATCAAGAAATACAAATGGCTATCAGACACATGAAAAAATGCTCATCATCATTAGCCCTCAGGGAGATTCAAATTAAAACCACATTGAGATATCACCTTACACCAGTTAGAATGGCCAAAATTAACAAAACAGGAAACAACATGTGTTGGAGAGGATGTGGAGAAAGGGGAACCCTCTTACACTGTTGGTGGGAATGCAAGTTGGTGCAGCCTCTTTGGAGAACAGTGTGGAGATTCCTCAAGAAATTAAAAATAGAGCTTCCCTATGACCCTGCAATTGCACTCCTGGGTATTTACCCTAAAGACACAGATGTCGTGAAAAGAAGGGCCATCTGTACCCCAATGTTTATAGCAGCAATGGCCACAGTCGCCAAACTATGGAAAGAACCAAGATGCCCTTCAACGGATGAATGGATAAGGAAGATGTGGTCCATATACACTATGGAGTATTATGCCTCCATCAGAAAGGACGAATATACAACTTTTGTAGCAACCTGGACGGGACTGGAAGAGATTATGCTGAGTGAAATCAGTCAAGCAGAGCGAGTCAATTATCATATGGTTTCACTCATTTGTGGAGCATAACCAATAGCATGGAGGATAAGGGGCGTTAGAGAGTAGTAGGGAATTTGGGTAAATTGGAAGGGGAGTTGAACCATGAGAGACTATGGACTCTGAAAAACAGTCTGAGGGGTTTGAAGTGGCGGGGGGGTGGGAGGTTGGGGTACCAGGTGGTGGGTATTATAGAGGGCACAGCTTGCATGGAGCACTGGGTGTGGTGGAAAAATAATGAATACTGTTTTTTTGAAAATAAATTGGGGAAAGAAAAAAACAAAACAGACTCATCCCTTTCGGGAGAATGTACTTTATCAGAGTTGCCTCGTACATTTGAAGTTTTCTGAGTCAAGGAAGACACTGTGGAACATCACAGGTGTTGAACTTCCAGTATGTGTCATAGATTGCTACGTGCATTACCCTGTCCTTTACTCACAGGATGCACCCTTCCCGCTGTCCTTCCTCGTTCTATCTTCTTTCCTCCGCTGGAAAGACACTGTGAGAAGTGAGTATCCCCCTGAAGGAGTTTCCCTTAAACAGAACTTGCTATAGTCCAACGGATAGATGTAAGAGATGTAGCCCTTGTGGGCCTATGTGCTTATCACAGATTCAGTCCCAAGTGCTTCCTTCTTTAACAGACGCAACACTGCAAAGAATCCCTCCTAAAGCACACTTCCCTCACAATTTTGGAATATTTTTGCCACAGAAAGATAGTGCGGATGACTGCCGGTCGTGAACATCCAATATGTGTTTGGAATGTGTAAACGCCATAGCCTGCACTTTACTCACAGTACCTAATGTGCCCATTATCCGTCTGTGTTCTAACTTCATTCCTCAAGGGATAAGACACTGTTATGAATGAGCCGGCATCTGAAGTTGGATCCCTGAACAGATACCTTCCTAAGAATCTCCTGTCAGGGTCTGGTATGAGACATTTCATGATTGCTATACAGAGATGGCCCACAGTTTTAACCTTAGCACAGACACATCCCTGTCATAAGATTGTAGTATATAAGAGTTCCCTCGTACATTTGAAGTGTTCTGAGTCGAGGCAGACACTGTGAAACATCACAGATGTTGAACTTCGAGTATGTGTCATAGAGGCCTAAGTGCCGTACCCAGTCCTTCACTCACAGGATGCAAACTTCCCGCTGTCCATCCTTGTTCTATCTTCTTTCCTCCACTGGAAAGTCACTGTGAGAAGAGAGATTCCTACTGAAGGAGTTTACTTTAAACAGAACTTGATATAGTCCAAAATAGATGCCCGAGACTGGTGCCCTATGTGCGCCTATTGCATTTACTACAGAATCAGTCCCAAGAGCTTCCTTCTTTGACATTCGCAACAATGCAACGAATCCCTCCTAAAGCACACTTCCCTCACAATGTTGAAAGCGTTTTGACACAGAAAGAAAATGCGGATGACCACTGGTCGGGAACATCCAATATGTGTTTGGGATGCCAAAGCGCCCTAGCCTGCACTTTACTCACAGTACATAATGTGCCCATAGTTCATCTGTTTTCTATCTTCATTCCTCAAAGGAGAAGACACTGTTAAGCATGAGCATGCACCTGAAGTAGGATCCCTGAACAGATACCTTCCTAAGAATAACCTGTCTGGGTCTGGTATGAGACATTTCATGATTGCTATATAGAGAAGTCCCACAGTTTCCAACGTAGCTCAGACTCATCCATGTCGGGAGAATGTACTGTATCAGAGTTCCCTCGTACATTTGAAGTGTTCTGAGTCGAGGTAGACACTGTGAAACATCACAGGTGTTGAAATTCGAGTATGTGTCATAGAGGCCTAAGTGCCTTATCCTGTCCTTCATTTACAGGATGCAACCTTCCAGCTATCCGTCCTTGTTCTATCTTCTTTTCTCCACTGGCAAGACACTGTGAGAAGAGAGATTCCACCTGAAGGAGTTTACGTTAAACAGAACTTGATATAGACCAACGGATAGACGTCTGAGACTGGTGCTCTAAATGCACCTATAGCAGTTACCACAGAGTCACTCCCAAGACTTCCTTCTTTGACAGACGCAACACTGCAATGAATCCCTCCTAAAACACCCTTCCCTCACAATGTTAGAAGGATTTTTGTCACAGAATGAAAGTGGGGATGACCACTGGTCGTGAACATCCAATATGTATTTGGGATACATAAGCACCATAGCCTGCGGTTTACTCACAATACATAATGTGCCCATAGCTCGTCCGTGTTCTATCTTCATTCCTCAAAGGAGAAGACACTGTTATGCATGAGCACGCAACTGAAGTAGGATCCATGAACAGATACCTTCCTAAGAATCACCGGTCTGGGTCTGGTATGAGACACTTCATGATTGCTATATAGAGAAATCCCACAGTTTCCAACTTAAAACAGACTCATCCCTGTCGGGAGAATGTACTGTATCAAGTTCCCTCATACATTTGAAGTTTTCTGAGTCAAGGAAGACACTGTGGAACATCACAGGTGTTGAACTTCCAGTATGTGTCATAGAGTGCTACGTGCATTACCCTGTCCTTCACTCACAGGATGGAACCTTCCAGCTGTCCATCCTTGTTATATCTTCTTTCCTCCACTGTAAAGACACTGTGAGAAGTGAGTATCCTACTGAAGGAGTTTCCCTTAAACAGAACTTGCTATAGTCCAACGGATAGACGTAAGAGACTGTAGCCCTATGTGCGCCTATAGCAGTTATCACAGAGTCAGTCCCAAGAGCTTCCTTCTTTGAAAGTCGCAACACTGCAACTATGCTCTCCTAAAGCACACTTCCCTGACAATGTTGGAAGCGTTTTTGCCACAGAAAGAAAGTACGGATGACCACTGGTCAGGAACATCCAATACGTGTTTGGGATGCCTAAGTGCCATAGCCTGCACTTTACTCACAGTACCTAATGTGCCCATGGTCCGTCCGTGTTCTATCTTCATTCCCAAAGGAGAAGACACTGTTATGAATGAGCAGGCACCTGAAGTAGGATCTCTGAACCGATACCTTCTTAAGATTCACTTGTCAGGGCCTGGTTTGAGACATTTCATGATTGCTATAAAAGAAGGCCCACCGTTTCCTCTTGAACAGACTCATCCCAGTCGTCAGAATGTACTGTATCAGAGTTCCCTCATACATTTGAAGTGTTCTGAGTCAAGGTAGACAATTTTGAACATCACAGGTGTTGAACTTCCAGTATGTGTCATAGAGGCATAAGTGCCTTACAGTGTCCTTCACTCACAGGATGCAACCTTCCCGCTCTCCATCCTTGTTCTATTTTCTTTCCTCCACTTGAAAGGCACTGTGAAAAGTGAGATTCCGCCTGAAGGAGTTTCCCATAAACAGAACTTGCTATAGTTCAATGGATAGACGTACTAGCCAGTAGCCCTATGTGCACCTATTGAAGTAACCACAGAGTCAGTCCCAAGAGCTTCATCTTTGACAGTCGCAACACTGCAACGAATCTCTCCTAAAGCACACTTCCCTCACAATTTTGGAAGCATTTTTGCAACAGAAAGAAAGTGCGGATGACCACTCGTCGTGAACTTCCAAATAGTGTTTGGGATGCCTAATCGCCATAGCCTGCACTTTACTCACTGTACCTAATGTGCCCATTGTCCATCCATGTTCTAGCTTCATTCCTGAAAGGAGAAGACAGTGTTATGAATGAGCACGCATCTGAAGTAGGATCCTTGAACAGATACCTTCCTAAGAATCACCTGTCATGGTCTGGTATGAGACACTTCATAATTGCTATATAGAGAAGTCCCACAGTTTTCAATTTAGCACAGAGTCATTCCTGTCGTGAGAATGTACTGTCAGAGTTTTCTTGTACATTTGAATTGCTCTGAGTCGAGGAAGACACCGTGGACCACCACAGGTGTTGAACTTCGAGTATGTGTTATAGATGCTTAAGTGTCTTACCCTGTCCTTCACTCACAGGATGCAACCTTCCTGCTGTCCGTCCTTATTTTATCTTCTTTCTTCCACTGGAAAGACACTGTGAGAAGTGAGATTCCACCCGAAGGAGTTTTCCTTAAACAGAACTTGCTATATTCTAAAGGATATGTGTCCGAGACTGGAGCCCTATGTGCGCCTATTGCAGATACCACCAAGTCACTCCCAAGAGCTTCCTTCTTTGACAGACGTAACAGTGCAACGAATCACAACTAAAGCACACTTCCCTCACAATGTTGGAAGCGTTTTTGACACAGAAAGAAAGTGCGGATGACCACTGGACCTGAACATCCAATATGTGTTTGGGATGCCTAAGCACCATAACCAGTACTTTACTCACAGTACCTAATGAGCCCATAATCCGTCCCTGTTCTATCTTCATTCCCCAAATGAGAAGACAGTCTTATGAATGAGTATGCACCTGAAGTAGGATCCCTGAGAGAAACTTTCCTAAGAATCATCTCTCAGGGTCCTATTTGAGACCCTTTATTATTGCTGCACAGACGGGTCCCACAGATTCCAACTTAGCACAGTCTCATTCCTGTTGTGAGACTGTACTGTACCAAAGTTCCCTCGTACATTTGAAGTGTTCTGAGTCGATGTAGACACTGTGGATTATCAGAGGTGTTGAAATTCCAGTATGTGTCATAGAGTACTATGTGCATTACCCTATCCCACACTCACAGGATGCAAACTTGCCTCTGTCCGTCCTTTGTCTATCACCTTTCCTCCACTGGCAAGACACTGTGAGAAGTGAGTATCCGCCTGAAGGAGTTTCCCTAAAACAGAACTTGCTATAGTCCAACTGACAGACGTACAAATTTGTAGCCCTATGTGAGCCTATTGAAGTTACCACAGAGTCAGTCCCAAGAGCTTTCTTCTTTGACAGACGCAACACTGCAAAGAATCTCTCCTAAAGCACACTTCCCTCACATCTTGGAAACGTTTTTGCCACAGAAAGAAACTTGGATGACCACTGGTCGTGAACATCCAATATCTGATTGGGATGCGTAAGCGCCATAGCCTGCACTTTACTCACAGTACCTAGTGTGCCCATTGTCCGTCTGTGTTCTATCTTCATTCCTCAAAGGAGAAGACACTGTTATGAATGAGCAAGCACCTGAAGTAGGATCCCTGAACAGATACCTTTCTAAGAATCACCTGTCAGGGTCTGCTATGAGACACTTCATGATTGCTATACAGAGAAGGCCCACAGTTTCCAACTTAGCACAGACTCATCCCTGTTGTGAGAATGTACTGTATCAGAGTTGCCTCCTACATTTGCAGTGTTCTGAGTCCAGGTAGACACTGTGGAACATCACAGGTTTTGAACTTCGATTATATGTCATAGAGGCCTAAGTGCCTTACCCTTTCCTTACTCAAAGTATGCAACTTTCCCACTGTCCCTCCTTGTTCTATCTTCTTTCCTCCACTGGAAAGACACTGTGAGAAGTGAGATTCCAATTGAAGGAGTTAACCTTAAACAGAACTTGCTACAGTCAAATCGATAGACGTCCGAGACTGGAGCCCTATGTGCACCTATTGCAGTTACCACAGAGTCACTCCCAGGAGCTTCCTTCTTTGAAAGATGCAACACTGCAACAAATCCCTCCTAAGGCATACTTCCCTCACAATGTTGGAAGCGTTTTTGACACAGAAAGAAAGTGCGGATGACCACAGGTCCTGAACATCCAATATGTGTTTGGGATGCCTAAGCGCCATAGCCTGCACTTTACTCACAGTACCTAATGTGCCCATAGTCCGTCCGTGTTCTATCTGCATTCCTCAAAGGAGGAGACACTGTTATGAATGAGTAAGCATTTTAAGTAGGATCCCTGAAAAGAAACCTTCCCTAGAATCACCTGTCAGGGTCCTGTATGATACAATTTATGATAGCTACACAGACAGGTCCTACAGTTTCCAAATTATCATAGACTCATTCCTGTCCTAGAACCTACAGTAGCACAGTTCCCTCGTACTTTTGAAGTGTTTTGAGACGAGTTAGGCACAGTGGAACATCACAGGTGTTGAACGTCCTGTATGTGTCATAGAGGCCGAAGTGGTTACCTGTCCATCACACAGAATGCAAACTTCCCGTTCCCCTTCATTGATGTATTTTCCTTCCTCAATGAGAAAGACAATGTGAGAAGTGAGATTATGCTTGAAGGAGTTTCGCTTAAACAGAACTTGCTATAGTCCAACGGATAGACATCTGATAGTAGAGAGCCATGTGCGCCTATTGCAGTTACCAGAGAGTCAGTCCGAAGAGCTTCTTTCTTTAACAGACGCAACACTGCAACGAATCCCTCATAAAGCACACTTCCCTCACTATGTTGGAAGCGTTTTTGACACAGAAAGAAAGTGTGGATGACCACTGTTCATGGACATCCAATATGTGTTTGGGATGCCTAAGCACCATAGCCTGCACTTTGCTCACAGTACCTAATGTGCCCATACTCCGTACGTGTTCTATCTTCATTCCTTAAAGGAGGAGACACTATTATGAATGAGAACGCACTTTAAGTAGGATCCCTGAAAAGATACCTTCCTAAGAATCACCTGTCAGGGTCCTGTATGAGACACTTTATGATTGCTACACAGACAGGTCCTACAGTTTCCAACTTAGCACAGACACATTCCTGTCCTGAGAAAGTACAGTAGCCCAGTTCCCTCGTATATTTGAAGTTATTTGAGACTAGTTAGACACAGTGGAACATCACAGGTGTTGACCTTCCAGTGTGTCCTAGAGGCCGAAGTGTTTACCTGTCCATCACACACAGAATGCAAACTTCCCGCTCCCCTACATTGTTGTATCTTCTTTCCTCAATGTGAAAGACACTGTGAGAAGTGTGATTATGCCTGAAGGAGTTTCCCTTAAACAGAACTTGCTATAGTCCAACGGATAGATGTCTGATATTAGGGCCCTATGTGTGCCTATTGCAGTTACCACAGACTCAGTCCCAAAAGCTTCCTTTTTTGAAATACGCAACACTGCAATGAATCCCTTCTAAAGTACACTTCCTTCACTATGTTTGAAGCGTTTTCGACACAGATTGGAAGTGCGGATGACCACTGGTCATGAACATCCAATATGTGTTTTGTATGCCTAAGCGCCATAGCCTGCATTTTACTCACAGTACCTAATGTGCCCATAGTCCGTCTGTGTTCTATAGCATTGCTCAAAGGAGAAGACACTATTATGAATGTGAACGCACATAAGTAGGATCCCAGAAAAGATACCTTCCTAAGAATCACCTGTCAGCGTCCTGTATGAGACACGTTATGATTGCTACACAGACAGTTCCTACAGTTTCCAACTTAGCACAGACTCATTCCTGTCGTGAAAACGTACAGTAACACAGTTCCCTCGTACATTTGACGTGTTTTGAGACGAGTTAGACACAGTGGAACATCACACGTGTTGACCTTCCAGTATGTGTCATAGAGGCCTAAGTGCCATACCCTGTCCTTCAGTCTCAGGGTGCAACGTTCCCTCTGTGCGTCCTTGTTCTATCTTCTTTCCTCCACTAGAAAGACACTGTCAGAAGTGAGATTCCTCCTGAAGGAGAATCCCTTAAAAAGAACTTGCTATAGTTCAACGGATAGATGCCTGATACTAGAGCCCTATGTGCGCCTATTGCAGTTACGACAGAGTCAGTCCCAAGAGCTTCCTTCTTTGAAAGACACAACACTGCAACGAATCCCTCCTAAAGCATACTTTCCTCACAATGATGGAAACGTTTTTGACACAGAAAGAAAGTGCGGATGACCACAGGTTCTGAACTTCCAATATGTGTTTGGGATGCCTAAGCGCCATAGCCTGCACTTTACTCACAGTACCTAAAGTGCCCATAGTCCGTCCGTGTCTATCTGCATTCCTCTAAGTAGGAGACACTGTTATGAATTAGTAAGCATTTTAAGTAGGATCCCTGAAAAGAAACCTTCCCTAGAATCACCTGTCAGGTTCCTGTATGATACACTTTGATTGCTACACAGACAGGTCCTACAGTTTCCAACTTAGCTCAGACTCATTCCTGTCCTGAGAACGTACAGTAGCACAGTTCCCTCATACATTTGAAGTGTTTTGAGATGAGTTAGACACAGTGGAACATCACAGGTGTTGACCTTCCAGTGTGTCCTAGAGGCCGAAATGGTTACCTGTCCACCACACACAAAAAACAAACTTCCCCCTCCCCTTCATTGATATATTTTCTTTCCTCAATAAGAAAGACAATGTGAGAAGTGACATTATGCCTGAAGAGGTTTCCCTTAAACAGAACTTGCAATAGTCCAACGGATAGACGTCTCATACTAGAGCGCCATGTACGCCTATTGCAGTTACCACAGAGTCAGTCCCAAGAGCTTCCTTCTTTTACAGATGCAACACTGCAACGAATCCCTCCTAAAGCACACTTCCCCCACTATGTTGGACGCGTTTTTGACACAGGACGAAAGTGTGGATGAAAACTGGTCATGAACATCCAATATGTGTTTGGGATGCCTAAACACCATAGCCAGCACTTTACTCACAGTACCTAATTTGCCCATACTCCGTCCGTGTTCTATCTTCATTCCCCAAAGGAGGAGACACTGTAATGAATGAGAACGCTCTTTAAGTAGGATCCCTGAGAAGATACCTTCCTAAGAATCACCTGTCAGGGTCCTGTATGAGACACTTTATGATTGCTACACAGACAGGTCCTATAGTTTCCAACTTAGCACAGACTCATTCCAGTTGTGAGAAAGTACCAGCACAGTTCCCTCGTACATTTGAAGTGTTTTGAGACGAGTTTGACATAGTGGAACTTCACAGGTGTTGACCTTCCAGTATGTGTCTTTGAGGCCGAAGAGTTTACCTGTCCATCATTCACAGAATGCAAACTTCCCGCTCCCCTACATTGTTGTATCTTCTTTCCTCAATGTGAAAGACACTGGGAGAAGTGTGATTATGGCTGAAGGTGTTTCCCTTAAACAGAACATGCTATAGTCCAACGGATAGACGTCTGATACTAGAGCCCTATGTGTGCCTATTGCAGTTACCACAGAGTCAATCCCAAAGCTTCCTTTTTTGAAAGACGCAACACTGCAATGAATCCCTCCTAAAGCACCCTTCCCTCACAATGTTGGAAGCGTTTTCGACACAGAATGGAAGTGCGGATGACCACTGGTCATGAACATCCAAAATGTGTTTGGGATGCCTAAGCACCATAGCTGGCACTTTACTCACAGTGCCTAATGTGCCAATAGTCCATTTGTGTTCTATCTGCATTACTCAAAGGAGGAGACAGTGTTATGAATGAGAACGCAGTTTAAGTAGGATCCCTGCAAAGATACCTTCCTAAGAATCACCTGCCTGGGTCCTGTATGAGACACTTTATGATTGCTACACAGACAGGTCCTACAGTTTCCAACTTAGCACAGCCTCATTCCTGTCGTGAGAACGTACAGTAGCACCGTTCCCTCATATATTGAAGTGTTTTGAGACGAGTTAGACACAGTGGAACATCACACGTGTTGACCTTCCTGTATGTGTCAGAGAGGCCTAAGTGCCATACCCTGTCCTTCACTCTCAGGGTGCAAGATTCCTCTGTGCGTCCTTGTTCTATTTCCTTTCCTCCACTAGAAAGACACTGTCAGAAGTGAGATTCCGCCTGCAGGAGATTCCCTTAAGCAGAACTTGCTATAGTCCAACGGATAGACGCCTGATACTAGAGGCCTATGTGCGCCTATTGAAGTTATCAGCGAGTCAGTCGCAAGAGCTTCCTTCTTTGACAGACGCAACACTGCAACGATTCTCTCCTAAAGCACACTTCCCTCACAATGTTGGAAGCGTTTTTGCCACAGAAAGAAAGTGCGGATGACCACTGGTTGTGAACATCCACTATGCGTTTGGGATGCCTATGCGCCATAGCCTGTATGTTACTCACAGTACCTAATGTGCCCATTGTCCGTCCATGTTCTATCTTCATTCCTCCAAGGAGAAGACACTATTATGAATGAGCACGCCCCTGAACAGAAACCTTCCTAAGAATTACATGTCAATGTCCTGTATGAGACACTTCATGATTGTTACACATTCTGGTCCCACAGTGTCCAACTTAGCACAGACTAATCCCTGTCGTGCGAATGTACTGTAGCACCATTCCCTCGTACATTTGACTATTTTGAGATGTTGTAGACACTGTTGAACATCACAGTGTTGAACTTCCAGTATGTGTTATAGAAGCCTAAGTGCCTTACCCTGTCATTCACTGACAGGATGTAAACTTCCCTCTGTCCGTCCTTGTTCTATCTTCTATCCTCCACTGGAAAGGCACTGTGAGAACTGAGATTCTGCCTGAAGGAGTTTCCCTTAAACAGAACTTGCTATAGTCCAATGGATAGACGTACGAGACTGTAGCCGTATGTGCGCCTATTGAAGTCACCACAAGTCAGTCTTTCTGAAGCTCTTGAGCTTCTTTTATTGACAGATGCAACACTGCAACGAATCCCTCCTAAAGCACACTTCCCTCACAATGATGGAATGGTTTTTACCACAGAAAGAAAGTGCCGATGACCACTGGTCGTGAACATCCAATATGTCTTTGGAATGCGTAAGCGCCATAGCCTGCAATTTACTCACAATTCCTAAAGTGCCCATAGTCTGTCCTTGTTCTATCTTCATTCCTCAAAGGAGAAGATACTGGTATGAATGAGCACGCACCTGAATTAGGATCCCTGAACAGATACCTTCCTAAGAATCACCTCTTAGGTTCTGATAAGAGACTCTTCAAGTTTTGTAGCAACATGGACGGGACTGGAAGAGATTATGCTGAGTGAAATCAGTCAAGCAGAGAGAGTCAATTATCATATGGTTTCACTCATTTGTGGAGCATAACCAATAGCATGGAGGACAAGGGGCGTTAGAGAGGAGTAGGGAATTTGGGTAAATTGGAAGGGGAGGTGAACCATGAGAGACTATGGACTCTGAAAAACAGTCTGAGGGGCTTGAAGTGGCGGGGGGGTGGGAGGTTGGGGTACCAGGTGGTGGGTATTATAGAGGGCACAGCTTGCATGGAGCACTGGGTGTGGTGAAAAAATAATGAATACTGTTTTTCTGAAAATAAATAAATTGGGAAAAAAAATAAAAATAAAATAAAATAAAATAAAATATCCAAAAAAAAAAAAAAAGAGACTCTTCATGATTGCTGTACAGAGAGGGCCCACAGTTTCCAACTTAGTACAGACTCATCCCTGTGTGAAATTGTACTGTATCAGAGTTCCCTCGTACATTTGAAGTGGTCTGAGTCGAGGTAGACACTGTGGAACAACATAGGTTTTGAACTTCGAGTATGTGTCATAGAGGCCTAAGTGCCATACCCTGTCCTTCACTCTCAAGGCACAACGTTCCCTCTGTGCGTCCTTGTTCTATCTTCTTTCCTCCACTGGAAAGACACTGGAAGAAGTGAGATTCGCCTGAAAGAGATTCCCTTTAACAGAACATGCATGGTCCAACGGATAGACGTCTGATTCTAGAGTCCTATGTGCGCCTTATTGCTGTTACCACAGAGTCAGTCCCAAGAGCTTCCTTCTTTGACAGATGCAACACTGCAACGAATCCCTCCTAAAGTACACTTACCTCACAATGTTGGAAGCGTTTTTAACACAGAAAGAGAGTGCGAATGACCACATGTCCTGAACATCCAATATGTGTTTGGGATGCCTAAGCGGCATAGCCTGCACTTTACTCACAGTACCTAATGTGCCCATAGCCCTTCCATGATCTATCTGGATTCCTCAAAGGAGACGACACTGTTATGAATGAGAATGCACTTTAAGTAGGATCCCTGAAAAGATACCTTCCTAAGAATCACCTGTCAGGGTCCTGTATGAGACACTTTATGATTGCTACACAGACAGGTCCTACAGTTTCCAACGTAATACAGACTCATTCCTGTCCTGAGAACATACAGTAGCACAGTTCCCTCGTACGTTTGAAGTTATTTGAGACTAGTTAGACACAGTGGAATATCACATGTATTGACCTTCCAGTATGTATCATAGAGTCCTAGGTGCCATACCCTGTCCTTCACTCTCAGGGCACAATGTTCACTCTGTCCGTCCTTGTTCTATCTTCTTTCCTCCACTGGAAAGACACTGTGAGAAGTGAGATTCCACCTGAAGGCGATTCCCTTAAAAAGAACTTGCTATAGTCCAATGGGTAGACGTCTGATACTAGAGCCCTATGTGCGCCTATTGCTGTTACCACAGAGTCAGTCCCAAGAGCTTCCTTCTTTGACAGACGCAACACTGCAATGAATATCTCCTAAGCACACTTCCCTCACAATATTTGAAGCGTTTTTGACACAGAAAGAATGTGCGGATGATCACAGGTCTGAACATCCAATATGTGTTTGGGATGCCTAAGCGCCATAGCCTGCACTTTACTCACAGTACCTAATGTGTCCATAGTCCATCCTTGTTCTATCTGCATTCCTCAAAGGAGGAGACAATGTTATGAATGAGTAAGCACTTTAAGTAGGATCTCTGAAAAGACCTTCCCTAGAATCACCTGTCAGGGTCCTGTATGAGACACTTTATGATTGCTACACAGACAGGTCCTACAGTTTCCAACGTAATACAGACTCATTCCTGTCCTGAGAACATACAGTAGCACAGTTCCCTCATACATTTGAAGTTATTTGAGACTAGTTAGACACAGTGGAATATCACATGTATTGACCTTCCAGTATGTATCATAGAGTCCTAAGTGCCATACCCTGTCCTTCACTCTCAGGGCACAACGTTCACTCTGTCCGTCCTTGTTCTATCTTCTTTCCTCCACTGGAAAGACACTGTGAGAAGTGAGATTCCGCCTGAAGGCGATTCCCTTAAAAAGAACTTGCTATAGTCCAATGGGTAGACGTCTGATACTAGAGCCCTATGTGCGCCTATTGCTGTTATCACAGAGTCAGTCCCAAGAGCTTCCTTCTTTGACAGACGCAACACTGCAATGAATATCTCCTAAGCACACTTCCCTCACAATATTTGAAGCGTTTTTGACACAGAAAGAATGTGCGGATGATCACAGGTCTGAACATCCAATATGTGTTTGGGATGCCTAAGCACCATAGCCTGCACTTTACTCACAGTACCTAATGTGTCCATAGTCCATCCTTGTTCTATCTGCATTCCTCAAAGGAGGAGACAATGTTATGAATGAGTAAGCACTTTAAGTAGGATCCCTGAAAAGACCTTCCCTAGAATCACCTGTCAGGGTCCTGTATGAGACACTTTATGATTGCTACACAGACAGGTCCTACAGTTTCCAACTTAGCACAGACACATTCCTGTCATGAGAACATACAGTAGCACAGTTCCCTTGTACATTTGAAGTGCTTTGAGACAAGTTAGACACAGTGGAACATCACAGGTATTGACCTTCCAGTATGTGTCATAGAGGCCGAAGTGGTTACCTGTCCATCACACACAGAATGCAAACTTCCCGCTCCCCTACATTGTTGTATCTTCTTTCCTCAATGTGAAAGACACTGTGAGAAGTGTGATTATGGCTGAAGGAGTTTCCCTTAAACAGAACTTGTTATAGTCCAACGGATAGACGTCTGATCCTAGAGCCCTATGTGCGCCTATTGCAGTTACCACAGAGTCAGTCCCAAGAGCTTCCCTCTTTGACAGACGCAACACTACAACGAATCCCTCCTAAAGCACACTTCCCTCAAAATGTTGGAAGTGTTTTTGACACAGAAAGAAAGTGTGGATGACCACTGTTCATGAACATCCAAAATGTATTTGGGATGCCTAAGCGCCTTTGCCTGCACTTTACTCACAGTACATTAAAAAGATTATTCACCACGACCAAGTGGGATTTATTCCAGGGCTGCAAGGTTGGTTCAACATCCGCAAATCAGTCAATGTGATACAACACATCAATAAAAGAAAGAACAAGAACCATATGATACTCTCAATAGATGCTGAAAAAGCATTTGACAAAGTACAGCATCCCTTCCTGATCAAAACCCTTCAAAGTGTAGGGATAGAGGGCACATACCTCAATATCATCAAAGCCATCTATGAAAAACCCACTGCAAATATCATTCTCAATGGAGAAAAACTGAAAGCTTTTCCACTAAGGTCAGGAACACGGCAGGGATGTCCATTATCACCACTGCTATTCAACATAGTACTAGAAGTCCTAGCCTCAGCAATCAGACAACAAAAGGAAATTAAAGGCATCCAAATCGGCAAAGAAGAAGTCAAATTATCACTCTTCGCAGATGATATGATACTCTATGTGGAAAACCCAAAAGACTGCACTCCAAAACTGCTAGAACTTATACAGGAATTCAGTAAAGTGTCAGGATATAAGATCAATGCACAGAAATCATTTGCACTTCTCTACACCAACAACAAGACAGAAGAAAGAGAAATTAAGGAGTCAATCCCATTTACAATTGCACCCCAAACCATAAGATACCTAGGAATAAACCTAACCAAAGAGGCACAGAATCTATACTCAGAAAACTATAAAGTACTCATGAAAGAAATTGAGGAAGACACAAAGAAATGGAAAAATGTTCCATACTCACAGTACCTAATGTGCCCATTGTCCGTACATATTCTATCCTCATTCCTCAAAGGAGAAGACACTGTTAAGAATGAGCACGCCCCTGAACAGAAACCTTCCTAGGAATCACATGTCAATGTCATGTATGAGACACTTCATGATTGCTACACAGACCGGTAACACAGTGTCCAACTTAGCACAGAGTCATCCCTGTCATGAGAACGTACTGTAGCATCGTTCTCTCGTACATTTGACTATTCTGAGACGAGGTACACACTGTGGAACATCACAGTGTTGAACTTCCAATATGTGTTATAGAGGTCTAAGGGCATTACCCTGTCATTCACTCACAGAATGTAAACTTCCCTCTGTCCGTCCTTGTTCTATCTTCTTTCCTCCACTGGAAAGACACTGTGAGAACTGAGATTCCGCCTGAAGGAGTTTCCCTTAAACAGAACTTGCTACAGTCCAACGGATCGACGTCCGAGTTTGGAGCCCTATGTTCGCCTATTGCAGTTACCACAGAGTCAGTCCCAAGAGCTTCTTTTTTGACAGACACAACACTGCAACGAATACCTCCAAAGCACACTTCCCTCAATGATGGAAGCATTTTTACCACAGAAAGAAGGTGCGGATGACCGCTGGTCATGAACATCCAATATGTGTTTGGAATGCATAAACGCCTTAGCCTGCACTTTACTCACATTAACTAATGTGCCCATTGTCCGTCTGCATTCTATCTTCATTACTCAAAGGAGAAGATACTGGTATGAATGAGCACGGACCTGAAGTAGGATCCATGAACAGATACCTTCCTAAGAATCACCTGTCCGGGTCTAGTATGAGACACTTCATGAATGCTATACAGAGATGGCCCACAGTTTCCAACTTAGCACAGATTCATCCTTGACGTGACAATGTACTGTATCAGTGTTCCCTCGTACATTTGAAGTGCTCTGAGTCGAGGTAGACACTGTGGATTCTCACAGGTGTTGAAATTCCAGTATGTGTCATAGATTGCTATGTGCATTTCCCTGTCTTTCACTCACAGGATGCAACTTTCCCGCTGTCCGTCCTTGTTCTATCTTCTTTCCTCCACTGGAAAGACACTGAGAGAAATGAGATTCCGCCTGAAGAAGTTTTCCTTAAACAGAACTTGCTATAGTCCAACAGATTGCCGTAAGAGACTGTAGCCTATGTGCGCCTATTGAAGTTACCACATCGTCAGTCCAAAGAGCTTCCTTCTTTGACAGACGCAACTGTGCAACAAATCCCTCTTAAAGCACACATCCCTCACAATGATGGCAGCGTTTTTGCCACAGAAGGAAAGTGCAGATGACCACTGGTCGTGAACATCCAATAGTGTTTGGGATGCATAAGCGCCATAGCCTGCACTTTACTCACAGTATTTCATGTGCCCATTGTCTGACCGTTTTCTATCTTCATTCCTCAAAGGAGAAGACACTGTTATGAATGAGCACGCACCTGAAGTAGGATCCCTGAACAAAAACCTTCCTAAGAATCACCAGTCATGGTCCTGTATGAGACACTTCATGATTGCTACACAGACTGGTCCCAAGTGTCCAACTTAGCCCAGACTCATCTCCTTCGTGAGAACGCACTGTAGCACCATTCCCTTGTACATTTGACTATTTCGAGAGGAGGTAGACACTGTGGAATATCACAGTGTTGAACTTCCAGTATGTGTTATAGAGGCCTATGGGCCTTACCCTGTCATTCACACACAGGATGTAATCTTCCCTCTGTCCGTTCTTCTTCTATCTTCTTTCCTCCACTGGAAAGACACTGTGAGAACTGAGATTCCGCCTGAAGGAGTTTCCCTTAAACAGAACTTGCTATAGTCCAACGGAGAGACGTCTGATCCTAGAGCCCTATGTGCGCCTATTGCAGTTACCACAGAGTCAGTCCCAAGACTTCCTTCTTTGAGAAACACAACAGTGCAAAGATTCTCTACTAAGGCACACTACCCTCAGAATGTTGGAAGCGTTTTTACCACAGAAAGAAAGTGCGGATGACCAGTGGTCGGGAACATCCAATATGTGTTTGGAATGCGTAAGCGCCATAGCCTGCAATTTACTCACAATACCTAGAGTGCCCATTGTCCGTCCTTGTTCTATCTTCATTCCTCAAAGGAAAAGATACTGGTATGAATGAGCACGCACCTGATTTAGGATCCCTGAACAGATACCTTCCTAAGAATCACCTGTTTGGTCTGATAAGAGACTCTTCATGATTGCTATACAGAGAGGGCCCACAGTTTCCAAATTAGCAGAGATTCATCCCTGTTTAAAAATGTACTGTATTAGATTTCCTTCATACATTTGAAGTGGTCTGAGTCGAGGTAGACACTGTGGAACATCACAGGTGTTGAACTTCGAGTATGTGTCATAGAGGCTTAAGTGCCTTTACCTGTCCTTCACTCACAGGATGCAACCTTCCCGCTGTCCGTCCTTGTTCTATCTCTTTCCTCCACTGGAAAGACACTGTGAGAAGTGAGATTCCGCCTGAAGGAGTTTCCCTTAAACAGAACTTGCTGTAGTCCAACGGATAGACTTCTGAGACTGGAGCCCTATGTGCGCCTATTGCTGTTACCACAGAGTCAGTCCCAAGAGCTTCCTTCTTTGACAGACACAACACTGCAACGAATCCCTCCTAATGCACACATTCGTCACAATGATGGAAGCGTTTTTGACACAGAAAGAAAGTGCGGATGACCACTGGTCGGGAACATCCAATATGTGTTTGGGATCGTACGCACCATAGCCTGCACTTTACAAACAGTACCTAATGAGCCCATTATCTGTCCGTGTTTTATCTTGATTACTCAAAGGATAAGACATTGTTATGAATGAGCACGAACCTGAAGTAGGATCCCTGAACAAATACCTTTCTAAGAATCACCTGTCAGTGTCTGGTATGAAACACTTCATTATTGCTATACAGAGATGTCCCACAGTTTTCAACTTAGCACAGACTCATTCCTGTCGTGAGAATGTACTGTCAGAGTTCCCTTGTACATTTGAAGTGCTCTTAGTCGAGGAAGACACTGTGGAATATCACAGGTGTTGAAATCGAGTATGTGTCATAGATGCCTAAGTGCCTTACCATGTCATTCACTCACAGGATGCAACCTTCCGGCTGTCCGTCCTTGTTTTATCTTCTTTCTTCCACTGGAAAGACTCTGTGAGAAGTGAGATTCCGCCCGAAGGAGTTTACCTTAAACAGAACTTGCTATAGTCCAAAGGATATGTGTCCGAGACCAGAGCTCTATGTGCGCCTATTGCAGTTACCACAGTGTCACTCCCAGGAGCTTCCTTCTTTGACAGACGCAACACTTCAACGAATCCCTCCTAAAGCACACTTCCCTCACACTGTTGGAAGTGTTTTTGACACAGAAAGAAAGTGCGGATGACAACTGGTCTTGAACATCCATTTAGTGTTGGGATGCCTAATCGCCATAGCCTTTTCTTTACTCACAGTACCTAATGTGCCCATAATCCGTCCATGTTCTATCTTCATTCCTCAAAGAAGAAGACACTGCTATGAATAAGCACGCACCTGAAGTAGGATCTCTGAACAGAAACTTTCCTAAGAATCACCTGTTTGTGTTATGTGAGACACTTCATGATTTCTACACAGATAGGTCCCACAGATTCCAACTTTGCACAGACACATTCCTGTCGTGAGAATGTACTGTATCAGAATTCCCTCGTACATTTGAAGTGTTCTGAGTGGAGGTAGACACTGTGGAACATCACAGGTGTTGAACTTCGAGTATGTGTCATAGAGGCTAAGTGCCTTACCCTGTCCTTCACTCACAGGATGCAACCTTCCCGCTGTCCGTCCCTGTTCTATCTTCTTTCCTCCACTGGAAAGACACTGTGAGAAGTGAGATTATGCCTGAAGGAGTTTCCCTTAAACAGAACTTGCTATAGTCCACCGGATAGACGTCCTAGACTGGAGACCTATGTGCACCTATTGCAGTTAACACAGAGTCAGTCCCAAGAGCTTCCTTCTTTGACAGACATAACACTACAATGAAGCACAACTAAAGCATACTTCCCTCACAATGTTGGAAGCATTTTTGACACAGAAAGGAAGTGCGGATGACCACTAGTCCTGAACATCCAATATGTGTTTGGGATGCCTAAGCGCCATAGCCTTCACTTACTCACAGTACCTAATGAGACGTTTTTTCAGTCCGTATTCTATCTGCACTCCTCAAAGGAGAAGACACTCTTATGAATGAGTGCGCACCTGAAGTAGGATCCCTGACTGAAACTTTCCTTAGAATTACCTGTCAGTTTCCTATGTGAGACACTTCATGAATGCTACACAGACAGGTCCCAAAGATTCCAACTTAGCACCATCTCATTCTTTTCATTCTTTTCATGTACCACATTTCTCTCGTACATTAGAATTGCTCTGAGATGAGGTAGACACTGTGGAACATCACAGGTGTTGAACTTCCAGTATGTGTCATAAAGTGCTAGGAGCATTACCCTGTCCTTCACTCACAGGATGCAACCTTCCCGCTGTCCGTCCTTGTTCTATCTTCTTTCTTCCACTGGAAAGACACTGTGAGTAGTGAGATTCCACCTGAGGAGTTTCCCTTAAATGGAACTTGCTATAGTACAACGGATAGACATACGAGACTGTAGCCCATGTGCGCTTATTGAAGTTACCACAGAGTTAGTCCCAAGAGCTTCTTTCGTTGACAGACGCAACACTGCAACGAATCCCTACTAAAGCACACATCCCTCACAATGATGGAAGCGTTTTTGCCACAGAAAGATAGTTGGATGACCACTGGTCATGAACATCCAATATGTGTTTGGGATGCCTAAGTGCCATAGCCTGCACTTTACTCACAGTACAGTATGTGCCCATAGTCCGTCCGTGTTTATTTTTATTCCTCAAAGGAGAAGACACTGTTATGAATAAGCACGATCCTGAAGAAGGATCCCTGAACAGATACCTTCCTAAGAATCACAAGTCAGGGTCTTTTATGAGACACTTCATGATTGCTATATAGAGAAGTCCCACAGTTTCCAATTTAGCAGAGACCCATACCTGTCAGGAGAGTGTACAGTATCAGAGTTTCCTCGTACATTTGAAGTGTTCTGAGTCCAGGAAGACCCTGTGGAACATCACAGGTGTTGAACTTCAAGTATGTGTCATATAGGCCTAAGTGACTTAACCCTGTCCTTAACGCACAGGATGCAACCTTCCCGCTGTTTGTCCTTGTTCTATCTTCTTTCCTCCACTGGAAAGACACTGTGAGAATTTAGATTCCTTCTGAAGGAGTTCCCGTTAAACAGAACTTGAAAAACAGTCTGAGGGGTTTGAAGTGGCGGGGGGGTGGGAGGTTGGGGTACCAGGTGGTGGGTATTATAGAGGGCACGGCTTGCATGGAGCACTGGGTGTGGTGAAAAAATAATGAATACTGTTTTTCTGAAAATAAAGAAATTGGAAAAAAACCCCAGAACTTTCTATAGTTCAATGGATAGACGTAAGAGACTGTAGCCGTATGTGCTCCTATTGCAGTTATCACAGAGACACTCCCAAGAGCTTCCTTCTTTGACAGACGCAACATTGCAACGATCCCTCCAAAGGCACAGTTCCATCACAATGTTGGAAGTGTTTTTGCCACAGAAAGAAAGTGCGGATGACCACTGGTCGTGAACATCGAAATAGTGTTTGGGATGGCTAAGCGCCTTAGCCTGCACTTTACTCACATTACCTATGAACCCATAGTCCGTCCATGTTCTATCTTCATTCCTCAAAGGAGAAGACCCTGTTATGAATGAGCACGTAACTGAATTACGAACCCTGAACAGATACTGTCCTAAGAATCACCTGTCAGGGTCCTGTAGGAGACACTTCATGATTGTTACACCGACCGGTCCCATGGTGTCCAACTTAGCACAGACTCATCCCTGTCGTGAGAATGTACAGTAGCAACGTTCCCTCGTACATTTGACGTGTTCTGAGTCAAGGTAGAAACTGTGGAACATCACAGGTGTTGAATTTTAGTATGTGTCATAATCGCCTAAGTGCCTTTCCGTGTCATTCACTCACATGATGTAAACTTCCTTCTGTCCATCCTTGTTCTATCTCTTTCCTGCACTGGAAAGACACTGTGAGAAGTGAGATTCCGCCTGAAGGAGTTTCCCTTAAACAGAACTTGCTATAGTCCAACGGATAGACGTCTGAGAGAGGAGCCCTAGGTACGCCTATTGCAGTTAACACAGAGTCAGTCCCAATAGCTTCCTTCTTTGACAGACGCAACACTGCAATGAATACCTCCTAAAGCACCCTTCCCTCACAATGTTTGAAGCGTTTTTGACACAGAAAGAAAGTGCGGATGACCACTGGTCGTGAACATCCAATGTGTGTTTGGGATGCATAAACGCCACAGCCTGCACTTTACTCACAGTACCTAAAGTGCCCATTGTCCGTCCGTGTTCTATCTTCATTCCTCAAAGGAGAAGACTCTGTTATGAATGAGCACGTACCTGAATTATGATCCCTGAACAGATACCGTCCTAAGAATCACCTGTCAGGGTCTGTTATGAGACAGTTCATGATGGCTATACTGAGAAGTTCCACAATTTCCAACATAGCACAGACTCATCCCTGTCATGAGAATGTACTGTATCAGAGTTCCCTCATTCATTTGAAGTGTTCTGAGTCGAAGTAGACAGTGTTGAACATCACAGGTGTTTAACTTCCAGTATGTGTCATAGAGGCCTAAATGCCTTACCCTGACCGTCACTCACAGGTTGCAACGTTCCAGCTGTCCGTCCTTGTTCTATCGCCTTTCCTCCACTGGAAATACCCTGTGAGAAGTGAGATTCCTCCTGAAGGAGATTACCTTAGACAGAACTTTCTATAGTCCAAGGAATAGACTTCCGAGACTGGAGCCCTATGTGCACCTATTGCAGTTACCACAGAGTCACTCCCAAGAGCTTCCTTCTTTGACAGACACAACACTTCAAAGAATCCCACCTAAAGCACACATCCCTCACAATGTTGGAAGCATTTTTGATACAGAAAGAAAGTGCGGATGACCACTGGTCGTTAACATCCAGATAGTGTTTGGGATGCCTAAGTGCCATAGCCTGCACTTTACTCACAGTACCTAATGACCCCATCGTCCGTCCATGTTCTATCTTCATTCCTCAAAGGAGAAGACACTGTTATGAATGATTACGCACCTGAAAGAGGATCCCTGAACAGAAACCTTCCTAAGAATCACCTGTCAGGGTCCTTTATGAGACACTTCATGATTGCTACAGAGACCGGTCCCACAGTGTCCAACTTAGCACAGACTCAACCCTGTCATGAGAACGTACTGTAGCAACTTTCCTTTGTACACTTGACGTGTTCTGAGTCGAGGTAGACACTGTGGAACTTCACAGGTGTTGAACTTCCAGTATGTGTCATAGTGGCCTAAGTGCCTTACCATTTTATTCACTCACAGGATTTAAACTTCCTTCTGTCCGTCCTTGTTCTATCTTCTTTCCTCCACTGGAAAGATACATTGAGAAGTGAGATTCCGCCTGAAGGATTGAACCTTAAACAGAACTTGTTATAGTCCAATGGATAGATGTCTGAGAGAGGAGCCCTATGTACGCCTATTGCAGTTACCACAGAGTCAGTCCCAGGAGCTTCCTTCTTTTACAGAAGCAACACTCAACGATTCTCTCCTAAAGCACACTTCCCTCACAATGTTGGAAGCATTTTTGCCACAGAAAGAAGGTGCGTATGACCACTAGTCGTGAACATCCAATATATGTTTGGGATGCTTAAGCGCCATACCCTGCACTTTACTCACAGGACCTAATGTGCCCATTATCTGTCCGTGTTCTATCTTCATTCCTCAAAGGAGAAGACACTGTTATGAATGAGCACACACCGGAAGTAAGATCCCTGAACAGAAACCTTCCTAAGAATCACCTGTCAGGGTCCTGTATGGGACACTTCATAATTGCTACACAGACCGGTCCCAAAGTGTCTAACTTAGCACAGACACATCCCTGTCGTGAAAACGTACTGTAGCACCGTTCCCTTGTACATTTGAGTGTTCTGAGACGAGCTAGACACTGTGGAACATCACAGGTGTTGAACTTCCAGTTAGTGTCATAGAGGCCTAGTGCCTTCCCCTGTATTTCACTTACAGGTTGCAACCTTCCCGCTGTCCGTCCTTGTTCTATCTTCTTTCCTCCATTGGAGAGACACTGTGAGACGTGAGATACCGCCTGAAGGAGTTTCCATAAAAGAACATGCTATAGTCCAACAGATAGACATCCGAGACTGGAGCCCTAAGTTCGCCTATTGGAGTTACCAGAGTCACTCCCAAGAGCTTCCTTTTTGACAGATGCATCACTGCAATGAATCCCTTCTAACACACTTCCCTCACAATGTTGGAAGCGTTTTTGAAACAGAAAGAACATGCGGATGATGATGGTCGTGAACATCAAATATGTGTTTGGGATCCCTAAGCGCCATAGCCAGTACTTTACTAACAGTACCTAATGTGCCCATTGTCAATCCGTGTTCTATCTTTATTCCTCAAAGGCGAAGACACTGTTATGAATGAGTACGCACCTGAAGTGGAATCCCTGAACAGAAACCTTCCCAAGAATCACCTGTCAGGGTCTGGTATTAGACAGTTCACGATTGCTACACAGAGAAGTCCCTCAGTTTCCAACTTAGCAGAGACTCATCCCTGTCGTGAGAACGTATTGAATCAGTGTTCTCTCGTACATTTGAAGTGTTCTGAGTCGAGGTGGCACTGTGGAACACCACATGTGTTGAACTTCTAGTATGTGTCATAGAGGCCTAAGTGCCTTCCCCTGTCTTTCACTCACAGGAAGCAACCTTCCCGCTCTCTGTCCTTGTTCTATCTTCTTTCCTCCACTGAAAAGACACTGTGGGAAGTGAGATTCCACCTGAAAGAGTTTCCCTTAAATAGAACGTGCTATAGTCCACCGGATAGACGTCCGAGACTGGAGCCCTATGTGCGCCTATTGCAGTTACCACAGAGTCAGTCCCAAGAGCTTCCTTCTTTGACAGATTCAACACTGCAACGAATCCCTTCTAAAGCACACTTCCCTCACAATGTTGGAAGCGTTTTTGACACAGAAAGAAAGTGCGTACGCCACTGGTCCTGAACATCCAATATGTGTTTGGGATGCCTCAGCACCATAGCCTGCACTTTTATCAGAGTACCTAATGTGGCCATAGTCCGACCGTGTTCTAACTCCATTCCTCAAAGGAGAAGACCCTGTCGTGAATGAGCACGCACCTAAAGTAATGATCCCTGAAGAGATACCTTCCTAAGAATCACCTGTCCGTGTCCTGTATGAGACACTTCATGATTGCTACACAGCGAAGTCCCTGAGTTTCCAACTTAGCACAGAATCATCCCTGTCATGAGAATGTATTGTATCAGAGTTCGCTCGTACTTTTGAAGTGTTCTGAGTCCAGGTGGACAAGTGGAACATCACAGGTGTTGAACTTCCAGTGTGTGTCATAGAGGCCTAAGTGCCTTCCCCTGTCTTTCACTCACAGGATGCAATCTTCCCGCTGTCCGTCCTTGTTCTATCTTCTTTCCTCCACTGGAAAGACACTGTGAGAAGTGAGATTCCACCGGACGAAGTTTCCCTTAACCAGAACTTGCTATAGTCCAACGTATAGACGTCCGAGACTGGAGGCCTATGTGCGCCTATTGCAGTTACCACAGAGTCACTCCCAAGAGCTGCCTTCTTTGACAGACGCAACACTGCAACAAATCACAACTAAAGCACACTTCCCTCACAATGTTGGAAGCATTTTTGACACAGAAAGAACATACGGATGACCACTGGTCGTGAACATCCAATATGTGTTTGGGATTCCTAAGCGCCATAGCCTGCACTTTACACACAGTACCTAATTTGCCCATTGTCCGTCCGTGTTCTATCTTCATTCCTCAAGGAGAAGACACTTTATGAATGAGTACGCTCCTGAAGACGGATCCCTGAACAGAAACCTTCTCAAGAATCACCTGTCAGGGTCTGGGATAGGACACTTCATGATTACTATTTAGAGAAGTCCCACAGTTTCCTACTTATTACAGTCTCATCCCTGTCTGGTGAATGTACTGTATCAGAGTTCCCTCGTACATTTGAAGTGTTCTGAGTCGAGGAAGACACTGTGGAACATCATAGGTGTTGAACTTCCAGGATGTGTCATAGAGGCCTAAGTGCCTTCTCTGTCCTTAACTCATGAGATGAAAACTTCACGCTGTCTGGCCTTTTTCTATCTTCTTCCTCCACTGGAAAGACACTGTGAAAAGTGAGATTCCACCAGAAGGAGTTTCCCTTAAACAGAACTTGCTATAGTCCAAATGATAGACATAAGAGACTGGAGCCCTATGTGCGCCTATTGGAATATCACAGAGTCAGTCCCAAGAGGTCCTTCTTTGAGAGACGCAACTCTGCAACGATTCTCTCCTAAAGCACACTTCCGTCACAATGTTGGAAGCGTTTTTGCCACAGAAAGAAAGTGCGGGTGACCACTGGTCGTGAACATCCAATATGTGTTTGGGATGCCTAAGCGCCATAGCCTGCACTTTACTCACAGGACCTAATGTTCCCATTATCCGTCGTTGTTCTATCCTCATTCCTCAAAGGAGAAGACACTGTCATGAATGAGCATGCACCTGAAGTACGATCCCTGAACAGAAACCTTCCTAAGAATCACCTGTCAGGGTCCTGTATGAGACACTTCATAATTGCTACACAGACCGGTCCCAAAGTGTCCAACGTAGCACTGACTCATCCCTGTCGAGAGAACGTACTGTAGCACCGTTACCTCGTACATTTTAAGTGTTCGAGACGAGGTAGACACTGTGGAACATCACAGGTTTTGAACTTCCAGTATTTGTCATAGAGGCCTATGTGCCTTACCCTGTCATTCAATCACAGGATGTAAAATTCCTTCTGTCCGTCCTTATTCTATCTTCTTTCCTCCAATGGAAAGACACTGTGAGAAGTGAGATTCTACCTGAAGGATTTAACCGTAAACAGCACTTGCTATAGTCCAACGGATAGACGTCCGAATCAGGAGCCCTAAGTGCGCCTTGTGCAGTTACCACAGAGTCACTCCCAAGAGCTTCCTTCCTTGACAGACGCAACACTACAACGAATCCCTTCTAAAGCACACTTCCCTCACAGTTTTGGAAGCGTTTTTGACACAGAAAGAACGTGCAGATGACCAGTAGTCATGAACATCCAATATGTGTTTGTAATGCATAAGCGCCATAGCCTGCACTTTTATCAGAGTACCTAATGTGCCCATAGTCCTTCCGTGTTCTATCGTCATTCCTCAAAGGAGAAGATCCTGTTATGAATGCGCATGCACCTAAAGTAATGATCTTTGTTCATATACCTTCTTAAGAATCCCCTGTCTGGGTCCTTTATGAGACACTTCCTATTTGCTACACAGAGAAGTCCCTCAGTTTCCAACTTAGCACAGACTCATCCCTGTCGTGATAACGTATTGTATTGGAGTTTTCTTGTACATTTGAAGTGTTCTGAGTCGAGGTGGACACTGTGGAACATCAAAGGTGTTGAACTTGCAGTATGTGTCATAGAGGCCTAAGTGCCTTCCCGTCTCTTTCACTCACAGGATGCAACCTTCCCACTGTCCGTCCTTCTTCTATCTTCTTTCCTCCACTGGAAAGACACTGTGAGAAGTGAGATTCCGCCTATAGGAGTTTCCCTTAAACAGAACTTGTTATAGTCCAACGGATAGACGTCCGAGACTGGGGCCTTATGTGCGTCTATTGCAGTTACCACAGAGTCACTCCCAAGAGCTTCCTTCTTTGACAGGCGCAACACTGCAACGAATCCCTTCTAAAGCACTGGGTGTGGTGAAAAAATAATGAATACTGTTTTTCTGAAAATAAATAAATTGGGAAAAAAAAAATAAAGCACACTTCCCTCACAATGTTAGAAGCATTTTGACACAGAAAGCACTTGCGGATGACCACTAGTCGTGAACATCCAATATGTGTTTGGGATGCCTAAGCACAATAGCCTGCACTTTTATCAGAGTACATAATGTGTCCATAGTCCGTCGTGTTCTATCTTCATTCCTTAAAGGAGAAGACCCTGTTATGAATGAGTACGCACCTAATGTAATGATCCCTGAACAGATACCTTCCTAAGAATCACCTGTCCGGGTGCTGTATGAGATACTTCATGATTGCTACTCAGAGAAGTTCCTCAGTTTCCAACTTAGCACAGTTCATCCCTGTCGTGAGAACGTATTGTATCAGAGTTCTCTCGTACAATTGAAGTGTTCTGAATCGAGGTGGACACTTTGGTACATCACAGGTGTTGAGCTTCCAGTATGTTTCATAGAGGCCTAAGTGCCTTACCCTGTCTTTCACTCACAGGATGCAACATTCCCACTGTCCGTCCTAGTTCGAACTTCTTTCCTCCACTGGAAAGAAACTGTGAGAAGTGAGATTCTGCCTGAAGGAGTTTCCATTAAACAGAACTTGGTATAGTGCCACGGATAGTCGTCCGAGACTGGAGCCCTATGTGCGCCTATTGCAGTAACCACAGAGTCAGTCCCAAGAGCTGCCTTCTTATTTTGTTTTTGTTTTTGTTTTTTTTTGTCATTTTTAAAAATTTATTTATTTATTTATTTTTTCAATTTATTTATTTTCAGAGAAACATTATTCATTATTATTTAACCACACCCAGTTCTCTATGCAACCCGTGCCCTCTATAATACCCACCACTTGGTACCCCAACCTCCCAAGCCCCCGCCACTTCAAACCTCTCAGATTGTTTTTCAGAGTCCATAGTCACTCATCGTTCACCTCCCCTTCCATTTTACCCAAATTCCCACTCCTCTCTAATGCCCCCTTTTTTTTCTTTTTGTATCTTTCTTAAAAATTTATTTATTTACTTAGAAAAACATTATTTATTATTTTTCCACCACACCCAGTGCTCCATGCAAGCTGTGCCCTCTATGATACCCACCACCTGGTACCCCAACTTCCCACTCCCCCGCCACTTCTAAACCCTCAGATTGTTTTTCAGAGTCCATAGTCTCTCATGGTTCACCTTCCTTTCCAATTTACCCAAATTCCCTACTCCTCTCTAATGCCCCTTGTCCTCCATGCTATTTGTTATGCTCCCCAAATAAGTGAAACCATATGATAATTGACTCTCTCTGCTTGACTTATTTCACTCAGCATAATCTCTTCCAGTCCCGTCCAGGTTGCTACAAAAGTTGGGTATTCATCCTTTCTGATGGAGGCATAATACGCCATAGTGTATATGGACCACATCTTCCTTATCCATTCATCCGTTGAAGGGCATCTTGGTTCTTTGCATAGTTTGGCGACCGTGGCCATTGCTGCTATAAACATTGGGGTACAGATGGCCCTTCTTTTCACGACATCTGTGTCTTTGGGGTAAATACCCAGGAGTGCAATTGCAGGGTCATAGGGAAGCTCTATTTTTATTTTCTTGAGGAATCTCCACACTGTTCTCCAAAGAGGCTGCACCAACTCGCATTCCCACCAACAGTATAAGAGGGTTCCCCTGTCTCCACATCCTCTCCAACACATGTTGTTTCCTGTTTTGTTAATTTTGGCCATTCTAACTGGTGTAAGGTGATATCACAATGTGGTTTTAATTTGAATCTCCCTGAGGGCTAATGATGAGGAGCATTTTTTCATGTGTCTGATAGCCATTTGTATTTCTTGATTGGAGAAGTGTCTGTTCATATCTTCTGCCCATTTTTTGATGTGTTTGTCTGTTTCGTGTGGGTTGAGTTTGAGGAGTTCATTATAGATCCTGGATATCAACCTTTTGTCTGTACTGTCATTTGCAAATATCTTCTCCCATTCCATGGGTTGCCTCTTTGTTTTTTTGACTGTTTCCTTTGCTGTGCAGAAGCTTTTGATTTTGATGAAGTCCCAGAAGTTTATTTTCGCTTTTGTTTCCTTTGCCTTTGGAGACGTATCTTGAAAGAAGTTGCTGTGGCTGATATCAAAGAGATTACTGCCTATGTTCTCCTCTAAGATTCTGATGGATTCCTGTCTCACGTTGAGGTCTTTTATCCATTTTGAGTTGATCTTTGTGTACGGTGTAAGAGAATGGTCGAGTTTCATTCTTCTACATATAGCTGTCCAGTTTTCCCAGCACCATTTATTGAAGAGACTGTCTTTTTTCCACTGTATATTTTTCCTGTTTTGTCAAAGATTAATTGGCCATAGAGTTGAGGGTCGATATCTGGGCTCTCTACTCTGTTCCACTGGTCTATGTGTCTGTTTTTATGCCAGTACCATGCTGTCATGTGATACAGCTTTGTAATAAAGCTTGAGATCAGGTAAGGTGATGCCGCCAGCTTTATTTTTGTTTTTCAACAATTCCTTAGCGATTCGGGGTCTCTTCTGATTCCATACAAATTTTAGGATTAAATGTCTGTACTGCCTAGAGCAATCTATACTTTTAATGCCATTCCAATAAAAATTCCACCGGCATTCTTCAAAGAGCTGCAGCAAATAATCCTAAAATTTTTAAAAAGATATTATTTATTTATTTATTTGACAGAGAGAGAACACAAGTAGTCAGAGAGGTAGGCAGAGAGGAGGAAGCAGGATCCCTGCTGAGCAGAGAGCCCGATGTGGGGCTTGAAACCAGGACCTTGGGATCATGACCTGAGACAAAAGCAGAGGCCTCAACCCACTGAGCCACCCAGGCGCCCCCCAAGTGCTGCCTTTGACAGGCAACACTGCAACGAATCCCTCCTAATGCACACTTCCCTCACAATGTTGGAAGCATTTTTGACACAGAAAGAATGTGCAGATGACCACTGGTCATGAACATCCAATATGTCTTTGGGATGCCTAAGAGCCATAGCCTGCACTTTACTCACAGTACCTAATGTGCCCATTGTCTGTCCAGTTTCTATCTTCATTCCTCAAAAGAGAAGACACTGTTAAGAATGAGCACGCACCTGAAGTAGGATCCCTGAACAGAAACCTTCCTACGAATCACCTGTCAGGGTCCTGTATGAGACACTTCATGATTGCTACACAGTCAGGTCCCACAGTTTCCATCGTAGCACAGACTCATCCCTGTCATGAGAACGTACTGTAGAACCATTCTCTTGTACATTTGAAGTGTTATGAGACAAGGTAGACACTGTGGAAGATCACAGGTGTTGAACTTCCAGTATGTGTCATAGAGGCCTAAGTGTCTAACCCTGACTTCACTCACAGGATGCAACCTTCCCCCTCTCCGTCTTTGTTCTATCTTCTTTCCTGCACGGGAAAAACACTTTTAGAAGTGAGATTCCGCCTGAAGGAGTTTCCCTTAATTAGAACTTGCTATAGTCCAACGGATAGACTTAAGAGACTGTAGCCCTATGTGCCCCTAAGGCAGTTATCACAGAGTCAGTCCCAAGAGCTTCCTTCTTTGACAGATGCAACACTTCAACGATTCTCTCCTAAAGCACACTTCCCTCACAATTTTGGAAGCGATTTCCCGCAGAAAGAATGTGCGGATGACCACCGGTCGTGAACATCCATTATGTGTTTGGGATGCCTCAGCGCCATAGCCTGCACTTTACTCACAGGACCTAATGTTCCCATTATCCGTCGTTGTTCTATCCTCATTCCTCAAAGGAGAAGACACTGTTATGAATGAGCAAGCACCTGAAGTAGGATCCCTGAACAGAAACCTTCCTAAGAATCACCTGTCAGGGTCCTGTATGAGACACTTCATGATTGCTAGACAGACCATTCCCACAGTGTCCAACTTAGCACAGACTCATCCCTGTCGTGAGAACGTACTGTAGCACCATTCCTTCGTACATTTGAGTGTTCTGAGAAGAGGTGGACACTGTGAAACATCACAGGTGTGGAACTTCCACTATGTTTCGTAGAGACCTAAATGCCTACCCTGTCCTTCACTCACAGGATGCAACCTTCCCGCTTTCCGTCTTTGTTCTTTCTTCTTTCCTCCACTGGAAAGACACTGTCAGAAATGAAATTCCACCTGAAGGAGCTTCCCTTAACCAGAACTTGCTATAGTCCACCGGATAGACGTCCGAGACTGGAGCCCTATGTGCGCCTATTGCAGTTACCACAGAGTCAGTCCCAAGAGCTTCCTTCTTTGACAGATTCAACACTGCAACGAATCCCTTCTAAAGCACACTTCCCTCACAATGTTGGAAGCGTTTTTGACACAGAAAGAAAGTGCGTACGCCACTGGTCCTGAACATCCAATATGTGTTTGGGATGCCTCAGCACCATAGCCTGCACTTTTATCAGAGTACCTAATGTGGCCATAGTCCGACCGTGTTCTATCTTCATTCCTCAAAGAGAAGACTCTGCTGTGCATGAGCATGCACCTAAAGTAATGATCCCTGAAGAGATACCTTCCTAAGAATCACCTGTCCGTGTCCTGTATGAGACACTTCATGATTGCTACACAGAGAAGTACCTCAGTTTCCAACTTAGCACAGACTCATCCCTGTCATGAAAATGTATTGTATTAGAGTTCTCTCGTACACTTGAAGTGTTCTGAGTCCAGGTGGACACTGTGGGACATCACAGGTGTTGAACTTCCATTATGTGTCATAGAGGCCTACGTGCCTTCCCCTGTCTTTCACTCACAGGATGCAACTTTCCTGCTGTCCGACCTTGTTCTGTCTTCTTTCCTCCACTGGAAAGACACTGTGAGAAGTGAGATTCCACCTGAAGGAGTTTATCTTAAACAGAACATGCTATAGTCCAACAGATAGACGTCCGAGTCTGGAGGCTTTTGGACGCCTATTGCAGTTACCACACTCAGTCCCAAGAGCTGCCTTCTTTGACAGATGCAAAACTGCAACGAATCCCTCCTAAAGCACACTTCCCTCACAAAGTTGGAAGCGTTTTTGACAAAGAAAAAACGTGCGGATGACCATTGGTCGTGAACATCCAATATGTGTTTGGGATGTCTAAGCGCCATAGCCTGCACTTTCCTCACAGTACTTAATGTGCCCATTGTCCGTCCGTGTTCTATATTCATTCCTCCAAGGAGAAGACACTGTTATGAAAGAGCACGCACCTAAAGTAGGATTCCTGAACAGATAACTTCCTACGAATCACCTGTCAGGTTCTGTTATGAGACACTTCATGATTGCTATATAGAAAAGTCCCACAGTTTCCAACGTAGCACAGACTCATCCATGGTGGCAGAATGTCCTGTTTCAGAGTTCCCGGGTACATTTGAAGTGTTCTGAGTCTAGGAAGAAACTGTGGAACATCACAGGTGTTGAACTACCAGTATGCGTCATAGAGTGCTACGTGCATTACCCTGTCCTTCACTCAAAGGATGTAACCTCCCACTGTCCGTCCTTTTTCTTTCTTCTTTCCTCCACTCGAAAGACACTGTGAGAAGTGAGTATTCTCCTGATAGAGTTTCCCATAAACAGAACTTGCTATATTCCAATGGATAGATGTAAGACTTTAGCCCTATGTGAGCCTATGCAGTTATCACAGAGTCAGTCCCAAGAGCTTCCTTCTTTGACAGACGCAACACTGCAACGATTCTCTCCTAAAGCAAACTTCCCTCACAATGTTGTAAGCGTATTTGCCACAGAAAGAAAGTGCGGATGACCACTGGTCGTGAACATCCAAATAATTTTGGAATGCCTAAGCACCATAGCTTGCACTTTACTCACAGTACCTAATGTGACCATTGTCCTTCCGTGTTCTATCTTCATTCCTCAAAGGAAAAGACACTGTTATGAATGAGCAGGCACCTGAAGTAGGATTCCTGAACCGATACCTTCCTAAGATTCACCTGTCAGGGTCTGGTATAAGACACTTCATGATTGCTATACAGAGAAGCCCCACCGTTTCCAACATAGCACAGACTCATCCCTGTCGTGAGAATGTACTGTATCAGAGTTCTGTTGTACATTTGGAGTGTTCTGAGTTGAGGAAGACACTGTGGAACATCACAGGTGTTGAACTTCGAGTATGTGTCATAGATGTCTAACTGCCTTACCCTGTCCTTCACTCAAAGGATGTAAACTTCCCTCTATCGTCCTTGTTCTATCCACTTTCCGCCAGTGGAAAGACACTGTGAGAAGTGAGATACCCTCTGAAGGATTTACCCTTAAACAGAACTTGCTATAATCCAACGGATGGACGTCCTAGACAGGAGCCCTAAGTACGCCTATTGCAGTCACCACAGAGTCAGTCCCAAGAGCTTCCTTCTTTGACAGCTGCAACACTGCAACGGATCCATCCTAAAGAACACTACCCTCACAATGATGGAAGCGTTTTTGCCACAGAAAGATAGTGCGGATGACTATTGGTCATGAACATCCAATATGTGTTTGGGATGCGTAAGCGCCATAGCCTGCAATTTACTCACAGTACCTTATGCGCCCATTGTCCGTCCTGTTCTATCTTCATTCCTCATAGGAGAAGACACTGTTATGAATGACCAGGCACCGGAGTAGGATCCCTGTACAGATACCTTCCTAAGAATCACCTGTCAGGGTCTTGTATGAGTCACTTCATGATTGCTATACAGAGAGGTCCACAGTTTCCAACATAGTACAGACTCATCCCTGTCGTGAGAAAGTAATGTATCAGACTTCCTTCGTACATTTAAATGTTCTGAGTGTAGGTAGACACTGTGGAACATCACAGGTGTTGAACTTCCCGTATGTGTCATAGAGTCCTTAGTGCATGACCCTGTCTTTCACTCACAGTATGCAACCTTCCTGCTGTCCGTCCTTGTTCTATCCTCTTTCCTCCACTGGAAAGACCCTGTGAGAAGTGAGATTCCACCTGAAGGAGTTTCCCTTTAACAGAACTTGCTATAGTCCGATGGATAGACGTCAGGGACTGGAGCCCTATGTGCGCCTAAAGTAGTTACCACAGAGTCAGTCCCAAGAGTTTCTTCTTAGACAGACGCAACACTGCAACGAATCCCTCCTAAAGCACACTTCCCTCACAATGTTGGAAGCGTTTTTGCCACAGAAAGAAAGTGCGGATGACCACTCGTCGTGAACTTCCAAATAGTATTTGGGATGCTTAAGTGCCATAGCCTGCATCTCACTCACAGTACCTAATGTGTCCATTGTCCGTCCGTGTTCTATCTTCATTCTTCAAAGGAGAAGACACTGTTATGAATGATAACGCACCTGATGTAGCATTCCTAAACAGAAACCTACCTAAGAATCACCTGTCAGGGTCCTGTGTGAGACACTTCATGATTGCTACACAGACCAGGCGCACAGTGTCCAACTTAGCACAGACTCATCCCTGTCGTGAGAACGTACTGTACCACAGTTCCCTCGTACAATTGCCGTGTTCTGAGACGAGGTAGACGTTGTAGAACATCACAGGTGTTGAACTCCAGTATGTGTCATAGAGACCTAAGTGCCATACCCTGTCATTCACTCACAGGATATAAAATTCTCTCTGTCCCTCCTTGTCCTATATTCTTTCCTCCACTGGAAAGACTCTGTGGGAAGTGAGATTCCGCCAGAAGGATTTACCTTAAACAGAATTTGCTATAGTCCAACGGATAGACGTTCGGCACTGTAGCCCTATGTGTGCCTATTGAAGTTACCACATAGTCAGTCCCAGGAGCTTCCTTCTTTGACAGAGGCAACAGTATAAGGAATCCCTCCTAACGCACACATCCCTCACAATGATGGAAGCTATTTTCCACAGAAAGAAAGTGCGGATGACCACTGGTCGTGAACATCCAATATGTGTTTAGAATGCGTAAGCGCCATAGCCTGCACTTTACACACAGTACCTAATGAGCCCATTGTCAATCCCTGTTCTATCTTCATTACACAAAGGAGAAGACACTCTTAAGAATGAGCATGAACCTGAAGCAGGATCCCTGAACAGATACCTTTCTAAGAGTCAACTTTCAGGGTCTAGTATGAGATACTTCATGAATGCTATACAGAGAAGACCCACAGTTTCCATTTAGCACAGACTCATCCCTGTCGTGAGAATGTACTGTATCAGAGTTTTCTCCTACATTTGAAGTGTTCTGAGTCGATGTAGACACTGTGGAGTATCACAGGTGTTGAACTTCGAATATGTGTCATAGATGCCCAAGTGCCTTACCCTGTCCTTCAATCAGAGGATGCAACCTTCCCTCTGTCCGTCCTTGTTCTATCTTTCTTCCTACATTGGAAAGACACTGTGAGAAATGAGATTCCTCCTGAAGGCTTTCACCTTAAACAGAACTTGCTATAGTCCAACGGATAGATGTCCGAGACTGGAACCCTATGTGCGCCTATTGAAGTTACCACATAGTCAGTCCCAAGAGCTTCCTTCTTTGACAGACGCAACACTGCAACGAATCCCTTCTAAGGAGACTTCCCTCACAATGATGCAAGCGGTTTTGAAACAGAAAGAAAGTGTGGATGACCAGGGTCTTGAACATCCAAATAGTGTTTGGTATGCCTAATCGCCATAGCCTGCACTTTACCTACAGTACCTAATGTGCCCATTGTCTGTCCGTGTTCTATCTTCATTCCTCAAGGAAGAAGACACTGTTATGAATGAGCACGCACCTGAAGTAGGATCCCTGAACAGACACCTCCTAAGAATCACCTGGCAGGTCCTGTATGAGACACTTCATGATTGCTACACAGACGGTCCAACAGTGTCCAACTAGCACAGACTCATCCCTGTCGTGAGAACGTACTATAGCACCGTTCACTCGTACATTTGACGTGTTCTGATACGAGGTCGATATGTGGAACATTGCAGGTGTTGAACTACATTATGTGTCGTAGAAGCCTAAGTGCCTTACCCTATCATTCACTCACAGCATTTAATCTAATTTCTGTCCCTCCTTGTTCTATCTTCTTACCTCCACTGGAAAGACACTGTAAGAAGTGAGATTCCACCTGAAGGATTTACCTTAAAAAGTACTTGCTATAGTCCAATGGATAGATGTCCGAGACAGGAGCCCTATGTGCGCCTATTGCAGTTACCACAGAGTCAGTCCCAAGAGCTTGCTTCTTTGACAGATGCAACACTGCAATGAATCCCTCCTAAAGCACACTTCCCTCACAATGTTGGAAGCCTTTTTAGCACAGAAAGGAAGTGCGGATGACCACTGGTCGTGAACATGTTATATGTGTTGGGGATGCATAAGTGCCATAGCCTGCACTTTACTCACAGTACCTAATGTGCACATTGTCCATCTGTGTTCTATCTTCATTCCTCAAAGTAGAAGACAGTGTTATGAATGAGCACGCACCTGAAGTAGGAACCCTGAACAGATACCTTCCTAAGAATTACCTGTCATTGTCTGCTATGAGACCCTTCATGACTACAATACAGAGAATGCCCACAGATCCAACTTAGCACAGACTCATCCCCGTCGGGAGAATGTACTGTATCAGAGTTCCCTCATACTTTTGAAGTGTACTGAGTCAACGTAGACACTGTGGAACCTCACAGGTGTTGAACTTCAAGTGTGTGTCATAGAGGCCTAAGAGTCTTACCCTGTCCTTCAATCACAGGATGCAACGTTTTGGCTGTTCTTCCTTTTTCTATCTTCTTTCCTCCACTGGAAAGATATTATGAGAAGTGAGATTCCGCCTGAAGGGATTTACCTTAAATAGAAGTTGCTATAGTCCAACGGATAGATGTCCGAGACTGGAGCACTATGTGCGCCTATTGCATTTACCACAGAGTCACTCCCAAGAGCTTCCTACTTTGACAGAGGCAACACTGCAACGAATCCCTCCTAAAGCACACTTCCCTCACTATGTAGAAGCATTTTTGCCACAGAAAGGAAGTGCGGATGACCACTGGTCGTGAACATCCAATAAGTGTTTGGGATGCATAAGCGCCATAGCCTGCACTTTACTCACAGTACATAATGTGCCCATTGTCTGACCGTGTTCTATCTTCATTCCTCAAAGGAGAAGACACTATTATGATTGAGCACGCACCTGAAGTAGGATCCCTGAACAGAAACCTTCCTAAGAATCACCAGTCAAGGTCCTGTATGAGTCATTTCATGATTTCTACACAGACCGGTCCCACAGTGTCCAATATAGCACAGACTCATCCCAGTTGTGAGAGCATTCTGTAGCACCGTTCCCTGGTACCCGTGACGTGTTCTGAGATGAGGTAGACACTGTGGAACATCACAGGTGTTGATCTTCCAATATGTGTCATAGAGGCCTAAGTGCCATACCCTGTCATTCACTCACAGGATATAAACTTCTTTCTGTCCTTACTTGTTCTATATTCTTTCCCACACTTGAAAGACACTGTGAGAAGTGAGATTCCGCCTGAAGTATTTAACCTTAAACAGAACTTTCTATAGTCCAACGGATAGACGTCCGAGACTAGAGCCCGATGTGTGCCTATTGAAGTTACCACAGAGTCAGTCCCAAGAGCTTCCTTGTTTACAGTCGCAACAATGCAACGAATCCCTGCTAAAGCACACTTACCTCACAATGTTGGAAGCGTTTTTTACACAGAAAGAAAGTGCGGATGACCCTCTTTGGGAACATCCAATATGTGTTTGGCATGCCTAAGCACCATAGCCTGAATTTTACTCACAGTACATAATGAGCCCAAAGACCGTCCATGTTCTATCTTCATTCCTCAAAGGAGAAGACTCTGTTATGTATGAGGACGCACCTGAAGTAGGATCCCTCAAAAGAAACTTCCCTAAGAATCTCCTGTCAGGGTTCTATGTGAGACACTTCATGATTGCTACACAGACAGGTCCCACAGATTCCAACTGAGCACAGTCTCATTAATGTCATGAGAACGTACTGAGGAACGGTTCCCTCGTACATTTGAAGTGTTCAGAGATGAGGTAGACACTGTGGAACATCACTGGAGTTGAACATCCACTATGTGTCATAGAGTGCTACGTGCATTACCCTGACTTTGACTCTCAGGATGCAACCTACCCGCTGTCCATCCTTGTTCTATCTTCTTTGCTCCACTGGAAAGACACTGTGAGAAGTGAGATTCCTCCTGAAAAATTTTCCCTTAAACAGAACTTGCTATAGTCCAACGGATAGACGTCCGAGACTTGAGCCCTGTGTGCGCCTATTGGAGTTACAAAAGAATCACTCCCAAGAGCTTCCTTCTTTGACAGACGCAACACTGCGATGAATCCCTCCTAAAGCACACTTCCCTCACAATGTTGGAAACGTTTTTGACACATAAAGAAAGTGCGGATGACCACTGGTCGGGAACATCCAATATGTCTTTGGGATGCCTAAGCCCCATTCCTGTACTTTACACACAGTACCTAATGCCCATAGTCCGACCGTGTTCTATCTTCATTCCTCAAAGGAGAAGACACTGTTATGAATGAGTACGCACCTCAAGTAGGATCCCTGAACAGATACTTTCCTACGAATCACCTGTCAGGGTCCTAGGTGAGACATTTCATGATTGCTACAAGACAGTTTCCACAGATTCCAATTGAGCACAGTCTCATTCCTGTCGTGAGAACGTACTATACCACAATTCCCTCGTACATATGAAGTGTTATGAGACGAGGTAGACACTGTGGAACATCACAGGTGTGGAACTTCCAGTATGTGTCATAGAGGCTTACGTGCCTTACCCTGTCCTTCACTCAGAGGATGCAACATTCCCGCTTTCCGTCCTTGTTCTATCTTCTTTCCTCCACTAAAAAGACACGGTGAGAAGAGAGATTCCGCCTGAAAGAGTTTCCCTTAAACAGACCTTGCCATAGTCCAACGGATAGATGTCCGAGACTGGAGCCCTATGTGTGCCTATTGCAGTTACCACAGAATCAGTCCCAAGAGCTTCCTTCTTTGACAGACGCAACACTGCAACGAATCCCTCCTAAAGAACACTTCCCTCACAATGTTGGAAGTGTTTTTGCCCCGAAAGAGAGTGCGGATGACTACTGGTCATGAACATCCAAATAAGGTTTAGGATGCCTAAACGCCATAGCCTGCACTTTACTCACAGTACCTAATGTGCCCATTGATCGTCCGCATTCTATCTTCATTCCTCAAAGGAGAGACACTGTTATGAATGAGCCCGCACCTGAAGTAGGATCCCTGAACAGAAACCTTCCTAAGAATCACCTGTCAGGGTCCTGTATGAGACACTTCATGATTGCTACAGAGACTGGTCCCACAGTGTCCAACTTAGCACAGACTCATCCCGTTCGTGAGAACGTACTGTAGGACTGTTCCCGGTACATTTGACGTGTTCTGAGACGAGGTAGACACTGTGGAACATTACAGGTGTTGAACTTCCAGTATGTGTCATAGACGCCTAAGTGCCTTACCCTGTCCTTCTCTCACAGGATGAAACCATCCCACTGTCCGTCCTTGTTCTATCTTCTTTCCTCCACTGGAAAGACACGGTGAGAAGTGAGATTCCTCCCGAAGGTGTTTACCTTAAACAAAACTTGCTATAGTCCAATGGATAGACGTCGGAGACTGGAGCCCTATGTGCGCCTATTAAATTTACCACAGAGTCACTCCCAGGAGCTTCCTTCTTTGACAGACCCAACACTGCAACGAATCCCTCCTAAAGCATACTTCCTTAACAATCTTGGAAGCATTTTAGACACAGAAAGAAAGTGCAGATGACCACTGGTCGGGAACATCCAATATCTGTTTGGGATGCCTAAGTGCCATAGCCTGCACATTATTCACAGTACCTAATGAGCCCATAGTCCGTCCGTGTTCTATCTTCATTCATCAAAGGAGAAGATACTGTTATGAATAAATCCGCACCTGAAGTAGGATCCCTGAACAGAAACTTTCCTAAGAATCACCTGTCGGTGTACTATGTGAGTCACTTCATGATTGCTACACAGAATGGTCCCACATCTTCCAACTTAGCAGTTTCATTCCTGTCATTAGAACGTACTGTACCACAGTTCCCTCGTATATTTGAAATGTTTGAGACGAGGTAGACATTGTGGAACATCACAGGTGTTGAACTTCCAGTATGTGTCATAGAGTGCTACGTGCATTACCCTGTCCTTCACTCACGGGTTGCAACCTTGCTGTCCGTCCTTGTTCTATCTTCTTTCCTACACTGGTAAGACACTGTGAGAATTGAGATCCGCCTGAAGGAGTTTCTCTTAAAGAGAACTTGCTATAGTCCAAAGGACAGCCGTAAGAGACTGTAGCCCTATGTGCGCCTATTGAAATCACCACATAGTCAGTCCCGAGAGATTCCTTCTTTGACAGGCGCAACACTGCAATGACTCCCTCCTAAAGCACACTTCCCTCATAATGTTGGAATCGTTTTTGACACAGAAAGAAAGTGCAGATGGCCACAGGTCGTGAACATGCAATATGTGTTTGGGATGTGTAAGCACCTTACCCTGCACACTACAGACTGTATTTAATGTGCCCAATGTCCGTCCATGTTCTATCTTCATTCCTCAAAGGAGAAGACACTGTTATGAATGAGTACGCACCCGAAGTAGGATCCCTGAACAGAAACTTTCCTAAAAATCACATGTCAGTGTCTTATGTGAGACAGTTCATGATTGCTACACACACAGGTCCCACAGATTCCAACTGAGCACAGTCGCATTCCTGTCATGAGAACTTACTGTACCACAGTTCCCTCGTACACTTGACGTGTTCTGAGACGAGGTAGACACTGTGGAACATCACAGGTGTTGAACTTCTCTTATGTGTCATAGAGTGCTACGTGCATTACCCTTTCACTCACAGGATGAAACCTTCCCCCTGTCCTTTCTTGTTCTATCTTCTTTCCCCCCTTGGAAAGACACTGTCAGAATTGAGATTCCACCTGAAGGAGTCTCCCTTAAACAGAACTTGCTATAGTCCAACGGATCGACGTCCGAGACTTGAGCGCTATGTGCGCCTATTGCCTTTACCACAGAGTCAATCCCAAAAGCTTCCTTCTTTGACAGAGGCAACACTGCAATGAATCCCTCCTAAAGCACACTTACATCACAATGTTGGAAGCGTTCTTGACACAGAAAGAAAGTGCGGATGACCACTGGTCGTGACATCCATTATGTCTTTGGGATGCATAAGCACCATAGCCTGCATTTTACTCACAGTACATAATGTGCCCATTGTCCGTCCATGTTCTGTCTTCATTCCTCAAAGGAGAAGACACTGTTATGAATGAGCACGCACCTGAATTAGGATCCCTGAACAGAAACGTTCCTAAGAATCACCTGTCAGGGTCCTGTATGAGACACTTCATGATTCGTACGCAGACCGGTCCCAGAGTGTCCTACTTACCACAGACTCATCCGTGTCGTGAAAGCATACTGTAGCACCGATTCATGCTACACGTGATGTGTTCTGAGACGAGGTAGACACTGTGGAACATCACAGGTGTTGAACACCCAGTATGTGTCATAGTGGCATAAGTGCCATTCCCTGGCATTCACTCACAGGATATAAACAGTTCTCTGTCCCTCCTTGTTCTATATTCTTTCCTCCAATGGAAAGACACGGGGAGAAGTGAGATTCCTCCTGAAGGATTTAACCTTAAACAGAACTTTCTATAGTCCAACGGATACACGTCCGAGACTGGAGACCTATGTGCGTCTATTGCAGTTATCACAGAGTCAGTGCCAAGAGCTTCCTTCTTTAACAGACACAACCCTGCAACGATTCTCTTCTAAAGCACAATTCCCTCACAATGTTGGAAGCGTTTTTGCCACCGAAAGAAAGTCCGGATGACCACTGGTCTTGAACATCCAATATGTGTGTGGGATGCCTAAGCGCCATAGCCTGCAATTTACTCACAGTACCGAATGTGCCCATTGATCGTCCGTGTTCTATCTTCATTCATCAAAGAGAAGACACTGTTATGAATGAGCTCGCACCTGAAGTAGGATCCTTGAACAGATACCTTCCTAAGTATCACCTGTCAGGTTTTGGTATGAGACACATCATGATTGCTATAGAGAGAAGGCCCACAGTTTCCAACTTAGCACAGATTCATTCCTGTCGTGAAAATGTACTGCGTCAGAGTTCCCTCGTACATTTGAAGTGTTCTGAGTCGAGGTAGACATTGTGGAACATCACAGGAGTTGAACTTCGAGTATGTGTCATAGAGGCCTAAGTGCCTTACCCTGTCCTTAACTCACAGGATGCAACCTTCCCGCTGACAGTCCTTGTCCTATCTTCTTTCCTCCACAAGAAAGACACTGTGAGAAGTGAGATTCCGCATGAAGGAGTTTACCTTAAACAGAACTTGCTATAGTCCAATGGATAGACGTCCAATACTGTAGCCCTATGTGCGCCTATTTCAGTTACCACAGAGTCAGAGCCAAGAGCTTCCTTCTTTGACAGATACAACACTGCAACGAATCCCTCCTCAAGCACCCTTCCCTCACAATGTTGGAAGCATTTTTGATACAGAAATAAAGTGCAGATCAGCACTGGTCAGGAACATCCAATATGTGTTTGGGATGCCTAAGCACAATAGCCAGCACTTTACTCACAGTACCTAATGAGCCCATAATCTGTCCGTGTTCTATCTTCATTCTTCAAAGGAGAAGACACTGTTATGAATGAGTATGTACCTGAAATAGGATCCCTGAAGAGATACCTTCCTACGAATCACCTGTCAGGGTCTGGTATGAGACACTTCATGATTGCTATGAAGAGAAGTCCCAAAGTTTCCAACTTAGCACAGTCTCATCCCTGTCGTGAGAATGTACTGTATCAGAGTTCCCTCGTACATTTGAAGTGTTCTGAGTCGAGGAAAACACTGTGGAATATCACATGTGTTGAACTTCCAGTATGTGTCCTAGAGGCCTAAGTTCCTTACCCTATTCTTCATCACAGGATGCAGTCTTCCTGCTCTCTGTCCTTGTTCTTTTTTTTCCAATTTATTTATTTTCAGAAAAACATTATTCATTATTTTTTCACCACACCCAGTGCTCCATGCAAGCCGTGCCCTCTATAATACCCACCACCTGGTACCCCAACCTCCCACCCCCCCGCCACTTCAAACCCCTCAGACTGTTTTTCAGAGTCCATAGTCTCTCATGGTTCACCTCCCCTTCCAATTTACCCAAATTCACTACTCCTCTCTAACGCCCCTTCTCCTCCATGTATTTGTTATGCTCCACAAATAAGTGAAACCATATGATAATTGACTCTCTCTGCTTCACTTACTTCACTCAGAATAATCTCTTCCAAAGAATAACCTGTCAGTGTCTGTAATAAGATACTTCACGATTGCTATATAGAGAAGTCCCACCGTCCAACTTAGCACAGACTCATCCCTGTCGGAGAATGTACTGTATAGAGATCCTTCGTACATCTGAAGTGTTCTCTGTCGAGGAAGACACTGTGGAACATCACAGGTGTTGAAATCCAGTATGTGTCATAGAGAGCTAGGTGGATTACTCTGTCCTTCACACACAGAATGCAACCTACCCGCTGTCCTTCCTTGTTCTATCTTCTTTCCTCCACTAGAAAGACACTGTGAGAAGGGAGATTCCCCCCGAAGTGTTTTCCCTTAAGCAGAACTTGCAATAGTCCAATGAATAGACGTCCGAGACTGGAGCCTTATGTGCACCTATTGCAGTTACCACAGAGTCAGTCCCAAGAGCTTCCTTCTTTGACAGACTCAACACTGCAATGAATCCCTCCTAAAACACACATCCCTCACAAAGATGAAAGTGTTTTTTGCTACAGAAAGGAAGTGCGGATAACCCCTGGTCGTGAACATCCAATATGTGTTTGGAATGCGTAAGCACCAGAGCCTGCACTTTACTCACAATACCTAATGTGCCCATTGTCCATCCGTGTTCTATCTTCTTTCCTCAAGGGAGAAGACACTGTTATGAATAACCATGCACCTGAAGTAGGATCCCTGAACAGAAACCTTCCTAAGAAACACCTGTCAGGGTCTGGTATGAGACACTTCATGATTGTTACACAGACCGGTCACACAGTGTCCAACTTAGCACAGATTCATCCCTGTTGTGAGAATGTATGGCATCTCCGTTCCCTCGTACACTAGACGTGTTCTGAGACGAGGTAGACACTGATGAACATCACAGTTGTTGAACTTCCACTATGTGTCATAGAGGCCAAAGTGTCTTACCCTGTCATTCACTCACAGGATGTAAACTTCCCTCTTTCAGTCCTTGTTTTATCTACTTTCCTCCACTGGAAATACACTGTGAGAAGTGAGATTCCACCTGAAGTATTTTCCCTTAAACAGAAATTGCTATAGACCAACGGATAGACGTCTGAGACTGGAGCCCTATGTGCGCCTATTGCAGTTACCACAGAGTCCGTCCCAAGAGCTTCCTTCTATGACAAACGCAACACTGCAAGGATTCCCTCCTAAAGCACACTTCCCTCACAATGTTGGAAGCGTTTTTGTCACAGCAATTACGTGCGGATGAGCGCTGGTCGGACACAACCAATATGAGTTTGGGATGCCTAAGCGCCATACCCTGTACTTTACTAACAGTACCTAATGAGCCAATAGTAGGTCAGTGTTCTATCTTCATTCCTCAAAGGAGAAGACACTGTTGTGAATGAGTACGCACCTGAAGTAGGATCCCTGAACAGATACCTTCCTAAGAATCACCTGTCAGGGTCCTATGTGAGACACTTCATGATTGCTACACAGAAGGTCCCACAGATTCCAACTGAGCAGTCTCATTCCTGTCGTGAGAATGTACTGTATACCACAGTTACCTCATACATTTGAAGTGTTCTGAGATGAGGTAGACACTGTGGAATATCACAGGTGTTGAATTTCCAGTATGTGTCATAGACTGCTAAGTGCATTACCCTGTTCTTCACTCACAGGATGCAACCTTCCCGCTGTCCGTACTTGTTCTATCTTCTTTACTCCCCTGGAAAGTCACTGTGAGAAGTGAGATTCCTCCTGAAAGAGTTTCCCTTAACAGAACTTACTATAGTCCAACGGATAGTCGTACGAGACTATAGCCCTACATATGCCTATTGAAGTTACCACATAGTCAGTTCCAAGAGCTACCTTCTTTGATAGAGGCAACACTGCAATGAATCCCTCCTAAAGCAAACATCCCTCAAAATGATGGAAGCGTTTTTGCCTCAGAAAGAAAGTGCAGATGACCACTGGTCGTGAACATCCAATATGTGTTTGGAATGCCTAATCACCATAGCCTGCATATTACTCACAGTAACTAATGTTCCATTGTCCGTCCGTGTTGGATCTTTATTCCTCAAAGAATAAGACACTTTTATGAATGAATACGCACCTGAAGTTGGATCCATGAACAGATACCTTCCTAAGAATCACCTGTCAGGGTCTGGTATGAGACACTTCATGATTGCTATATAGAGAAGTCCCACAGATTCCAACTTAGCACAGACTAATCCCTGTCAGAGGAATGTACTGTGTCAGAGTTCCTTCGTACATTTAAAGTGTTCAGAGTCGAGGTAGGCAGTGTGGAACATAACAGGTGTTGAAAGTCCAGTATGTGTCAGAGAGGCCTAAGTGACTTACCCTGTCCTTCACTCTCAGGATGCAACCTTCCCGCTGTCCGTCCTTGTTCTATCTTCTTTCCTCCACTGGAAAGACACTTTGGAATGTGAGATTACGCCTGAAGGATTTTCCCTAAAACAGAACATGCTATAATCCAACGGATAGAAGTAAGAGACTGGAGCCCTATGTGCGCCTATTGCAGTTATCAAAGAGTAGGACCCAAAGGCTTCCTTCTTTGACAGACGCAAAACTACAACGAATCTCTCCAAAAGCACACTTCCCTCACAATGTTGGAAGCGTTTTTGCCACAGAAAGAAAGTGTGGATGACCACTGGTCGTGAACATCCAATATGTATTTGGGATGCCTAAGTGCCATAGCATGCATTTTACACACAGTACCTATTGTGCCCATTGTCCATCCGTATTCTATCTTCATTCCTCAAAGGAGAAGACACTGCTATGAATAAACACGCACCTGAAGTAGGATCCCTGAACAGAAACCTTCCTAAGAATCACCTGTCAGGTTCCTGTATGAGACACTTCATGATTGCTACACAACCGGTCCCACAGAGTCCAACATAGCACAGACTCATCCCTCTCGTGAGAACGTACTGAACCACAATTCCCTCGGACACTTGACGTGTTCTGAGACGAGGTAGACACTGAGGAACATCACAGGTATTGTACTTCCACTATGTGTCATAGATGCTTAAGTACCTTACCCTTTCATTCAATCACAGGATGTAAACTTCCCTCTTTCAGTCCTTGTTCTATCTTCTTTCCTCCTTTGGAAAGACACTGTGAGAAGAGAGATTCCCCCTGAAGTATTTTCCCTTAAACAGAACTTGCTATAGTCCAACGGATAGATGTACGACACTGTAGCCCTATGTGCACCTATTCCAGTTCCCACAGAGTCAATCCCAAGACCTTCCTTTTTTGACAGACGCAACACTGCAACGAAATCCTCCTAAAGCACACATCCCTCACAATGTTGGAAGCGTTTTTGACACAGAAAGAAAGTGCGGATGACCGCAGGTCGGGAACATCCAATATGTCTTTGGCATGCCAAAGTGGCATAGCCTGCACTATACGCTCAGTACCTAATGAGCCCATAGTTCGTCCGTGTTCTCTCTTCATTCCTCAAAGGAGAAGACACTGTTATGAATGAGTACGCACCTGAAGTAGGATCCCTGAACAGATTATCCTATGAATCACCTGTCAGGGTCCTATGTGAGACACTTCATGATTGCTACACAGACAGGTTCCACAGATTCCAACTTAACACCGTCTCATTCCTGTGTTGAGAACGTACTTACCACAGTTCCATCGTACATTTGAAGTGTTCAGAGACGAGGTAGACGCTGTGGTACATCACAGGTGTGGAACTTCCAGTATGTGTCATAGAGTGCTACGTGCATTACGCTGTCCTTCATTCACAGTATGCAACCTTCCTGCTGTCCGTCCTTGTTCTATCTTCTTTCCCTCAATGGAAAGACACTGTAAGAAATGAGATTACGCCTGAAGGTGTTTCTCTTAAACAAAAAATGCTATAGTCCAACGGGTCAACGTACGAGACTGTAGCCCTATGTGCACATAGTGAAGTAACCACAGAGTCAGTCCCAAGAGCTTCCTTCTTTGACAGACAAAACACTGCAACGAATCCCTCCTAAAGCATACATCCCTCACAATGATGGAAGCCTTTTTGCCACAGAAAGAAAGTGCGGATGACCACTGGTCGGGAACATCCAATATGTGTTTGGGATGCCTAAGCGCCATAGCCTGCACTTTACTCATAGTACATAATGTGCCCATAGTCCATCCGTGTTCTCTCTTCATTCCTCAAAGGAGAAGACACAGTTTTGAATGAGTATGCACCTGAAGTAAGATCGCTAAACAGATAACTTCCTAAAATCACCTGTCAGGGTCTGGTATGAGACACTTCATTATTGCTATATAGAGAAGTCCCACAGTTTCCAACTTAGCACAGACTCATCCCCGTCGTGAGAATGTACTGTATCAGAGTTCCCTCATACTTTTGATGTGTTCTGAGTTGAGGAAGACACTGTCTCATCACAGGTGTTGAACTTCGAGTATGTGTCATAGAGGCCTGATTCCTTTACCCTGTCCTTCACTCACAGGATGCAACCTTCCCGCTGTCCGTCCTTGCTCTATCTTCTTTCATCCACTGGAAGGACACTGTGAGAAGGGAGATTCCGCCTGAAGGAGTTTCCCTTAAACAGAACTTGCTATAGTCCAACGGATAGATGTAAGAGACTGTAGCCCTATGTGTGCCTATTGCAGTTATCACAGAGTCAGTCCCAAGAGCTTCCTTCTTTGACAGATGCAACACTGCAACGATTCTCTCTAAAGCACACTTCCCTCACAATGTTGGAAGCGTTTTGCCACAGAAAGAAAGTGCGGATGACCACTGGTTGTGAACATCTAATATGTGTTTGGGATGCCTACGCGCCATACCCTGTACTTTACTCACAGTACCTAATGTGCCCATTGCCTGTCCGTGTTCTATCTTCATTCATCAAAGGAGAAGACACTGTTAGAATGAGTACGCTCCTGAAGTAGGATCCCTGTACAGAAACCTTCCTAAGAATCACATGTCAGAGTCCTGTATGAGACACTTCATGATTGCTACACAGACCGGTCCCACAGTGTCCAACTTAGCACAGACTCGTCCCTGTCATGAGAACGTACTGTAGCACCATTCACTCGTAATTTGAAATGTTCAGTGTTGAGGTAGACACTGTGGAACATCACAGGTGCTGAACTTCCAGTATGTCTAGAGGCCTAAGTGCCTTACCCTGTCATTCACTCACAGGATGTAAACTTCCCTCTGTCCGTCCTTGTTCTATCTTCTTTCCTCCACTGGAAGGACACTGTGAGAAGTGAGATTGTGCCTGAAGGATTTAACCATAAACAGAACTTGCTATAGTCCAACGGATAGTCGTCTGAGTCAGGAGCCCGATGTGCGCCTGTTGCAGTTACCAGAGTCAGTCCCAAGAGCTTCCTTCTTTGACAGTCAAAACACTGCAACGAATCCCTCATAAAGCACACTTCCCTCAGAATGATGGAAGTGTTTTTGCCAAAGAAAGAAAGTGCAGATGACCACAGGTGGTGAACATCCAATATGTGTTTGGGATGCCTAAGCACCATACCCTGCACTTTACTCACAATACATTATGTCCATTGTCCGTCTGTGATTTATCTTCATTCCTCAAAGGAGAAGACACTGTTATTAATGAGCACGCACCTGAAGTAGGATCCCTGAACAGAAACCTTCCTAAGAATCCCTCTCAGGTCCTGTATTAGACACAACATGATTGCTACACAGACCGGTTCGACAGTGTCCAACTTAGCACAGACTCATCCCTGTCGTGAGAACGTACTGTACCACTGTTCCCTCGTGCACCTGACGTGTTCTGGGACAAGGTAGACATTGTGGAACATCACAGGTGTTGAATTCCCAGTATGTGCCATAGAGGCCTATGAGCCATACACTGTCATTCGCTCACAGGATATAAACTTCTCTCTGTCCCTGCTTGTTCTATATAATTTCCTCCACTGGAAAGACACTGTGAGAAGTGAGATTCCGCCTGAAGGATTTAACCTTAAACAGAACTTGCTATAGTCCAATAGATAGACGTATGACACTGTATCCATAAGAGTGCCTATTGAAGTTACCACATAGTTAGTCCAAGAGCTACCTTCTTTGATAGACGCAACACGGCAACGAATCCCTCCTAAAGCACACTTCCTGCACAATGATGGAAGCGTTTTTGCCACAGAAAGAATGTGCGGATGACCACTGGTCGTGAACATCCAATATATGTTTGGGATGCGTAAGCGCCATAGCCTGCAATTTACACACATTACCTAATAAGCCCATTGTCCGTCCGTGTTCAATATTCATTCCTCAAAGGAGAAGACACTGTTATGAATGAGCACGCACCTGAAGTAGGATCCCTGAACAGACACTATCCTGGAATCACCTGTCAGGGTCCTATGTGAGAGACTATATGATTGCTACACCGACAGGTCCCACAGATTCCAACTTAGCACAGTCTCATTCCTGTCATGAGACCGTGCTGTACCACAGTTCCCTCGTACATTACAAGTGTTCTGAGACAAGGTAGACACTGTGGTACATCACAGGTGTTGAACTTCCAGTATGTGTCTTAGAGTGCTAAGTGCAATAACCTGTCCTTCATTCACATGATGCAACATTCCCGCTTCGGTCTTTGTTCTATATTCTTTCCTCCACTGGAAAAACACTGTGAGAAGTGAGATTCCACCTGAAGGAGTTTCCCTTAAACAGAACTTGCTACAGTCCAAGGGTTAGACATAGAAGACAGTAGCCCTATGTGCACCTATTGAAGTAACCCTACAGTCAGTCCCAAGAACTTCCTTCACTGACAGTTGCAACACAGCAACGAATCCCTCCTAAAGCACACATCCCTCACAATGATGGAAGCGTTTTTGCCACAGAAAGAAAGTGCGGATGACCACTGATCGGGAACATCCAATATGTGTTTGGGATGCCTAAGCGCCACAGCCTGCACTTTACTCTCAGTACCTAATGTGTCCATTATCCCTCCGTCTTCTATCTTCATTCCTCAAAGGAGACGACACTGTTATGAATGAGTACGCACCTGAAGTAAGATCCCTGAACAGATACCTTCCTACGAATCACCTGTCATGGTCCTATGTGAGACACTTCATGATTGCTACACAGAAAGGTCGCACAGATTCCAATGTAGCACATCTCATTCCGGTTGTGAGAACGTACTGTACCACAGTACCCTCGTACATTTGAAGTGTTCTGGACGCGGTAGCACTGTGGAACATCACAGGTGTTGAACTTCCAGTATGTGTCATAGAGTGCTATGTGCATTACGCTGTCCTTCACTCACAGGATGCAACCTTCCTGCTGTCCGTCCTTGTTCTATCTTCTTTCCTCCACTGGAAAGACACTGAAGAAGTGAGAATCCGCCTGAAAGAGTTTCTCTTAAACAGAGCTTGCTATAGTCCAATGATAGACGTACGAGACTGTAGCCCTAGGTGCGCCTATTGAAGTAACCACAGAGTCAGTCACAAGAGCTTCCTTCTTTGACAGACGCAACACTGCAACAAATCCCTCCTAAAGCACACATCCCTCACAATGATTAAAGCCTTTTTGCCACAGAAAGAAAGTGCGGATGACCACTACTCAGGACCATCCAATATATGTTTGGGATGCCTACGCGCCATAGCCTGCACTTTACTCACAGTACATAATGTGCCCAGAGTCTGTCCGTGTTCTATCTTCATTTCTCAAAGGAGAAGACACTGTTATGAATGAGCACGCACCTGAAGCAAGATCCCTGAGCAGATATCTTCCTAAGAATCCCCTGCCAGGGTCTGGTATGAGAGCACTTCATGATTTCTATATGAGAATTCCCACAGTTTCCAACTTAACATAGACTCATGCCTGTCGTGAGAATGTACTGTATCAGAGTTCCCTCGTACATGTGAAGTGTTCTGAGTCGAGGAAGAAACTGTGGAACATCACAGGTGTTGAACTTCCTGTATGTGTCTTAGAGGCCTAAGTGACTTACCCTGTCCTTCACTCACAGTATGCAACCTTCCCGCTGTCCATCCTTGTTCTATCTTCTTTCCTGCACTAAAGACACTGTGAGAAGTGAGATTCCGCCTGAAGGAGTTTCCCTTAAACAGAACTTTCTATAGTCCAACGGATAGACGTCCGAGACAGGAGCCCTATATGCCCCTATTGCGGTTACCACATAGTCATCACAAGAGCTTCTTTCTTTGACAGACGCAACACTTTAATGAATCCCTCCTAAAGCTCACGTCCCTCACAATGTTGGAAGCGTTTTTGCCACAGAAAGAAAGTACGGATAACCGCTGGTCATGAACATCCAATATGTGTTTGGGATGCCTAAGCGCCATAGCCTGCACTTTAATCACAGTACCTAATGAGCCCATAGTCCGTCCGTGTTCTATCTTATTTCCTAAAAAGAGAAGCACTCTTATAAATGAGTATGCACCTGAAGTAGGATCCCTGACAGAAACTTTCCTAAGAATCACCTGTCAGGGTCCTATGTGAGACACTTCATGATTGCTACACAGACAGGTGACAAAGATTCCAACTTAGCACAGTCTCAATCCTGTCGTGAGAATGTACTGTACCACAGTTCCCTCGTACATTTGAAGTGTTCTGAGACGAGGTAGACACTGTGGAAAATCACATGTGTTGAACTTCCAGTATGTGTCATAGAGTGCTATGTGCATTACCCTGTCCATCACTCACAGAATGCAACCTTCCCGCTGTCCGCCCTTGTTCTATCTTCTTTCCTCCACTGGAAAGACACTGTGAGAAGGGAGATTCCGCCTGAAGGAGTTTCCCTTTAACAGAACTTGCTATAGTCCAATGGATAGACGTAATAGACTGTAGCCCTATGTGCGCCCATTACAGTTACCACAGAGTCAGTCCAAGAGCTTCTTTCTTTGACAGACGCAACACTGGAACGAATCCCTCCTAAAGCACACATCCCTCACAAAGATGGACACGTTTCTGCCAAAGAAAGAAAGTGCGGATGACCACTGGTCGTGAACATCCAATATGTGTTTGGGATGCATAAGCGCCATAGCCTGCACTTTACTCACAGTACATAATGTGCCCATAGTATGTCCGTGTTCTATCTTGATTCCTCAAAGGTGAAGACACTGTTATGAATGAGTACGCACCCGAAGTAGGATCCCTGAAGAGATACCTTCCTAAGAATCACCTGTCAGGGTCTGGTATGAGATACTTCATGATTGCAATATAGAGAAGTCCCACAGTTTACAACTTAGGACAGACTCATTCCTGTCAGGAGAATGTACTGTATCAGAGTTTCCTCGTACATTTGAAGTGTTCTGAATCTATTAAGACCCTGTGGAACATCACAGGTGTTGAACTTTGAGTATGTGTCATAGAGGACTAATTGCCTTATCCTGTCCATCACTCACAGGATGCAACCTTCCTGCTGTCCGTCCTTGTTCTATCTTGTTTTCTCCACTGGAACGACACTGTGAGAAGTGAGATTCTGCCTATAGGAGTTTCCCTTAAACAGAACTTGCCATAGTCCAACGGAAGACATAAGAGACTGTAGCCCTATTTTCGCCTATTGCAGTTATCACAGAGTCAGTGCCAAGAGCTTCCTTCTTTGACCGAAGCAACACTGCAACGATTCTCTCCTAATGCACACTTCCCTCACAATGTTGGAAGTGTTTTTTCCACAGAAAGAAAGTGCGGATGACCACTGTCGGGAACATCCAAATAGTGTTTGGGTTGCCTAAGTGCCATAGCCGGAACTTTACTCACAGTACCTAATGTGCCCATTGTCGGTCTGTGTCTATCTTCATTCCTCAAAGGAGAAGACACGGTTATGAATGAGCACGCACCTGAAAAAGGATTCCTTAACAGAAACCTTCCTAAGTTCTTCTTTGATCTCCTGGTTGATCCAAGCATTCTTAAGCAAGGTGGTCTTTAGCTTCCAGGTGTTTGAGTTCCTTCGGAACTTTTCCTTGTGATTGAGCTCCAGTTTCAAAGCATTGTGATCTGAGAATATGCAGGGAATAATCTCAGTCTTTTGGTATCGGCTGAGTCCTGATTTGTGACCCAGTATGTGGTCTATTCTGGAGAAGGTTCCGTGTGCACTTGAGAAGAATGAGTATTCTGCTGTTTTAGGGTGGAATGTTCTGTATATATCTATGAGGTCCATCTGGTCCAATGTGTCGTTCAATGCTCTTGTTTCTTTATTGATTTTCTGCTTCGATGATCTGTCTAATTCTGAAAGAGGCGTGTTAAGATCACCTACGATTAGTGTATTCATATCAATATGACTCTTTATCTTGATTAACAGTTTTCTTAAGTAATTGGCTGCTCCCATATTGGGAGCATAGATATTTACAATTGTTAGATCATCTTGGTGGATAGTCCCTTTAAGGATTATGTAGTGTCCTTCTGTATCTCTGACTACAGTCTTTAGTTTGAAGTCTAATTTATCTGATATGAGAATCGCTACCCCAGCCTTCTTTTGAGTCCCATTGGCATGAAAGATGCTTCTCCACCCCTTCACTTTCAGTCTGCGTGTATCTTTAGGTTCAAAATGGGTCTCTTGTAGACAGCATATGGATGGGTCCTGTCGTTTTATCCAATCTGCAACCCTGTGCCGTTTTATGGGTGCATTTAGGCCATTCACATTGAGAGTGATTATTGATAGATACGTTTTTATTGACATCGAGTTACCTTTGAAGTCTTTCTTTCTGTAGACTGTCTCTATATTTCTGTTCAATGCTATTCTTGGGATTTTTCCTCTTTTATAGAACCCCCCTTAATATTTCCTGCAGTATCGGCTTGGTGGTTGCATAGTCTTTTAAGTCTTGCCGGTCTTGGAAACTCTTTATCTCTCCATCCATTTTGAATGTCAGTCTTGCTGGATGAAGTATTCTTGGTTGCATGTTCTTCTCATTTAGTGCCCTGAATATATCTTGCCAGCCTCTTCTGGCTTGCCAGGTCTCTGTGGACAGGTCTGACGTTATTCTGATGGGCTTCCCTCTGTAAGTAAGGAGCCTCTTTGCCCTGGCGGCTTTCAAGAGATTATACCTACAATTATAATTTCTCAATTTGACTATCAGGTGTCGTGATGTTTTTTTGGAGTGTATAATCTTGGGTGGAGACCGTTCAGCCTCCAGTACATGAACGCTGGTTTCATTCGCGAGATTCGGAAAGTTTTCATGAAGGACTTGTTCCACGACATCTTCTAGACTTCTTTCTTTCTCCTCCCCTTCAGGAATTCCAATAATTCTGACGTTGGAACGCTTCATGGCATCACTTATTTCCCTAATTCTGCTTTCGTGGGATCGAAGCTGTTTGTTCCAGGCTTCCTCCTGATCCTTTCTCTCTATCTGTTTGTCTTCCAGATCACTAATTCTATCTTCTATCTCAGTTACCCTAGCTTTGAGAGAGTTTAGATTGGATTGGAACTCATTGAGAGCATTGTGGACCTCCTCCCTGGTAACTTTAAGCTCCGCCCTAACATTGTGAACATCCTGTCTGGTCGCTTTCAGTTCGGCCCTAATCAATTCTGTTTGGTCATCCATGGCTTTCTCCAACCTAGCTATTGCCTGGATAATTGTTAACCTGAATTCTCTTTCCGACATATTGTCTATGTTGATAGCCGTTAGCTCTATTGTGGAAGGTCCATCCTCTGTATTTTTCTTCTGTTGGGCATTCCTCCTCCTAGTCATTTTGGTGGGAGAAGACTGAACAGATGTAGCTGGATGTATCCACTCTGGTGCAGTCAAGGTGCACCCTGGAGCACTTCCTGATCTCCGTCTCAGAAGCCTCAGTCTGGGTGCAGAAGCTGAATAAATTCCCCCTTGGACGCTGGCAGTGCAGGTTCCAAGGTGCAGACCCTGGGGGCGCAGGCTCTTTTGCTCGTCCCCAAAGCCGAGGCAGTGGCGCTGTCTGGGAGCTCCTGACTGCCAGAGAGGTTCCAAGCAGCGATCGCACACTGAGATTTTGCCGCCGGCCCGGGCTTGGAGTGCCCGGCTTGCGCGCACCTCTTTTCAGAGGCGGCTGTGGGTCGGGCGCGCGTCTGGGGCACTGAGAGCGGGGCGCTGGTCCGGAAGCCGCAGGCTGGGCTTTTGCGCGCCTCTGTCCGGGGACGAGTTTCGCGCGCGCGCGCGGCTTAGACTTTGAAACAATGGCCCGGATCAAGAAGCGCCCCTGGGCCTTAGAAACCCAGGAGAGCTGGAGCGACGTGCGCGCGCATCTCAAGCTTTGTGGTAGGGCGAGTGCGCGTTCTGCAGACCGGCGCGGCTCCCATCCGCTCACAGGAGCCGGAACCCCGCGCTCTGGGGCGCGCTGGCGGCTTAGGGACCAGGAGCCGGTTTCTCCGCCGCACTCTCTCTGCCTCCGCGCTGGGGAGGCCGTCTGGGACCGGGGACTTAAGCCCCTGTCCCTAGCCGCCCGGATTCCCACAATTTGCCCCCGCGATCCTTTGCTCTTTTGGAATGCTTTCAACCAGTCTCCAAGTTAATGCTGGTCCCCAGATGCAGCGCACTCTCGCTTGTATCGGGGTATTACTTTCGCACTGGTCGCCTCTGGTGGCTCCCTCCCCCTTTTGTTTATCTTCCGATATCAGTCCGCTGTTCCCATTCCGCTTTACCTGCTCACTGGCGCCTTCTGCCCCTGTAGAGATCCAGACGTGTATGATTCTGATCTCAGGCTGATTTCATGGGTGATCAGAGTTCTTTGGTAGGTAATCAGCTCACTTTGGGGTACCAGCTGAAAAGACGCCTCTTCCTAGTACCCCGCCATCTTGTCCCCCCTGTATTGCCCCCTTTAAATGAGCTAGCCTGCACTTTTATCAGAGTACCTAATGTGGCCATAGTCCGACCGTGCTCTAACTCCATTCCTCAAAGGAGAAAACCCTGTTGTGAATGAGCACGCACCTAAAGTAATCATCCCTGAACAGATACAATCCTAAGAATCTACTGTCCATGTCCTGTATGAGACAATTCATGATTGCTGCACAGATATGTCCGTAAGTCACCAACTTAGCACAGAATCATCCCTGTCGTGAGAATGTATTGTATCAGAGTTCTTGAGTACATTTGAAGTGTCTGAGTCCAGGTGGACACTGTGGAACATCACAGGTGTTGAACTTCCAGTATGTGTCATAGAGGACTACGTGCCTTACCATGTCCTTCACTCACAGGATGCAACCTTCCCGCTGTCTGTCCTTGTTCTATCTTCTTTGCTCCACTGGAAAGACACTGTGAGACATGAGATACCGCCTGAAGGAGTTTCCCTTAAAAATAACATGCTATAGTCCAATGGATAGACGTCTGAGACTGGACCCCTATGTTCCCTATTGCAGTTACCACAGAGTCAGTCCCAAGAGCTTCCTTCTTTTACAGACGCAACACTGCAACGAATCCCTTCTAAGGCACACTTCCCTCATAATGTTGGAAGCGTTTTTGACACAGAAAGAAAGTGCGGATGACCACTGGTCGTGAACATCCAATATGTGTTTGGGATGCGTAAGCACCATAACCTGCACTTTTATCAGAGTACCTAATGTTCCCTTTCCGTCCGTCCGTGTTCTATCTTCAATCCTCAAAGGAGAAGACCCTGTTGTGAATGAGCACGCACCTAAAGTAATGATCCCTGAACATATACCTTCCTAACAATTACCTGTCCATGTCCTGTATGAGACACTTCATGATTGCTACACAGAGAAGTCCCACAGTTTCCAACAAAGTACAGAATCATTCCTGTCGAGAGAACGTATTTTATCAAAGTTCTCTCCTACATTTGAAGTGTTCTGAGTCCAGGTAGACACTGTGGAACATCACAGGTTTTGAACTTCCAGTCTGTGTCATAGAGACCTAAGTGCCTTCCCCTGTCTTTCACTCACAGGATGCAACCTTCCGCTGTCCGTCCTAGTTCGAACTACTTTCCTCCACTGGAAAAACCTGTGAGACGTGAGATACTGCCTGAAGGATTTTCCCTTAAACAGAACTTGCTATAGTTCAACAGATAGATGTCCGAGATTGGAGCCTTAGGTGCACCTATTGAGGATAACTCAGAGTCAGACCCAAGAGCTTCCTTCGTTGACAGACGCAACACTGCAACGAATCCCTCCTAAAACACACTTCCCTCACAATGTTGGAAGCGTTTTTGAAACAGAAAGAACATGCGGATGACCATGGTCGTGAACATCCAATATGTGTTTGGGATGCCTGAGCGCCATAGCCTGGACTTTACTCACAGGACCTAATGTGCCCATTGTCCTTCCGTGTTCTATCTTTATTCATCAGAGGAGAAGGCACTGTTATGAATGAGTACGCACCTGAAGTAGGATCCCTGAACAGTAACCTTCCCAAGAATCACCTATCAGGGTCCTGTATGAGACACTTCATGATTGCTACACAGACTGTCCCACAGTTTCCATCGTAGCACAGACTCATCCCTGTCGTGAGAACGTACTGGAGCACCATTCCCTCTTACATTTGAGTGTTTTGAGATGAGGTAGACACTGTGGAACATCACAGGTGTTGATCTTCCAATCTGTGTCATAGAGACCTAAGTGCCTTCCCCTGTCTTTCACTCACAGGATGCAACCTTCCGCTGTCCGTCCTAGTTTGAACTCCTTTCCTCAACTGGAAAAACCTGTGAGAAGTGAGATTCCGCCTGAAGGAGTTTCCCTTAAACAGAACTTGCTATAGTCCAACGGATAGACGTCCGAGACTGGAGCCTTATGTTTGCCTATTGCAGTTACCACAGAGTCCGTCCCAAGAGCTGCCTTCTTTAACAGACGCAACACTGCAACAAATCCCTCCTAAAGCACACTTCCCTCACAATGTTGGAAGCGTTTTTGACACAGAAAGAACGTGCGGATGTCCACTGGTCGTGAACCTGCAATTGTGTTTGGGATGCCTAAGGGCCATAGCCTGCAAATTACACACAGTACCTAATGTGCCCATTGAACGTCCGTGTTCTAACTTCATTCCTCAAAGGAGAAGACACTGTTATGAATGAGTACGCACCTGAAGTACGATCCCTGAACAGAAACCTTCCCAAGAATCACCTGTCCGGGACTGGTATGAGACAATTCATGATTACTATATAGAGAAGTCCCACAGTTTCCAACTTAGTACAGACTCATCCCTGTGGGGAGAATGTACTGTATCAGAGTTTCCTCGTACATTTGAAGTGTTCTTAGTCGAGGAAGATACTGTGGAACATAACAGGTGTTAAACTTCGAGTATGTGTCATAGATGCCTACGTGCCTTACCCTGTCCTTCACACACAGGATGAAACCTTCCCGCTGTCCTTCCTTGTTATATCTTCTTTCCTCACTGGAAATACACTGTGAGAAGTGAGATTCTGCCTGAAGGAGTTTCTGTTAAACAGAACTTGCTATAGTCCAACGGATAGACGACCGAGACAGGAGCCCTATGTGCGCCTAATGCAGTTACCAATGAGTCACTACAAAGAGCATCCATCTTTGACAGACGCAACACTGCAACGAATCCCTCCTAAAGGACACTTCCCTCACAATGTTGGAAGCGTTTTTGCCACAGAAAGAATGTGGATGACTACTCGTCGTGAACATCAAAATAGTGCTTGGGATGCCTAATTGCCATAGCCTGCACTTTACTCACAGTACCTAAAATGCCCATTGTCCATCCATGTTCTATCTTCATTCCTGAAAGGAGAAGACAGTGTTATGTAAGAGCACGCACCTGAAGTAGGATCCCTGAACAGATACCTTCTTAAGAATCACCTGTCAGTTATCATATGGTTTCACTCATTTGTGGAGCATAACCAATAGCATGGAGGACAAGGGGCGTTAGAGAGTAGTAGGGAATTTGGGTAAATTGGAAGGGGAGGTGAACCATGAGAGACTATGGACTCTGAAAAACAGTCTGAGGGGTTTGAAGTGGCGGGGGGGTGGGAGGTTGGGGTACCAGGTGGTGGGTATTATAGAGGGCACAGCTTGCATGGAGCACTGGGTGTGGTGAAAAAATAATGAATACTGTTTTTCTGAAAATAAATAAATTGGGAAAAAAAAAAAAAAAAAAAAGAATCACCTGTCAGGGTCTGGTATGAGACACTTCATGATTGCTATATAGAGAAGTCTCACAGTTTCCAAATTAGCACAGACTCATCCCTGTCAGAGGAATGTACTGTATCAGAGTTCCCTCGTGCATTTAAAGTGTTCTGAGTCGAAGAAGGCATTGTGGAACATCACAGGTGTTGAACGTCCAGTATGTGTCATAGAGGAATAAGTGCCTTACCCTGTCCTTCACTCACAGGATGCAACCTTCCCGCTGTCCGTCCTTGTTCTATCTTCTTTCCTCCACTGGAAAGACACTGTGAGAAGTGAGATTCCGCCTGAAGGAGTTTCCCTTAAACAGAACTTGCTATAGTCCAATGGATAGACGTACGAGACTGGAGCACCATTCCCCTTACATTTGAGTGTTCTGAGATAGGTAGACACTGTAAATCATCACAGTGTTGAATTTCCAGTAGGTGTCATAGAGGCCTAAGTGCCATACCCTGTCATTCACTCACAGGATATAAACTTCTCTCTGTCCTTCCTTGTTCTATATTCTTTCCTCCACTGGAAAAACACTGTGAGAAGTGAGATTCCGCCTGAAGGATTTAACCTTAAACAAAACTTGCTATAGTCCAATGTATAGACGTCCGAGACAGGAACCCGATGTGCCCTATTGCAGTTACCACAGAGTCTGTCCCAAGAGCTTCTTTTTTTGACACTCGCAACAATGAAATGAATTCCTCCTAAAGCGCACTTACCTCACAATGTTGGAAGCGTTTTTTACACAGAAAGAAAGTGCGGATGACCACTCTTAGGGAACATCCAATATGTGTTTGGGATGCGAAAACGCCATAGCCTGCACTTTACTCACAGTACCTAATTTGCTCATTGTTTGTCCCTGTTCTATCTTCATTCCTCAAAGGAGAAGACACTGTTATGAATGAGCACGCACCTGATAGGATTCCTGAACAGAACTTTCCTAAAATCATATGTCAGGGTCCTATGTGAGACACTTTATGATTGCTACACAGCAGGTCACACAGTTTCCTACGTAGCACTGTCTCATTCCTGTCTTGAGAACGTACTGTACCAAAGTTCCATCGTACATTTGAAGTATTCTGAGGCGAGGTAGACAGTGTGGAACATCACAGATGTTGACCTTCCAGTATGTGTCATAGAGGCCTAAGTGCCTTTCCCTGTCATTCACTCACAGGATGTAAACTTCCCTCTGTCCGTCCTTGTTCTATCTTCTTTCCTCCACTGGAAAGACACTATCAGAAGTCAGATTCCACCTGAAGGAGTTTCGCTTAAACAGAACTTGCTATAGTCCAACGGATAGACATCCGAGACTGGAGCCCTATGTGCGCCTATAGCAGTTACCACAGAGTCAGTCCCAAGAGCTTCCTTTTTGACAGTCAAAACACTGCTGCGAATCCCTCCTAAAGCACACTTCCCTCACAATACTGGAAGTGTTTTTGCCACTGAAAGAAAGTGCGAATGAACACTGGTCCTGAACATCCAATATGTGTTTGGGATGCATAAGCGCCATAGCCTGCTCTTTACCTACCGTACATAATGTGCAAATAGTCCGTCCGTGTTCTATCTTCATTCCTCAAAGGAGAAGACACTGTTATGAATGAGCATGCACCTAAAGTAGGATCCCTGAAGAGATACCTTCCTAAGAATCACCTGTTAGGTTCTGGTATGAGACACTTCATATCTGCTATATAGAGAAGTCCCACAGTTTCCAACGTAGCTCAGACTCATCCATGTCGGGAGAATGTACTGTATCAGAGTTCCCTCCTATATTTGAAGTGTTCTGAGTCGAGGAAGACAATGTGGAACATCACAGGTGTTGAACTTCCAGTAGGTGTCATAGAGGCCTAAGTCCCTTACCCTGTCCTTCACTCACAGGATGCAACCTTCACGCAGTACTTCCTTGTTCTATCTTCTTTTCTCCACTGGAAAGACAATGTGAGAAGTGAGATTCCCCCTGAAGGAGTGTCCCTTAAACAGAACTTTCTATTGTCCAACGGACAGACCTAGGAGACTGTAGCCCTATGTGCGCCTATTGCAGTTATCACAGAGTCAGTCCCAAGAGATTCCTTCTTTGACAGACGCAACACTGCAACGATTCTATCCTAAAGCATACTTCCCTCACAATGTTGGAAGCGTTTTTGCCACAGAAAGAAAGAGCGGATGAACACTGGTCGTGAACATCCAATATGTGTTTGGGTTAAATAAGCTCCCTAGCCTGCACTTTACGCATAGTACATAATGTGCCCATAGTCAGTCCGTGTTCTGTCATCATTCCTCAAAGGAGAAGAAACTGTTATGGATGAGCACGCACCTGAAGTAGGATCCCTGAACAGATACCTTCCTAAGAATCACCTGTCAGGGTCCTGTAAGAGACACTTCATGATTGCTATATAGAGAAGTCCCATAGTTTCCAACTTAGCACAGACCACTCCCTGTCCGGAGAATGTATTGTTTCAAACATCCCTCATACATTTTAAGTGTTGTGAGTCGAGGAAGACACTGTGGAAAATCACAGGTGTTGAACTTCCAGTATGTGTCATAGAGTGCTACGTGCATTAACCTTTCCTTCACTCACAGGATGCAACGATCCTGCTGTCCGTCCTTGTTCTATCTTCTTTCTACCACTGGAAAGACACTGTGAGAAGTGAGATTCCGCCTAAAGGAGTTTCCCTTAAGCAGAACTTGCTATAGTCCAACGGATAGACATAAGAGAGTGGAGCCCTATGTGCACCTATTGCAGTTATCATAGAGTCAGTCCCAAGAGCTTCCTTCTTTGACAGACGCAACACTGCAACGATTTTATCCTAAAGCACACTTCCCTCACAATGTTGGAAGCTTTTTTGCCACACAGAGAAAGTGTGGATGACAACTTGTCGGGAACATCCAATATGTGTTTAGGATGCCTAAGCCCAATATCCTGCAATTTACTTGCAGTAACTAATGAGCCCATAGTCCGACCGTGTTCTATCTTCATTCCCCAAAGGAGAAGACACTGTTATGTATGAGTACGCACCCGAAGTAGGATCCCTGAACAGAAACTTTCCTAACAATCACCTGTCAGGGTACTAGGTGAGACACTTCATGATTGCTACAAGACAGATCCCACAGATTCCAACTGAGCACAGTCTCATTCCTGTTGTGAGAACGTACTGTACCACAGTTCCCTCGTACATTTGAAGTGTTCTGAGACGAGGTAGACACTGTGGAACCTCACAGGTGTTGAACTTCCAGGATTGTCCCTGAGTGCTATGTGCATTACACTGTCCTTCACTCACAGGATGCAACCTACCCACTTTCCTCCTTGTTCTATCTTCTTTCCTCCACTGGAAAGACACTGTGAGAAGTGAGATTCTGCCTGAAGTTCTTTCCCTTAAACAGAACTTGCTATAATCCAACGGATAGTCGTACGAGACTGTAGCCCTATGTGCGCCTATAGAAGTTACCACATAGTCAGTCCCGAGAGCTTCTTTTAGACAGACTAAACACTGCAATGAATCCCTACTAAAGCCCAAATCCCTTAAAATGATGGAAGCGTTTTTGCCACAGAAATAAAGTGTGGATGACCACTGGTTGTGAACATCCAATATGTGTTTGGAATGCCTAATCGCCATAGCCTGCATATTACTCACAGTCCCTAAGTTGCCCATTGTCTGTCCGTGTTCGAACTTCATTCTTCAAAGGAGAAGACACTGTTATGAATGAGTACGCACCTGAAGTAGGATCCCTGAACAGATACCTTCCTAAGAATCACCTGTCAGGGTCTGCTATGAGACACTTCATGATTGCTATATAGAGAAGTCTCACAGTTTCCAACTTAGCACAGACTCATCCCTTTCGGAGGAATATACTGTATCAGAGTTCCTTCTTACATTTAAAGTGTTCTGAGTCGAGGAAGGCACTGTGGAACATCACAGGTATTGTACGTCCAGTATGTGTCATAGAGGCATAAGTGCCTTACCCTGTCCTTCACTCACAGGATGCAAACTTCCCGCTGTCCATCTTTGTTCTATCCTCTTTCCTCCACTGGAAAGACAATTTGAGGAGTGAGATTCCGCCTGAATGTGTTTCCTTTAAACAGAACTTGCTATAGTCCAACAGATAGACATAAGAGACTGTAGCCCTATGTGCGCCTATTGCAGTTATCACAAAGTCAGTCCCAAGAGCTTCCTTCTTTGAGAGTCGCAACACTGCAACAATTCTCTCCTAAAGCACACTTAACTCCCAATGTTGGAAGCGTTTTTGCCACAGAAAGAATGTGCGGATGACCACTGGTCGTGGACATCCAATATGTGTTTGGGATGCCTAAGCACCATAGCCTGCACTTTACTCACAGTACCTAATGTGCCCATTGTCCGTCCGTGTTCTATCTTCATTCCTCAAAGGAGAAGACACTGTTATGAATGAGCATGCACCTGAAGTAGGATCCCTGAACAGAAACCTTACTATGAATCACCTGTCAGGTTCCTGTATTAGACACTTCATGATTGTTACACAAACCGGTCCCTCAGTGTCCAACTTAGCACTGACTCATCCCTGTCATGAGAACGTACTGTAGCACCATTCCCTCGTACATTTGAAGTGTTCTGAGACAAGGTAGAAACTTTGGAACATCACAGGTGTTGAACTTCCAGTATGTGTCATAGAGGCCTAAGTACCTTACCCTTTCATTCATGTACAGGATGTAAACTTCTCTCTGTCAGGCCTTCTTTTATCTTATTTCCTCCACTGGAAAGCCACTGTGATTAGTGAGATTCCACCTGAAGTATTTTCCCTTAAACAGAACTTGCTATAGTCCAATGGATAGACGTACGACACTGTAGCCCTATGTGCGCCTATTCCAGTTACCACAGAGTACTCCCAAGACCTTCCTTCTTTGACAGACCCATCACTGCAACAAATCCCTCCTAAAGCACACATCCCTCACAATGTTGGAAGCGTTTTTGACACAGAAAGAAAGTGCGGATGACCACTGGTCGGGAACATCCGATATGTGTTTGGGAAGCCTATGAGCCATAGCCTGCACTTTTCTCACATTACCTAATGAGCCCATAGTCCGTCCATGTTCTCTCTTCATTCCTCAAAGGAGAAGACACTGTTATGAATGAGCAGGCACCTGACGTAGGATCCCTGAACAGATTCCTTCCTAAGAATCACCTGTCAGGGTCTGGTATGAGACACTTCATGATTGCTATACAGAGAAGTCCCACAGTTTCCAACGTAGCACAGACTCATGCCTGTCGTGAGAACGTACTGTAGCACCGTTCCCTCATACACTTTACGTGTTCTGAGACGAGGTAGACACTGAGGAACAAAACAGGTGTTGAACTTCCACTATGTGTCATAAGGTAAGTACCTTACCCTTTCATTTACTCACAGGAGGTAATCTTCCTTCGGTCAGTCCTTGTTCTATCGTCTTTCCTCCACAGGAAAGACACTGTGAGATGTAAGATTCCCCCTGAAATATTTTCCCTTAAACAGAACTTGCTCTAGTCCAACGGATAGACGTCCGAGACTGGAGTGCTATTGCGCCTATTGCAGTTACTTAAGAGTCACTCCCAAGAGCTTCCTTCTTTGACAGACACAACACTGCAACGAATCCCTCCTAAAGCACACTTCCCTCACAATTTTGGAACCGTTTTTGCCACAGAAAGAAAGTGCGGATGACCACTGGTCGTGAACATCCAATATGTGTTTGGGTTAAATAAGCTCCACAGCCTGCACTTTACTCACAATACATAATGTGCCCATAGTCAGTCCGTGTTCTGTCATCATTCCTCAAGGAGATGACACTGTTATGAATGAGAATGCATATGAAGTAGGATCCCTGAACAGATACCTTCCTAAGAATCACTTGTCAGGGTCTGGTATGAGACACTTCATGATTGCTTTATAATGAAGTCCCACAGGTCAACTTAGCACAGACTCATCCCTGTCGGAAGAATGTACTGTAGCACCATTCAGTAGTACACTTGACGTGTTCTGAGACGATGTAGACACTGTCAACATCACATCTGTTGAACTTCCAGTATGTGTCATAGAGTGCTACGTTCATTACCCTGGCCTTCACTCACAGGTTGCAACCTTCACGCTGTCCGTTCTTGTTCTATCTTCTTTCCTCCACTGGAAAGACACTTTGAGAAGTGAGATTCCGCCTGAAGGAGTTTCCCTTAAACAGAACTTGCTATCATCGAACGTATACATGTACGAGACTGTAGCCATATGTGCGCCTATTGAAGTTACCACATATTCCGTCCCAAGAGCTTCCTTCTTTAACAGACGCAACACTGCAACGATTCTCTCCTAAAGCACACATCCCTCACAACGTTGGAAGCGTTTCTGCCACATAAAGAAGGTGCAGATGACCACTTGTCGTGAACATCCAAATAGTGTTTGGGATGCCTAATCGACATAGCCTGCACTTTACTCACAATACCTAATGTGCCCATTGTCCATCCTTGTTCTATCTTCATTCCTCAAAGGAGAAGACACTGTTATGAATGAGTACGCACCTGAAGTAGGATCCCAGAACAGAGACCTTACTAAGTATCAACTGTCAGGGTCTGGTATTAGACACTTCATGATTGCTATATAGAGAAGTCCCACAGTTTCCAACTTAGCACAGACTCATCCCTGTCAGATGAATGTACTGTATCAGAGTTCGCTCGTACATTTAAAGTGTTCTGAGTCGAGGAAGGCACTCTGGAACATCACAGGTGTTGAACGTCCAGTATGTGTCATAGACTGCTATGGGCATTACCCTGTCCTATACTCACAAGGTGCAACCTTCCCGCTGCCCGTCCCTGTTCTATCTTCTTTGCTCCACTGGAAAGAAACTGTGAGAAGTGAGATTCCGCCTGAAGGAGTTTACTTTAAACAGAACTTGCTATAGTCCAACAGATAGACGTCCGAGACTGGAGCCCTATGTGCGCCTATTGCAGTTACCACAGAGTCAGTCCCAAGAATTTCCTTCGTTGACAGAGGCAACTCTGCTACGAATCCCTCCTTAAGCACACTTCCCTCAAATGTTGGAAGCGTTTTTGCCACAGAAAGAAAGTGTGGATGACCACTGGTCGTGAACATCCAATATGTGTTTGGGATGCCTAAACGCCTTTGCCTATACTTTACTCACAGTACCTAATGGGCCCATAGTCCGTCCGTGTTCTATCTTCATTCCTCAATGGAGAAGACACTGTTATGGATGAGTACGCACCTGAAGTAGGATCTCTTAACAGAAATTTTCCTAAGAATCACCTGTCATGGTCTTATGTGAGACACTTCATGATTGCTACACAAACAGATCCCATAGATTCCAACTTAGCACAGTCTCATTCCTGTCGTGAGAACCTACTGTACCACAGTTCCGTCGTACATTTGAAGTGTTCTGAGACGAGGTAGACACTGTGGAACCTCACAGGTGTTGAAATTCCAGTATGTGTCACCGAGTGCTATGTGCATTACCCGTCCTTCAATTACAGGATGCTGTCCGTCCTTGTTCTATCTTCTCTCCTCCACTGGAAAGACACTGTGAGAAGTGAGATTCCGCCTGAAGGAGTTTCCCTTAAACAGAATTTGCTATTGTCCAACGGATAGACGTCCGATACAGGAGCCTATGTGCGGCAATTGAAGTTACCACATCGTCAGTCCCAAGAGCTTCTTTCTTTGACAGACGCAACAATGCAACGAATCCCTCCTAAAGCACACATCCCTCACAATGTTGAAAACGTTTTTGACACAGAAAGAAAGTGAGGATGACCACTGGTCGTGAACATCCAACATGTGTTTGGGATGCATAAGCGCCATAGCCTGCACTTTATTCACAGTATAAAATGTGCCCATAGTCAGTCCGTGTTCTATCATCATTCTGCAAAGGAGAAGACACTGTTATGAAAGAGCACGCACCTGAATCAGGATCCCTGAACAGATACCTTCCTAAGAACCACCTGTCAGCGTCAGGTATGAGACACTTCATGATTGCTATGTGGAGAAGTCCAAATTTCCAACTTAGAACAGATTCATCCCTGTTGGGAGAATGTACTGTATCAGAGATCCTTCGTACATTTGAATTGTACAGAGTCAAGGAAGACCCTGTGGAACATCACAGGTGTTGAACTTCCGGTATGTGTCATAGAGGCCTAAGTGTCTTACCCTGTCCTTCCCTCACAGGATGAAACCCTTGCTCTGTCCATCCTTGTTCCATCTTCTTTCCTAACTGGAAAGACACTGTGATAATGAGATTCCACCTGAAGGAGTTTCCCTTAAACAGAACTTGCTTAAGTCCAACAGATAGACCTATGTGACTGTAGCCCTATGTGCGCCTCTTGAAGTAACCACAGAGTCAGTCCCAAGACCTCCCTTCTTTGACAGACACAACACAGGAACGATTCTCTCCTGAAGCACACTTCCCTCACAATGTTGGAAGCTTTTTTCCACAGAAAGAAAGTGCGTATAATCACTGGTCGTGAATATCCAATATGTGTTTGGGATGAGTAAGCGCCATAGCCAGCATTTTACTCACAGTACCTAATGAGTCCATTGTCCGACCGTGTTCCTTCTTCATTCCTCAAAGGAGAAGACACTGCTATGAATGAGCACGCACCTGAAGTAGGATCCCTGAACAGATACCTTCCTAAGAATCACCTGTCAGGGTCTGGTATGAGACACTTCATGATTGCTACATAGAGAAGTCCCACAGTTTCCAACTTATCACAGCCTCATCCCTGCGGGAGAATGTACTGTATCAGAGTTCCCACATATATTTGAAGTGTTCTGAGTCGACGAAGACACTGTGGAACATCACAGGTGTTGAGCTTCCAGTATGTGTCCTAGAGGCCTAAGTGCGTTACCCTGTCCTTCATCAGAATATGCAACCTTCCCGCTGTCCGTCCTTGTTCTATCTTCTTTCCTCCACTGGAAAGACACTGTGAGAAGTGAGATTCCGCCTGAAGGAGTTTTCCTTAAACAGAACTTGCTATAGTCCAATGGATAGACATACAAGACTGTAGCCCTATGTGCGTCTATTGCAGTTAATACAGTGTCAGTCCCAAAGCTTCCTTCTTTGACAGATGCAACATTGCAACGAATCCCTCCTAAAGCACACATACCTCACAATGATGGAAGCGTTTTTGCCACAGAAAGAAAGTGCGGATGACCACTGGTCGTGAACATCCATTATGTGTTTGGGATGCATAAGCGCCATAGCCGGCACTTTACTCACAGTACATAAAGTGCCATAGTCCCTCCGTGTTCTATCTTCATTCCTCTAAGGAGAAGATACTGGTATGAATGAGCACGCAGCTGAAGTAGGATACTTGAACAGATACCTTCCTAAGAATCAACTGTCCGGGTCTGGTATGAGACACTTCATGATTGCTATATAGAGAAGTCTCACAGTTTCCAACTTAGCACAGACTCATCCCTACGGGAGAATGTACTGTATCAGAGTTCCCTCTACATGTGAAGTGTTCTGAGTCGAGGAAGACACTGTGGAACATCACAGGTGTTGAGCTTCCAGTATGTGTCATAGAGGCCTAAGTGCCTTACCCTGTCCTTCACGCACAGGATGCAATGTTCCCGCTGTCCGTCCTTGTTCTATCTTCTTTCCTCCACTGTAAAGACACTGTGAGAGGTGAGATTCCGCCTGAAGGAGTTTCCTTTGAACAGAACCTGCTATAGTCCAATCGATAGACTTCCGAGACTGGAGTCCTATGTGTGCCTATTCAAGAAACCACAGAGTCAGTCCCAAGAATTTCCTTCTTTGATAGACACAACACTGCAACGATTCACTCCTAAAGCACATTTCCCTCACAATGTTGGAAGCGTTTTTGCCAAAGAAAGAAAGTGCAGATGACCACTGTTCAGGAACATCCAATATGTGTTTGGGATGCCTAAGCGCCATAGCCTGCACTTTACTCACAGTACATAATGTGCCCATTCTCCGTCCGTGTTCTATCATTATTCCTCAAAGGAGAAGACAGTGTTATGAGTGAGCACGCACCTGAAGTATGATCCCGGAACACATACAGTCCTAAGAATCACCTGTCAGGTTCTGGTATGAGACACTTCATGATTGCTATACAGAGATTGTCCACAGTTTCCATATTAGCACAGACTCATCCCTGTCGGGAGAATGTACTGTATCAGAGTTCCCTCGTACATTTGAAGTCTTGAGTCGAGGTAGACACTATGGAACATCACAGGTGTTGAACTTCGAGTATGTATCATAGAGGCCTAAGTGCATTACCATGTTCACATACAGGATGCAACCTGACTGTTGTCTGTCCTTTTTCTATCTTCTTTCCTCCACTGGTAAGACTCTGTGAGAAGTGAGATTCCTCCTGATGGAGTTTAGCTTAAACAAAACTTGCTATAGTCCAACGGATAGACTTCTGAGACTGGAGCCCTATGTGAGCCTATTGTAGTTACCACAGAGTCAGTTCCAAGAGTTTTCTTCTTTGACAGAAGCAACACTGCAACGGATCCCTCCTAAAGCACACTTCCCTCACAATGTTGGAAGCCTTTTTTACGCAGAAAGATAATGTGGATGACCACTGGTCGGGAATATCCAATATTTGTTTGGGAGGCCTAAGCGCCATAGCCTGCATTTACTCACAGTACCTAATGAGCCAATCGTCCGTCCGTGGTCTATCTTCATTCCTCAAAGGAGAAGACACTCTTATGGATGATTACACACCTGAAGTAGGATCATTGAACAGAAACTTTCCTAAGAATTACCTATCAGGGTCCTATGTGAGACACTTCATGAATGCTACACAGACATGTCCCACAGATTCCAACTTAGCACAGTCTCATTCCTGTCATGAGAACGTACTGTCCCACAGATCCCTTGTACACTTGAAGTGTTCTGAGATGAGGTAGACAGTGTGGAAGATCACAGGTGTTGAACTTCCAGTTTGTGTCATAGAGTGCTACGTGCATTACCTGTCTTTCACTCACAGGATGCAACCTTCCCACTGTCATTCCTTGTTCTATCTTCTTTCCTCCACTGGAAAGACACTGTGAGAAGTGAGATTCTGCCTGAAGGAGTTTCCCTTAAACAAAACTTGCTATAGTCCAACGGATAGACGTAAGAGACTGTAGCCCTATGTGACCCTATTGCAGTTATCACAGAGTCAGTCCCAAGAGAATCTTTCATTGAAAGAAGCAACACTGCAACGATTCTCTCCTAAAGCACACTTCCCTCACACTGTTGGAAGTGTTTTTGCCACAGAAAGAAAGTGCGGATGACCACTGGTCGTGAACATCCAAATAGTGTTTGGGATGCCTAATCGCCATAGTCTGCACTTTCCTCACAGTACCTAATGTGCCCATTGTCCGTACGTGTTCTAGCTTCATTCCTCAAAGGAGAAGACACTGTTATGAATGAGCACGCACCTGAAGTAGGATCCCTGAACAGAAATCTTCCTAAGAATCACCTGTCAGGGTCCTGTATGAGTCATTTCATGATTGCTACAAAGACCGGTCCCACAGTGTCTAACATAGCACAGACACATCCCTGTTGTGAGAGCGTACTGTAGCACTGTTCCCTGGTACCCGTGAAGTGTTCCGAGACGAGGTATACACTGTGGAACATCACAGGTGTTGAACTTCCAGTATGTGTCATTGAGGCCTAAGTCCATACCCTATCATTCACTCACATGATATAAAATTCTCTTTGTCCCTCCTTGTTCTATCTTCCTTCCTCCACTGGAAAGACACTGTGAGAAGTGTGATTCCACCTGAAGGATTGAACCTTAAACAGATCTTGCTATATCCAATGGATAGACGTCCGAGACAGGAGCCCTATGTGTGCCTATTGAAGTTACCACAGAGTCAGTCCCAAGAGCTTCCTTGTTTGACTTTCGAAACAATGTAACGAATCCCTCTTAAAGCACACTTACCTCACAATGTTGGAAAAGTTTTTACACAGAAAGAAAGTGCAGATGACCACTCTTCGGGAATATCCAATATGTGTTTGGGATGCCTAAGCGCCTTAGCCTGCATTTTACTCACAGTACCTAATGAGCCCATAGACCGTCCGTGTTCTATCTTCATTCCTCAAAGGAGAAGACACTGTTATGAATAGTATGCACCTGAAGTAGGATCCCTGAACAGAAAATATCCTAAGAATCACCTCAGGGTCCTATCTGAGACACTTCATGATTGCTACACGGGCACATCGCACAGATTCCAACATAGCACAGTCTCATTCCTGTCGTGAGAACATACTGTACCAAAGTTCCCTCGTACATTTGAAGTGTTCTGAGACGAAGTTGACACTCTGGAACATCACAGGTGTTGAACTCCCAGTATGTGACATAGATTGCTAAGTGCAATACACTTTCCTTCACACACAGGATGCAACCTTCCCGCTGTCCGTCCTTCATCTATCCTCTTTCCTCCACTGGAAAGACACTGTGAGAAGTGAGATTCCGCCTGAAGGAGTTTCCCTTAAATAGAACTTGCTATAGTCCAACGGATAGATGGAAGAGACTGTTGACCTATGTGCGCCTATTGAAGTTTCCACAGAGTCACTCCCAGCAGTTTCCTTCTTTTACAGAGGCAACACTGCAACGAATCCCTCCTAAAGCACACACCCCTACAATGATGGAAGCGTTTTTTGCACGAAAAAAAGTGCGGATGACTACTAGTCGTGATCATCCAATATGTGTTTGGGATGCATAAGCGCCATAACCTGCACTTTACTCATAGTACGTAATGTGCCCCTTGTCCATCCGTGTTCTATCATCATTCCTCAAAGGAGAAGACACTGTTGTGAATGAGCAGGCACCTGAAGTAGGATCCCTGAGCAGATAGCTTCCTAAGAATCACTTGTTAGGTTCTGGTATGAGACACTTCATGATTGCTGTATAGAGAAGTCCCACAGTTTCCAACTTAGCTCAGACACAACCCTGTCGGGATAATGTACTGTATCAGAGTTCCCTCGTATATTTAAAGTGTTCTGAGTTGAGGAAGACAATGTGGAACATCACAGGTGTTGAACTTCCAGTATGTGTCATAGAGGCCTAAGTACCTTACCCTGTCCTTCACTCACAGGATGCAACCTTCCTGCTGTCCATCCTTGTTCTATCTTTTTTCCTCCACCTGAAAGACAATGTGAGAAGTGAGATTCCGGCTGAAGGAGTTTCCCTTAAACAGAACATTCTATAGTCCAACGGATAGACCTACTAGACTGTAGCCCTATGTGCGCCTATGCAGTTACCACAGAGTCAGTCCCAAGAGATTCCTTCTTTGACGATGCAACACTGCAACGATTCTCTCCTAAAGAACACTTCCCTCACAATGGTGGAAGTGTTTTTGCCACAAAAAGAAAGTGCGGATGACCACTGGTCGTGAACATCCAACATGTGTTTGGGATCATAAGCGCCATTGCCTGCACTTTACACATTGTACATAATGTGCCCATAGTCAGTCCGTGTTCTATCATCATTCCTCAAAGGAGAAGACACTGTTATGAATGAGCACGCACCTGAAGTAGTATTCCTGAACAGACACCTTCCTAAGAATCACCTGTCAGGGTCCTGTAAGAGACACTTCATGATTGCTATATAGAGACGTCCTACAGTTTCCAACTTAGCACAGACTCATCCCTGTCGGGAGAATGCATTGTATCAGATATCCCTCGTACATTTGAAGTGTTCTGAGTCAAGGAAGACATTGGGGAACATCACAGGTGTTGAACTACCAGTATGTGTCATAGAGTGCTACGGGCATTAACCTGTCCTTCACTCAAAGGATGCAACGTTCCTGCTTTCTGTCCTTGTTCTACCTTCTTTCCTGCACTGGAAAAACACTGTGAGAAGTGAGATTCCGCCTAAAGGAATTTCCTTTAAACAGAACTTGCTATAGCCCAACAGATAGATGTAAGAGACTGTAGCCTTAGTGTGCCTATTGCAGTTATCACAGAGTCAGGCCCAAGAGCTTCCTTCTTTGACAGACGCAACACTGCAATGATTCTCACCTAATGCACACTTTCCTTACAATGTTGGAACCGTTTTTGACAAAGAAAGAAAGTGCGGATGACCACTGGTAGTGAACATCCAACATGTGTGTAGGATGCCTAAACGCCATAGCCTGCACTTTACTCACAGTACCTAATTTTCCCATTGTTTGTCCGTGTTCTATCTTCATTCCTCAAAGGAGAAGACACTGTTAGGATCCCTGAAAATAAACCTTCCTAAGAATCACTTGACAGGGTACTGTATGATACACTTTATGATTGCTACACAGACCGCTCCCACATGGTCCAACGTAGTACATACTCATCCCTGTCTTGAAAACGTACTGTAGCACCGTTCCCGCATACATTTGACGTGTTCTGAGATGAGGTGGACAGTCTCATTCCTGTCGTGAGAACATCAGGACCATCGCAGGTGTTGAACTTCAAGTATGTATCATATAGGTCTAAGTTCCTTTCCCCGTCATTCACTCACAGGATGTAAACTTCCCTCTGTCCGTCCTTGTTCTATCTTCTTTTCCACTGGAAAGACACTGTGAGAAGTGAGATTCCGCTTGAAGGAGTATCCCTTAAACAGAAATTGGTATAGTCCAATGGATAGACGTCCGAGACTGGAGCCCTATGTGTGCCTATTGCAGTTACCACAGAATCAGTCCCAAGAGCTTCCTTTTTTGACAGTCAAAACACTACAGCAAATCCCTCCTAAAGCACACTTCCCTCACAATGTTGGAAGCGTTTTTGCCCCAGAAAGAAAGTGCGGATGACCACTGGTCGTGAACATCCAATATGTGTTTGGGATGCATAAGCATTATAGCCTGCACTTTTCTCACAGTACAAATGTGCAAATATCCGTCTGTGTTCTATCTTCATTCCTCAAAGGAGAAGACACTGTTATGAATGGGCACACACCTGAAGTAGGATCTCTGAACAGATACCTTCCTAAGGATGACCTGTTAGGTTCTGGTATTAGACACTTCATGATTTCCATAGAGAGAAGTCCCACAGTCTCCAACTTAGCTCAGACTCCTTTCTCTCATGAGAATGTACTGTATCAGAGTTCCCTCATACATTTGAAGTGTTCTGAGTCAAGGAAGACAATGTGGAACATCACAGGTGTTGAACTTCCAGTATGTGTCATAGAGGCCTAAGTGCCTTACCCTGTCCTTCACTCACAGGATGCAACTTTCCCTCTGTTCGTCCTTGTTCTATCTTCTTTCCTCAACTGTAAAGACAATGTGAGAAGTGAGATTCCGCCTGAAGTAGTTTCCCTTAAACAGAACTTGCTATAGTCCAATCGATAGACATCCGAGACTGGAGCCCTATGTGCGCCTATTGCAGTTATCACAGAGTCAGTCCCAAGAGATTCCTTCTTTGACAGACACAACACTGCAACGATTCTATCCTAAAGCACACATCCCTCAGAATGATGAAAGCGTTTTTGCCACAGAAAGAAAGTGCGGATGACCAATGGTCGTGAACATCTAATATGTGTTTGGGAAAAATAAGCTCCATAGCCTGCACTTTACTCACAATACATAATGGGCCCATAGTCAGTCTGTGTTATGTCATCATTCCTCAAAGGAGAAGACACTGTTATGAATGAGCACACACCTGAAGTAGGATCCCTGAACAGATACCTTCCTAATAATCACGTTTCAGGGTCTGGTATGAGACACTTCATGATAGCTATATAGAGAAGTCCCACATTCCAACTTAGCACAGGCACATCCCTATCGAGAGATTGTACTGTATCAGAGATCCCTCGTATATTTGAAGTGTTCTGAGTAGAGGAACACACTGTGGAACATCACAAGTGTTGAACTTCCAGTATATGTCATAGAGTGCTACGTGCATTACCCTGTCCTTCACTAACAGGATGCAACCTTCCCACTGTACGTCCTTGTTCTATCTTCTTTCTACCACTGGAAAAACACTGTGAGAAGTGAGATTCCACATGAAGGAGTTTCCTTAAACAGAACTTGCTATAGTCCAACGGATAGACATAAGAGAGTGGTGCCCTATGTGCGCCTATTGAAGTTACCACAAAGTCAGTCCCAAGAGCTTCCTTCTTTCACAGACACAACACTGCAACGATTCTTTCCTAAAGCACACTTCCCTCACAATGTTGGAAGCGTTTTGCCACAGAAAGAAAGTGTGGTGAACACTGGTCGTGAACTTCCAAATAGTGCTTGGGATGCCTAGGCGCCATAGCCTGTGCTTTACTCACAGTACCTAATGTGCCCATTGTCCGTCCGTGTTCTATCCTCATTCCTCAAAGGAGAAGACACTGTTATGAATGAGCACGCACCTGAAGTAGAATCCCTGAATAGAAATCTTCCTAAGAATCTCTTGTCAGGGTCCTGTATGAGACACTTCATGATTGCTACACAGACCGGTCCCACAGTGTCCCACTTAGCACGGACTCATCCCTGTTGTGAGAACATACTGTAGCACCATTCCCTCGTATATTTGACGTGTTCTGAGATGATGAAGACACTGTGAACATCACAGGTGTTGAACTTCCAGTATGTGTCATAGAGTGCTACGTGCATTACCCTGTCCTTCACTCAAATGATGCAACCTTCCCGCTGTCGTCCTTGTTCTATCTTCTTTCCTCCACTGGAAAGACACTGTGAGAAGTGAGATTCCACCCGGAGGATTTTCCTTTAAACAGAACTTGCTATAGTCCAACGGATAGATGTAAAAGTCTGGAGCCCTATGTGCGCCTATTGAAGTTATCAGCGAGCCAGTCCCAAGAGATTCCTTCTTTGACAGATGCAACACTGCAATGATTCTATCCTAAAGCACACTTCCCTCACAATGTCGGAAGCGTTGTTGCCACAGAAAGAAAGTGCAGATGACCACTGGTCGTGAACATCCAATATGTGTTTGGGATGCCTAAGCGCCATAGCCTGTACTTTACTCACAGAACCTAATGTGCCCATTGTCCGTCCATGTTCTATCTTCATTCTTCAAAGGAAAGGACACTGTTATGAATGAGCATGGCCCTGAACAGAAACCTTCCTAAGAATCACATGTCAATGTCCTGTATGAGACACTTCATGATTGCTACAAGGACAGGTCCCACAGTGTCCAACTTAGCACAGGCTTATCCCTGTCCTGAGAGTGTACTGTAGCACGGTTCCCTCATACATTTGATGTGTTCTGATATGAGGAAGACACTGTGAACATCACAGGTGTTGAACTTCCAGTATGTGTCATGAGGCCTAAGTGCCTTACCCTGTCCTTCACTCACAGGATGCAACCTTTCCGCTGTCCGTCCTTGTTCTATCTTCTTTCCTCCACTGGAAAGGCACTGTGAGAAGTAGATTCCGCCTGAAGGAGTTTCCCTTAAACAGAAATTTCTATAGTCCAACGGATAGACGTCCGAGGCTGGAGCCCTATGTGCGTCTATTGCAGTTACCACAGAGTCACTGCCAAGAGCTTTCTCTTTGTCAGATGCAACACTGCAACGAATCCCTCCTAAAGCACACATCCCTCACAATGATGGAAGCGTTTAAATCACAGAAAGAAAGTGCGGATGACCACTGGTCGTGAATATCCAACATGTGTTTGGGATGCATAAGCCCCATAGCTGCATTTTACTCACAGTACTTAATGAGCCCATAGTCCGTCCGTGTTCTATCTTAATTCCTCAATGGAGAAGACACTGTTATGAATGAGCACGCACCTGAAGTAGGATCCCTGAACAGAAACGTTCCTAAGAATCAACTGTCACGTCTGGTATGAGACACTTCATGATTGCTTTTAGAGAAGTCCTACAGTTTCCGAATTAGCACAGACTCATCCCTGTCATGAGAATGTACTGTATCAGAGTCCCTGTACATTTGAAGTGTTCTGAGTTGAGGAAGCCACTGTGGAACATCACATGTGTTGAACTACGAGTATGTGTCATGGAGGCCTAAGTGCCTTACCCTGTCCTTCACTCTCAGGATGCAACCTTCCCGCTGTGCGTTCTTGTTCTAAGAATCACCTGTCAGGTTCCTAGGTGAGACACTTCATGATTGCTACACAGAGACGTCCCACAGATTCCAACTGAGCACAGTCTCATTCTTATCATGAGAATGTACTGAAGCACAGTTCCCTCGTACATTTGAAGTGTTCTGAGACGAGGTAGACACTTTGGAACATCACAGGTGTTGAACTTCCAGTATGTGTCATAGAGGCCTAAGTCCCTTACCCTGTCCTTCACTCAGAAGATGCAACCTTGCCACTGTCCGTCCTTGTTCTATCTTCTTTCCTCCACTGGAAAGACAATGTGAGAAGTGAGATTCCGCCTGAAGGAATTTACCTGAAACAGAACTTGCTATAGTCCAATGGATAGAGTCTGAGACAGGAGCCCTATGTGTGCCTATTGCAGTTACCACAGAGTCACTCCCAAGAGCTTTCTTCTTTGACAGACGCAACACTAAATCACCTCCTAAATCACACTTCCCTCACAATGTTAAGGCTTTTTTGACACAGAAATAAAGTGCAGATGACCACTGGTCAAAACATACAATATGTGTTTGGAATCCTTAATGCCATAGCATGCACTTTACACAAGTACATAATCAGCCCGAAATCCGTCCATGTTCTATCTTCATTCCTCAAAGGATAAGACACTGTTATGAATGAGCATGCACCTGAAGAAGGATCCCTGAAAAGATACCTTCCTAAGAATCACCTGTCAGGGTCCTGTAAGAGACACTTCATGATTGCTACACAGACAGGTCCCACAATTCCAACTTAGCACAGTCTCATTTCTGTTGTGAGAAGGAACTATACCACAGTTCCCTCGTACATTTGAAGTGTTCTGAGACGAGGTAGACAGTGTGGAACATCACAGGTGTTGAACTTCCAGTATGTGTCATAGAGTGCTACGTGCATTTCCCTGTCCTTCACTCACAGGATGCAACCTTCCCGCTGTCCGTCCTTGTTCTATCTTCTTTTTTTTTTCCTCCGAATTTATTTATTTTCAGAAAAACAGTATTCATTATTTTTTCACCACACCCAGTGCTCCATGCAAGCTGTGCCCTCTATAATACCCACCACCTGGTACCCCAACCTCCCACCCCCCCCCGCCACTTCAAACCCCTCAGACTGTTTTTCAGAGTCCAGAGTCTCTCATGGTTCACCTCCCCTTCCAATTTACCCAAATTCCCTACTACTCTCTAACGCCCCTTGTCCTCCACGCTATTGGTTATGCTCCACAAATGAGTGAAACCATATGATAATTGACTCTCTCTGCTTGACTGATTTCACTCAGCATAATCTCTTCCAGTCCCGTCCATGTTGCTACAAAAGTTGGATATTCGTCCTTTCTGATGGAGGCATAATACTCCATAGTGTATATGGACCACATCTTCCTTATCCATTCATCCGTTGAAGGGCATCTTGGTTCTTTCCATAGTTTGGCGACCGTGGCCATTGCTGCTATAAACATTGGGGTACAGATGGCCCTTCTTTTCACGACATCTGTATCTTTGGGGTAAATACCCAGGAGTGCAATTGCAGGGTCGTAGGGAAGCTCTATTTTTAATTTCTTGAGGAATCTCCACACTGTTTTCCAAAGAGGCTGCACCAACTTGCATTCCCACCAACAGTGTAAGAGGGTTCCCCTTTCTCCACATCCTCTCCAACACATGTTGTTTACTGTTTTGTTAATTTTGGCCATTCTAACTGGTGTAAGGTGATATCTCAATGTGGTTTTAATTTGAATCTCCCTGAGGGCTAATGATGATGAGCATTTTTTCATGTGTCTGATAGCCATTTGTATGTCTTGATTGGAGAATTGTCTGTTCATATCTTCTGCCCATTTTTTGATGTGTTTGTCTGTTTCGTGTGGGTTGAGTTTGAGGAGTTCATTATAGATCCTGGATATCAACCTTTTGTCTGTACTGTCATTTGCAAATATCTTCTCCCATTCCGTGGGTTGCCTCTTTGTTTTTTTGACTGTTTCCTTTGCTGTGCAGAAGCTTTTGATTTTGATGAAGTCCCAGAAGTTTATTTTCGCTTTTGTTTCCTTTGCCTTTGGAGACGTATCTTGAAAGAAGTTGTTGTGGCTGATATCGAAGAGGTTACTGCCTATGTTCTCCTCTAAGATTCTGATAGATTCCTGTCTCACGTTGAGGTCTTTTATCCATTTTGAGTTGATCTTTGTGTACGGTGTAAGAGAATGTTCGAGTTTCATTCTTCTACATATAGCTGTCCAGTTTTCCCAGCACCATTTATTGAAGAGACTCTCTTTTTTCCTCTGTATATTTTTTCCTGTTTTGTCGAAGATTAATTGACCATAGAGTTGAGGGTCCATATCAGGGCTCTCTACTCTGTTCCACTGGTCTATCTGTCTGTTTTTATGCCAGTACCATGCTGTCTTGGTGATCACAGCTTTGTAATAAAGCTTGAAATCAGGTAAGGTGATGCCGCCAGCTTTATTTTTGTTTTTCAACATTTCCTTAGCAATTCGGGGTCTCTTCTGATTCCATACAAATTTTAGGATTATTTGCTCCAGCTCTTTGAAGAATGCCGGTGGAATTTTGATCGGAATGGCATTAAAAGTATAGATTGCTCTAGGCAGTATAGACATTTTAACAATGTTTATTCTTCCGATCCAAGAGCATGGAATGGTCTTCCATCTTTTTGTGTCTTCTTCAATTTCTTTCATGAGTGTTCCTTAGTTCCTCAAGTATAGATCCTTTACCTCTTTAGTTAGGTTTATTCCCAGGTATCTTATGGTTCTTGGTGCTATAATAAATGGAATCGATTCTCTAATTGCCCTTTCTGTATTTTCATTGTTAGTGTATAAGAAAGCCACTGATTTCTGCACATTGACTTTGTATCCTGCCACGCTGCTGAATTGCTGTATGAGTTCTAGTAGTTTGGGGGTGGAGTCTTTTGGGTTTTCTATATAAAGAATCATGTCATCTGCGAAGAGAGAGAGTTTGACTTCTTCATTACCAATTTGGATACCTTTTATTTCTCTCTGTTGTCTGATTGCTGTTGCTAGGACTTCTAATTCTATGTTGAATAAGAGTGGTGAAAGTGGGCATCCTTGTCTTGTTCCTGATCTCAACGAGAAGGCTGCAAGCTTTTTCCCATTGAGGACGATATTTGCTGTGGGTCTTTCATAGATAGATTTGATGAGGTTCAGGAATGTTCCCTCTATCCCTATACTTTGAAGCGTTTTAATCAGGAACGGATGTTGGATTTTGTCAAATGCTTTTTCTGCATCAATTGAGAGGACCATGTGGTTCTTCTCTCTTCTCATATTAATTTGTTGTATCACATTGATTGATTTACGAATGTTGAACCATCCTTGTAGCCCAGGGATGAATCCCACCTGATCATGGTGGATAATCTTTTTAATGTGTTGTTGGATCCTGTTGGCTAGGATCTTGTTGAGAATCTTAGCATCCATATTCATCAGTGATATTGGTCTGAAATTCTCCTTTTTGGTATGGTCCTTGCCTGGTTTGGGGATCAGGGTAATGCTGGCTTCATAGAAAGTGTCTGGAAGTTTTACTTCTGCTTCAATTTTTTGAAACAGCTTCAGGAGAATAGGTGTTGTTTCTTCTTGGAAGGTTTGGTAGAATTCCCCAGGGAATCCGTCTGGTCCTGGGCTCTTGTTTTTTGGGAGATTTTTGATCACTGCTTCAATCTCGTTATTAGATATCGGTCTATTCAGGTTGTCGATTTCTTCCTGGTTCAATTTTGGTAGTTTATATTTTTCCAGGAATGCATCCATTTCATCTAGGTTGCTAAGCTTATTGGCATATAACTGTTCGTAATAACTTCTGATGATTGTTTCTACTTCCTTGGTGTTAGTAGTGATCTCTCCTTTTTCATTCATAATTTTATGAATTTGGCCTTTCTCTCTTTTCTTTTGGATTAGTGTAGCCAGTGGCTTATCGATCTTATTGATTCTTTCAAAAAACCAGCTTCTAGTTTCATTGATACGTTCTACTGTATCTCTGGTTTCTCCCTCATTGATCTCAGCTCTAATCTTGATGATTTCCCTTGTTATGTGTGGAGTTGGTTTGATTTGTTGTTGATCCTCCAGTTCTTTAAGGTGTAGAGACAGCTGGTGTGTTCTGGATTTTTCAATTTTTTTGAGCAAGGCTTGGATGGCTATATATTTTCCCCTTAGGACCGCCTTTGCTGTATCCCATAGGTTTTGGACCGAAGTGTCTTCATTCTCTTTGGTTTCCATGAATTGTTTCAGTTCTTCTTTGATCTCCTGGTTGATCCAAGCATTCTTAAGCAAGGTGGTCTTTAGCTTCCAGGTGTTTGAGTTCCTTCGGAACTTTTCCTTGTGATTGAGCTCCAGTTTCAAAGCATTGTGATCTGAGAATATGCAGGGAATAATCTCAGTCTTTAGGTATCGGCTGAGTCCTGATTTGTGACCCAGTATGTGGTCTATTCTGGAGAAGGTTCCGTGTGCACTTGAGAAGAATGAGTATTCTGCTGTTTTAGGGTGGAATGTTCTGTATATATCTATGAGGTCCATCTGGTCCAATGTGTCATTCAATGCTCTTGTTTCTTTATTGATTTTCTGCTTCGATGATCTGTCTAATTCTGAAAGAGGCGTGTTAAGATCACCTACGATTAGTGTATTCATATCAATATGACTCTTTATCTTGATTAACAGTTTTCTTAAGTAATTGGCTGCTCCCATATTGGGAGCATAGATATTTACAATTGTTAGATCATCTTGGTGGATAGTCCCTTTAAGGATTATGTAGTGTCCTTCTGTATCTCTGACTACAGTCTTTAGTTTGAAGTCTAATTTATATGATATGAGAATCGCTACCCCAGCCTTCTTTTGAGTCCCATTGGCATGAAAGATGCTTCTCCACCCCTTCACTTTCAGTCTGCATGTATCTTTAGGTTCAAAATGGGTCTCTTGTAGACAGCATATGGATGGGTCCTGTCGTTTTATCCAATCTGCAACCCTGTGCCGTTTTATGGGTGCATTTAGGCCATTCACATTGAGAGTGATTATTGATAGATACGTTTTTATTGACATCGAGTTACCTTTGAAGTCTTTCTTTCTGTAGACTGTCTCTATATTTCTGTTCAATGCTATTCTTTGGATTTTTCCTCTTTTATAGCACCCCCCTTAATATTTCCTGCAGTATCGGCTTGGTGGTTGCATAGTCTTTGAAGCCTTGCCGGTCTTGGAAACTCTTTATCTCTCCATCCATTTTGAATGTCAGTCTTGCTGGATAAAGTATTCTTGGCTGCATGTTCTTTTCATTTAGTGCCCTGAATATATCTTGCAAGCCTCTTCTGGCTTGCCAGGTCTCTGTGGACAGGTCTGACGTTATTCAGATGGGCTTCCCTCTGTAAGTAAGGAGCCTCTTTGCCCTGGCAGCTTTCAAGAGATTATACCTACAATTATAATTTCTCAATTTGACTATCAGGTGTCGTGATGTTTTTTTGGAGTGTATAATCTTGGGTGGAGACCGTTCAGCCTCTAGTACATGAACGCTGGTTTCATTCGCGAGATTTGGAAAGTTTTCATGAAGGACTTGTTCCACGACATCTTCTAGACTTCTTTCTTTCTCCTCCCCTTCAGGAATTCCAATAATTCTGACGTTGGAACGCTTCATGGCAACACTTATTTCCCTAATTCTGCTTTCGTGGGATCTAAGCTGTTTGTTCCAGGCTTCCTCCTGATCCTTTCTCTCTATCTGTTTGTCTTCCAGATCACTAATTCTATCTTCTGTCTCAGTTACCCTAGCTTTGAGAGAGTTTAGATTGGATTGGAACTCATTGAGAGCATTGTGGACCCCCTCCCTGGTAGCTTTAAGCTCTGCCCTAACATTGTGAACATCCTGTCTGGTCGCTTTCAGTTCGGCCCTAATCAATTCTGTTTGGTCATTCATGGCTTTTTCCAACCTAGCTATTGCCTGGATAATTGTTAGCCTGAATTCTCTTTCCGTCATATTGTCTATGTTGATAGCCGTTAGCTCTATTGCAGAAGGTCCATCCTCTGTATTTTTCTTCTGTTGGGCATTCCTCCTCCTAGTCATTTTGGTGGGAGAAGACTGAACAGATGTAGCTGGATGTATCAAGTCTGGTGCAGTCAAGGTGCACCCTGGAACACTTCCTGATCTCTGTCTCAGAGAGAAGCCTCAGTCTGGGTGCAGAAGCTGAATAAATTCCCCCTTGGACGCTGGCAGTGCAGGTTCCAAGTTGCAGACCCTGGGGGCGCAGGATCTTTTGCTCGTCCCCAAAGCCAAGGCAGTGGCGGCTGTCTGGGAGCTCCTGACCGCCAGAGAGGTTCCAAGCAGCGATCACACACTGAGATTTTGCCACCGGCGGGGGCTGGGAGTGCCTGGCTTGCGCGCACCTCTTTTCAGAGGCAGCTGTGGGTCGGGCGCGCGTCTGGGGCACTGAGAATGGGGCGCTGGTCCGTAAGCTGCAGGCTGGGCTTTTGCGCGCCTCTGTCCGGAGAAGAGTTTCGCGCGCACGCAGCTTAGACTTTGAAACAATGGCCCGGATCAAGAAGCACCCCTGGGCCTTAGAAACCCAGGAGAGCTGGAGCGATGTGCGTGTGCATCTCAAGCCTTGTGGTAGGGCTAGTGCGCGTTCTGCATACCGGCGAGGCTCCCATCCCCTCACAGGAGCCGGAACCCCCGCGCTCTGGGGCGCGCTGGCGGCTTAGGGACCAGGAGCCGGTTTCCCTGCTGCACTCTCTCTGCCTCCGAGCCTGGGAGGACGTCTGGGACCGGGGACTTAAGCCCCTGTCCCTAGCTGCCCCGATTCCCACAATTTGACCCTGCGATCCTTTGCTCTTTTGGAGTGCTTTCAACCAGTCTCCAAGTTAATGCTGGTCCCCAGACGCAGGGCACTCTCGCTCTTATCGGGGTATTACTTTTGCACTGGTCGCCTCTGGTGGCTCCCTCCCCCTTTTGTTTATCTTCCGATATCAGTCCGCTGTTCCAGTCCGCTTTACCTGCTCACTGGCGTCTTCTGCCCCTGTAGAGATCCAGACGTGTATAATTCTGATCTCAGGCTGATTTCATGGGTGATCAGAGTTCTTTGGTAGGTAATCAGCTCACTTTGGGGTACCAGCTGAAAAGATGCCTCTTCCTAGTACCCCGCCATCTTGTCCCCCTTGTTCTATCTTCTTTACTCCACTGGAAAGGCACTGTAGGTTGTGAGAATCCGCCTGAAGGAGATCCCTAAAACAGAACTTGCAATAGTGCAACGAATAGACATCCGAGACTGGAGCCCTATGTGCATCTATTGCAGTTACCACAGAGTCACTCCCAAGAGCTTCCTTCTTTGACAGATGCAACACTGCAAGGAATCCCTCCTAAAGCACACATCCCTCACAATGATCGAAGCGTTTTTACCATGGAAAGAAAGTGCGGATGACCACTGGTCATGAACATCCAATATGTGTTTGGGATGCATAAGCGCCATAACCTGAACTTTACTCACAGTACATAATGTGCTGATAGTCCGTCCGTATTCTATCTTCATTCCTCAATGGAGAAGTCTCTGTTATGAATGAGCACGCACCTGAAATAGGTGCCCTGAACAGATACCTTCCTAAATATCACCTGTCAGGTCTGGTATGAGACACTTCATGATAGCTACAAGAGAAGTCCTACAGTTTTCAACATAGCACAGACTTTTCCCTGTCATGAGAATGTACTGTATCAAAATCCCTGTGCATTTGAAGTTTTCTGAGTTCAGGAAGACACTGTGGAACATCACAGGTGTTGAACTTTGAGTATGTGTCATAGAGGCCTAAGTGCCTTACCCTGTCCTTCACTCACAGGATGCAACCTTCCCGCTGTCCGTCCTTGTTCTATCTTCTTACCTCCACTGTAAAGACAGTGTGAGAAGTGAGATCCGCCTGAAGGAGTTTACCTTAAACAGAACTTGCTATAGTCCAAGGGATAGACGTACAAGAACTTAGCCTTATGTGCACCTATTGAAGTAACCACTGATTCAGTCCCAAAAGCTTCCTTCTTTGACAGACGCAACACTGCAAATATTCTTTCCTAAAGCACACTTCCCTCACAATGTTGGAAGACTTTTTGCCACAGAAAGAAAGGGCGGGTGATCACTGGTCGTGAACATCGAAATAGTCTTTGGGATGCCTAATTGCCATACCTTGCACTTTACCTACAATACCTAGTGTGCCCATTGTCCATCCGTGTTCTATCTTCATTCCTCATAGGAGAAGACACTGTTATGAATGAGTATGCACCTGAAGTAGGATCCCTGAACAAATACCTTCCTAGGTATCACCTGTCAGGGTCTGGTAAGAGACACTTCATGAATGCTTTATAGAGAAGTCCCACAGTTTCCAACTTAGCAGAGACTCATCACTTTCGGAGGAATGTACTGTATCAGAGTTCCCTCGTACATTTGAAGTGTTCTGAGTTGAGGTAGACACTGTGGAACATCATAGGTGTTGAAATACGAGTATGTGTCATGGAGGCCTAAGTGCCTTACCCTCTCCTTCACTCACAGGATTTAACCTTCCCGCTGTCCGTCCTTGTTGTATCTTCTCTCCTCCACTGGAAAGACACTGTGAGAAGTGAGATTCCGCCTGAAGGAGTTTCTGTTAAACAGAACTTGCTATAGTCCAATGGATAGACGGCCGAGACAGGAGCCCTATGTGCGCCTATTGCAGTTACCACAGAGTCACTCACAAGAGCTTCCTTCTTTGACAGACGCAACACTGCAGCGAATCCCTTTTAAAGCACACTTCCCTCACAATGTTGGAACAGTTTTTGCTACAGAAAGAAAGTGCGCATGACCCCTGGTCGTGAACATCCAATATGTGTTTGGTATGCATAACTGCCATGCCTGCACTTTACTCAAGTACATGATGAGTCCATAATCCATCTGTGTTCTATCTACATTCCTCAGGGGAGACGACACTGTTATAAATGAGTATGTACGTGAAGTAGTATCCCTGAAAAGATACCTTCCTAAGAATCAGCTGTCAGGTTCCTATGTGAGACACTTCATGATGCTACACAGACAGGTTCCACAGATTCCAACTTAGCACAGTCTCATTATTGTCATGAGAACGTACTGTACCACAGATCCCTCATACATTTTAAGTGTTCTGAGACGAGGTAGACACTGTGGAACATCATAGGTGTTGAACTTCCAGTATGTGTCATTGAGTGCTATGTGCATTATCCTGTCCTTCACTCACAGGATGCAAACCTTCCCGCTGACCGTCCTTGTCCAAAGAAAGAAAGTGCAGATGACCACTGGTCGTGAACATCCAAATAGTGTTTGGGATGCCTAATCGTCATTCCCTACACTTTACTCACAGGACTTAATGTGCCCATTGTCTGTCCGTGTTCTATCTTCATTCCTCAAAGGAGAAGACACTGTTATGAATGAGTACGCACCTGAAGTAGGAGCCCTGAACAGATACCTTCCTACGTATCAGCTGACAGGTCTGGTAAGAGACACTTCATGAATGCTATATAGAGAAGTCCCACAGTTTCCAACTTAACCCAGAATCATCCATGTTGGAGGAATGTACTGTATCAGAGTTCCATCGTACATTTAAAGTGTTCTGAATGAGGAAGGCACTGTGGAACATCACAGGTGTCGAACTTCCAGTATGTGTCATAGAGTGCTACATGCCTCACCCTGTCCTTCTCACATAGGATGCAACCTTCCCGCTGTCCGTCCTTGTTCTATCTTCTTCCCTCCACTGGAAAGACAATGTGAGAAGAGAGATTCCACCTGAAGGAGTTTCCTTTAAACAGAACATGCTATAATCCAATGGATAGACGTATGAGACTGGAGGCCTATGTGCGCCTATTGCAGTTATAACAGATAAAGTCCCAAGAGCTTCCTTCTTTGACAGAGGCAACACTGCAACGATACTCTCCTAAGCACCCTTCCTTCACAATGTTGGAAACGTTGTTGCAACAGAAAGAAAGTGCGGATGACCACTAGTCGGGAACATCCAATAAGTGTTTGGGATGCTAAGCGCCATAGACTGCACTTTACTCACAGTACCTAATGTGCCCATTGTCCGTCCGTGTTCTATCTTCATTCCTCAAAGGAGAAGACACTATTATGACTGAGCACGCACCTATAGTAGGATGCCAGAACAGAGACCTCCCTAAGTATCACCTGTCTGGGTCTGGTATGAGACACTTCATGATTGCTATATAGAGAAGTCCCACAGTTTCCAATTTAGCACAGACTCATCCCTGTCAGAGGAATGTACTGTATCAGAGTTCCCTCGTATATTTGAAGTGTACTGATTCGAGGTAGGCACTGTGGAACATCACATGTGTTGAACGTCCAGAATGTGTCATAGAGGCCTAAGTGTCTTACCCTGTCATTCACTCACAGGATGTAAACTTCCCTCTGTCCGTCCTTGTTCTATCTTCTTTCCTCCACTGGAAAGACACTGTGAGAAGTGAGATTCCTCCTGTAGCATTTTCCTTTAAACAGAACTTGCTATATTCCAACTGATAGACGTCCGAGACTGGAGAATTATGTGCGCCTATTACATTTACCACAGTGTCAGTCCCAAGCGCTTCCTTCTTTGACAGACGCAACACTTCAACGAATTCCTCCTAAAGCACACTTCCATCACAATGTTGGAAGCTTTTTTGACACAGAAAGAAAGTTCGGATGACCACTGGTCGGGAACATCCAATATGTGTTTGTGATGCCTAAGTGCCATAGCCTGCACTTTACTCACAGGACCTAATGAGCCCAACACCGTCCGTGTTCTATTTTCATTCCTCAAAGGAGAAGACTCTGTTATGAATAAGTATGCACCTGAAGTAGGATTCCTGAACAGATACCTTCCTAAGACTCACCTGTCAGGGTCCTATGTGAGACACTTCATGATTGCTACATAGACAGGTCCCACAGATTGCAACTGAGCACAGTCTCATTCCTGTCGTGAGAACGTCAGTACCGCAGTTCCCTCCTACATTTGAAGTATTCTGAGACGAGGTACACACAGTGGAACATCACAAGTGTTGAACTTCCAGTATGTGTCATAGAGGCCTAAGTGCCCTACCCTGTCCTTCACTCACAGGATGCAAACTTCCCGCTGTCCGTCCTTGTTTTATCTTCTTTCCTCCACAGGAAAAAAAACCGTGAGAAGTGAGATGCCACCTGAAGAGTTTACCTTAAACAGAACTTGCTATAGTCCAACGGATAGACATCCGAGACTAGAGCCCTATGTGTGCCTATTGCAGTTACCACAGTGTCACTCCCAAGAGCTTTCTTCTTTTTTTTTCCTCCCAATTTATTTATTTTCAGAAAAACAGTATTCATTATTTTTTCACCACACCCAGTGCTCCATGCAAGCTGTGCCCTCTATAATACCCACCACCTGGTACCCCAACCTCCCACCCCCCCGCCACTTCAAACCCCTCAGACTGTTTTTCAGAGTCCATAGTCTCTCATGGTTCACCTCCCCTTCTAATTTACCCAAATTCCCTACTACTCTCTAATGCCCCTTGTCCTCCATGCTATTGGTTATGCTCCACAAATGAGTGAAACCATATGATAATTGACTCTCTCTGCTTGACTGATTTCACTCAGCATAATCTCTTCCAGTCCCGTCCATGTTGCTACAAAAGTTGGATATTCGTCCTTTCTGATGGAGGCATAATACTCCATAGTGTATATGGACCACATCTTCCTTATCCATTCATCTGTTGAAGGGCATCTTGGTTCTTTCCATAGTTTGGCGACTGTGATCATTGCTGCTATAAACATTGGGGTACAGATGGCCCTTCTTTTCACGACATCTGTATCTTTGGGGTAAGTACCCAGGAGTGCAATTGCAGGGTCGTAGGGAAGCTCTATTTTTAATTACTTGAGGAATCTCCACACTGTTCTCCAAAGAGGCTGCACCAACTTGCATTCCCACCAACAGTGGAAGAGGGTTCCCCTTTCTCCACATCCTCTCCAACACATGTTGTTTCCTGTTTTGTTAATTTTGGCCATTCTAACTGGTGTAAGGTGATATCTCAATGTGGTTTTAATTTGAATCTCCCTGAGGGCTAATGATGAGGAGCATTTTTTCATGTGTCTGATAGCCATTTGTATTTCTTGATTGGAGAAGTGTCCGTTCATATCTTCTGCCCATTTTTTGATGTGTTTGTCTGTTTCGTGTGGGTTGAGTTTGAGGAGTTCATTATAGATCCTGGATATCAACCTTTTGTCTGTACTGTCATTTGCAAATATCTTCTCCCATTCCGTGGGTGTCCTCTTTGTTTTTTTGACTGTTTCCTTTGCTGTGCAGAAGCTTTTGATTTTGATGAAGTCCCAGAAGTTTATTTTCGCTTTTGTTTCCTTTGCCTTTGGAGACGTATCTTGAAAGAAGTTGCTGTGGCTGATATCGAAGAGGTTACTGCCTATGTTCTCCTCTAAGATTCTGATAGATTCCTGTCTCACGTTGAGGTCTTTTATCCATTTTGAGTTGATCTTTGTGTACGGTGTAAGAGAATGTTCGAGTTTCATTCTTCTACATATAGCTGTCCAGTTTTCCCAGCACCATTTATTGAAGAGACTCTCTTTTTTCCTCTGTATATTTTTTCCTGTTTTGTCGAAGATTAATTGACCATAGAGTTGAGGGTCCATATCAGGGCTCTCTACTCTGTTCCACTGGTCTATCTGTCTGTTTTTATGCCAGTACCATGCTGTCTTGGTGATCACAGCTTTGTAATAAAGCTTGAAATCAGGTAAGGTGATGCCGCCAGCTTTATTTTTGTTTTTCAACATTTCCTTAGCAATTCGGGGTCTCTTCTGATTCCATACAAATTTTAGGATTATTTGCTCCAGCTCTTTGAAGAATGCCGGTGGAATTTTGATCGGAATGGCATTAAAAGTATAGATTGCTCTAGGCAGTATAGACATTTAACAATGTTTATTCTTCCGATCCAAGAGCATGGAATGGTCTTCCATCTTTTTGTGTCTTCTTCAATTTCTTTCATGAGTGTTCTATAGTTCCTCAAGTATAGATCCATTACCTCTTTAGTTAGGTTTATTCCCAGGTATCTTATGGTTCTTGTTGCTATAGTAAATGGAATCGATTCTCTAATTTCCCTTTCTGTATTTTCCTTGTTAGTGTATAAGAAAGCCACTGATTTCTGCACATTGACTTTGTATCCTGCCACGCTGCTGAATTGCTGTATGAGTTCTAGTAGTTTGGGGGTGGAGTCTTTTGGGTTTTCCATATAAAGAATCATGTCATCTGCGAAGAGAGAGAGTTTGACTTCTTCATTACCAATTTGGATACCTTTTATTTCTCTCTGTTGTCTGATTGCTGTTGCTAGGACTTCTAATACTATGTTGAACAAGAGTGGTGAAAGTGGGCATCCTTGTCTTGTTCCTGATCTCAACGGGAAGGCTGCAAGCTTTTTCCCATTGAGGATGATATTTGCTGTGGGTCTTTCATAGATAGATTTGATGAGGTTCAGGAATGTTCCCTCTATCCCTATACTTTGAAGCGTTTTAATCAGGAACGGATGTTGGATTTTGTCAAATGCTTTTTCTGCATCAATTGAGAGGACCATGTGGTTCTTCTCTCTTCTCCTATTAATTTGTTGTATCACATTGATTGATTTACGAATGTTGAACCATCCTTGTAGCCCGGGGATGAATCCCACCTGATCATGGTGGATAATCTTTTTAATGTGTTGTTGGATCCTGTTGGCTAGGATCTTGTTGAGAATCTTAGCATCCATATTCATCAGTGATATTGGTCTGAAATTCTCCTTTTTGGTATGGTCCTTGCCTGGTTTGGGGATCAGGGTAATGCTGGCTTCATAGAAAGAGTCTGGAAGTTTTCCTTCTGCTTCAATTTTTTGAAACAGCTTCAGGAGAATAGGTGTTATTTCTTCTTGGAAGGTTTGGTAGAATTCCCCAGGGAATCCGTCTGGTCCTGGGCTCTTGTTTTTTGGGAGATTTTTGATCACTGCTTCAATCTCGTTATTAGATATCGGTCTATTCAGGTTGTCGATTTCTTCCTGGTTCAATTTTGGCAGTTTATATTTTTCCAGGAGTGCATCCATTTCATCTAGGTTGCTAAGCTTATTGGCATATAACTGTTCGTAATAACTTCTGATGATTGTTTCTACTTCCTTGGTGTTAGTTGTGATCTCTCCTTTTTCATTCATAATTTTATGAATTTGGCCTTTCTCTCTTTTCTTTTGGATTAGTGTAGCCAGTGGCTTATCGATCTTATTGATTCTTTCAAAAAACCAGCTTCTAGTTTCATTGATATTTTCTACTGTATCTCTGGTTTCTCCCTCATTGATCTCAGCACTAATCTTGATGATTTCCCTTCTTATGTGTGGAGTTGGTTTGATTTGTTGTTGATCCTCCAGTTCTTTAAGGTGTAGAGACAGCTGGTGTGTTCTGGATTTTTCAATTTTTTTTTGAGGAAGGCTTGGATGGCTATATATTTTCCCCTTAGGACTGCCTTTGCTCTATCCCATAGGTTTTGGACCGAAGTGTCTTCATTCTCATTGGTTTCCATGAATTGTTTCAGTTCTTCTTTGATCTCCTGGTTGATCCAAGCATTCTTAAGCAAGGTGGTCTTTAGCTTCCAGGTGTTTGAGTTCCTTCGGAACTTTTCCTTGTGATTGAGCTCCAGTTTCAACGCATTGTGATCTGAGAATATGCAGGGAATCATCTCAGTCTTTTGGTATTGGTTGAGTCCTGATTTGTGACCCATTATGTGGTCTATTCTGGAGAAGGTTCCGTGTGCACTTGAGAAGAATGAGTATTCTGCTGTTTTAGGGTGGAATGTTCTGTATATATCTATGAGGTCCATCTGGTCCAATGCGTCATTCAATGCTCTTGTTTCTTTATTGATTTTCTGCTTCGATGATCTGTCTAATTCTGAAAGAGGCGTGTTAAGATCACCTACGATTAGTGTATTCATATCAATATGACTCTTTATCTTGATTAACAGTTTTCTTAAGTAATTGGCTGCTCCCATATTGGGAGCATAGATATTTACAATTGTTAGATGATCTTGGTGGATTGTCCCTTTAAGGATTATGTAGTGTCCTTCTGTATCTCTGACTACAGTCTTTAGTTTGAAGTCTAATTTATCTGATATGAGAATCGCTACGCCAGACATCTTTTGAGTCCCATTGGCATGAATGATGCTTCTCCACCCCTTCACTTTAAGTCTGCGTATATCTTTAGGTTCAAAATGGGTCTCTTGTAGACAGCATATGGATGGGTCCTGTCGTTTTATCCAATCTGCAACCCTGTGCCGTTTTATGGGTGCATTTAGGCCATTCACATTGAGAGTGATTATTGATAGATAAGTTTTTATTGACATCGAGTTACCATTGAAGTCTTTCTTTCTGTAGACTGTCTCTATATTTCTGTTCAATGCTATTCTTGGGATTTTTCCTCTTTTATAGCACCCCCCTTAATATTTCCTGCAGTATTGGCTTGGTGGTTGCATAGTCTTTGAAGCCTTGCCGGTCTTGGAAACTCTTTATCTCTCCATCCATTTTGAATGTCAGTCTTGCTGGATAAAGTTTTCTTGGCTGCATGTTCTTCTCATTTAATGCCCTGAATATATCTTGCCAGCCTCTTCTGGCTTGCCAGGTCTCTGTGGACAGGTCTGACGTTATTCAGATGGGCTTCCCTCTGTAAGTAAGGAGCCTCTTTGCCCTGGCAGCTTTCAAGAGATTATACCTACAATTATAATTTCTCAATTTGACTAACAGGTGTCGTGATGTTTTTTTGGAGTGTATAATCTTGGGTGGAGACCGTTCAGCCTCTAGTACATGAACCTGGTTTCATTCGCGAGATTCGGAAAGTTTTCCTGAAGGTCTTGTTCCACGACATCTTCTAGACTTCTTTCTTTCTCCTCCCCTTTAGGAATTCCAATAATTCTGACGTTGGAACGCTTCATGGCATCACTTATTTCCCTAATTCTGCTTTCGTGGGATCGAAGCTGTTTGTTCCAGGCTTCCTCCTGATCCTTTCTCTCTATCTGTTTGTCTTCCAGATCACTAATTCTATCTTCTGTCTCAGTTACCCTAGCTTTGAGAGAGTTTAGATTGGATTGGAACTCATTGAGAGCATTGTGGACCTCCTCCTTGGTATCTTTAAGCTCCGCCCTAACATTGTGAACATCCTGTCTGGTCGCTTTCAGTTCGGCTCTATTCAATTCTGTTTGGTCATCCATGGCTTTCTCCAACCTAGCTATTGCCTGGATAATTGTTAGCCTGAATTCTCTTTCCGACATATTGTCTATGTTGATAGCCGTTAGCTCTATTGCAGAAGGTACATCCTCTGTATTTTTCTTCTGTTGGGCATTCCTCCTCCTAGTCATTTTGGTGGGAGAAGACTGAAAAGATGTAGCTGGATATATCAACTCTGGTGCAGTCAAGGTGCACCCTGGAACACTTCCTGATCTCTGTCTCAGAGAGAAGCCTCAGTCTGGGTGCAGAAGCTGAATAAATTCCCCCTTGGACGCTGGCAGTGCAGGTTCCAAGTTGCAGACCCTGGGGGCGCAGGATCTTTTGCTCGTCCCCAAAGCCAAGGCAGTGGCGGCTGTCTGGGAGCTCCTGACCGCCAGAGAGGTTCCAAGCAGGGATCGCATACTGAGATTTTGCCGCCGGCTGGGGCTGGGAGTGCCTGGCTTGCGCGCCAGGCTTGAGTGCCTCTTTTTAGAGGCGGCTGTGGGTTGGGCGCGGGTCTGGGGCACTGAGAATGGGGCACTGGTCCGTAAGCCGCAGGCTGGGCTTTTGAGCGCCTCTGTCTGGGTAAGAGTTTCGCGTGCTCGAGCGGCTTAGACTTTGAAACAATGGCCCGGGTCAAGAAGCGCCCCCGGGCCTTAGAAACCCAGGAGAGCTGGTGCGATGTGCGCGCACATCTCAAGCTTTGTGGTAGGGCTAGCGCGCGTTCTGCAGACAGGCGGGGCTCCCATCCCCTCGCAGGAGCTGGAACCCATGCGCTCTGGGGTGCGCTGGCGGCTTAGGGACCAGGAGCCGGTTTCTCAGCTGCACTCTCTCTGCCTCCGCGCCGGGGAGGACGTCTGGGACCGGGGACTTAAGCCCCTGTCCCTAGCTGCCCCGATTCCCACAATTTCCCAAGAGATCCTTTGCTCTTTTGGAGTGCTTTCAACCAGTCTCCAAGTTAATGCTGGTCCCCAGAAGCAGGGCACTCTCCCTTGTATCGGGGTATTACTTTTGCACTGGTCGCCTCTGGTGGCTCCCTCCCCCTTTTGTTTATCTTCTGATATCAGTCCGCTGTTCCATTCCGCTTTACCTGCTCACTGGCACCTTCTGCCCCTGTAGAGATCCAGACGTGTATAATTCTGATCTCAGGCTGATTTCATGGGTGATCAGAGTTCTTTGGTAGGTAATCAGCTCACTTTGGGGTACCAGCTGAAAAGACGCCTCTTCCTAGTACCCCGCCATCTTGTCCCCCTTGATCTATATTTTATCTATGTTTTTTCCCCCAATATATTTATTTTCAGAAAAACAGTATTCATTATTTTCTCACCACACCCAGTGCTCCATGCAAGCCGTGCCCTCTATAATACACACCACCTGGTACCCCAACCTCCCACCGTAAGCGTCTTTGACACAGAAAGAAAGTGCGGATGAGCACTGTTCGTGAACATCCAATAAGAGTTTGGGATTCCTAAGGGCCATAGACTGCACTTTACTCATATTACCTATTGTGCCCATAGTACGTCCATGTTCTATCTTCATTCCTCAAAGGAGAAGACACTGTTATGTATGATTAATCACCTGAAGTAGGATCCTGAACAGATACCTTCCTGAGAATCACCTGTCAGGGTCCTATGTGAGACACTTCATGATTGCTACAGAGACAGGTACCACAGATTCCAAATTAGCACGGTCTCATTCCTGTCCTGAACGTACTCTTCCACAGTTCCCTCGTACATTTGAAGTGTCTGAGTCGAGGTAGACATTGTGGAACATCACAGGTGTTGAACTTCCAGTATGTGTCATAGAGGCCTAAGTTCCTTACCCTGTACTTCACTCACAGGATGCAACCTTCCCGCTGTCCGTCCTTGTTCTATCTTCTATCCTCCACTGGAAAGACACTGTGAGAAGTGAGATTCCGCCTGAAAGAGTTTCCTTTAAACAGAATGTGCTATAGTCCAACGGATAGTCATACGAGACTGTAGCCCTATGTGCGCCTATTGAATTTACCACATAGTCAATTCCAAGAACTTCCTTCTTTGACAGACGCAACACTGCAACGAAACCCTCCTAAAGCACACATCCCGCAGAATGATGGAAGCGTTTTTGCCACAGAAAGAAAGTGTGGATGACCACTGGACGTGAACATCTAACATGTGTTTGGGATGCATAAGCGCCATAGCCTGCACTTTACTCACAGTACATAATGTGCCCATAGTCAGTCCGTGTTCTATCATCATTCCTCAAAGGAGAATACACTGTTATGAATGAGCACCACCTGAAGTAGGATCCCTGAATTGATACCTTCCTAAGAATCACATGTAAGGTTCTGGTATGAGACATTTCAAATTGCTATACAGAGAAGTCCCACAGTTTCCAACTTAGCACAGACTCATCCCTGTAGGGAGAATGTACTGTATCAGAGTTCCCTCGTATTTTTGAAGTGTCTGAATCGAGGTAGACACTGTAGAACATCACAGGTGTTGAACTTCCAGTATGTGTCATAGAGGCCTAAGTGCCTTACACTGTCCTTCAATACAGGATGCATCCTTCCTGCTTTCCGTTCTTGTTCTATCTTCTTTCATCCACTGGAAATACACTGTGAGAAGTGAGATTCCTCCTGAAGGAATTCCCCTTAAACAGAACTTGCTATAGTCCAACGGATAGACGTAAGAGACTGTAGCCCTATGTAGGCCTATTGCAGTTATCACAGAGTAAGCCCAAGAGCTTCCTTCTTTGACAGTCGCAACACTGCAATGAATCCCTCCTGAAGCACAGTTCCCTCACAATGATGGAAGCCTTTTTGCCACAGAAAGAAAGTGCGGATGACCACTGGTCGTGAACATCCAATATGAGTTTGGGATGCGTATGGGCCATAGCCTGCACTTTACTCACAGTACCTATTGTGCCCATTGTCAGTCCGTGTTCTTTCTTCATTCCTCAAAGTATAAGACAATGTTAACAATTGTCAGGCAACTGAAGTAGGATCCCTCTACAGATACCTTCCTAAGAATCACCTATCAGGGTCTGGTATGAGACACTTCATGATTGCTATACAGAGAAGGCCCACAGTTTCCAACTTAGCACAGACTCATCCCTGTCCTGAGAATGTTCTGTATCAGAGTTCCCGCATACATTTGAAATGTTCTGATTCGAGGTAGACACTTTGAAACATCACAGGTGTTGAACTTCAAGTATGTGTCATAGAGGCCTTGGTGCCTTACCCTGTCCTTCACTCTCAAGATGCAACCTTCCTGCTGTCCGTCCTTGTTCTATCTTCTTTCCTCCACTGGAAAGACACTGTTAGAAGTGAGATTTTCCTGAAGGAGTTTACCTTAGACAGGACTTGCTATAGTCCAACGGAATGACATACTAGATTGTAGTCCTATTTGTGCCTAAGGAAGTTACCACATAGTCAGTCCCAAGAGCTTTCTTCTTTGACAGATGCAACACTGCAACGAACCCTTCCTAAAGTACAAATCCCTCACAATGATGGAAGGGTTTTTGCCACAGAAAGAAAGTGCGGAGGTCCAATGGTCATGAACATCCAATATGTGTTTGGGATGCCTAAGCGCCATAGCCTGCACTTTACTCACAGTACCTCATGAGCCCATAGTCTGTCCGTGTCCTATCTGCATGGCTCAAAGGAGAATACACTGTTATGAATAAGCACGCACCTGAAGTAGGATCCCTGAACAGAAACCTTCCTAAGAATCGCCTGTTAGGGTCCTGTATGAGACACTTCATGATTGCAACACAGACCGGTCCCACAGTGTCCAACTTAGCACAGACGCATCCCAGTCATGAGAATGTACTGTAACACCATTCCCTCGTACATTGGATGTGTTCTGAGTCGAGGTAGACATGTGGAATATCACAGGTGTTGAAATTCCAGTATGTGTCATAGAGGACTAAGTGCCTTAACCTGTCATTCACTCACAGGATGTAAACTTTCCTCTCTCCTTCCTTGTTCTATCTTCTTTCCTCCGCTGGAAAGACACTGTGAGAAGTGAGATTCCGCCTAAAGGATTTAAACTTAAACAGAACTTGCTATAGTCCCACGGATAGAAGTCTGAGACAGGAGCCCTATGTGTGCCTATTGCCGTTACCATAGAGTCAGTCCCAAGAGCTTTATTCTTTGACAGTCGCAACACTGCAATGTATCACTCCTAAAGCAAACTTTTCTCAAAATGATGGAAGCGTTTTTGCCACAGAAAGAAAGTGCGGATGACCACTGGTCGTGAACCTCCAATATGTGTTTGGGATGCGTAAGCGCCATAGCATGCAATTTACTCACAGTACCTAATGTTCCCATTGTCCGTCCGTCTTCTATCTTCATTCCTCAAAGGAGAAGACACTGTTATGAATGAGCAGGCACCTGAAGTAGGATCCCTGAACAGATACCTTCCTAATAATCATCTGTCAGGGTGTGGTATGAGACATTTCAAATTACTATACAGAGAAGGCCCACAGTTTCCAACTTAACCCAGACTCAAACTTGTCGAGAGAATGTATGGTATGAGAGTTCCCTCGTACATATGAAGTGTTCTGAGTCTAGATAGACACTGTGGAACATCACAGGTGTTGAACTTCGAATATGTATCATAGAGGCCTATGTGCATACCCAGTCCTTCACTCACAAGATGCAACCTTCCCGCGGACCGTCTTTGTTCTATCTTCTTTCCTCCACTTGAAAGACACTGTGAGAAGGGAGATTCTTCCTGAAGGAGTTTACCTTAAACAGAACTTGCTATAGTCCAAAATAGACGTCCGATACTGGTGCCGTATGTTCGCCTATTGTAGTAACCACAGAGTCAGTCCCAAGAGCTTCCTTCTTTGACAGACGCAACACTGCAACAAATCCCTCTGAAAGCACACTTCCCTCACAATGATGGAAGCTTTTTTGCCACAGAAAGAAACTGCGGATGACCACTGGTCGTGAACATCCAATACGTGTTTGGAATGTGTAAGCGCCATACCCTGCAATTTACTCACAGTAGCTAATGTGCCCATTGTCCGTCCATGTTCTATCTTCATTCCTCAAAGGAGAAGACACTGTTTTGAATGAGCAGGCACCTGAAGTAGGATCCCTGAACAGATACTGTCCTAAGAATCACCTGTCAGGGTCTGGTATGAGACACTTCATGATTGCTATACAGAGAAGGCCCACAGTTTCCAACTTAGCACAGACTTATCCCATTTGTGAGAATGTACTGTATCAGAGTTCCCTCGTACATTTGAAGTGTTCTGAGTCGAGGTAGACACTCTGGAACATCACAGGTGTTGAACGTCGAGTATGTGTCATAGAGGCCTAAGTGCCTTACCCTGTCCTTCACTACAGGATGCAACCTTCTTGCTGTCCGTCCTTGTTCTATCTTTTTTCCTCCACTAGAAAGACAGTGTGAGAAGTGAGATTTCTTCTGAAGTAGTTTACCTTAAACAGAACTTGCTATAGTCCAACGGATAGACGTCCGAGACTGGAGCCCTATGTGCGCCTATTGCAGTTACCACAGAGTCAGTACCAAGAGCTTCCTTCTTTGACAGACACAACACTGCAAAGATTCTCTCCTAAAGCACACTTCCTTCACAATGTTGGAAGCTTTTTTGCCACAGAAAGATGGTTCGGATGACCAATGGTCCTGAACATCCAATATGTGTTTGGGATGCCAAAGTGCCATAGCCTTCACTTTACTCACAGTACATAATGTGCCCATAGTTCGTCCGTGCTCTATCTTCATTCCTCAAAGGAAAGCCACTGTTATGAATGAGCAGGCACCTGAAGTAGGATCCCTGAACAGATACCTTCCTAGGAATCACATGTCAGGGTCTGGTATGAGACACTTCACGATTGCTATTTAGAGAAGTCCTACAGTTTCCAAAATAGCACAGACTCAACCCTGTCAGGAGAATGTACTTTATCAGAGTTCCCTCGTACATTTGAAGTGTTCTAAGTCATAGAAGACACTGTGGAACATCACAGGTGTTGAACTTCCAGTATCTGTCATAGAGTGTTACGTGCATTACCCTGTCTTCACTTAGAGGATGCAACCTTGCCGCTGTCCGTCCTTGTTTTATCTTCTTTCCTCCACTAAAGACACTGTGAGAAGTGAGATTCCTCCTAAAGGAGTTTCCCTTAAACAGAACTTGCTATAGTACAACGGATAGACGTACGAGATGGAGCCTTATGTACGCCTATTGAAATTATCACAGAGTCAGTCCCAAGACCTTCCCTCTTTGACAGACGCAACACTGCAACGAATCCCTCCTTAAGCACACTTCCCTCACAATGTTGTAAGCGTCTTTCACACAGAAAGAAAGTGCGGATGACCACTTGTCGTGAACATCCAATATGTGTTTGGGATTCCTAAGGGCTATAGCCTGCACTTTACTCACAGTACCTAATGTGCCCATAGTACGTCTGTGTTCTATCTTCATTCCTCAAAGTAGAAGACAGTGTTATGTATGATTAATCACCTGTTGTAGGATCCCTGAACAGAAACCTTCCTAAGAATCACCTGTCAGGTTCCTGTTGAGACACTTCATGATTGATACACAGACCCGTCCCACATTTTCCAAATTAGCACAGACTCATCCCTGTCTGAGAACATACTGTAGCACCGTTCCCTCGTACATATGAAGTCTTTGAGACTAGGTAGACACTGTGCAACATCACAGGTGTTGAACTTCCAATATGTGTCATAGAGCCCTAAGTGCCTTACACTGTCTTTCACTCTTAAGATGCAACCTTCCCGCTGTCCATCCTTGTTCTATCTTCATTCCTAAACTGGAAAGACACAGTGAGAAGTGAGATTCCACCTGAAGGAGTTTACCTTAAACAGAACTTACTATAGTCCAAAGGATAGACGTCCGAGACTGGAGCCCTATGTGCGTATATTGCAGTTACCACAGAGTCAGTCCCAAGTGCTTCCTTCTTTGACAGACGCAACACTGCAACAAATCCCTCCTAAAGCACACTTCCTTCACAATGATGGAAACATTTTTGCCACAGAAAGAAAGTAAGGATGACCACTGGTAGTGATCATCCAATATGTGTTTGCGATGCATAAGCGCCATCGCCTGCACTTTACTCAAAGTACATAATGTGCCCATAGTCCGTCCGTGTTCTATTCATTCCTCAAAGGAGAAGACAGAATTATGAATGAGCACGCACCTGAAGTAGGATCCCTGAACAGATACCTTCCCAAGAATCACCTGTCAGGATCTGGTATGAGACACCTCATGATTGCTATAGAGAAGTCCCAAGTTTCCAAATTAGCACAGACTCATCCCTGTCAGGAGAATGTACTGTATCAGTGTTCCCTCGTACATTTGACGTGTTCTGAGTCGAGGAAGACACTGTGGAACATCACAAGTGTTGAACTTCCAGTATGTGTCATAGTGAGCTACGTGGTTATCCCGGTCCTTCACTCAAAGGATGCAGCCTTCCCGCTGTCACTCCTTGTTCTATCTTCTTTCCTCCACTGGAAAGATGCTGTGTGAAGTGTGACTCCGCCTGAAGGAGTTTCCCTTAAACAGAACTTGCTGTAGACCAACGGAAAAACGTACGAGACTGTAGAGCTATGTGCGCCTATTGAAGTAACCTCAGGGTCACTACCAAGAGCTTCCTTCTTTGACAGATGCAACACTGCAATAAATCTCTCCTAAAGCACACTTCCCTCACAATGGTGGAAGCGTTTTTGCCACAGAGAGAAAGTAGGGATGACCACTGGTCGTGAACATCCAATATGTATGTGTTTGGGATGCGTAAGTGCCATAGCCTGCACTTTACTCACAGTACTTAAATTGCCCATAGTCCGTCTGTGTTCTCTCTCATTCCACAATGGAGAAGTAACTGTTATGAATGAGCACGCACCTGAAGAAGGATCCCTGAACAGATACCATCCTAAGAATCACCTGTCAGAGACTGGTATGAGACACTTCATGATTGCTATATAGAGAAGTCCCACAGTTTCCAAAGTAGCACAGACTCATCCCTGTCGAAGAATGTACTGTACCACAGTTCCCTCGTATATTTGAAGTGTTCTGAGTCGAGTAAGACACTGTGGAACATCACAGGTATTGAACTTCCAGTATGCGTCCTAGGGGCCTAAGTGCCTTACCCTGTCCTTCACTCACAGGATGCAACCATCCCGCAGTCCATCCTTGTTCTATCTTCTATCCTCCACTGGAAAGACACTGTGAGAAGTGAGATTCCACCTGAAGGAGTTTCCCTTAAGCAGAACTTGCTATAGTCCAAAGGATAGTTGTACGATACTGTAACCCTTGTGCGACTATTGCATTTACCACAGAGTCAGTCCCAAGAGCTTCCTTCATTGACAGATGCAACACTGCTTGGAATTCCACCTAAAGCACACTTCCCTCACAATGTTGTAAGCATTTTTCACACAGAATGGGATGCATAAGCGCCATAGCAAACACTTTACTCAGAGAACCTAATGAGCCCGTATTCCATCCATTTTCTATCTTTATTCCTCAATGGAGAAGACACTGTTATGAATGAGTACACACCTGAGGTCGGATCCCTGAACAGAAACTTTCTTAAGAATCACCTGTATGCTCCTATGTGAGTCACTTCATGATTGCTACACAGACAGATCCCACAGTTTCCAACTTAGCACAGACTTTTCCTGTCGTGATAACGTATTGTACCACAGTTCCCTCGTACATTAGAAGTGTTCAGAGACGAGGTAGACAGTGTGGAACATCACAGGTGTTGAACTTCCAGTATGTGTCATAGAGTGCTAGGTGCATTACCCTGTCCTTCACTCACAGGATGCAACCTTACAACTGTACTTCATTGTTCTATCTTCTTTCCTCCACTGGAAAGACATTATGAAAAGTGAGATTCCAACTGATGGAGTTTCCCTTAAACAGAACTTGCTATAGTCCAACGGATAGACATAAGAGACTGTAGCCCCATGTGCGCCTATTGAACTAAACACAGAGTCAGTCCCAAGAGCTTCCTTCTTTGACAGAGGCAACACTGCAACGATTCTCTCCTAAAGCGCAGTTCCCTCACAATGGGGGAAGAGTTTTTGCCACAGAAAGAAAGTTCCGATGACCACTGGTCGGGAACATCCAATATGTGTTTGGGATGCCTAAGCGCCATAGACTGCACTTTACTCACAGTACCTAATGAGCCCATAGTCCGTCTGTGTTCTATCTTCATTCCGCAAAGGAGAAGACAGTGTTATGAAAAGCACGCACCTGAAGTAGGATCCCTGAACAGATACCTTCCTAAGAATCACCTGTCAGTGTCTGGTATGAGACACTTCATGATTGATATATGTAGAAGTCCCTCAGTTTCCAGCTTAGCACAGACTAATCCCTGTTGGGAGAACATACTGTACCACAGTTCCCTCGTAAATGTGAAGTGTTCTGAGATGAGGTAGATAGTGTGGAAAATCACACGTGTTGAACTTTCAGTATGTGTCATAGAGTGCTAATGCATTACCCTGTCCTTCACTCACAGGATGCAACCTTATCACTTTCCGTCCCTGATCTATCTTTTTCCTCCTCTGGAAAGACTCTGTGAGAAGTGACATTCTTCCTGAAGGAGTTTCCATTAAACAGAACTTGCTATTGTGCAACGGATAGACGTACGAGACTGTAGCCCTAAGTGCGCCTATTGCAGTTAACACAGAGTCAGTACCAAGAGCTCCCTTCTTTGACAGACGCAACACTGCAAGGAATCCCTCCTAAAGCACACATCCCTCACAATGATGGAAGCGTTTTTGCCACTGAAGGAAAGTGCGGATGACCACTGGTCGTGAACAAAAAGTATGTGTTTGGAATGCATAAGCGCCATAGCCTGCACTTCCCTGACAGTACATAATGTGCCCATAGTCTGTCCGAGTTCTGTCTTCATTCCTCAAATGAGAAGACACTGTTATGAATGAGCACGCACCTGAAGAAGAATCCCTGAACAGATACCTTCCTAAGAATCACCTTTTACAGTCTGGTATGAGACACTTCATGATTCCTATACAGAGAAGTCCAAAAGTTTCCAACATAGCACAGACCCATCCCTTTGGGAGAATACTGTATCAGAATTCCCTCATACATTTGAAGTGTTCTGAGTCGGGGAAGACACTGTGGAACATCACAGGTGTTGAACTTCCAGTACGTGTCATAGAGGTCTAAGTGCCTTACCCTTTCCTTCACTCACAGGATGCAACTTCCTTCTGTCCGTCCTTTTTCTATCTTCTTTCTTCCACTGGAAAGACACTGTGAGAAGTGAGATTCTACCTGAAGGAGTTTCCCTTAAAAAGAACTTGCTATAGACCAACGGATAGTCCTACAAGACTGTAGCCCTATGTGCATATATTGCAGTTACCACAGAGTCAGTCCCAAGAGCTTCCTTCTTTGACAGACGCAACACTGCAAAGAACCGATCCATATCACACATCCCTCACAATGATGGAATCTTTTTTTGCCACATAAAGATCGTGGGGATAACCACTGGTCGTGAACATCCAGTATGTATTTGGAATCTGTAAGCGCCATATCCTGCACTTTACTCACAGTAACTAAATGCCCATTGTCCGTCCGTGTACTATCTTAATCCTTAAAGGAGAAGACAGTGTAATGAATAAGCACGCACCTGAAGTAGGATCCCTGAACAGATACCTTCCTAAGAATCACCTGTCAGGGTCTGGTATGAGACATTTCATGATTGCTATGTAGAGAAGTCTCACAGTTTCCAACTTAGCACAGACTCATCGCTGTCAGGAGAATGTAATGTATCAGAGTTCGCTCGTACATTTGAAGTGTTCTGAGTCGAGGAAGACAGTGTGGAACATCACAGGTGTTGATCTTCCAGTATGTGTCATAGAGGCCAGAGTGCCTTAGCCTGTCATTCACCCTCAGGATGTAAACTTTCCTCTGTCCGTCCTTGTTCTATCTTCTTTCCTCCACTGGAAAGACACTGTGAGAAGTGAGATTCCGTCTGAAGGAGGTTATCTTAAATGGAACTTGCTATAGTCCAACGGATAGACTTCCGAGACTGGAGCCCTAAGTGCGCCTATTTCAGTTACCACAGATTCACTCCCAAGAGCTTCCTTCTTTGACAGACGCAACACTGCAACGAATCCCTCCTAGAGCACACATCCCTCACAATTTTGGAAGCTTTTTTGCCACAGAAAGAAAGTGTGGATGACCACTGGTCGTGAACATCCAATATGTGTTTGGGATGCCTAAGCGCCATAGCCTGTACTTTACTCACAGTACCTAATGAGTCCATAGTCCCTCCGTTTTCTATCTTCATTCCTCAAAGGAGAAGACACTGTTATGAATGAGTACGCACCTGAAGTGGGATCCCTGAACAGAAACCTTCCTAAAAATCACCTTTCAGGGTCCTATGTGAGACATTTTATGATTGCTACACAGACAGGTCCCACAGATTCCAACGTAACACAGTCTTTTTCCTGTCATGAGAACATACTGTACACAGTTCCCTCGTACATTTGAAGTGTTCTGAGACGATGTAGACACTGTGGAACATAAGAGGTATTGAATTTTCAGTATGTGTCATAGAGTGCTACGTGCTTTACCTTGTACTTCACTCACAGGATGCAACTTCCCGCTGTCCGTCCTTGTTCTATCTTCTGTCCTCTACTGGAAAGACACTGTGAGAAGTGAGATTCTGCCTGAAAAGGTTTCCTTAAACAGAATTTGTTATAGTCAAATGGATAGTCATACGAGACTGTAGCCCATTGTGCTTCTATTGCAGTTATCACAGTCACTCCCAAGAGATTCCTTCTTTCACAGATGCAACACTGCAATGAATCCCTCCTAAAGCACACATCCCTCACAAAGACGGAAGCGGTTTTGCCACCGAAAGAAAGTGCGGATGACCACTGCTCGTGAACATCCAATATGTGTTGAACGCATAAGCGCCATAGCCTGCAATTTACTCAGATTACCTAATGAACCAATTGTCCGTCCGTGTTCTATCTTCATTTCTCAAAGGAGAAGACACTGTTATGAATGAACACGCATCTGAAGTTGGATCCCTGAACAGATACCTTCCCAAGAATCACCTGTCAGGGGCCTGAATGAGACACTTCATGATTGCTACGCAGACCGGTCCCACCGTGTCCAACTTAGCACAGACTCATCCCTGTCATGATAACGTTCTGTAGCACCATTCCCTCATAAATTTGAAGTGTTCTGACGAGGTAGACACACTGACACATCACAGGTGCTGAACTTCCAGTATATATCATAGAAGCCTAAGTGCCTTACCCTGTCCTTCACTCGCAGGATGCAACCTTAGCGCTGTCCATCCTTTTTCTATCTTCTTTCCTCCACTGGAAGGACACTGTGAGAAGTGAGATTCTGCTTGAAGGAGTTTCCCTTAAACAGAACTTGCTATAGTCCGACGGATAGATGTCCGAGACTGTAGCTCTATGTGCGGATATTGCAGTTACCACAGAGTCAGTCCCAAGAGCTACCTCCTTTAACAGACACGACACTGCAACGAATCCCTCCTAAAGCACACATCCCTCACAATGATGGAAGCGTTTTTGCCACAGAAAGAAAGTGCGGATAACCAATTGTCGAAAACATCCAATATGTGGTTCGATGCCTAAGTGCCATAGCCTGCACTTTACTCACAGTACATAATGTGCCCATAGTCTGTCCGTGTTCTATCTTCATTCCTCAAAGGAGAAGACACTGAGAACACACATCAAGTAGGTTCCCTGAACAGTTACTTTCCTAAGAATCACCTGTCAGGGTCTGGTATGAGACACTTCATGATTGTTATATAGAGAAGTCCCACAGTTCCCAAATTAGCACAGACTCATCCATGTCTGATGTAATGCATCAGAGTTCCCTCGTACATTTGAAGTGTGCGGAGTCGAGGAAGACACTGGAACATCACAGGTGTTGAAAATCCAGTATGTGTCATAGAGAGCTACATGGATTACCCTGTCCTTCACTCATAGAATGCAACCTTCCCATTGTTCGTCCTTGTTCTATCTTCTTTCCTCCACAGGAAAGACATTGTGAGACGTGAGATTGTGCCTGAACGAGTTTCCCTTAAACAGAACTTGCTATAGTCCAACGAATAGACATAGGAGACTGTAGCCCTATGTGCGCCTATTGAAGTAACCACAGAGTCAGTCCCAAGAGCTTCCTTCTTTGACAGACGCAACACTGCAAAGAAGCCCTCCTAAAGCACACTTCCCGCACAATGTTGTAGTGTTTCTGACACAGAACGAAAGTGCGGATGACCACTGGTCGGGAACATCCAATATGTCTTTGGGATGCCTAAGCGCAATAGCCTGCATTTTATTCACAGTACATAATGAGCCCATCGCCTGGTCGTGATCTATCTTCATTCCTCAAAGGAGAAGAAACTGTTATAAATGAGCACGCACCTGAAGTAGGTTCCCTGAACAGATAACTTCCTAAGAATCACCTGTCAGGGACTGGTATGAGACACTTCATGATTGTTATGATGAGAAGTCCACAGTTTCCAACTTAGCACAGACTCATCGCTGTCGGGAGAATGTAATGTATCAGAGTTCCCTCATACATTTGAAGTGTTCTGAGTCGAGGAAGACACTGGAATATCACAGGTATTGAAATTCCAGTATGTGTCATAGAGAGCTACATGGATTACCCTGTCTTTCACTCACAGGATGCAAACTTCCTGCTGTCCATCCTTGTTCTATCTTCTTTCCTCCAGTGGAAAGATATTGTGAGAAGTGAGATTCCGCCTGAAGGAGTTTCCCTTAAACAGAACTTGCTATAGTCCGACGAATAGACGTAGGAGGCTGTAGACCTATGTGTGCCTATTGAAGTAAACACAGAGTCAGTCCCAAGACCTTCCTTCTTTGACATACGCAACACTACAACGATTTTCTCCTAGGCACACTTCCCTCACAATGTTAGAAACGTTTTTGACACAGAAAGAAAGTGCGGATGGCCACTGGTCGGGAACATCCTATATGTGTTTGGGATGCCTAAGTCCATAGCCTGCACTTTACTCACAGTACCTAATGAGCCCATAGTCCGGCCGTGATCTATATTCATTCCTCAAAGGAGAAGACACTGTTATGATTGAGTACGCACCTGACGTAGGATCCGTGAACAGAAACTTTCCTAAGAATCACCAGTCAGGTTCCTATGTGAGACACTTCATGACTGCTTCACAGACAGGTCCCACAGATTCCATGTAGCACAGTCTCATTCCTGTCTTGAGAACGTAATGTACCACAGTTCCCTCATACATTTGAAGTGTTCTGAGACGAGGTAGACAGTGTGGAACATCACATGTGTTGAACTTCCAATATTTGTCATAGAGGCCTAAGTGTCTTACCCTGTCCTTCACACACAGGATGCAACCTTCCCGCTATCCGTCCTTGTTCAATCTTCTTTCCTCCACTGGAAAGACACTGTTAGAAGTGAGATTCTGCCTGAAGGAGATTCCCTTAAACAGAACTTGCTATAGTCCAAAGGATAGATGTACGAGACTGTAGCCCTAATTGCGCCTATTGCAGTTACAACAGAGTCAGTCCCAAGAGCTTCCTTCTTGGACAGACGCAACACTGCAACGAATCCCTCCTAAAGCACACATCACTCACAATGATGGAAGCGTTTTTGCCACAGAAAGATGACCACTGGTCGTGAACATCCAATATGTGTTTGGGATGCCTGAGCACCGTAGCCTGCACTTTTATCAGAGTACCTAATGTGGCCATAGTCCAACCGTGTTCTATGTTCATTCCTCAAAGTAGATGACACTGTTATGAATGAGCACGCACCTGAAGTAAGATCCCTGAACAGATACCTTCCTAAGAATCACGTGTCAGGGTCTGGTATGAGACACTTCATGATTGCTATATAGAGAAGCCACACAGTTTCCAACTTAGCAGAGACTCATCCCTGTAGGGAGAATGTACTCTATCAGAGTTCCCTCATACATATGAACAGTTCTGAGTCGAGGAAGACACTGTGGAACATCACAGGTGTTGAGCATCCAGTATGTGTCATAAAGGTCTAAGTGTCTTACCTTGTCCTACACTCACAGGATGCAACCTTCCTGATGTCCGTCCTTGTTCTATCTTCTTTCCTCCACTGGAAAGACACTGTGAGAAGTGAGATTCCGCCTGAAGGATTTTCCCTTAAATAGAAATTGCTATAGTCTAATGGATAGTCGTACGAGACTGTTGACCTATGGGGCCTAATGAAGTAACCACAGAGTCGGTCCCAAGAGCTGCCTTCTTTGACAGACGCAAAGCTGCAACGAATCCCCCCTTATGCACACTTCCCTCACAATGTTGGAAGTGTTTTTGCCACAGAAAGAAAGTGCGGATGACCACTGGTCGGGAACATCCAATATGTGTTTGGGATGCGTAAGCACCATAGCCTGCACTTTACTCACAGTACCTAATGTGCCCATTGTCCGTCCGTATTCTATCTTCATTCCTCAAAGGAGGAGACACTGTTATGAATGAGCATGCACCTGAAGTAGGATCCCTGAACAGATAACCTCCTAAGAATCACCTGTCAGGGTCTGGTATGAGACACTTCATGATTGCTATATAGAGAAGTCCCACAGTTTCCAACATAGCACACACTTATCCCTGTGTGGAGAATGTAATGTATCAGAGTTCCCTCGTACATTTGAAGTGTTCTGACTCGAGGAAAACACTGTGGAACATCACAGGTGTTGAACTTCGAGTATGTGTCACAGGGAACTACGTGGATTACCCTGTCCTTCACTCACAGCATGCAACCTTGCCACTGTTCGTCCTTGTTCTATCTTCTTTCCTCCACTGGAAAGACATTGTGAGAAGTGAGATACCACCTGAAGAAGTTTCCCTTAAACAGAATTTGCTATAGTCGTACGGATAGTCGTACGAAACTCTCGCCCATTGTGCGTCTATTGCAGTTAACACAGTCACTCCCAAGATATTCCTTCTTTCACAGACGAAACACTGCAACGATCCCTCCTAAAAGCGTTTTTGACACAGAAAGAAAGTGCATACGCCACTGGTCCTGAACATCCAATATGTGTTTGGCATGCCTAAGCGCCATAGCCGTCACTTTTATCAGAGTGCCAAATGTGCCCATAGTCCGTCCGTGTTCTATCTTCATTCCTCAAAGGAGAAGACCATGTTATGAATGTTCACGCAGCTAAAGTAATGATCCCTTAACAGATACCTTCCTAGGAATCACCTGTCCGTGTCCTGTATGAGACATTTAATGATTGCTGCACAGAGAAGTCCCTCAGATTCCAACTTATCACAGTCCCATCCCTGTCATGAGAACGTATTGTATCAGAGTTCTCTCGTACATTTGAAGTGTTCTGAGTTGAGGTGGACACTGTGGAAAATCACAGGTGTTGAACTTCTGGTATGTGTCATTAGGCCTAAGTGCCTTCCCCTGTCTTTCACTCACATGATGCAAACTTCCCGCTGTCCGTCCTTGTTCTATCGTCCTACCTCCCTTGGAAAGACACTGTGAGAAGTGAGATTCAGCCTATAGGAGTTTCCCTTAAACAGAACTTACTAAAGTCCAACAGATAGACGTCCGAGACATGAGCCGTATGTGAGCCTATTGCAGTTCCCACAGAGTCAGTCTCAAGAGCTGCCTTCTTTGACAGACGCAACACTGCAATGAATACCTCCTAAAGCACATTTCCCTCACAATGTTGGAAGCCCTTTTTTTTTTAAAGATTTTATTTATTTATTTGACAGAGAGAAAGCACAAGTAGGCAGAGAGGCAGGCAGAGAGAGAGAGAGGGAAGCAGGCTCCCTGCTGAGCAGAGAGCCCGATGCGGGACTCGATCCCAGGATCCTGAGATCATGACCTGAGCCGAAGGCAGCGGCTTAACCCACTGAGCCACCCAGGCCACAGAAAGAAAGTGCGGATAACCAATTGTCGAAAACATCCATTATGTGGTTCGATGCCTAAGTGCCATAGCCTGCACTTTACTCATAGTACATAATGTGCCCATAGTCTGTCCGTGTTCTATGTTCATTTCTCAATGGAGAAGACCCTGTTGTGAATTAATATGCACCTAAAGTAAGGATCCCTGAACAGTTACCTTCCTAAGAATCACCTGTCCGTGTCCTTTATGAGACACTTCATGATTGGTACACAGAGAAGTCCCTCAGTTTCAAACTTAGCACAGACTAATCCCTGTCATGAGAATGTATTGTATCAGAGTTCTCTAGTACATTTGAAGTGTTCTGAGTCCAGTTGGACACAGTGGAACATAACAGGTGTTGAACTTCCACTATGTGTCATAGAGACCTAAGTACCTTCCCCTGTCTTTCACTCAGAGGGTGCAACTTTCCTGCTGTCCGTCCTTGTTCTATCTTCTTTCCTCCACTGGTAAAACAATGTGAGAAGTGAGATTCCGCCGGAACGAGTTTCCCTTAAACAGAACTTGCTATAGTCCAAGGGATAGACGTCCGAGACTGGAGCCTTATGTGCGCCTATTGAGGTTACCACAGAGTCAGTCCCAAGAGCTGCCTTCTTTCACAGACGCTACACTGCAATGAATCCCTCCTAAAGCACACTTCCCTCGAAATGTTGGAATCGCTTTTGACACAGAAAGAACGTGCAGATGACCACTAGTCGTGAACATCCAATATGTGCTTGGGATGCCTAAGTGCCATAGCCTGCACTTTACTCACAGTACCTAATGTGCACATTGTCCGTCCATGTTCTATCTTCGTTCCTCAAAGGAAAATACACTGTTATGAATGAGCACGTACCTGAAGAAGGATCCCTGAACAGATACCTTCCTAAGAATCACCTCTTAGGTTCTGGTAAGAGACACTTATTGATTCCTATATAGAGAAGTCCCACAGTTTCCAACATAGCACAGACTCAACCCTGTTGGGAGAATGTACTGTATCAGAGTTCCCTCGTACATTTGAATTGTTCTGAGTTGAGGAAGACACTGTGGAACATCACCTGTGTTGAATTTCCAGTATGTGTCCTAGAAGCCTAAGTGCCTTTCCCTGAATTCACTCACAGGATTCAACCTTCCCACTGTCCGTCCTTGTTCTATCTTCTTTCCTCCACTGGGAAGACACTGTATGAAGTGAGATTCCACCTGAAGGAGTTTACCTTAAACAAAACTTGCTATCATCCACGCATAGACGTCCGAGACTGGAGCGCCTACTGCAGTTACCACAGAGTCAGTCCCAAGAGCTTCCTTCTTTGACAGACGCAACACTGCAATGAATCCCTGCTAAGCACACCTCACTCACAATGTTGGGAGCGTTTTTGACACAGAAGAAAGTGCGGATAACCACTGGTCGTGAACATCCAATATGTGTTTGGGTTGCCTAAGTGCCATAGCCTGCACTTTACTCACAGTACCTAATGAGGCCATAGTCCGTCCGTTTTCTATCTTTATTCCTCAAAGGAGAAGACAATGTTATGAATGAGAAAGCACCTGAAGTAGGATCCCTGAACAGAAACTTTCCTAAGAATCAACTGTCAGGGTCCTATGTGAGACACTTCATGATTGCTACACAGACAGGTCCCACAGATTCCAAAGTAGCACAGTCTCATTCCTTTCATGAGAACGTACTTTACTACAGGTCTCTCCTACATTTGAAGTGTTCTGAGACTACGTCGACACTGTGGAAGATCAGAGGTGTTGAACATCTAGTATGTGACATAGATTGCTACTTGCAATACCCTGTCCTTCAATACTGGATGCAAACTTCCTGCTGTCCTTCCTTGTTCTATCTTCCTCCTCCACTGGAAAGACACTGTGAGAATTGAGATTCCGCCTGCAGTTGTTACCCTTAAACAGAACGTGCTATAGTCCAATGGATAGACGTCCTAGACTGGAGCCCTATGTGCACCTATTGCAGTAAACACAGAGTCACACCCAAGAGATTCTTTCTTTAACAGACGCAATACTGCAACGAATCCCTCCTAAATCACACTTTCCTCACAATGTTGGAAGCGTTTTTGCCACAGAAATAAAGTGCAGATGACCACTGGTCGTGAACATCCAATATGTATTGGGATGCCTAAGCACCATACCCTGCACTTTACTCACATTACCTAATGTGCCCATTGTCCGTCCGTGTTCTATCTTCATTTCTCAAAGGAGAAGACACTGTTATGAATGAGCACACACATGAAGTAGGATCCCTGTACCGATAGCTTACGAAGATTCTCCTGTCAGTTTTCTGAAAATAAATAAATTGGAAAAAAAAAGATTCACCTGTCATGGTCTGGTATGAGACATCATGATTGCTATACAGAGAAGGCCAACCATTTCCATCTTAGCGCAGACTCATCCCTTTCGTGAGAATGACTGTATCAGAGTTCCCTCGTACATTTGAAGTGTTCTGAGTCGAGGTAGACACTGGAAAATCACAGGTGTTGAACTTCGAGTATGTGTCATAGAGGCCTAAGTGCCTTACCCTGTCCTTTACTCACAGGATGCCTCCATGCGGCTGTCTGTCCTTGTTCTATCTTCTTTCCTCCACTGGAAAGTCACTGTGAGAAGTGAGATACCACCTGAAGGAGTTTCCCTTAAACAGAACTTGCTATAGTCCAACGGATAGACGTATGAGACTGTAGCCTTATGTGCGCCTATGCAGTTATCACAGAGTCAGTCCCATTAGCTTCTTTCTTTGCAAGACGCAACATTGCAACGATTCTCTCTTAAAGCACAATTCCCTCACAATATTGGAAGCATTTTTGCCACAAAAAGGAAGTGCAGGTGACCACTGGTCGTGAACATCCAACATGTGTTTGGGATGCGTAAGCGCTATAGCCTGCACTTTACTCACAGTACGAAATGTGCCCATGGTCCATCCGTGTTCTATCTTCATTCCACAAAGGAGAAGACACTCTTATGAATGAGTACGCACCTGAAGTAGGATCCCTGAGAAACTTTCCTAATAATCATCTGAAAGTATTCAATGTGAGACACTTCATGATTGCTACAGAGACAGGTCCCAGAGATTCCAACATAGCACAGTCTCATTCCCCATGTGAGAACGTACTGTACCACAGTTCTCTCATACATTTGAAATGTTCTGAGATGAGGTAGACACTGTGGAACATCACAGGTGTTGAATCCAGTATGTGTTATAGAGTGCTATGCTCATTACCCTGTTTTTCACTCACAGGATTCAACCTTCCCGCTTTCCGTCCTTGTTCTATCTTCTTCCCCCCACTGGAAAGACACTGTGAGAAGTGAGAGTCCCCCTGAAGGAGTTTCCCTTAAACAGAATTTGCTAAAGTCCAACGAATAGACGTACGAGACTATAGCCCTATGTGCGCCTATTGAAGTTACCACAGAGTCAGTCCCAAGAGCTTCCTTCTTTGACAGACGCAACACTGCAACGAATCCCTATTAAAGCACACATCCTTCACAAGGATGAAAGCGTTTTTGCCACAGAAAGAAACTGCGGATGACCACTGATCGTGAACATCCAATATGTGCTTGAGATGACTAAGCGCCATAGCCTGCACTTTACTCACAGTACCTAATGTGCCCACTGCCCGTCTGTGTTCTATCTTCATTCCTCAAAGGAGAGACAAGGTTTTAAATGAGCAGGCACCTGAAGTAGGGTCCCTAAACCGATACCTTCCAAAGATTCACCGGTCAGGGTCTGGTATGAGACACTTCATGATTGCTCTACAGAAAAGGCCCGCCATTTCCAACTTGGCACAGACTCATCCCTGTCCTGAGAATGTACTGTATCAGAGTTCCATCGTACATTTGAAGTGTTCTGAGACGAGGTAGACACTGTAGAACATCACTGATGTGGAAGGTCGAGTAAGTGTCATAGAGGCCTAAGTGCCTTACCCTGCCCTTCATCACAGGATGCAACCTTCACTTCCCTCACAATGATGGAAGCATTTTTGCCAGAGAAAGAAAGTGCAGATGACACTATCATGAACATCCAATATGTGTTTAGAATGCGTAAGCGCCATAGCCTGCACTGTACTCACAGTACCTAATGTGCCCATTGTCCATAAGTGATCTATCTTCATTCCTCAAAGGATAAGACACTGGTATGAATGGGCAGACACCCTAAGTAGGATCCCTGAATCGATACCTTCGTAAGATTCACCTGTCAGTGTCTGGCATAAGACACTTCATGATTGCTATACATAAAGGCCCACACTTTCCAACTTAACACAAACTCATCCCTGTCCTGAGAATGTACGGTATCAGAGTTCCTTCGTACATTTGAAGTGTTCTGAGTCTAGGTAGACAATGTGGAACATCACAGGTGTTGAATTCAAGTATGTGTCATAGAGGCCTAAGTGCCTTACCCATTCCTTTACTCACAGGATGCAACCTTCCCACTGTCCATTCTTGTTCTATCTTCTTTCCTCCACTGGAAATACACTGTGAATAGTGAGATTCCGCCTGAAGGAGTTTCCCTAAAACACATCTTGCTATACTCCAACTGACAGACGTACGTTGTAGCCATTTGTGAGCCTATTGAAGTTATCACAGTGTAAGACAAAAGAGGTTCCTTCTTTGACAGACGCAACACTGCAACGAATCCTTCCTAAAGCAAACATCCCTCACATAGATGGAAGCGTTTTTGCCACAGGAAGAAAGTGCGGATGACCACTGGTCTTGAACATGCAATATGTGTTTGGGATGCATAAACACCATAGCCTGGACTTTACTCACAGTACCTAATGAGCCATAGTCCGTCAGTGTTCTATCTTCATTCCTCAAAGGAGAAGACACTGTTATGAATGAGCACGCACCTGAAGTAGGATCTCTGAGCAGAAATCTTCTCAAGAATCACCTGTCAGACATTGGACCAGATGGACCTCATAGATATATAAAGAACATTCCACCCTAAAACAGCAGAATACTCATTCTTCTCAAGTGCACATGGAACCTTCTCCAAAATAGACTGAGATTATTCCCTGCATATTCTCAAATCACAATGCTTTGAAACTGGAGTTCAATCACAAGGAAAAGTTCTGAAGGAACTCAAACACCTGGAAGCTAAAGACCACCTTGCTTAAGAATGCTTGGATCAACCAGGAGATCAAAGAAGAACTGAAACAATTCATGGAAACCAATGAGAATGAAGACACTTCGGTCCAAAACCTATGGGATACAGCAAAAGCGGTCCTAAGGGGAAAATATAGAGCCATCCAAGCCTTGCTCAAAAAAATTGAAATATCCAGAACAAACCAGCTCTCTCTACACCTTATAGAACTGGAGGATCAACAACAAATCAAACCAACTCCACACATAAGAAGGGAAATCATCAAGATTAGAGCTGAGATCAATGAGGGAGAAACCAGAGATACAGTAGAATGCATCAATGAAACTAGAAGCTGGTTTTTTGAAAGAATCAATAAATCGATAAGCCACTGGCTACACTAATCTGAAAGAAAAGAGAGAAATCCCAAATTCATAAAATTATGAATGAAAAGGGAGAGATCACAACTAACGCCAAGGAAGTAGAAACAATCATCGGAAGTTATTACGAACAGTTATATGCCAATAAGCTTAGGAACCTAGATGAAATGGATGCATTCCTGGAAAATTATAAACTACCAAAATTGAACCAGGAAGAAATCAACAACCTGAATAGACCAATATCTAATAACGAGATTGAATCATGTATCAAAAACCTCCCAAAAAACAAGAGCCTAGGACCTGATGGATTCCCTGGGGAATTCTACCAAACCTTCCAAGAAGAAATAACACCTATTCTCCTGAAGCTGTTTCAAAAAATTGAAGCAGAAGGAAAACTTCCAGACACTTTCTATGAAGCCAGCTTTACCCTGATCCCCAAACCAGGCAAGGACCCTAACAAAAAGGAGAATTTCAGACCAATATCACTGATGAATATGGATGCTAAGATTCTCAACAAGATCCTAGCCAACAGGATCCAACAGCACATTAAAAAGATTATCCACCATGATGAGGCGGGAATGATCCCTGGGCTACAAGGATGGTTCAACATTCGCAAATCAATCAATGTGATACAACAAATTAATATGAGAAGAGAGAAGAACCACATGGTCCTCGCAATTGATGCAGAAAAAGCATTTGACAAAATCCAGCATCCGTTCCTGATTAAAACGCTTCAAAGTATAGGGATAGAGGGAACATTCCTGAATCTCCTCAAATCTATCTATGAAAGACCCACAGCAAATATCACCCTCAATGGGAAAAAGCTTGCAGCCTTCCCATTGAGATCAGGAACAAGACACGGATGCCCACTTTCACCCCTTTTGTTCAACATAGTATTAGAAGTCCTAGAACAGCAATCAGACAACAGAGAGAAATAAAAGGTATCCAAATTGGTAATGAAGAAGTCAAACTCTCTCTCTTCGCAGATGACATGATTCTTTATATGGAAAACCCAAAAGACTCCACCCTCAAACTACTAGAACTCATACAGCAATTCAGCAACGTGGCAGGATACAAAGTTAATGTGCAGAAATCAGTGGCTTTGTTATACACTAACAATGAAAATACAGAAAGGGAAATTAGAGAATCGATTCCATTTACTATAGCAACAAGAACCATAAGATACCTTGGAATAAACCTAACTAAAGAGGTAAAGGATCTGTACTTGAGGAACTATAGAACACTCATGAAAGAAATTGAAGAAGACACAAATAGATGGAAGACCATTCCATGCCCTTGGATCGGAAGAATAAACATTGTTAAAATTTCTATACCGCCTAGAGCAATCTATACTTTTAATGCCATTCCGATCAAAATTCCACTGGCATTCTTCAACGAGCTGGAGCAAATAATCCTAAAATTTGTATGGAATCAGAAGAGACCCCGAATCGCTAAGGAAATGTTGAAAAACAAAAATAAAGCTGGCAGCATCACCTTACCTGATTTCAAGCTTTATTACAAAGCTGTGATCACCAAGACAGCATGGTACTGGCATAAAAACAGACACATAGACCAGTGGAACAGAGTAGAGAGCCCAGATATGGACCCTCAACTCTATGGTCAATTAATCTTTGACAAAACAGGAAAATATATACAGTGGAAAAAAGACAGTCTCTTCAATAAATGGTGCTGGGAAAACTGGACAGCTATATGTAGAAGAATGAAACTCGACCATTCTCTTACACCGTACACAAAGATCAACTCAAAATGGATAAAAGACCTCAACGTGAGACAGGAATCCATCAGAATCTTAGAGGGGAACATAGGCAGTAATCTCTTTGATATCAGCCACAGCAACTTCTTTCAAGATACGTCTCCAAAGGCAAAGGAAACAAAAGCGAAAATAAACTGGGACTTCATCAAAATCAAAAGCTTCTGCACAGCAAAGGAAACAGTCAAAAAAACAAAGAGGACACCCAAGGAATGGGAGAAGATATTTTCAAATGACAGTACAGACAAAAGGTTGATATCCAGGATCTATAATGAACTCCTCAAACTCAACCCACACGAAACAGACAAACACATCAAAAAATGGGCAGAAGATATGAACAGACACTTCTCCAATCAAGACATACAAATGGCTATCAGACACATGAAAAAATGCTCATCATCATTAGCCCTCAGGGAGATTCAAATTAAAACCACATTGAGATATCACCTTACACCAGTTAGAATGGCCAAAATTAACAAAACAGGAAACAACATTTGTTGGAGAGGATGTGGAGAAAGGGGAATCATCTTGCAATGTTGGTGGGAATGCAAGTTGGTGCATCCTCTTTGGAGAACAGTGTGGAGATTCATCAAGAAACTAAATATAGAGCTTCCCTATGACGCTGCAATTGCACTTCTGGTTATTTACCCCAAAAGACGCAGATGTCGTGAAAAGAAGGGCCATCTGTACCCCAATGTTTATAGCAGCAATGGCCACAGTCGCCAAACTATGGAAAGAACCAAGATGCCCTTCAACGGATGAATGGATAAGGAAGATGTGGTCCATATACACTATGGAGTATTATGCCTCCATCAGAAAGGATGAATACCCAACTTTTGTGGCAACATGGACGGGACTGGAAGAGATTATGCTGAGTGAAATAAATCAAGCAGAGAGAGTCAATTATCATATGGTTTCCCTTATTTGTGGAGCATAACAGATAGCATGGAGGACAAGGGGCGTTAGAGAGGAGTAGGGAATTTGGGTGAATTGGAAGTGGAGGTGAACCATGAGAGACTATGGACTCTGAAAAACAGTCTGAGGGGTTTGAAGTGGCGGGGTGGTGGGAGGTTGGGGTACCAGGTGGTGGGTATTATAGAGGGCATGGCTTGCATGGAGCACTGGGTTTGGTGAAAAAATAATGAATACTGTTTTTCTGAAAATAAATAAATTGAAAAAAAAGTGAGTTGAGTCTGGAGGGCTCTTGATGTAATGAGCACTAGTGGTTATACACAACTAATGAATCACTAAATTCTACCACTAAAACTAATAAACACTATATGCTAACTCAGTTGAATGTAAATAAAAAATATTTAAAAAATAAAACAAACAAACAAAAAAAAAGAATCACCTGTCAGGGTCATGTATGAGACACTTCATCATTGCTACATAGACTGGTCCGACAGGTCCAACATAGCACAGACTCATTCCTGTCGTGAGAACGTACGGTAGTACCATTTCCTCGTACATTTGGCGTGTTCCGAGATGAGGTAGACACTGTGAATCATCATAGGTGTTTAACTACAGTATGTGTCATAGAGGCCTAAGTGCCTTACCCTGCATTTCACTCTCAGGATGTAAACTTCGCTCTGTCCCTAATTGATCTATCTTCTTTCCTCAACTGAAAAGACATTGTGAGAAGTGAGATTCCGCCTGAAGGATTTAACCTTAAAAAGAACTTGCATAGTCCAACGGATAGACATCAGAGACAGGAGCTTTATCTGCGACTATTGCAGTTACCACAGAGTCAGTCCCAAGAGTTTCCATCTTTGACAGACGCAACACTGCAACGAATCCCTCCAACAGCACACTTACCTCACAATGATGGAAGTGTTTTTGCCAAAAAAGAAAGTGCGGATGACCACTGGTCGTTAACATCCAATATGTGTTTGGCGTGCCTAAGCGCCATAGCCTGCACTTTACACACAGTACTTAATGTGCGCATTGCACGTCCGTGTTCTATCTTCTTTCTTCAATGGAAAAGACACTGGTATGAATGAGCACGCACCTGAAATAGGATCCCTGAACAGAAACCTTCCTAGGAATCACCTGTCAGGGTCTGGTAAGAGACACTTCATGATTGCTATACAGAGAAGGCCCACAGTTTCCAACATAGCACAGACTCATCCCTTTCATGAGAATGGACTGTATCAGAGTTCCCTCGTACATTTGAAGTGTTCTGAGTCGAGGCAGACACTGTGGAACATCACAGGTGTTGAACTTCGAGTATGTGTCATAGAGCCCTAAGTGTCTTTCCCTGTCCTTCACTCACAGGATGCAACCTTCCCGCTGTCGTTCCTTGTTCTATCTTCATTCCTCCACTGGAAAGACACTGTGAGAAGTGAGCTTCTGCCTGAAGGAGTTTACCTTAAATAGAATTATTAAGTCCAACGGATAGACGTCCAAGACTGGAGCCCTATGTGCGCCTATTGCAGTTACCACAGAGTCACTCCTAAGAGCTTTCTTTGACTGGGGCAACACTGCAACAAATCCCTCCTAAAGCACATATCCCTCACAATGATTGAAGCGTTTTTGAAATAGAAAGAAAGTTCAGATGACCACTGGTCGGGAACATCCAATACGTGTTTGGGATGCATAAGCGCTATAGCCGGCAATTTACTCACAGTACATAATGTCCCCATAGTCAGTCCGTGTTCAATCTCCATTCCTCAAAGGGAAAGACACTGCTATGCATGATCACGCACCTAAAGTAGGATCCCTGAACAGATACCTTCCTAAGAATCACCAGTCAGGGTCTGGTATGACACACTTCATGATTGCTATACAGAAAAGGTCCACCGATTCCAACTCAGCACAGACTCAAGCCTGTCGGGATAATGTACTGTATCATATTTCACTCGTACATTTGAAGTGTTCTGAGTCGAGGAAGACACTGTAGAACATCACAAATGTTGAACATCCAGTATGTGTCATAGAGTGCTACGTGCATTACCCTGTAATTCACTCACAGGATTCAACCTTCCCGCTGTCCGCCCTTGTTCTATCTTCTTTCCTACACTGGAAAGACACTGTGAGAAGTGATATTCCGCCTAAAGGACTTTCCCTTAAACAGAACTTGCTATAGTCCAATGGATAGACGTAAGAGACTGTATCCCTCTGTTTGCCTATTGCAGTTATCACAGAGTCAGTCCCAAGAGCTTCATTCTTTGACAGACGCAACACTGCAACGATTCTCTCCTAAAGCACACTTCCCACACAATGTTGGAAGTGTTTTTGGCACAGAAAGAAAGTGCGGATGACCACTGGTCGTTAACATCCAATATATGTTTGGGATGCCTAAGCGCCATAGCCTGCATTTTACTCACCGTAACTAATGTGCCCATGGTCCGGCCGTGTTCTATCTTCATTCCTCAAAGGAGAAGACACTGTTATGAATGAGCAAGCACCTGAAGTAGGATCCCGAGCCGAACCTTCCTAAGATTCACCTGTCAGGGTCTGGTATAAGACACTTCATGATTGCTATAAGGGAAGTCCCACAGTTTCCAACTTAGCACAGACTCATCCCTATCGTGAGAATGTACTGTATCAGAGTTTCCTCGTACATTTGAAGTGTTCTGAGTCGTGGTAGACAGTGTGGAACATCACAGGTGTTGAACTTCGAGTATGTGTCATAGAGGCCTAAGTGCATTACCCTGTCCTTCACCCACAGGACGTAACCTTCCCGCTTTATGTCCTTGTTCTGTCTTCTTTTCTCCACTGAAAGACACTGTGAGAAGTGAGATTCTGCCTGAAGAAGTTAACCTTAAATAGAACTTGCTATAGTCCAACGGATAGACGTACGAGAGTGTAGCCCTATGTGCTCCTATTGAAGTTACCACATAGTCAGTTCCAAAACTTTCCTTCTTTGACAGACGCTACACTGAAATGAAACCCTCCAAAAGCACACATCTCTCAAAATGTTGGAAGCGTTTTTGACACAGAAAGAAAGAACGGAAGACCACTGGTCAGGAAAATCCAATATGAGTTTGGGATGCCTAAACCCCATAGCCTGCACTTTACTCACAGTACCTAATGAGCCCATAATCCGCCCGTGTTCTATCTTCTTTCGTCAAAGGAAAAGACACTGGTATGAATGAGCACGCACCTGAAATAGGATCCCTGAACAGAAACCTTCCTAGGAATCACCTGTCAGGGTCTGGTAAGAGACACTTCATGATTGCTATACAGAGAAGGCCCACAGTTTCCAACATAGCACAGACTCATCCCTTTCGTGAGAATGGACTGTATCAGAGTTCCCTCGTACATTTGAAGTGTTCTGAGTCGAGGTAGACACTGTGAAACATCACAGGTGTTGAACTTCGAGTATGTGTCATAGAGCCCTAAGTGTCTTTCCCTGTCCTTCACTCACAGGATGCAACCTTCCCGCTGTTTGCTACACAGTCAGGTTTTACTGTTTCCAACTTAACACAGAGTCGTTCCTGTGTTGAGAACGTATAGTAGCACAGTTCCCTCGTACAACTGAAGTGTTTTGAGATGAGTTAGACACAGTGGAACATCACAGGTGTTGACCTTCCAGTATGTGTCATAGAGGCCTAAGTGTCATACCCTGTCCTTCTCTATCAGGGCACAACGTTCCTTCTGTCCATCCTTGTTCTATCTTCTTTCCTCCACTGGATAGAAACTGTGAGAAGTGAGATTCCGCCTGAAGGAGTTTTCCTTAAAAAGAACTTGCTTAGTCCAATGGATAGACGTCTGATACTAGAGTCCTATGTGCACCTATTGCAGTTACCAAAGTCAGTCCCAAGAGCTTCCTTCTTTGACAGCCACAACACTACAACGAATCCCTCCTAAAGTACACTTCCCTCACAATGTTGAAGCGTTTTTGACACAGAAGGAGAGTGCGAATTACCACATGTCCTGAACATCCAATATGTGTTTGGGATGCCTAAGCACCATAGCCTGCACTTTACTCACAGTACCTAATGTGCCCTTAGTCCGTCCGTGTTCTATCTGCATTCCTCAAAGAAGAAGACACTGTTGTGAATGAGTTAGCACTTTAAGTAGGATCCCTCAAAAGAAACCTTCCCTAGAATCCCCTGTCAGGGTCCTGTATGAGACACTTTATGATTGCTACAGAGACAGGTTCTACAGTTTCCAACTAAGTACACACTCATTCCTGTCGTGAGAACGTACAGTAGCACAGTTCCGTCGTACATTTGAAGTGTTTTGAGATGAGTTAGACACAGTGGAACATCAGAGGTGTTGACCATCCAGTATGTCTCATATAGCCCAAAGTGGTTATCTGTCCATCACACAAAGAATGCAAACTTTCCGCTCCCTTTCATTGATGTATTTTCTTTCCTCAACGAGAAAGACATTGTGAGAAGTGAGATTATGCCTGAAGGAGTTTCCGTTAAACAGAACTTGCTATAGTCCAACGGATAGACGTCTGATACTAGATCCCTATATGCGCTTATTGAAGTTACCACAGAGTCAGTTCCAAGACTTCCTTCTTGGACAGACGCAACACTGCAACGAATCCCTCCTAAAGCACACTTCCCTCACTATGTTGGAAGCGTTTTTGATACAGAAAGAAAGTGTGGATGAACACTGGTCATGAACATCCAATATGTGTTTGGGATGCCTAAGCGCCATAGCCTGCACTTGACTCACAGCACCTAATGTGCCCATACTCCGTCCGTGTTCTATCTTCATTCCTCAAAGGAGGAGATGCTGTTATGAATGAGAACGCATTTTAAGTAGGATCCCTGAAAAGATACCTTCCTCAGAATCACCTGTCAGGGTCCTGTATGAGACACTTTATGATTGCAACAAAGACACGTCCTACAGTTTCGAACTTAGCACAGACTCATTCCTGTCATGAGAACGTACAGTAGCACAGTTCCCTCGTACATTTGAAGTGTTTTGAGATGAGTAGACGCAGTGGAACATAAAGGTGTTGACCTTCCAGTATGTGTCATAGAGGCCGAATTGGTTACCTGTCCATCACACACAGAATGCAAACTTCCCGCTCCCTTACATTGTTGTATCTTCTTTCCTCAATGTGAAAGACACTGTGAGAAGTGTGATTATGCCAACGTAGCACAGACTCATTCCTGTCGTGAGAACATACAGTAGCACAGTTCCCTTGTCCAACTGAAGTGTTTGGAGATGAGTTAGGCACAGTGGAACATCACAGGTGTTGAACTTCCAGTATGTGTCAAAGAGGCCTAAGTGCCATACCCAGTCCTTCACTCACAGGATTCAAACTTCCCCCTCTCCGTCCTTGTTCTATCGTTTTTCCTCCACTGGAGAGACACTGTGAGAACTGAGATTATGCCGGAAGGAGTTTCTGTTAAACAGAACTTGCTATAATCCAACGGATAGACGTCTGATACTAGAGCCCTATGTGCACCTATTGCAGTTACCACAGAGTCAGTCCCAAGAACTTCCTTCTTGGACAGACACAACACTGCATCGAATCCCTCCTAAAGCACCCTTCCCTCACTATGTTGGAAGCGTTTTTGACACAGAAAGAAAGTGTGGATGACCACTGGTCATGAACATCCAATATGTGTTTGGGATGCCTAAGTGCCACAGCCTGCACTTTACTCGCAGTACCTAATGTGCCCATACTCCGTCCGTGTTCTATCTTCATTCCTCAAAGGAGGAGACACTGTTATGAATGAGCACGCCCCTGAACAGAAACCTTCCTAGGAATCACATGTCAATGTCCTTTATGAGACATTTCATGATTGCTACACAAACCTGTCCCACAGTGTCCAAATTAGCACAGACTCATCCCTGTCGTGAGAACGTACTGTAGCACTGTTCCCTTGTACATTTGACTATTCTGAGACGAGGTACACACTGTGTAACATCACAGTTTTGACTTCCAGTATGTGTTATAGAGGCCTAAGTGCCTTACCCTGTCATTCACTCACAGGATGTAAACTTCCCTCTGTCCGTCCTTGTTCTATCTTCTTTCCTACACTGGAAAGACACTGTGAGAAGTGAGATTCCGCCTGAAGGAGTTTCCCTTAAACAGATCTTGCTATAGTCCAACGGATAGACGTATGAGTCTGTAGCCATATGTGCGCCTATTGAAGTCGCCACAGAGTCATTCCCAAGAGCTTCCTTCTTTGATAGACGCAACACTGCAATGAATCCCTCCTAAAGAACACATCCCTCGCAATGATGGAAGCGTTTTTGCCACAGAAAGAAAGTGCAGATCATCACTGGTCGTGAACATCCAATATGTGTTTGGAATGGGTAAACGCCATAGCCTGCAATTTACTCACAATACCTAATGTGCCCATTGTCCTTCCTTGTTCTATCTTCATTCTTCAAAGTAGAAGATACTGGTATGAATGAGCACGCACCTGCATTAGGATCCCTCAACAGATACCTTCCTAAGAATCACCTGTTAGGGTCTGGTAAGAGACTCTTCATGATTGCTATACAGAGAGGGACCACAGTTTCCAACTTAGCACTGAATCATCCCTGTGTGAAAATGCACTGTATCAGAGTTCCCTCATACATTTGAAGTGTTCTGAGTCGAGGTAGACACTGTGGAACATCATAGGTTTTGAACTTCGAGTATGTGTCATAGAGGCCCAAGTGCCATACCCTGTCCTTCACTCTCATGGTACAACGCTCCCTCTGTGCGTCCTTGTTCTATCTTCCTTCCTCCACTGGAAAGACACTGTCAGAAGTGAGATTCCGCCTAAAAGAGATTCCCTTAAACAGAACTTGCTATGTCCAACCGATAGACGTCTGATGCTAGAGCCCTATGTGTGCCTATTGCAGTTACCACAGAGTCAGTCCCAAGGTCTTCCTTCTTTGACAGATGCAACACTGCAACGAATCCCTTCTAAAGCACACTTCCCTCACAATTTTGGAAGCGTTTTTAACACAGAAAGAGAGTGCGAATGACCACATGTCCTGAACATCCAATATGTGTTTGGGATGCCTAAGCGCCATAGCCTGCACTTGACTCACAGTACCTAATGTGCCCATAGTCCGTCAGTGTTCTATCTTCATTCCTCAAAGGAGAAGACACTGTTATGAAAGAGAACACACTTTATATAAGATTCCTGAAAAGATACCTTCCTAAGAATCACCTGTCAGGGTCCTGTATGAGACACTTTATGATTGCTACACAGACAAGTCCTACAGTTTCTAACGTAGCACAGGCTCATTCCTGTCATGAGAACATACAGTAGCACAGTTCCCTCGAACAATTGAAGTGTTTTGAGACGAGGTAGACACAGTGGAACATCACAGGTGTTGACCTTCCTGTATGTGTCATAGAGGCCTAAGTGCCATAATCTATCCTTCACTCACGGGATGCAACATTCCCTCTGTGCGTCCTTTTCTATCTTTTATCCTCCACTGGAGAGACACTGTGAGAAGTGAGATTATGCTTGAAGGAATTTCCGTTAAACAGAACTTGCATAGTCCAACGGATAGACGTGTGATACTAGAGCCCTATGTGTGCCTATTGCAGTTACCACAGAGTCAGTCCCAAGAGCTTCCTTCTTTGACAGACGAAACACTGCAACAAATCCCTCCTAAAGCACACTTCCCTCACAATGTTGGAAGCGTTTTTTCCAATGAAAGAAAGTGCGGATGATCACTGTTCATGAACATCCAATATGTTTTTGGGATGCCTATGCGCCATTTCCTGATTTACTCACAGTACCTAAAGTGCTCATAGTCGGTTCGTGTACTATCTTCATTTCTCAAAGGAGGAGACAATGTTATGAATGAGGACGCACTTTAAGTAGGATCCCTGAAAAGATACCTTCCTAAGAAACATCTGTCATGGTCCTGTATGAGACACTTTATGATTGCTACACAGACAGGTCCTACAGTTTCCAACTTAGCACAGACTCATTCCTGTCATGAGAACGTACAGTAGCACAGTTCTCTCGAACATTTGAAGATTTTGAGACGGTTTAGACACAGTGGAACATCACAGGTGTTGACCTTCCAGTATGTGTCATAGAGGCCTAAGTGCCATACCCTGTCCTTTACTCTTAGGGTGCAACACTCCCTCTGTCCATCCTTGTTCTATATTCTTTCCTCCACTGCAAAGACACTGTGAGAAGTGGGATTCCGCCTGAAGTAGTTTCCCTTAAAAAGATCTTGCTATAGTCCAATGGATAGACGTCTGATACTAGAGCCATATGTGCGCCTATTGCAGTTTCCACAGAGTCAGTCCCAAGAGCTTCCTTCCTTGACAGATGCAAAACTGCAACGAATCCCTCCTAAAGCACACTTCCCTCACTATATTGGAAGCATTTTTGACACAGAAAGAAAGTGCGGAAGACCACAGTTCGTGGACATCCAATATGTGTTTGGGATGCCTAAGCGCCATAGCCTGCACTTGACTCACAGTACCTAATGTGCCCATACTCCGTCCGTGTTCTATCTGCATTCCTCAAAGGAGGAGACACTGTTATGAATGAGAACGCACTTTAAGTAGGGTCCCTGAAAAGAGACTTTCCAAAGAATCACCTGTCAGGGTCCTGTATGAGACATTTTATGATTGCTACGCAGATAGGTCCTACATTTCCAACTTAGCACAGACTCATTCCTGTCGTTAGAACATACAGTAGCACAGTTCCCTCGTACAACTGAAGAATTTTGAGACGAGTTAGACACAGTGGAACATCACAGGTGTTGACCTTCCAGTATGTGTCATAGAGGCCTAAGTGCCATACCCTGTCCTTCAGTCTCAGGGCGCAACGTTCACTCTGTGCGTCCTTGTTCTATCTTCTTTCCTCCACTGGAAATACACTGTAAGAATTGAGATTCCGCCTGAAGGAGATTCCCTTAAACAGAACTTGCTATAGTCCAATGGATAGACGCCTGATTCTAGAGCCCTATGTACGCCTATTGCAGTTACCACAGAGTCAGTCCCAAGAGCTTTCTTCTTTGACAGATGCAACACGAATCCCTCCTAAAGCACACTTCCCTCACAATGTTGGAAGCGTTTTTAACACAGAAAGAGAGTGCGAATGACCACATGTCCTGAACATCCAATATGTGTTTGGGATGCCTAAGCGCCATAGCCTGCACTTTACTCACAGTACCTAATGTGCCCATAGTCCGTCCGTGTTCTATCTTCATTCCTCAGAGGAGAAGACACTGTTATGAAGGAGACCGCACTTTAAATAGGATCCCTGAAAAGATACCTTCCTCAGAATCACCTGTCAGGGTCCTGTATGAGACACTTTATGATTGCTACGCAGACAGGTCCTACAGTTTCCATCTTAGCACAGACCCATTCCTGTCATGAGAACGTACAGTGGCACTGTTTCCTCGTTCATCTGAGGTGTTTTGAGACGAGTTAGACACAGTGTAACATCACAGGTGTAGACCTTCCTGTATGTGTCATAGAGGCCTAAGTGGTTACCTGTCCATCACACACAGAATGCAAACTTCCCACTCCCCTACATTGTTGTATATTCTTCCCTAAATGTGAAAGACATTGTGAGAAGTGAGATTAGGCCTGAAGGAGTTTCCCTTAAACAGAACTCGCTATAGTCCAACGGATAGACGTCTGATAGAGCCCTATATGCGCCTATTGGAGTTACCACAGAGTCAGCCCCAAGAGCTTCCTTTTTTGAGAGACGCAACACCGCAACAAACCCCACCTAAATCAGACTTCCCTCACTATGTTGAAAGCGTTTTTGACACAGAAAGAAGTGAGGATGACCACTGTTCATGAACATACAATATGTGTTTGGGATGCCTAAGCCCCATAGCCTGCACTTTACTCACAGTACCTAATGTGCCCATACTCCGTCCGTATTCTATCTTCATTCCTCAAAGGAGGAGACACTGTGATGAATGAGAATGCACTTTAAGTAGGCTCGCTGAAAAGATACCTTCCTAAGAATCACCTTTCAGAGTCCTGTATGAGACACTTTATGATTGCTACACAGAAAGGACCTACAGTTTCCAACTTAGCACAGACTCATTCCTGTCGTGAGAACATACAGTAGCACAGCTCCCTCGTACATTTGAAGTGTTTTGTGATGAGTTAGACACAGTGGAACATCACAGGTGTTGACCTTCCAGTATGTGTCATAGAGGCCTAAGTGTCATACGCTGTCCTTCACACTCAGGGTGCAACGTTACCTCTGTCCATCCTTGTCCTATCTTCTTTGCTCCATGAAAAGACACTGTGAGAAGTGAGATTCCGCCTGAAGGATTTATGCTTAAACAGAACTTGCTATAGTCCAATGGATCAACGTCCGAGACTGGAGCCCTATGTGCGCCTGTTGCAGTTACCACAGAGTCAGTCCCACGAGCTTCTTTTTGACAGATGCAATACTGCAACGAATCCCTCCAAAAGCACACTTCCCTCAAAGATGGAAGCATTTTTACCACAAAGAAGGTGCGGATGACCGCTGGTCGTGAAAGTCCACTTTGTGTTTGGGATGCCTAAGCGCCATTGCCTGCACTTTAATCACCGTACCTAATGAGCCTATCAGAAAACAGAGAGAAATAAAAGGTATCCAAATTGGTAATGAAGAAGTCAAACTCTCTCTCTTCGCAGATGACATGATTCTTTATATGGAAAACCCAAAAGACTCCACCCCCAAACTCCTAGAACTCATACAGCAATTCAGCAACGTGGCAGGATACAAAGTCAATGTGCAGAAATCAGTGGCTTTCTTATACACTAACAATGAAAATACAGAAAGGGAAATTAGAGTATCGATTCCATTTACTATAGCACCAAGAACCATAAGATACCTGGGAATAAACCTAACTAAAGAGGTAAAGGATCTGTACTTGAGGAACTATAGAACACTCATGAAAGAAATTGAAGAAGACACGAATAGATGGAAGACCATTCCATGCTCTTGGATCGGAAGAATAAACATGGTTAAAATGTCTATACTGCCTAGAGCAATCAATAATTTTAATGCCATTCCGATCAAAATTCCACCGGCATTCTTCAAAGAGCTGGAGCAAATAATCCTAAAATTTGTATGGAATCAGAAGAGACCCCGAATCACTAAGGAAATGTTGAAAAACAAAAATAAAGCTGGCGGCATCACCTTACCTGATTTCAAGCTTTATTACAAAGCTGTGATCACCAAGACAGCATGGTACTGGCATAAAAACAGACACATAGACCAGTGGAACAGAGTAGAGAGCCCATATATGGACCCTCAACTCTATGGTCAATTGATCTTTGACAAAACAGGAAAAAATATACAGTGGAAAAAAGACAGTCTCTTCAATAAATGGTGCTGGGAAAACTGGACAGCTATATGTAGAAGAATGAAACTCGAACATTCTCTTACACCGTACACAAAGATCAACTCAAAATGGATAAAAGACCTCAACGTGAGACAGGAATCCATCAGAATCTTAGAGGAGAACATAGGAAGTAATCTCTTTGATATCAGCCACAGCAACTTCTTTCAAGATTCATCTCCAAAGGCAAAGGAAACAAAAGCGAAAATAAACTTCTGGGACTTCATCAAAATCAAAAGCTTCTGCACAGCAAAGGAAACAGTCAAAAAAACAAAGAGTCAACCCACGGAATGGGAGAAGATATTTGCAAAAGACAGTATAGACAAAACGTTGATATCCAGGATCTATAATGAACTCCTCAAACTCAACACACACGAAACAGACAAACACATCAAAAAATGGGCAGAAGATATGAACGGACACTTCTCCAATCAAGAAATACAAATGGCTATCAGACACATGAAAATATGCTCCTCATCATTAGCCCTCAGGGAGATTCAAATTAAAACCACATTGAGATATCAACTTACACCAGTTAGAATGGCCAAAATTAACAAAACAGGAAACAACATGTGTTGGAGAGGATGTGGAGAAAGGGGAACCCTCTTACACTGTTGGTGGGAATGCAACTTGGTGCAGCCTCTTTGGAGAACAGTGTGGAGATTCCTCAAGAAATTAAAAATAGAGCTTCCCTTCGACCCTGCAATTGCACTCCTGGGTATTTAACCCAAAGACACAGATGTCGTGAAAAGAAGGGCCATCTGTACCCCAATGTTTATAGCAGCAATGGCCACAGTCGCCAAACTATGGAAAGAACCAAGATGCCCTTCAACGGATGAATGGATAAGGAAGATGTGGTCCATATACACTATGGAGTATTATGCCTCCATCAGAAAGGATGAATACCCAACTTTTGTGGCAACATGGACGGGACTGGAAGAGATTATGCTGAGTGAAATAAGTCAAGCAGAGAGAGTCAATTATCATATGGTTTCACTTATTTGTGGAGCATAACAGATAGCATGGAGGACAAGGGGCGTTAGAGAGTAGTAGGGAATTTGGGTAAATTGGAAGGGGAGTCGAACCATGAGAGACTATGGACTCTGAAAAACAGTCTGAGGGGTTTGAAGTGGCGGAGGGGTGGGAGGCTGGGGTACCAGGTGGTTGGTATTATAGAGGGCACGGCTTGCATGGAGCACTGGGTGTGGTGAAAAATAATGAATAATGTTTTTCTGAAAAAAAAATAATTGGAAAAAAATAAAAAAAAAAAAAAAAGGAAAGTGTGGATGACCTCTGGTCGAGAACCTCCAATATGGGTTTGGGATGCCTAAGTGCCCTAGCCTGCACTTCATTCACAGTACCTAATGAGCCTATATTCTGTCCGTGTTCTATCTTCATTCCACAAAGGAGAGGACACTGTTACGAATGAGTATGCACCTGAAGTAGGATCCCTGATCAGAAACTTTCCTAAGAATCACGTGTCAGGGTCCTATGTGAGACACTTCATGATTGCTACACAGACAGGTCCCACAGATTCCAACTGAGCACAGTCTCATTCCTGTCATGAGAACGTATGGTACCACAATTCTCTCGTATATTTGAAGTGTTCTGAGAGAAGGTAGACACTGTTGAACATCACAGGTGTGAAACTTCTAGTATGTGTCATAGAGTGCTACGTGCATTACCCTGACTTTCACTCACAGGATGCAACCTTCCTACTGTCCGTCCTTGTTCTATCTTCTTTCCTACACTGGAAAGATGCTGTTAGAAGTGAGATTCCTCCTGAAGGCGTTTATCATAAACAGAACTTGCTATAGTCCAACGGATAGACGTCCGACCTAGAGCCCTATATGCGCCTAATGCAGCTACCACAGTGTCACTCCCAAGAGCTTTCTTTTGACAGATGCAACACTGCAATGAGTCCCTCCTAAAGCACACTTCCCTCACAATGTTGGAAGCTTTTTTGACCCAGAAAGAAAGTGCGGATGACCACTGGTCCGTTATATCCAATATGTGTTTGGGATGCCTAAGTGCCATAGCCTGCACTTTACTCAAGTACATAATGAGCACATAATCCGTCCGTGTTCTATCTTCATTCCTCAAAGGATAAGACACTGTTATAAATGAGTACGCACCTGAAGTAGGATCCCTGAAAAGATACGTTCCTAAGAATCACCTGTCAGGGTCCTATGTGAGACACTTCATGATTGCAACACAGATAGGTCCCACAGATTCCAACTTAGCACAGTCTCATTCCTGTTGTGAGAACGTACTGTACCACAGTTCCCTCGTACATTTGAAGTGTTCTGAGTCGAGGAAGGCACTGTGGTACATCACAGGTGTTGAATGTCCATTATGTGTCATAGAGGCATAAGTGCCTTACCCTCTACTTCACTCACAGGATGCAACATTCCCTCTGTCCGTCACTGTTCTATTTTCTTTCCTCCACAGAAAAGACACAGTGAAAAGTGAGATTCCACCTGAAGGAGTTTCCTTTAAATAGAGCTTGCTATAGTCCAATGGATAGATATAAGAGACTGGAACCCTATGTCCGACTATTGCAGTTATCACAGAGTCAGTCCCAAGAGCTTCCTTCTTGGACAGACGCAACATTGCACCGATTCTCTCTTAAACACACTTCCCTCACATTGTTGGAAGCGTTTTTGACACAGAAAGAAAGTGCGGATGACCACTGGTCGTGAACATCCTATATGTGTTTGGATGCCTAAGCACCATTGCCTGCACTTTACTCACAGTACTTAATATGCCCAAAATCCGTCCGTGTTATATCTTCATTCCTCAAAGGAGAAGACACTGTTATGAATTACCAGGCTCCTGAAGTAGGATCCCTGAACAGAAACCTTCCTAAGGATCACTTGTCAGTGTCTTGAATGAAACACTTCATGATTACTACACAGACTGGCCCCTCAGTGTCCAACTTAGCACAGACTCATCCCTGTCGTGAGAACGTACTGTAGCACCGTTCCCTCGTACATTTGATGTGTTCTGAGACGAGATAGACTCTGTGGAACATCACAGGTGTTGAACTTCCAGTATTTGTTATAGAGTGCTACGTGCATTACCCTGTCCTTCACTCACAGGATGCAACCTTCCCGCTGTCCGTCCTTGCAGTTAACCCACAGTCAGTCCCAAGAGTTTCCTTCTTTGACAGACGAAACACTGCAACTAATCCCTCCTAAAGCACACATCCCTCACAATGTTGGAAGCGTTTTTGACACAGAAAGAAAGTGCGGATGACCACTGGTCGGGAACATCCAATATGTGTTTGGGATGCATAAGGGCCATAGCCTGTACTTTACTCACAGTATCTATTGTGTCCATTGTCCGTCCATGTTCTATCTTCATTCCTCATAGGAGAAGACACTGTTTGAATGAGCACACCTCTGAACAGAAACCTTCCTAAGAATCACATGTCAATGTCCTGTATGAGACACTTCATGATTGCTACACTGACTGGTCCCACAGTGTCCAACTTAGCACAGACTCATCCCTGTCATGAGAACGTACTGTAGCACCGTTCCCTCGTACATTTGACTATTCTGAGACGAGGTAGACACTGTGGAACATCACAGTATTGAACTTCCAGTATGTGTTATAGAGGCCTAAGTGCCTTACCCTGTCATTCACTCACAGGATGTAAACTTCCCTCTGTCCGTCCTTGTTCTATCTTTTTTTTTTTTGATCTTTTTTTCCTCCGAATTTATTTATTTTCAGAAAAACAGTATTCATTATTTTTTCACCACACCCAGTGCTCCATGCAAGTTGTGCCCTCTATAATACCCACCACCTGGTACCCCAACCTCCCACCCCCCCCGCCACTTCAAACCCCTCAGACTGTTTTTCAGAGTCCAGAGTCTCTCATGGTTCACCTCCCCTTCCAATTTACCCAAATTCCCTACTACTCTCTAACGCCCCTTGTCCTCCATGCTATTGGTTATGCTCCACAAATGAGTGAAACCATATGATAATTGACTCTCTCTGCTTGACTGATTTCACTCAGCATAATCTCTTCCAGTCCCGTCCATGTTGCTACAAAAGTTGGATATTCGTCCTTTCTGATGGAGGCATAATACTCCATAGTGTATATGGACCACATCTTCCTTATCCATTCATCCGTTGAAGGGCATCTTGGTTCTTTCCATAGTTTGGCGACTGTGGCCATTGCTGCTATAAACATTGGGGTACAGATGGCCCTTCTTTTCACGACATCTGTATCTTTGGGGTACGTCCTTGTTCTATCTTATTTCCTCCACTGGAAAGACACTGTGAGAACTGAGATTCCGCCTGAAGGAGTTTCCCTTAAAGAGAACTTGCTATAGTCCAACTGATAGACGTACGAGACTGTAGCCGTATGTGCGCCTATTGCTGATACCACAGAATCACGCCCAAGATCTTCCTTCTTTGACAGACTCAACACTGCAACGAATCTCTCCTAAAGCAAACTTCCCTCACAATGTTGGGGCGTTTTTGACACAGAAAGAAAGTGTGGATGACCACTGGTCGGGAACATCCAATATGTATTGGGATGCCTAAGCGCCATAGCCTGCACTTTACTCATATTATCTAATGTGCCCATGTCCGTCCGTGTTCTATTTTCATTCCTCAAAGGAGAAGATACTGGTATGAATAAGCACGCACCTGAAGTAGGATCCCTGAACAGATACCTTCCTAAGAAACACCTGTCAGGGTCTTGTATGAGACACTTCATGATTGCTATACAGAAATGGCCCACATTTTACAACTTAGCACAGATTCATCCCTGTCATGAGAATGTACTGTATTAGAGTTCGCTCATACTTTTGAAGTGTTCTAGTCGAAGTAGACACTGTGGAACATCACAGGTGTTGAACTTCGAGTATGTGTCATAGAAGCCTAAGTGCCTTACCCTGTCCTTCACTCACAGGATGCAAACTTCCTGCTGTCCGTCCTTGTTCTATCTTCTTTCCTCCACTGGAAAGACACTGTGCGAAGTAAGATTCCTCCTGAAGGAGTTTCCCTTAAACAGAACTTGCTATAGTCCAACGAATAGACATCCGTGACTGGAGCCCAATGTGCGCCTATTGCAGATACCACAGAATGACTCCCAAGAGCTTCCTTCTTTGACAGATGCAACACTGCAACGAATCCCTCCTAAAGCACACTTCCCTCACAATGTTGGAAGCGTTTTGGACACAGAAAGAAAGTGCGGATGACCACGTGTCGGGAACATCCAATATGTGTTTGGGATGCCTAAGCGCCATAGCCTGCACTTTACTAACACTACCTAATGTGGCCATAGTCAGTCCGTGTTCTATCGCCATTCCTCATAGGAGAAGACACTGTTATGAATGAACACGCACCTGAAGTAGGCTCCCTGAACAGACACCTTCCTAAAAAACACTTGTCAGGATCCTGTATGAGACACTTCATGATTGTTATATAGAGAAGTCCCACAGTTTCCAACTTAGCACAGAATCATCACTGTCGGGAGAATGTACTGTATCAGAGATCACTCGTACTTTTCAAGTTTCTGAGTCGAGAAAGACACTGTTGAACATCACAGGTGTTGATCTTCCAGTATGTGTCCTAGAGTGCTACGTGCATTGCCATGTCTTCACTCACAGATGCAACTTTCCCGCTGTCCGTTCTTTGACTATCTTCTTTCCACCACTGGAAAGAAACTGTGAGAAGTGAGATTCCTCCTGAAGGAGTTTACCTTAAAAAGAACTTGCTATAGTCCAACAGATAGATGTCCGAGACTAGAGCCATATGTGCGCCTATTGCATTTACCACAGAGTCAGTCCCAAGAGCTTCCTTCTTTGACTGACGGAACACTGCAACGAATCCCTCCTAAAGCACACTTCCCTCACAATGTTGGAAGCATTTTTCACACAGAAAGGAAGTGCGGATGACCACTGTTTGGGAACATACAATATGTGTTTGGGACGCGTAAGCGCCATAGCCTGAACTTTACTCACAGTACCTAATGTGCCCATAGTCAGTCCGTGTTCTATCATCATTCCTCAAATGAGAAGACACTGTTTTGATTGAGCATGCACCTGAAGTAGGATCCCTGAACAGAAGCATTACTAAGAATCACCTTTCAGGGTCCTGTATTAGACACTTCATGATTGTTCCCACAGTTTCCAACTTAGCACAGACTCATCCCTGTCGGGAGAATGTACTGTATCAGAGATCCCTGTACATTTCAAGTGTTCTGAGTTGAGGAAGGCACTGTGGAACATCACAGGTGTTGAACTTCCAGTATGTCTCATAGATTGCTATGTGCATTATCCTGTCCTTCACTCACAGGATGCAACGTACCCGACATCCGTCCTTGTTCTATATCATTCCTCCACTCGAAGGACTCTGTGAGATGTGAGATTCCGCCTGAAGGACTTTCCCTTAAACAGAACTTGCTATAGTCCAACGGATAGTCATATGAGAGTGGAGCACTATGTGTGCCTATTGCAGTTACCACAGAGTCAGTCCCAAGAGCTTGCTTTTTTGATAGACACTACACTGCAATGAATCCCTCCTAAAGCACACTTTCCTCACAATGATGGAAGCGTTTTTACCACAGAAAGAAAATGCGGTTGACCACTGTTCGAGAACATCCAATATGTGTTTGGAATGCATAAGCGACATAGCCTGCACTTTACTCACAATACCTAATGTGCCCATTGTCCATCCGTGTTCTATCTTCATTCCTCAAAGGAGAAGATACTGGTATGAACGAGCACACACCTGAAGTAGGATCTCTGAACAGATTCCTTCCTAAGAATCACCTGTCAGGGTCTAGTATGAGACACTTCATGATTGCTATACAGAGTAGGTCCACAGTTTCCAACTTAGTACAGACTCATCTCTGTTTTGAAAATGTACTGTATCAGAGTTCCCTCGTACATTTGAAGTGTTCTGAGTCAGGTAGACACTGTGGAACATCACAGGTGTTGAACTTCCAGTATGTGTCATAGAGGCCTAAGTGCCTTACCTGTCCTTCACTCACAGGATGCAACCTTCCCGCTGTCCGTCCTTGTTTTATCTTTTTCCTCCACTGGAAAGACACTGTGAGAAGTGAGATTCCTCCTGTAGGAGTTTACCTTAAACAGAACTTGCTATAGTTCAACGGATAGATGTCCGAAACTGGAGCTTTATCTGAGCCTATTGCAGTTACAACAGAGTCATTCCCAAGAGTTTCCTTATTTGACAGACGCAACACTGCTATGAATCCCTCCTAAAGCACACTTCCCTCAAAATGTTGGAAGCGTTCTTGCCACAGAAAGAAAGTGTGGAAGACCACTGGTCGTGAACATCCAATTGTGATTGGGATGCCTAAGCATCATAGCCTGCACATTACTCACAGTACCTAATGAGGCCATAGTCCGTCTGTGTTCTATCTTCATTCCTCAAAAGAGAGAGAGAGTTATGAAAGAGTACGCACCTGAAGTAGGATCCCTGAACAGAAATTTTCCTAAAAATCACCTCTCAGGGTCCTATGTGAGACACTTCATGATTGATACACAAACAGGTCCCACAGATTCCAACGTAGCACAGTCTCCTTCCTGTCATGAGAACGAAATGTACACAGTTCCCTTGTACATTTGAGGTGTTCTGAGACGAGGTAGACACTGTGGAACGTCACAGGTGTTGAACTTCCAGTATGTGTCATAGAGTGCTACGTGCATTACCCTGTCATTCACACACAGGATACACCTTTCCACTGTCCGTCCTTGTTCGTTCTTCTTTCTTCCACTGGAAGGACACTGTGAGAAGTGAGATTCCACCTGAAGGAGTTTCACTTATAGAGATGTTCCTATAGTCCAACGGATAGCTGTATGAGAGTGTACCTCTATGTGCGCCTATTGAAGTTACCACATAGTCAGTCTCAAGAGCTTCATTCTTTGACTGACGCAACACTGCAACGAATTCCTCCTAAAGCACACTTCTCTCACAATGTTGGAAGCATTTTTTACACAGAAATGAAGTGCGGATGACCAGTGGTTGGGAACATCCAATATGTGTCTGGGATGCCTAAGCACCTTAGCCTGCAATTTACTCACAGTACGTAATGTACCCATTGTCCGTCCATGTTCTATCTTCATTCCTCAAAGGAGAAGACTGTTATGAATGAGCACGCACCTGAAGTAGGATCCCTGAACAGATACCTTCCTAGGAATCACCAGTCCGAGTCCTGTATTGGACACTTCATGATTGCTATATAGAGAAGTCCCACAGTTTCCAACTTAGCAAAGACTCTTCCCAGTCGTGAGAATGTACTGTATCAGAGTTCCCTCGTACATTTGAAATGCTCTGAGTCGAGGAAGACACTGTGGAATATCACAGGTGTTGAACTTCCAGTATGTGTCATATATGCCTAAGTGCCTTACCATTTCCTTCAATCTCAGGATGCAACCTTCCCGCTGTCCATATTGTTCTATCTTCTTTCCTCCACTGGAAAGACACTGTGAAATGTGAGATTATACCTGAAGGAGTTTCCCTTAAACAGAACTTGCTATAGTCCAACGGATAGATGTAAGAGACTGTAGCCTTATGTGTGCCTATTGCAGTTATCACAGTGTCAGTTCCACGAGCTTCCTTCTTTGACAGACGTAACACTGCAACGATTGTCTCCTATAGCACACTACCCTCACAATGTTGGAAGCATTTTGCCACCGAAAGAAAGTGCGGATGACCACTGGTAGTGAACATCCAAATAGTGTTAGGGATGCCTAAGTGCCATACCCTCCATATTACTAACAGTACCTAATGTGCCCATTGTCTGTCCGTGTTCGATCTTCATTCTTCAAAGTAGAAGACACTGTTATGAATGAGCACGCACCTGAAGTAGGCTCCCTGAACTTTCCTAGGAATCACCTGTCAGGTTCCTATGTGAGACACTTCATGATTGCTACACAGACAGGTCCCACAGATTCCAACTTAGCACAGACTCAACCCTATCGTGAGAATGTACTCTATCAGAATTCTCTTGTACATTTGAAGTGTTCTGAATGGAGGTAGACACCGTGGAACATCACAGGTGTTGAACTTCGAGTATGTGTCATAGAGGCTAAGTGCCTTACCCTGTCCTTCACACTCAGGATTCAACCTTCCCGCTCTCCGTCCTTGTTCTATCTTCTTTCCTCCACTGGAAAAACACTTTGAGAAGTGAGACTCCAACTGAAGGAGTTTACCTTAAGCAGAACTTGCTATGGTCCAACGGATAGATGTCCGAGACTGGAGCCCTAGGTGCGCCTATTGCAGTTATCAAAGAGTTATTCCCAAGAGCTTCCTTCTTTGACAGACGCAACACTGCTATGCATCCCTCCTAAAGCACACTTCCCTCACAATGTTGGAAGCATTTTTGACACAGAAAGAAAGTGCGGATGACCACTGGTCGGGAACATCCAATATGTGTTTGAGATGCCTAAGCGCCATAACCTGCACTTTACTCACAGTACCTAATGAGCCCAGAGTCTGTCCGTGTTCTATCTTCATTCCTCAAAGGAGAAGACACTGTTATGAAAGAGTATGCACCTGAAGTAGGATCCCTGAATAGAAAATTACCTAGCAATCACCTGTCAGGTCCTATGTGAGACACTTCATGATTGCTACACAGACAGGTCCCACAGATTCCAACTTAGCACAGTCTCATTCCTGTCGTGTGACCGTACTGTATCCAAGTTCCCTCATACATTTGAAGTGTTATGAGTCGATGTAGACACTGTGGATTATCACAGGTGTTGATCTTCCAGAATGTGTCATAGAGTGCTATGTGCATTACCTTGTCCCACACTCACAGGTTGCAACCTTCCTGCTGCCCGTCCTTGTTCTATCTTCTTTCCTCCACTGCAAGGACACTGTCAGAAGTGAGATTCCGCCTGAAGGTGTTTCCCTTAAACAGTACTTGCTATATTCCAATGGATAGACTTCCGAGACTGGAGCCCTAAGTGCGCCTATTGCAGTTACCACAGATACAGTCCCAAGAGCTTCCTTCTTTGACAGACGCAACACTGCAATGAATCCCTCCAAAAGCACACTTCCCTCACAATGTTGAAGCGTTTTTGCCACAGAAAGAAAGTTGGATGACCACTGGTCGTGAACATCCAATATGTGTTTGGGATGCATAAGCACCATAGCCTGCAATTTACTCACAGTACCTAATGTGCCCATTGTCCGTAAGTGTTCTATCTTCATTCCTCAAAGGATAAGACACTGTTATGAATGGGCAGACACCTGAAGTAGGATCCCTGAACCGATCGCTTCCCTAGATTCACCTTTCAGGGTCTGGTATGAGACTCTTCATGATTGCTATACAGAAAAGGCCCACTGTTTCCAACTTAGCACAGACTCATTCCTGTCGTAATAATATACTGTATCAGAGTTCCTCGTACATTTGAAGTGTTATGACTTGGGATAGACACTGTGGAACATCACAGGTGTTGAACTTCGAGTATGCGTCATAAGGCCTACATGCCTTACCCTTTCCTTCCCTCACAGCATGCAACTTTCCCTCTCTGTCCTTGTTCTATCTTCTTTCCTCCACTGGCAAGACACTGTGAGAAGTGAGATTCCGCCTTAGGAGTTTCCCTAAAACAGAACTTGCTATAAACCAACTGACAGACGTATGAGACTCTAGCCCTAAGTGAGCCTATTGAAGTTACCACAGAGTCATTCCCAAGAACTTCCTTCTTTGACAGACGCAACACAGCAACGAATCCTTCCTAAAGCACACATCCCTCACAAAGATGGAAGCATTTTTGCCACAGAAAGAAAGTACGGATGACCACTGGTCGTGAACATCCAATATGTGTTTGGGATGCATAAGCGCCATAGCTTTCACGTTACTCACAGTACCTAAAGTGCCCATTGTCCGTGCGTGTTCTGTCTTCATTCCTAAAAGGAGAAGACACTGTTATGAATGAGCACGAACCTGAAGTAGGATCCCTGAACAGATATCGTCCTAAGTATCACCTGTCAGGTTCTGGTATGAGACACTTCATGATTGCTATACCAAGAAGGTCCACAGTTTCCAACATAGCACAGACTCAACCCTGTAATGAGAATGTACTATTTCAGAGTTCCCTCATACATTTGAAGTGTTCTGAGTCGACGTAGACACTGTGGAACATCACAGGTGTTGAACCTCGATTATGTGTCACAGAGGCCTACTTGCCTTACCCTTCCATCACGCACAGCATGCAACTTTCCCACTGTCCGTCTTGTTCTATTTTCTTTCCTCCACTGGAAAGACACTGTGAGAAGTGAGATTCCACCTGAAGGAGTTTTCCTTAAACAGAACTTGCTATAGTCCAAGTGACAGACGTACGAGACTATAGCCCTATATGAGCCTATTGAAGTTACCACAGAGTCAGTCCCAAGAGCTTCCTTCTTTGACAGACGCAGCAGTGCAACGAATCCTTCTTAAAGCACACATCCCTCACAAAGATGGAAGCGTTTTTGCTAGAGAAAGAAAGTGCGGATGACCACTGGTCGTGAACATTCAATATGTGTTTGGGATGCATAAGCACCATAGCCCGCACTTTACTCAAGTACGTAAAGTGGCCATTGTCCATCCGTGTTCTATCTTCTTTCCTCAAAGGAGAAGACACTGTTATGAATGAGCTCGCACCTGAAGTAGGTTCCCTGAACAGATACCATCCTAGGAATCACCTGTCAGGGTCGGTATGAGACACTTCATGATTGCTATACAGAGACAGCCCAACGTTTCCAACTTAGCACAGACTCATCCGTGTCATGAGAATTTACTGTATCAGAGTTCTTACGTACATTTGAAGTGTTCTGAGTCGGAGTAGACCTTGTGGAACGTCACAGGTATTGAACTTCCAGTATGTGACATAGAGGCCTAAGTGCCTTCCCCTGTCCTTCACTCACAAGATGTAAACTTCCCTCTGTCCATCCTTGTTCTATCTTCTTTCCTCCACAGGAAAGACACTGTGAGAAGTGAGATACCGCCTGAAGGATTTAACCTTAAGCAGAACTTGCTATTGTCAAACGGATAGATGACAGAGACAGGAACCCCATGTGCGCCTATTGCAGTTACCACAGAGTCACTCCCAAGAGCTTCCTTCTTTGACATTCGCACACTGCACCAAATCCCTCCTAAAGCACACTTCCCTCACAAAGATGGAAGTGATTTAGCCACAGAAAGATAGTGCGGATGACCACTGGTCGGGAACATCCATTATGTGTTTGGGATGCATAAGCGCCATAGCCTGCACTTTACTCACAGTACCTAATGTTCCCTTTGTCCGTCCGTGTTCTATTTTTATTCCTCCAAGGAGAAGACATGGTTATGAATGAGCACACACCTGAAGTAGGATCCCTAAGAAGATAAGATCCTAAGAATCAACTGTCAGGGTCTGGTATGAGACACTTCATGATTGCTATATAGAGAAGTCCCACAGTTTCCAACTTAGCAAAGACTCATCCCTGTCTTGAAAATGACTGTATCGGAATTCCCTCGTACATTTGAAGTGTTCTGAGTCAACGTAGACACTGTGGAACCTCACAGGTGTTGAACTTCGAGTATGTGTCATAGAGGCCTAAGTGCCTTACCCTGTCCTTCTCTCACAGGATGCAACCTTCCCGCTGTCTGTCCTTGTTCTATCTTCTTTCCTCCACTGGAAAGACACTGTGAGAAGTGAGATTCCGCCTGAAGGAGTTTACCTTAAAAAGAACTTGCTATAGTCCAACGGATAGACGTCCGAGACTGGAGCCCTACGTGCGCCTTTTGCACTTACCACAGAGTCACCCCCAAGAGCTTCCTTCTTTCAGAATCGCAACACTGCAACGAATCCCTCCTAAAGCACACTGCCCTCACAAGGATGGAAGCGTTTTTGCCACAGAACGAAAGTGCGGATGACCACTGGTCGTGAACATCCAATATGTGTTTGGGATGCCTAAGCGCCATAGCCTGCAATTTACTCACGGTACCTAATGTGCCCAATGTCCGTCCCTGTTCTATCTTCATTCCTCAAAGGAGAAGACACTGTTATGAATGAGCACGCACCTGAAGTAGGATCCCTGAACCGACACCTTCCTAAGATTAACCTGTCAGTGTCTGGTGTAAGACACTTCATGATTCCTATACAGAGAAGGCCCACCGTTTCTAACGTAGCATAGAATCACACCCTGTCGTGAGAATGTACTGTATCAGAGTACCGTCGTACATTTGAAGTGTTCTGAGTCGAGGTAGACACTCTGGAACATCACAGGTGTTGAACTTCCAGTATGTGTCATAGAGTGCTCGTGCATTACCCTGTCATTCACTCTCAGGGTGCAAACTTCCCCCTTGTCCGTCCTTGTTCAATCTTGTTTCCTCCACTGGAAAGACACTGTGAGAAGTGAGATTCCGACTGAAGGAGTTCCCCTTAAACAGAACTTGCAATAGTCCAATGGATATACGTATGAGACTGTAGCCCTATATGTGCCTATTGAAGTTACCACAGATTCAGTCCCAAGAGCTTCCTTTTTTGACAGACGCAACACTGCAACGAAACCCTCTTAAGGCACACATCCCTCACAATGATGGAAGCGTTTTTGCCACAGAAGAAATTGCGGATGACCACTGATCGTGAACATCCAATATGTGTTTGGGATTCATTTGCGCCATAGCCTGCTCTTTACTCACGGTACCTAATGTCCGTGTTCTATCTTCATTCCTCAAAGGAGAAGACACTGTTATGAATGAGCATGCACCTGAAATAGTATCCCTGAACAGATCCTTCATAAGAATCACCTGTCAGGATCTTGTATGAGACACTTCATGATTGCTATACAGAGAAGGTCCACAGTTTCCAAATTAGCACAGACTAATCCCTGTCGTTAGAATGTAATGTATCAGAGTTCCCTCGTACATTTGAAGTGTTCTGAGTCGAGGTAGACACTGGAATATCACAGGTGTTGAACTTCGAGTATGTGTCATAGAGGCCTAATTGTCTTACCCTGTCCTTCACTCACAGGTGCAACATTCCCCCTGTTGGTCCTTTTTCTATCTTCTTTCCTCCACTGGAAAGACACTGTGAGAATTGAGATTCCTCCTGATGGAGAGTCCCTTAAACAGAACTTGCTATAGTCCAACGAATAGATGTAAGAGACTGTAGCCCTATGTGCGCCTATTGCAGTTATCACGGAGTCAGTCCCAAGAGTTTCCTTCTTTGACAGACGCAACACTCCCATGATTCTCTCCTAAAGCACACATCCATCACAATGTTGGAAGCATTTTTGCCACCGAAAGAAAGTGTGGATGACCACTGGTCTTAAACTTCCAAATAGTGTTTGGGATGCCTAAGTGCCAAAGCCTGCAATTTACTCACAGAACCTAATGTGCCCATTGTCCGTCCGTGTTCTATCTTTATTCCTCAAAGGAGAAGACACTGTTATGAATGAGTACGCACCTGAAGAAGGATCCCTGAACAGAAACTTTCCTAGGAATCACCTGTCAGGCTCCTATGTGAGACACTTCATGATTGCTACACAGACAGGTCCCACAGATTACAACTTAGCACAGTCCCATTTCTGTCGTGAGAACGTACTGTACCACAATTCCCTCGTACATTTGAAGTACATAGGGCTCCTATGTACTTATATGTACTATGTATGTAAACTTTCTTCTGTCCATCCTTGTTCTATCTCTTTCCTCCACTGGAAAGACACTGTGAGAAGTGAGATTCTGCCTGAAGGAGTTTCCCTTAAACAGAACTTGCTATAGTCCAACGGATAGACGTACGAGACTGTAGCTCTATGTGCACCTATTGCAGTTATCACTGAGTCAGTCCCAAGAGCTTCCGTCTTTGACAGACGCAACACTGCTACGATTCTCTCCTAAAGCACATCCCTCACAATGTTGGAAGTGTTTTTCACACAAAAGAAATTGCGGATGACCACTGGTCGTGAACATCCAAATAGTGTTTGGGATGCCTAAGCGCCATAGCCTTCAATTTACTCATAGTACCTAAAGTGCCCATTGTCCGTCCGTGTTCTATCTTCATTCCTCAAAGGAGAAGACACTGTTATGAATTAGCACGCACCTGATGTAGGATCCCTGAACAGAAACCTTCCTAAGAATCACCTGTCAGTGTCCTGTATGAGACACTTCATGATTGCTACACAGACCTGTCCCACAGTGTCCAACTTAGCACAGACTCATCCCTGTCATGAGAACGTACTGTAGCAACTTTCCTTTGTACATTTGACGTGTTCTGAGTCGAGTAAGACACTGTAGAACATCACAGGTGTTGAACTTTTAGTATGTGTCATAGTGGCCTAAGTGCCTTACCATGTCATTCACTCACAGGATTTAAGCATCCTTTGTCCGTCCTTGTTCTATCTTCTTTCCTCACTGGAAAGACACTGTGAGAAGTGAGATTCCGCCTGAAGGATTTAACCTTAAACAGAACTTGCTATAGTCCAACGGATAGACGTCTGAGGGAGGAACCCTATGTACGCCTATTGCAGTTACCACAGAGTCAGTCCCAAGAGCTTCCTTCTTGACAGACGCAACACTGCAACGAATCGCTCCTAAAGCACACATCCCTCAAAGGATGGAAGGTTTTTAGCCACAGAAAAAAAGTGTGGATGACCACTGGTCGGGAACCTCCAATATGTGTTTTGGATGCCTAAGCGCATTTGCCTGCACTTTACTCAATGTACCTGAAGAGCCCATAGTCCGTCCTTTTTCTAACTTCATTCTTCGAAGGAGTAGACACTGTTATGAATGAGTACGCACCTGAAGTAGGATCCCTGAACAGAAAGTTTCCTAGGAATCACCTGTAAGGGTCCTATGCGCTACACTTCATGTTGCTACACAGACCGGACCCACAGATTCCACCTTAGCACAGTCTCATTCCTGTCTTGAGAACATACTGTACTACAGTTCCCTCGTACATTTGAAGTATTCTGACACGAGGTAGACACTGTCGAACATCACAGGTGTTGAACTTCCAGTATGTGTCATAGAGTTCTACGTGCATTACCCTGTCCTTCACTCACAGGATGCAACCTTCCCGCTGTCCATCGTTGTTCCATCTTCTTTCCTCCACTGGAAAGACGCTCTGAGAAGTGAGATTCCTCCTGAAGGTGTTTCCCATAAACAGAACTTGTTATAGTCCAACGGATAGTCGTACGAGACTGTAGCCCTATGTGCGCCTATTGCAGTTACCGCACAGTCACACCCGACAGCTTCCTTCGTTGACAGACGCAACTCTGCAACGAAACCCTCCTAAAGCACACATCCCTCACAATGATGAAAGCGTTTTTGCCACAGAAAGAAAGTGTGATTGACCTCTGGTCGTGAACATCCAATATGTGTTTGGGACGCATAAGCGCCATAGACTGCACTTTTCACACAGTGCCTAATGAGTCCATTGTCCGTCCGTGTTCTATCTTCATTCCTCAAAGGAGAAGACACTTTTATGAATGAGCACGCACCAGAAATAGAATCCCTGAACATATACCGTCCTAATAATTACCTGTAAGTGTCTGGTATGAGACACTTCGTGATTCCTATACAGAGAAGGTCCACAGTTCCAACTTAGTACAGGCTCATCCCTGTCTTGAGAATGTACTGTATCAGAGATCCCTCGTATAATTGAAGTGTTCTGAGTCGAGGTAGAGACTGTGGAACATCACAGGTGTTGAACCTACAGTATGTGTCAATGAGGCCTTAGTGCCTTACCCTGTCCTTCACTCACAGGAGGCAACTTTCCCGCTGTCCGTCCTTGTTCTATCTTCTTTCATACACTGGAAAGACACTGTGAGAAGTGATATTACGCCTGAAGGGGTTTCCCTTTAACAGTATTTGCTATAGTCCAACATATAAACATCCGATACTGGAGCCCTTTGTGTGCCTATTGCAGTTCCCACAGAGTCAGTCCTAAGAGCTTCCTTCTTTGACAGACTCAACACTTCAACGAATTCCTCCAAAAGCACACTTCCCTCACAATGATGGAAGCATTTTTGCCACAGAAAGAAAGTGAGGAAGAACACTGGTCAGGAACATCCAATATGTGTTTGGAAGCGTAAGTGCCATAGCCTGCACTTTACTCACAGTTCCCAATGTGCCAATTGTCCATCCGTGTTCTACCTTCATTCCTCAAAGGAGAAGACACTTTTATGAATGAGCAGGCACCTGAAGTAGGATCCCTGAATAGATACCGTCCTAAGAAACACCTGTCATGGTCTGGTATGAGACACTACATGATTGCTATACAGAAAAGGTCCACAGTTTCCAACATAGACAGACTCATCCCTGTCGTGAGAATGTATTGTATCAGAGATCCCTCGTACATGTCAAGTGTTCTGAGTTGATGTAGACACTGTGGAACATACAGGTATTGAACTTCGAGTATGTGTCATAGAGACCTAAGTGCCTTACCCTGTCCTTCACTCACAGGATGAAACCTTCCCGCTGTCCGTCCTTGTTCTATCTTCTTTCCTCCACTGGAAAGACGCTGTGAGAAGTGAGATTCTGCCTGAAGGTGTTTACCTAAATCAGAACTTGCTATACTCCAATGGAGAGACGTCCGAGACTGGAGCCCTATGTGCGCCTATTGTAGTTACCACAGAGTCAGTCCCAAGAGCTTCCTTCTTTGACAGAAGCAACAATGCAAGGAATCCCTCCTAAACCACACTTCCCTCACAATGTTGGAAGCATTTTTGACATAGAAAGAAAGTGTGGATTACCATCCAATATGTGTTTGGGATGCCTAAGCGCCATAGCTTGCACTTTACTCACAGTACCTAGTGAGCCCATAGTCCGTCCGTTTGCTATCTTCATTCCTCAAAGGAGAAGACACTGTTATGAATGAGTACGCACCTGAAATAGGATCCCTGAACAGAAACTTTCCCAGGAATCACCTGGCAGGGTCCTATGTGAGACACTTCATGATTGCTACACAGACAGGTCCCACAGATTCCAACTTAAAACAGTCTCGTTCCTGTCGTGAGAAGTACCGTACCACAGTTCACTCGTACATTTGAAGTGTTCTGAGACGAGGTAGACACTGTGGAACATCACAGGTGTTGAACTTCCAGTATGTATCATAGAGTGCTACGTGCATTACCCTGTCATTCACTCTCAGGGTGCAACCTTCCTGTTGTCCGTCCTTGTTCTATCTTCTTTCCTCCACTGGAAGGACACTGTGAGAAGTGAGATTCCACCTGAAGGAGTTTCCCTTAAACAGAACTTGCTATAGTCCCACGGGTAGATGTCCGAGACTGGAGCCTTATCTACACCTAATGCAATTACCACCGAGTTACACCCAATTGATTCCTTCTTTGACAGACGCAACACTGCAACAAATCCTTCCTAAAGCACACTTCCTTCACAATGTTGGAAGCGTTTTTGACATAGAAAGAAAGTGCAGATGACCACTGGTCGGGAACATCCAATATGTGTTTGGGATGCCTATGCGCCATAGTCTGCACTTTACTCACAGTACCTAATGAGCCCATAGTACGTCCGTTTTCTATCTTCTATCCTCAAAGGAGAAGACACTGTTATGAATCAATACGCACCTGAAGTAGGATCCCTGAACAGAAACTTTCCTAAGAATCAACTGTCAGGGTCCGTTGTGAGTCACTTCAAGATTGCTACACAGACAGGTCCCACAGATTCCAATGTAGCACAGTCTCATTACTGTCATGAGAACGTACTATACCACAGTTCCCTCGTACATTTGAAGTGTTCTGAGACAAGGTAGACAGTGTGGAAATCACAGGTGTTGAACGTCCAGTATATGTCATAGTGTGCTACATGCCTTACCCTGTCCTTCACTCACAGGATGCAACCTTCCCGCTATCCGTCCTTATTCTATCTTCTTTCCTCAACTGGAAAGATACTGTGAGAAGTCAGATTCTGTCTGAAAGAGTTTCCATTAAGCAGAACTTGCTATAGTCCAACGGATAGACGTATGAGACTGTAGCCCTATGTGTGCCTCTTGCAGAAACCACAGAGTCATTACCAAGAGCTTCCTTCTTTGACAGACTGAACACTGCAACGAATCCCTCCTAAAGCACATATCCCTTACAATGATTGAAGCGTTTTTGAAACAGAAAGAAAGTGCAGATGACCACTGATCGAAAATATCCAATGTGTGTTTGGGATGCATAAGCACCTTTGCCTGCACTTTACTCACAGTACATAATGTGCACATAGTCCGTCCGTGTTCAATCTTCAATCCTCCAAGGAGAAGACACTGTTATGAATGAGCACGCACCTGAAGAAGGATCCCTAAACAGATACCTTCCTAAGAATCACCTGTCAGGGTCTGGTATGAGACACTTTGTAATTGCTATATAGAGAGGTCCCACAGTTTCCAACTTAGCACAGACTCATCCCTGTCGCGAGAATGTATGTATCAGAGTTCCCTCGTACATTTGAAGTGTTCTGAGTCGAGGTAGACACTGTGGAACAACACAGGTGTTGAAATTCCTGTATGTGTCATAAGGCCTAACAGCCTTACCCTGTCCTTCACACACAGGATTCAACCTTCCCACTGTCCGTCCTTGTTCTATCTTCTTTCCTCCACTGGAAAGACACTGTGAGAAGTGAGATTCCGCCTGAAGGAGTTTCCCTTAAACAGAATTTTGTTAGTCCAACGGATAGTCGTACGAGACTGTAGCACTATGTGCCCCTATTGCAGTTACCACAGAGTCACCCCCAAGAGCTTCCTTCTTTGACAGACGCAGCACTGCTACGAATCCCTCCTAAAGCACACATCCCTCACAATGATGGAAGCGTTTTAACCACAGAAAGAAAGTCTGGATTACCACTGGTCGTGAACATCCAATATGTGTTTGGGATGCGTAAGCGCCATAGACTGCAGTTTACTCACAGTACCTAATGAGCCTAACTCCGTCCATGTTCTATCTTCATTCGTCAAAGGAAAAGACACTGTTATGAATGAGTAGGCAACTGAAATAGGATCTCTGAACAGAAACTTTCCTAAGAATCACCAGTCAGTGTCCTATATGAAACACTTCATGATTGCTACACAGACAGGTCCCACAGATTCCAAAGTAGCACAGACTCATTCCTGTCATGAGAACGTACTGTACCACAGTTATCTCGTACATTTTAAGTGTTCTGCATCGAGGTATACACTGTGGAACATCACAGGTGTTGAACTTCCAGTATGTGTCATATAGTGCTACGTGCATTACCCTGTCTTTCAAACACAGGGTGCAACTTCCCGCTCTCCGTCATTGTTCTATCTTCTTTCCTCCACTGGAAAGACACTGTGAGAAATGAGATTCTGCCAGAAGGAGTTTCCCATAAACATTACTTGCTATAGTCCAACGGATAGTCGTACGAGACAGTAGCCGTATGTCTGCCTATAGCAGTAACCACAGAGTCACTCCCAAGTGTTTCCTTGTTTGACAGACGCAAAACTGCAATGAACCCCTCCTAAAGCACACATCCCTCACATTGACGGAAGCGTTTTTGACACAGCAAGAAAGTACGGATGACCACTGGTTGTGAACATTCAATATGTGTTTGGGATGCATAAGCGCCATAGCCTGTCCCTTTACTCACAGAACCTAATGAGACCATAGTCCGTCCGTGTTCTATCTTCATTCCTCAAATGAGAAGACACTGCTATAAATGAGCACGCACCTGAAGTAGGATCCCTGAACAGATACCTTCCTAAGAATCACCTGTTTGGGTCCTGAATGAGACACTTCATGATTGCTACGCAGACTGGTCCCACAGTGTCCAACTTAGCAAAGACTCATCCCTGTCGTGAGAACGTACTGTGGCACCGTTCTTTCGTACATTTGAAGTGTTCTGAGATAGGTGGACACTCTGGAACATCACAGGTGTTGAACATCCAGTATGTGTCATAGAGGCCTAAGTGCCTTACCATGTCCTTCACACACAGGATGCACCCTTCCCGCTGTCCGTCCTTCTTCTATCTTCTTATCTCCACTCGAAAGACATTGTGAGAAGTGAGATTCCTCCTGAAGGAGTTTCCCTTAAACAGAACTTGCTATAGTCCAACGGATAGACGTAAGGGACTATAGCCTTATGCGCGCCTATTGCAGTTATCACAGAGGGAGTCCCAAGAGCATCCTTCTTTGAGAGACGCAACACGGCAACGATTCTCTCCTAAAGCACACTTCACTCACAATGTTGGAAGCGTTTTGGCACAGAAAGAAAGTGTGGATGACCACTGTTCGTGAACATCCTATATGTGTTTGGGATGCCTAAGCGCCATAGCCAGCACTTTTCTCACAGTACCTAATGAGCCCAACTCCATCCGTGTTCTATCTTCATTCCTAAGGAGAATACACTGTTATGAATGAGTACCATATGAAGTAGGATCCCTCAACAGAAACTTTCCTAAGAATCACCAGTCAGGGTCCTATGTGAGACACTTCATGATTGCTACACAGACAGGTCCCACAGAATCCAAGTTAGCACAGTCTCATTCCTTTCGTGAGAAGGTACTGTACCACAGTTCTCTCGTACATTTGAAGTGTTCTGAGATGAGGTAGACAGTGTGGAACATCACAGGTGTTGAACTTCCAGTTGTGTCATAGAGTGCTATGTGCATTACCCTGTCCTTCACTCAAAGGATGCAACCTTCTCGCTGTCACTCCTTGTTTTATCTTCATTCCTCCACTGGAAAGACAATGAGAGAAGTGAGATTCCGCCTGAAGGAGTTTCCCTTAAACTGAACTTGGTTTAGTCCAATGGATAGACGTAAGAGACTGTAGCCCTATGTGCGCTATTACAGTTATCAAAGAGTCAGACCCAAGAGCTCCCTTCTTTGACAGATGCAACACTGCAAAGAATCCCTCCTATAGCACACTTCCCTCACTGTGATGGAAGCGTTTTTGACACAGAAAGAAAGTGCGGATGACTATTGTCGGGAACTTCCAATATGTGTTTGGGATGCCTAAGCGCCATAGCCTGCACTTTACTCACAGTACATAATGAGCCCATAGTCCGTCCGTGTTCTATATTCATTCCTCAAAGGAGAAAACACTGTTATGAATGAGCATGCACCTGAAGTAGGACCCTGAACAGATACCTTACTAAGAATCACCTGTCAGGTTTGGTATGAAAAACTTCATGATTGCTATATAGAGAAGTCCCACAACCAACTTAGCGCAGACTCGACCCTGTCGGGAGAATGTACTGTATCAGAGATCCCTCGTACATTTGAAATTTTCTGAGTAGAGGAAGAAACTGTGAAACATCACAAGTTTTGAACTTCCAGTATGTGCCATAGAGTACTATGTGCATTTCCCTGTCCTTCACTCACAGGATGCAACCTTCCCGCTGACTGTCCTTGTTCTATCTTCTTTCCTTCACTGGAAGGACACTGTGAGAAGTGAGATTCCACATGAAGTAGTTTACCTTAAACAGAACTTGCTATTGTCCAACGGATAGACGTCCGAGACTGGAGCCCTATGTGCGCCTATTGCAGTTACCACAGAGTCACTCCCAGGAGCTCCTTCTTTGACAGACTCAACACTGCAATGAATCCCTCCTGAATCGCACTTCCCTCACAATGTTGGAAGCGTTTTTGACACAGAAAGATAGTGCGGATGACCATTGGTCGAGAACATCCAAGATATGTTTGGGATGCCTAAGCGCCATAGCCTGTACTTTACTCACATTACCTATTGAGCCTATAGTCCGTCCACGTTCTATCTTCATTAATCAAAGGAGAAGACACTGTTATGAATATGTACGCACTTGAAGTAGGATCCCTGAACAGAAACTTTCCTAAGAATCACCTGTCAGGTTCCAATGTGAGACACTTAATGATTGCTACACAGCAGGTCCCACATATTCCATCGTAGCACCGTCTCATTCCTGTCGTGAGAACCTACTGTACCACAGTTCTCTCGTACATTTGAAGTGTTCTGAGATGAGGTAGACAGTGTGGAATATCACAGGTATTGAACTTCCAGTATGTATCATAGAGGCCTAAGTGCCTTATCCAGTCCTTCACTCACAGGATGCAACATTTTCGCTGTCCGTCCTTGTTCTTTCTTCTTTCCTCCCCTGGAAAGACATTGTGAGAAGTGAGATTCCGCCTGAAGGATTTTCCTTTAAACAGAACTTGCTATAGTCCAACGGGTAGACTTATGAGACTGTAGCCCTAGGTGCACCTATTGAAATTACCACAGAGTCAGTCTCACGAGCTTCCTTCTTTGACAGACGCATAACTGCAACGATTCTCTCCTAAAGCACACTTCCCTCACAATGTTGGAAGCGTTTTTGCCAAAAGAAGAAAGTGCGGATGACCACTGTTCATGAACATCCAATATGTGTTTGGGATGTGTAAGCGCCATAGCCTACACTTTACTCACAGTACCTAATGTGCCCATTGTCCGTCCGTGTACTATCTTCAATCCTCAAAGGAGAAGACACTGTTATGAATGAGCACGCGCCTGAAGTAGGATCCCTGAACAGATACTTTCCTAAGAATCACCTGTCAGTGTCTGGTATGAACACTTCATAATGCTATATAGAGAAGTCCCACAGTATCCAACATAGTACAGACTCATCCCTGTCGGGAGAATGTACTGTATCAGAGTTCCCTCGTACATTAGAAGTGTTCTGGGTCGATGAAGCCACTGTGGACATCACAGGTGTTGAACTTCCAGTATGTTTCATAGAGTGCTACATGCATTACCCTGTCCTTCACTACACAGCATGCAACCTTCCCACTGTCCGTCCTGGTTCTATCTTCTTTCCTCCACTGGAAAGACAGTGTGAGAAGTGAGATTCTGCCTGAAGGAGTTTCCTTTAAACAGAACTTGCTATAGTCCAACGGATAGACTTACGAGACTGTAGCCCTATTTGCGCCTATTGAAGTAAACAAAGAGTCAGTCCCAAGAGCTCCTTCTTTGACAGACGCAACACTGCAACGAAACCCTCCGAAGACACACATCCCTCACAATGATGGAAGCGTTTTTGGTACAGAAAGAAAGTGCAGATGACCACTGGTCGTGAACATCCAATATGTGCTTGGGATGCATAAACACAATAGCCTACACTTTACTCACAGTACATAATGTGCCTCTAGACTGTCCGTGTTCTATCTGCATTCCTAAAAGGAGAAGACACTGTTATGAATGAGCACGCACCTGAAGTAGGATCCCTGAACAGATACCTTCCTAAGAATTACCTGTCAGGGTCTGATATGAGACACTTCATTGTTGCTATATGGAGAAGTCCCACAGTATCCAACTTTCCACAGACTCATCCCTGTTGGGAGAATGTACTGTATCTGAGTTCCCTCGTACATTTAAAGAGTTCTGAGTCGAGGAAGGCACTGTCGAACATCACAGGTGTTGAACGTTCAGTATGTGTCATAGATGCATAAGTGCCTTACCCTGTCCTTCACGCATAGGATGCAACCTTCCCACTGTCCGTCCTTGTTCTATCTTCTTTCCCCCACTGGAAAGACACTGTAAGAAGTGAGATTCTGTCTGAAGGAGTTCCTTTATACAGAACATTCTATATTCCAACAGAGAGACGTAAAGCACTGTAGCCCTATGTAAGCCTATTTCAGTTATCACAGAGTCAGTCCCAAGAACATCCTTCTTTGAGAGACGCAACACGGCAACGATACTCTCCTCACGCACACTTCCCTCACAATGTTGGAAGCGTTTTGCCACAGAGAGAAAGTGCGGATGACCACTGGTCGTGAACATCCTATATGTGTTTGGGAAGCCTAAGCGCCATAGCCTGCACTTTACACACAGTACCTAATGAGCCCATAGTCTGTCCGTGTTCTATCTTCATTCATCAAAGGAGAAGACACTGTTATGAATGAATTCGCACCTGAAATAGGATCCCTGAACAGAAACTTTCCTAAGAATCACTTGTGAGGTCTTATGTGAGACACTTCATGATTGCTACACAGACATGCACCATAGATTCCAAGATAGCACAGTCTCTTTCTTGTTGTGAGAAGGTACTGTACCACAGTTCTCTCGTACATTTGAATTGCCTGAGACGAGGTAGACAGTGTGGAACATCACCTGTGTTGAACTTCCAGTATGTGTCATAGAGTGCTACGTGCATTACCCTGTCTTTCACTCACAGGATGCAACCGTCCCCCTGTCATTCCTTGTTTTACCTTCTTTCCTCCACTGGAAAGACACTGTGAGAAGTGAGATTCCGCCTGAAGGAGTTTCCCTTAAACAGAACTTGCTTTAGTCCAATGGATAGATGTACGAGACTGTAGCCCTATGGGCGCTATTGCAGTTATCACAGAGTCAGACCCAAGAGCATACTTCATTGACAGACGCAACATTGCAATGATTCACTCCTAAAGCATACTTCCCTCACAATGTTGGAAGGGTTTTTGACACAGAAAGAATGTGCGGATGACCACTGGTCGTGAACTTCCTATATGTGTTTGGGATGCCTAAGCACCATAGCCTGCACTTTACTCACAGTACATAATGAACCCATAGTCCATCCGTGTTCTATCCTCATTCCTCAAATCAGAAGACACTGTTATGAATGAGCACGCACCTGAAGTAAGATCCCTGAACAGATACCTTCCTAAGAATCAGCTGTCTGGTTCTGGTATGAGACACTTCATGATTTCTATATAGAGAAGTCCCACAACCAACTTAGCACAGACTCGTATCTGTCAGGAGAATGTACTCTATCAGAGATCCTTCGTACTTTTGAAGTGTTCTGAGTAGAGGAAGACATTGTGGAACATCACAGGTTTTGAACTTCCTGTATGTGCCAGAGAGTACTCTGTGCATTACCCTGTCCTTCACACACAGGATGCAAACTTCCCGCTGTCCGTCCTTGTTCTACCTTCTTTCCTCCACTGGAAGACGCTGTGAGAAATGAGATTCTGCCTAAAGGAGTTTCCTTAAACAGAACATGCTAAAATCAAAATCAATAAGAATAGGCCCACACCCCGTCACTTAATAGTAAAATTTACAAGCCTTAGTGACAAAGAGAAAATCCTGAAAGCAGCCCGGGAAAAGAAGTCTGTAACATACAATGGTAAAAGTATTAGATTGGCAGCTGACTTATCCACAGAGACCTGGCAGGCCAGAAAGTGCTGGCATGATATTTTCAGAGCACTAAACGAGAAAAACATGCAGCCAAGAATACTATATCCAGCTAGGCTATCATTGAAAATAGAAGGAGAGATTAAAAGCTTCCAGGACAAACAAAAACTGAAAGAATTTGCAAACACCAAACCAGCTCTACAGGAAATACTGAAAGGGGTCCTCTAAGCAAAGAGAGAGCCTACAAGTGGTAGATCAAAAAGGAACAGAGACAATATACAGTAACAGTCACCTTACAGGCAATACAATGACACTAAAATCATATCTCTCAATAGTTACCCTGAATGTTAATGGGCTAAATGCCCCAATCAAAAGACACAGGGTATCAGAATGGATAAAAAAAACAAAACCCATCTATATGTTGCCTCCAAGAAATTCATTTTAAGCCCGAAGACAACTCCAGATTTAAAGTGAGGGGGTGGAAAAGAATTTACCATGCTAATGGACATCAGAAGGAAGCAGGAGTGGCAATCCTTATATCAAATCTATTAGATTTTAAGCCAAAGACTAAAATAAGAGATGAGGAAGGACACTATATCATACTCAAAGGGTCTGTCCAACAAGAAGATCTAACAATTTTAAATATCTATGCCCCCAATGTGGGAGCAGCCAACTATATAAACCAATTAATAACAAAATCAAATCAACACATCAACAATAATACAATAATAGTAGGGGATTTTAACACTCCCCTGACTGAAATGGACAGATCATCCAAGCCAAAGATCAACAGGGAAATAAATGCCTTCAATGATACACTGGATGAGATGGACATCACAGATATATTCAGAACATTTCATCCCAAAGCAAGAGAATACACATTCTTCTCTAGTGCGCATGGAACATTCTCCAGAATAGATCATATCCTCGGTCCTAAATCAGGACTCAACCAATATCAAAAGATTGGGATCATTCCCTGCATATTTTCAGACCACAATGCTCTGAAGCTAGAACTCAACCACAAGAGGAAGTTTGGTAAGAACCCAAAAACATGGAGACTAAACAGCATCCTTCTAAAGAATGAATGGGTCAACCGGGAAATTAAAGAACAATTGAAAAAAATCAAGGAAACAAATGATAATGAAAATACAACGGTTCAAAATCTGTGGGACACAACAAAGGCAGTCCTGAGAGGAAAATATATAGCGGCACAAGCTTTTCTCAAAACAAGAAAGGTCTCAGGTACAAAACCTAACCCTACACCTAAAGGAGCTGGAGAAAGAACAAGAAAGAAACCCTAAGCCCAGCAGGAGAAGAGAAATCATAAAGATCAGAGCAGAAATCAATGAAATAGAAACCAAAAAATCAATAGAACAAATCAACCAAACTAGGAGCTGGTTCTTTGAAAGAATTAATAAAATTGATAAACCCCTGGCCAGACTTATCAAAAAGAAAAGAGAAAGGACCCAAATAAATAAAATCATGAATGAAAGAGGAGAGATCACAACTAACACCAAAGAAACACAAACTATTATAAGAACATACTATGAGCAACTCTACACCAACAAATTTGACAATCTGGAAGAAATGGATGCATTCCTAGAAACAAACTTCCAAAATTGAACCAGGAAGAAATAGAAAGCCTGAACAGACCCATAACCAGTAAGGAGATCGAAACAGTCATTAAAAATCTCCAACAAAACAAAAGCCCAGGGCCAGACGTCTTCCCCGGGGAATTCTACCAAACATTTAAAGAAGAACTAATTCCTATTCTCCTGAAACTGTTCCAAAAAATAGAAATGGAAGGAAAACTCCCAAACTCATTTTATGAGGCCAGCATCACCTTGATCCCAAAACCAGACAAGGATCCCATCAAAAAAGAGAGCTATAGACCAATATCCTTGATGAACACAGATGCAAAAATTCTCACCAAAATACTAGCCAATAGGATTCAACAGTACATTAAAAGGATTATTCACCACGACCAAGTGGGATTTATCCCAGGGCTGCAAGGTTGGTTCAACATCCACAAATCAATCAATGTGATACAACACATAAATAAAAGAAAGAACAAGAACCATATGATACTCTCAATAGATGCTGAAAAAGCATTTGACAAAGTACAGCATCCCTTCCTGATCAAAACTCTTCAAAGTGTAGGGATAGAAGGCACATACCTCAATATCATCAAAGTCATCTATGAAAAACCCACCGCAAATATCATTCTCAATGGAGAAAAACTGAAAGCTTTTCCACTAAGGTCAGGAACACGGCAGGGATGTCCATTATCACCACTGCTATTCAACATAGTACTAGAAGTCCTAGCCTCAGCAATCAGACAACAAAAGGAAATTAAAGGTATCCAAATCGGCAAAGAAGAAGTCAAATTATCACTCTTCATAGATATGATACTCTATGTGGAAAACCCAAAAGACTCCACTCCAGAACTGGTAGAACTTGTACAGGAATTCAGTAAAGTGTCAGGATATAAGATGGATGCACAGAAATCAGTTGCATTTCTCTACACCAAAAACAAGACAGAAGAAAGAGAAATTAAGGAGACAATCCCATTTACAATTGCACCCCAAACCAAAAGATACCTAGGAATAAACCTAACCAAAGAGGCTAAGAATCTATACTCAGAAAACTATAAAGTACTCATGAAAGAAATTGAGGAAGACACAAAGAAATGGAAAAATGTTCCATGCTCCTGGATTGGAAGAATAAATATTGTGAAAATGTCTATGCTACCTAAAGCAATCTACACATTTAATGTAATTCCTATCAAAGTACCATCGATCTTTTTCAAAGAAATGGAACAAATAATTTTAAAATTTATATGGAACCAGAAAAGACCTCGAATAGCCAAAGGGATATTGAAAAACAAAGCCAAAGTTGGTGGCATCACAATTCCGGACTTCAAGCTCTATTACAAAGCTGTCATCATCAAGACAGCATGGTACTGGCACAAAAACAGACACATAGACCAATGGAACAGAATAGAGAGCCCAGAAATAGACCCTCAACTCTATGGTCAACTAATCTTCGACAAAGCAGGAAAGAATGTCCAATGGAAAAAAGACAGCCTCTTTAATAAATGGTGTTGGGAAAATTGGACAGACACGTGCAGAAAAATGAAATTGGACCATTTCCTTACACCACACACAAAAATAGATTCAAAATGGATTAAGGACCTCAATGTGAGAAAGGAATCCATCAAAATCTTTGAGGAGAACACAGCCAGCAACCTTGTCGACCTCAGCCGCAGCAACATCTTCCTAGGAACATCGCCAAAAGCAAGGGAAGCAAAGGCAAAAATGAACTGTTGGGATTTCATCAAAATCAAAAGCTTTTGCACAGCAAAGGAAACAGTTAACAAAATCAAAAGACAACTGACAGAATGGGAGAAGATATTTGCAAACGACGTATCAGATAAAGGACTAGTGTCCAAAATCTATAAAGAACTTAACAAACTCAACACCCAAAGAACAAATAATCCAATCAAGAAATGGGCAGAGGGCATGAACAGACATTTCTGCAAAGAAGACATCCAGATGGCCAACAGAAACATGAAAAAGTGCTCCATATCACTCGGCATCAGGGAAATACAAATCAAAACCACAATGAGATATCACCTCACACCAGTCAGAATGGCGAAAATCAACAAGTCAGGAAATGACAGATGCTGGCGAGGATGCGGAGAAAGGGGAACCCTCCTACACTGTTGGTGGGAATGCAAGCTGGTGCAACCACTCTGGAAAACAGCATGGAGGTTCCTCAAAATGTTGACAATAGAACTGCCCTATGACCCAGCAATTGCACTACTGGGTATTTACCCTAAAGATACAAACGTAGTAATCCAAAGGGGCACGTGCACCCGAATGTTTATAGCAGCAATGTCCACAATAGCCAAACTATGGAAAGAACCAAGATGTCCATCAACAGATGAATGGATCAAGAAGATGTGGTATATATACACAATGGAATACTATGCAACCATCAAAAGAAATGAAACCTTGCCATTTGCAACAACATGGATGGAACTAGAGCGTATCATGCTTAGCGAAATAAGTCAAGCGGAGAAAGACAACTATCATATGACCTCCCTGATAAGAGGAAGTAGTGATGCAACATGGGGGCTTATGTGGGTAGGAGAAGAATCCATGAAACAAGATGGGATAGGGAGAGAGACAAACCATAAGTGACTCTTAATCTCATGAAACAATCTGTGGGTTGCTGGGGGGAGGGGGTTGGGAGAAGGGGAGTAGGACATTGGGGAGGGTATGTGCTTTTGGGTAAATTGGAAGGGGTGGTGAACCATGAGAGACTATGGACTCTGAAAAACAATCTGAGGGGTTTGAAGTGGCGGAGGGGTGGGATTGGGGTACCAGGTGGTGGGTATTATAGAAGGCACGGCTTGAATGGAGCACTGGGGGTGGTGAAAAAATAATGAATACTGTTTTTCTGAAAATAAATAAATTGGAAAAAAAATGTTCTGAGTCGAGAAAGGCACTGTAGAACATCACAGGTGTTGAATGTTCAGTATGTGTCCTAGAGGCATAAGTGCCTTACCCTGTACTTCACACACAGGATCCAACCTTCCCGCTGTCCATCCTTGTTCTATCTTCTTTCCCCCACGGGAAAGACACTGTGAGAAGTGAGATTCTGCCTGAAGGCGTTTCCTTTAAAGAGAACATTCTATAATCGAACGGATAGACGTAAGGGACTGTAACCCTATGTGTGCCTATTGCAGGTATCATAGAGTCAGTCCCAAGAGCATCCTTGAGTTATGCAACACGGCAACGATTCTCTCCTAAAGCACACTTCCCTCACAATGTTGGAAGCGTTTTTGCCACAGAAAGAAAGTGCAGATGACCACTGGTCGTGAACATCCAATATGTGTTTGGGGTGCGTAAGCGCCATAGCCTGCATTTTATTCACAGTACCTAATGTGCTCATAGTCCCTCCGTGTTCTGTCTTCATTCATCAAAGGAGAAGACACTGTTATGAACGTGTACCACCTGAATTAGCATCCCTGAACAGAACCTTTCCTAAGAAGATGTCAGGGTCCTATGTTAAACACTTCATGATTGTTACACAAACAGGTCCCACAGATTCCAAGTTAGCACAGTCTCATTCCTTCGTGAGAAGGTACTGTACCACACTTCTGTCGTACATTTGAAGTGTTCTGAGACGAGGTAGACAGTGTAGAACATCACATGTGTTGAACTTCCCGTATGTGTCATAGAGTGCTACGTGCATTACCCTGTCCTTCACTCACAGGATGCATCGTTCCCACTGTCTTTCCTTGTTCTATCTTCTTTTCCTCCACTGGATAGACACTTTGAGAAGTTAGATTCCACCTGAAGGATTTTCCCTTAAACAGACTTGCTATAGTCCAACAGATAGACGTAAGAGTCTGTAGCCCTATGTGCGCTATTGCAGTTATCACAGAGTTAGACCCAAGAGCATCCTTCATTGTCAGACGCAACACTGCAATGATTCACTCTTAAAGAACACTTTCCTCACAATGTTGGAAGCGTTTTTGACACAGAAAGAAAGTGCGGATGACCACTGGTCGGGAACTTCAAATATGTGTTTCGGATGCCTAAGCGCCATAGTCTGCACTTTACTCACAACCGAATTAGCCCATAATACGTCCGTGTTCTATCTTCATTCCTCAAAGGAGAAGACACTGTTATGAATGAGCATGCACCAGAAGTAGGATCCCTGAACAGATTCCTTCCTAAGAATCACCTGTCACGGTCTGGTATGAGAAACTTCATGATTGCTATATAGAGAAGTCCCAGAACCAACTTAGCACAGACTCATCCCTGTCGGTAGAATGTACTGTATCAGAGATCCCTCGTATATTTGAAGTGTTCTGAGTAGAGGAAGACACAGTGGAACATCACAGGTTCTGAACTTCCAGTATGTGTCATAGAGTACTATGTGCATTACCCTGTCCTTCACTCACAGGATGCTATCTTCCCGCTGTCCGTCCTTGCTCTATCTTCTTTCCTCCACTGGAAAGACACTGTGAGAAGTGAGATTCCGCCTGAAGGAGTTTCCTTAACCAGAACTTGCTATAGTCAAACGGATAGACGTAAGAGACTGGGGCCCTATGTGCGCCTATTGCAGTTATCACAGAGTCAGTCCCAAGAGCTTCCTTCTTTGACAGACGCAAAACAGCAACGATTCTCTCCTAAAGCACACTTCCCTCACTATGTTGGAAGCGTCTTTGTCACAGAAAAAAAGTGCGGATACCACTGGTTGTGAACATCCAAATACTGTTAGGGATGCCTAAGCGCCATAGCCTGTACTTTACTCACCATACCTAATGTGCCCATTGTCCGTCCATGTTCTATCTTCATTCCTCAAAGGAGAAGATACTGTTACGAATGAGGACGCACCTGAAGTAGGATCCCTGAACAAAACCCTTCCTAGGAATAACCTGTCAGGGTTGTATGAGACACTTCATGATTGTTAAACAGACTGGTCCCACAGTGTCCAACTTAGCACAGACTCATCACTGTCGTGAGAACGTACTGTAGCACCGTTCCCTTGTACATTTGACGTGTTCTGAGACGAGGTAGACAATGTGAACATCACAGGTGTTGAACTTCCAGTATGTCTCATAAAGGCCTAAGTGCCTTACCCTGTCATTCACTCACAGGTTGTAAACTTCCCTCTGTCCGTCCTTGTTCTATCGTCTTTCCTCCACTGGGAAGACACTGTGAGAAGTGAGATTCCGTCTGAAGGAGTTTATCTGAAACTGAACTTGCTATATTCCGACGGATAGATATCCGAGACAGGAGTCCAATGTACGCCTATTGCAATTACCACAGAGTCAGTCCCAATTGCTTCCTTCTTTGACAGTCACAACACTGCAACGAATCCCTCCTAAAGCACACTTCCCACACAATGATGGATGCGTTTCTGCCACCGAAAGAAAGTGCGGATGACCACCGGTCGTGAACATGCAATGTGTGTTTGGGATGCATAAGCGCCATAGCCTGTTCTTTACACACAGTCCCTAATGAGCCCATCGTCCGTCCGTGTTCTATCTTCATTCTCAAAGGAGAACACAATGTTATGAATGAGCACGCACCTGAAGTAGGATCCCTGAACAGATACCTTCCTAAGAATCACCTGTCAGGATCTGGTATGAGACACTTCATGATTGCTATATAGAGAAGTCCCACAGTATCCAACTTAGCACAGACTCATCCCTGTTGCGGAATGTACTGTATCAGAGTTCCCTCATACATTTGAAGTGTTCTGAGTGGAAGAAGACACTGCGGAACATAACAGTTGTTGAACTTCCAGTATGTGTCATAGAGGCCTAAGTGCCTTACCCTGTCCTGCACTCACAGCATGCAACCTTCCCGCTGTCCGTCCTTGTTCTATCTTCTTTCTTCCCCTGGAAAGACACTGTGAGAAGTGAGATTCCGCCTGAAGGAGTTTCCCTTAAACAGAACTTGCTATAGTCCAATATAATTTAAGAGTCTGTAGCCCTAGTGCGCTTATTGCAGTTATCAAAGTCAGTTCAAAGAGCTTCCTTCTTTGACAGACGAAAAACTGCAACAAATCACTCCTAAAGCACACTTCCCTCACAATTTTGGAAGCGTTTTGCCACAGAAAGAAAGTACAGAATACGGCTTGTCGGGAACATCCAATATGTGTTTGGGTTGCCTCACTGCCATTGCCTGCACTTTACTCACAGTACCTAATGAGCCCATAGTCCGTCCATGTTCTATCTTCATTCCTCAAAGGAGAAGACACTGTTATGAATGTGTACACACCTGAAGTAGGATCCCTGAACAGATACGGTCCTAAGAATCACCTATCAGGGTCCTATGTTAGTCACTTCGTGATTGCTACACAGACAGGTCCCACAGAATCCAACTTAGCACAGTCTCAATCCTGTCGTGAGAACGAACTGTCCCACAGTTCTCTCATATATTTCATCTGTTCTCAGATGAGGTAGAAACTGTGGAAGATCACAGGTGTTGAACTTCCATTATGTGACATATATTGCTGTGTGCAATACCCTGTTTTCACTACAGGATGCAACCATCCCGCTGTCCGTCCTTGTTCTATCTTTTATCCTCCACTAGAAAGACATTGTGAGATGAGATTCCGACTGAAGGAGTTTCCCTTAAACAGAACTTGCTATAGTCCAACGGATAGACGTACGAGACTCTAGCCCTATGTACGCCTATTGAAGTAACCACAGAGTCCGTCCCTAGAGCTTCCTTCTTTGACAGATGAAACACTGCAACAATTCTTTCCTAAAGCACACTTCCCTCACAATGTTGGAAGCGTTTTTGCCACAGAAAGAAAGTGCAGATGACCACTGGACGTGAACATACAATATGTGTTTGGGATGCGTAAGTGCCATAGCCTCCACTTTACTCACAGTACCTTATGTGCCCATTGTCCGTCCGTGTTCTATCTTCATTCCTCAAAGGAGAAGACACTGTTATGAATGAGCATGCACCGGAAGTAGGATCCCTGAACGGATAACATCCTAAAATCACCTGTCAGGGTGTGGTATGAGACACTTCATGATTGCTATATAGATAAGTCCCAAAGATTCCAAAATAGCAAAGACTAATCCCTTTCGGGAGAATGTACTTATTCAGAGTTCCCTCGAACATTTGAAGTGTTCTGAGTCGAAGAAGACACTGTTGAACAACACAGGTGTTGTACTTCCAGTATGTGTCATAGAGGCCTAAGTGCCTTCTCCTCTCCTTCACACAGGATGCAACCTTCCCTCTGCCGTCCTTGTTCTATCTTCTTTCCTCCAGTGGAAAGACACTGTGAGAAGTGAGAATCCTCCTGAAGGAGTTTACTTTAAACAAAACTTCCTATCGTCCAACGGATAGACGTCCGAGACTGGAGCCCTATGTGCGCCTATTGCAGTTACCACAGAGTCACTCCCAAGAGCTTCCTTCTTTGACATACGCAACACTGCAATGAATCCCTCTTAAAGCACACATCCCTCACAATGTTGGAAGCGGTTTTGACACAGAAAGAAAGTGCGGATTAACACTGGCCGGGAACATCCAATATATGTTTGGGATGCCTAAGTGCCATAGCCTTCACTATACTCACAGTGCCTAATGTGCCCATTGTCCCTCCGTGTTCTAATTCATTCCTCAAGGGAGAAGACACTGTTATGAATGAGCACGCACCTGATGTAGGATCCCTGAACAGATACGGTCCTAAGAATCACCTGTCAGGGTGTGGTATGAGACACTGCATGATTGCTCTACAGAGTAGGGTCACAGGTTCCAACTTTGCACAGACTCATCCCTGTCCTAAGAATGTACTGTATCAGAGTTCCCTCGTACATTTGAAGTGTTCTGAGTCGAGGTAGACACTGTGGAACATCACAGGTATTGAACTTCGAATATGTGTCATAGAGGCCTAAGTGACTTACACTGTCCTTCACTCACAGGATGCATCCTTCCCGCTGTCCGTCCTTGTTCTATCTTCTTTTCTCCACTGGAAGGACACTGTGAGAAGTGAGATTCCGTTTGAAGGAGTTTCCCTTAAACAGAACTTGCTGTAGTCTAACGAATAGACGTACGAGACTGTAGCCCTATGCGCGCCTATTGAAGTAACCACAAGGTCAGCCCCAAGTCCTTCCTTCTTTGACAGACGCAACACTACAATGATTCTCTCCTAAAGCACACTTCCCTCACAATGGTGGAAGCGTTTTTGCCACAGAAAGAAAATGAGAATGACCATTGGTCGTGAACCTCCAACATGTGTTTGGGATGCATAATCGCCATAGCCTGCACTTTACACACAGTACCTAAAAGCCCATACTCCGTCCGTGTTCTATCTTCATTCCTCAAATGAGAAGACACTGTTATGAATGAGCACGCACCTGAAGTAGGATCCCTAAACAGATACCTTCCTAAGAATCACCTGTCAGGTTCCTATGTGAGACACTTCATGATTGCTACACAGATAGGTCCCACAGATTCCAACGTAGCACAGATTCATTCCTGTCGTGAGAAAGTTCTGTACCACAGTTCCCTCGTACATTTGAAGTGTTCTGAAACGAGGTAGACACTGTGGAACATCACAGGTGTTGAACTTCCAGTATGTGTCATAGAGTGTTACGTGCATTACCCAGTCCTTCTCTCACAGGATTTAACCTTCCCGCCCTCCGTCCTTGTTCTTTCTTCTTTCCTCCAATGGAAAGACATTGTGAGAAGTGAGATTCTGCCTGAAGCAGTTTCTATTAAACCGAAATCGCTATAGTCCAACGGATACTTGTACGAGACTGTAGCCCTATGTGCGCCTATTGCAGTTACCACAGAGTCACTCCCAAGAGAATCCTTCATTGACAGATACAACACTGGAATAAATCCCTCCTAAAGCACACATCCCTCACAATGATGGAAGCATTTTTGCCACAAAAAGAAAGTGTGGATGACCACTGGTCGTGAATATCCAATATGTGTTTGGGATGCGTAAGCGCCCTAGCCTGCACTTTACTCACAGTACCTAATGTGCCCATTATCCGTCCGTGTTCTCTCTTCATTCCTCAAAGGAGAAGACACTGTTATGAATGAGCACGCATATGAAGTAGGATCCCTGTACAGAAACCTTCCGAAGAATCACCTGTCGGTCCTGAAAGAGACACTTCATGATTGCTACACAGACCGGTCCCACAGTGTCCAACTTAGCACAGACTCATCCCTGTCATGAGAAAGTACTGTAGCACCATTCCCTCGTACGTTTGAAGTGCTCTGAGACGAGGTAGATGCTCTGGAACATCACAGGTGTTGTACTTCCAGTATGTGTCCTAGAGGCCTAAGTGCCTTACCCAGTCCCTCACTCACAGGATGCAAACATCCCACTGTCCATCCTTTTTCTATCTTCTTTCCTCCACTGCAAAGACACTGTGAGAAGTGAGATTCTGCCTGAAGGAGTTTCCCTTTAACAGAACTTGCTATAATCCAACGAATAGACGTACGAGTCTGTAGCTCTATGTGCGCCTATTGAAGTAATCACTGAGTCAGTCCCAAGAGCTTCCTTCTTTGACAGACGCAACACTGAAACGATTCTCTCCTAAAGCACACTTCCCTCACAATGGTGGAAGCGTTTTTGCCACAGAAAGAAAGTGCGGATGACTACTGGTCGTGAACATCCAATATGTGTTTGGATGGGTAAGCGCCATAGCCTGTACTTTACTCACAGTACCTAATGTGCCCTTTGTCCGTCCGTTTTCTATCCTCATTCCTCAAAAGAGCAGACAGTGTTATGAATGAGCACGTACCTGAAGTAGGATCCCTGAAAGATACCTTCCTAAGAATCACCTGTCAGGGTCCTGTAAGAGACAACTCAAGATTGCTATATAGAGATGTCCCACCATTTCCAACTTAGCACAGACTCATCCCTGTCGGAAGAATAAACTCTATCAGAGATCCCTCATACATTTGAAGTGTTCTGAGTCGAGGAAGACAGTGTGGAACATCAGAGGTGTTGAACTTCCAGTATGTATCATAGAGTGCTACGTGCATTACCCTGTCCTTCACTCACAGGATGCATCCATCACGCTGTCCATCCTTGTTGTATCTTCTTTCCTCCACTGGAAAGACACTGTGAGAAGTGAGATTCTGCTTGAAGGAGTTTCCTTTAAGGAGAACTTGCTATAGTCCAACGGAGAGATGTAAGAGTCTGTAGACCTAAGTGTGCCTATTGCTGTTATCACAGAGTCAGTCCCAAGAGTTTCCTTCTTTGACAAACGCAACACTGCAACAATTCTCTCCTAAAGCACACTTCCCTTACAATGATCGAAGCATTTTGCCACGGAAAGAAAGTGACGATGACCACTGGTCGTGAACATCCCATATGTGTTTCGGATGCCTAAGCGCCATAGCCTACACTTTACACACCGAACTTAATGAGCCCATAGTTCGTCCTTATTCTGTCTTCATTCCTCAAAGGAGAAGACACTGTTATGCATGAGCACGCACCTGAAGTAGGATCCCTGAACAGAAACCTTCCTAAGAATCACCTGTCATATCCTGAATGAAACACTTCATGAGTGCTACACAGACCGGTCCCACAGTGTCCAACATAGCACAGATTCATCCCTGTCGTGAAAACGTACTGTAGCACAGTTCCCTCGTACATTTGAAGTGTTCTGAGACGAGGTAGACACTCTGGAACATCACAGGTGTTGTACTTCCAGTATGTGTACTAGAGGCCTAAGTGCCTTACCCTGTCCTTCACACACAGGATGCAACTTTCCCGCTAACCGTCCTTGTTCTATCTTCTTTCCTCCATGGGAAAGACATTGTGAGATTCCGCCTGAAGGAGTTTCCCTTAACAGAGCTTGCTATAGTTCATCGGATAGACGTCTGAGACTGGAGCCCTAGGTGCACCTATGTAGTTACCACAGAATCACTCCCAAGAGCTTCCTTCTTTGACAGACGCAACACTGCAACGAATCCCTCCTAAAGCACACTTCCCTCACAGTGATGGAAGCTTTTTTGACACAGAAAGAAAGTGTGAATGACCACTGGTCGGGAACATCCAATATGTGTTTGGGATGCCTAAGCGCCATAGTCTGCACTTTACTCACAGTACCTAATGAGCCCATGTTCCATGTTCCATCTTCATTCCTCAAAGGAGAAGACACTGTTATAATGAGTATGCACCTGAAGTAGTATCCCTGAACATATACCTTCCTACGTATCTGCTGACAGGATCTGGTAAGAGACACTTCATGAATGCTATATAGAGAAGTCCCACAATTTCCAACTTAGCATAGAATCATACCTGTCAGAGGAATGTACTGTATCAGAGTTCCGTCGTACCTTTAAAGTGTTCTGGTCGAGGAAGGCACTGTGGAACATCGCAGGTGTTGAACGTCCAGTATGTGTCATAGAGGCATAAGTGCCTTACCCTGTTCTTCTCACACAGGATGCAACATTCCCACTGTCCGTCCTTGTTCTATCTTCTTTCCTCCACTGGAAAGACAATGTGAGAAGTGAGATTCCGCCTGAAGGAGTTTGCCTTAAACAGAACATGCTATATAACCAACGGATAGATGTAAGAGGCTGGAGCCCTATGTGCACCTATTGCAGTTATAACAGTGTAAGTCCCAATAGCGTCCTTCTTAGACAGACGCAACACTGCTACAAATCCCTCCTAAAGCCCACTTCCCTCACAATGTTGGAAGCGTTTTTGACACAGAAAGAAAGTGCGGAAGGCCACTGGTCGGGAACATCCAATATGTGTTTGGGATGCCTAAGCACCATAGCCTGCAATTTACTCACAATACCTAATGTGCCCATAGTTCCGTGTTCTATCATCATTCCTCAATGGAGAAGACACTGTTATGAATGAGCACGCTACTGAAGTAGGATCCCTGAACAGAAACCTTCCTAAAAATCACTTGTCAGGATCCTGTATGAGACACTTCATGATTATGTTTGGGATGCATATGCCATATCCTGCATTTTACTCACAGTACTTAATGTGCCCATAGTCCCCCCGTGTTCTTTCTTCATTCCTCAAAGGAAAAGACACTGTTATGATTGAGCACGCACCTGAAGTAGGAACCCTGAACAGATACCTTCCTAAAAATCACCTGTCAGTGGCTGGTATGAGACACTTCATGATTGCTACACAGACAGGTCGCACATATTCCAACTTAGCACAGTCTCATTCCTGTCATGAGAACGTACTCTACCACAGTTCCCTTGTATATTTGAAGTGTTCATAGACGAGGTAGACACTGTGGATAATCACAAGTGTTGACTTTCCAGTATGTATCATAGAGTGCTACGTGCATTACCCTGTCATACACTCACAGGATGCAACCTTCCCGCTGTCCGTCCTTGTTCTATCTTCTTTCCTCCACTGGAAAGACACTATAAGAAGTGAGATTCTGCCTGAAGGTGTTTCCCTTAAACAGAACTTGCTATAGTCCAACGGTTAGACGTCTGAGACTGGAGCCCTAAGTGCGCCTATTCCAGTTAAAACAGATTCAGTCCCAAGAGCTTCCTTCTTTGACAGACGCAACACTGCAACGATTCTCTCCTAATGCACACTTCCCTCACAATGTTGGAAGCGTTTTTGCCACTGAAAGAAAGTTTGGATGACCACTGGTCGTGAACATCCAAATGGTGTTTTGGATGCCTAATCGCCATAGCTTGCACTTTACTCACAGTATGTAATGTACCCATTGTCCGTCCGTGTTCTATCTTCATTCCTCAAAGGAGAAGACCCTGTTATGAATGAGCACTCACCTGACGTAGGAACCCTGAAAAGAAACCTTCCTAAGAATCACCTGTTAGGGTCCTGTATGAGACACTTCATGATTGCTACACAGACCGGTCCCACAGTGTCTAACTTAGCACAGACTCATCCCTGTCATGAGAATGTACTGTAGCACCATTCCCTCGTACATATGACGTGTTCTGGGATGAGTTCGACACTGTGGAACTTCACAGGTGTTGAACTACAGTATGTGTAATAGAGGCCTAAGTGCCTTACCCTGTCATTCACTCACAAGATGTTAACTTCTCTCTGTCCATCCTTGTTCTATCTTCTTTCCTCCACTGGAAAGGCCCTGTGAGATGTGAGATTCCACCAGAAGGATTTAACTGTAAAAACTTGCTATAGTCCAACGAATAGACGACTGAGACAGGAGCCCTATGTGTGCCTATTATGGTTACCACAGAGTAGGTCTCAAGAGCTTACTTCTTTGACAGACGCAACACAGCAACGAATCCCTCCTAAGCACACTTCCCTCACAATGATGGAAGCGTTTTTGCCACAGGAAGTAAGTACGGATGACGACTGGTCGGGAATATCTAATATGTGTTTGGATGCCTAAGCACCGTAGCCTGCACTTACTCACAGGACCTAATGTGCCCATTGTCCTTCGTGTTCTTCTAAATTCCTCAAAGGAGAAGATACTGGTATGAATGAGCACGCAACTGAAGTAGGATCCCTGAACAGATAGCTTCCTAAGAATCACCTTCCAGGGTCAAGTATGAGACACTTCATGATTCTTATACAGAGAGGGCCCACAGATTCAAACTTAGCACAGATTCATCCCTGTCATGAGAATACTGTATCCGAGTCCCTCGCATATTTGAAGTGTTCTGAGTCGAGGTAGAGACTGTGGAACTTCTCAGGTGTTGAACTTCTAGTATGTGTCTTAGAGGCCTAAGTGCCTTACCCTGTTCTTCACTCATGGTATGCAACCTTCCCGCTGTCCGACCTTGTTTTATCTTCTTTCCTCACTGGAAAGACACTGTCAGAAGTGAGATTCCTCCTGAAGGAGTTTACCTTAAACAGAACTTGCTATAGTCCAAAGGTTAGACGTCCGAGACTGGAGCCCTATGTGCGCCTATTGCAATTATCACAGAGTCACTCCCAAGAGCTTCTTTCTTTGACAGACACAACACTGCAACGAATCCCTCTTAAAGCAGAATTCCCTCACAATGTTGGAAGGGTTTTGAAACAGAAAGAATGTATGGATGACCACTGGTCCGGAAAATCCAATATGTTTTTGGGATGCCTAAGGGCCATAGCCTGCAATTTACTAACAGTCCCTAATGAGCCCGTAGTCCGTCCGTGTTCTATCATCATTCCTCAAAGGAGAAGACACTGTTATGCATGAGTACGCACCTGAAGTAGGATCCTGGAACAGGAACTTTCCTAAGAATCACCTGTCAGGCTCCTATGTGAGACACTTTATGAATGCTACACAGACAGGTCCCACAGATTCCAACATACCACAATCTCTTTCCTGTCGGGATTATGTACTGTATCAGAGATCCCTCGTACATTTGAAGCCTTCTGAGACGAGGTAGACACTGTGGAACATCACAGGAGTTGAACTTCTTGTATGTGTCATATAGGCCTAAGTGCCTTACTCTGTCCTTCACTCACAGGATGCAAACATCCTTCTGTCCGTCCTTGTTCTATCTTCTTTCCTCCACTGGAAAGAGACTGTGAGAAGTGAGATTGTGCCTGAAGGAGTTTACCTTAAACAGAACTTGCTATAGTCCTACGGATAGACGTTCGAGACTGAGCCCTATGTGCGCCTATTGCAGATACCACAGAGTCAGTCCCAAGAGTTTCCTTCTTTGACAGACGCAACACTGCAACTAATCCCTCCTAAAGCACACTTCCCTCACAATGATGGAAGTGTTTTTACCACAGAAAAAGAGTGCGGATGAACACTGGTCGTGAACATCCAATATGTGTTTGGAATGCGTAAGAGCCAAAGCCTGCACTTTATTCACAATGCCTAATGTGCCCATTGTCCGTCCATGTTCTGTCTTCATTCCTCAAAGGAGAAGATACTGGTATGAATGAGCACGCACCTGAAGTAGGGTCCTGAAAGGATACCTTCCTAATAATCACCTGTCAGGGTCTATTATGAGACACTTCATGATTGCTATACAGAGAGGGCCCGCAGTTTCCAACTTAGCACATTCTCATTCCTGTCGTGAGAACGTACTGTACCACAGTTCCCTCGTACATTTGAAGTGTTCTGAGATGAGGTAGACACTGTGGAACAGCACAGGTGTTGAACATCCAGTATGTGTCATAGAGTGCTATGTGCATTACCCTGTCCTTCACTCACAGGATTCAAGCTTCCCGCTGTCCGTCCTTGTTCTATCTTCTTTCCTCCACTGGAAAGACACGGTGAGAAGTGAGATTCCGCCTGAAGGAATTTCCTTTAACAGAACTTGCTATAGTTCAGCGGATAGACGTCTGAGACTGGAGCCCTAGGTGCACCTATGTAGTTACCACAGAATCACCCCCAAGAGCTTCCTTCTTTGACAGACGCAACACTGCAACGAATCCATCCTAAAGCACACTTCCCTCACAATGTTGGAAGCTTTTTTGACACAGAATGAAAGTGCGAATGACCACTGCTCGGGAACATCCAATATGTGTTGGGGATGCCTACGCACCATAGCCTGCACTTTACTCACAGTACCTAATGATCCCATTGTCCGTCCGTGTTCCATCTTCATTCCTCAAAGGAGATGACACTGTTATAATGAGTACGCACCTGAAGTAGGATCCCTGAACAGATACCTTCCTACGTATGAGCTGACAGAATCTGGTAAGAGACACTTCATGAATGCTATATAGAGAAGTCCCACAGTTTCCAACTTAGCATAGAATCATACCTGTCAAAGGAATATCTGTATCAGAGTCCATCGTACATAATGTGTTCTGGTCGAGGAAGGCACTGTGGAGCATCACAGGTGTTGAACGTCCAGTATGTGTCATAGAGGCATAAGTGCCTTACCCTGTCCTTCTCTCACAGGATGCAACATTCCGGCTGTCCGTCCTTGTTCTATCTTCCTTCCTCCACTGGAAAGACAATGTGAGAAGTGAGATTCCACCTGAATGAGTTTCCTTTAAACAGAAAATGCTATAATCCAACGGATATACGTAAGAGACTGGAGCCCTATGTGCACCTATTGCAGATATAACAGAGTAAGTCCCAAGAGCTTCCTTCTTTGACAGACGCAACACTGCAACGAATCTCTCCTAAAGCACACTTCCCTCACAATGTTGGAAGCGTTTTTGCCACAGAAAGAAAGTGCGGATGACCACTGGTTGGGAACATCCAATAAGTGTTTGCGATGCTAACCGCGATAGACTTCACTTTACTCACAGTACCCTATATGCCCATTTTCCATCCGTGTTCTATCTTCATTCCTCAAAGGAGAAGACACTGTTATGACTGAGTACGCACCTGAAGTAGGATCCCAGAACAGAGACCTTCCCAAGTATCACATGTCAGGGTCTGGTATGAGACAATTCATGATTGCTATATAAAGAAGTCCCACTGTTTCCAATTTAGCACAGACTCTTCCCTGTCAGAGGAATGTACTGTATCAGAGTTCGCTCGTACATTTGAAGTGTTCTGATTCGAGGAAGGCACTGTGGAACATCACATGTGATCAAAGTCCAATATGTGTCATAGAGGCCTAAGTGCCTTACCCTGTCATTCACTCACAGGATGTAAACTTCCCTCTGTCCGTCCTTGTTCTATCTTCTTTCCTCCACTAGAAAGACACTGTGAGTAGTGATATTCCTCCTGAAGGATTTTCCTTTAAACAGAACTTGCTATAGTCCAACGGATAGACGTCCAAGACTGGAGACCTATGTGCGCCTATTGCGTTTACCACAGAGTCAGTCCCAAGCGCTTCCATCTTTGACAGACACAACACTTCAACGAATCCCTCCTAAAGCACCCATCCCTCACAATGAAGGCAGATTTTTTGACACAGAAAGAAAGTGCGGATGACCACTGGTCGTGAACATCCAATATGTGTTTGCGATACCTAAGCACCATAGCCTAATGGGACCTAATGAGCCAATACACCGTCCGTGATCTATTTTCATTCCTCAAAGGAGAAGACACTGTTATGAATGAGTATGCACCTGAAGTAGGATACCTGAAAAAATACCTTCCTAAGAATCACATGTCTGGTTCCTATGTGAGACACTTCATGATTGCTACACAGACAGGTCCAAACGATTACAAAAGAGGACAGTCTCATTCTTGTCATGAGAACGTTCCTCCTACATTTGAAGTATTCTGAGACGAGGTAGACACTGTGGAACATCACAGGTGTTGAACTTCCAGTATGTGTCATAGAGGCCTAAGTGCCTTACCCTGTCCTTCACTCACAGGATGCAACCTTCCACTGTCGTCCTTGTTCTATCTTCTTTCCTCCACTGGAAACACACCGTGAAAAGTGAGATTCCCCCTGAAGGAGTTTACCTTAAACAGAACTTTCTATAGTCCAACGGATAGACGTCCGAGACTAGAGCCCTATGTGCGCCTATTGCAGTTTCCACAGTGTCACTCCCAAGAGCTTCCTTCTTTGACAGAGGCAACACTGCTATGAATCCCTCCTAAAGCACACTTCCCTCACAATGTTGGAAGCGTTTCTTACACAGAAAGATACTGCAGACGACCACTGGTCGTGAACATCCAATATGTGTTTGAGATGGCTAAGCACCATAGCCTGCACTTTAGTCACAGTACCTAATGAGCCCAAAGTCCGTCCATGTTCTAACGTCATTCCTCAAAGGAGAAGACCCTGTTATGAATGAGCACGCACCTAAAGTAATGATCCCTCAACAGATACCTTCCTAAGAATCACCTGTAACTGTCCTGTATGACACACTTCATGATTGCTACACCGAGAAGTCCCTCAGTTTAAAACTTACCACAGACTCATCCCTTTGGTGAATACGTATTATATCAGAGTTCTCTCGTACATTTGAAGTGTTCTGCGTCGAAGTGGACACTGTCGAAAATCACAGGTGTTCAACTTCCAGTATGTGTCATAGAGGCCTAATTGCCTTACACTGTCCTTCACTCACAGGATGCAACCTTCCCGCTGTCCATCCACTGGAAAGACAATGAGAGAAATAAGATTCCGCCTAAAGGAGTTTCCGTAACAGAACTTGCTATAGTCCAATGGATAGACATCTGTGACTGGAGCCCTATGTGCGCCTACTGCAGATAACACAGTCAGTCCAAGAGCTTCCTTTTTTGACAGACGCAACACTGCAACGATCTCTCCTAAAGCACACTTCCCTCACAATGTTGGAAGCGTTTTTGCGACAGAAAGTAACTGCGGATGACCACTGGTCGTGATCATCCAAATAGTGTTGGAGATGCCTAAGCGCTGTAGCCTGCACTTTACTCACACTACCTAATGTGCCCATTGTCCATCCATGATCTATCTTCATTCATGAAAGGAGAAGACACTGTTATGAATGAGCACACACCTGAAATAGGATCCCTGAACAGAAACCTTCTTAAGAAACACCTGTCAGGGTCCTGTATGAGACACTTCATGATTGCTACAAAGACCGGTCCCACAGTGACCAACTTAGCACAGACTCATCCCTGTCGTGAGAACGTACTGTAGCAATGTTCCCTCGTACATTTGACGTGTTCTGAAACGAGGTAGACACTGTGGAACAACACAGGTGTTGAACTTTTAGTATGTGTCATAGAGGCCTAAGAGACTTACCCTGTCTTTCACTCACAGGACGTAAACTTCCCTCTGTCCGTCCTTGTTCTATCTTCTATCCTCCACTGGAAAGATGCTGTGAGAAGTGAGATTCCGCTTAAGGAGTTTCCCTTAAACATAATTGCTATAGTCCAACGGATAGACGTACGAGACTGTAGCCCTATGTCCACCTTTTGACATTACCAAAGAGTCAGTCCCAAGAGCTTCCTTCTTTGAAAGACGAAATGAAAATTGACTCTCTCTGCTTGACTTATTTCACTCAGCATAAACTCTTCCAGTCCCGTCCATGTTGCTACAAAAGTTGGGTATTCATCCTTTCTGTTGGAGGCATAATACTCCATAGTGTATATGGACCACATCTTCCTTATCCATTCATCCGTTGAAGGGCATCTTGGTTCTTTCCATAGTTTGGCGACTGTGGCCATTGCTGCTATAAACATTGGGGTACAGATGGCCCTTCTTTTCACGACATATGTATCTTTGGGGTAAATACCCAGGAGTGCAATTGCAGGGTCAAAGGGAAGCTCTATTTTAAAATTCTTGAGGAATCTCCACACTGTTCTCCAAAGAGGCTGCACCAACTTGCATTCCCAGCAACAGTGGAAGAGGGTTCCCCTTTCTCCACATCCTCTCCAACACATGTTGTTTCCTGTTTTGTTAATTTTGGCCATTCTAACTGGTGTAAGGTGATATCTCAATGTGGTTTTAATTTGAATCTCGCTGAGGGCTAATGATGATGAGCATTTTTCATGTGTCTGATAGCCATTTGTATGTCTTGATTGGAGAAGTGTCCGTTCATATCTTCTGCCCATTTTTTTGATGTGTTTGTCTGTTTCGTGTGGGTTGAGTTTGAGGAGTTTATTATAGATCCTGGATATCAACCTTTTGTCTGTACTGTCATTTGAAAATATCTTCTCCCATTCCGTGGGTTGCCTCTTTGTTTTTTGACTGTTTCCTTTGCTGTGCAGAAGCTTTTGATTTTGATGAAGTCCCAGAAGTTTATTTTCGTTTTTGTTTCCTTTGCCTTTGGAGACATATCTTGAAAGAGGTTGCTGTGGCTGATATCAAAGAGATGACTGGCTATGTTCTCCTCTAAGATTCTGATGGATTCCTGTCTCACGTTGAGGTCTTTTATCCATTTTGAGTTGATCTTTGTGTGCAGTGTAAGAGAATGGTCGAGTTTCATTCTTCTGCATATAGCTGTCCAGTTTTCCCAGCACCATTTATTGAAGAGACTGTCTTTTTTCCACTGTGTATTTTTTCCTGTTTTGTCGAAGATTAATTGACCATAGAGTTGAGGGTCCATATCAGGGCTCTCTACTCTGTTCCACTGGTCTATGTGTCTGTTTTTATGCCAGTACCATGCTGTCTTGGTGATCACAGCTTTGTAATAAAGCTTGAAATCAGGTAAGGTGATGCCGCCAGCTTTATTTTTGTTTTTCAACATTTCCTTAGCGATTCAGGGTCTCTTCTGATTCCATACAAATTTTAGGATTATTTGCTCCAGCTCTTTGAAGAATGCCGGTGGAATTTTGGTCTGAATGGCATTAAAAGTATAGAATGCTCTAGGCAGTATAGACATTTTAACAATGTTTATTCTTCCGATCCAAGAGCATGGAATGGTCTTCCATCTTTTTGTGTCTTCTTCAATTTTTTTCATGAGTGTTCTATAGTTCCTCAAGTACAGATCCTTTACCTCTTTAGTTACGTTTATTCTAGGCATCTTATGGTTCTTGGTGCTATAATAAATGGAATCGATTCTCTAATTTCCCTTTCTGTATTTTCATTGTTAGTGTATAAGAAAGCCACTGATTTCTGCACATTGACTTTGTATACTGCCACGTTGCTGAATTGCTGTATGAGTTGTAGTAGTTTGGGGGTGGAGTCTTTTGGGTTTTCCATATAAAGAATCATGTCAACTGCGAAGAGAGAGAGTTTGACTTCTTCATTACCAATTTGGATACCTTTTATTTCTCTCTGTTGTCTGATTGCTGTTCCTAGGACTTCTAATACTATGTTGAACAAGAGTGGTGAAAGTGGACATCCTTGTCTTGTTCCTGAACTCAACGGGAAGGCTGCAAGCTTTTCCCATTGAGAATGATATTTGCTGTGGGTCTTTCATAGATAGATTTGATAAGGTTCAGGAATGTTCCCTCTATCCCTATACTTTGAAGCGTTTTAATCAGGAACGGATGTTGGATTTTGTCAAATGCTTTTCCTGCGTCAATTGACAGGACCATGTGGTTCTTCTCTCTTCTCCTATTAATTTGTTGTATCACATTGATTGGTTTGCGAATGTTGAACCATCGTTGTAGCCCAGGGATGAATCCCACCTGATCATGGTGGATAATCTTTTTAATGTGCTGTTGGATCCTGTTGGCTAGGATCTTGTTGAGAATCTTAGCATCCATATTCATCAGTGATATTGGTCTGAAATTCTCCTTTTTGGTAGGTTCCTTGCCTGGTTTGGGGATCAGGGTAATGCTAGCTTCATAGAAAGAGTCTGGAAGTTTTCCTTCTGCTTCAATTTTTTGAAACAGCTTCAGGAGAATAGGTGTTATTTCTTCTTGGAAGGTTTGGTAGAATTCCCCAGGGAATCCGTCAGGTCCTGGCCTCTTGTTTTTTGGGAGGTTTTTGATCACTGATTCAATCTCGTTATTAGATATCGGTCTATTCAGGTTGTCGATTTCTTCCTGGTTCAATTTTGGTAGTTTATATTTTTCCAGGAATGCATCCATTTCATCTAGGTTGCTAAGCTTATTGGCATATAACTGTTCGTAATAAATTCTGATGATTGTTTCTACTTCCTTGGCTTTAGTTGTGATATCTCCTTTTTCATTCATAATTTTATGAATTTGGCCTTTCTCTCTTTTCTTTCGGATTAGTGTAGCCAGTGGCTTATCGATCTTATTGATTCTTTCAAAAAACCAGCTTCTATTTTCATTGATACGTTCTACTGTATCTCTTGTTTCTCCTTCATTGATCTCAGCTCTAATCTTGATGATTTCCCTTGTTATGTGTGGAGTTGGTTTGATTTGTTGTTGATCCTCCAGTTCTTTAAGGTGTAGAGACAGCTGGTGTGTTCTGGATTTTTCAATTTTTTTGAGCAAGGCTTAGATGGCTATATATTTTCCCCTTAGTACCAACTTTGATGTATCCCATAGGTTTTGGTCTGAAGTGACTTCATTCTCATTGGTTTCCATGAATTGTTTCAGTTCTTCTTTGATCTTCTGGTTGATCCAAGCATTCTTAAGCAAGGTGGTCTTTAGCTTCCATGTGTTTGAGTTCCTTCGGAGCTTGTCCTTGTGATTGAGCTCCAGTTTCAAAGCATTGTGATCTGAGAATATGCAGGGAAGTATCTCATTCTTTTGGTATCAGTTGAGTCCTGATTTGTGACCCAGTATGTGGTCTATTCTGGAGAAGGTTCCATGTGCACTTGAGAAGAATTAGTATTCTGCTTTTTTAGGGTGGAATGTTCTGTATATATCTATGAGGTCCATCTGGTCCAATATGTCATTCAATGCTCTTGTTTCTTTATTGATTTTATGCTTCGATGATCTGTCTAATTCTGAAAGAGGCGTGTTAAGATCTCCTACGATTACTGTATTCATATCAATATGACCCTTTATCTTGATTAACAGTTTTCTTAAGTAATTGGCTTCTCCCATATTGGGGCCATAGATATTTACAATTGTTAGATCATCTTGGTGGATAGTCCCTTTAAGGATTATGTAGTGTCCTTCTGTATCTCTGACTACAGTCTTCAGTTTGAAGTCTAATTTATCTGATATGAGAATTGCTACCCCAGCCTTTTTTTGAGTCCCATTGGCATGAAAGATGCTTCTCCACCCCTTCACTTTCAGTCTGCGTGCATCTTTAGGTTCAAAATGGGTCTCTTGTAGACAGCATATGGATGGGTCCTGTCTTTTTATCCAATCTGCAACCCTGTGCATTTTTATGGGTGCATTTAAGCCATTCACATTGAGAGTGATTATTGATAGATACGTTTTTATTTACATCGAGTTACCTTTGAAGTCTTTCTTTCTGTAGACTGTCTCTATATTTCTGTTCAATGCTATTCTTGGGATTTTTCCTCTTTTATAGCACCCCCCTTAATATTTCATGCAGTATCGGCTTGGTGGTTGCATAGTCTTTTAAGCCTTGCCGGTCTTGGAAACTCTTTATCTCTCCATCCATTTTGAATGTCAGTCTTGCTGGATAAAGTATTCTTGGCTGCATGTTCTTCTCATTTAGTGCCCTGAATATATCTTGCCAGCCTCTTCTGGCTTGCCAGGTCTCGGATGGGCTTCCCTCTGTAATAAGGAGCCTCTTTGCCCTGGCGGCTTTCAAGAGATTATACCTACTATTATAATTTCTCAATTTGACTATCAGGTGTCGTGATGTTTTTTTGGAGTGTATAATCTCTGGTGGAGATCGTTCAGCCTTACTACATGAACGCTTTTTTCATTCGCGAGATTCGGAAAATTTTCATGAAGGACTTGTTTCACGATATCTTCTAGACTTCTTTCTTTCTCCTCCCCTTCAGGAATTCCAATAATTCTGACATTGGAACGCTTCATGGCATCATTTATTTCCCTGATTCTGCTTTCGTGGGATCTAAGCTTTTTGTTCCAGGCTTCCTCCTGATCCTTTCTCTCTATCTGTTTGTCTTCCAGATCACTAATTCTATCTTCTGTCTCATTTACCCTAGCTTTGATATAGTTTAGATTAGATTGGAACTCATTGAGAGTATTGTGGACCTCCTCCCTGGTAGCTTTAAGGTCCGCCCTAACATTGTGAACCTCCTGTCTGGTCTCTTTCAGTTCGGCCCTAATCAATTCTGTTTGGTCATCCATGGCTTTCTCCAACCTAGCTATTGCCTGGATAATTGTTAGCCTGAATTCTCTTTCCGACATATTGTCTATGTTGATAGCCGTTAGCTCTGTTGCAGAAGGTCCATCCTCTGTGTTTTTCTTCTATCGGGCATTCCTCCTCCTAGTCATTTTGGTGGGAGAAGACTGAACAGATGTACCTGGATGTATCAACTCTGGTTCAGTCATGGTGCACCGTGGAACACACCGGAATAGTGGAAACGGGTGAATCATACAAGTTTTCCTATGAAGTAGTGGTGGTTCTCTTGTAGTCCTTTTTTTATTTTTTCTTTCTTGGTTTGTTTTCTGGGGGAGGGGTCCGCCACGTGGGTTTTCAGTCAATGATGTTTCCTGAGTTGAGTACCCCCGTCCCCCTCAAGGGGGTGGGCTCTGGGGAAACTGGTTTTTTTCAGGCTTTTGTTCTCTGGCGGTTTTTTTTTTTTTTTGCTTGTTCACTTTTTTTTCTTCTCACTTTGACCGCCTTTGATGGTTTTTGTTGTATTAGAAGAAATCAAACCGTACCCTGATATCCGTCTCAGAGAGGAGCGTCGGTCTGGGTGCAGAAACTGAATAAATTCTCCCTTGGACGCTGGCAGTGCAGGTTCCGAGTTGCAGACCCTGGGGGTGCAGGATCTTTTGCTCGTCCCCAAAGACAAGGCGGTGGTGGCTGTCTGGGAGCTCCCGACTGCCAGAGAGGTTCCAAGCAGCGATCGCACACTGAGATTTTGCTGCCGGCCCGGGCTAGGAGTGCCCGGCCTGCGTGCACCTCTTCTCAGAGGCGGCTGTGGGTCGGGCGCGAGTCTGGGGCACTGAAAATGGGGGCGTTCTGCAGACAGGCGCAGCTCCCTTCCCCTCACAGGATCCGGAACCCATGCGCTCTGGGGTGCGCTGGCAGCTTAGGGACCAGGAGCCGGTTTCTCCACCGCACTCTCTCTGCCTCTGAGCCAGGGAGGCCGTCTGGGACCGGGGACTTAAGCCCCTGTCCCTAGCCGCCCCGATTCCCAAAATTTCCCCCCGCAATCCTTTGCTCTTTTGGAGTGCTTTCAACCAGTCTCCAAGTTAATGCTGGTCCCCAGACGCAGGGCACTCTCGCTCGTATTGGGGTATTATTTTCCCACCGGTAGCCTCTGGTGGCTCCCTCCCCCTTTTGTTTATCTTCTGATATCAGTCCGCAGTTCCCATTCCGCTTTACCTGCTCACTGGCGTCTTCTGCCCCTGTAGAGATCCAGACGTGTATAATTCTGATCTCAGGCTGATTTCATGGGTGATTGGAGTTCTTTGGTAGGTAATCAGGTCACTTCGGGGTACCAGCTGAAAAGACGCCTCTTCCTAGTACCCCGCCATCTTGTCCACCGTGGAAGCGTTTTTGACACAGAAAGAAAGTGCGGATACCACTGGTCGGGAACATCCAATATGTCTTTGGGATGCGTAAGCACCATAGCCTACACTTTACTCACAGTAACTAATTTGCCCATAGTCTGTCCGTGTTCTATCATCATTCCTCAAAGGAGAAGACACTGTTATGAATGAGCATGCACCTGAAGTAGGATCCGTGAACAGATACCTTCCTAAGAATCACCTGTCAGGGACTGGTATGAGACAATTCATGATTGCTATACAGAGAAGGCCCACATTTTCCAACTTAGCACAGACTCATCTCCGTCGTGAAAATGTACTGTATCAGAGTTCCCTCATACATTTGAAGAGTTCTGAGTAGAGGTAGACACTGTGGAACATCACAGGTGTTGAACTTCGAGTCAGTGTCATAGAACCTAAGTGCCTTACCCTGTCCTTCGCTCACAGGATGCCACCTTGCCGCTGTCCCTCCTTGTTCTATATTTTCCTCCACTGGAAAGACTCTGTGAGAAGTGAGATTCCGCCTGAGGGATTTAACCTTAAAAAGAACTTGCTTTGTCCAACGGATAGACGTCCGAGACTGGAGCTCTTTGTGCGCCTATTGCAGTTACCACAGTCAGTCCCAAGAGCTTCCTTCTTTGACAGACGAAACACTGCAACGAATCCCTCCTAAAGCATACATCCCTCACAATGCTGGAAGCGATTTAGACAGAGCAAGAAAGTGCAGGTGACCACAATTCGGAAACATGCAATATGTGTTTGGGATGCCTATGCGCCATAGCCTGCACTTTACTCACAGTACCTAATGAGCCAATAGTCCCTCCGTGTTCTCTCTTCCTTCCTCAAAGGAGAAGACAATGTTATGAATGAGCAGGCACCTGAATTAGGATCCCTGAACAGATACCTTCCTAAGAATCACCTGTCAGGGACTGCTATGAGACACTTTATGTTTACTATACAGAGAAGGCCCAAAGATTCCAACGTACCACAGACTCATCCCTGTCGTCAGACTGTACTGTATCAGAGTTCCCTCTTACATTTGAAGTGTTCTGAGTTGAGGTAGACACTGTGGAACATCACAGGTGTTGAACTTTTAGTATGTGTCATAGAGGCCTAAGTACCTTACCCTGTCCTCACACACAGGATGCAACAATCCAGCTGTCCTTCCTTGTTCTATCTTCTTTCCTCCACTGGAGAGACACTGTGAGAAGTGAGATTCCACCTGAAGGAGTTTCCCTTAAACAAAACTTGCTATAGTCCAATGGATAGACGTCCGAGCCTGGAGCCCTATTGCTGTTACCACAGAGTCAACCCAAGAACTTCCTTCTTTGACAGACGCAACACTGCAACGAATCCCTCCTAAAGCGCACTTCCCTCACAATGTTGGAACCGTTTTTGCTACAGGAAGAAAGTGCAGATGACAACTGGTCGTGAACATCCAATATTGTTTGGGATGCCTATGCGCCATGGCCTGCACTTTACTCAAGTCCATAATGAGCCCATAATCCGTCCGTGTTCTGTCTTCATTCCTCAAAGGAGAAGAACTGTTATAATGAGTACGCACCTGAAGTAGGATCCCTTAACAGAAACTGTCCTAAGAATCACCTGTCAGTTTCCAATGTGAGACACGTCATGATTGCTACACAGACAGGTACCACAGATTCCAACTTAGCACAGTCTCATTCCTGTCGTGAGAACGTACGGTACCACAGTTCTCTCGTACATTTGAAGTTCTCTGATATGATGTAGACACTGTGGAATATCATAGGTGTTTTTTTTTCTCCAATTTATTTATTTTCAGAAAAACAGTATTCATTATTTTTTCACCACACCCACTGCTCCATGCAAGCTGTGTCCTCTATAATACCCACCACCTGGTACCCCAAACTCCCATGCCCCCGCCACTTCAAACCCCTCAGATTGTTTTTCAGAGTCCATAGTCTCTCATGGTGGGTTGCTGCGGGAAGAGGGGTTGGGCGGAGGGTGGAAGGGTTATGGACATAGGGGAGGGTATGTGCTTTTCCATTTTTTTTTAATATTGTCATTTTTTACCCAATTTATTTATTTTCAGAAACCAGAATTCATTATTTTTTCACCACACCCAGTGCTCCATGCAAGCTGTGCCCTCTATAACACCCACCACCTGGTACCCCAACCTCCCACCCCCCCGCCACTTCAAACCCCTCAGACTGTTTTTCAGAGTCCATAGTCTCTCATGGTTCACCTCCCCTTCCAATTTACCCAAAATTCTTACTCCTCTCTAACGCCCCTTGTCCTCCATGCTATTGGTTATGGTCCACAAATGAGTGAAACCATATGATAATTGACTCTCTCTGCTTGACTTATTTCACTCATCATAATCTCCCCAAATCCCGTCCATGTTGCTACAAAAGTTGGGTATTCATCCTTTCTGATGGAGGCATAATACTCTATACTGTATATGGACCACATCTTCCTTATCCATTCATCCGTTGAAGGACATCTTGGTTCTTTCCATAGTTTGGCGACTGTGGCCATTGCTGCTATAAACATTGGGGTACAGATGGCCCTTCTTTTCACGACATCTGTGTCTTTGGGGTAAATACCCAGGAGTGCAATTGCAGGGTCATAGGGAAGCTCTATTTTTAATTACTTGAGGAATCTCCACACTGTTCTCCAAAGAGGCTGCACCAACTTACATTCCCACCAATAGTGTAAGTGGGTTCCCCTTTCTCCACATCCTCTCCAACACATGTTGTTTCCTGTTTTGTAATTTTGGCCATTCTAACTGGTGTAAGGTGATATCTCAATGTGGTTTTAATTTGAATCTCTCTGAGGGCTAATGATGATGAGCATTTTTTCATGTGTCTGATAGCCATTTGTCTGTCTTGATTGGAGAAGTGTCCGTTCATATCTTCTGCCCATTTTTTGATGTGTTTGTCTGTTTCGTGTGGGTTGAGTTTGAGGAGTTCATTATAGATCCTGGATATCAACCTTTTGTCTGTACTGTCATTTGCAAATATATTCTCCCATTCCGTGGGTGCGTCCTTTTTTTTTTTTTTTGACTGTTTCCTTTGATTTGCAGAAGCTTTTGATTTTGATGAAGTCCCAGAAGTTTATTTTCGCTTTTGTTTCCTTTGCCTTGGAGACGTATCTTGAAAGAAATTGCTGTGGCTGATATCAAAGAGATTACTGCCTAAGTTCTCCTCTAAGATTCTGATGGATTCCTGTCTCACGTTGAGGTCTTTTATCCATTTTGAGTTGATCTATGTGTACGGTGTAAGAGAATGGTCGAGTTTCATTCTTCTACATATAGCTGTCCAGTTTTCCCAGCACCATTTATTGAAGAGACTGTCTTTTTTCCACTGTATATTTTTTCCTGTTTTGTCAAAGATTAATTGACCATGGAGTTGAGGGTGCATATCAGGGCTCTGTACTCTGTTCCACTGGTCTATGGGTCTGTTTTTATGCCAGTACCATGATGTCTTTGGTGATTACAGCTTTGTAATAAAGCTTGAAATCAGGTAAGGTGATGCCGCCAGCTTTATTTTTGTTTTTAAACATTTCCTTACTGATTCGGGGGTCTCTTCTGATTCCAAACAAATTTTAGGATTATTTGCTCCAGCTCTTTGAAGAATGCCGGTGGAATTTTGATCGGAATGGCATTAAAAGTATAGATTGCTCTAGGCAGTATAGACATTTTAACCATCTTCCGATCCAAGAGCATGGAATGGTCTTCCATCTTTTTGTGTCTTCTTCAATTTCTTTCATGAGTGTTCTGTAGTTCGTCAAGTACAGATTCTATACCTCTTTAGTTAGGTTTATTCCCAGGTATCGTATGGTTCTTGGTGCTATAGTAAATGGAATTGATTCTCTAATTTCCCTTTCTGTATTTTCATAGTTTGTGTATAAGAAAGCCACTGATTTCTGCACATTGACTTTGTATCCTGCCACGTTGCTTAATTGCTATATGAGTTCTAGTAGTTTGGCGGTGGAGTCTTTTGGTTTTCCATATAAAGAATCATGTAATCTGCGAAGAGAGAGAGTATGATTACTTCATTACCAATTTGAATACCTTTTATTTCTCTCTGTTGTCTGATTGCTGTTGCTAGGATTTCTAATAATATGTTGAACAAGAGTGGTGAAAGTGGGCATCCTTGTCTTGTTCCTGATCTCATTGGGAAGGATGCAACTTTTTCCCATTGAGAATGATATTTGCTGTGGGTCTTTCATAGATAGATTTGGTGAGGTTCAGGAATGTTCCCTCTATCCCTATACTTTGAAGCGTTTTAATCAGGAACGGATGCTGGATTTTGTCAAATGCTTTTTCTGCATCAATTGAGAGGACCATGTGGTTTTTCTCTCTTCTCATATTAATTTATTGTATCACATTGATTGATTTGCGAATGTTGAACCATCCTTGTAGCCCAGGGATGAATCCCACCTGATCATGTTGGATAATCTTTTTAATGTGCTGTTGGATCCTCTTGGCTAGGATCTTGTTGAGAATCTTAGCATCCATATTCATCAGTGATATTGGTCTGAAATTCTCCTTTTTGGTAGGTTCCTTGCCTGGTTTGGGGATCAGGGTAATGCTGGCTTCATAGAAAGAGTCTGGAAGTTTTCCTTCTGCTTCAATTTTTTGAAACAGCTTCAGGAGAATAGGTGTTATTTCTTCTTGGAAGGTTTGGTAGAATTCCCCAGGGAATCCGTCAGGTCCTGGCCTCTTGTTTTTTGGGAGGTTTTTGATCACTGATTCAATCTCGTTATTAGATATCGGTCTATTCAGGTTGTCGATTTCTTCCTGGTTCAATTTTGGTAGTTGATATTTTTCCAGGAATGCATCCATTTCATCTAGGTTGCTAAGCTTATTGGCATATAACTGTTCGTAATAAATTCTGATGATTGTTTCTACTTCCTTGGTGTTAGTTTGATATCTCCCTTTTCATTCATAATTTTATGAATTTGGGCTTTCTCTCTTTTCTTTCGGATTAGTGTAGCCAGTGCCTTATCGATCTTATTGATTCTTTATAAAACCAGCTTCTAGTTTCATTGATACCTTCTACTGCATCTCTGGTTTCTCCCTCATTGATCTCAGCTCTAATCTTGATGATTTCCCTTCTTATGTGTGGTGTTGCTTTGATTTGTTGTTGATCCTCCAGTTCTTTAAGGTGTAGAGACAGCTGGTGTGTTCTGGATTTTTCAATTTTTTTGAGCAAGGCTTAGATGGCTATATATTTTCCCCTTAGGACTGCCTTTGCTGTATCCCATAGGTTTTGGACCGAAGTGTCTTCATTCTCATTGGTTTCCATGAATTGTTTCAGTTCTTCTTTAATCTACTGGTTGATCAAAGCATTATTAAGCAAGGTGGTCTTTAGCTTCCAGGTGTTTGAGTTCCTTTGGAACTTTTCCTTGTGATTTAGCTCTAGTTTCAAGCATTGTGGTCTGAGAATATGCAGGGAATCATCTCAGTCTTTTGGTATCTGTTGAGTCCTGATTTGTGTCCCAGTATGTGGTCTATTCTGGAGAAGGTTCCGTGTGCACTTGAGAGGAATGAGTATTCTGCTCTTTTAAGGTGCAGTGTTCTGTATATATCTATGATGTCCATCTGGTCCAATATGTCATTCAATGCTCTTGTTTCTTTATTGATTTTCTGCTTCGATGATCTGTCTAATTCTGAATGAGGCGTGTTAAGATCTCCTACGATTAGTTATTCATATCAATATGACTCTTTATCTTGATTAACAGTTTTCTTAAGTAATTGGCTGCTCCCATAGTGGGAGCATAGATATTTACAATTGTTAGATCATCTTGGTGGATAGTCCCTTTAAGTATTATGTAGTGTCCTTCTGTATCTCTGACTACAGTCTTTAGTTTGAAGTCCAATTTATCTGATATGAGAATTGCTACCCCAGCCTTCTTTTGAGTCCCATTGGCATGGAAGATGCTTCTCCACCCCTTCACTTTCATCTGCGTGTATCTTTAGGTTCAAAATGGGTCTCTGGTAGACAGCATATGGATGGGTCCTATCTTTTTATCCAATCTACAACCGTGTGCCATTTTATGGGTGCATTTAGGCCATTCACATTGAGAGGATTATTGATAGATACGTTTTTATTGATATCGAGTTACCTTTGAAGTCTTTTTTTCTGTAGACTGTCTCTATATTTATTTTTTCTTTTTTTCCAATTTATTTATTTTCAGAAAAACATTATTCATTATTTTTTCACCACCCCCAGTGCTCCATGCAAGCCGTGCCCTCTATAATACCCACCACCTGGTACCCCCACCTCCCACCCCCTCTCACTTCAAACCCCTCAGACTGTTTTTCAGAGTCCATAGTCTATATTTCTATACAATGCTATTCTTGGGATTTTTCCTCTTTTATAGATCCCCTGTTAATATTTCCTGCAGTGTCAGCTTGGTGGTTGCATAGTCTTTTAAGACATGCCGGTCTTGGAAACTCTTTATCTCTTCATCCATTTTGAATGTCAGTCTTGCTGGATAAAGTATTCTGGGCTGCATGTTCTTCTCATTTAGTGCCCTGAATATATCTTGCCAGCCTCTTCTGGCTTGCCAGGTCTCTGTGGACAGGTCTGACGTTATTCAGATGGGCTTCCCTATGTAAGTAAGTAGCCTCTTTGCCCTGGCGGCTTTCAAGAGATTATACTTACATTTATAATTTCTCAATTTGACTATCAGGTGTCGTGATTTTTTATGGAATCTATAGTCTTGGGTGGAGATCGTTCAGCCTTACTACATGAACGCTGGTTTCATTAGCGAGAGTCGGAAAATTTTCATGAAGGACTTGTTCCACGATATCTTCTATATTTCTTTCTTTCTCCTCCCCTTCCGGGATTCCAATAATTCTGACGTTGGAACGCTTCATGGCATCATTTATTTCCCTGATTCTGCTTTCGTGGGATCTAAGCTTTTTATTCCAGACTTCCTCCTGATCCTTTCTCTCTATCTGTTTGTCTTCCAGATCACTAATTCTATCTTCTGTCTCAGTTACCCTAGCTTTGAGAGAGTTTAGATTAGATTGGAACTCATTGAGAGCATTGTGGACCTCCTCCCTGGTAGCTTTAAGCTCCGCCCTAACATTGTGAACATCCTGTCTGGTCGCTTTCATTTCGGCCTTAATCAATTCTGTTTGGTCATCCATGGCTTTCTCCGACCTAGCTATTGCCTGGATAATTGTTAGCCTGAATTCTCTTTCCGACATATTGTCTATGTTGATAGCCGTTAGCTCTGTTGCAGAAGGTCCATCCTCTGTATTTTTCTTCTGTTGGGCATTCCTCCTCCTAGTCATTTTGGTGGGAGAAGACTGATCAGATGTAGCTGGATGTATCAACTCTGGTGCAGTCAAGGTGCACCCTGAAACACTTCTGAGCAATCAGGATTCCCCGCCCAAATGAGATCAAAAGAAAAGAAAAAGAACAAGAAAAAAAAAGGAAGAGAAGAAAACGAAAAAGAAAAAGAGAGAGAGAGAGAGAGAGAGAGAGAGAGACAGGAAAGAAAAGGAAGATGAAAGAGAAGGTTCAGCCCAGAAGGGCCCATAGGTAAGATTTATGAAGTAGACAAACAAAAAGAGATAAAAAGACTGATACTATTATATGGCAAGAGAAAGAAAAAAATATATATATATATATATGCAAATAAAGAAAGAACCGCGTCAAAAAGAACCACAAGTTTAAAATTTATATGCTATCAGGACAAACACAAAAAACACAGAAACACTGGTGGAAGAAGATGGGAGAGTTCTTATAAATTCTCAGTCTGTGGGAGGAAGATTGTTTTGATTCTTCCTGGATGTATCTTGATATCTTTGTTAAAGGACTCAACTTTCCTAAGATAAAGGGGATTAAAAATTGGTTTACCTATAGGGGTAGTATTCATTAGGGAAAGGGGATTACTTTGAAGTTAACTCTATATGAATATTAGAAGATAAAAATAAAAAGGAATATACTAGACTAAACTAAACTAAAATTTTAAAAAAAGAATTCAAAAAATAACAATGCAAAAGAAAAACATAGGTGTGTGTATCAAGAAGTTCAGTTTAGAAAGGTATTATGGAATTTGATGTACTGTACAGCTCGCTGTGATGGTAAATAAGTTAAAAAAATTACCTATGTGTAAAACAAACAAACAAACAAACAAACATGAACCGGAATAGTGGAAACGAGTGAACAATACAAGTTTTCCTATGAAGCAGATGTTGTTCTCTTGTAGTCCTTTTTTTTTTTCTTTCTTGGTTTGTTTTCTGTGTGAGGGGCCTGCCACGTGGGTTTTCAGTCAATGACGTTTCCTGAGTTGAGTCCCCCCACCCCCCTCAAGGGGTTGGGCTCTGGGGAAACTGGTTTTCAGGCTTTTTTTCTCTGGCGGTTTTTTTGCTTGTTCAGTTTTTTCCCCTCTCACCTTGACTGCCTTTGATGGTTTTTGTAGTATTAGAAGAAATCAAACTGCACCCTGATCTCCGTCGCAGAGAGAAGCCTCAGTCTGGGTGCAGAAGCTGAATAAATTCCCACTTGGCCGCTGTCAGCGCAGGTTCCAAGTTGCAGACCCTGGGGGTGCAGGATCTTTTGCTCGTACCCAAAGCCAAGGCAGTGGCGGCTGTCTGGGAGCTCCCGACAGCCAGAGAGGTTCCAAGCAGCGATCGCTCACAGAGATTTTGCCGCCGGCCCGGGCTGGGAGTGCCGGGATTGCGCGCACCTCTTTTCTGAGGTGGCTGTGGGTCGGGCGCGAGTCTGGGGCACTGAGAACGGGGCGCTGGTCCATAAGCCCCAGGCTGGGCTTTTGCCCGCCTCTCTCAGGGGAAGAGTTTTGTGCACGCGCGGCGTAGACTTTGAAACAATGGCGCAGGTCAAGAAGCCCCCCGGGCCTTAGTAACCCAGGAGAGTTAGATGGACGTGCGCGCGCATCTCAAGCTTTGTGGTAGGGCTAGCGTGCGTTCTGAGACCTGCGCAGCTCCCCTCCCCTAACAGGAGCCGGAAATCACGCGCTCTGGGGCACGCTGGTGGCTTAGGGACCAGGAGCTGGTTTCTCCGCCACACTTCCTCTACCTCAGAGCCGGGGAGGCCGTCTGGGACCAGGGACTTAAGCCTTGTCCCTAGCCGTCCCGATTCCCACAATTTCCCCCTGCGATCCTTTGCTCTTTTGGAGTGCTTTCAACCAGTCTCCAAGTTAATGCTGGTCCCCAGACACAGGGCACTCTCGCTCGTATTGGGGTATTATTTTCCCACTGGTCGCCACTGGTGGCTCCCTCCCACTTTTGTTTATCTTCCCATATCAGTCCGCTATTCCCATTCCACTTTACCTGCTCACTGGCGTCCTCTGCCCCTGTAGATATCCAGATGTGTATAATTCTGATCTCAGGCTGATTTCATGGGTGATCGGAGTTCGTTGGTTGGTAATCAGCTCACTTTGGGGTACCAGCTGAAAAGGCGCCTCATCCTACTACCCCTCCATCTTGTCCCCCTTCAAATGTCTAGTCACTCAGTTTACAACTTACCACAGACTCATCCCTTTAGTGAGAACGTATTATATCAGAGTTCTCTCGTACATTTGAAGTGTTTTAAGTCGAGGTGGACACTGTCGAACATCACAGGTGTTGAACTTCCAGTATGTGTCATAGAGGCCTAAGTGCCTTCCCCTGTCTTTACAGACAGGATGCAAACTACCCGCTGTCCGTCCTTGTTCTATCTTCTTTCCTCCACTGGAAAGACACTGTGAGAAGTGAGATTCCAGAAGAAGGAGTTTCTCTTAATCAGAACTTGCTATAGTCCGAAGGATAGACGTACGAGAATGTAGCCCTATGTGCGCCTATTTAAGTTACCACATAGTCCGTCCCAAGAGCTTCCTTCTTTGACAGACACAACACTGCAACGAATCCCTCCTAAAGCAAACTTCCCTCACAATGATGGAAGAGTTTTTGACACAGAAAGAAAGAGCAGATGACCACTGGTCGTGATCATCCAATATGTGTTTGGGATGCAAAAGCGCCATAGCCTACACATTACACACAGTACCTAATGAGCCCATTGTCTGGCCGTGTTCTAACTACATTACTCAAAGGAGAAGACACTGTTATGAATGAGCACGAACCTGAAGTAGGATCTCTGAACAGATACCTTTCTAAGAATCACCTGTCAGGGTATTGTATGAGACACTTCATTATTCCTATAAAGAAGTCCCACAGTTTTCAACTTAACACAGACTGATCCCTGTCATGAGAATGTACTGTATCAGAGTTCCCTTGTACATTTGAAGTGCTCTGAGTCGAGGAAGACATTGTGGAACATCACAGGGGTTGAACTTCGAGTATGTGTCATAGAGGCCTAAGTGCCTTACCCTGTCCTTCACTCACAGGATTCAACCTTCCCGCTGTCCTTCCTTGTTCTATCTTATTTCCTCCACTGGAAAGACACTGTGAGAAGTGATATTCTGCCTGAAGGAGTTTACCTTAAACAGAACTTGCTATAGACCAACGGATATGTGTCCGAGACTAGAGCCCTATGTGTGCCTATTGCAGTTACCACACAGTCACACACAAGAGCTTTCTTCTTTGACTGACGCAACACTGCAACAAATCCCTCCTAAAGCACACTTCCCTCACAATGTTGGAAGCGTTTTTGACACAGAAAGAAAATGCGGATGACCACTGGGCGTGAACATCCAAATAGTGTTTGGGATGCCAAAGAGCCATATCCTGCACTTTACTCACAGTACCTAATGTGCCCATAATCCGTCCGTGTTCTATCTTCATTCCTCAAAGGAGAAGACACTGTTATGAAAGAGTACGCACCTGAAGTAGGATCCCTGAATATAAACCTTCCTAGGAATCACCTGTCAGGTTCCTATGTGAGACACTTCATGATTGCTACACAGACAGGTCGCACAGATTCTAACTTAGCACAGTCTCATTCCTGTCATGAGAGAGCACTGTACCAGTGTTCTGAGACGAGGTACACACTGTGTAACATCACAGGTGTTGAACTTCCAGTATGTGTCATAGAGTGCATTACCCAGTCCTTCACTCACAGGATGCAACCTTCCAGCTCTCCGTCCTTGTTCTGTCTTATTTCCTCCACTGGAAAGACACTGTGAGAAGTGAGATTCCGCCTGAAGGAGTTTCCCTTAAACAGAACTTGCTATAGTCCAACAGATCGTCATACGATACTGGAGCCCTATGTGCGCGTATTGCAGTTAACCCACAATCAGTCCCAAGAGCTTCCTTCTTTGACAGACGCAGCACTGCAACGAATACCTCCTGAAGCACACTTCCCTCACAATGATGGAAGCCTTTTTGCCACAGAACTAAAGTGCGGGTGGCCACTGGTCGGGAACATCCTATATGTGTTTGGCATGCCAAAGCGCCATAGCCTGCACTTTACTCTCAGTACCTAATGAGCCAATAGTCTGTCCGTGTTCTATCTTCATTCCTCAAAGGGGAAGACACTGTTATGAATGAGTACGCACCTGAAGTAGGATCCCTGAACAAAACTTTCCTATGAATCACCTGTCAGGGTCCTCTGTGTGACACTTCATGATTGCTACACAGACAGGTTCCACAGATTCCAACTTAGCACCGTCTCATTCCTGTTTGGAACGTACTGTACCACAGTTCCATCGTACATTTGAAGTGTTCAGAGACGAGGTAGACACTGTAGAACATCATAGGTGTGGAACTTCCAGTATGTGTCATAGAGTGCTACGTGCATTATGCTGTCCTTCACTCACAGTATGCAACCTTCCCGCTGTCTGTCCTTGTTCTATCTTCTTTCTTCCAATGGAAAGACACTGTAAGAAATGAGATTCTGCCTGAAGGTGTTTCTCTTAATCAGAAATTGCTATAATCCAACGGATCGACGTACGAGACTGTAGCCCTATGTGCGCCTATTGAAGTAACCACAGAGTCAGTTCAAGAGCTTCCTTCTTTGACAGACGCAACACAGCAAAGAATCCCTCCTAAAGCACTCTTCCCTCACTGTGATTGAAGCGTTCTTGCCACATAAAGAAAATGTGGATGACCCCTGGTCGTGAACATCCAACATGTGTTTGTGATACATAAGGGCCATAGCCTGCACTTTACTCAATGTACCTAAAGAGCCCATAGTCCGTCCTTGTTCTATCTTCATTTCTAAAAGATGAAGACACTGTTATGAAAGAGCATGCACCTGAAGTAGGATCCCTGAGCAGAAACCTTCCTAAGAATCACCAGTCAGGGTCTGGTATGAGACACTTCATGATTGCTATATAGAGAAGTCCCACAGCTTCCAACTTAGCACAGACTCATCCCTGTCAGGAGAATGTACTATATCAGAGTTCCATTGTACAATTGAAGTGTTCTGCGTCGAGGTAGACACTGTGGAACATCACAGGTGTTGAACACCCAGTGTGTGTCATAGAGGACTAAGTGCCTTACCCTATCCTTCCATCACAGGATGCAACGTTCCTGCTGCCCGTCCTTGTTCTATCTTCTTTCCTCCACTGGAAAGACACTGTGAGAATTGAGATTCCGCCTGAAGGAGTTTACCTTAAACAGAACTTGCTATAGTCCAACGGATAGCCGTAAGAGACCGTAGACCTATCTGCGCCTACCGCAGTTATCACAGAGTCAGTCCCAACAACTTCCTTCTTTGACAGACGCAACACTGCAACGAATCCCTCCTAAAGCACACATCCCTCACAATGTTGGAAGCGTTTGTGACACAGAAAGAAAGTGTGGGTGACTACCTCTCGGGAATATCCAATGTGTGTTTGGGATGTGTAAGCGCCATAGCCTGCACTTTAATCACAGTACATAATGTGCCCATATTCCGTCCCTGCTCATCTTCATTACTAAAGGAGAAGACACTGTTATGATTGAGAACGCACCTGAAGTAGGATCCCTGAACAGATACCTTCCTAATAATAACTTGTCAGGGTCTGTTATGACACTTCATGATTCCTATATAGAGAAGTCCACGGTTTCCAACTTAGCACAGACTCATCCTTGTCGGGAGAATGTACTATATCAGAGTTTCCTCATATATTTGAAGTGTTTTGAGGCGATGAAGACACTGTGGAACATCACAGGTATTGAACTTCCAGTATGTGAACTTGCTATAGTGCAACGAATAGACGTCTGAGCCTGGAGCCTTATAGGCGCCTATTGCAGTTACCACAGAGTCACTCTCAAGAGCTTCCTTCTTTGACAGGAGCAACACTGCAACGAATCCCTCCTAAAGCACACTTCCCTCAAAATGTTGGAAGCGTTTTTGACACAGAAAGAAAGTGCGGATGACCACTGGTCGGGAACATCCTGTATGTGTTTGGGATGCCTAAGCGACTTAGCCTGCACATTTCTGACATTACCAAATGAGCCCAGAGTCCGTCCGTGTTCTATCTTCATTCTCCAAGAAGACACTGTTATGAATGAGAAGCACCTGAAGTAGGATGCCTGAACAGAAACTTTCCTAAGAATCACCTGTCAGGTCCTGAATGAGACACTTCATGATTGCTATGCAGACCTGTCCCACATTGTCCAACTTAGCACAGACTCTTCCCTGTCGTGAGAACATACTGTAGAACCATTCCCTGGTACATTTGAAGTGTTCTGAGATGAGGTAGTCAGTGTGGAACATCACAGGTGTTGAAGTTCCAGTATGTGTCATAGAGTCCTAAGTGCCTTACCCTGTCCTTCACTCACAGGAAACTACATTCCCGCAGTCCGTCCTTTTTCTATCTTCCTTCCTCCACTGAAAAATATTGTGAGAAGTGAGATTCCGCCTGCAGGAGTTTCCTTTAAACAAAAATTGCTAGAGTACAATGGATAAACGTACGAGACTGTAGCCCTAAGTGCGCCTATCGAAGTAATCACAGAGTCAGTCCCAAGAGCTTCCTTCTTTGACAGACACAACACTGCAATAATTCTCTCCGAAAGCACACTTCCCTCATAATGTTGGAAGCGTTTTTGCCACAGAAAGAAAGTGCGGATGATCACTGGTCGTGAACATCCAATATGTGTTTGGGATGCGTAAGCGCCATAGCCTGCACTTTACTCACAGTACCTAACGTGCCCCTGTGCGTCCATGTTCTATCTTCATTCCTCAAAGGAGAAGACTCTGTTATGAATGAGCACGCACCTGAAGTAGGATCCCTGAACAGATACCTTCCTAAGAATCACCTGTCACTTCTGGTATGAGACACTTCATGATTGCTACAAGAGAAGTCCCAGTTTCCAGCTTAGCACAGACTCATCCCTGTCGTGAGAATGTCAGAGTCCCTGTACATTTGAAGTGTTCTGGGTTTAGGAAGACACTGTGGAACATCACAGGTATTGAACACTGAGTATGCGTCATAGAGGCCTAAGTGTCTTACACTGTCCTTCACTCACAGGATGCAACCTTCCCGCTGTCCATCCTGGTTCTATCTTCTTTCCTCCACTGGAAAGACACTGTGAGAAGTGAGATTCAGTTAGAAGGAGATTCCGTTAAACAGAACTTGCTATATTCCAACGGATACACGTCAGAGACTGGAGCACTATGTGCACCTATAGCAGTTACTACATAGTCAGTCCCAAGAGCTTCCTTCTTTGACAGACGCAACACTGCAATGAATCCCTCCTAAAGCACACTTCCCTCACAATGTTGGAAGCGTTTTTGCTACAGGAAGAAAGTGCGGATCACCACTGGTCGTGAACATCCAATATGTGTTTGGGATGCCTAAGCGCCATGGCCTGCACTTTACTCAAGTACATAATGAGCCCATAATCCGTCTGTGTTCTGTCTTCATTCTTCAAAGGAGAAGACACTGTTATGAATGAGTACGCACCTGAAGTAGGATCGCTGAAAAGATACCTTCCTACGAATCAACTGTCAGGTTCCTATTTGAGACACTTCATGATTGCTACACAGACAGGTTCCACAGATTCCAACTTAAAACAGTCTCATTCCTGTCGTGAGAACGTACTGTACCACAATTCCCTCATACATTTGAAGTGTTCTGAGAAGAAATAGACACTGTGGAACATCACAGGTGTTTAACTTCCAGTATGCGTTATAGAGTGTTCTGTGCATTACCCTGTCCTTCACTCACAGGATGCAACCTTCCCGCTATCGGTCCTTGTTCTATCACTCTCCTCCAATGGAAAGACACTGAGAGAAGTGAGATTCCACCTGAAGGAGTTTCCCTTAACAGCACTTGCTATAGTTCATCGGATAGACGAACGAGACTGGAGCCCTATGTGCGCCTATTGTAGTTACCACAGTCACCCCCAAAAACTTCCTTCTTTGACAGATGCAACACTCAATGAATCCCTCCTAAAGCACACTTCCCTCACAATGTTGGAAGCGTTGTTGACACAGAAAGAAAGTGTGGATGACCACTGGTCGGGAACATCCAATATGTGATTGGGATGCCTAAGCGCCATAGCCTGCACTTTACTCACAGTACCTAATGAGCCCATTGTCCGTCCGTGTTCCATCTATATTCCTCATAGGAGAAGACATTGTTATAATGAGTATGCACCTGAAGAAGGATCCTGGAACAAAAACTTTCCTAAGAATCACCTGTCAGGTTCCTATATGAGACACTTCATGATTGCTACACAGACAGGTCCCAACGTAGCACAGTCTCATTCCTGTCATGAGAACGTACTGTACCACAGTTCTCTCGTACATTTGAAGTTTTCTGGGATGAGGTAGACACTGTGGAAGATCACAGTTGTTGAACTTCCAGTAAGTGACATAGATTGCTACGTGCAATACCCTGTCCTTCACTACAGGATGCAACCTTCCTGCTGTCCGTCCGGTTCTATCTCCTTTCCTCCACTGGAAAGACACTGTGAGACGTGAGATCCGCCTGAAGGAGTTTCCCTTAAACACAACTTGCTATCGTCCAATGGATAGACGTACGAGACCTTAGCCCTATGTGCGCCTATTGAAGTAACCACTGAGTCAGTCCCAAGAGCTTCCTTCTTTGATAGACGAAACACTGCAAATATTCTTTCCTAAAGCACACTTCCCTCACAATGTTGGAAGCGTTTTTGCCACAGAAAGAAAGTGCGGATGACCGCTTGTCGTGATCATCCATATGTGTTTGAAATGCATAAGCGCCATAGCCTGCATTACTCACAATACCTAATAAGCCCATTGTCCGTCCGTGTTCTATCTTCATTCCTCAAAGGAGAAGACACTGTTATGAATGAGCACGCACCTGAAGTAGGATCCCTAGGCAGAAACCTTCCTAAGAATCACCAGTCAAGGTCTGGTATGATACACTTTATGATTGCTCTACAGAGAAGGCCCACAGTTTCCAACATAGCAGAGACTCATCCCTGTCGGGAGAATGTACTGTATCAGAGATATCTCGTACATTTGAAGTGTTCTAAGTCGAGGTAGACACTGTGGAACATCACAGGTGTTAAACTTCGAGTATGTGTCATAGAGGCCTAAGTGCCTTGCCCTGTCCTTCACTCACAGGATGCAACCTTCCCGCTGTCCGTATTTGTTCTATCTTCTTTCCTCCCCTGGAAAGGCACTGTAAGAAGTGAGATTCCTCCTGAAGGAGATTACCTTAAACAGAACTTGCTATATTCCAACGGATAGACGTCCAAGACTGTAGCCCTATGTGCGCCTATTGCATTTACCACAGAGTCAGTCCTAAGAGCTTCCTTCTTTGATAAACGCAACACTGCAATGATCCTTCCTAAAGCACACTTCCCTCACAATGAAGGAATCATTTTTGACACAGAAAAAAAAGTGTGGATGACCACTGGTCGGGAACATCCAATATGTGTTTGGGATGCTAAGCGCCCTAGCCTGCACTTTACTCACAGTACCTAATGAGCCCATTGTCCGTCCGTGTTCTATCTTCATTCCTCAAAGGAGAACACTGTTATGAAGGAGTATGCACCTGAAGTAGGATTCCTGAACAGAAACTGTCCTAAGAATCACCTGTCAGGGTTCTATATGAGACAATTCATGATTGCTACACGGACAGGTCCCACAGATTCCAACTGAGCACAGTCTCATTCCTGTCGTTGAACTTCCAGTATGTGTCATAGAGTGCATATTCTTATTCCTAAGAATAACCTGTCAGGGTCCTGTATGGGACACTTCATGATTACTACAAAGACCGGTCCCACAGTGACCAACTTAGCACAGACTCATCCCTCTCATGAAAACAGTTATGAATGAATACGCACCTGATTTAGGATCCTTGAACAGAAACTTTCCTAAGAATCACCTGTCAGGTTCCTAGGTGAGACACTTCATGATTGCTACACAGACAGGTCCCACAGATTCCAACTGAGCACAGTCTCATTCCTGTCGTGAGAACGTACTGTCCCACAGTTCCCTTGTACATTTGAAGTGTTTAGATGAGGTAGACACTGTGGAACATCACAGGTGTTGAAATTCCAGTATGTGTCATAGAGGCCTAATTGCCTTACCCTGTCCTTCACTCACAAGATGCAATTTCCTGCTGTCTGACCTTGATGTATCTTCTTCCCTCCACTGCAAAGACACTGTGAGAAGTGAGATTCCGCTGAAGGAGTTTCTGTTAAACAGAACTTGCTATAATGCAACGGATAGACGTCCGATACTGGAGGCCTATGGGCGCCTGTAGCTGTTACCACAGAGTCACTACCAAGAGCTTCCTTCTTTCAGACGCAACACTGCAACGAATTCCTCCTAACGCACACATCCCTCACAATAATGGAAGCGTTTTTGCCACAGAAAGGAAGTGCGGATGACCACAGGTTGGGAACATCCAATATGAGTTTGCGATGCATAAGCGCCATAGCCTGGACTTTACTCACAGAGCATAATGTGCCCATTGTCCGTGCGTGTTCTATCTTCATTCTTCAAAGAGGAAGACACTGTTATGAATGAGCACGCACCTGAAGTCGGATCCCTGAACAGATACCTTTCTAAGAATCACCTTTCAAGTTCTTATGTGAGACAATTCATGATTACTACACAGACAGGTCCCACAGATTCCAACGTAGCACTGTTTCATTCCTGTCTAGAGAACGTACTGTACCACAGTTCCCTCGTACTTTTGAAGTGTTCTGAGAAGAGGTATACAGTGTGGAGCATCACAGGTGTTGAACTTCCAGTATGTGTCATAGAGTGCTACGTGCATTACCCTGTCCTTCACTCACAGGATGCAACCTTCCCGCTGTCCGTCCTTGTTCTATCTTCTTTCTGCCACAGGAAAGACACTGTGTGAAGTGAGATTCCGCCTCAAGAAGTTTCCGTTAAACAGAACTTGTTACAGTCCAAATGATAGACGTCCCATACTGGAACCCTATGTGTGCCTATTGCAGTTACCACGGAGTCAGTCCCAAGAGCTTCCTTCTTTGACAGACACAACACTGTAACAAATCCCTCTTAAAGCACACAACCCTCACAATGATGGACGCATTTTTGCCACAGAAGGAAAGTGCGGATGACCACTGGTCGGGAACATCCAACATGTGTTTGGGATGCATAAGCGCCATAGCCTGCACTTTACTCACAGTACCTAATGTGCCTATTGTACGTCCCTGTTCTATCTTCATTCCTAAAAGGAGAAGACACTGTTATGAATGAGCACGCACCTGAAGTAGGATCCCTGAGCAGATACCTTCCTAAGATTCACCTGTCAGGGACTGGTATGAGACATTTCATGATTACTATACAGAGAAGGCCCGCAGTTTCCAACTTAGCACAGACTCATCCCTGTCGTGAGAATGTACTGTATCAGAGGTCCTTCTTACATTTGAAGTGTTCTGAGTCGAGAGAGACACGGTGGAACATCACAGGTGTTGAACTTCGAGTTCGTGAGAATGTACTGTATCAGAGGTCCTTCTTGCATGTGAATTGTTCTGAGTCGAGAGAGACACTGTGGAACATCACAGGTGTTGAACTTTTAGTATGTGTGATAGAGGCCTAAGTGACTTTCCTCTCCTTCACATACAGGATGCAACCTTCCCACTTTCCATCCCTGCTGTTTCTTCATTACTCCACGGGAAAGACACTGTGAGAAGTGAGATTCCGCCTGAAGGAGTTTACCTTAAACAGAACTTGCTATAGTCCAACAGATAGACATCCGAGACAAGAGCCCTAAGTGTGCCTATTGCAGTTATCACAGAGAAAGTCCCAAGAGCTTCCTTCTTTGACAGACACAAGACTGCAACGATTCTCTCCTACGAACACTTCCCTCACAATGTTGGAGGCGTTTTTGCCACAGAAAGAAAGTGCGGATGACCACGGTTCGTGAACTTCCAAATAGGGTTTGAGATGCCTAAGCGCCATAGCCTGCACTTTACTCACACTACCTAATGTGCCCATTGTCCAACCGTGTTCTATCTTCATTCCTGAAAGGAGAAGACACTGTTATGAAAGTACGCACATGAAGTAGGATCCCTGAACAGAAACCTTCCTAAGAATAACCTGTCAGGGTCCTGTATGGGACACTTCATGATTACTACAAAGACCGGTCCCACAGTGACCAACTTAGCACAGACTCATCCCTCTCATGAAAACGTACTGTAGCAACATTCCCTAGTACATTTGACGTGTTCTGAGACAAGGTAGACACTGTGGAACATCACAGGTGTTGAACTTTTAGTATGTGTCATAGAGGCCTAAGTCCCTTACCCTGTCATTCACTCACAGGTTGTAAACTTCCCTTCGTCCCTCCTTGTTCTATCTTCTATCCTCCACTGGAAAGACACTGTGAGAAGTGAGATTCCGCATTAAGGAGTTTTCCTTAAACAGAACTTGCTATAGTCCAACAATTGACGTACGAGACTGTAGCCCTATGTGCGCCTATTAACGTTACCACAGAGTCAGCCCCAAATGCTTCCTTCTTTGACAGACACAACACTGCAAAGATTCTCTCCTAAAGCACACTTCCTTCACAATGTTCCTTCTTTGACAGACGCAACACTGCAACAAATCCCTCCTAAAGCACACTTCCCTCACAATGATGGAAGCATTTTTGCCACCGAAAGAAAGTGCGGATGACCACTGGTCGTGCACATCCAATATGTGTTTGGGATGCGTAAGAGCCATAGCCCCCAATTTACTCACATTACCTAATGTGCCCATTGTCCGTCCATGTTCTATCATCATTGCTCAAAGGAGAAGACACTGTTATGAATGAACAGGATCCTGAAGTAGGATCCCTGTACAGATATCTTCCTAAGAATCACCTGTCATGATCTGGTATGAGAAACTTCATGATTGCTATACAGAGAAGGCCCACCGTTTACAACTTATAACAGACCCATCCATGTCTTGAGAATGTACGGTATCAGAGTTCCCTGATACATTTGAAGTGTTCTGAGTCGTGGTAGACACTGTGGAACATCACAGGTGTTGAACTTCCAGTATGTGTCATAGAGGCCTAAGGGTCTTACACTGTCCTTCACTCACAGGATGCAAACATCCCGCTGTCTGTCCTTGTTCTATCTTCTTTCCTCCACGGGAAAGACTCTGTGAGAAATGAGATTACTCCTGAAGGAGTTTACCTTAAACAGAACTTGCTATGGTCAAAATAGAGTCCGAGACTGGTGTCCTATGTGCGCCTATTGCAGTTACCACAGAGTCAGTCCCAAGAGCTTTCTTCTTTGACAGACGAAACACTGCAACGATTCTCTCCTAAACCACACTTCCCTCACAATGTTGGAAGTGTTTTTGCCACAAAAAGAAAGTGCGGATGACCACTGGTCGTGAACATCCAAATAGTGTTTGGGATGTCTATGCGCAGTAGCCTGCACTTTACTCACACTACCTACTGTACCCATTGTCCGTCCGTGTTCTATCTTCATTCCTGAACAGAGAAGACACTGTTATTAATGAGCAGGACCCTGAAGTAGGATCCCGGAACAGAATACTTCCTAAGAATCACCTGTCAGCGTCCTGTATGAGACACTTCATGATGGCTATACAGACCGGTCCACTGCTTCCAACTAAGCACAGACTCATCCCTTTCATGAGAAAGTACTGTAGAAACGTTCCCTCGTACATTTGACGTGTTCTGAGACGAGGTAGACACTGTGGAAAATCACAGGTGTTGACCTTCCAGTATGTGTCGTTGACCTTCCAGTATGTGTCATAGAGTGCTACGTGCATTACACTGTCCTTCACTCACAGGATGCAAACTTCCCGCTGTCTGTCCTTGTTCTATCTTCTTTCCTCCACTGGAAAGACACTGTGAGAAGTGAGATTCCGCCTGAAGGATTTCCTCTTAAACAGAACTTGCTATAGTCCAACGGATAGCCATACGAGACTGTAGCGCTATGTGCGCCTATTGAAGTTACCACATAGTCAGTCCCAAAGGCTTCCTTCTTTGACAGACGCAACACTGCAATGAATCCCTACTAAAGTACTTCCCTCACAATGATGGAAGATTTTTCCACAGAAAGAAAGTGCGAATGACCACTGGTCTTGAACATCCAATATGTGTTTGGGATTCGTAAACGCTATAGCCTGCACTTTACTCACAGTACCTAATGTGCTCATTGTTCGTGTGTGTTCTATCTTCATTCCTCAAAGGAGAAGACACTGTTATGAATGAGCACACACGTAAAGTAGGATCGCAGAACAGATACCGTCCTATGAATCACCTGTCAGGGTCTGGTATGAGACACCTCATGATTGCTAAACTGCTCCACAGTTTCCAACTTAGCACACACTCATCCCTGTCGTGAGAATGTACTTTATCAGAGTTCCCTCATACATTTCAAGAGTTCTGAGTCGAGGTAGACACTGTGGAACATCACAGGTGTTGAACTTCCGGTATGTGTCAAAGAGGCCTAAGTGCCTTACCCTGTCCTTCAATCACAATATGCAAACTTCCCGCTGTCCGTCCTTGTTCTATCTTCTACCTCCACTGGAAAGACTCTGTGAGAAGTGAGATTCAGCCTGAAGGAGTTTCCCTTAAACAGTACTTTCTATAGTCCAACGGATCGATGTCCGAGACTGGAGCCCTATGTGCGCCTATTGCAGTTACCACAGAGTCACTGCCAAGAGCTTCCTTCTTTGACAGAGGCAACACTGCAACGAATCCCTCCTAAAGCACAATTCCCTCACAATGTTGGAAGCGTTTTTGCCAAAGAAATAAAGTGGCCATCTGTACCCCAATGTTTATAGCAGCAATAGCCACAGTCGCCAAACTATGGAAAGAACCAAGATGCCCTTCAACGGATGAATGGATAAGGAAGATGTGGTCCATATACACGATGGAGTATTATGCCTCCATCAGAAAGGATGAATACCCAAATTTTGTAGCAACATGGACGGGACTGGAAGAGATTATGCTGAGTGAAATCAGTCAAGCAGAGAGAGTCAATTATCATATGATTTCACTTCTTTGTGGAGCATAACAAATAGCATGGAGGACAAGGGGCGTTAGAGAGGAGTAGGGAATTTGGGTAAATTGGAAGGGGAGTGAACCATGAGAGACTATGGACTCTGAAAAACAGTCTGAGGGGTTTGAAGTGACGGGGGGGTTGGAGGTTGGGGTACCAGGTGATTGGTATTAGAGGGCACGGCTTGCATGGAGCACTGGCTGTGGTGAAAAAATAATGAATACTGTTTTTCTGAAAATAAATAAATTGGAAAAAAAAAAAGAAAAATGTGCGGATGACAATTGGTCGGGAACAGCCAATATGTGTTTGGGATGCCTAAGAGCCATAGCCTGTACTTTACCCACAGTACCTAATGAACCCATAGTCCGTCCGTGTTCTATCAGCATTCCTCAAAGGAGATGACACTGTTATGAATGAGTACGCACCTTAACTAGGATCCCTGAAGAGAAACATGCCAAGGAATCACCTGTCAGGGTCCTATGTGAGACACTTCATGATTGCTACACAGACAGGTCCCACAGATTCCAACTTAGCACAGTCTCATTCCTGTCGTGAGAACGTAATGTACCACAGTTCCCTCGTACATTTGAAGTGTTCTGAGACGGTTTAGGTACTGTGGATGTCACAGGTGTTGAACATCCAGTATGTGTCATAGAGTGCTACGTGCATTACCCTGTCCTTCACTCAAGGATGCAACCTTCCCGCTGTCCGTCCTTGTTCTACCTTCTTTCCTCCACTAAAAAGACGCTGTGCGAAGTGAGATTCTTCCTGAAGGAGTTTCCCTTAAACAGAACTTGCTATAGTCCAACGGATAGACGTAAGGGACTCTAGCCCTATGTGCGCTTATTGCAGTTATCACAGAGTCATTCCCACGATCTTCCTTCTTTGACAGACGCAACACTGCAACGATCTCTCCTAAAGCACACTTCCCTCACAATGTTGGAAGCGTTTTTGCCTCAGAAAGTAACTGCGGATGACCACTGGTCATGATCATCCAAATAGTGTTTGAGATGCCTAAGCGCCGTAGACTGCACTTTATTCACACTACCTAATGTGCCCATTGTCCGTCCATTTTCTATCTTCATTCCTGAAAGGTGAAGACACTGTTATGAATGAGCACGCACCTGAAGTAGAATCCCTGAACAGAAACCTTCTTAAGAAACACCTGTCAGGGTCCTGTATGAGACACTTCATGATTGCTACAAAAACCGGTCCCACAGTTTCCAACGTAGCACAGACTCATCCCTGTCGTGAGAACGTACTGTAGCAATGTTCCCTCGTACATTTGACGTGTTCTGAGACAAGGTAGACACTGTGGAACAACACTGGTGTTGAAAATTTAGTATGTGTCATAGAGGCCTAAGACTTACCCTGTCATTCACTCACAGGATGTAAACTTCCCTCTGTCCGTCCTTGTTCTATCTTCTATCCTCCACTGGAAAGACGCTGTGAGAAGTGAGATTCCGCCTTAAGGAGTTTCCCTTAAACATACTTGCTATAGTCCAACGGATAGACGGAAGAGACTCTATCCCTATGTCCACCTATTGACATTAGCACAGAGTCAGCCTTAAGAGCTACCTTCTTTGACAGACGCAACACTGCAACAAATCCCTCCTGAAGCACCCTTCCCTCACAATGATGGAAGCGTTTTTGGCACCGAAAGAAAGTGCGGATGACCACTGGTCGTGAACATCCAATATGTGTTTGGGATGCGTAAGAGCCATAGCCGCCAATTTATTAACAGTACATAATGTGCCCATTGTCCGTCCGTGTTCTATCATCATTCCTCAAAGGAGAAGACACTGTTATGAATGAGCAGGCACCTGAAGTAGGATCCCTGTACAGATACCTTCCTAAGAATCACCTGTCATGGTTTGGTATGAGAAACTTCATGATTTCTATACAGAGAAGGCCCACCGTTTTCAACTTACCAAAGCCTCATCCCTGTCTTGAGAATGTACTGTATTAGAATTCCCTCATACATTTGAAGTGTTCTGAGTCGTGGTAGACACTGTGGAACATCACAGATGTTGAACTTTGAGTATGTGTCATAGAGCCCTTAGTGCCTTACCCTGTCCTTCACTCACAAAATGAAAACATCCCGCTATCTGTCCTTGTTGTATCTTCTTTCCTCCACTGGAAAGACACTGTGAGAAGTGAGATTCCTCCTGAAGGAGTTTCCCTTAAACAGAACTTGCTGGAGTCCAAAATAGATTTCTGAGACTGGTGCCCAATGTGCGCCTATTGCAGTTACCACAACTCAGTCCCAAGAGCTTCCTTCTTTGACAGACACAACACGGCATCAATTCTCTCCTAAAGCACACTTCCCTCACAATATTGGAAGCGTTTTTGCCACTAAAAGAAAGTGCAGATGACCACTGGTCGTGAACATCCAAATAGTGTTTGGGATGTCTAAGCGCCGTAGCCTGCACTTTACTCAAACTACCTAATGTGCCCATTGTCCGTCCATGTTCTATCTTCATTCCTGAATGGTGAAGACACTGTTATGAATGAGCAGGCCCCTGAAGTAGTTTCCCTGTACAGAAATCTTACTAAGAATCACCTGTAAGGGTCTGGTATGAGACATTTCAAATTGCTAACAGAGAAGGCCCACATTTTCCAACTCTGCACAGACTCATCGCTGTTGTGAGAATGTACTGTATCAGAGTTCCCTCGTACATTGAAGTGTTCTATGTTGAGGTAGACACTGTGGAACATCACAGGTGTGGAACTTCCAGAATGTGTCATAGAGGGCCACGTGCCTTACAATCTCCTTCATTACAAGATGCAACCTTCCTGCTGTCCATCCTTGTTCTATCCTTTTTCCTCCACTGGAAATACACTGGGAGAAGTGAGATTCCTTCTGAAGGAGTTTATCTTTTTTTATTTTTTTAATTATTATATTATTTATTTATTTATTTATTTTGAGACCAGCTTTTTATTTTTATTTTTTTTCAATTTATTTATTTTCAGAAAAACAGTATTCATTATTTTTTCACCACACACAGTACTCCATGCAAGCTGTGCCCTCTATAATACTCACCACCTGGTACCCCAACCTCCCACCCCCCCTGAAGGAGTTTATCTTAAACAGAACTTGCTACATCCAACGGATAGAAGTCCGAGACTGGAGCCCTATGTGCGCCTATTGCAGTTACCACAGAGTCAGTCCCAAGAGCATCGTTCATTGACAAACGCAACACTGCAACGAATCCCTCCTAAAGCACACTTCCCTCACAATGTTGGAAGCGTTTTTGACACAGAAAGAAAGTGCGGATACCACTGGTCGGGAACATCCAATATGACTTTGGGATGCGTAAGCACCATAGCCTACACTTTACTCACAGTAACTAATTTGTCCATAGTCTGTCCGTGTTATATCTTCATTCCTCAAAGGGGAAGACACTGTTATGAATGAGCATGCACCTGATGTAGGATCCCTTAACAGATACCTTCCTAAGAATCACCTGTCAGTGTCTGGTATGAGACACTTCATGATTGCTCTACAGAGAAGGCCCACAGTTTCCAACATAGCACAGACTCATCTCCGTCGTGAAAATGTACTGCATCAGAGTTCCCTCGTACATTTGAAGAGTTCTGAGTAGAGGTAGACACTGTGGAACATCACAGGTGTTGAACTTCGAGTCAGTGTCATAGAACCTAAGTGCCTTACCCTGTCCTTCGCTCACAGGATGCCACCTTGCCGCTGTCCCCCCTTGTTCCATCTTTTTTCCTCCACTGGAAAGACTCTGTGAGAAGTGAGATTCCACCTGAAGGATTTAACCTTAAAAAGAACTTGCTTTGTCCAACGTATAGACATCCGAGACTGGAGCCCTATGTGCGCCTATTGCAGTTACCACAGTCAGTCCCAAGAGCTTCCTTCTTTGACAGAAGCAACACTGCAACGAATCCCTCCTAAAGCACACTTCCCTCACAATGATGGAAGCATTTTTGCCACAGAAAGAATGTGCGTATGACCACTGGTCGTGAAATTCCAATATGAGTTTGAGATGCGTAACCGCCATAGCCTGCACTTTACTCAAAGAACCTAATGTGCCCATTGTCGATCCGTGTTCTATCTTCATTCCTCATAGGAGAAGACACTGTTATGAATGAGCACGCACCTGAAGTAGGATCCCTGGACATATACTTTCCAAAGAATCACCTGTCAGGGTCTGGTATGAGACACTTCATGATTGCTATACAGAGAAGGCCCACAGTTTCCAACCTAGCACAGACTCATCCCTGTGTTGAGAGTGTACTGTATCAGAGTTCCATCGTACATTTGAACTGTTCTGAGTCGAGGTACACACTGTGGAACATCACAGGTGTTGAACTTCTAGTATGTGTCATATAGGCCTAATTGTCTTTCCCTGTCCTTCTCTCACAGGATGTAACCTTCCCGATGTCCGTATTTGTTCTATCTTCTTTCCTCCACTGGAAAGACGCTGTGAGAAGTGAGATTTCGCCTGAAGGAAATTCCCTAAAACAGAACATGCTATCGTCCAACGGATAGATGTAGGAGACTGTAGCCCTATGTGTGCCTATTGAAGTAACCACAGAGTCAGTCCCAAGAGCTTCCTTCTTTGACAGACACAAACACTTCAATGATTCTCACATAAAGCACACTTCCCTCACAATGCTGGAAGCATTTTTGCCACAGAAAGAAAGTGCGGATGACCACTGGTCATAAACATCCAAATAGTGTTTGGGATGCCTAACCGCCATAGCCTACACTTTACTCAAAGTACCTAATGTGCCCAATGTCCGTCCGAGATCTATTTTCATTCCTCAAAGGAAAAGACACTCTTATGAATGGGCATGCACATTAAGTAGGATCCCTGAACAGAAACCTTCCTAAGAATCACCTGTCAGGGTCCTGTATGAGACACTTCATGATTGCTACATAGACCGGTCCCACAGTGCCCAACTTAGCACAGACTCATCCCTGTATGAGAACGTACTTTAGCACCATCCCCTCGTATATTTGACGTGTTCTGAGATGAGGTAGAAACTGTGGAACATCACAGGTGTTGAATTTCCAGTATGTGTCATAGAGGCCTAAGTTCCTTACCCTGTCATTCACTCACAGGATGTTAACTTCCCTCTGTCCGTCCTTGTTCTATATTCTTTCCTCCCCCGGAAAGACACTGTGAGAAGTGAGATTACGCCTGAGGATTTTCCTTAAACTTATCTTGCTATAGTCCAATGGATAGACGTCCGAAACTGGAGCCCTAAGTGTGCCTATTGCAGTTACCACAGAGTCACTCCCAAGAGCTCCATTCTTTGAAAGACGCAACCCTGCAACGAACCCTCCTAAAGCACACTGCCCTCAAAATGTTGAAAGCGTTTTTGACACAGAAAGAATGTGCGGATGACCACTGGTCAGGAACATCCAATATGTGTTTGGGATGCCTAAGGGCCATAGCCAGCACTTTACTCACAATACCTAATTTGTCCATTGTCCGTCCGTGTTCATTCTTCATTCCTCAAAGGAGAAACACTGTTATGAATGAGCACGCACCTGAAGTAGGATCGCTGAACAGAAACTTTCCTAAGAATCACCTGTCAGGGTCCTGTATGAGACACTTCATGATTGCTACACAGACCGGTCCCACAGTGTCCAACTTAGCACAGACTCATCCCTATCGTGAGAACGTACTGTAGCACCGTTCCCTCGTACATTTGAAGTGTTCTGAGATGAGGTAGACACTCTGAAACATCACAGGTGTTGAACTTCCAGTATGTCATAGAGGCTTAAGTGCCTTACCCTGTCCTTCACTGACAGGATGCAACCTTACAGCTGTCCGTCCTTGTTCTATCTTCTTTCCTCCACTGGAAAGACTCTGTGAGAAGAAGATTCCACCTGAAGGATTTAACCTTAAAAAGAACTTGCTATAGTCCAACGGATAGATGTCCGGGAGAGGAGCCCTATGTGCACCAATTGCAGTTACCACAGAGTCAGTCCCAATAGCTTCCTTCTTTGACAGTCAAAACACTGCAATGAATCCCTCCTAAAGCACACATCCCTCACAATGATGGAAGCGTTTTTGACACAGAAAGAAAGTGCTGATGACCACTGGTCGGGAGCATCCAATATATGTTTGGGATGCCTAAGCACCATAGCCTTCATTTAATGCACAGAAGGTAGTGAGCCCATAGTCAGTCCGTGTTCTATCTTCATTGCTCAAAGAGAAGACACTGTTATGAATGAGTACGCATCTGAAGTAGGATCCCTGATCAGAAACGTTCCTAAGAATCACCTGTCAGGGTCCTATGTGAGACACTTCATAATTGCTACACAGACAGGTCCCACAGATTCCACCTTAGCACAGTCTCATTCCTGTCGTGGGAACATACTGTACCACAGTTCCCTCGTACATTTGAAGTGTTCTGAGTCGAAGTAGACACTGTGGAACTTCACAGGTGTTGAACTTCCAGTATGTGTCTTAGAGGCCTAAGTGCCTTACCCTGTCCTTAACTCACAGGATGCAAACTTCACGCTGTCCGTCCTTGTTCTATCATCTTTCCTCCACTGAGAAAACACTGTGAGAAGTGAGATTCCACAAGAAGGAGTTTCCCTTAAACAGAACTGGCTAAAGTCCAACGGATAGACGTAGGAGATTTTAGCCCTATGTGCGCCTATTGCAGTTATCACTGTCAGTCACAAGAGCTTCTTGCTTTGATAGACGCATCACTGCAATGATTCTCTCCTAAAGCACACTTCCTTCACAATGTTGGAAGCGTTTTTGCCACAGAAATAAAGTGCGGATGACCACTGGTCGTGAACATCCAAATAGTATTTGGGATGCCTAAGCGCCATAGCCTGCTCTTTCGTCACAGTACCTCATGTGCCCATTGTCCATTTGTGTTTATCTTCATTCCTCAAAGGAGAAGACACTGTTATGAATGAGCACGCCCCTGAAGTAGGATCCCTGAACAGAAACTTTCCTTAAAATCACCTGTCAGTTTCTGGTATGTGACACTTAATGATTGCTATACAGAGAAGGCCCAGAGTTTCCTACGTAGCACAGACTCATTCCTGTCGGGAGAATGTACTATATCAGTATTCTCTCATACATTTGAAGTGTTCTGAGCGAGGTAGAAACTGTGGAACATCAAAGGTGTTGAACTTCGAGTGTGTCATAGATTCTTAAGTGTCTTACACTGTCTTTCACTCAAGGATGCAAACTTCCCGCTGTCGTTCCTTTTTCTATCTTCTTTCCTCCACTGGAAAGACACTGTTAGAAGTAGATTACGCTTGAAAGAGTTTACCTTAAATAGAAGATGCTACATTGGACCAGTTTGACCTCAAAGATATACACAGAACATTCCACCCTAAAAAAGCGGAATACTCATTCTTCTCAAGTGCACACGGAACCTTCTCCAGAATAGACCACATACTGGGTCACAAATCAGGACTCAGCCGATACCAAAAGACTGAGATGATTCCCTGTATATTATCAGATCAAGTAAAAGTTCCGAAGGAACTCAAACACCTGGAAGCTAAAGACCACCTTGCTTAAGAATGCTTGGATCAACCAGAAGATCAAAGAAGAACTGCAACAATTCATGGAAACCAATGAGAATGAAGACACTTCGGTCCAAAATCTATGGGATACAGCAAAGGCATTCCTAAGGGGAAAATATATAGCCATCCAAGCCTTGCTCAAAAAAATTGAAAAATCCAGAACACACCAGCTGTCTCTACAGATTAAAGAACTGGAGGATCAAAAACAAATCAAGCCAACTCCACACATAAGAAGGGAAATCATCAAGATTAGAGCTGAGATCAATGAGGGAGAAACCAGAGATGAAGTAGAATGTATCAATGAAACTTGAAGATGGTTTTTTGAAAGAATCAATAAGGTCGATAAGCCACTGGCTACACTAATCCAAAAGAAAAGAGAGAAATCCCAAATTCATAAAATTATGAATGAAAAGGGAGAGATCACAACTAACGCCAAGGAAGTAGAAACAATCATCAGAAGTTATTACAAACAGTTATATGCCAATAAGCTTAGCAACCTAGATGAAATGGATGCATTCCTGGAAAAATATAAAATACCAACATTGAACCCGGAAGAAATCGACAACCTGAATAGACCAATATCTAATAACGAGATTGAATCATGGATCAAAAACCTCCCAAAAAACAAGAGCCCAGGACCTGATGGATTCCCTGGGGAATAACACCTATTCTCCTGTAGCTGTTTCAAAAAATTGAAGCAGAAGGAAAACTTCCAGACTCTTTCTATGAAGCCAGCATTACCCTGATCCCCAAACCAGGCAAGGACCCTACCAAAAAGGAGAATTTCAGACCAATATCAGTGATGAATATGGATGCTAAGATTCTCCACAAGATCCTAGCCAGCGGGATCCAACAGCACATTAAAAAGATTATCCACCATGATCAGGTGGGATTCAACCCTGGGCCACAAGGATGGTTCAACAATCGCAAATCAATCAATGTGATACAACAAATTAATATGAGAAGAGAGAAGAACCACATGGTCCTTGCAATTGATGCAGAAAAAGCATTTGACAAAATCCAACATCCGTTCCTGATTAAAACGCTTCAAAGTATAGGGGTAGATGGAACATTCCTGAACCTCATCCAATCTATCTATGAAAGACCCACAGCAAATATCATCCTCAATGGGAAAAAGCTTGCAGCCTTCCCATTGAGATCAGGAACAAGAACAAGACAAGGATGCCCACTTTCACCCCTCTTGTTCAACATAGTATTAGAAGTCCTAGCAACAGCAATCAGACAACAGAGAGAAATAAAAGGTATCCAAATTCTTAATGAAGAAGTCAAACTCTCTCTCTTTGCAGATGACATGATTCTTTATATGGAAAATCCAAAAGACTCCACCCCCAAACTACTAGAACTCATACAGCAATTTAGCAACGTGGCAGGATACAAAGTCAATGTGCAGAAATCAGTGGCTTTCTTATACACTAACAATGAAAATACAGAAAGGGAAATTAGAGAATCGATTCCATTTATTATAGCACCAAGAACCATAAGATGCCTAGAATAAACCTAACTAAAGAGGTAAAGGATCTGTACTTGAGGAACTATAGAATACTCATGAAAAAAATTGAAGAAGACACAAAAAGATGGAAGACCATTCCATGCTCTTGGATCGGAAGAATAAACATTGTTAAAATGTCTATACTGCCTAGAGCAATCTATACTTTTAATGCCATTCCGATCAAAATTCCACCGGCATTCTTCAAAGAGCTGGAGCAAATAATCCTAAAATTTGTATGGAATCAGAAGAGACCCCGAATCGCTAAGGAAATGTTGAAAAACAAAAATAAAGCTGGCGGCATCACCATACCTGATTTCAAGCTTTATTACAAAGCTGTGATCACCAAGTCAGCATGGTACTGGCATAAAAACAGACACATAGACCAGTGGAACAGAATAGAGAGCCCTGATATGGACCCTCAACTCTATGGTCAATTAATCTTTGATAAAACAGGAAAAAATACACAGTGGAAAAAAGACAGTCTCTTCAATAAATGGTGCTGGGAAAACTGGACAGCTATATGTAGAAGAATGAAACTCGACCATTCTCTTACACCGTACACAAAGATCAACTCAAAATGGATAAAAGACCTCAATGTGAGACAGGAATCCATCAGAATCCTAGAGGAGAACATAGGCAGTAATCTCTTTGATATCAGCCACAGCAACTTCTTTCAAGATACGTCTCCAAAGGCAAAGGAAACAAAAGCGAAAATAAACTTCTGGGACTTCATCAATATCAAAAGCATCTGCATAGCAAAGGAAACAGTCAAAAAAACAAAGAGGCAACCCACGGAATGGGAGAAGATATTTGCAAATGACAGTACAGACAAAAGGTTGATATCCAGGATCTATAATGAACTCCTCAAACTCAACCCACACGAAACAGACAAACACATCAAAAAATGGGCAGAAGATATGAACAGACACTTCTCCAATCAAGACATACAAATGGCTATCAGACACATGAAAAAATGCTCATCATCATTAGCCCTCAGGGAGATTCAAATTAAAACCACATTGAGATATCACCTTACACCAGTTAGAATGGCCAAAATTAACAAAACAGGAAACAACATGTGTTGGAGAGGATGTGGAGAAAGGGGAACCCTCTTTCACTGTTTGTGGGAATGCAAGTTGGTGCAGCCTCTTTGGAGAACAATGTGGAGATTCCTCAAGAAATTAAAAATAGAGCTTCCCTACGACCCTGCAATTGCACTCCTGGGCATTTACCCCAACGATACAGATGTCGTGAAAAGAAGGGCCATCTGTACCCCAATGTTTATAGCAGCAATGGCCACAGTCGCCAAACTATGGAAAGAACCAAGATGGCCTTCAACGGATGAAAGGATAAGGAAGATGTGGTCCATATACACTATGGAGTATTATGCCTCCATCAGAAAGGATGAATACCCAACTTTTGTAGCAACATGGACGGGACTGGAGGAGATCATTCTGAGTGAAATAAGTCAAGCAGAGAGAGACAATTATCATCTGGTTTCACTTATTTGTGGAACATAACAAATAGCATGGAGGACAAGGGGAGTTAGAGAGGAGTAAGGAATTTGGGTAAATTGGAAGGGGAGGTGAACCATGAGAGACTATGGACTCTGAAAAACAGTCTGAGGGGTTTGATGTGGTGGGGGGTGGCAGGTTGGGGTACCAAGTGGTGGGTATTATAGAGGGCACGGCTTGCATGGAGCACTGGGTGTGGTGAAAAAATAATGAATACTGTTTTTCTGAAAATAAATAAATTGGAAAAAAAAATAGAAGTTGCTATAGTCCAAAGGATAGACGTCTGAGACTGGAGCCCTATGTGTGCCTATTGCATTTAACACAGAGTCACTCCCACAAGCTTCCTTCTTTGAAAGACGCAACAGTGCTACGAAACCATCCTAAAGCACACTTCCCTCACAATGTTGGAATTGTTTATGACACAGAAAGAAAGTGCGAAAGACCACTGGTCGTGAACATCCAATATGTGTTTGGGATGCATAAGCGCCATAGCCTGCCCTTTACTCACAGTGCCTGATGTGCCCATTGGTCGTCCGTGTTCTCTCTTCATTCCCTAAGGAAAAGACACTGTTATGAATGAGCACGCACCTGAATTAGGTTCCCTGAACAGAAATCTTCCTAAAAATCACCTGTCAAGTTCCTGTATGAGACACTTCTTGATTGCTACACAGACCGGTCCCACAGTGTCCACCATACCACAGACTCATCCCTGTCGTGAGAACGTACTGTAGTACCGTTCCCTTGTAACACATGATGAGTTCTGAGATGAGGTAGACATTGTGGAACATCACAGGTGTTGAACTTCCTGTATGTGTCATAGAGGCCTAAGTGCAATACCCTGTAATTCAATCACAGGATAAAAACTTCTCTGTCCCTCCTTGTTCTATATTCTTTCCTCCAATGGAGACACTGTGAGAAGTGAGATGCTGCCTGAAGGAGTTTCCCTTAAACAGAACTTGCTATATTCCAATGGATAGAAATATGAGACAGCAGCCCTATATGCGCCTATTGAAGTAACCACAGAGTCAGTCCCAAGAGCTTCCTTCTTTGAAACGCAACACTGTAACGAATCCCTCCTAAAGCATACATCCCTCACAATGATAGAAGCGTTTTTGCAACAAAAAGAAAGTGCGGATGACCATTGCTCGTGAACATCCAATATGTGTGTGTGGGATGCCTAAGCGCCATAGCCTGCCCTTTACTCATAGTACATAATGTGCCCATAGTCCATCCGTGTTCTATCTTCATTCCTCAATTGAGAAGACACTGTTATGAATGAGCACACACCTGAAGTAGGATCCCTGAAGAGATACCTTCCTAGGATCACCTGCCAGGGTCTGGTATGAGACACTTCATGTATGCTATAAAGAAGTCCCACAGATTCCAACTTAGCACAGAATCATCCCTGTCAGGAGAAAGTACTGTATCAAAGTTCCCATGTACATTTGAAGTGTACTGAGTCGAGGAAGATACTGTGGAACATTACAGGTGTTGAACTTCTAGTATGTATCATAGAGGCCTAGTGACTTAGCCTGTCCATAGCTCACAGGATGCAACCTTCCCACTGTCCGTTCTTGTTCTATTTTCTTTCCTCCACTTGAGAGACGCTGTGAAAAGTGATATTCTGCCTGAAGGTGTTTCCCTTAAACAGAACTTGCTATAGTCCAACGGATAGACGTACGAGAGTGTAGCCCTATGTGCACCTATAGAAGTTACCACATAGTCAGTCCCAAGAGCTTCCTTCTTTGACAGACGTAACACTGCAACGATTCTCTCCTAAAGCATACTTCCCTCACAAAGTTGGAAGCGTTTTTGCCACAGAAAGAAAGTACGGATGACCACTGCTCGTGAACATACAAATAGGGTTTGAGATGCCTAATCGCCATAGCCTGCACTTTACTCACATTACCTAATGTGCCCATTGTCCATCCCTGTTCTATCTTCAATCCTCAAAGGAGAAGACACTGTTATGAATGAGCACGCACCTGAACTAGGATCCCTGAACAGATACCTTCCAAAGAATCACCTGCCAGGTTCTGGTATGAGAAACTTCATGATTGCAATATAGAAGTCCCACAGTTTCCAACTTAGCACAGACTCATCCCTATTGGGAGAATGTACCGTATCAGAGTTCCCATATACATTTGAAGTGTTCTGAGTCGAGGAGGATACTGTGGAACAACACAAGTGTAGAACTTCCAGTATGTGTCATAGAGTCCTAGTGACATGCCCTGTCCTTCACTCACAGGATGCAACCTCCCAGCTGTCCTACATTGTTCTATCTTCTTTCCTCCACTGGAAAGACATTGTGAGAAGTGAGTTTCCGCCTGAATGAGTTTACCTTAAATAGAAGTTGCTATAGTCCATCGGATAGACGTCCGAGACTGGAGCCCTATGTGCACCTATTGCATTTGCCTCAGAGTCACTCCCAAGAGATTCCTTCTTTGACAGACTAAACACTGCAACGAATCCTTCCTAAAGCACACTTCCCTCACAATGTTGGAAGCCTTTTTAACACAGAAAAAAAGTGCGGATGACCACTGTTCGGGAACATCCAATATGTGTTTGGGATGCCTAAGCGCCATAGCCTGCACTTTACTCACAGTACCTAATGAGCCCATAGTCCGTCCGCGTTCTATCTTCATTCCTCCAAGGAGAAGACACTGATATGAATGAATATGCACCTGAAGTAAGATCCCTGAACAGAAACGTTCCTACGAATCACCTGTCAGGGTCCTATGTGAGACACTTCATGAATGCTACACAGACAGATCCCACAGATTCCCACTAAGCACAGTCTCATTAATGTCATGAGAACGTACTGTACCACAGTTCCCTCGTACATTTGAAGTGTTCTGAGACGAGTTAGACAGTGTGGAACATCACAGGTGTTGAACTTCCAGTATGTGTCATAGAGTGCTACGTGCATTACCCTGTCATTCACTCACAGGATGTAACCTTCCCGCTGTCCGTCCTTGTTCTATCTCCTTTCTTCCACTGGAAAGACACTGTGAGAAGTGAGATTCCGCCTGAAGGAGTTTACCTTAAACAAACTTGCTATAGTCCAACGGATAGATATCCGAGACTGGATCCCCATGTTTGCCTGTTAATGTTACCACATAGTCAGTCCCAAGAGCTTCCTTCTTTGATAAATGCAACACTGCAACGAATCCCTCCTAAAGCACATATCCCTCACAATGATGGAAGCGTTTTTGCCACAGAAATATAGTGCAGATGACCACTGGTCGTGAACATCCAATATGTGTTTGGGATGCATAATCGCCATAGCCTGCACTTTACTCACAGTACCTAATGTACCCATTGGCGTCCGTGTTCTATCTTCATTCCTCAATGGAAAAGACACTGTTATGAATGAGCACGCACCTGAAGTAGGATCCCTGAAGAGAAACTTTCCTAAAAATCACCTGTCAGGGTCCTGTATGAGACACTTCATGATTGCTACACAGACCGGTCCCACAGTGTCCACCATAGCACAGACTCATCCCTGTCGTGAGAACGTACTGTAGCACCGTTCCCTCGTATACATGACGTGTTCTGAGACGAGGTAGACATTGTGGAACATCACAGGTGTTGAACTTCCTGTATGTGTCATAGAGGCCTAAGTGCCATACCCTTTCATCCAATCACAGGATAAAAACTTCTCACTGTCCCTCCTTGTTCTATATTCTTTCCTCCACTGGAAAGACACTGTGAGAAGTGAGATGCCGCCTGAAGGAGTTTCCCTTAAACTGATCATGCTATATTCCAATGGATAGAAATATGAGACAGCAGCCCTATATGCGCCTATTGAAGTAACCACAGAGTCAGTCCCAAGAGCTTGCTTCTTTGACACGCAACACTGCAACGAATCCCTCCTAAAGCATACATCCCTCACAATATTAGAAGCGTTTTTTGCCACAGAGAGAAAGTGCGGATGACCATTGCTCGTGAACATCCAATATGTGTGTGGGATGCCTAAGTGCCATAGCCTGCCTTTTACTCACAGTACCTAATGTGCCCATAGTCCGTCCATGTTCTATCTTCATTCCTCAAAGGAGAAGACACTGTTATGAATGAGCACACACCTGAAGTAGGATCCTCAACAGATACCGTCCTAAGAATCACCTGCCAGGGTCTGGTATGAGACATTTAATGTTTGCTAAATAGAAGTCCCACAGATCCAAACTTAGGACAGACTCATCCCTGTCAGGAGTATGTACTGTATCAGAGTCCCATGTACATTTGAAGTGTTCTGAGTCGCGGAAGATACTGTGGAACAAAACAGGTGTTGAACTTCCAGTATGTGTCATAGAGGCCTAGGGACATGCCCTGTCCTTCACTCACAGGATTCAACATCCCAGCTATCCTACCTCGTTCTATCTTCTTTCCTCCACTGGAAAGACACTGTGAGAAGTGAGATTCCACCTGAAGGAGTTTCCCTTAAACAGAACTTGCTATAGTCCAACGGATAGACTTGCGAGACTGTAGCCCTATGTGTGCCTATTGAAGTTACCACATAGTCAGTCCCAAGAGCTTCCTCCTTTGATAAACGCAACACTGCAACGAATCCCTCCTAAAGCACACATACCTCACAATGACGGAAGCCTTTTTGCCACAGAAAGAAAGTGTGGATGACCACTTTCTTTGTGTCGTTAACATCCAATATGTGTTTGGGATGCATAAGCGCCATAGCCTATTGCAGTTACCACAGATCAGCCCCAAGAGCTTCCTTCTTTGACAGTCAAAACACTGCCATGAATCCCTCCTAAAGCACACTTCCCTTACAATGTTGGAAGCGTTTATAGCACAGAAAGAAATTGCGGATGACCACTGGTCGTGAACATCCAATATGTGTTTTAGATGCGTAATCGCCATAACCTGCACTTTACTCACAGTAACTGATGAGCCCATTGTTCATCCGTGTTCTATCTTCATTCCCCAAATGAAAAGACACTGTTATGAATGACCACGCACCTGAAGTAGGATCCCTGAAGAGAAATATTCCTAAAAATCACCTGTCAGGGTACTATGTGAGACAGTTCATGATTGCTACCAAAACAGGTCCCACAGATTCGAACTTAGCACTGTCTCATACCTGTCATGAGAACCACTGTACCACATTTCCCTCATACATTTGAAGTGTTCTGAGCTGAGATAGACACTGTGGAATATACAGCTGTTGATCTTCCAGTATGTGTCTTAGAGACCTACGTGACCTACCCTGTCCTTCACTCACAGGATGCAACCTTCCCGCTGTCCTTATTTGTTCTATCTTCTTTACTCCACTGGAAAGACACTGGGAGAAGTGAGATTTCGCCTGAAGGAGTTTACCTTAAATAGAGGTTGCTATAGTCCAACGGATAGACATCCGAGACTGGAGTCCTTTTTGCGCCTATTTAATTTACCACAGAGTCACTCCCAAGATCTTCCTTCTTTGAGTGACGAAACACTGGAATGAAGCCCTCCTAAAGCACACTTTCCTCACATTGTTGGAAGCGTTTCTGACACAGAAAGAAAGTGCGGATGACTACTGGTCGGGAACATCCAATATGTGTTTGGGATGCCCAAGCGCCATAGCCTGCACTTTACTCACAGTACCTAATGTGCCCAGAGTCTGTACGTGTTCTATCTTCATTCCTCAAAGGAGAAGACACTGTTATGAATGAGTACACACCCAAAGTAGGATCCCTGAACAGAAACTTTCCTAAGAATCACCTGTCACGGTCCTATGTGAGACACTTCATGATTGCTACACAGACAGGTCTCACAGATCCCAACTTAGCACAGTCTCATTCCTGCCATGAGAACGTACTGTAATACAGTTCCCTCGTACATTTGAAGTGTTCTGAGACGAGGTAGACACTGTGGAACATCACAGGTATTGACCTTCCAATATGTGTCATAGAGGCCTAAGTGCATTACCCTGTCCTTCACTCAGAGGATGCAACCTTCCCAATGTCCATTCTTGTTCTATCTTCTTTTCTCCACAGGAAAGACACTTTAAGAATTGAGATTCCGCCTGAAGGAGTTTCCCTTAAACAGAACTTGCTATAGTACAATGGATAGACGTATGAGACTGTAGCCCTAAATGCGCCCTTTGAAGTAACCACAAGTCAGTCCCAAGAGATTCCTTCTTTGACAGACGCAACACTGCAACGAATCCCTCCTAAAGCACACATCTCCCACAATGATGGAACCGTTTTAGCCACAGAAAGAAAGTGCGGATGACCACTGGTCGTGAACATCCAACATGTGTTTGGGATGCATAAGCTCCATAGCCTGCACTTTACTCACAGTGCATAATGAGCCCATAGTCCGTCCGTGTTCTGTCATCATTCCTCAAAGGAGAAGACACTGTTATGCATGAGCATGCACCTGAAGTAGGATCCCTGAACAGAAACCTTCCCAGGAATCACTTGTCAGGGTCTGGTGTGAGACACTTCATGATTGCTATATTGAGAAGTCCCACATATCAACTTAGCACAGATTGATCCCTGTCGGGAAAATGTACTGTATTAGAGATCCCTCATACATTTGAAGTTTTCTGAGTAGAGGAAGAAACTGTGGAACATCACAGGTGTTGAACTTCCAGTATGTGTCATAGATTGCTATGTGCATTACCCTGTCCTTCACTCACAGGATGCAACCTTCCTGCTGTCCGTCCTTGTTCTATCTTCTTTCCTCCACTGGAAAGACACTGTGAGAAGTGAGATTCCGCCTGAAGGAGGATCCCTTAAACAGAACTTGCTATAGTCCAACGGATAGACATAAGAGATTGAAGCCCTATGTGCACTTATTTTTTAAAGAATTATTTATTTATTTATTATTTATTTTCAGAAAAACAGTATTCATTATTTTTTTCACCACACCCAGTGCTCCATGCAAGCCGTGCCCTCTATAATACCCACCACCTGGTACCGTAACCTCCCACCCCCCGGCCACTTCAAACCCCTCAGATTGTTTTTCAGAATCCATAGTCTCTCATGGTTCACCTCCCCTTCCAATTTACCCAAATTCCCTACTCCTCTCTAACACCCCTTGTCCTCCATGCGATTTGTTATGATCCACAAATAAGTGAAACCATATGATAATTGACTCTCTCTGCTTGACTTGTGCGCTTATTACAGTTATCACAGAATCAGTCCCAAGAGATTCCTTCTTTGACAGTCAAAACACTGCAACGATTCTCTCCTAAAGCACACTTCCCCCACAATGGTGGAAGCGTTTTTGCCACCGATAGAAAGTGTGGATGACCACGGTTGTGAACATCCAAATAGTGTTTGGGATGCCCAAGTGCCATACCCTGCACTTTGCACACAGTACCTAATGTACCTATTGTCCGTCCGTGTTCTATTTTCATTCCTCAAGGAGAAGACACTGTTATGAATGAGCACGCACCTGAAGTAGGATCCCTGACAAGAAACCTTCTTACGAATCACCTGTCAGGTCCTGTATTAGACACATCATGATTGCTACACAGACCGGTCCCACAGTGTCCACTTTGCACAGACTCATCCCTGTCGTGAGAACATACTGTAGCATCATTCCCTCGTACATTTGACATGTTCTGAGACTAGGTAGACACTGTGAACATCAGAGGTGTTGAACTTCCAGTATGTGTCATAGAATGCTACGTACATTACCCTGTCCTTCAGTCACAGGATGCAACCTGCCCGCTGTCAGTCTTGTTCTATCTTCTTTCCTACACTGGAAAGACACTGTGAGAAGGGAGATTCCGCCTGAAGGAGTTTAACTTACATAGAACTTGCTATAGTCCAACGGATAGACGTCCGAGACTGGAGCCCTATGTGCGCCTGTAGCAGTTACCACAGAGTCACTCCCAAGAGCTTCCTTCTTTGACAGACACAACACTGCAACGAATCCCTCCTAAAGCACACTTCCCTCACAATGATGGAAGCGTTTTTGCCACAGAAAGAAAGTGCGGATGACCACTGGTCGTGAACATACAATATGTGTTTGAGATGCATAAGCAACATAGCCTGCACTTTACTCACAGTACCTAATGTTCCCTTAGTCCGTCCGTGTTCTATCTTCATTCCTCAAAAAAGAAGACACTGTTATGAATGAGTACGCACCTGAAGTAGGATCCGTGAACAGATACCTTCCTAAGAATCACCTGTCCGAGTCCTGTATGAGACACTTCATGATTGCTCTATTCAGAAGCCCCACAGTTGCCAAATTAGCACAGACTCTTCCCTGTTGGGAGAATGTACTGTATCAGAGTTCCCTCGTACATTTGAAGTGTTCTGAGTCGAGGAAGATCCTTTGGAGCATCACAGGTGTTGAACTTCCAATATGTGTCAAGAGTGCTAAGTACATTACCCTGTCCTTCACTCACAAGATGCAACCTTCCCTCTGTCCGTCCTTGTTCTTTCTTCTTTCCTCCACTGAGAAGACACTGTGAAAAGTGAGATTCCGCCTGAAGGAGTTTTCCTTAACAGAACTTGCTATAGTCCAACGGATAGACATCCGAGACGGGAGCCCTATTGCGCCTATTGCAGTTACCACATAGTCAGTCTCAAGAGCTTCCTTCTTTGACAGACGCAACACTGCAACGAATCATTCCTAAAACACACTTACCTCACAATGATGGAAGCGTTTTTGCCACAGAAAGAAAGTGCGGATGCGCACTGGTCGTAACATCCAATATGTGTTTGGGATGCGTAAGTTCATAGCCTGCAATATACTCACTGTACCTAATGTGCCCATTGTCCGTCTGTGTTCTATCTTCATTCCTCAAAGGAGAAGACACTGGTATGAATGAGCACGCAGCTGAAGTAGGATCCCTGAACAGAAACTTTCCTAAGAATCACCTGTCAGGGTCTAGTATGAGACACTTCATGATTGCTACACAGACAGGTCCCAAAGATTCCAACTTAGCACAGTCTCATTCCTGTCGTGCGAACGTACTGTAAAACAGTTCCCTCGTACATTAGAAGTATTCTGAGACGAGGTAGACACAGTGGAACGTCACGGGTGTTGAACTTCCTGTATGTGTCATAGACCCCTGATGCCTTACCCTGTCCTTCACTCACAGGATGCAACCTTCCCGCTGTCCGTACTTGTTCTATCTTTTTTCCTCCACTGGAAAGACACTGTGAGAAGTGAGATTCCGCCTGAAGGAGTTTCCCTTAAAGACATCTTTCTATAGTCTAACGGATAGCCGTACGAGACTGGAGCCCTATGTGCGTCTATTGCCGTTACCACAGAGTCACACCCAAGAGCTTCCTTCTTTGAGAGTCGCAGCACTGCAACGAATCCCTCCTAAAGCACACTTCCCTCACAAGGTTGGAAGCATTTTTGCCACAGAAAGAAAGTACGGATAACCACTGGTCGTGAACATCCAATATGTGTTTGGGATGCCTATGCTCCATAGCCTGCATTATACTCACAGTGCCTAATTAGCTCATAGTCCGTCTGTGTTCTATCTTAATTCCTCAAAGGAGAAGACACTGTTATGAATGAGTACGCACCTGAAGTAGGATCCCTGAACAGATAACTTCCTAAGTATCACCTGTCAGGGTCTTGTATGAGACACTTCATGATTGCTATATAGAGAAGTCCATAGTTTCAAACTTAGCACAGACTCATCTCTGTCGGAGGAATGTACTGTATAAGAGTTACCTCGTACATTTAAAGTGTTCTGAGTCGAGGAATGAACTGTGGAACATCACAGGTTTTGAATGTCCAGTATGTGTCATAGAGGCTAAGTGCCTTACCCTGTCCTTCACTCACAGGATGCAACCTTCTCGCTGTCCGTCCTCATTCTATCTTCTTTCCTCTACTGGAAAGACACTGTGAGAAGTGAGATTCCATCTGAAGGAGTTTCCCTTAAACAGAACTTGCTATACTCGAACGGATAGACGTACGAGACTGTAGACCTATGTGCGCCTATTGCAGTTAACACATTGTCAGTCCCAAGAGCTTCCTTCTTTGACAGACGCAACACTGAAGCGAATCCTTCCTAAAGCACACATCCCTCACAATGATGGAAGCGTTTTTCCCACAGAAAGAAAGTGCGCATGACCACTGGTTGTGAACATCCAATATGTGTTTAGGATGAATAAGCGCCATAGCCTGCACTTTACTCACAGTACCTAATGTGCCCATTGTCCGTCCGTGTTCTATCTTCATTCCTCAAATGAGAAGATAGCGTTATGATTGACCACGCACCTGAAGTAGGATCCCTGAGCAGATACCTTCTTAGGAATCACCTGTCAGGGTCTGGTATGAGACACTTCATGATTGCTATATAGAGAATTCCCACAGTTTCCAAGTAGCAGAGACGCATCCCTGTCAGGAGAATGTACTGTATCAGAGTTCCCACGTACATTTGAACTGTTCTGAATTGAGGAAGACACTTTGGAACATCACAGGTGTTGAACTTCAAGTATGTGTCAGAGGCCTAAATGCATTACCCTGTCCTTCATTCACAGGATGCAACCTTCCCGCTGTCTGTCCTTGTTCTATCTACTTACCTCCACTGGAAAGACACTCTGAGAAGTGAGTTTTCGCCTGAAGGCGTTTCCCTTAAACAGAACTTGCTATAGTCCAACGGATAGACGTCCGAGACTGGAGTCCTATGTGCGCCTATTGCAGGTACCACAGAGTCAACCCAAAGGCTTCCTAATTGACAGACGCAAAACTACAAAGAATCCCTCCTAAAGCACACTTCCCTCAGAATTTTGGAAGCGTTTTTGCCACCTAAAGAAAGTGCGGATGACCACTGGTCGTGAACATCCAATGTGTGTTTGGGATGCCTAAGCGCAAGAGCCTGCACTTTACTCACAGCACCTAAAGAGCCCATAATCCGTCCGTGTTTTTTCTTCATTCCTCAAAGGAGAAGACACGGTTATGAATGAGTACGCACCTGAAGTAGGATCCCTGAACAGATCCATCATAAGAATCACCTGTCAGGTCTGGTATGAGACACTTCATGATTGCTTTATAGAGAAGTCCCACAGTTTCCAACATAGCACAGACTCATCCCTGTCGGGAGAATGTAATGTATCAGTGTTCCCTCGTACACTTGAATTGTTCTGAGTGGAGGAAGACACTGTGCAACATCACAGGTATTGAACTTCCAATATGTGTCATAGAGGCCTAAGTGCCTTACCCTGTCCTTCACTCACTGGCTGCAACCTTCCCGCTGTCCGTCCTTGTTCTATCTTCTTTCCTCCACTGGAAAGACACTGTGAGAAGAGAGATTACCAATGAAGGAGTTTACTTTAAATAGAACTTGATATAGTCCAAAATAGACGCCCGAGACTGGTGCATTAAGTGCGCCAATTGCAGTTACCACAGAGTCACTCCCAAGAGCTTCCTTCTTTGACAGACGCAACACAGAAATGAATCCCTCCTGAAGCACACTTCCCTCACAATTTTGGAAGCGTATTTGCCACAGAAAGAAAGTGCGGATGACCACTGGTCGTGAACATCCAATATGTGTTTGGGATGCATAAGCGCCATAGCCTGCACTTTACTCACAGTACATAATGTGCCCATAGACCATCTGTGTTCTATCTTCATTCCTCAAAGGATAAGACTCTGTTATGAATGAGCACGCACCTAAATTAGGTTCCCAGAATAGAAACCTTCTTAAGAATAACCTGTTGGTTCCTGAATGAGACACTTCATGATTGCAACGGAGAGCAGTCCCACAGTGTCGAAATTAGGACAGACTCATCCCTGTCTTGAGAATGGATTGTAGATTCATTCCCTCATATATTTGAAGTATTCTGAGACGAGGTAGACACTCTGGAACATCACAGGTGTTGAACTTCCAATTGTGTCATAGAGGCCTAAGTGCCTTACCCTGTCCTTCACTCACAGGATGCAACATTCCCGCTGTCCGTTCTGGTTCGATCTTCTTTCCTCCAATGGAAAGACATTGTGAGAAGTGGGATTCCGCCTGAAGGAGTTTCCCTTAAACAGAACTTGCTATAGTCCAACAGATAGTCGTTCGAGACTGTAGCCCTATGTGTGCCTATTGCAGTTACCACAGAGTCAGTCCCAAGAGCTTTCTTCTTTGACAGACGCAACACTGCAACAAATCCCTTCTAAAGCACACATCCTTCTCAATTATGGAAGCCATTTTGCCACAGAAAGAATGTGTGGAAGACCACTGGTCATGAACATCCAATATGTGTTTAGGATGTCTAAGCTCCATAACCTGCGTTTTACTCACAGTACCTAATGAGCCCATAATCCGTCCGTGTTCTATCTTCATTCCTCAAAGGAGAAGACACTGTTATGAATGAGTACACAACCAAAGTACGATCCCTGAACAGAAACTTTCATAAGAATCAACTGTCAGGGTCCTATGTGAGACATTTCATGATTGCTACACAGACAGGTACAGCAGATTACAACCTCGCAGAGTCTCATTCCTGTCATGAGAACGTACTTTACCACAGTTCTCTCGTACATTTGAAGTGTTCTGAGAGGATATAGACACTGGAAGAACACAGGTTTTGAACTTCCAGTTGTGACATAGATTGCTAATTGCAATACCCTGTTCTTCACTACAGGATGCAACCTTCCACTGTCCGTCCTAGTTCTTTCTTCTTTCCTCCACTGGAAAGACAAGGTGAGAAGTGAGATTCTGCCTGAAAGAGTTTCCCTTAAACAAAACTTGCTATATTCCAACGGTTAGACGTCCGAGACTGGAATCCTATGTGCGCCTATTGCAGTTACCACAGAGTCACTCCCAGGAGCTTCCTTCTTTAACAGACGCAACACTGCAACGAATCCTCCTAAAGCACATTTCCCTTACAATGTTGGAAGCATTTTTGACACAGAAAGAAAGTGCTGATGACCCTGGTCGGGAACATCCAGTATGTGTTTGTATGCCTAAGCTCCATAGCCTGCACTTTGTTCACAGTACCTAATGAGCCAATAATACGTCCGTGTTCTATCTTCATTCGTCAAAGGAGAAGACACTGTTAAGAATGAGTATGCAACTGAAGTAGGATCCCTGAACAGAGACCTTCCTAAGAATCACCTGTCAGGGTCCTATGTGAGACACTTCATGATTGCTACACATATAGGTCCCACAGATACCAAATTAGAACAGTCTCATTACTGTCTTGAGAACGTACTGTAGCACCATTCCCTCGTACATTTGAAGTGTTCTGAGACGAGGTAGAAACTCTGGAATATCACAGGTGTTGAACTTCCAGTTTGTGTCATAGAGGCCTAAGTGCCTTATCTGGTCCTTCACTCACATGATGCAAACTTCACGCTGTCCGTCCTTGTTCTATCTTCTTTCCTCCACTGGAAAGACATTGTGAGAAGTGGGATTCCTTCTGAAGGAGTTTCCCTTAAAAAGAACTTGCTATAGTCCAATGGATAGACGTACAGGACTGTAACCCTATATGCACCTATTGAGGTAACTACAGAGTCAGTCCCAAGAACTTCCTTCTTTGAGAGACGCAACACTGCAACGATCTCTCCTAATGCACGCTTCCCTCAAAATGTTGGAAGCGTTTTTGCCACAGAAAGAAAGTGAGGATGACCACTGGTCGTGAACATCCAATATGTGTTTGGGATGAATAAGCGCCATAGCCTGCACTTTACTCACAGTACCCATTGTCCGTCCGTGTTCTATCTTCATTCCTCAAAGGAGATGACACTGTTATGAATGCTCACGTACTTGAAGCAGGATCCCTGAACTGATACCTTCCTAATAATCACCTGTCAGGGTCTGTTATGAGACACTTCATGATTGCTATATAGAGAAGTCCCACAGTTTCCAACATAGCACAGACTCAACCCTGTCGGGAGAATGTACTGTATCAGAATTCCCTCATACATTTGAAGTGTTCTGAGTCGAGGAAGACACTGTGGAACATCACATGTGTTGAACTTCCAGAATGTGTCATAGACCTAAGAATCTTACCCTGTCCTTCACTCACAGGATGCAACCTTCCCGCTGTCCGACCTTCTTCTATCTTCTTTCCTCCACTGGAAAGACTTGTGAGAAGTGGGATTCCACCTGAAGTAGTTTCCCTTAAACAGAACTTGCTATAGTCCAACGGATAGACGTACGAGACAGGAGCCTTAAGTGTGCCTATTGAAGTAATCACAGAGTCAGTCCCAAGAGCTTCCTTCTTTGACAGACACAACACTGCATCGATTCTCTCCGCAAGCACACTTCCCTCACATTGTATGAAGTGTTTTTGACACAGAAAGAAATGCGGATGACCACTGGTCGTGAACATCCAATATGTATTTGGGATGCATAAGAGCCGTAGCCTGCACTTTACTCACAGTACCTATTGTGCACATTGCCCGTCCGTATTCTATCTTCATTCCTCAAAGGCGAAGACAGTGTTATGAATGAGCACACACCTTAAGTAGGATCTCTGAACAGACCTTCCTAATAATCACCTGTCAGGGTCTTTATGAGACACTTCATGATTGCTAAATAGAGAAGTCCCACAGTTCCGAACTTAACACAGACTCATCCCTGTCGGGAGAATGCACTGTTTCACAGTTCCTTCGTACATTTGAAGTGTTCTGAGTCGAGAAAGACACTGTGGAACATCACAGGTGTTGAACTTCCAGTATGTGTCATAGATGCCTAGTGCTTTACCCTGTCCTTCACTCACAGGATGCAACCTTCCCGCTGTCCTTCCTTGTTCTATCTTCTTTCCTTCACTAGAAAGACACTGTGAGAAGTGAGATTCCGCCTGACGGATTTTCCCTTAAACAGAACTCTATAGTCCAACGGATAGTCGTACGAGAATGTAGCCCTATGTGTGCCTATTGCAGTTACCACAGAGTCAGTCCCAAGAGCTTCCTTCTTTGACAGACGCAACACTGAAACGAATCCCTCCTAAAGCACTCATCCCTCACAATGATGGAGGCGTTTTTGCCACAGAAAGAAAGTGTGTTTGGCACTGGTCGTGAACATCCAATATGTGTTTGGATGCGTAAGCGCCATAGCCTGCACTTTACCCACAGTACCTAATGTGCCCATTGTCCGTCCGTGTTCTTTCTTCATTCCTCAAATGAGAAGACAGTGTTCTGAATGAGCACGCACCTTAAGTAGGATCCCTGAACAGATACATTCCTAAAAAACACCTGTCAGGGTCTGGCATAAGACACTTCAAGATTGCTATATAGTGAAGTCCCAGTTTCCAACTTAGCACAGACTCATTCCTGTTAGAGAATGTACTGCATCAGAGTTCCCTCGTACATTTGAAGTGTTCTGAGTCGAGGAAGACAGTGTGGAATATTATAGGTGTTGAACTTCCAGTATGTGTCATAGAGGCCTAAGTGCCTTACCCTGTCCTTCACCACAGGATGCAACATTCCCGCTGTCCGTCCTTGTTCTATCTTCTTTCCTCCACTGGAAAGACACTGTGAAAAGTAATATTCCGCCTGAAGGAGTTTCCCTTAAACAGAACTTGCTATACTCCAACGGATAGACGTCCGATACTGTAGCATTATGTGCGCCTATTGCAGTTACCACAGAGTCAGTCTCAAGAGCCTCCTTCTTTGAAAAATGCAACACTGCAAGAATACCTCCTAAAGCTCACATCCCTCACAAAGATGGAAGCGTTTTTGTCACAGAAAGAAAGTGCGGATGACCACTGGTCGAGAATATCCAATATGTGTTTGGGATGCAAAAGCGCCATAGCGTGCACTTTACTGACAGTTCATAATGTGCCCATAGTCCGTCCATGTTCTATCTTCATTCCTCAAAGGAGAAGACATTGGTATGAATGAGCATGCACCTTAAGTAGGATCACTGAACAGATAACTTCCTAAGAATCACCTCTCAGGGTCTGGTATGAGACAGTCCATGATTGCTATTTGGAAAAATACCACAGTTTCCAACGTAGCACAGACTCATTGCTGTGGGAGGAATGTACTGTATCAGAGTTCCCTCGTACATTTGAAATGTTCTGAGTGGAGGATGACACTTGGAACATCACAGGTGTTGAACTTCCAATATGTGTCATAGAGGCCTAAGTGCCTTACCCTGTCCTTCACTCACAGGATGCAACCTTCCCGCTGTCTATCCTTGTTCTATATGCTTTCCTCCACTGGAAAAACACTGTGAGAAGTGAGATTCTGCCTGAAGGAGTTTCCCTTAAACAGAACTTGGAATAGTCCAACGGATAGAGGTCCGAGACAGGAGCCTTTGTGCGCCTATTATAGTTACCACAGAGTCACTCCCAAGAACTTCCTTCTTTGACAGTCACAACACTGCAACGAATCCCTCCTAAAGCACACTTCCCTCACAATGTTGGAAGCGTTTTGGACACAGAAAGAAAGTGCGGATGACCACTGGTCGTGAACATCCAATATGTGTTTGGGATGCATAAGCACCATAGGCTGCACTTTAGCCACAGTACCTAATGAGTCCATAGACCTTCCGTGTTTTGTCTTCATTCCTCAAAGGAGAAGACACTGCTATGAATAAGCACGCACCTGAAGTAGTATCCCTGAACAGAAACCTTCCTAAGAATCACCTGTCATGGTCTTGAATGAGACACTTCATGATTACTACGCAGAATGGTCCCACAGTGTCCAACTAAGCACAAACTCATCCCTGTCATGAGAAAGGACTGTAGCACTGTTCTCTCGTACATTTCAAGTGTTCTGAGTCGAGGAAAGCACTGTGGAACATCACAGGTGTTGAACTTCCAGTATGTGTCATAGAGTTATAAGTCCCCTATCCTGTCCTTCACTCACAGGATGCAACCTTCCGCTGTCCGTCTTGTTCTATCTTCTTTCCTCCACTGGAAAGACACTGTGAGAAGCGAGATTCCGCCTGAAGGAGTTTCCCTTAAACAGAACTTGCTGTAGTCCAACGGATAGACGTACGAGACTGTAGCCCTAATATGCGCCTATTGCAATTACCACAGAGTCCGCCCCAAGGGCTTCCTTCTTTGACAGTCAAAACACTGCAACGAATCCCTCCTAAAGCACACTTCCCTCACAATGTAGGAAGCGTTTTTAGCACAGAAAGAAAGTGCGGATGACCACTGGTCGTGAACATCCAATATGTTTTTGGGATGCGTAAGCGCAATAGCCTGCACTTTACTCACAGTACCTAATGAGCTCATTGTCCGTCCGTGTTCTATATTCATTACTCAAAGGAGAAGACACTGTTATGAATTAGCACGCACCTGAAGTAGGATCCCTGAAGAGATACCTTCCTAAGAATTACCTGTCAGGGTCTGGTATGAGACACTTAATGACTGCAATACAGAGAAGGCCCACAGATTCCAACTTAGAGCAGAATCATCCCCGTATGGAGAATATACTGTATCAGAGTTCCCTCGTACATTTGTTCTGAGTCAAGGTACACACTGTGGAACATCACAGGTGTTGAAATTCGAGTGTGTGCCATAGAGGCTAAGAGTCTTACCCTGTCCTTATATAACAGGATGCAACCTTCCGGCTGTCCTCCCTGTTCTATCTTCTTTCCTCCACTGGAAAGTCATTATGAGAAGTGAGATTCCGCCTGAAGGAGTTACCTTAAATAGAAGTTGCTATAGTCCAAAGGATAGACGTCCGAGACTGGAGCCCTATGTGTGCCTATTGCATTTACCACAGAGTCACTCCCAAGAACTTCCTACTTTGACAGAAGCAACACTGCAACGAATCCTTCCTAAAACACACTTAGCTCAAAATGTTGGAAGCGTTTTTGCCACAGAAAGAAAGTGCGGATGACCACTGGTCGGGAACATCCAATATGTGTTTGGGATGCCTAAGCTCCATAGCCTGCACTTTACTCACTGAACCTAATGAGCCCATAGACCGTCCGTGTTCTATCTTCATTCCTCAAAGGAGAAGACACTGTTATGAATGAGTATGCAACTGAAGTAGGATCCCTGAACAGAAACTTTCCTAAGAATCACCTGTCAGGGTCCTGTATGAGACACTTATGATTGCTACACAGGCAGGTCCGACAGATTCCAACATAGCACAGTCCCATTCCTGTCGTGAGAACGTACTGTACCACAGTTCACTCGTACATTTGAAGTGTTCTGAGACGAGGTCGACCCTGTGGAACATCACAGGTGTCGAACTTCCAGTATGTGTCTTAGAGTCCTACGTGCATTGCCATGTCCTTCACTCACAGGATGCAACATTCCCGCTGTCCGTCCTTGTTCTATCTTCTTTCATCCACTGGAAGACACTGTGAGGAGTGAGATTCCGCCTGAAGGATTTTCCCTTAACCAGAACTTGCTATAGTCCAACGGATAGACGTCTGAGACTGTAGGCCTATGTGCACCTATTGAAGTAACCACAGAGTCAGTCCCAAGAGCTTCCTTCTTTGACAGATGCAGCACTGCTATGATTCTCTCCTACAGCACACTTCCCTCACAATATTGGAAGCGTTTTTGCCACAGAAAGAAAGTGCGGATGACCACTGGTCATTAACATCCAAATAGTTTTTGGGATGCCTAATCGCCATAGCCTGCACTTTACTAACAGTACCTAACGTGCCCATTGTCTGTCCATGTTCTATCTTCATTTCTCAAAGGAGAAGACACTGTTATGAATGAGCAAACACCTGAAGTAGGATCCCTGAACAAATACCTTCCTAAGAATCACCTGTCAGGAACTGGTATGAGACACTTCATGATTGCTATACAGAAAAGGCCTACAGTTTCCAACTTAGCAAAGTCTCATCCCTGTCGTGAGAACATACAGTAGCACCATTCACTCGTACATTTGACGTGTTCTGAGTCGAAGTAGACACTGTGGAACATCACAGGTGTTGACCTTCGAGTATGTGTCATAGAGGCCTAAGTGCCTTACCCGGTCCTTCACTCACATGATGCAACCTTCCTGCTGTCCATCGTTGTTCTATCTTATTTCCTTCGCTGGAAAAACACTGTGAGAAGTGAGATTCCGCATGAAGGAGTTTCCTTTAAACAGAACTTGCTATAGTCCAACGGATAGATGTAAGAGACTATACCCCTCTGTGTGCCTATTGCAGTTATCACTGATTCACTCCCAAGAGCTTCCCTCTTTGACAGACGCAACACTGCAACGACTCTCTCCTAAAGCACACTTCCCTCACCATGTTGGAAGCGTTTTTGACACAGAAAAAAAGTGCCGATGACCACTGGTCATGAACATCCAACATATGTTTGGGATGCATCAGCACCATAGCCTGCACTTTACTCACAGTACATAATGTGCCCATAATCCGTCTGTGTTCTATCATTATTCTTCAAAGGAGAAGACACTGTTAAGAATGAGCACGCACATGAGGTAGGATCCCTGAACAGTTACGGTCCTAAGAATCACCTGTCAGGGTCTGGTATGAGACACTTCATGATTGCTATACACAGAAGGCCCACAGTTTCCATATTAGCACAGATTCATCCCTGTCGGGAGAATGTACTGTATCAGAGTTCCCTTGTATATTTGAAGTCTTGAGTCGAGGTAGACACTATGGAACATCACAACTGTTGAACTTCGAGTATGTGTCATAGAGGCCTAAGTGCATTACCATGTAAACTTAAAGGATGCAACCTGACTGCTGGCCGTCCTTGTTCTATCTTCTTTCCTCCACTGGAAAGACACTGTGAGAAGTGAGATTCCTCCTGAAGAAGTTTAGCTTAAACAAAACTTGCTATTGTCCAACGGATAGACTTCCGAGAATGGAGACCTATGTTAGCCTATTTCAGTTACCACAGAGTCAGTTCCAAGAGTTTCCTTCTTTGACAGACGCAACACTGCAACGGATCCCTCCTAAAGCACACTTCCCTCACAATGTTGGAAGCGTTTTTGACACAGAAAGATAATGCGGATGACCACTGATCGGGAACATCCAATATGTGTTTGGGATGCCTAAGCGCCATAGCCTGCACTTTACTCACATTACCTACTGAGCCAATAGTCCGTCCGAGTTCTATCTTCATTCCTCAAAGGAAAGACACTGTTATGGATGATTATGCACCTGAAGTAGGATCCTTGAACAGATACTTTTCTAAGAATCACCTGTCAGGTTCCTATGTGAGACACTTCATGAATGCTACACAGACAGGTCCCACAGATTCCAACTTAGCACAGTCTCATTCCTGTCGTGAGAAAGTACTGTACCACAGTTCCGTCGTACATTTGAAGAGTTCTGAGATGAGGTAGACAGTGTGGAAGATCACAGGTGTTGAACTTCGAGTATGTGTCATAGAGTGCTACGTGCATTACCCTGTCTTTCACTCATGGGATGCAACCTTCCCGCTATCATTCCTTGTTCTATCTTCTTTCCTCCACTGGAAAGACACTGTAAGAAATGAGATTATGCCTTAAGGAGTTTCTCTTAACAGAACTTGCTATAGTCCAACGGATAGACATAAGAGACTGTAGCCCTATGTGCCCCTATTGCAGTTATCACAGAGTCAGTCCCAAGAGAATCCTTCTTTGATAGACGCAACACTGCAACGATTCTCTCCTAAAGCACACTTCCCTCACACTGATGGAAGTTTATTTTGCCACAGAAGGAAAGTGCGGATGACCACTGGCCTTGAACATCCAAATAGTGTTTGGGATGCCTAATCGCTATAGCCTGCACTTTACTCAGAGTACCTAATGTGTCCATAGTCCGTCTGTGTTCTATCTTCATTCCTCAAAGGAGAAGACACTGTTATGAATGAGCAGGCACCTGAAGTAGGATCCCTGAGCAGATATCTTCCTAAGAATCACCTGTTAGGTTCTGGTATTAGACACTTCATGATTGCTATATAGAGAAGTCCCACAGTTTCTCACTTAGCTCAGATTCGTCCCTGTCGGGAGAATGTACTGTATCAGAGTTCCATCGTATATTTAAGGCTTCTGAGTTGAGGAAGACAACGTGGAACATCACAGGTGTTGAAATTCGAGTATGTGTCATAGAGGCCTAAGTACCTTACCCTCTCCTTCACTCACAGGATGCAACCTTCCCACTGTCCTTCCTTGTTCTATCTTTTTTCCTCCACCTGAGAGATAATGTGAGAAATGAGATTCCACCTGAAGGAGTTTACCTTACACAGAACATTCTAGAGTCCAACGGATAAACCTACTAGACTGTAGCCATATGTGCGCCTATTCTGTTATCACAGAGTCAGTCCCAAGAGATTCCTTCTTTGACAGACGCAACACTGCAACGATTCTCTCCTAAAGCACACTTCCCTCACAATGTTTAAAGCCTTTTTGAAACTGAAAGAAAGTGCGGATGACCACTGGTCGTGAACATCCAACATGTTTTTGGGATGCATAAGCGCCATAACCTGCACTTTACTCATTGTATATAATGTGCCCATAGTCAGTCTGTGTTCTATCATCATTCCTCAAAGGAGAAGACACTGTTATGAATGAGTACGCACCTGAAGTAGGATCCCTGAACAGATACGTTCCTAAGAATCACCTGTCAGGGTCCTGTAAGAGACACTTCATGATTGCTATATAGAGACGCCCCACATTTTCCAACTTAGCACAGACTCATCCGTGTTTGGAGAATATATTGTATCAGATATCCCTCATACATTTGAAGTGTTCTGAGTCGAGGAAGACACTGTGGAACATCACAGGTGTTGAACTTCCAGTATGTGTCATAGAGTGCTACGTGCATTAACCTGTCCTTCACTCAAAGGATGCAACATTCCCGTTGTCTGTCCTTGTTCTATCTTCTTTCCTGCACTGCAAAAACACTCTGAGAAGTGAGATTCCAACTAAAGGAATTTCCTTTAAACAGAACTTGCTATAGCCCAACAGATAGATATAAGAGACTGTAGCCCTATATGCGCTTATTGCAGTTCTCACAGAGTCAGTCCCAAGAGCTTCCTTCCTTGACAGACGCAACACTGCAACGATTCTCACCTAATGCCCACTTCCCTCACAATGTTGGAAGCATTTTTGCAACAGAAAGTAAGTGCGGATGACCACTGGTCGTGAACATCCAATATGTGTTTAGGATGCCTAAACGCCATAACCTGCACTTTACTCACAGTACCTAATTTGCCCATTGTTTTTCCGTTTTCTATCTTCCTTCCTCAAAGGAGAAGCCACTGTTATAAATGAGCATGTTGTTGAAGTAGGATTCCTGAAAATAAACCTTCCTACGAATCACCTGTAATGGTCCCGTATGAGACACTGTATGATTGCTACACAGACCGGTCCCACAGTGTCCAGCGTAGCACAGACTCATCCCTGGCATGAAAACGTACTGTAGCACCATTCCCTCGTACATTTGACGTGTTCTGAGACGAGGTAGACACTGGAACATCACAGGTGTTTAACTTCCAATATGTGTCATAGAGGTATAAGTGCCTTTCCCCGTCATTCAATCACAGGATGTAAACTTCCCTCTGTCCGTCTTGTTCTATCTTCTTTTCTCCACTGGACAGACTCAGTGAGAAGTGAGATTCCTCCTGAAGGAGTATCCATTAAACAGAACTTGTGATAGTCCAACGGATAGACGTCCGAGACTGGAGCCCTATGTGCCCCTATTGCAATTACCACAGAGTCAGTCCCAAGAGCTTCCTTCTTTGACAGTCAAAACACTGCAGCGAATCACTCCTAAAGCACCTTCCCGCTCTCCGTCTTTGTTCTAGCTTCATTCCTCCAGGGTAAAGACAGTGTGAGAAGTGAGATTCTGCCTGAAGGAGTTTCCCTTAAACCGAGCTTGCTATAGTCCTCCGAATAGACATACGTGACTGGAGCCCTATGTGCACCATTTGCAGTTATCACAGAGTCAGTCCCAAGAGGTTTCTTCTTTGACAGACACAACACTGCACTGATTCTCTACTAAAGTACACATCCCTCACAATGATGGAATCGTTTTTGCCACAGAAAGAAAGTGCGGATGACCACTGGTCGTGAACATCCAATATGTGTTTGGAGTAATAAGCTCCATAGCCTGCACTTTACTCACAATACATAATGTGCCCATAGTCAGTCCGTGTTCTGTCATCATTCCTCAAAGGGGAAGACACTCTTATGAATGAGCACGCACCTGAAGTAGGGTCCCTGAACAGATACCTTCCTAAAAATCACCTCTCAGTGTCTGGTATGAGACACTTCATTTGCTATATAGAGAAGTCCCACAGTCCAAACTAGCACAGACACATCCCTGTCGGGAGAATGTACTGTATCAGAGATCCCTCGTATATTTGAGTGTTCTGAGTAGAGGAAGACACTGTGGAACATCACAGGTGTTGACCTTCCAGTATGTGTCATAGAGTGCTACATGCATTACCTTGTCTTTCACTCACAGGATGCAACCTTCCCACTGTCCGTCCTTGTTCTATCTTCTTTCTACCATTGGAAAGACACTGTGAGAAGTGAGATTCCACCTGAAGGAGTTTTCCTTAAACAGAACTTGCTATAGTCCAACAGATAGACATAATAGAGTGGAGCCCTATGTGCGCCTATTGCAGTTATCACAAGGTCTGTCCCAACAGCTTCCTTCTTTGACAGACACAACATGGCAACGATTCTATCCTAAAGCACACTTCCCTCACAATGTTGGAAGCATTTTTGCCACAGAAAGAAAGTGTGGATGAACAGTTGTCGTGAACTTCCAAATAGTGTTGGGATGCCTAAGCGCCATAGACTGCAATTTACTCACAGTACCTAATGTGCCCATTGTCAGTCCGTGTTCTATCTTCATTCCTCAAAGTATAAGACACTGTTATGAATGAGAACTCACTTGAAGTAGGATCCCTGAACAGAAACCTTCCTAAGAATCACCTGTCACCATTCCCTCGTACATTTGATGTGTTCTGAGACGAGGTAGACACTGTGAACATCACAAGTGTTGAACTTACAGTTTGTGTCATAGAGTGCTACGTGCATTACCCTGTACTTCACTCACAGGATGCAAACTTTCTTCTGTACGTTCTTGATCTATATTCTTTCCTCCACTGGAAAGACACTGTGAGAAGTGAGACTCCGCCTGAAGGAGTTTCCCTTAAACAGAACTTGCTATAGTCCAACGGATAGAAGTACGAGATTGTAGCCCTATGTGCGCCTATTGAAGTTACCACATATTTCGCCCAAGAGCTTCCTTCTTTGACAGACACAACACTGCAACGAATCCCTCCTAAAGCACACATCCCTCACAATGATGGAAGCGTTTTTGCCACAGAAAGAAAGTGCAGATGACCACTGGTCGTGAACATCCAAAATCTGTTTGGGATGCGTAAGCGCCATAGCCTGCACTTTACTCATAGTACCTAATGTGCCCATTGTCGGTTCGTGTTCTATCCTCATTCCTCAAAGGAGAAGACACTGTTATGAATGAGCACTCACCTGTAGTAGGATCCCTGAAAAGATAACTTCCTGAGAATCACCTGTCAGGGTCTGGGATGAGATACTTCATATGTGCTATAGAGAAAAGACCCACAGTTTCCAAAGGAGCTCAGACTCATCCCTGTCGTGAGAATGTACTATATCAGAGTTCCCTCGTACATTTGAAGTGTTCTGAGTCGAGGTAGATACTGTGGAACATCATAGGTGTTGAAGTTCGATTATGTGTCATAGAGGCCTAACTGCCTTCCCTGTACTTCACTCACAGGATGCCAACTACCCACTGTCCGCACTTGTTCTATCTTCTTTCCTCCACTGGAAAGACACTGTGAGAAGTGAGATTCCGCCTGAAGGAGTTTATCTTAAACAGAACTTGCTATAGTCCAAAGGATAGACGTCTGAGACTGGAGCCTTATGTGTGCATATTGCAGTTACCACAGAGTCACTCCCAAGAGCTTCGATATTTGACAGACGCAACACTGCAACGAATCCGTCCTAAAGCACACTTCCCTCACAATGTTGGAAGCGTTTTTGCCACAGAAAGGAAGTGCAGATGACCACTGGTCGTGAACATCCAATATGTGCTTGGGATGCGTAAGCACCATAGCCTGCACTTTACTCACAGTACCTAATGAGCCCATTGTCCGTCCGTGTTCTTTCTTCATTCCTCAAAGGAGAAGACACTGTTATGGATGAGCACGCACCTGAAGTAGGATCCCTGAACAGATACCTTCCTAAGAATCACCAGTCAGAGTCTGGTATGAGACACTTCATGATTGCTATACAGAGAAGGCCCACAGACTCCTTCTTAGGACAGACTCATCTTTGTCATGAGAATGTACTGTATCAGAGTTTCCTCGTACATTTGAAGTGTTCTGCTTTGAGGTAGATACTATGAAACATCACAGGTGTTGAACTTCCAGTATGTGTCATATAGGCCTAAGTGCCTTACCCTGTCCTTCACTCACAGATTGCAACCTTCCCGCTGTCCGTCCGTGTTCTATCATCTTTCCTCAACTGGAAAGACACTGTGAGAAGGGAGATTCCTCCTGAAGAATTTTCCCTTAAACAGAACTTGCTATAGACCAACGGATAGACGTCCGAGACTGGACCGTATGTGCGCTTATTGCAGTTAACACAGAGTCACTCCCAAGAGCTTCCTTCTTTGACAGACGCAACACTGAAACAACTCTCTCCTAAAGCACACTTCCCTCACAATATTTCAAGCGTTTTTGCCACCCCAGGAAAGTGCGGATGACCACTGGTCGTGAACATCCAATATGTGTTTGGGATGCCTAAGCGCCATGGCGTGGACTTTACTCACAGTACCCAATGTGCCCATTGTCCGTCCTTGTTTTATCTTAATTCCTCAAAGGAGAAGACATGCTATGAATGAGCACGCACGTGTAGGAGGATCCCTGAACAGAAACCTTCCTAAGAATCACCTGTCACGGTCCTGAATGAAACACTTCATGATAGCTATGCAGACCGGTCCCACAGTGTCCAACATAGCACAGACTCTTCCCTGTCATGAGAACGTACTGTAGCATCGTTCCCTCGTACATATGAAGTGTTCTGAGACGAGGTAGACTCTGTTGAACATCATAGGTGTTGAACTTCCAGTATGTGTCATAGAGGCCAAGTGCCATACCCTGTCCTTCACTCACAGGATGCAACATTCCCGCTGTCCGTCCTTGTTCTATCTTCTTTCCTCCACTGGAAAGAAACTATGAGAAGTGAGATTCCGCCTGAAGGAGTTTACTTTATACAGAACTTGCTATAGTCCAAGGGATAGACGTCCGAGACAGGAGCCCGATATGCGCCTATTGCAGTTACCACAGAGTCACTCCCAAGATCTTCCTTCTTTGACAGTCTCAACACTGCAACGAATCCCTCCTAAAGCACACTTCCCTCACCATGTTGAAAGCGTTTTTGACACAGAAAGACAGTGCGGATGACCACTAGTCGGGAATATCCAATATGTGTTTGGGATGCCTAAGCTCCATAGCCTGCACTTTACTCACAGTACCTAATGAGTCCATAGTCTGTCCGTGTTCTATCTTCATTCCTCAAAGGAGAAGACACTGTTATGAATGAGTACGCACCTGAAGTAGGATCCCTAAACAGAAACTTTCCTAAGAATCACCTGTCGGTGTCCTATGTGAGACACTTCATGATTGCCACACAGACAGGTCCCACAGATTCCAACGTAGCACAGTCTCATTCCTGTCGTGAGAACGTACTGTACCACAATTCCCTCCTACATTTGAAGTATTCTGAGACGAGGGGGGACAAGATTGCGGGGTAATAGGAAGAGGCGCCTTTCAGCCGTAACCCAATTGAGCTGATTACCTACCAAAGAACTCCAATCACCCATGAAATCAGCCTGAGATCAGAATTATACACGTCTGGATCTCTACAGGGGCAGAAGATGCCAGTGGGCAGGTAAAGGGAATGGGAACAGTGGACTGATATTGGAAGATAAACAAAAGGGGGAGGGAGCCACCAGAGGCGACTGGTGGGAGATTAATACCCCAATAGGAGAAAGAGCGCCCTGCGTCTGGGGACCAGCAGTAACTCGGAGACTGGTTGAAGGAACTCCAAAAGAGCAAAGGATCGCCGGGGGAAATTGTGGGAATCAGGGCGGCTAGGGACAGGGACTTAAGTCCCCGGTCCCAGACAGCCTCCCTGGCGCGGAGGCAGAGAGAGTGTGGCGGAGAAACCGCTCTTGGTCCCTAAGCCACCGGCGCGCCCGAGAATGGGTGGGTTCTGTCTCCTGTGAGGGGATGGGAGCCGCGCCGGTGGGCAGAATGCGCGCTAGCCCTACCACAAAGCTGAGATACGCGCGCACGTCCCGATGCTCCCCTGAGTTACTGAGGCCCAGCCAGCGCTCCTTGACCCGCGCCATTGTTTCAAAGCCTAAGCCGCGCGCGCGAGACTCTTCCCCCGACAGAGGCGCGCAAAAGCCCAGCCTGGGGCTTATGGACCAGTGCCCGGTTCTCAGTGCCCCAGACGCGCCCCCGACCCACAGCCGCCGCTGAAAGTGGTGCGCGCAAGCCGGGCACTCCCAGCCCGGGCCGGCGGCACAATCTCTGCGGGCAATCGCTGGTTGGAACCTCTCTGGCGGTCGGGAGCTCCCAGACAGCCGCCACTGGCTTGGCTTTGGGTAGGAGCAAAAGTTCCTGCACCCTTAGGGTCTGTAATTTGGAACCTGCTCTGCCGGCGGCCAAGGGGGAATTTATTCAGCTTCTGCACCCAGACTGAGGCTTCTCTCTGGGAAGGAGATCAGGGTACGGTTTGATTTCTTCTAATACTACAAAAACCATCAAAGGCAGTCAAGGTGAGAGGAAAAAGAGTGAACAAGCAAAAAAACCGCTTTTTATGCCTGAAAGCCTTGAAAAAAAGAAAAAAACAGTTTCCCCAGAGCTCACCCCCTTAAAGGGGGCGAGAGAACTCAACTCAGGAAACATCATTGAATGACAACCCACGTGGAAGGACCCTCCCCCAGAAAACAAACCAAGAAAGAAAAAAAAAAAAAAAAAAGGACTACAAGAGAACCACCAATACATCATAGAAAAACTTGTATTGCTCACTCATTTCCACTATTCCGGTTCATTTTTTTTTTTTACACATAGGTAATTTTTTTAACTGATTTACCATCACAGCAAGCTGTACAGTATATCAAATTCCATAATACCTTTCTATCCTGAACTTTTTGATACATACAACTATGTTTTTCTTTTGAATTTTTATTTTTTGAATTCCTTTTTTAAAATTTTAGTTTAGTTTACTCTAGTTTTTTCCTTTTTATCTTTATCTTCTAATATTAATATAGAGTTAAACTTCAAAATAATTTCCTCTCCCCAATCAATACTACCCCTATAGGTAAACCGATTTTTAATCCCCTTTATCTTAGGAAAGTTGAGTCCTTTAACAAAGATATCAAGATACATCCTTCCTCACACACACTGAGAATTTATAAGAACTCTCGCATCTTCTTCCACAAGTGTTTCTGTGTTTTTTGTGTTTGTCCTGACAGCATATAAATTTTACGCTTGTGGTTCTTTTTCATAAGGTTCTTTCTTTACTTGCATATATATATATATATATATATATATATATATATATATATATATACTTTTTTTTTCTCTTGCCATATACTTGTATTAGGCTTTTTATCTGTTTTTGTTTGTCTACTTCATAAATATTACCTTGGGGCCCGTCTGGGCTGAACCTTCTTTTTCATCTTCCCTTTCTTTCTCTCTCTCTCTCTCTCTTTTTCCCTTTCTTTATTTTTTTTCTTTATTTTCTTTTCTTTGTCTCTAGTTTGGGTGGGGAATCCTGATTGCTCAGAAGTGTTCCAGGGTGCACCTTGACTGCACCAGAGTTGATATATCCAGCTACATCTGTTCAGTCATCTCCCACCAAAATGACTAGGAGGAGGAATGCCCAACAGAAGATAAATACAGAGGATGGACCTTCTGCAACAGAGCTAACAGCTATCAACATAGACAATATGTCGGAAAGAGAATTCAGGCTAACAATTATCCAGGCAATAGCTAGGTTGGAAAAAGCCATGAATGACCAAACAGAATTGATTAGGGCCGACTGAAAGCGACCAGACAGGAGGTTCACAATGTTAGGGCGGAGCTTAAAGCTTCCAGGGAGGAGGTTCACAATGCTCTCAATGAGTTCCAATCTAATCTAAACTCTCTCAAAGCTAGGGTAACTGAGACAGAAGATAGAATTAGTGACATGGAAGACAAACAGATAGAGAGAAAGGATCAGGAGGAAGCCTGGAAAGAAGCCACGAAAGCAGAATCAGGGAAATAAATGATGCCATGAGGCGTTCCAACGTCAGAATATTGGAATACCTGAAGGGGAGGAGAAAGAAAGAAGTATAGAAGATATCGTGGAACAAGTTCTTCATGAAAATTTTCCGAATCTCGCGAATGAAACCAGCGTTCATGTACTAGAGGCTGAACGGTCTCCACCCAAGATTATACACTCCAAAAAAAACATCACGACACCTGATAGTCAAATTGAGGAATTATAATGTAGGTATAATCTATTGAAAGCCCCCAGGGCAAAGAGACTCCTTACTTACAGAGGGAAGCCCATCAGAATAATGTCAGACCTGTCCACAGAGACCTGGCAAGCCAGAAGAGTCTGGCAAGATATATTCAGGGCACTAAATGAGAAGAACATGCAGCCAAGAATACTTTATCCAGCAAGACTGACATTCAAAATGGATGGAGAGATAAAGAGTTTTCAAGACCAGCAAGGCTTAAAAGACTATGCAACCACCAAACTGACACTGCAGGAAATATTAAGGGGGGTTCTTTAAAAGAGGAACAATCCCAAGAGTAGCATTAAACAGAAATATAGAGACAGTCTACAGAAAGAAAGACTTCAAAAATAACTCAATGTCAATAAAAATGTATCTATCAATAATTACTCTCAATTTGAATAGCTTAAATGCACCCATAAAACGGCACAGGGTTGCAGATTGGATAAAACGACAGGACCCATCCATATGTTGTCTACTAGAGAACCATTTTGAACCTAAAGATACACGCAGACTGAAAGTGAAGGGGTGGAGAAGCATCTTTCATGCCAATGGGACTCAAAAGAAGGCTGGGGTAGCAATTCTCATATCAGATAAATTGGACTTCAAACTAAAGACTGTAGTCAGAGCTCCAGAAGGACACTACATAATCCATAAAGGGACTATCCACCAAGATGATCTAACAATTGTAAATATCTATGCTCCCAATATGGGAGCAGCCAATTAATTAAGAAAACTGTTAATCAAGATAAAGAGTCATATTGATATGAATACACTAATTGTAGGAGATCTTAACACACCTCTTTCAGAATTAGATAGATCATCGAGGCAGAAAATCAATAAAGAAACAAGAGCATTGAATGACACATTGGACCAGATGGACCTCATAGATGTATACAGAACATTCCACCCTAAAACAACAGAATACTCATTCTTCTCAAGTGCACACGGAACCTTCTGCAGAATAGACCACATACTGGGTCACAAATCAGGACTCAACCGATACCAAAAGACTAGATGATTCACTGCATATTCTCAGATCACAATGCTTTGAAACTGGAGCTCAATCAGAAGGAAAAGTTCCGAAGGAACTCAAACACCTGGAAGCTAAAGACCACCTTGCTTCAGAATGCTTGGATCAACCAGGAGATCAAAGAAGAAATGAAACAATTCATGGAAACCAATGAAAATGAAGACACTTCGGTCCAAAAACTATGGGATACAGCAAAGGCGGTCCTAAGGGACCTATATATGGAAAATACATAGCCATCCAAGTCTCCCTCAAAAAAATTGAAAAAACTATAACACATCAGCTGTCTCTACACCTTAAAGAACTGGAGAATCAACAACAAATCAAACCAACTCCACACAAAAGAAGGTAAATCATCAAGATTAGAGCTGAGATCAATGAGGTAGACCCAGAGATACAGTAGAACGTATCAATGAAAGTAGAAGCTGGTTTTTTGAAAGAATCAATAAGATCGATAAGCCACTGGCCACACTAATCCAAAAGAAAAGAGAGAATGGCCAAATTCATAAAATTATGAATGAAAAGGGAGAGATCACAACTAACAACAAGGAAGTAGAAACAATCATCAGAAGTTATTATCAACAGTTATATGCCAATAAGCTCAGCAACCTAGACGAAATGGATGCATTCTTGGAAAAATAGACATAGAGCCAGGAAGAAATCGATAACCTGAATAGACCGATATCTAATAGCGAGATTGAATCAGTGATCAAAAATCTCCCAAAAAACAAGAGCCCAGGACCTGACGGATTCCCTGGGGAATTCTACCAAACCTTCCAAGAAGAAATAACACCTATTCTCCTGAAGCTGTTTCAAAAAATTGAAGCAGAAGGAAAACTTCCAGACTCTTTCTATGAAGCCAGTATTACCCTGATCCCCAAACCAGGCAAGGACCCTATCAAAAAGGAGAATTTCAGTCCAATATCACGAGGAATATGGATGCTAAGATTCTCAACAAGATCCTAGCCAACAGGATCCACCAGCACATTAAAAAGATTATCCACCATGATCAGGTGGGATTCATCGATGGGCTACAAGGATGGTTCAACATTCGCAAGTCAATCAATGTGATACAACAAATTAATATGAGAAGAGAGAAGAACCACATGGTCCTCTCAATTGATGCAGAAAAAGCATTTGACAAAATCCAGCATCCATTCCTGATTAAAAGGCTTCAAAGAGCAGCAATGGCCAAAGTCGCCAAAGTATGGAAAGAACCAAGATGCCCTTCAACGGATGAATGGATAAGGAAGATGTGGTCCATATACACTATGGAGTATTATGCCTCCATCAGAAAGGATGAATACCCAACTTTTGTAGCAACATGGATGGGACTGGAAGAGATTATGCTGAGTGAAATAAGTCAAGCAGAGAGAGTCAATTATCATATGGTTTCACTTATTTGTGGAGCATAACAAATAGCATGGAGGACAAGGGGCGTTAGAGAGGAGTAGGGAATTTGGGTAAATTGGAAGGGGAGGTGAACCATGAGAGACTATGGACTCTGAAGAACAGTCTGAGGGGTTTGAAGTGGCGGGGGGGTGGGAGGTTGGGGTACCAGGTGGTGGATATTATAGAGGGCACGGCTTGCATGGAGCACTGGGTGTGGTGAAAAATAATGAATACTGTTTTTCTGAAAATAAATAAATTGGAAAAAAAAAAGGCCTCAAAGAATAGGGATAGAAGGAACATTCCTGAACCTCATCAAATCTATCTATGAAAGACCCACAGAAAATATCATCCTCAATGGGAAAAAGCTTGTAGCCTTCCCATTGAGATCAGGAGCAAGACAAGGATGCCCACTTTCACCACACTTGTTCAACATATTATTAGAAATCCTAGCAACAGCAATCAGACAACAGAGAGAAATAAAAGGTATCCAAATTGGTAATGAAGAAGTCAAACTCTCTCTCTTCGCAGATGACATGATTCTTTATATAGAAAACCCAAAGGACTCCACCCCCAAACTACTAGAACTCATACAGCAATTCAGCAACGTGGCAGGATACAAAGTCAATGTGCAGAAATCAGTGGCTTTCTTATACACTAACAATGAAAATACAGAAAGGGAAATTAGGGAATCGATTCCATTCACTAAAGCACCAAGAACCATAAGATACTTGGGAATAAACCTAACCAAAGAGGTAAAGGATCTGTACTCAAGGAACTACAGAACAGTCATGAAAGAAATTGAAGAAGACACAAATAGATGGAAGAACATTCCATGCTCTTGAATCGAAAGAGTAAACATTGTTAAAATGTCTATACTGCCTAGAGCAATCTATAATTTTAATGCCATTCTGATCAAAATTCCACCGGCATTCTTCAAAGAGCTGGAGGAAATATTCCTGAACTTTGTATGGAATCAGAAGAGACCCCGATTCGCTAAGGAAATGTTTAAAAAAAAATAAAGCTGGCGGCATCACGTTACCTGATTTCAAGCTTTATTACAAAGCTGTGATCACCAAGACAGCATGGTACTGAAGTGTTATGAGACGAGGTAGACACTGTGGAACATCACAGGTGTTGAACTTCCAGTATGTGTCATAGAGAGGTACGTGCATTACCCTGTCCTTCACTCACAGGATGGAACCTTCCTGCTGTCCGTCCTTGTTCTATCTTCTTCCTCCAGGGGAAAGACAATGTGAGTAGTGAGATTCTGCCTGAAGGAGTTTCCCTGAAAGAGAACTTGCTACAGTCCAAAGGATAGACATACGAGACTGTAGCCCTATGTGCGCCTATTGCAGTTACCACAGAGTCACTCCCAAGAGATTCCTTCTTTGACAGACGCAGCACTGCAAAGAATCCCTCCTGAGGACACATCCCTCACAATGATGGAAGCGTTTTTGCCACAGAAAGAAAATGCGGATGACCACTGGTCAAAAACATCCAATATGTGTTTGGGCTGCGTAGGCACCATAGCCTGCACTTTTCTCACAGTACATAATGTGCCCATTGTCCCTCAGTGTTCTGTCTTCATTCCTCAAAGGAGAAGACACTGTTATGGATGAGCACGCACCTGAAGTAGGATACCTGAACAGATCCTTCATAAGAATCACCTGTCAGGGTCTTGTATGAGACACTTCATGATTGCTATATAGAGAAGTCCCACAGTTTCCAACTTAGCACAGACTCATCCCTGTCGGGAGAATGTACTGCATCAGAGTTCCCTCGTACATTTGAAGTGTTCTGAGTCAAGGAAGACACTGTGGAACATCACAGGTGTTGAACTTCCAGTATGTGTCATAGAGGCCTAAGTGCCTTACCCTGTCCTTCCCTCACAGGATGCAACATTCCCGATGTCCGTCCTTGTTCTATCTTCTTTCGTCCACTGGAAAGATTATGAGAAGTGAGATTCCGCCTAAGGAGTTTCCCTTAAACAGAATTTTCTATAGTCCAACGGATAGACGTACGCTACTGTAGCCCTAAGTACGCCTATGGCAGTTACCACAGAGTCAGTCCCAAGAGCATCCTTCTTTGACAGACGCAACAATGCAACGAATCCCTTCTAAAGCACACTTCTTTCAAAATGTTGGAAGCATTTTTGACACAGAAAGAAAGTGCGGTAGACCACTGGTCGGGAACATCCAATATGAGTTTGGGATACCTAAGCGCCGTAGCCTGCACTTTACTCACAGTACATAATGTGCCCATAGTCCGTTCATGTTCTATCTTCATTCCTCAAAGGAGAAGACACTGCTATGAATGAGCATGCACCGGAAGTAGGATCCCTGAACAGATACCTTCCTAAGAATCACCTGTCAGGGTCTGGTATGAGACAATTCATGATTGCTATGTAGAGAAGTTCAAAGTTTCCAATTTAGCACAGACTTTTCCCTGTTGGAAAAATGTACTGCATCAGAGTTCCCTCGTACATTTTAAGTGTTCTGATTCGAGGAAACACTGTGGAACATCACAGGTGTTGAACTTCCAGTTTGTGTCATAGAGGCCTAAGTGCCTTACCCTGTCCTTCACTCATAGGATGCAACCTTCCCACTGTCCATCCTTGTTCTATCTTCGTTCCTCACTGGAAAGACACTGGGAGAAGTGAAATTCCACCTTAAGGAGTTTCCCTTAAACAGAACTTGCTATAGTCCAATGGATAGAAGTACGAGACTGTAGCCCTATGTGCGCCTATTGAAGTAACCACAGAGTCAGTCCTAAGAGCTCCCTTCTTTTACAGACGCAACACTGCAACGATTCTCTCCTGAAGCACACTTCCCTCACAATGGTGGAAGCCTTTTTTGCCACAGAAAGAAAGTACGGATGACCCCTGTCGTGAACATCCAATATGTGTTTGGGATGCTTAAGCATCATAGCCTGCACTTTACTCACAGTACGTAATGAGCCCATTGTCCGTCCATGTTTTATCTTCATTCCACAAAAGAGAAGACACTGTTATGAATGAGCATGCACATGAAGTAAGATCCCTGAACAGATACCTTCCTAAGACTCACCTGTCAGGGTCCTGTATGAGACACTTCATGATTGCTATACAGAGAGGGCCCACAATTTGCAACGTAGCACAGACTCATCTCTGTCATGAGAATGTACTGTATCAGAGTTCCCTCATATATTTACAGTGTTCTGAGTCGAGGTAGACACTGTGGAACATCACAGGTGTTGAACTTCCAGTATGTGTCATAGAGGCCTAAGTGCCTTACCCTGTCCTTCACTCACAGGATGCAACATTCTCGCTGTCTGTCCTTGTTCTATCGTCTTTGCTCCACTGGAAAGACACTGTGAGAAGTGAGATTCCGCATGAAGGAGTTTCCCTTAAACAGAACTTGCTGTAGTCCAACGGATAGACATCCGAGACTGGAGCCGTATGTGCCCCAATTGCAGTTACCACTGAGTCATTCCCAAGAGTTTCCTTCTTTGACAGACGCAACATTGCAAAGAATCCATCCTAAAACACACTTCCCTCACAATGTTGGTAGCATTTGACACAGAAAGAAAGTGTGGATGACCACTGGTCGGGAACATCCAATATGTGTTTGGGATGCCTAAGGGCCATAGCGTGCATTTTACTCACAGTACCTACTGAGCCCATAGACCGTCCATGTTCTATTTTCATTCCTCAAAGGAGAAGACACTGTTATGAATGAGTACGCATCTGAAGTAGGATCCCAGAACAGAAACTTTCCTAAGAATCACCTGTCAGTGTCCTATGTGAGACACTTCATGATTGCTACACAGACAGGTCCCACAGATTCCAACTTAGCACAGTCTCATTCCTTTCGTGAGAACGTACTGTACCACAGATCCCTCGTACATTTGAAGTGTTCTGAGATGAGATAGACACTGTGGAACGTCACAGGTGTTGAACTTCCATTATGTGTCATAGAGTGCTACGTGCATTACCCTGTCCTTCACTCATAGGATGCAACCTTCCCGCTGTCCGTCCTTGTTCTATCTTCTTTCCTCCATTGGAAAGACACTATGAGAAGTGAGTTTCCTCCTGAAGGAGTTTCCCTTAAACAGAACTTGCTATAGTCTAACGGATAGACATACGAGACTGTAGCCCTATGTGCACCTAATGAAGTTACCACATAGTCAGTCCCAAGAGCTTCATGCTTTGACAAACGCTACACTGCAACGAATCCATCCTAAAGCACACATCCCTCACAATGATGGAAGTGTTTTTGCCACAGAAAGAAAGTGTGGATGACCACTGGTCGAGAACATCCAATATGTGTTTGGAATGCATAAGTGCCGTAGCCTGCACTTTGCTCACAATACCTAATGTGCCCATTGTCCATCCGTGTTCTATCTTCATTCTTCAAAGGAGAAGATACTCGTATGTATGACCACGCACCTGAAGTAGGATCCCTGAACAGATACCTTCCTAAGAATCACCTGTCAGGGTCTACCATGAGACACTTCAGGATTGCTATACAGAGAGGGCCCACAGTTTCCAACTTAGCACAGACTGAGGCCTGTCGTGAGAATGGACTGTATCAGAGTTCCCTCGTACATTTGAAGTGTTCTGATTTGAGGAGGACACTGTGGAACATCACAGGTGTTGAACTTCAGTATGTGTCTTAGAGGCCTAAGTACCTTACCCTGTCCTTCACTCACAGGATGCAACCTTCCCACTCTCTGTCCTTCTTCTATCTTCTATCCTCCACTGGAAAGACACTGTGAGAAGTGAGATTCCACCTGAACGAGATTACCTTAAACAGAAATTTCTATAGTCCAACGGATAGACGTCCGAGGCTGGAGCCCTATGTGCGCCTATTGCAGTTACTACAGAGTCATTCCCAAGAGTTTTCTTCTTTGAAGACGCAACACTGCAACGAATCCATCCTAAAACACACTTCCCTCACAATGTTCGAAGTGTTTTTGACACAGAAAGAAAGTGCGGATGACCACTGGTCGGGAACATCCAATATGTGTTTGGGATGCCTAAGCTCCATAGCCTGCACTTTACACACAGTACCTAATGAGCCCAAAGACCATCCTTGTTCTATCTTCATTCCTCAATGGAGAAGACACTCTTATGAATGAGTACACATCAGAAGTAGGATCCCTGAACAGAAACTTTCCTAAGAATCACCTGTCAGTGTCCTATGTGAGACACTTCATGATTGCTACACAGACAGGTCCCACAGATTCCAACTTAGCAAAGTCTCATTCCTTTCGTGAGAACGTTCTGTACCACAGTTCCCTCGTACATATGATGTGTTCTGAGGTGAGGTTGACAGTGTGGAACATCACAGGTGTTTAACATCCAGTATGTGTCATAGAGTGCTACGCGCATTACCCTGTCCTTCACTCATAGGATGCAACCTTCCCGCTCTCCGTCCTTGTTCTGTCTTCTTTTCTCCACTGGAAAGTCACTGTTAGAAGTGAGATTCCGCCTGCAGGAGTTTCCCTTAAACATACCTTGCTATAGTCCAATGGATAGACGTACGACTGTAGCCCTATAGGCGCCTATTGAAGTTACCACAGAGTCAGTCCCAACAGCTTCATTCTTGACAGACGCAACACTGCAGTGAATCCCTCCGATAGCACACATCCCTCACAATGATGGAAGCGTTTTTGCCACAGGAAGAAAGTGCAGATGACCACTGGTCGTGAACATCCAATATGAGTTTGGGATGCATAAGCGCCAAATCCTGCACTGTACCCACAGTACTAAATGTGCCCATAGTCCGTCCGTGTTCTATCTTCATTCCTCAATGGAGAAGGCACTGTTATGAATAGGTACACACCTGAAGTAAGATCCCTGAACAAATACCTTCCTATGAATCAACTGTCAGGGTCTGGTATGAGACATCATGATTGCTCTATAGAGAAGTCCCACAGATTCCAACTTATCATCGACCAACTTATCCCTGTCGGAGGAATGTACTGTATCAGAGTTCTCTAGTACATTTAAAGTGTTCTGAGTGGAGGAAGACCCTTGGAACATCACAAGTGTTGAACTTCCACTATGTGTCATATAGGCCTAAATGCCTTACACTGTCCTTCACTCACAGGATTCAACCTTCCCGCTGTCCTTCCTTGTTCTATCTTCTTTCCTCCACTGGAAAGACACTTTGAGAAGTGAGATTCCAACTGAAGGAGTTTCCGTGAAACAGAACTGGCTAGGATGCAACGGATAGACGGAAGAGTCTGGAGCCCTATAAGCGCCTATTGCAGTTATCACAGAGTCAGTCCCAAGATCTTCCTCCTTTGACAGACTCTACACTGCAACGCAACACTGCAACGATTCTCTCCTAAAGCACACTTCCCTCACAATGTTTGAATCGTTTTTGCCACAGAAAGATATTGCGGATGACCACTGTTCGTGAACATCCAAAATGTGTTTGGGATGCCTAAGCGCCATAGTTGCACTTTACTCACAGTACCTAATGTGCCCATTGTCCTTCCGTGTTCTATCTTCATTCCTCAAAGAGACGACACGTTATGAATGAGCACGCACCTAAGTAGGATCCTTGAACAGAAACCTTCCTAGAATCACCTGTCATGATCCTATATGAGACACTTCATGATTGCTACACAGACCTGTCCCACAGTGTCCAACTTACCACAGTCTCATCCCTGTCATGTGAACGTACTGTAGCACCGTTCCCTCAACATTTGACGTGTTCTGAGACGAGGTCGACAGTGGGGAACATCACAGGTCTGAACTACGGTATTTGTAATAGAAGCCTAAGTGCCTTACCCTGTCATTCACTCACAAGATATAAACTTCTCTCTGTCCATCCTTGTTCTATCTTCTTTCCTCCACTAGAAAGAGACTGTGAGAAGTGAGATTCCGCCTGAAGGATTTAACCTTAAAAAGAATTTGCTATAGTCCAATGGATAGACGTACGAGACAGGAACTCTATGTGCGCCTATTGCAGTTACCACATAGTCAGTCCAAGAGCTTCCTTCTTTGACATACGCAACACTGCAACGAATCCCTCCAAAAGCACACTTCCCTCAAAATGATGGAAGCGTTTTGGCCACAGAAAGAAAGTGCTGATGACCACTGTTCTGGAACATCCAATATGTGTTTGGGATGCATAAGTGCCATAGCCTGCACTTTACTCACAGTACCTAATGTGCCCATTGTCTGTCTGTGTTCTATCTTCATTCCTCAAAGTAGAAGACACTGTTATGAATGAGCACGCACATGAAGTAGGACCCCTTAACAGAAACCTTCCTAAGAATCACCTGTCAGGGTCCTGTATGAGACACTTCATGATTGCTATACAGACCTGTCCCACAGTGTCCTACTTAGCACAGACTCATCCCTGTCATGATAACGTGCTCTAGCACAGTTCCCTCCTACATTTGTCGTATTCTGAGATGTGGTCGACAGAGTGGAACATCACAGGTGTAGAACTACACTATGTGTAATAGAGGCCTATGTGCCTTACCCTGTCATTCACTCACAAAATGTAAACTTCTCTCTGTCCATCCTTGTTCTATCTTCTTTCCTCCACTGGAAAGACACTGTGAGAAGTGAGATTCCGCCTGAAGGATTTAACCTTAAAAAGAACTTGCTATAGTCCAATGGATAGACATCCGAGAATGGAGCCCTATGTGCGCCTATTGTAGTTACCACAAAGTCACTCCCCAGAGATTCCTTCTCTGACAGACGCAACACTGCAATGAATCCCTCCTAAAGCACACTTCCCTCACAATGTTGGAAGCGTTTTGACACAGAAGGAAAGTACGGATTACCACTGGTCTGGAACATCCAATATGCGTTTGGGATGCCTAAGTGCATAGCCTACACTTTACTCACAGTACCTAATATGCCCATTGCCATCTGTGTTCTATCTACATTCCTCAAATGAGAAGACACTGTTATGAATGAGTACGCACCTGAAGTAGGATCCCTGAATTGAAACTTTCCTACGAATCACCTGTCAGGGTCCTATGTGAGACACTTCATGATTGCTACACAGACAGGTCCCACAGATTCCACCCTAGCACAGTCTCATTCCTGTCATGAGAACGTACTATACCACAGTTCCCTCGTACACTTGAAGTGTTCAGAGACGAGGTATACACTGTGAAACCTCCCAGGTGTTGAACTTCCAGTATGTGTCATAGAGTGCTACGTGCATTACCCTGTCCTTCACACACAGGATGCAACCTTCCCACTGTCGGTCTTTGTTCTATCTTCTTTCCTCCACTGGAAAGACACTGTGAGAAGTGAGATTCCGTCTGAAGGAGTTTCCCTTAATGAGAACTTGCTATAGTCCAATGGAAATCCATACGAGACTATGGCCCTATGGGTGCCTATTGATGTTACCACATTGTCAGTCCCAAGAGCTTCCTTCTTTGACAGACGCAACACTGCAACGAATCCCTCCTAAATCACACATCCCTCAAATGATGGAAGCGTTTTTGCCACTTAAAAAAAGTGTGGATGACCACTGAATGTGAAATCCAACATGTTTTTCAGATGCATAAACGCCAGCCTGCACTTTACTCACAGTACATAAAGTGACCATAGTCAGTCCGTGTTCTATCTTCATTCCTCAAAGGAGAAGACACTTTATGAATGAGTACGCACCTGAAGTAGGATCCCTGAATAGATAACTTCCAAAGAATCACCTGTCAGGGTCCTAGTTGAGACACTTCATGATTGCTACAAAGACAGTTCCCACAGATTCCAACTTAGCACAGTCTCATTCCTATCCTGAGAACGTACTGTACCACAATTCCCTAGTACATTTGAAGTGTTCTGAGACTAGGTAAACACTGTGGAACATCACAGGTGTTGACCTCCCAGTATGTGTCATAGAACGTTACTTGCATTACCCTGTCCTTCACTCACAGGTTTCAACCTTCCCGCCTTCCGTCTTTGTTCTATCTTCTTTCCTCCAGTGGAAAGACACTGTGCGAAGTGAGATTCCGCCTGAAGGAGTTTCCCTTAAACAGATCTTGCTATAGTCCAATGGATAGTCAGACGAGACTGTAGCCCTATGTGCGTCTATTGAAGTTACCACGTAGTCAGTCCCAAGAGCTTCCTTCTTTGACAGACGCAAAACTGCAATGAATCCCTCCTAAAGCACACATCCCTCACAATGATGGAAGCGTTTTTGCCACAGAAAGAAAGTGCGGATGACCACTGGTCGTGAACATCCCATATGTGTTTGGATCGCCTAATCGCCGTAGCCACTCTTTACTGACAGTACCTAAAGTGCCCATTGTCCGTCCGTGTCCTATCTTCCTTCCTCAAAGTAGAAGACACTGTTATGAATGAGCACACACCTGAAGTAGGATCCGTGAACAGATACCTTCCTACGAATCACCTGTCAGGGTTGGTATGAGACACTTGATGATTGCTATATATAGAAGTCCCACAGTTTCCAACTTAGCACAGACTCATCCCTGTCGGATGAAGGTACTTCATCAGAGTTCCCTCGTAAACATAAAGTGTTCTGAGACGAGGAAGGCACTGTGGAACATGACAGGTGTTGAACTTCCAGTATGTGTCACAGAGGCATAAGTGCCTTACCCTGTCCTTCACTCACAGGATGCAACCTTCCTGCTGTCCGTCCTTGTTCTATCTTATTTTCTCCACTGGAAAGACACTGTGAGAAGTAAGATTCCACCTGAAGGAGTTTCCTTTAAACAGAACTTGCTATTTCCAACATAGACGTAAGAGACTGTAGACCTAAGTGCGCCTATTGCAGTTATCACAGAGTCAGTCTCAGGAGCTTCCTTCTTTGAGAGACGCAACACTGCAACGATTCTCCCCTAAGCACACTTCCCTCACAATGTTGGAAGCGTTTTTTACAGAAAGAAAGTGCAGATGACCACTGCTCGTGAACATCCCATATGTGTTTGGAATGCCTAATCGTCATAGCCTGCATTTTACTTACATTACCTTATGTGCCCATTGTCCGTCCCTGTTCTATCTTCATTTTCAAAGTAGAAGACACTGTTATAAATGAGCACGCACCTGAAACAGCATCCCTGAACAGAAACTTTCCTAAGAATCACCTGTCAGGGTCTGGTATGAGACAGTTCACGATTGCTATATAGAGAAGTCCCACAGTTTCCAACTTAGCACAGACTCATCCCTGTCGGAGGAATGTACTTTATCAGAGTTGCCTCGTACACATAAAGTGTTCTGAGTTGAGGAAGGCACTGTGAAACATCACAGGTGTTGAACGTCCAGTATGTGTTATAGAGGCATAAGTGACTTACCCTGTCCTTCACTCACAGGATGCAACCTTCCCGCTGTCCGTCGTTGTTCTATCTTCTTTCCTCCACGGGAAAGACACTGTGAGAATTGAGTTTCCGCCTAAAGGAGTTTCCTTTAAACTGAACTTGCTATATTCCAATGGATAGACGTAAGTGACTGTAGACCTATGTGCGCCTATTGCAATTTATACAGAGTCAGCCCGAGTAGCTTCCTTCCTTGAGAGACGCAACACTGCAATGATTCTCTCCTAAGCATACTTCCTTCACAATGTTGGAATCGTTTCTGCAACAGAAATAAAGTGCGGATGACCACTGGTCGTGAACATCCAATATGTGTTTGGGATGCCTAAACGCCGTAGCCTGCACTGTACTCACAGTACCTAATGTGCCCATTGTCCGTCCGTGTTCCATCTTCATTCCTCAAAAGAGAAAACACTGTTATGAATGAGCACGCACCTGAAGTAGGATCCCTGAACATCAACCTTCCTAAGAATCACCAGTCAGGTTCCTGTATTAGACACTTCATGATTGTTACACAGACCGGTCCCACAGTGTCAAACTTAGCACAGACTCATCCGTGTCATGAGAACGTACTGTAGCACCGTTCCCTCATACATTTGATGTGTCTGAGACGAGGTAGACACTGTGAAACATCACAAGTGTTGAACTTCCAGTATGTGTCATAAAGGCCTAAGTGCCTTTCACTGTCATTCACTCACAGGATGTAAACTTCCCTCTGTCCGTCCTACTTCTATCTTCTTTCCTCCACTGGATAGACACTGTGAGAAATGAGATTCCGCCTGAAGGATTTTCCTTTAAACAGAACTTGCTATAGTCCAACGGATAGACGTCCAAGATTGGAGCTCTATGTTCGCCTCTTGCAGTTACCACAGAGTCAGTCCCAAGCGCTTCCTTCTTTGACAGACGCAACACTTCAACGAATCCCTCCTAAAGCACACTTTCCTCACAATGATGGAAGCGTTTTTGCCACAGAAAGAAAGTGCGGAGGACCAATGTTCGTGAACTTCCAATATGTGTTTGGAATGCGTAAGCGCCATAGCCTGCACTTTACTCACAATACCTAATGTGCCCATTGTCCTTCCATGTTCTATCTTCATTCCTCAAAGGAGAAGATACTGGTATGAAATAGCATGCACCTGAAGTAGGATCCCTGAATAGATACCTTCCTAAGAATCACCGTCAGGGTCTAGTATGAACACTTCATGATTGCTATACACAGAGGCCCACAGTTTCCAACTTAGCACAGATTCATCCCTTTCGTGAGAATGTACTGTATCAGAATTCCCTCGAACATTTGAAGTGTCCTGAGTCGGGATAGACACTGTGGAAAATCACAGGTGTTGAACTTCAAGTATGTGTTTAGAGGCCTAAGTGCCTTACCCTATCCTTCACTCACAGGATGCAACCTTCCCGCTGTCCGTCCTTGTTATATCTTCTTTCCTCCACTGGAAAGAAACTGTAAGAAGTGAGATTCCACCTGAAGGTGTTTGCCTTAAACAGAACTTGCTATAGTCCAACGGATTGAATTCCGAGACTAGAACCCTATGTGCGCCTATTGCAGTTACCACAAAGTCACTCCCAAGAGGTTCCTTCTTTGACAGACGGAACAATGCAATGAATCCCTCCTAAAGCACACTTCCCTCACAATGTTGGAAGTATTTTGACACAGAGAGATAGTGCGGAAGACCACTGGTCGGGAACATCCAATATGTGTTTGGGATGCCTAAACGCCAGAGCCTGCACTTTATTCAAGTACCTAATGTGCCCCTTTACCGTCCGTGTTCTATCTTCATTCCTCAAAGGAGAAGACAATGTTATGAATGAGCACAAACCTGACGTAGGATCCCTGAACAGAAACTTCCCTAAGAATCACCTGTCAGGTTCGTATGTGAGACAATTCATGATTGCTACACAGACAGGTCCCACAGATTCCACCATAGCACAGTCTCATTCCTGTCGTGAGAACGTAAAGCACCACAGTTCCCTCGTACATTTGAAGTGTTCTGAGACGAGGTAGACACTGTGGAACGTCACGGGTGTTGAACTTCCAATATGTGTCATAGAGTGCTACGTGCATTACCCTGTCCTTCACTCACAGGATGCAACCTTCTCTCTCTCCGTCCTTGTTCTATCTTCTTTCCTCCCCTAGAAAGACACTGTGAGAAGTGAGATTCTGCCTGAAGGAGTTTCCCTTAAAGAGAACTTGCTATAGTCTAATGGATAGTTGTACGAGACTGTAGCCCTATGTGCGCCTATTGATGTTACCACATAGTCAGTCCCAATAGCTTACTTCTTTGACAGACGCAACACTGCAACGAATCCCTCCTAAAGCACACATCCCTCACAATGATGGAAGTGTTTTCGCCACAGAAAGAAAGAGCGGATGACCACTGCTTGTGAACATCCAACATGTGTTTCGGTTGCATAAGTGCCATAGCCTGCAATTTACTCACAGTACATAATGTGACCATAGTCAGTCTGTGTTCTATCTTCATTCCTCAAAAGAGAAGACACCACTATGAATGAGCATGCACCTGAAGTAGGATCCCTGAAGAGATACCTTCCAAGGAATCACCTGTCAGGGTCCCATGAGAGGCACTTCATGATTGCTACACAGACAGGTCCCACAGATTCCAACGTAGCAGTTTCATTCCTGTCGTGAGAACGTACTGTACCTCAGTTACCTCGTAGATTTGAAGTGTTCTGAGACAAGGTATACAGTGTGGAGAATCACAGGTGTTGAACCTCCAGTATGTGTCATAGAGTGCTTCGTGCATTACCCTGTCCTTCACTACACAGGATGCAACCTTCCCGCTGTCCGTCCTTTTTCTATCTTTTTTCCTCCACTGGAAAGACACTGTGAGTAGTGAGATTCCGCCTGAAGGAGTTAACCTAAAACGAACTTGCTATAGTCCAAGGGTAAGATGTACGAGAATGTAGCACTTTTTGCGCCTATTGAAGTAACCACAGAGTCAGTCCCAAGACCTTCCTTCATTGAAAGATGCAACACTGCCAGGAATCCCTCCTAAGGCACACATCCCTCACAATGATGGAAGCGTTTTTGTCACAGAAAGAAAGTGCAGATGACCACTGGTCGTGAACATCCAATGTGTGTTTGGGATGCATAAGCGCAATAGCCTACACTTTACTCACAGTACATAATATGCCCATAGTCCGTCCGTGTTCTATCTGCATTCCTCAAATGAGAAGACACTATTACGAATGAGCACGCACCTTAAGTAGGATCCCTGAACAGAAACCTTCCTTAGAATCACCTGTCAGGTTCTGGTATGAGACACTTCATGATTGCTATATAGAGAAGTCCCAAGATTCCAAATTAGCACAGACTCATCCCTGTCGGGAGAATGTACTGTATCAGAGTTCCCTCGTACATTTGAAGTGTTCTCAGTCGAGGAACACTGTGGTACCTCAGGGGTGGAACTTCCAGTATGTGCCATAGAGGCCTAAGTGCCTTACCATGTCCTTCACTCACAGGGTGTAATGTTCAAGCTGTCCGTCCTTGTTCTATCTTCTTTCCTCCCCTAGAAAGACACTGTGAGAAGTGAGATTCTGCCTCAAGGAGATTACTTTAAACAGAACTTGTTATAGTCCAACGGATAGACGTATGTGACTGTAGCCCTATGTGCGCCTTTTGATGTTACCACATAGTCAGTCCCAATAGCTTACTTCTTTGACAGACGCAACACTGCAATGAATCCCTCCTAAAGCACACATCCCTCACAATAATGGAAGCGTTTTCACCACAGAAAGAAAGAGCGGATGACCACTGCTTGTGAACATCCAACATGTGTTTCGGATGCATAAGTGCCATAGCCTGCAATTTACTCACAGTACATAATGTGACCATAGTCAGTCTGTGTTCTATCTTCATTCCTCAAAGGAGAAGACACTGCTATGAATGAGCACGCACCTGAAGTAGGATCCCTGAAGAGATACCTTCCTAGGAATCACCTTCAGGGTCCTATGTGAGACACTTCATGATTGCTACACAGACAGGTCCCACAGATTCCAACGTAGCACAGTTTCATTCCGGTCGTGAGAACGTACTGTACCACAGTTCCCTCGTACATTTGAAGTGTTCTGAGACAAGGTATACAGTTTGGAACATCACAGGTGTTGAACTTCCAGTATGTGTCATAAAGTACTACGTGCATTACCCTGTCCTTCACTACACAGGATGCAACCTTCCCGCTGTCCGTCCTTGTTCTATCTTCTTTCCTCCACTGGAAAGACACTGTGAGAAGTGAGATTCCGCCTGAAGGAGTTTCCCTTAAACAGAACTTGCTATAGTCCAAGGGTAAGACGTACGAGAATGTAGCACTATTTGCGCCTATTGAAGTAACCACAGAGTCAGTCCCAAGAGCTTCCTTCTTTGACAGACGCAACACTGCCAGGAATCCCTCCTAAGGCACACATCCCTCACAATGATGGAAGCGTTTATGCCACAGAAAGAAAGTGCAGATGACCACTGGTCGTGAACATCCAATGTGTGTTTGGGATGCATAAGCGCAATAGCCTACACTTTACTCACAGTACATAATATGCCCATAGTCCGTCCGTGTTCTATCTGCATTCCTCAAATGAGAAGACACTATTACGAATGAGCACGCACCTTAAGTAGGATCCCTGAACAGAAACCTTCCTTAGAATCACCTGTCAGGTTCTGGTATGAGACACTTCATGATTGCTATATAGAGAAGTCCCAAGATTCCAAATTAGCACAGACTCATCCCTGTCGGGAGAATGTACTGTATCAGAGTTCCCTCGTACATTTGAAGTGTTCTCAGTCGAGGAACACTGTGGTACCTCAGGGGTGGAACTTCCAGTATGTGCCATAGAGGCCTAAGTGCCTTACCATGTCCTTCACTCACAGGGTGTAATGTTCAAGCTGTCCGTCCTTGTTCTATCTTCTTTCCTCCCCTAGAAAGACACTGTGAGAAGTGAGATTCTGCCTCAAGGAGATTACTTTAAACAGAACTTGTTATAGTCCAACGGATAGACGTATGTGACTGTAGCCCTATGTGCGCCTTTTGATGTTACCACATAGTCAGTCCCAATAGCTTACTTCTTTGACAGACGCAACACTGCAATGAATCCCTCCTAAAGCACACATCCCTCACAATAATGGAAGCGTTTTCACCACAGAAAGAAAGAGCGGATGACCACTGCTTGTGAACATCCAACATGTGTTTCGGATGCATAAGTGCCATAGCCTGCAATTTACTCACAGTACATAATGTGACCATAGTCAGTCTGTGTTCTATCTTCATTCCTCAAAGGAGAAGACACTGCTATGAATGAGCACGCACCTGAAGTAGGATCCCTGAAGAGATACCTTCCTAGGAATCACCTTCAGGGTCCTATGTGAGACACTTCATGATTGCTACACAGACAGGTCCCACAGATTCCAACGTAGCACAGTTTCATTCCGGTCGTGAGAACGTACTGTACCACAGTTCCCTCGTACATTTGAAGTGTTCTGAGACAAGGTATACAGTTTGGAACATCACAGGTGTTGAACTTCCAGTATGTGTCATAAAGTACTACGTGCATTACCCTGTCCTTCACTACACAGGATGCAACCTTCCCGCTGTCCGTCCTTGTTCTATCTTCTTTCCTCCACTGGAAAGACACTGTGAGAAGTGAGATTCCGCCTGAAGGAGTTTCCCTTAAACAGAACTTGCTATAGTCCAAGGGTAAGACGTACGAGAATGTAGCACTATTTGCGCCTATTGAAGTAACCACAGAGTCAGTCCCAAGAGCTTCCTTCTTTGACAGACGCAACACTGCCAGGAATCCCTCCTAAGGCACACATCCCTCACAATGATGGAAGCGTTTATGCCACAGAAAGAAAGTGCAGATGACCACTGGTCGTGAACATCCAATATGTGTTTGGGATACATAAGCGCAATAGCCTACACTTTACTCACAGTACATAATGTGCCCATAGTCCGTCCATGTTCTATCTGCATTCATCAAATGAGAAGACACTATTATGAATGAGCACGCACCTGAAGTAGGATCCCTGAAGAGATACCTTCCTAAGAATCACCTGTCAGGTTCTGGTATGAGACACTTCATGATTGCTATATAGAGAAGTCCCAAGTTTCCAACTTAGCACAGACTCATCCCTGTCGGAAGAATGTACTGTATCAGAGTTCCCTCGTACATTTGAAGTGTTCTGAGTCGAGGAAGACACTGTGGAGCATCACAGGTGTTGAACTTCCAGTATGTGTCATAGAGGCCTAAGTGCCTTACCATGTCCTTCACTCACAGGGTGCAATGTTCAAGCTGTCCGTCCTTGTTCTATCTTTTTTCCTCCACTGGAAAGACACTATGAGAAGTGAGAATCTGCATGAAGGAGTTTCCTTAATCAGAACTTGCTATAGTCCAAAGGATATTTTAAGAGACTGTAGCCCTATGTGCGCCTATTGCAGTTATCACAGAGTTAGTGCCAAGAGCTTCCTTCTTTGACAGACGCAACTCTTCAACGAATCCCTCCTAAGGCACACATCCGTCACAATAATGGAACCGTTTTTGCCACAGAAAGAAAGTGTGGAGGACCAATGTTCGTGAACATCCAATATGTGTTTGGAATGCGTAAGCGCCATAACCTGCACTTTACTTACAATACCTAATGTGCCCACTGTCCGTCCGTGTTCTACCTTCATTCCTCAAAGGAGAAGATACTGGTATGAAATAGCATGCACCTGAAGTAGGATCCCTGAACAGATACCTTCCTAGGAATCAACTGTCAGTGTCTAGTATGAGACACTTCATATTTGCTATACAGAGAGGGCCACAGTTTCCAACTTAGCACAGATTCATCCCTTTCATGAGAATGTACTGTATCATTGTTCCCTCAAACATTTGAAGTGTTCTGAGTCGAGGTAGATGCTGTGAAACATCACAGGTGTTGAACTTCCAGTATGTGTCATAGAGTGCTACTTGTAATACCCTGTCCTTCACTCACAGGAATGAAACCTTCCCGCTGTCCTTCCTTGTTCTATCTTCTTTCCTCCACTGGAAAGACGCTGTGAGAAGTGAGATTATGCCTGAAGGAGTTTCCCTTAAATAGAACTTGCTATAGTCCAAAGGATTGACGTATGATACAGTAGCCCTATATGCGCCTATTGCAGTTACCACAGAGTCACTCCCAATAACTTCCATATTTGACACACGCGACACTTAAAGGAATCCCTCCTATAGATCAGTTTCCTCACAATGGTGGAAGTTTTTTGCCACAGAAAGAGAGTGCGGATGACAGCTGGTCGTGAATATCCAATATGTGTTTGGAATGCGTAAGTGCCATAGCCTGCACCTTACTCACAAACCTAAAGTGCCCATTGTCCGTCCGTGTTATATCTTCATTCCTCAAAGAGGAAGACTCTGTTATGAATGATTACACACCAGAAGTAGGATCCCTGAGCAGATACCTTCCTAAGAATCACCTGTCAGGGTCTGGTATGAGACACTTCGTATTTGCTATACAGAGAGGGCCCACAGCTTCCAACTTAGCACAGCCTCATCCCTTGCGTGAGAATGTACTGTATCAGAGTTCCCTCATACATTTGAAGTGTTCTGAGTGGAGGAAGACACCGTGGAACATCACAGGTGTTGAACTTCCAGTATGTGTCAGAGAGTACTATGTACATTACACTGTCCTTCACTCACAGGATGCTAACTTCCCGCTGTCCGTCCTTGTTTTATCTTCTTTTCTCCACTGGAAAGACACTGTGAGGAGTGAGATTTCGCCTGAAGGGGTTTCCCTTAAACAGAACTTGTTATAGTCCAATGGATAGACTTCAGAGACTGGAGCCCTATGTGCGCCTATTGCAGTTATCACAGAATCAGTCCCAAGAGCTTCCTTCTTTGAAAGACGCAACACTGCACCAATTCTCTCCTAAAGCACACTTCCCTCACAATGTTGGAAGCGTTTATGCCACCGATAGAAAGTGTGGATGACCACTGGTTGTGAACATCCAAATAGTGTTCGGGATGCCTAAGCGCCATAGACTGACCTTTACTCACAGTACCTAATTTGCCCATTATCAGTCCGTGTTCTATATTAATCTTCATAGGAGAAGACAATGTTATGAATGTGCCGCACCTGAAGTAGGATCCCTGACAGAAACCTTCCTAAGAATCACCTGTCAGGGTCCTGTATGAGACACTTCAGGAATGCTATATAGAAAAGTCCCACAGTGTCCAACTTAGCAAAGACTCATCCCTGTCATGAGAATGTACTGTAGCACTGTTCCCTCGTACATTTGACGTGTTCTGAGATGAGGTAGACACTGTGAACATCACAGGTGTTGAACTTCCAGTATGTGTCATAGAATGCTACGTGCATAACCCGGTCCTCACTACAGGATGAAAACTTCCCGCTGTCCGTCCTTGTTCTATCTTCTTTCCTCCACTGGAAAGACAATGTGAGAAGTGAGATTCCGCCTGAAGGAGTTTACCTTAAACAGAACTTGCTATCGTCCAACGGATCGGCGTCCGAGACTGGAGCTTTATGTGCACCTATTGCAGTTACCACAGAGTCACTCCCAAGAGCTTCCTTCTTTGACAGTCGCAACACTGCAATGAATCCCTCCTAAAGCACAGTTCCCTCACAATGTTTGAAGCGTTCTGACACAGGAAGAAAGTGTGGATTACCACTGGTCGGGAACTTCCAATATGTGTTTGGGATGCCTAAGTGCCATAGCATGCACTTTACTCACAGTACCTAATGTGCCCATTGTCCATCCGTGTTCTATCTTCATTCCTCAAAGGAGAAGACACTGTTATGAATGAGCACGCACCTGAAGTAGGATCCCTGAACAGAAACTTCCTAAGAATCACCAGTCAGTGTCCTATGTGAGACACGTCATGATTGTTACACAGACTTGTCACACAGATTCCAATGTATCCAGGTCTCATTCCTTTCGTGAGAACGTACTGTACAACAGTTCCATCGTACATTTGACGTGTTTGGAGACGAGGTAGACACTGTGGAACGTCACAGGTGTTGAACTTCCAGTATGTGTCATAGAGTGCTACGTGTAATACCCTGTCCTTCACTCACAGGATGCAAACTTCCGTTGTCCGTCCTTGTTCTATCTTCTTTCCTCCACTGGAATGACACTGTGAGAAGTGAGATTCCACCTGAAGGAGATTACCTTAAACAGAACTTGCTATAGACCAACGGATAGACATAAGAAACTGGAGCCCTATGTTTGCCTATTGCAGTTTCACAATATCAGTCCCAAGAGCTTCCTTCCTTGACAGCCGCCACACTGTACCGAATCTCTCCTAAAGCAAACTTCCCTCACAATTCTGGAAGCATTTTTGCCACCGATAGAGTGCGGATGACCACTGGTTGTGAACATCCAAATAGTGTTCGGGATGCCTATGAGCCATAGCCAGCACTTTACACACAGTACCAAATGTGCCCATTATCCGTCCCTGTTCTATCTTCATCCTCAAAGAGAAGACACTGTTATGAATGTGTACGCACCTGAAGTAGGATCCCTGAACAGAAACCTTCCTAAGAATCACCTGTCAGGTTCCTGTGTGAGAAACTTCATGATTGCTACACAGACCGGTCCCACAGTGTCCAAATTAGCACAGACTCACCCCATCATGAGAACGTACTGTAGCACCGTTCCCTCGTACATTTGACGTGTTCTGAGACGAGGTAGACACTATGAAAATCACAGGTGTTGAACTTCCAGTATGTGTCATAGAATGCTACGTGCATTACCCTGTCCTTCACTCACAGGATGCAAACTTCCTGCTGTCCGTCCTTGTTCTATCTTCTTTCCCCCACGGGAAAGACACTGTGAGAAGTGAGATTCTGCCTGAAGGCATTTCCTTTAAACAGAACTTTCTATAATCCAACGGATAGACGTAAGGGACTGTAGCCCTATGTGTGCCTATTGCAGGTATCACAGAGTCAGTCCCAAGAGCATCCTTGAGTTACGCAACACGGCAACGATTCTCTCCTAAAGGACACTTCCCTCAAAATGTTGGAAGCCTTTTTGCCACAGAAAGAAAGTGCGGATGACCAGTGGTCGTGAACATCCAATATGTGTTTGGGATGCGTAAGCACCATAGCCTGCATTTTACTCTCGTACCTAATGTGCCCATAGACCCTCCGTGTTCTATCTTCATTCATCAAAGGAGAAGACACTGTTATGAATGAGCACGCACCTGAAGTAGGATCCCTGAACAGAAACCTTCATAAGAATCACCTGCCAGGGTCCTATGTTAAACACTTCATGATTGCTACACAGACAGGTCCCACAGATTCCACCCTAGCACAGTCTCATTCCTGTTGTGAGAAGGTACTGTACCACAGTTCTCTCATACATTTGAAGTGTTCTGAGACGCGGTAGACAGTTTAGAACATCACATGTGTTGAACTTCCCGTATGTGTCATAGAGTGCTACGTGCATTACCCTTCCTTCACTCACAGAATGCAACCTTCCCGCTGTCTTTCCTTGTTCTATCTTCTTTCCTCCACTGGATAGACACTGTGAGAAGTTAGATTCCTCCTGAAGGATTTTCCCTTAAACAGACTTGCTATAGTCCAACGGATAGATGTAAGAGACTGTAGCCCTATGTGCACTATTGCAGTTATCACAGAGTCAGACCCAAGAGCATCCTTCATTAACAGATGCAACACTGCAATGATTCACTCTTAAAGAAAGAACATTTCCCTCACAATGTTGGAAGCGTTTTTGACACAGAAAGAAAGTGCGGATGACCACTGGTCGGGAACTTCCAGTATGTGTTTCGGTTGCCTAAGCTCCATAGTCTGCACGTTACTCACAACCTAATGAGCCCATAGTACGTCCGTTTTCTATCTTCATTCGTCAAGGGGGAAGACACTGTTATGAATGAGCATGCACCTGAAGTAGGAGAAGTCCCACAACCAACTTAGCACAGACTCTTCCCTGTCGGGAGAATGTACTGTATCAGAGATCCCTCGTATATTTGAAGTGTTCTGAGTAGAGGAAAACACAGTGGAACATAACAGGTTCTGAACTTCCAGTATGTGTCATAGAGTACTATGTGCATTACCCTGTCCTTCACTCACAGGATGCAATCTTCCCACTGTCCGTCCTTGTTCTATCTTCTTTCCTCCTCTGGAAAGACATTGTGAGAAGTGAGATTCCGCCTGAAGGAGTTTCCTTAACCAGAACGTGCTATAGTCAAACAGATAGACGTAAGAGACTGGGGCCCTATGTGCGCCGTTTGCAGTTATCACAGAGTCAGTTCCAAGAGCTTCCTTCTTTGACAGACGCAACACTGCAATAATTCTCTCCTAAAGCACACATCCCTCACAATGTTGGAAGCGTTTTTGTCACAGAAAGAAAGTGCGGATGAATACTGGTCGTGAACATCCAATATGATTTTGGGATGCCTAAGCGCCATAGCCAGCACTTACTCACTGTTCCTAATGAGCCCATAATCTGTCCGTGTTCTATCTTCATTCCTCAAAGGAGAAAACACTGTTATGAATAAGTACGTACCTGAAATAGGATCCCTGAACAGATACCTTCCTAAGAATCACCTGTCAGGGTCCTATGTGAGACACTTCATGATTGCTACACAGACAGGTCCCACAGATTCCAACATAGCACAGTCGCATTCCTTTCACGGGAAAGTACTGTACCACAGTTCCCTCGTACATTTGAAGTGTTCTGAGACGAGGTAGACAGTGTGGAACCACACAGGTGTTTAACATCCAGTATGTGTCATATAGTGCTATGTGCATGACCCTGTCCTTCACTCACAGGATGCTACCATCCCGCTGTCCTTCATTGTTCTATCTTCTTTCCTCCACTGGAAAGACACTGTGAGAATTGAGATTCCGCCTGAAGGAGTTTCCCTTAAACAGATCTTGCTATAGTCCAAAAGAGAGATGTACGAGAGTGGAGCCCTATGTGCGCCTATTGCAGTTACCACAGAGACAGTCCCAAGAGTTTCCATCTTTGACAGACTCAACACTGCAACAAATCCCACCGAAAGTACACATCCTTCACAATGATGGAGGCGTTTTTGCAACAGAAAAAAAGTTCGGATGACCACTCGTCCTGAACATCCAATATGTGTTTGGGATGCCTAAGCTCCATAGCCTGCACTTTACTCACAGTACATATGTGCCCATTCCCTCCGTGTTCTCTCTTCATTCCTCAAAGGAAAAGACAATGCTATGAATGCACAAGCCCCTAAAGTAGGATCCCTGAACAGAATCCTTCTTAAAAATCACCTGTCAGGGTCCTGAATGAAACACTTCATGATTGCTACGCAGAACTGTCCCTCAGTGTCCAACTTAGCACAGACTCTTCCCTGTTGTGAGAACGTACTGTAGCACCGTTCCCTCGTACACTTGAAGTGTTCTGAGACGAGGTAGACACTGTGGAACATCTCAGGTGTAGAACTTCCATTATGTATCATAGAGGCCTAAGTGCCTTACCGTGTCCTTCACTCACAGGATGCAAACTTCCCACTGTCCGTCCTTGTTCTATCTTCTTTCCTCCGGTAGAAAGACTGTTTTTCTGAAAATAAATAAATTGAAAAAAAAAAAAAAAAAGAAAGACATTGTGAGAAGTGAGTTTCCGCCTGAAGGAGTTTCCTTTAAACAGGACTTGCTATAGTCCAACGGATAGACTTACGAGACTGTAGTCCTATGTGCACCTATTGAAATTACCACAGAGACAGTCCCAAGAGCTTCCTTCTTTGACAGACGAAAAACTGCAACGATTCTCACCTAAATCACTTTCCTCACAATGTTGGAAGTGTTTTTGCCATAGAAAGAAAGTGCGGATGACCACTGTTCGTGAATATCCAATATGTGTTTGCAATGCGTAAGCGCCATAGCCTGCACTTTCCTCACAGTACCTAATGTGTCCATTGTCCGTCCATGTACTATCTTCAATTCTCAAAGGAGAAGACACTGTTATGAATGAGCACGCACCTGAAGTAGGATCCCTGAACAGAAACCTTCCTAAGAATCACCTGTCAGTGCCTGGTATGAGACACTTCATGATTGCTATATAAAGAAGTCCTACAGTATCCAACATAAGCACAGACTCATCCCTGTCCAGAGAATGTACTGTATCAGAGTTCCCTCGTACATTAGAAGTGTTCTAAGTCAAAGAAGCCACTGTGGACATCACAGGTTTTGAACTTCCAGTATGTATCAGAGAGTGCTATGTGCATTACCCTGTCCTTCACTACAGAGGATGCAACCTTCCCGCTGTCCGTTCTATCTTCTTTCCTCCACTGGAAAGACACTGTGAGAAGTGAGATTACGCCTGAAGGAGTTTCCCTTAAACAGAACTTGCTATAGTACAACGGATAGTCTTACTAGACTGTAGCCCTATTTGCGCCTATTGAAGTAACCACAGAGTCAGTCCCAAGAACTTCCTTCTTTGACAGATGCTACACTGCAACGAATCCCTCTGAAGGCACACATCCCTCACAATGATAGAAGCGTTTTTTTCTACAGAAAGAAAGTGCAGATGACCACTGGTCGTGAACATCCAATATGTGTTTGCGATGCATAAACGCAATAGCCTACACTTTACTCACAGTACATAATGTGCCTATAGACCGTCCGTGTTCTATCTGCATTCCTCAAAGGAGAAGACACAGTTATGAATGAGCACGCACCTGAAGTAGGATCCCTGAACAGATACCTTCCTAAGTATCACCTGTCAGGGTCTGGTACGAGACACTTCATGATTGCTATATAGAGACGTCACACAGTTTCCAACTTAGCACAGACTGATCCCTGTCGGGAGAATGTACTGTATCAGAGTTCCCTCGTACATTTGAAGTGTTCTGAGTCGAGGAAGACACTGTGGAACATCACAGGTGTTGAACTTCCAGTATGTGTCATAGAAGCCTATGTGTCTTCCCATGTCCTTCAGTCACAGGATGCAACCTTCCCGCTGTCCGTCCTTGTTCTACCTACTTTCCTCCTCGGGAAAGACACTGTGAGAAGTGAGATTCTGCCTGCAGGAGTTTCCCTTAAACAGAACTTGCTATAGACCAACCATAGACGTCCGAGACTGGAGCCCAATATGCGCCTATTGCACTTACCACAGAGTCACACCCAAGAGGTTCCTTCTTTGACAGACGCAACACTGCAACGAATCCCTCCTAAAGCACACTTCCCCGTTTTTGACACAGAAAGAAAATGCGGATGACCACTGGTCGGGAACATCCAATATGTGTTTGGGATGCCTAAGCTCCATAGCCTGCACTCTACTCACAGAACCTAATGAGCTCATAGTCGATCCGTGTTCTATCTTCATTCCTCAAAGGACAAGACAAGGTTATGAATGAGTACGCACCTGAAGTAGGATCCCTGAACAGATACCTTCCTCAGAAACACCTGTCAGGTTCTGGTATGAGATACTTCATGATGGCAATATAGACAAGTCCCACAGTTTCCAACTTAGCACAGACCCAACCCTGTTGGGAGAATGCACTGTATCAGAGTTCCCTCGTACATTTGAAGTATTCTGAGTCGAGGAAGGCACTGTGGACATCACGGGTGTTAAACTTCCAGTATGTGTCATAGAGTCCTAAGTGCCTTACCCTGTCCTTCACTCACAGGATGCAACCTTCCCGCTGTCCGTCCTTGTTCTATCTTCTACCACCACGAAAAGGAACTGTGAGAAGTGAGATTCCGCCTGAAGGAGTTTCCCTTTAACAGAACTTGCTATACTCCAACGGATAGATGTACGAGACTGGAGCCCTATGTGCGCCTATTGCAGTTATCAGAGTCAGTGCCAAGAGCTTCCTTCTTTAACACACCCAACACTGCAATGATTATGTCCTAGAGTACACTTACCTCACAATGTTGGAAGCGTTTGCCACAGAAAGAAAGTCCGGATGACCACTGGTCGTGAACATCCAATATGTGTATGGGATGCCTAAGTGCCATAACCTGCAATTTACTCACAGTATTGAATGTGCCCATTGACCGTCCTTGTTCTATCTTCATTCCTCAAAGGAGAAGACATGGTTAATAATGAGCACGCACCTGAAGTAGGATCCCTGAACAGATACCTTCCTAAGTATCACCTGTCAGGGTTTGGTATGATACACTTCATGATTGCTATACAGAGAAGGCCCACAGTTTCCAACTTAGCACAGACTCATCCCTGTCGTGAGAATGTACTGTGCAGAGTTCCCTCGTACATTAGAAGTGTTCTGAGTCAGGTAGACACTGTGCAAATCACAGGAGTTGAACTTGGAGTATGTGTCATAGAGGCCTAAATGCCTTACCCTGTGCTTCTCTCACAGGATGCAACCTTCCCGCTGTCCATCCTTGTTCTGTCTCTTTCCTCCAATATAAAGACACTGTGAGAAGTGATATTACGCATGAAGGAGTTTACCTTAAAAAGAACTTGCTATAGTCCAACGGATAGACGTCCAAGACTGGAGCACTATGTGCGCCTATTGCAGTTACCACAGAGTCATTCCCAAGAGCTTCCTTCTTTGACAGATGCAACACTGCAATGAATCCCTCCTAAAGCACACTTCCCTCACAATGTTGGAAGCATTTTTGACACAGAAAGATAGTGCGGATTACCCCTGATCAGGAACATATAATATGTGTTTGGGATGCGTAAGCGCCCTAGCCTGCACTTTACTCACAGTACCTAATGTGCCCATTGACCGTCTGTGTTCTATCTTCATTCCTCAAAGGAGAACACTGTTATGAATGAGCACGCACCTGAAGTAGGATACCTGAACAGAAGCTTTCCTAAGAATCACCTGTCAGGGCCCTATGTGAGACACTTCATGATTGCTACGCAGTCCTGTCCCACATTGTCCATCTTAGCACAGACTCATCCCTGTCGTGAGAACGTACTGTAGCACCGTTACCTGGTACATTAGAAGTGTTCTGAGAATAGGTAGACAGTGTGGAACATCATAGGTGTTGAACTTCCAGTATGTGTCATAGAGTGCTACGTGCATTACCCTGTCCTTCACTCATAGGATGCAACCATCCCGCTGTCCGTCCTTGTTCTATCTTCTTTCCTCCACGGGAAAGACACTGTGAGAAGTGAGATTCCGCCTGAAGAAGTTTCCCTTAAGCAGAACTTGCTATAATACAACGGATTGACGTGCGATACTGTAGCCATATATGCTCCTATTGCAGTTACCACAGAGTCACTCCCAAGAGCTTCCTTCTTTGACAGATGTGACACTTCAACAATTCTCTCCTAAAGCCACTTCCCTCACAATGTTGGAAGTGTTTTGGCCACAGAAGGGAAGTGCAGATGTCCACTGGTCGTGAACATCCAATATGGGTATGGGATGCTAGTGGGTAAAGCCTGCACTTTACTCACAATACCTAATGTGCCCATCGTCCGTCCATGTACTATCTTCATTCCTCAAAGGAGAAGACACTGTTATGAATGAGCACGCACCTGATGTAGGATTCCTGAACAGATAACTTCCTAAGAATCACCTGTCAGGGACTGCTATGAGACACTTTATGTTTGCTATACAGAGAAGGCCCAAATTTTCCAAAGTACCACAGACTCATCCCTGTCTTGAGACTGTACTGTATCAGAGTTCCCTCGTACATTTGAAGTGTTCTGAGTTGAGGTAGACACTGTTGAACATCACAGGTGTTGAACTTTTAGTTTGTGTCTTAGAGGCCTAAGTGCCTTACCCTGTCCTTCACTCACAGGATGCAACATTCCAGCTGTCTGTCCTTGTTCTATCTTCTTTCCTACACTGGAGAGACACTGTGAGAAGTGAGATTCCACCTGAAGGAGTTTCCCTTAAACAGAACTTGCTATAGTCCAACGGATAGACGTCCGAGTCTCTGGAGCCCTATGTGCACCTATTGCAGTTACCCCAGAGTCACTCCCAAGAGCTTCCTTCTTTGACAGACGCAACACTGCAATGAATCCCTCCTAAAGCACACTTCACTCACCATGTTGGAACCGTTTTTGCCACAGAAATAAGTGCGGATGACCACCGGTCGTGAACATCCAATATGTGTTTGGGATGCCTAAGCGTCCTAGCCTGCAGTTTACTCACAGTACATCATGAGCCCATAGTCCGTCTGTGTTCTATCTTCATTCCGCAAAGGAGAAGACACTGTTATGAATGAAAACACACCTGAAGTAGAATCCCTGATCAGAAACTATCCTAAGAATCACGTGTAAGGGTCCTATGTGAGACACTTCATGATTGCAACAGACAAGTCCCACAGATTCCAACTGAGCACAGTCTCATTCCTGTCATGAGAACGTACTGTACCACAGTTCACTCGTACATTTGAAGTGTTTTCAAACGAGGTAGACACTGTGGAACCTCACAGGTGTTGAAATTCCAGTACGTGTCATAGAGTGCTACGTGCATTACCCTGTCCTTCACTCACAGTTTGCAAACTTCCCGCTGTCCGTCCTTGTTCTATCTTCTTTCCTCCACTGGAAAGACACTGTTAGAAGTGAGATTCCTCCTGAAGGTGTTTATCTTAAACAGAACTTGCTATAGTCCAACGGATAGACGTCTGAAACTTGAGCCCTATGTGCACCTTGGAGTTAACACAGAGTCGCTCCCAAGAGTTTCCTTCTTTGACTGACGTAACACTGCAACAAATCCCTCCTAAAGCACACTTTCCTCACATTGTTGGAAGTGTTTTTGCCACAGTAAGAAAGTGCAGATGACCACTGGTTGGAAACATCCAATATGTGTTTGGGAGCCTAAGGGGCATAGCCTGCACTTTACTCACAGTACCTAATGAGCCCATATTCTGTCCGTGTCCTATCTTCATTCCTCAAAGGAGAAGACACTGTTATGAGGAGCACGCACCTGAAGTAGGATCCCTGAACAGAAATTTTCCTAAGATCACCTGTCAGGGTCCTATGTGAGACACTTCATGATTGCTACACAGACAGGTCCCACAGATTCCAACTTAGCACAGTCTCATTCCTGTCATGAGAATGTACTGTACTACAGTTCATCGTACATTTGAAGTGTTCTGAAACGAGGTAGACACTCTGAAACATCACAGGTGTTGAACTTCCAGTATGTGTCATAGAGTGCTAAGTGCATTACCCTCTACTTCACTCAAGGATGCAACCTTCCCGCTGTCCGTCCTAGTTCTATCTTCTTTCCTCCACTGGAAAGACACTGTGAGAAATGAGATACTGCCTGAATGAATTTCCCTTAAACAGAACTTACTATAGTCCAACGGATAGACGTCCAAGACTGGAGCACTATGTGCGCCTATTTCTGTTACCACAGAGTCATTCCCAAGAGCTTCCTTCTTTGACAGACGCAACACTGCAACGAATCCCTCCTAAAGCACACATCCCTCACAATGATGGAAGCGTTTTTGACACAGAAAGAGATTGCGGATGATCACTGGTCGTGAACATCCAATAGTGTTTGGGGTGCCTAAGCGCCATAGCCTGCACTTTACTCACAGTACCTAATGTGCCCATTGTCCGAACGTTTTCTATCTTCATTCCTCAAAGGAGAAGACACTGTAATGATTGAGCACGCACCTAAGTAGGATCCCTGAACAGAAACCTTCCTAAGAATCTCTTGTCAGGGTACTGTATGAGACACTTCATGATTGCTACACAGACCTGTCCCACAGTGTCCAACTTATCACAGACTCATCCCTGTCGTGAGAACGTACTGTAGCACCGTTCCGTCGTACATTTGACGTGTTCTGAGACGAGGAAGACACTGTGAATATCACATCTGTTGAACTTCCTGTATGTGTCATAGAGTGCTACGTGCATTACCCTGTCCTTCACTCACAGGATGCAACCTTCCCGCTGTCGGTCCTTGTTCTATATTCTTTCATCCACTGGAAAGACACTGTGAGAAGTGAGATTCTGCCTGAAGGAGTTTCCCTTTAACAGAACCGGCTTTAGTCCAACGGATAGACTTACGAGACCTTAGCCTTATGTGCGCCTACTGAAGTAACCAATGATTCAGTCCAAAGATCTTCCTTCTTTGACAGAGGCAACACTGCAAATATTCTTTCCTAAAGCACACATCCCTCACAATGTTGGAAGCGTTTTTGCCACAGAAAGAAAGCGCGGATGACCACTGGTCGTGATCATCCAAATAGTGTTTGGGATGCCTAAGCACCATAGCCTGCACTTTACTCAGAGCACCTAATGTGCCCATTGTAAGTCCGTGTTCTATCTTCATTCCTCATAGGAGAAGACACTGTTATGAATGAGTACACACCTACATAAGGATCCCTGAACAGATACCTTCCTAAGTATCACTTGTCAGGGTCTGGTAAGAGACACTTCATGAATGCTATATAGAGAAGTCCCACAATTTCCAACTTAGCACAGACTCATCACTTTCGGAGGAATGTACTGTATCAGAGTTCCGTCGTATATTTGAAGTGTTCTGAGTTGAGGTAGACACTGTGGAACATTACAGGTGTTGAAATACGAGGATGTGTCATAGAGGCCTAAGTGCCTTACCCTGTCCTTCACTCACAGGATGCAACCTTCCCGCTGTCCGTCCTTGTTCTATCTTCTTTCCTCCACTGGAAAGACACTGTGAGAAGTGAGATTCCACTTGAAGTAGTTTCCGTTAAACAGAACTTGCTATATTCAAACGGATAGACGTCAGAGACTGGTGCACTTTGTGCACCTATAGCAGTTATCACATAGTCAGTCCCAAGAGATTCCTTCTTTGACAGATGCAACACTGCAACGAATCCCTCCTAAAGCACACTTCCCTCACAATGTTGGAACCGTTTTTGCTACAGGAAAAAGGGCGGATGACCACTGGTCGTGAACATCCAATATGTGTTTGGGATGCCTAAGCGCCATGGCCTCCACTTTACTCGAGTACATAATGAGCCCATAATTGGTCCGTGTTCTGTCTTCATTCCTCAAAGGAGAAGACAGTGTTATGAAAGAGTACGCACCTGAAGTAGTATCCCTGAACAGAAACATTCCTAAGAACCACCTGTCAGTTTCCTATGTGAGACAGTTCATGATTGCTACACAGATAGGTCCCACAGATTCCAACTTAGCACAGTCTCATTCCTGTCGTGAGAACGTACTGTACCACAGTTCTCTCGTACATTTGAAGTTCTCTGAGATGAGGTAGACACTGTGGAACATCACAGGTGTTTAACTTCCAGTATGTGACATAGATTGCTACGTGCAATACCCTGTCCTTCACTACAGGATGCAACCTTCCAGCTGTCTGTCCGGTTCTATCTTCTTTCCTCCACTGGATAGACACTGTGAGAAGTGAGATTCCACCTGAAGGAGTTTCACTTAACCAGAACTTGCTATCGTCCAATGGATAGACGTACGAGAATTTAGCCCTATGTGCGCCTATTGAAGTAACCACTGAGTCAGTCCCAAGAGCTTCCTTCTTTGATAGACGCAACACTGCAAATATTTTTTCCTAAAGAACACTTCCCTCACAATGCTGGAAGCGTTTTTGCCACAGAAAGGAAGTGCGGATGACCGCTTGTCGTGATCATCCAGTATGTGTTTGAAATACGTAAGCGCCATAGCCTGCAATTACTCACAATACCTAATGTGCCCATTGTCCGTCCGTGTTCTATCTTCATTCCTCAAAGGAGAAGACAGTGTTATGAATGAGCACACACCTGAAGCAGGATCCCTGAGTAGAAACCTTCCTAAGAATCACCAGTCAGTGTCTGGTATGAGATACTTCATGATTGCTCTATAGAGAATGCCCACAGTTTCCAACTTAGCAAAGACTCATCCCTGTCGTGAGAATGTACTGTATCAAAGTATTCTCGTACATTTGAAGTGTTCTGAGTCGAGGAAGACACTGTGGAACATCACAGGTGTTGAACTTCGAGTATGTGTCATAGAGGCCTAAGTGCCTTATCCTGTCCTTCACTCACAGGATGCAACATTCCCCGTGTCCGAACTTGTTCTGTCCTCTTTCCTCCCCTGGAAAGGCACTGTAAGATGTGAGATTACTCCTGAAGGAGTTTACCTTAAACAGAACTTGCTATAGTCCAACGGATAGACATCCGAGACTGGAGCCCTATGTGCGCCTATTGCAGTTACCGCAGAGTCAGTCCCAAGAGCTTCCTTCTCTGATAGACGCAACACTGCAACGAATCCCTCCTAAGCACACTTCCCTCACAATGATGGAAGCATTTTTGACACAGAAAAAAAAGTGCGGATGACTACTGTTTGGGAATATCCAATATGTGTTTGGGAGGCTAAGCACACTAGCCTGCACTTTATTCACAGTACCTATAGTGCCCATTGTCCATCCGTGTTCTATCTTCATTCTGCAAAGGAGAAGGCACTGTTATGAATGAGTACGCAACTGAAGTAGGATCCCTGAAAAGAAACTTTCCTAAGAATCACCTGTCAGGGTCCTATGTGAGACACTTCATGATTGCTACACAGACAGGTCCCACAGATTCCAACGTAGCACAGTCTCATTCCTGTCATGAGAATGTACTGTACCACAGTTACCTTGTACATTTCAAGTGTTCTGAGACGAGGTAGGCACTGTGGATCATCATAGGTGTTGAACTTCCAGTATGTGTCATAGAGTGCTACGTGCATTTCCCTGACATTTACTCACAGGATTCAACCTTCCCGCTGTCCATCCTTGTTCTATCTTCTTTCCTCCAGTGGAAAGACACTGTGAGATGTGAGATTCCTCCTGAAGGAGTTTACCTTAAACAGAACTTGCTATAGTCCAACGGATAGACGTCTGAACCTTGAGCCCTATTTGCACCTTGCAGTTACCACAGAGTCACTCCCAAGAGCTTCCTTCTTTGACAGACGCAACATTGCAACGAATCCCTTCTAAAGCACACTTCCCTCACAATGTAGGAAGCGTTTTTGCCACATAAAGAAAGTGCGGATGACCACTGGTCGGAACATCCAATATGTGCTTGGGATACCTAAGCGACATATCCAAAACTTTAAGCACAGTACCAAATGAGCCCATAGTCCGACCGTGTTCTTTCTTCATTCCTCAAAGGAGAAGACTCTGTTATTAATGAGTACGCACCTGAAGTAGGATCCCTGAACAGAAACTTTTCTAGTAATCACCTGTCAGGGTCCTAGGTGAGACACTTCATGATTGCTACACAGACAGATCCCACAGATTGCAACTAACCACAGTCTCATTCTTGTCGTGAAAACATCTGTACCACTGTTCCCTCCAACATCTGAAGTATTCTGAGACGAGGTAGACACTGTGGAGCATCACAGGTGTTGAACTTCCAGTATGTGTCATAGAGGCCTAAGTGCCTTACCTTGTCCTTCACTCACAGGATGCAACTTTCCGCTGTCCGTCCTTGTTCTATCTTTTTTCTTCCACTGGAAAGTCACTGTGAGAAGTGATTTTCCGCCTGAAGGAGTTTACCTTAAACAGAACTTGCTATAGTCCAACGGATAGGCGTCCAAGTTAGAGCCCTATGTGCACCTATAGAAGTTACCACAGTGTCACTGCCAAGAGCTTTTTTCTTTGACAGACGCAACACTGCAACGAATCCTTCCTAAAGCATACTTCCCTCACAATGTTGGAAGATTTTTGACACAGAAAGAAAGTGCGGATGACCATTGGTCGTGAACATCCAATTTGTTTTGAGATGCCTAAGTGCCATAGCCTGCAATTTACTCACAGTACCTAATGTGCCCATTGTCCGTCCGTGTTCTATGTTCATTCCTCAAAGGAGAAGACACTGTTATGAATGAGCACGCCCCTGAAGTAGGATCCCTGAACAGATACCCTCCTAAGAATCACCTGTCAGGGTCTTGTATGAGACACTTCATCATTGCTATACAGAGATGGTCCACAGTCTCCAACTTAGCACAGACTCATCTCTATAGTGACAATGTACTATAGCACCGTTCTCTCGTACATTTGAAGTTTTCTGAGTCAGGTAGACACTGTGGAACATCACAGGTGTTGAACTTCCAGTATGTGTCAATGAGTGCTATGTGCATTACCCTGTCCTTCATTCACAGGATGCAACCTTCCCGCTGTCCGTCCATTTTCTATCTTCTTTCCTCCATTGGAAAACACTGAGAGATGTGAGATTTCGACTGAAAGAGTTTACCTTAAACAGAACTTGCTATAGTCCAACATAGACTTCTGAGACTGGAGCCCTATGTGCGCCTATTGCAGTTACCACAGAGTCATTCCCAAGAGCTTCCATTTTGACAGACGAAACACGGCAACGAATCCCTCCTAAAGCACACATCCCTCACAATGATGGAAGCATTTTTACACAGAAAGAGAGTGCGGATGACCACTGGTCGTGAACATCCAATATGTGTTTGGAATGCCTAATAGCCATTGACTACATATTGCTAACATTACCTAGTGTGCCCATTGTCCGTCCGTGTTCGATCTTCATTATTCAAAGTAGAAGACACTGTTATGAATGAGCACGCACCTGAAGTAGGATCCCTGAACAGAAACCTTCCTAAGTATCACCCGTCAGGGTCTGGTATGATGCACCTCTTGATTGCTACATAGAGAAGTCCCACAGTGTACAACTTAGTACAGACTCATCCCTGTCAGAGGAATGTACAGTATCAGAGATCTCTCGTACATTTGAAGTGTTCTGAGTCGAGGAAGGCAATGTGGGACATCACAGGTGTTGAACGTCCAGTATGGGTCATGGAGGCATAAGTGCCTTACCATGTCCTGCACTCACAGGATGCAACCTCCCAATTTCCATCCTTGTTCTATCTTCTTTCGCCCACTGGAAATACACTTTGAGAAGTGCGATTCCGCCTGAGGGAGTTTCCTTTAAACAGAACTTGCTATAGTCCAACGGATAGACGTAAGAGATTGTAGCCCTATGTTCGCCTATTGCAGTTGCCACAGAGTCACTCCCAAGAGTTTCCTTCTTTAACAGACGCAGCACTGCTACGAATCCCTCCTAAAGCACACTTCCCTCAAAATGTTGGAAGCGTTTTTGACACAGAAGGAAAGTGCGGATGACCACCTATAGGGAACATCCAATATGTGTTTGAGATGGCTAAGCGCCATAACCTACATTTTACTCATAGTAACTAATGAGCCCATAGTCCGTCCGTGTTCTATCTTCATTCCTCAAAGGAGAAGACAGTGTCATTAAAGAGTACACACCTGAAGTAGGATACCTGAACAGAAACGTTCCTAAGAATAACCTGTCAGGGCCCTATGTGAGACACTTCATGATTGCTACACAGACAGGTCCCACAGATTCCAACTTAGCACAGTCTCAATCCTGTCATGAGAACGTACTGTACCACAGTTCCCTCGTACATTTGAAGTGTTCTGAGTCGAGGAAGACACTGTGGAACATCACAGGATTTGAACGTCCAGTATGTGTTATAGAGTGCTTCGTGCATTACCCTGACCTTCAATCACAGGATGCAACCTTCCCGCTGTCCTGCCTTGGTCTATCTTCTTTCCTCCACTGGAAAGACACTGTGAGAAGTGAGATTCTGTCTGAAGGAGTTTCCTTTAAACAGAACTTGCTATAGTCCAACAGATAGACGTAAGAAATTAGAGCCCTATGTGCGCCTAATGCAGTTATCACAGAGTCAGTCCCAAGAGCTTCATTCTTTGACAGAGGCAACAGTGCAACGATTCTCTCCTAAAGCACACTTCCCTCACAATGTTGGAAGCATTTTTACCACAGAAAGATAGTGCGGATGACTACAGTTCGTGAACATCCAATATATGTTTGGGATGCCTAAGCGTCAGAGACTACACTTTACTCACAGTACCTAATGTGCCCATAGTCTGTCAGTGCTCTATCTTCATTCCACAAATGAGAAGACACTGTTATGAATGAGCACGACCCAAAACAGAAACCTTCCTAAGAATCACATGTCAGGGTCCTGTATGAGATACTTCATGATTGCTACACAGACTGGTCCAACAGTGTCCAACTTAGCACAGACTCATCCCTGTCGTGAGAAAGTACTGTAGCACAGTTCCCTCGTACATTTGATTATTCTGAGACGATGTAGACACTGTGGAAAATCACAGGTATTTAACTCCAGTATGTGTTATAGTGGTGTAAGTGCCTTATCCTGTCATTAACTCACAGGATGTAAACTTTCCTCTGTCCTTCCTTGTTCTAACTTCTTTCCTCCACTGGAAAAAAACTGTGAGCTGTGAGAACCTGCCTGAAGGTGATTCCCTTAAACAGAACTTGCTATAGTCCAACGGAGAGACGTACGGGACTGTAGCCCTATGTGTGCCTATTGAAGTTACCACATAGTCAATCCCAAGAACTGCCTTCTTTGACAGACACAACACTGCAACGATTCCCTCCTAAAGCACACATCCCTCACAATGATGGAAGCATTTTTGCCACAGAAAGAAAGTGCGGATGACCACTGGTCGTGAACATTCAGTATGTGTTTGGGATGCATAAATGTCTTAGTCTGCAATTTACTCATAGTACCTAATGAGCCCATAGTCTGTCCGTGTTCTATCTTCATTCCTCAAATGAGAAGACACTGTTATGAATGAGTACGCACCTGAAGAAGGATCTCTGAACAGAATACTTCCTACGAATCACATGTCAGGGTCCTGTATGAGACCCTTCATGATGCCTACACAGACAGGTCCCACAGATACCAACGTAGCAAAGTCCCATTCCTGTCGTAGGAACGTAGTGTACCACAGTTCCCTCGTACATTATAAGTGTTCTGAGACGAGGTAGACACTGTGGAACATCACAGGTGTTGAACATCCAGTATGTGTCATAGAGTGCTACGTGTATTACCCTGTCCTTCACTAAGAGGATGCAACCTTCCCATTGTCCGCCCTTGTTCTATCTTCTTTCCCCCACTGGAAAGACACTGTGAGAAGTGAGATTCCGTCTGAAGGATTTTCCCTTAATCAGAACTTGCTATAGTCCAACGGATAGTCGTACGAGATTGTAGCCCTATGTGGGCCTATTGAAATTACCACAGGGTCAGTACCAAGAGCTTCCTTCTTTGACAGACGCAACACTTCAACGAATCCCTCCTAAAGCACACATCCCTCACAATGATGTAAGCGTTTTCGCCACAGAAAGAAAGTGCGGAGACCACTGGTCTGAACATCCAATATGTGTTTGGGATGCGTAAGCACCATAGCCTGCACTTTACTCACAGTACCTAATGTGCCCATTGACCGTCCGTCTTCTATCTTCATTCGTCAAAGGAGAAGACACTGTTATGAATGAGCACGCACCTGAAGTAGGATCCCTGAACAGAAACCTTCCTAAGAATCACCTGTCAGGTTCCTGAATGAGACACATCCTGATTGCTACGCAGACTGGTCCCAGAGTGTGCAACTTAGCACAGACTCATCCATGTCATGAAAATGTACTGTATCAGAGTTTCCTCTACATTTGAAGTGTTCTGAGTCGAGGTAGACACTGTGGAACATCACAGTGTTGAACTACGAGTATGTGTCATAGAGCCCTAAGTGCCTTACCGTGTCCTTCACTCACACGATGCAACCTTCCCGCTATCCGTCCTTGTTCTATCTTCTTTCCTCCACTGCAAAGACACTGTGAGAAGTGATATTTCACAAGAAGGAGTTTCGCTTAAACAGAACTTGCTATAGTCCAACACATAGACGTCCGAGATTGGAGCCCTATAGGCGCCTATTGCAGTTACCACAGAGTCACTCCCAAGAGCTTCCTTCTTTGAAAGACGCAACACTGCAACGAATCCGCCCTAAAGCACACTTCCCTCACAATGTTGGAACTGTTTTTGCCACAGGAAGAGAGTGCGGTTGACCACTGGTCGTGGACATCCAATATGTGTTTGGGATGCCTAAGCGCCATAGCCTGCACTTTACTCACAGTACCTAATGTGCCCATAGTCCGTCCGTGTTCTATCTTCATTCCTCAAAGGAGAAGACAGTGTTAAGAAAGAGTACGCACCTGAAGTAGGATCCCTGAACAGAAACTTTCCTAAGAATCACCTGTCAGGGCCCTATGTGAGACACTTAATGATTGCTACATAGACAGGTCCCACAGATTCCAACTTAGCACAGTCTCAGTCCTGTCCTGAGAACGTACTGTACCACAGTTCCCTCGTACATTTGAAGTGTTCTGAGTTGAGGAAGACACTGTGGAACATCACAGGTGTTGAACTTCCAGTATGTGTTATAGAGTGCTTCGTGCATTACCCTGACCTTCACTCACAGGATGCAACCTTCCCGCTGTCTGTCCTTGATCTATCTTCTTTCCTCCACTGGAAAGACACTGTGAGAAGTGAGATTCTGCCTGAAGGAGTTTCCTTTAAACAGAACTTGCTATAGTCCAACAGATAGACGTAAGAGACCGGAGACCTTTGTGCGCCTAATGCAGTTACCACAGAGTCAGTCCCAAGAGCTTCCTTCTTTGACAGACGCAACACTGCAACGATTCTCTCCTAAAGCACACTTCCCTCATAATGTTGGAAGCGTTTTTACCACGGAAGAGATTATGCTGAGTGAAATCAGTCAAGCAGAGAGAGTCAATTATCATATGGTTTCACTCATTTGTGGAGCATAACCAATAGCATGGAGGACAAGGGGCATTAGAGAGTAGTAGGGAATTTGGGTAAATTGGAAGGGGAGGTGAACCATGAGAGACTATGGACTCTGAAAAACAATCTGAGGGGTTTGAAGTGGCGGGGGGGTGGGAGGTTGGGGTACCAGGTGGTGGGTATTATAGAGGGCACAGCTTGCATGGAGCACTGGGTGTGGTGAACAAATAATGAATACTGTTTTTCTGAAAATAAATAAATTGGGGGAAAAAAAAAGGAAAGTGCGGATGACTACAGTTCGTGAATATCTAATATGTGTTTGGGATGCCTAAGCGTCATAGACTGCACTTTACTCACAGTACCTAATGTGCCCATAGTCTGTCAGTGCTCTATCTTCATTCCACAAATGAGAAGACACTGTTATGAATGAGCATGACCCAAAACAGAAACCTTCCTAAGAATCACATGTCAGGGTCCTGTATGAGACACTTCATGATTGCTACACAGACTGGTCCAACAGTATCCAACTTAGCACAGACTCATCCCTGTCATGAGAACGTACTGTAGCACCGTTCCCTCATACATTTGATTATTCTGAGATGAGGTAGACACTGTGGAACATCACAGGTGTTGAACTTCCAGGATGTGTTATAGTGGTGTAAGTACCTTACCCTGTCCTTCACTCACAGGATGCAACATTCCCGCTTTCCATCCTTGTTCTACCTTCTTTCCTCCACTGGAAAGACAGTCTGAGAATAGAGAATCCACCTGAAGGAGTTTCCGATACACAGAACCTGCTAGTCCAACGGATAGACGTACGAGACAGGAGCCCTATGTGCGCCTATTGAAGTAACGACAGATTCAGTCTCAAGAGCTTCCTTCTTTGACAGACGCAACACTGCAATTAATCCCTCCTAAAGCACACATCCCTAACAATGATGGGAGCGTTTTTGCCACAGAAAAAAAATGCAGATCACCACTGGTCGTGAACATCCAATATGTGTTTGGAATGCCTAAGCGCCATAGCCTGCACTTTACTAAGAGTACCTAATGTGCCCATTGTCCGTCTGTGTTCTATTTTCATTCTTCAAAGGAGAAGACACTTTTCTAAATGAGCACGCACCTGAAGTAGGATCCCTGAACAGAAACTTTCCTAGGAATCACCTGTCAGGGTCTTGAATGAAACACTTTATGATTGCTACACAGACCGGTCCCACAGTGCCCAACGGAGCACAGACTCATCCCTGTCATGATAACGTACTGTAGCACCGTTCCGTCGTACATTGGACGTATTCTGAGATGAGGTAGACACTGTGGGAGATCACAGGTGTTGAAATACTGTATGTGTCAAAGAGGTCTAAGTGTCTTACCCTGTCATTCACTCACAGGATGTAAACTCTTCTCTGTCCCTCCTTGTTCTATCTTCTTTACTCTACTGGAAAGACACTGTGAGAAGTGAGATTCCGCCTGAAGGATTTAACCTTAAAAAGAACTTGCTATAGTCCAACCGATAGACATCCGAGACAGGAACACTATGTGCGCCTATTGCAGTTACCACAGAGTCAGTCCCAAGAGCTTCCTTCTTTGACAGTCACAACACTGCAACGAATCCCTCCTAAAGCACACTTCTGTCACAATGTGGAAGCGTTTTTGCCACAGAAAGAAAGTGCGCATGACCACTGGTCCTGATATCCAATATGTGTTTGGGATGCGTAAGCGCCATAGCCTGCACTTTACTCACACTACCTAATGTGTCTATTGTCTGTCCGTGTTCTATCTTCATTGCTCAAAGGAGAAGACACTGTTATGAATGAGCACACACCTGAAGTAGGATCCCTGAACAGAAACCTTCCTAAGAAACACCTGTCAGGGTCCTGTATGAGACACTTCATGATTGCTACCCAGAATGGTCCCACATTGTCCAACTTCGCAAAGACTCATCCCTGTCGTGTAAACGTACTGTATCACCGTTCCCTCCTACACTTGACGTGTTGTGAGACGAGGTAGACACTGTGGAACAACACAGGTGTTGAACTTCCAGTATGTGTCATAGAAGCCTAAGTGCCATACCCTATATTCACTCGCAGGATATAAACTTCTCTCTGTCCCTCCTTGTTCTATCTTCTCTCCTCCACTGGAAAGACACTGTGAGAAGAGAGATTCCGTATGAAGGAGTTTCCCTTAAACAGAACCTGCTATAACCAAAGGATAGATGTACGAGACTGTAGCCCTATGTGAGCCTATTGAAGTAACCACAAATTCAGTCCCAAGAGCTTCCTTCTTTGACAGACGCAACACTGCAACGAATCCCTCCTAAAGCACACATCCCTCACAATGATGGAAGCGTTTTTGCCACAGAAAGAAAGTGCAGATGACCACTGGTCGTGAACATCAATATGTGTTTGGGATGCCTAAGTGCCATAGCCTGCAATTTACTCACAGTACCTAATGTGCCCATAGTCCGTCCGTGTTCTATCTTCATTCCTCAAAGGAGAAGACACTACTCTGAATGAGTACCCACTTGAAGTGGGATCCCTGAACAGAAACCTTCCTAAGAATCACCTGTCAGGTTCCTGAATGAGACACACCCTGATTGCTACGCAGACTGGTCCCAGAGTGTGCAACTTAGCACAGACTCATCCCTGTCGTGAGAACGTAATGTAGCACCATTTTCTCGTAAATTTGAACTGTTCTGAGACGAGGTAGACACTCTGGAACATCACAGGTGTTGAACTTCCAGTATGTGACATAATGGCCTTAGTGCCTTCCTCTGTCTTTCACTCACAGGATGCGACCTCCCAGCTCTCCGTCCTTGTTCTATCTTCTTTCCTCCACAGGAAAGACACTGTGTGAAGTAAGATTCCTCCTTAAGTAGTTTCCCTTTAACAGAACATGCTATAGTCCAACGGATATACGTCAGGGACTGGACCCCTATGTGTGCCTATAGCAGTTACCACATAGTCAGTCCCAAGAGCTTCCTTCTTTGACAGATGCAACACTGCAATGAATCCCTCCTAAAGCACACTCCCCTCACAATGTTGGAAGCGTTTTCGACACAGAAAGAAAGTGCGGACGACCACTGGTCCTGAACATTCAATATGTGTTTGGGATGCCTAAGCGCCATAGCCTGCACTTTTCTCAGAGTACCTAGTGTGCCCATAGACTGTCCGTGTTCTATCTTCATTCCTCAAAGGAGAAGTCCCCGTTATGAATGAGCACGCACCTAAAGTAATGATCCCTGATCATATACCTTCCTAAGAATCCCCTGTTACTGTCCTGTATGACACACTTCATGATTGCTACACAGAGAAGTCACTCAGTTTACATTTTTTTTATTTAAATAGTTTTTATTTTATTTTCAATTTATTTATTTTCAGAAAACATTATTCATTATTTTTTACCACACCCAGTGCTCCATGCAAGCCTTGCCCTCTATAATACTCACCACTTGGTACCCCAACTTCCCATCCCCTGCCACTTCAAACCTCTCAGATTGTTTTTCAGAGTCCATAGTTTTTCATGGTTCACCTTCCCTTCCAATTTACCCAAATCCCGACTCCTCTCTAACGCCTCTTGTCCTCCATGCTATTTGTTATGCTCCACAAATGAGTGAAACCATATGATAATTGACTCTCTCTGCTTGACTTATTTCACTCAGCATAATCTCCTCCAGTCCCGTCTATGTTGCTACAAATGTTGGGTATTCATCCTTTCTGATGGAGGCATAATACTCCATAGTGTATATGGACCACATCTTCCTTATCCATTCATGGGTTGCAGGGCATCTTGGTTCTTTCCATAGTTTGGCGACTGTGGCCATTGCTGCTATAAACTTTGGGGTACAGATGGCCCTTCTTTTTTTTTTCCAATTTCTCTATATACAGAAAAACTGTATTCATTATTTTTTTACCACACCCAGTGCTCCATGCAAGCCGTGCCCTCTATAATACCCACCACCTGGTACCCCAACCTCCCACCACCCCGCCACTTCAAACCCCTCAGACTGTTTTTCAGAGTCCATAGTCTCTCATGGTTCACCTCCACTTCCAATTCACCCAAATTCCCTACTCCTCTCTAACGCCCCTTTTACTCCATGCTATTTGTTATGATCCACAAATAAGTGAAACCATATGATAATTGACTTTCTCTACTTGACTTATTTCACTAAGCATAATCTCTTCCAGTCCCTTCCATGTTGCTACAAAAGTTGGGTATTCATCATTTCTGATGGAGGCATAATACTCCATAGTGTATAAGGACCACATCTTCCTTATGCATTCATCCGTTGAAGGACATCTTGGTTCTTTTCATAGTTTGGTGACTGTGGCCATGTTGCTATAAACACTGGGGTACAGATGGCCCTTCGTTTCACGACATCTGTATCTTTGGGGTAAATACCCAGGAGTGCAATTGCAGGGTCATAGGGAAGCTCTATTTTTAATTTCTTGAGGAATCTCCACACTGTTTTCCAAAGAGGCTGCACCAACTTGCATTCCCACCAACAGTGTAAGAGGATTCCCCATTCTGCACATACTCTCCAACACATGCTGTTTCCAGTTTTGTTATTTTTGGCCATTCTAACTGGTGTAAGGTGATATCTCAATGTGGTTTTAATTTGAATCTCCTTGAGGGCTAATGATGATGAGCATTTTTTCATGTGTCTGATAGCCATTTGTATGTCTTGATTGGAGAAGTGTCTGTTCATATCTTCTGCCCATTTTTTGATGTATTTTTCTGTTTTGTGTGGGTTGAGTTGGAGGAGTTCATTATAGATCCTGTATATCAACCTTTTGTCTGTACTGTCATTTGCAAATACCTTCTCCCATTCCGTGGGTTGTCTCTTTGTTTTTTTGACTGTTTCCTTTCCTGTGCAGAAGCTTTTGATATTGATGAAGTCCCAGAAGTTTATTTTCGCTTTTGTTTCCTTTGCCTTTGGAGACATATCATGAAAGAATTTGCTGTGGCTGATATCAAAGAGATTACTGCCTATGTTCTCCTCTAAGATTCTGATGGATTCCTGTCTCACGTTGAGGTCTTTTATCCATTTTGAGTTGATCTTTGTGTACGGTGTAAGAGAATGGTCGAGTTTCATTCTTCTACATATAGCTGTCCAATTTTCCAATCACCATTTATTGAAGAGACTGTCTTTTTTCCACTGTATATTTTTTCCTGTTTTGTCAAATATTAATTGACCATAGAGTTGAGGGTCCATATCGGGGCTCTCTACTCTGTTCCACTGGTCTATGTGTCTGTTTTTATGCCAGTACCATGCTGTCTTGGTGATCACAGCTTTGTAATAAAGCTTGAAATCAGGTAAGGTGATGCCGCCAGCTTTATTTTTGTTTTTCCACATTTCCTTAGCGATTCGGGGTCTCTTCTGATTCCATACAAATTTTAGGATTATTTGCTCCAGCTCTTTGAAGAATGCCGGTGAAATTTTGATCGAATTGGCATTAAAAGTATAGATTGCTCTGGGCAGTAGAGACATTTTCACAATGTTTATTCTTGGGGTGCCTGGGTGGCTCAGTGGCTTAAGCCGCTGCCTTCGGCTCAGGTCATGATCTCAGGGTCCTGGGATCGAGTCCCGCATTGGGCTCTCTGTTTGGCAGGGAGCCTGCTTCCCTCTCTCTCTCTGCCTGCCTCTCCATCTACTTGTGATTTCTCTCTCTCAAATAAATAAATAAAATCTTTAAAAAAAAAAACAACAATGTTTATTCTTCCGATCCAATAGCATGGAATGGTCTTCCATCTTTTTGTGTCTTCTTCAGTTTCTTTCATGAGTGTTCTAAAGTTCCTCAAGTACAGATCCTTTACATCTTTAGTTAGGTTTATTCCAAGGTATCTTATGGTTCTTGGTGCTATAGTAAATGGAATTGATTCTCTAATTTCCCTTTCTGTATTTTCATTTTTAGTGTATAAGAAAGCCACTGATTTCTGCACATTGACTTTGTATCCTGCCACGTTTCTTAATTGCTATATGAGTTCTAGTAGTTTGGGGGTGGAGTCTTTTGGGTTTTCCATATAATGAATCATGTCATCTGCGAAGAGAGAGAGTTTGACTTCTTCATTACCAATTTGGATACCTTTTATTTCTCTCTGTTGTCTGATTGCTGTTGCTAGGACTTCTAATACTATGTTGAACAAGAGTGGTGAGAGTGGGCATCCTTGTCTTGTTCCTTATCTCAATGGGAAGGCTGCAAGCTTTTTCCCATTGAGGATGATATTTGCTGTGGGTCTTTCATAGATAGATTTGATGAGGTTCAGGGATGTTCCCTCTATCCCTATACTTTGAAGCCTTTTAATAAGGAATGGATTTTGGATTTTGTCAAATGCTTTTTCTGCATCAATTGAGAGGACCATGTGGTTCTTCTCTCTTCTCATATTAATTTGTTGTATCACATTGATTGATTTGTGAATGTTGAACCATTCTTGTAGCCCAGGGATGAATCCCACCTGATCATGGTGGATAATCTTTTTAATGTGCTGTTGGATCCTGTTGGCTAGGATCTTGTTGACAATCTTAGCATCCATATTCATCAGTGATATTGGTCTGAAATTCTCCTTTTTGGTAGGGTCCTTGCCTGGTTTGGGGATCAGGGTAATGCTGGCTTCATAGAAAGAGTCTGGAAGTTTTCCTTCTGCTTCAATTTTTTGAAACAGCTATAGGAGAATAGGTGTTATTTCTTCTTGCAAGGTTTGTTAGAATTCCCCAGGGAATCCGTCAGGTCCTGGGCTCTTGTTTTTTGGGAGGTTTTTGATCACTGATTCAATCTCGTTATTAGATATCGTTCTATTAAGGTTGTCGATTTCTTCCTGGTTCAATTTTGGTAGTTTATATTTTTCCAGGAATGCATCCATTTCATCTAGGTTGATAAGCTTATTGGCATATAACTGTTGATAATAACTTCTGATGATTGTTTCTACTTCCTTGGCGTTAGTTGTGATCTCTCCCTTTTCATTCATAATTTTATGAATTTGGGATTTCTCATTTTTCTTTAAAAGATTTTATTTATTTATTTGACAGAGAGAGATCACAAGTAGGCAGAGAGGCAGGCAGAGAGAGAGAGGAGGAAGCATGCTCCCTGCAGAGCAGAGAGCCCGATGCGGGACTCGATCCCAGGACCGTGAGATCATGACCTGAGCCGAAGGCAGCGGATTAACCCACTGAGCCACCCAGGCACCTGATTTCTCACTTTTCTTTCGGATTAATGTAGCCAGTGGCTTATCGATCTTATTGAGTCTTTCAAAAAACCAGCTTCTAGTTTCATTGATACGTTCTACTGTATCTCTGGTTTCTCCCTCATTGATCTCAGCTCTAATCTTGATAATTTCCCTTCTTATGGGTGGAGTTGGTTTGATTTGTTGTTGATCCTCCAGTTCTTTAAGGTGTAGAGACAGCTGGTGTGTTCTGGATTTTTCAATTTTTTTTGAGCGAGGCTTGGATGGCTATATATTTTCCCCTTAGGACCGCCTTTGCTGTATCCCATAGGTTTTGGACCGAAGTGTCTTCATTCTCATTGGTTTCCATGAATTGTTTCAGTTCTTCTTTGATCTCCTGGTTGATCCAAGCATTCTTAAGCAAAGTGGTCTTTAGCTTCCAGGTGTTTGAGTTCCTTCGGAACTTTTCCTTGTGATTGAGCTCCAGTTTCAAAGCATTGTGATCTGAGAATATGCAGGGAATCATCTCAGTCTTTTGGTATTGGTTGAGTCCTGATTTGTGACCCATTATGTGGTCTATTCTGGAGAAGGTTCCGTGTGCACTTGAGATGAAGGAGCTTTCTGCTGTTTTAGGGTGGAATGTTCTGTATATATCTATGAGGTCCATCTGGTCCAATTGTCATTCAATGCTCTTGTTTCTTTATTGATTTTCTGCTTCAATGATCTGTCTAATTCTGAAAGAGGCGTGTTAAGATCTCCTATGATTAGTATATTCATATCAATATGACTCTTTATCTTGATTAACAGTTTTCTTAAGTAATTGGCTGCTCCCATATTGGGAGCATAGATATTTACAATTGTTAGATCATTTGGTGGATTGTCCCTTTAAGTATTATGTAGTGTCCTTCTGTATCTCTGACTACAGTCTTTAGTTTGAAGTCTAATTTATCTGATATGAGAATCGCTACCCCAGACTTCTTTTGAGTCCCATTGGCATGAATGATGCTTCTCCACCCCTTCACTTTCAGTCTGCGTGTATCTTTAGGTTCAAAATGGGTCTCTTGTAGACAGCATATGGATGGGTCCTGTCGTTTTATCCAATCTGCAACCGTGTGCCATTTTATGGGTGCATTTAGGCCATTCACATTGAGAGTGATTATTGAGAGATACATTTTTATTGACATCGAGTTACCTTTGAAGTCTTTCTTTCTGTATACTGTCTTTATATTTCTGTTCAATGCTATTCTTGGGATTTTTCCTCTTTTATAGAACCCCCCCTTAATATTTCCTGCAGTATCGGCTTGGTGGTTGCATAGTCTTTTAAGCCTTGCCGGTCTTGGAAACTCTTTATCTCTCCATCCATTTTGAATGTCAGTCTTGCTGGATAAAGTATTCTTGGCTGCATGTTCTTCTCATTTAGTGCCCTGAATATATCTTGCCAGCCTCTTCTGGCTTGCCAGGTCTCTGTGGACAGGTCTGACGTTATTCAGATGGGCTTCCCTCTGTAAGTAAGGAGCCTCTTTGCCCTGGCGGCTTTCAAGAGATTATACCTATAATTATAATTTCTCAATTTGACTATCAGGTGTCGTGAAGTTTTTATGGAATGTATAATCTTGGGTGGAGATCGTTCAGCCTTACTACATGAACGCTGGTTTCATTCGCGAGATTCGGAAAATTTTCATGAAGGACTTGTTCCACGATATCTTCTAGACTTCTTTCTTTCTCCTCCCTTTCAGGATTTCCAATAATTCTGATGTTGGAACGCCTCTTGGCATCATTTATTTCCCTGATTCTACTTTCGTGGGATCTAAGCTTTTTGTTCCAGGCTTCCTCCTGATCCTTTCTCTCTATCTGTTTGTCTTCCAGATCACTAATTTTATCTTCTGTCTCAGTTACCCTAGCTTTGAGAGTGTTTAGATTAGATTGGAACTCATTGAGAGCATTGTGGACCTCCTCCCTGGTAGCTTTAAGCTCCGCCCTAACACTGTGAACATCCTGTCTGGTCGCTTTCATTTCGGCCCTAATCAATTCTGTTTGGTCATCCATGGCCAACGTAGCTATTGCCTGGATAATTGTTAGCCTGAATTCTCTTTACGACATATTGTCTATGTTGATAGCCGTTAGCTCTGTTGCAGAAGGTCCATCCTCTGTATTTTTCTACTGTTGGTCATTCCTCCTCCTAGTCATTTTGGTGGGAGAAGACTGATTAGATGTAGCTGGATGTATCAACTCTGCTGCAGTCAAGGTGCACCCTGGAACACTTCTGAGCAATCAGGATTCCCCACCCAAACGAGATCAAAAGAAAAGAAAAAGAAAAAGAAAAAAAAAAAGATGAAAAAGAAAAAGAAAAAAAAGAGAGAGAGAGAGAGAGAGAGACAGGAAAGAAAGGGAAGATGAAAAAGAAGGTTCAGCCCAGATGGGTCCCAAGGTAAGATTTATGAAGTAGACAAACAAAAAGAGATAGAAAGACTGATACAATTATATGGCGAGAGAAAGAAGAAAAGAAAAATATATATATGTGTATGCAAATAAAGAAAGAACCGCGTCAAAAAGAACCACAAGTGTAAAATTTATATGCTATCAGGACAAACACTAAAAACACAGAAACCCTGGTGGAAGAAGATGGGAGAGTTCTTATAAATTCTCAGTGTGTGGAAGGAAGATTGTTTTGATTCTTCCTGGATGTATCTTGATATCTTTGTTAAAGGACTCAACTTTCCTAAGATAAAGGGGATTAAAAATTGGTTTACCTATAGGGGTAGTATTGATTGGGGAAAAGGGATTACTTTGAAGTTAACTCTATATGAATATCAGAAGGTAAAAATAAAAAGGAATATACTAGACTAAACTAAACTAAAATTTTAAAAAAGAAATTCAAAAATAATGCAAAAGAAAAACATAGGTGTGTGTATCAAAAAGTTCAGGTTAGAAAGATATTATGGAATTTGATGTACTGTACAGATTGCTGTGATGGTAAATAAGTTAAAAAAAATTACCTATGTGTAAAAAAAAAAAAAAAATAAAAACTTGAACCCGAATAGTGGAAACGAGTGAACATTACAAGTTTTCCTATGAAGTAGAGGTCGTTCTCTTGTAGTCCAAGGGGGTGGGCTTTGGGGAAACTGGTTTTTTCAGGCTTTTGTTCTCTGGCGGTTTTTTTGATTGTTCACTTTTTTCCCTCTCACCTTGACCGCCTTTGATGGTTTTTGTAGTATTAGAAAAAATGGGGTTTGAAGTGGGGGGGGGGTGGGAGGTTGGGGTACCAGGTGGTGGGTATTATAGAGGGCACAGCTTGCATGGAGCACTGGGTGTGGTGAAAAAATAATGAATACTGTTTTTCTGAAAATAAATAAAGTGGGGAAAAAAAAAAAAAAGAAAAAATCAAACCGCACCCTGATCTCCGTCTCAGAGAGAAACCACAATCTGGGTGCTGAAGCTGAATAAATTCCCCCTTGGCCGCTGGCAGTGCAGGTTCCAAGTTGCAGACACTGGGGGCGCAGGATCTTTTTCTTGTACCCAAAGTGGAGGCTGTTTCGGAGCTCCCGACCGCCACAGAGGTTCCAAGCAGCGATCGCACACTGAGATTTTGTTGCCGGCACCGGGCTGGGAGTGCCCGGATTGCGCGCACCTGTTTTCAGAGGCGGCTGTGGGTCGGGCGCGCGTCTGGGGCACTGAGAACGGGGCGCTGGTCCATAAGCCCCATGCTGGGCTTTTGCGTGCCTCTGTCAGGGGAAGAGTTTCGCGCGCGCACGGCTTAGGCTTTGAAACACTAGCGCGGGACAAGGAACGCCGGCCGGGCCTCAGTAACTCAGGGGAGCTTGAGGGACGTGCGCACGTATCTCGAGCTTTGTGCTAGGGCTAGCACGGGTTCTGCAGACCGGCATGGCTCCCATTCCCTCACAGGAGCGGGTAATCACGCGCTCTGGGGCACGATGGCCGCGTAGGGACCAGGAGCTGGTTTCTCCGCCACACTCCCTCTCCCTCAGCGCCGGGGAGGCCGTCTGGAACCAGGGACATAAGCCCTGTCCCTAGCCTCCCCGATTCCCACAATTTCCCCCCCGCGATCCTTTGCTCTTTTGGAGTGCTTTCAACCAGTCTCCAAGTTAATGCTGGTCCCCAGACGCAGGGCACTCTCGCTCGTATTGGGGTATTATTTTCCCAGCGGTCGCCACTGGTGGCTCCCTCCCCCTTTTGTTTATCTTCCGATATCAGTCTGCTATTCCCATTCCACTTTACCTGCTCACTGGCGTCCTCTGCCCCTGTAGATATCCAGATGTGTATAATTCTGATCTCAGGCTGATTTCATGGGTGATCGGAGTTCGTTGGTAGGTAATCAGCTCACTTTGGGGTAGCAGCTGAAAAGGCGCCTCATCCTACTACCCCGCCATCTTGTCCCCCTTCAAATGTCTAGTCCCTCAGTTTACAACTTACCACAGACTCATCCCTTTAGTGAGAACGTATTATATCAGAGTTCTCTCGTACATTTGAAGTGTTCTAAGTCGATGTGGACACTGTTGAACATCACAGGTTTTGAACTTCCAGTATGTGTCATAGAGGCCTAAGTGCCTTCCCCTGTCTTTTACTCACAGGATACAAACTACCCGCTGTCCGTCCGGTTCTATCTTCTTTCCTCCACTGGAAAGACACTGTGAGAAGTTAGATTCCACCTGAAGGAATTTCCCTTAAACAGAACTTGCTATAGTCCAACGGAAAGACGTACGAGAATGTAGCCCTATGTGCGCCTAATGAAGTTACCACATAGTCAGTCCCAAGAGCTTCCTTTTTTGACAGACGAAAAACTGCAATGAATCCCTCCTAAAGCAAACTTCCCTCACAATGATGGAAGAGTTTTTGACACAGATAGAAAGTGCGGATGACCACTGGTCGTGATCATCCAATATGTGTTTGGGATGCAAAAGCGCCATAGCCTACACATTACGTGCAGTACCTAATGAGCCCATTGTCTGGCCGTGTGCTAACTACATTACTCAAAGGAGAAGACACTGTTATGAATGAGCACGAACCTGAATTAGGATCCCTGAACAGATACCTTTCTAAGAATCACCTGTCAGGGTTTGGTATGAGACACTTCATTATTGCTATACAGAGAAGTCCCACAGTTTTCAACTTAGCACAGACTCATCCCTGTCGTGAGAATGTACTGTATCAGTGTTCCCTTGTACATTTGAAGTGCTGTGAGTTGAGGAAGACATTGTTGAACATCACAGGTGTTGAACTTCCAGTATGTGTCATAGAGGCCTAAGTGCCTTACCCTGTCCTTCACACACAGGATGCAACCTTCCTGCTGTCCGTCCTTGTTCTATCTTATTTCCTCCACTGGAAAGGCACTGTGAGAAGTGATATTCTGCCTGAAGGAGTTTACCTTAAACAGAACTTGCTATAGACCAACGGATATGTGTCCGAGATTAGAGCACTATGTGCGCCTATTGCAGTTACCACACAGTCACTCACAAGAGCTTTCTTCTTTGACAGACGCAACACTGCAACAAATCCCTACTAAAGCACACTTCCCTCACAATGTTGGAAGCGTTTTTGACACAGAAAGAAAATGCAGATGACCACTGGTCGTGAACATCCAAATAGTGTTTGGGATACCTAAGAGCCATAGCCTAGACTCTACTCACAGTACCTAATATGCCCATAATCCGTCCGTGTTCTATCTTCATTCCTCAAAGGAGAAGACACTGTTATGAATGAGTACGCACCTGAAGTAGGATCCATGAACAGAAACCTTCCTAAGAATCACCTGTCAGGTTCCTATGTGAGATACTTCATGACTGCTACACAGACAGGTCGCACAGATTCTAACTTAGCACAGTCTCATTCCTGTCGTGAGAGAGCACTGTACCAGTGTTATAAGACGAGGTACACACTGTGTAACATCACAGATGTTGAACTTTCAGTATGTGTCATAGAGTGCTGCGTGCATTACCCTGTCCTTCACTCACAGGATGCAACCTTCCAGCTTTCCGTCCTAGTTCTATCTTCTTTCCTCCACTGGAAAGACACTTTGAGAAGTGAGATTCCGCCTGAAGGAGTTTCCCTTAAACAGAACTTGCTATAGTCCAACGGATAGTCGTACGAGACTGGAGCCCTATGTGCGCGTATTGCAGTTAACCCACAATCAGTCCCAAGAGCTTCCTTCTTTGAGAGACGCAACACTGCAGCGAATACCTCCTGATGCCCACATCCCTCACAATGATGGAAGCCTTTTTGTCACAGAACGAAAGTGCGGATGCCCACTGGTCGGGAACATCCTATATGTGTTTGGCATGCCAAAGCGCCATAGCCTGCACTTTACTCTCAGTACCTAATGAGCCAATAGTCTGTCTGTGTTCTATCTTCATTCCTCAAAGGAGAAGACACTGTTATGAATGAATACGCACCTGAAGTAGGATCCCTGAACAAAACTTTCCTATGAATCACCTGTCAGGGTCCTATGTGAGACACTTCATGATTGTTACACAGACAGGTTCCACAGATTCCAACTTAGCACCGTCTCATTCCTGTTTGGAACGTACTGTACCACAGTTCCATCGTACATTTGAAGTGTTCAGAGACGAGGTAGACACTGTAGAACATCATAGGTGTGGAACTTCCAGTATGTGCATAGAGTGCTACGTGCATTATGCTGTCCTTCACCCACAGTATGCAACCTTCCCGCTGTCCGTCCTTGTTCAATCTTCTTTCTTCCAATGGAAAGACACTGTAAGAAATGAGATTCTGCCTGAAGGTGTTTCTCTTAAACAGAAATTGCTACAGTCCAACAAATCGACGTACGAGACTCTAGCCCTATGTGCGCCTATTGAAGGAACCACAGAGTCAGTCCCAAGAGCTTCCTTCTTTGACAGACGCAACACTGTAACGATCCCTCATAAAGCACACATCCCTCACAATGATGGAAGGCTTTTTGCCACAGAAAGAAAGTGCGGATGACCACTGGTCGGGAACATCCTATATGTGTTTGGGATGCCTAAGTGCCATAGCCTGCACTTTACTCAGTACATAATGTTCCCATAGTCCATCCGTGTTCTATCTTCATTCCTCAAAGGAGAAGACACTGTTATGAATGAGTACCCACCTGAAGTAGGATCCCTGAACAGATAATTTCCTAAAATCCCCTGTCAGGGTCTGGTATGAGACACTTCATGATTGCTATAAAGAGAAGTCCCACAGTTTCCACCTAGCACAGACTCAACACTGTTGGGACAATGTACTGTATCAGAGTTCCCTCATACTTTTGATGTGTTCTGAGTCGAGGTAGACACTGTATCATCACAGGTGTTGAACTTCGAGTATGTGTCATAAAGGCCTAATTGCCTTACCCTGACCTTCACTCACAGGATTCAACCTTCCCGCTGTCCGTCCTTGTTTTATCTTCTTTCCTCCACTGGAAAGACGCTGTGAGAAGGGAGATTCTGCTTGAAGGAGTTTCCTTTAAACAGAACTTGCTATAATTCAATGGATTGATGTAAGAGACTGTAGCCCTATTTGCGCCTATTGCAGTTATCACATAGTCAGTCCCAAGAGCTTCCTTCATTGACAGACACAACACTGCAACGATTCTCTCCTAAAGCACACTTCCCTCACAAAGTTGGAAGCGTTTTGCCACAGAAAGAATGTGCGGATGACCACTGGTCCTGAACATCTAATATATGTTTGGTATGCCTAAGCGCCATACCCTGCACTTTACTCACAGTACCTAATGTGCCCATTGCCCGTCCGTGTTCTATCTTCATTCCTCAAAGGAGAAGACACTGTTATGAATGAGTACACACCTGAAGTAGGATCCCTGAACAGAAACCTTCCTAAGAATCACATGTCCGTGCCCTTATGAGACACTTCATAATTGCTACACAGACCTGTCCCACAGTGTCCAACTTAGCACAGACTCATCCCTGTCAAGAGATCGTACTGTAGCACCATTCACTCGTACATTTGACGTGTTCTGTAATGAGGTAGACACTGTGGAACATTACTGGGTTTGTACCACCAATATGTGTCATAGAGGCCTTAGTGCCTTACCCTGTCATTCACTCACAGGATGTAAACTTCCCTCTGTCCGTCCTTGTTCTACCTTCTTTCCTCAATGGGAAAGACACTGTGCGAAGTGAGATTCCGCCTGAATGATTTAACCTTAAAAAGAACTTGCTATATTCCAACGGATAATCATCTGAGACAGGAGCCCTATGTGCGCCTATTGCAGCTACCAGAGTCAGTCCCAAGAGCTTCCTTCTTTGACAGTCAAAATACTGCAAAGAATCCCTCCTAAAGCACACTTCCCTCACAATGATGGAAGTGTTTTTGCCAAAGACAGAACGTGCGGATGACCACAGGTGGTGAACTTCCAATATGTGTTTGGGATGCGTAAGAGCCATAGCCTTCCACTTTAGTCACAGTACCTAATGAGCCCATAGACCGTCCGTGTTCTTTCTTCATTCCTCAAAGGAGAAGACACTGCTATGAATGAGCATGCACCTGAAGCAGGATCCCTGAACAGAAACCTTCCTAAGAATCACCTGTCAGAGTCCTGAAGGAGACACTCATAATTGTTACGCAGACCGGTCCCACAGTGTCCATCTGAGCACAGACTCATCCCTGTTGTGAGAATGTACAGTGGCACCGTTCCCTCGTACATTTGAAGTGTTCTGAGATGCGCTAGACACTCTGGATCATCACAGGTGTTGAACTTCCAATATGTGTCATAGAGGCCTAAGTGCCTTACCCTGTCCTTCACTCACAGGATGCAACTTTCCCGCTGTCCATCCTTGTCCGATCTTCTTTCCACCACTGGAAAGACATTGGGAGAAATGAGATTCCGACTGAAGGAGTTTTCCTTAAACAGAACTTGCTATAGTCCAACGGATAGACATACAAGACTGTAGCCCTATGTGCGCCTATTGAAGTAACCACAGAGTCAGTCCCAAGAGCTCCCTTCTTTGACAGATGCAACACTGCAAAGAATCCCTCCTAAGGCACACTTCCCCACTGTGATGGAAGCGTTTTTGACACAGAAAGAAAGTGAGGTTGACCCATGGTCGTGAACATCCAACATGTGTTTGTGATACATAAGGGCCATAGCCTGCACTTTACTCAGTGTACCTTCTTTGACAGGCACATAAAGAGCCCATAGTCCGTCCTTGTTCTATCTTCATTCCGAAAAGGTGATGACACTGTTATGAAAGAGCACGCACCTAAAGTAGGATCCCTGAGCAGAAAACTTCCTAAGAATCACATGTCAGGGTCTGCTATGAGACACTTCTGATTGCTATATAGAGAAGTCCCAGGTTTCCAACTTAGCACAGACTCATCCCTGTCAGGAGAATGTACTATATCAGAGTTCCGTCATACAATTGAAGTGTTCTGGGTCGAGGTAGACACTGTGGAACATCACAGGTGTTGAACTTCCAGTGTGTGTCATAGAGGCCTAAGTGCCTTACCTTGTCCTTCCATCACAGGATGCAATGTTCCCGCTGTCCGTCCTTGTTCTATCTTCTTTCCTCCAATGGAAAGACACTGTGAGAATTGAGATTCTGCCTGAAGGAGTTTACCTTAAACAGAACTTGACATAGTCCAACGGAGAGCCTTAAAAGACTTAGACCTATGTGCGCCTATTGCAGTTATCACAGAGTCTGTCCCAAGAGCTTCCTTCTTTGACAGACGCAACACTGCAACGAATCCCTCCTAAAGCACACATCCCTCACAATGTTGGAAGTGTTTGTGACACAGAAAGAAAATGTGGATGACTACTTCTTGGGAACATCCAATGTGTGTTTGGGATGCGTAAGCGCCATACCTTGCACTTTATCACAGTACATAATGTGCCCATAGTCCGTTCGTGTTCATCTTCATTACTAAAGGAAAAGACACTGTTATGATTGAGCACGCACCTGAAGTAGGATCCCTGAACAGATACCTTCCTAATAATAACCTGCCAGGGTCTGGTATGAGACACTTCATGATTCCAATATAGAGAATTCCCACAGTTTCCAACTTAGCACAGACTCATCCCTGTTGGGAGAATGTACTGTATCAGAGTTCCCTCATATATTTGAAGTGATTTGAGGTGATGACGACACTGTGGAACATCACAGGTATTGAACTTCAGTATGTGTCATAGAGGCCTAAGCATTACCCTGTCCTTCACACACAGGATTCAACCTTCCCGCTTTCCGTCCTTGTTCTATCTTCTTTCCTCCACTGGAAAGAAACTGTGAGAATTGAGATTCCGCCTGATGGAGTTTACCTTAAACAGAACTTGCTATAGTCCAACGGATAGACATCCGAGACTGGAGCCCTATAGGCGCCTATTACAGTTACCACAGAGTCACTGCCAAGAGCTTCCTTCTTTGACAGGCACAACACTGCAACTTATCCCTCCTAAAGCACACTTCCCTCAAAATGTTGGAAGCGTTTTTGACACAGAAAGAAAGTGCGGATGACCACTGGTCGGGTACATCCTGTATGTGTTTGGGATGCCTAAGCGACTTAGCCGGCACTTTTCTCACATTACCAAATGAGCCCAGAGTCCGTCCGTGTTCTATCTTCATTCTCAAAGGAGAAGACACTGTTATGAATGAGTAGCACCTGAAGTAGGATCCCTGAACAGAAACTTTCCTAAGAATCACCTGTCAGGTCCTGAATGTGACACTTAATGATTGCTACGCAGACCTGTCCCACATTGTCCAACTTAGCACAGACTCTTCCCTGTCGTGAGAACATACTGTAGCACCATTCCCTGGTACATTTGAAGTGTTCTGAGACGAGGTAGTCAGTGTGGAACATCACAGGTGTTGAAATTCCAGTATGTGTCATAGAGTCCTAAGTGCCTTACCCTGTCCTTCACTCACAGGAAGCTACATTCCCGTAGTCCGCCCTTGTTCTATCATCTTTCCTCCACTGGAAAGACATTGTGAGAAGTGAGATTCTGCCTGCAGGAGTTTCCTTTAAACAAAAATTGCTATAATACAATGGATAAACTTACGAGACTCTAGCCCTAAGTGCGCCTATCGAAGTAATCACAGAGTCATTCCCAAGAGCTTCCTTCTTTGACAGACGCAACACTGCAACGATTCTCTCCTAAAGCACACTTCCCTCATAATGTTGGAAGCGTTTTTGCCACAGAAAGAAAGTGCGGATGATCACTGGTCGTGAACATCCAATATGTGTTTGGGATGCGTAAGCGCCAAAGCCTGCATTTAGTCACAGTACCTAAAGTGCCCATTGTGCGTCCGTGTTCTATCTTCATTCCTCAAAGGAGAAGACACTGTTATGATTGAGCACGCACCTGTAGTAGGATCCCTGAACAGACACCTTCCTAAGAATCACCTGTCACTTCTGGTATGAGACACTTCATGATTGCTACAAGAGAAGTCCCACAGTTTCCAACTAGCACAGACTCATCCCTGTTGTGAGAATGTCAGAGTCCCTGTACATTTGAAGTGTTCTGAGTTGAGGAAGACACTGTGGAACATCACAGGTGTTGAACATTGAGTATGTGTCATAGACGCCTAAGTGCCTTACACTGTCCTTCACTCACAGGATGCAACCTTACCACTGCCCGTCCTTCTTCTATCTTCTTTCCTCCACTGGAAAGACACTTTGAGAAGTGAGATCTCGCCTGATGGAGTTTCCTTTAACAGAACCTGCTATAGTCCAACGGATAGACATACGAGACCTTAGCCCTATGTGCGCCTACTGAAGTAACCACTGATTCAGTCCCAAGATCTTCCTTCTTATTATTCTTTCCTAAAGCACACATCCCTCACAATGTTGGAAGTGTTATTGCCAAAGAAAAAAAGTGCGGATGACCACTGGTCGTGATCATCCAAATAGTGTTGGGGATGCCTAATCGCCATACCCTACACTTTACTCACAGTACCTAATGTGCGCATTGTCCGTCCGTGTTCTATCTTCATTCCTCTTAGGATAAGACACTGTTATGAATGAGTACGCACCTAAAGTAGGATCCCTGAACATGTACCTTCCTAAGTATCACCTGTCAGGGTCTGGTAAGAGACACTTCATGAATGCTATATAGAGTAGTCCCACAGTTTCCAACTTAGCACAGACTCATCACTGTCGGAGTAATGTACTGTATCAGAGTTCCTCGTATATTTGAAGTGTTCCGAGTTGATGTAGACACTGTGGAACATCACAGGTGTTGAAATACGAGTATGTGTCATAGAGGCCTAAGTGCCTTACCCTGTCCTTCACTCACCGGATGCAACCTTCCCACTGTCCGTCCTTGTTCTATATTCTTTCCTCCACTGGAGAGACACTGTGAGAAGTGAGATTCCGTTTGAAGGAGATTCCATTAAACAGAACTTGCTATATTCCAACGGATAGACGTCAGAGACTGGAGCGCTATGTGTGCCTATAGCAGTTACCACATAGTCAGTCCCAAGAGCTTCCTTCTTTGACAGTCGCAACACTGCAACGAATCCCTCCTAAAGCACACTTCCCTCACAATGTTGGAACCGTTTTTGCTACAGGAAGAAAGTGCGGATGACCACTGGTCGGGAACATCCAATATGTGTTTGGGATGCCTTAGCGCCATGGCCTGCACTTTACTCAAGTACATAATGAGCCCATATTCCGACCGTGTTCTGTCTTCATTCTCAAAGGAGAAGACACTGTTATGAATGAGTACGCACCTGAAGTAGGATCCCTGAAAAGATACCTTCCAAAGAATCACCTGTCAGGTTCCTATGTGAGACACTTCATGATTGCTATACAGACAGGTCCCACAGATTACAACTTAGCACAGTCTCATTCCTGTCGTGAGAACGTACTGAACCACAATTCCCACGTACATTGGAAGTGTTCTGAGATGAGGTAGACACTGTGGAACATCACAGGTGTTGAAATTCCAGTATGTGTCATAGAGTGTTATGTGCATTACCCTGTCCTTCACTCATAGGATTCAACCTTCCCGCTGTCTGTCCTTGTTCTATCACTCTCCTCCACTGGAAAGACACTGAGAGAAGTGAGATTCCGCCTGAAGGAGTTTCCCTTAACAGCACTTGCTATAGTTCATCGGATAGACGTCTGAGACTGGAGCCATATGTGCACCTATTGTTGTTGCCACAGAGTCACACCCAAGAGCTTCCTTCTTTGACAGATGCAACACTGCAATGAATCCCTCCTAACGCACACTTCCCTCACAATGTTGGAAGCGTTGATGTCACAGAAAGTAAGTGTGGATGACCACTGGACGGGAACATCCAATATGTGTTTGGGATGCCTAAGCGCCATAGCCTGCACTTTACTCACAGTACCTAATGAGCCCATTGCCCGTCCGTGTTCTATCTATATTCCTCATAGGAGAAGACGTTATAATGAGTATGCACCTGAAGAAGGATCCCGGAACAGAAACTTTCCTAAGAATCACCTGTCAGGTTCCTATGTGAGTCACTTCATGATTGCTACACAGACAGGACCCAACTTAGCACAGTCTCATTCCTGTCGTGAGAACGTACTGTACCATAGTTCTCTCGTACATTTGAAGTTTTCTGGGACGAGGTACACACTGTGGAAGATCACAGGTGTTGAACTTCCAGTATGTGACATAGATTGCTACGTGCAATACCCTGTCCTTCACTACAGGATGCAACCTTCCCGCTGTCCGTCCAGTTCTATCTTCTTTCCTCCACTGTAAAGACACTGTGAGAAGTGAGATTCCGCCTGAATGAGTTTTCCTTAAACACAACTTGCTATCGTCCAACGTATAGATATACGAGAATGTAGCCCTATGTGCGCCTATTGCAGTTAACACAGAGTCAGACCCAAAGCTTCCATCTTTGAATGACGCAACACTGCAACGATCCCTCCTAAAGCACACTTCCCTCACAATGATGGAATCGTTTTTGACACAGAAAAAAAAGTGCGGATGACTACTGGTCGGGAACATCTAATATTTGTTTGGGATGCTAAGTGCCCAAGCCTGCACTTTACTCACAGTACCTAATGAGCCCATTGTCCGTCCTTGTTCTATCTTCGTCAGCATGGAGTAGACACTGTTATGAAGGAGTATGCACCTGAAGTAGGATCCCTGAACAGAAACTGTCCTAAGAATCACCTGTCACGGTCCTATATGAGACAATTCATGATTGCTACACGGACAGGTCCCACAGATTCCAACCTAGCACAGTCTCATTCCTGTCGTGAGAATGTACTGTACCACAGTTACCTTGTACATTTCAAGTGTTCTGAGACGAGGTAGGCACTGTGGAACATCACAGGTGTTGAACTTCCAGTATGTGTCATAGAGTGCTACGTGCATTACCCTGACTTTCACTCACAGGATGCAACCTTCCCGCTGTCCGTCCTTGTTCTATCATCTTTCCTCCATGGAAAGACACTGTTAGAAGTGAGATTCCTCCTGAAGGAGTTTACCTTAAACAGAACTTGCTATAGTCCAACGGATAGACGTCTGAGACTTGAGTCCTATGTTCGCCTATTGGAGTTACAACAGAGTCACTCCCAAGAGCTTCCTTCTTTGACAGACGCAACACTGCAAGGAATCCCTCCTAAAGCACACTTCCTTCACAATGTTGTAAGCATTTTTGACACAGAAAGAGAGTGCGGATGACCACTGGTCGGGAACATCCAATATGTGTTTGGGATGCCTAAGCGCCATATCCTGCACTTTACTCACAGTACCTAATGAGCACAAAGAACAACCGTGTTTTTTCTTCGTTCCTCAAAGGAGAAGACACTGTTATGAATAAATACGCACCTGATTTAGGATCCCTGAACAGAAACTTTCCTACGAATCACCTGTCAGGTTCCTGGGTGAGACACTTCATGATTGCTACACAGACAGGTCCCACAGATTCAAACTGAGCACAGTCACATTCCTGTCGTGAGAACGTACTGTACCACAGTTCCCTCGTACATTTGAAGTGTTGAGACAAGGTAGACACTGTGGAACATCACAGGTGTTGAACTTCCAGTATGTGTCATAGAGGCCTAAGTGCCTTACCCTGTCCTTCACTCACAGGATGCAAACTTCCCGCTGTACATCCTTGTTCTATCTTCTTTCCTCCACTGGAATAACACTGTGAGAAGTGAGATTCCGCCTGAAGGAGTTTCCCTTAAACAGAACTTGCTATAGACCAATGGATAGACGTTCGAGACTGGAGACCTATGTGCGTCTATTGAAGTTACCACAGAGTCACTCCCAAGAGCCTCCTTCTATGACAGACGCAACACTGCAACGAATCCCTCTTTAAGGACACATCCCTCACAATGATGGAACCGTTTTTACCACAGAAAGAATGTGCAGATGACCACGGGTCAGGAACATCCAATATGTGTTTGGGATGCATAAGCGCCATAGCCTGCAATTTACTCTTAGTACATAATGTGCCCATTGAAAGTCCGTGTTCTATCTTCATTCCTCAAAGGAGAAGACACTGTTATGAATGAGTACGCATCTTAACTAGGATCCCTGAACAGAAACTTTCCTAAGAATCACCTGTGAGGGTCCTATATGAGACACTTCATGATTGCTACACAGACAGGTCCCACAGATTCCTACTTAGCACAGTCTCATTCCTGTCATGAGAATGTACTGTACCACAGATCCCTCGTACATTTGAAGTGTTCTGAGACGAGGTAGACACTGTGGAACGTCACAGGTGTTGAACTTGCAGTATGTGTCATAGAGTGCTACGTGCATTACCCTGTCCTTCACTCACAGGATGCAAACTTCCCGCTGTCCGTCCTTGTTCTATCTTCTTTCCTCCACTGGAAAGACACTGTGAGAAGTCAGACTCGGCCTGAAGGAGTTTCCCTTAAAGAGAACTTGCTATAGTCCAATGGAGAGCTGTACGAGACTGTAGCCCTATGTGTGCCTATTGATGTTACCACATTGTCAGTCCCAAGAGCCTCCTTCTTGGAGAGACGCAACACTGCAACAATCCCTCCAAAGGACACATCCCACAAATGATGGAAGCGTTCTTGCCACATAAAGAAAGTGCGGATGACCACTGCTCGTGAAAATCCAACATGTTTTTCTGATGCATAAGCGCCAGCCTGTACTTTACTCACAGTACATAATGTGACCATAGTCAGTCCGTGTTCTATCTTCATTCCTCAAAGGAGAAGACACTGTTATGAATGAGTACGCACCTGAAGTAGGATCTCTGAACATATACCTTCCTAAAAATCACCTGTCAGGGTCTGGTATGAGACACTTCATGATTGCTATATAGAGAAGTCCCACAGTTTCCAAATTAGCACAGACTCATCCCTGTCGGAAGAATATATGGTATCAGAGTTCCCTCATACATTGAAGTGTTCTGAGTCGAGGAAGAACCTGTGGAACATCACAGGTGTGGAACTTCCAGTATATGAAATATGGCCTAAGTGCCATACCCTGTCATTCACTCACAGGATGTAAATTTCCCTTTGTCATTCCTTGTTCTATCTTCTTTCCTCCAGTGGAAGGACACTGTAGAAGTGAGATTCCGCCTGCAGGATTTACCTTTAAACGGAACTTGCTATATTCCAACGGATAGGCTTACGAGAATGTAGCCCTATGTGCGCCTATGGAAGTTACCACACAGTCACTCCCAAGAGCTTCCTTCTTTGACAGACGCAACACTGCAATGAATTCCTCCTATAGCACACTTCCTTCACAATGTTGGAAGTGTTTTTGACAAAGAAAAAAGTGCGGATGACCACTGGTCGGGAACATCCAATATGTGTTTGGGATGCCTAAGCACCATAGACTGCAATTTACGCACAGTACATAATGAGCCCATAGTCCTTCCGTGTTCTATCTTCATTCCTCTAATGAGAAGACACTTCTATGAATGAGTACACACCTGAAGTAGGATCCCTGAACAGATACTTTCCTAAGAATCACCTGTCAATTCCTATGTGAGACACTTAATGATTGCTACACAGAGAGGTCCCACAAATTCCAACTTAGCCCAGTCTCATTCCTGTCATAAAAACGTATTGTACCACAGTTCCCTCGTACATTTGAAGTGTTCTGAGATGACAAAGACACTGTGGAACATCACAGGTGTTGGACTTCCAGTATGTGTCATATATCGATTCGTGCACTAAATTGTCCTTATCTACAGGATGCAACCTTCCCACTGTCCGTCCTTGTTCGATCTTCTTTACTCCCCTGGAAAGACACTGTGAGAAGTGAGATTCCACCTGAAGGATTTTCCCTTAAGCAGAACTTGCTATAGTCCAACAGATAGTCATACGAGACTGTAGCTCTCTCTGTGCCATGGCAGTTACCACACAGTCATTCCTAAGAGCTTGCTTCTTTGACAGATGCAACACTGCAAGGAATCCCTCCTAAAGCACACATCCCTCACAATGATGGAAGAGTTTTTGCAAGAGAAAGCAAGTGTAGATGACCACTCGTTGTGAACATTCGATATGTGTTTGGGATGCATAAGCTCCATAGCCTGCACTTTACTCATAGTACCTAATGAGCCCGGAGTCCGTCCGTGTTCTATCTTCATTCCTCAAAGGAGAAGACACTGCTATGCATGAGCACGAACCTGAAGTAGGATCTCTGAACAGAAACCTTCCTATGAATCACCTGTTAGTGTCTGGTATGAGAAACTTCATGATTGCTATGCAGACCAATCCTACAGTGTCCAACTTAGCACAGATTCATCCCTGTCGTGAGACCGTACTGTAGCACCGTTCCCTCGTGCATTTGAAGTGTTCTGAGATGAAGTAGACAGTGTGGAACATCACAGGGAGATTCAAATTAAAACCACATTGAGATATCACCTTACACCAGTTAGAATGGCCAAAATTAACAAAACAGGAGACAACATGTGTTGGAGAGGATGTGGAGAAAGGGGAACCCTCTTGCACTGTTGGTGGGAATGCAAGTTGGTGCAGCCTCTTTGGAGAACAGTGTGGAGATTCCTCAAGAAATTAAAAATAGAGCTTCCCTACGACCCTGCAATTGCACTCCTGGGTATTTACCCCAAAGATACAGATGTCATGAAAAGAAGGGCCATCTGTACCCCAATGTTTATAGCAGCAATGGCCACAGTCGCCAAACTATGGAAAGAACCAAGATGCCCTTCAACGGATGAATGGATAAGGAAGATGTGGTCCATATACACTATGGAGTATTATGCCTCCATCAGAAAGGACGAATATCCAACATTTGTAGCAACATGGACGGGACTGGAAGAGATTATGCTGAGTGAAATCAGTCAAGCAGAGAGAGTCAATTATCATATGCTTTCACTTATTTGTGGTGCATAACCAATAGCATGGAGGACAAGGGGCGTTAGAGAGGAGTAGGGAATTTGGGTAAATTGGAAGGGGAGGTGAACCGTGAGAGACTATGGACTCTGAAAAACAGTCTGAGGGGTTTGAAGTGGCGGGGGGGGTGGGAGGTTGGGGTACCAGGTGGTGGGTTTATAGAGGGCATGTCTTGCATGGAGCACTGGGTGTGGTGAAAAAATAATGAATACTGTTTTTCTGAAAATAAATAAATTGAAAAAAATAAATTAAAAAAAAAAAAAAAGATTCACCTGTCAGGGTCCTGACTGAGACTCTTCATGATTGCTATGCATACCGGTCCCACAGTGTCCAACTTAGCACAGACTCATCCCTGTCATGAGAACTTACAGTGGCACCGTTCCCTCGTACATTTTAAGTGTTGAGATGAGGTAGACACTCTGGAACATCACAGGTGTTGAACTTCCAGTATGTGTCAAAGAGGCCTAAGTGCCTACCCTGTCCTTCACTCACAGTATGCAACCTCAACACTGTCCATCCTTGCTCTATCTTCTTTCCTCCCCTGGAAAGATACTGTGAGAAGTGAGATTCCACTTGAAGGAGTTTCCCTAAACAGAACTTGCAATAGTTCAACAGATAGTCGTATGAGACTCTAGCCCTATGTACGCCTATTGCAGTTAACACAGAGTCAGTCCCAAGAGCTTCCTACATTGAGGAACGCAACAATGCAATGAATCCCGAAGCCTTCTTGCCTCAGAAGAAAAGTGCGGATGACCACTGGTCATGAACATCCAATATGTGTTTGGGATGTATAAGCGCCATAGCCTGCACTTTACTAACAGTACCTAATGTGCCCATTGTCCGTCCGTGTTCTATCATCATTCCTCAAAGGAGAAGACCCTGTTTTCAATGAGCACGCACCAGAAGTAGGATCCCTGAAGATACAGCTTCTTAAGAATCACCTGTCAGGGTCTGGTATGAGACACTTCATGATTGCTATATAGAGAAATCCCACAGTTTCCAACTTAGCATAGACTCATCCCAGTAGGGAGAATGTACACTCTCAGAGTTCCCTCATACATCTGAAGAGTTCTGAGTCGAGGAAGACACTGTGGAACATCATAGGTGTTGAACGTCCAGTATATGTCATAGAGGCCTAAGTGCCTTACCCTCTCCATCATTCACAGGATGCAACATTCAGCTGTCCGTCCTTGTTCTATCTTCTTTCCTCCAGTGGAACGACACTGTGAGAAGTGAGATTCCGCCTGATGGAGTTTACCTTAAACAGAACTTGCTATAGTCCAAACATAGACGTCCGAGACTGGAGCCCTATGTGCACCTATGGAAGTTACCACACAGTCACTCCCAAGAGTTTCCTTATTTGACAAACGCAATACTGCAACGAATCCCTCCTAAAGCACAGTTCCCTACAATGTTGGAAGCGTTTTTGACACAAAAGAAAGTACGGATGACCACTTCTCGGAATATCCAACATGTGTTTGGGATGCCTAAGCGCCAAAGCCTGCACTTTACTCACAGTAGCTAATGAGCCCAAAGTCCGTCCGTATTCTATCTTCCCTCCTCAAAGGAGAAGACACCATTATGAATGAGCACGCACCTGAAGTAGGATCCCTGAACAGAAACCTTCCTAAGAATCACATGTCAGGGTCCTGTATCAGACACTTAATGATTGCTATATAGAGTAGTCCCACAGTGTCCAACATAGCACAGACTCATCCGTGTCGTGATAACGTACTATAGCACCGTTCACTTGTACATTTGACGTGTTCTGAGACGAGGTAGACACTGTGGAACATCACAGGTGTTGAACTTCCAGTATGTGTCATAGACGCCTAAGTGCCTTACCATGTCATTCACTCACAGGATGTAAATTTCCCTCTGACTGTCCTTGTTCTATATTCTTTCCACCCCTGGAAAGACACTCTGAGAAGTGATATTCCGCCTGAAGGATTATCTTTTAAACAGAACGTGCTATATAGTCCAACGGATAGACGTCAGAGACTGTAGCCCTATGTGCGCCTATTGCAGTTACCACAGAGTCAGTCCCAAGAGCTTCCTTCTTTCTCAGACGCAACACTGCCACGAATCCCTCCTAAAGCACACTTCCCTCACAATGCTGGAAGCGTTTATACCATAGAAAGAAAGTGCGGATGACCACTGGTCGTGAACATCCAATATGTGTTTGGGATGCGTAAGCACCATAGCCTGCACTTTACTCAAAATACCTAATGTGCCCATTGTCCATCCGTGTTCTATCTTCATTCCGAAAGGAATAGACACTGTTATGAATGAGCCGGCACCTGAAGTAGGATCCCTGAATAGATACCTTCCATAGAATCACCTGTCAGGGTTTGGTATGAGACATTTAAAATTGCTATAAAGAGAAGGCCCACAGTGTCCAAATTAGCACAGACTCAACCCTGTCATGAGAATGCACTGTATCAGAGTTCCCTCGTACATTTCAAGTGTTCGGAGTCGAGGTAGACCCTGTACAACATCACAGGTGTTGAACCTCCAGTATGTGACATAGAGGACTAAGTGCCTTACCCTGTCCTTTAATCAGAGGATGCAACCTTCCCCCTGTTCCTCCTTGTTCTATCTTCTTTCCTCCACTGGAAATAGACTGTGAGAATGGAGATTCCATCTGAAGGAGTTTCCCTTAAACAGTACATGCTATAGTACAACCGATAGACGTCAGAGACTTGAGCCCTATGTGCGCCTATTGCAGATATCACAGAATAAGTCGCAAGAGCTTCCTTCTTGACAGACGCAACACTGCAAAGAATCCCTCCTAAAGCACACTTCCCTCACAATTATGGAAGCGTTTTTGCCACAGAAAGAAAGTGCGGATGACCACTGGTCGTGAACATCCAATATGTATTTGGAATGCGTAAGCGCCATAGCCTGCAATTAACTCACAGTACCTAAAGTGCCCAGGGTCCGTCCGTGTTCTATCTTCATTCCACAAAGGATAAGACACAGTTATTAATGAGCAGGCACCTGAAGTAGGATCCCTGAAGAGATACCTTCCTAAATCACCTGACAGGGTCTGGTATGAGGCACTTCATGATTGCAATACAGAGAAGGCTCACAGTTTCCAACTTAGCACACACTCATCCCTTTCGTGAGAATGTACTGTTTCATAGTCCTGTCGTATATTTGAAGTGTTCTGAGTCGAGGTAGACACTGTGGAACATCACAGGTGTGGAACTTCGAGTATGTGTCATAGAGGCCTATGTGCCTTTCCCTTTCTTTCACTCACAGGATGCAACCTACCCACTGTCTGTCCTTGTTCTATCTTCTTTCCTCCACTGGAAAGACACTGTGAGAAATGAGTTTACTCCTGAAGGAGTTTACTTAACAGAACTTTCTATATCCAACGGACAGACGTACGAGACTGTAGACCTATGTGAGCCTATTGAAGTTACCACAGAGTCAGTCCCAAGAGCTTCTTTCTTTGACAGACGCAACACTGCAACAAATCCCTCCTAAAGCACACTCCCTCAAAATGATGGAAACGTTTTTCCCACAGAAAGAAAGTGAGGATGACCACTGGTCGTGAAAATCCTATATGTGATTGGAATGCGTAAGCGCCATAGCCTGCACATTACCCACAGTACCTAATGTGCCCATTGTCCGTCCGTGTTCTTTCTTCGATCCTCAAAGTAGAAGACACTGTTATGAATGAGCAGGCACCTGAGGTAGGATCACAGAACAGAAACCTTCCTAAGAATCACCTGTCAGGGTCCTATATGAGACACTGCATGTTTGCTACACAGACGGGTCCCACAGTGTACAACGTAGCACAGACTCATCCCTGTCGTGAGTACGTACTGTACCACCATTGCCTCGTACATTTGACGTGTTCTGAGACGAGGTAGACACTGTGGAACATCACAGGTGTTGAACTTCAAGTATGTGTCATAGAGGCCTTGTGACTTACCCTGTCCTTCACTCACAGGATATAAATTTCCCTCTGTCCGTCCTTGTTCTATCTTCTTTCCTCCAATGGAAAGACATTGTGAGAAGTGAGATTCCGCCTGGAGGATTTAACCTTAAACAAAACTTGCTATAGTCCAACAGATAGATGTCCGGGACAGGAGCCCTATGTGCGCCTATTGCAGTTACCACAGAGTCAGTCCCAAGAGCTTCCTTCTTTGACAGTCGCAACACTGCAAAGAATCGCTCCTAAAGCACACTTCGCTCACAATGATGGAAGCGTTTTGCCACAGAAAGAAAGTGCAGATGACCACTGGTCGTGAACATCCAATATGTGTTTGGAATGCGTAAGCGCCATAGCCTGCAATTTACTCACAGTACCTAATTTGCCCATTGTATGTCTGTGTTCTATCTTCATTCTGGAAAGGAGAAGACACTGTTATGAATGAGAACGCACCTGAAATAGGATCCCTGAACAGATACAGTCCCAAGAATCACCTGTCAGGGTCTGGTATGAGACACTTCATGATTGCTATACAGAGATGGTCCACATTTTCCAACTTAGCACAGACTAATCCATGTCTGGAGAATGTACTGTATCAGAGATCCCTCGTACATTTGAACTGTTCTGAGTCGAGGTAGACTCTGTGGAACATCACAGGTGTTGGACTGCCTCTATTGTCATAGAGGCCTAAGTGCCTTAACATGCCCTTCAATCACAGTATGCAACTTTCCCGCTGTCCGCCCTTGTTCTATCTTCTTTCCTCCACTGGAAGGACAGTGTGAGAAGTGAGATTCCGTTTGAAGGAGTTTCCCTTAAACAGAACTTGCTTTAGTCTAACGAATAGACATATGAGACTGTAGCCCTATGTGCGCCTATTGAAGTAACCACAAGGTCAGCCCCATGACCTTCCTTCTTTGACAGACGCAACACTACAACGATTCTCTCCTAAAGCTACAACGATTCTCTCCTAAAGCACAATTCCCTCACAATGGTGGAAACATTTTTGCCACAGAAAGAAAGTGAGAATGACCACTGGTCGTGAACATCCAACATGTATTGGGATGCATAAGTGCCATAGCCTGCACTTTACACACAGTACCTAAAGAGCCCATACTCCATCCGTGTTCTATCTTCATTCATCAAAGGAGAAGACACTGTTATGAATGAGCACGCACCTGAAGTAGGATCCCTGAACAGATACCTTCCTAAGAATCACCTGTCAGGTTCCTATGTGGGACACTTCATGATTGCTATACAGATAGGTCCCACAGATTCCAACGTAGCACTGATTCATTCCTGTCGTGAGAACGTACTGTACCACAGTTCCCTCGTACATTTGAAGTGTTCTGAAACGAGGTAGACACTGTGGAACATCACAGGTGTTGAACTTTTATTATGTGTCATAGAGGCCTAAGTGCCTTATACTGTCCTTCGCTCACAGCATGCAACTTTCCCGCTGACCGTCCTTGATCTATCTTCTTTCCTCTACTGGAATGACACTGTAAGAAGAGAGATTCCGACTGAAGGAGTTTCCAAAACAGAACTTGCTATAGTCCAATGGAATCTCGTACGAGACTGTAGCCCTATGTTCGCCTATGGCAGTTACCACAGAGTCACTCCCAAGAGAATCCTTCATTGACAGATACAACACTGCAGTGAATCCCTCCTAAAGCACACATCCCTCACAATGATGGAAGCGTTTTTGCCACAGAAAGAAAGTGCGGATGACCACTGGTCGTGAACATCCAATATGTGTTTGGGATGCGTAAGTGCCATAGTCTGCACTTTACTCACAGTACCTAATGTGCCCATAGACCGTCCGTGTTCTATCTTCATTCCTCAAAGGAGAAGATACTGTTATGAATGAGCACGCACATGAAGTAGGGTCCCTGAACAGAAACATTCCTAAGAATCACCTGTCAGTGTCCTGAATGAGACACTTCATGAATGCTACACAGACTGGTCCCACAGTTCAACATAGCACAGACTCATCCCTGTCGTGAAAATGTACTGTAGCAACGTTCCTCGTATATTTGACGTGTTCTGAGATGAGGTAGACACTGTGGAACATCACAGGTGTTGAACTTTTATTATGTGCCATAGAGACCTAAGTGACTTACACTGTCCTTCACTCACAGCATGTAACTTTCCCGCAGACCGTCCTTGTTCTATCTTCTTTCCTCCACTGGAACGACACTGTAAGAAGTGAGATTCCGCCTGAAGGAATTTTCCAAAACAGAACTTGCTATAGTCCAATTGACAGACGTACGCGACTGTAGCCCTATGTGAGCCTATTGAAGTTACCACAGAGTCAGTCCCAAGAGCTTCCTTCTTTGACAGACGAAACAGTGCAATGAATCCTTCCTAAAGCACACATTACTCATAAAGATGGAAGCGTTTTTGCCACAGAAAGAAAGTGCGGATGACCACTGGTCGTGAACATCCAATATGTGTTAGGAATGCATAAGCGCTATAGCATGCACTTTACACACAGTACCTATGCCCATTGTCCGTCCGTGTTCTATCTTCATTCCTCAAAGGAGAAGACACTGTTATGAATGAGCACGCACCTGAAATAAGATCCCTGAACAGATACCTTCCTAGGACTGATTGTTTGGGTCTGGTATGAGACACTTTATGATTGCTATACAGAGGCCCTCCATTTCCAAATTAGCACAGAAACATCCCTGTCATGAGAATGTACTGTATCAGCGTTCCCTCGTACATTTGAAGTGTTCTGAGTCGAGGTCGTCACTGTACAACATCACAGGTGTTGAACTTCGAATATGTGTCATAGAGGCCTAAGTGCCTTACACTTTCCTTCACTAACAGCATGCAAATTTCCTGCTGTCCATCCTTGTTCTATCTTCTTTCCTCCTAGAAAAGACACTGTGAGAAGTGAGATTCCACCTGAAGGAGTTTCCCTAAAACAGAACTTGCTATAGTCCAACTGAGAGACGTACGAGACTGTAGCCCTATGTGAGCCTATTGAAGTTAACACAGAGTCTGTCCCAAGAGCTTCCTTCTTTGACAATGCAGAAGTGCAACGAATCCTTCCTAAAGCACACATCCCTCACAAAGATGGAAGCGTTTTTGCCACAGAAAGAATGTGCGGATGACCACTGGCGTGAACATCCAATATGTGTTTGGGATGCATAAGCGCCATAGCCTGCACTTTACTCTCAGTACCTAAAGTGCCCATTGTCCGTCCGTGTTCTATCTTCATTCCTCAAAGGAGAAGACACTGTTATGAATGAGTACGCACATGAATTAATATCGCTGAACAGATACCGTCCTAGGAATGACCTGTCAGAGTCTGGTATGATACACTACATGATTGCTATACAAGAGAAGGCCCACCGTTTCCAACTTAGCACAGACTCATCCTGGTCGTGAGAATGTACTGTATCAGACTTCCCTCGTACATTTGAAGTGTTCTGAGTCGAGGTAGACACTGTGGAACATCACAGGAGTTGAACTTCCACTATGTGTCAAAGAGGCCTAAGTGCCTTACCCTGTCATTCACTCACAGGATATAAACTTCCCTCTGTCCGTCCTCGTTCTACTTCTTTCCTCCACAGGAGAGACACAGTGAGAAGTGAGATTCCGCCTGAAGGATTTAACCTTAAACAGAACTTGCTCTTCTCCAACGGATAGACGTCTGAGACAGGAGCCCTATGTGCGCCTATTGCAGTTAACAGAGTCAGTCCCAAGAGCTTCCTTCTTTGACAGACGCAACACTGCAACGAATCCCTCCTAAATCACACTTCCCTCAGAAGGATGGAAGCGTTTTTGCCACAGAAAAAGAGTGCGGATGAACACTGGTCGTGAACATCCAATATGTGTTTGGAATGCGTAAGCGCCATAGCCTGCACTTTACTCACAGTACCTAATGTGCCCATAGTCCGTCCGTGTTCTATCTTCCTTCCTCAAAGGATAAGACACTGTTATGAATGGGCAGACTCCTGAAGTAGGATCCCTGAACCGATACCGTCCTAAGATTCACCTGTCAGGGTCTGGTATGAGACACTTCATGATTGCTATAAAGAAAAGGCCCACCATTTCAACTTAACACAGACTCATTCCTGTTGTGAGAATATACTGTATCAGAGTTCCCTCGTACATTTGAAGTGTTCAAGTCGAGGTAGACACTGTGGAACTTCACAGGTGTTGAACTTCGAGTATGTGTCATAGAGGCCTAAGTGCCTTACCCTCTCCTTCACTCACAGCATACAACATCCCGGCTGTCCGTCCTTGTTCTCTCTTCTTTCCTCCACTGGAAAGACACTGTGAGAAGTGAGATTCTGCCTGAAGGAGTTTCCCTTAAACAGAACTTGCTATAGTCCAATGAATAGACGTACGAGACTGTAGCCCTATGTGCGCCTATTGAAGTAATCACAGGGTCAGTCCCAAGAGCTTCCTTCTTTGACAGACGCAGCACTACAACGATTCTCTCCTAAAGCACACTTCACTCACAATGGTGGAAGCGTTTTTGCCACAGAAAGAAACTGCGGATGACCACTGGTCTTTAACATCCAATATGTGTTTGGATGCGTAAGCGCCATAGCTTATACTTTACTCAGAGTACCTAATGTGCCCATTGTCCATCCATTTTCTAACCACATTCCTCAAAAGAGAAGACAGTGTTATGAATGAGCACGTACCTGAAGTAGGATCCCTGAAGTAGGATCCCAGATACCTTCCTAAGAATCACCTGTCAGGGTCCTCTAACAGAAAATTCAAGATTGTTATATAGAGATGTCCCACCGTTTCCAACTTAGCACAGACTCATTCCTGTCGGGAGAATGTACTGTATCAGAGTTCCCTCGTACATTTGAAGTGTTCTGAGTCGAGGAAGACACTGTGGAACATCAAAGGTGTTGAACTTCCAGTGTGTGTCATAGAGGCCTAAGTACCTTACCCTGTCCTTCACTCATAGTATGCAACCTTCCCACTGTCCATCCTTGTTCTATCTTCTTTTCTCCACTGGAAACACACTGTGAGAAGTGAGATTCCGCTTGAAGGAGTTTCCTTTAAGGAGAACTTGCTATATTCCAATGGAGAGACGTAAGAACTGTAGACCTAAGTGTGACTATTGCAGTTATCACAGAGTCAGTCCCAAGAGCTTCCTTCTTTGACAAATGCAACACTGCAACGATTCTCTCCTAAAGCACACTTCCCTCACAATGTACGAAGTGTTTTTGCCACAGAAAGAATGTGCGGATGACCACTGGTCGTGAACATCCAATATGTGTTTGGGATGCCTAAGCGCCATCGCCTACACTTTACACACTGAACCTAATGAGCCCATAGTCCCTCCGTATTCTGTCTTCATTCCTCAAAGGAGAAGACACTGCCATGAATGAGTGGATCATTCATGAACAGAAACCTGAAGTAGGATCCCTGAACAGAAACGTTCCTAAGAATCACCTGTCGTGTCCTGAATGAGACACTTCATGATTGCTACACAGACAGGTCCCACAGTGTCCAACTTAGCACAGATTCATCCCTGTCGTGAAAACGTATTGTAGCACAGTTCCCTCGTACATTTGAAGTGTTCTGAGATGAAGTAGACACTCTGGAACATCACATGTGTTGAACTTCCAGTATGTGTCCTAGAGGCCTAAGTACCTTACCCTGTCCTTCACACACAGGATGCAACTTTCCCGCTAACCGTCCTTGTTCTACCTTCTTTCCTCCACTGGAAAGACATTGTGAGAAATGGGATTCCGCCTGAAGGAGTTTCCCTTAAACAGAACTTGTTATAGTCTAACGAATAGATGTCCGTGACAGTAGCCCTATGTGCGCCTATTGAAGTAACCACAGAGTCAGTGTCAAGAGCTTCCTTCTTTGACAGACGCACGACTGCAACGATTCTTTCATAAAGCACACTTACCTTACCATTTTGGAAGCGTTTTTGCCACAGAAAGAAAGTGCGGGTGACCATTGGGTGAACATCCAATATGTGTATGGGATGCATAAGCACCATTGCCTGCACTTTACTCACAGTACCTAATGTGTCCATAGTTCGTCCATGTTTTATCTCCATTCCTCAAAGGAGGAGACAGTGTTATGAATGAGCACGCACCTGAAGTATGATCCCAGAACAGATACTTTCATAATAATCGCTTTTCAGGGTCTGTTATGAGACACTTCATGTTTGCTATATAGAGAAGTCCCAGTGTCTAACTTAGAACAGACTCATTCCTGTCGGGAGAATGTACTGTATCAGAGTTACCTCATAAATTTGAAGTGTTCTTAGTCGAGGAAGACAATGTGGAACATCAAAGGTGTTGAACTTCCAGTGTGTGTCATAGAGGCCTAAGTGCCTTACCCTTTCCTTCACTAACAGAATGCAAACTTCCCGCTGTCCGTCCTTGTTCTATCTTCTTTCCTCCACTGGAAAGACACTGTGAGAAGTGAGATTCCGCCTGAAGGAGTTTCCCTTAAACAGAACTTGCTGTAGTCCAACGGATTGAATTCCGAGACTGGAGCCCTATGTGCGCCTATTGCAGCTACCACAGAGTCACTTCCAAGAGCTTTCTTCTTTTACAGACGCAATTCTGCAAAGAATCCCTCCTAAAGCACACTTCCATCACAATGTTGGAAGCGTTTTTGACAAAGAAAGAAAGTGCGGATGACCACTGCTCGTGAACATCCAATATGTGTTTGGAATGCCTAATCGCCATTGCTGGCACTTAACTCACAGTACCTAATGTGCCCATTGTCCTTCCGTGTTATATCTTTATTCTTCAAAGGAGAAGACACTGTTTTGAATGAGCACGCACCTGAAGTAGGAGCCCTGAACAGAAACCTTCCTATGAATCACCTGTCAGGTTCCTATGAGAGAAACTTCATGAACGCTACACAGACAGGTCCCACAGATTCCAACTTAGCACAGTCTCAATCCTGTCGTGAGAACATACTGTACCACAGTTCCCTCGTACATTTGAAGTCTTCTGAGACGAGGTAGACACAGTGGAACATCACAGGTGTTGTACTTCCAGTATGTGTCATAGAGTGCTACGTGCATTACCTGTCCTTCACTCACAGGATGCAACCTTCTGCTGTCCGTCCTTGTTCTATCTTCTTTCCTCCACTGGAAAGACACTGTGAGAAGTGAGATTCCGTCTGAAGGAGTTTCCCTTTAACAGAACTTGCTATAGTCCAATGGATAATCGTACGAGTCTGTAACCCTATGTGTGCCTATTGCAGTTATCACAGAGTCAGTCCCAAGATCGTCCTTCTTTGAGACGTAAGACTGCAACGATTCTATCCTAAAGCACACTACCCTCACAATGTTGGAAGCGTTTATGCCAAAAAAAAGTGCGGATGACCACTGGTCGTGAACTTCCAAATAGTGTTTGGGATGCCTAAGTGCCTTAGCCTGCACTTTACTCACAGAACCTAATGGGTCCATCTTCTGTCCATGTTCTATCTTCATTCCTCAAAGTAGAAGACACTGTTATGAATGAGCATGCACCTGAAGTAGGATCCCTGAACAGAAACCTTCCTGAGAATCAACAGTCAGGGTCCTGTATGAGACACTTCATGATTGCTACAGAGACCAGTCCCAGAGTTCCAACTTAGCAAAGACTCATCCCTGTCATGAGAACGTACTGTAGCACCGTTCCCTCATACATTTGACGTATTCTGAGACGAGGTAGACACTGTGAACATCACAGGTGTTGAACTTCCAGTATGTGAGATAAGTGCTACGTGTATTACCCTGTCCTTCACTCACAGGATGAAACTTTCCCTCTGTCAGTCCTTGTTCTTTCTTCTTTCCTCCACTGGAAAGACTCTGTGAGAAGTGAGATTCCACTTAAAGGATTTTTCCTTAAACAGAACTTGCTATAGACCAACGGATAGACGTCTGAGACTGGAGCCCTATGTGCGCCTATTGCAGTTACCACAGAGTCACTCCCAAGAGCTTCCATCTTAGACAGACGCAACACTGCAATGAATCCCTCTTAAAGCCCACTTCCCTCACAATGTTGGAAGCGTTTTTGACACAGAAAGAAAGTGCGGAAGGCCACTGGTCGGGAACATCCAATATGTGTTTGGGATGCCTAAGCACCATAGCCTGCACTTTACTCAAAGTACCTAATGTGCCCATAGTCAGTCCCTGATCTATCATCATTCCTCAAAGGAGAAGACACTGTTATGAATGAGCAAACACCTGAAGTAAGATCCCTGAACAGAAACCTTCGTAAAAATCACTTTTCAGGATTTTGTATGAGACACTTCATGATTGTGTTTGGGATGCATACGCCATAACCTGCATTTTACTCACAGTACTTAATGTGCCCATAGTCCCTCTGTGTTCTTTCTTCAATCCTCAAAGGAGAAGACACTGTTATGATTGAGCACACACCTGAAGTAGGAACCCTGAACAGATACATTCCTAAAAATCACCTGTCCGTGGCTGGTATGAGACACTTCATGATTGCTACACAGACAGGTCACACATATTACAACTTAGCACAGTCTCATTCCTGTCGTGAGAAGGTACTCTACCACAGTTCCCTTGTATATTTGAAGTGTTCTGAGACAAGGTAGACACTGTGGGTAATCACAGGTGCTGACCTTCCAGTATGTATCATAGAGTGCTACGTGCATTACCCTGTCATACACTCACAGGATGCAACCTTCCCGCTGTCAGTCCTTGTTCTATCTTCTTTCCTCCACTGGAAAGACATATGAGAAGTGAGATTCTGCCTGAAGGTGTTTCCCTTAAACAGAAATTGCTATAGTCCAACGGATAGACGTCTGAGATTGGAGCCCTATGTGCGCCTATTCCAGTTATAACAGATTAAGTCCCAAGAGCTTCCTTCTTTGACAGACGCAACACTGCAACGAATCTCTCCTAATGCACACTTCCCTCACAATGTTGGAAGCGTTTTTGCCACTGAAAGAAAGTTCAGATGACCACTGGTCGTGAACATCCAAATAGTGTTTTGGATGCCTAATCGCCATAGCCTGCACTTTACTCACAGTACGTAATGTACCCATTGTCCGTCCGTGTTCTATCTTCATTCATCAAAGGAGAAGACCCTGTTATGAATGAGCACTCACCTGACGTAGGAACTCTGAAAAGAAACCTTCCTACGAATCACCTGTTAAGGTCTTGTATGAGACAATTCATGATTGCTTCACAGACCGGTCCCACAGTGTCTAACTTAGCACAGACTCATCCCTGTCATGAGAAAGTACTGTAGCACCATACCCTCGTACATTTGACGTGTTCTGGGATGCGTTTGACACTGTGGAACATCACAGGTGTTGAACTACAGTATGTGCCATAGAGGCCTAAGTGCCTTACCCTGTCATTCACTCACAAGATGTTAACTTCTCTCTGGCCATCCTTGTTCTATCTTTTTCTTGCACTGGAAAGACGCTGTGAGAAGTGAGATTGGGCCAGAAGGATTTAACCTTAAAAAGAACTTGCTAGAGTCCAACGGATAGATGTCTGAGACTGGAGCCCTACGTGTGCCTATTCCAGTTATAACAGATTAAGTCCCAAGAGTTTCCTTCTTTGACAGACGCAACACAGCAATGAATCCCTCCTAAGCACACTTCCCTCACAATGATGGAAGCGTTTTTGCCACAGAAAGTAAGTGCGGATGACCACTGGTCGGGAACATCCAATATGTGTTTGGGATGCCTAAGCGCCATGGCCTGCACTTACTCACAGGACCTAATATGCCCATTGTCCGTCGTGTTCCTCTTCATTCCTCAAAGTAGAAGATACTGGTATGAATGAGCACGCACCTGAAGTAGGATCCCTGAACAGATAGCTTCCTAAGAATCACCTTTCAGGTTCAAGTATGAGAAACTTCATGATTGTTATACAGAGAGGGCCCACAGTTTCAAACTTAGCACAGATTCATCCCTGTCGTGAGAATGTACTGTATCCGAGTCCCTCGTACATTTGAAGTGTTCTGAGTCGAGGTAGAGACTGTGGAACATCTCAGGAGTTGAACTTCGAGTATGTGTTAGAGGCCTAACTGCCCTACACTGTGCTTCACTCACAGGATGCAAACTTCCTGCTGCCCGTCCTTGTTCTATCTTCTTTCCTCCACTGGAAAGACACTGTGAGAAGTTACATTCCTCCTGAAGGAGTTTACCTTAAACAGAACTTGCTATAGTCCAATGGTTAGGCGTCCGAGACTGGAGCCCTATGTGCGCCTATTGCAGTTACCACAGAGTCACTACCAAGATCTTCTTTCTTTGACAGACACAACACTGCAACGAAACCCTCTTAAAGCACACTTCAATCACAATGTTGGAAGGGTCTTGAAACAGAAAGAATGGACAGATGTCCATTGGTCGGGAAAATCCAATATGTTTTTGGGATGCCTAAGGGCCATAGCCTACAATTTACTGACAGTCCCTTATGAGCCCATAGTCCGTCCGTGTTCTATCATCATTCCTCAAAGGAGAAGACACTGTTATGCATGAGTATGCACCCGAAGTAGGATCCCGGAACAGAATCAGTCCTAAGAATCACCTGTCAGGGTCCTATGTGAGACACTTCATGAATGCTACACAGACAGGTCCCACAGATTCCAACATAGCACAATCTCATTTTGTCGGGAGAATGTACTGTATCAGAGATCCCTCGTACATTTGAAGACTTCTGAGAAGAGGTAGACTGTGGAACATCACAGGTGTTGAACTTCCAGTATGTGGCATATAGGCTTACGTGCCTTACTCTGACCTTCACTCACAGGACGCAAACATCCTTCTGTCCGTCCTTGTTCTATCTTCTTTCCTCCACTGGAAAGACATGGTGAGAAGTGAGATTCCGCCTGAAGGAGTTTACCTTAAACAGAACTTGCTATAGTCCTACGGATAGACGTTCGAGACTGGAGCCCTATGTGCGCCTATTGCAGTTACCACAGAGTCACTGCCAAGAGCTTCCTTCTTTGACAGACGCAACACTGCAACGAATCCCTCCTAAAGCACACTTCCCTCAGAATGATGGAAGTGTTTTAACCACAGAAAAAGAGTGCGGATGAACACAGGTCGTGAACATCCAATATGTGTTGGAATGCATAAGCGCCATAGCCTGCACTTTAATCACAATACCTAATGTGCCCATTGTCCGTCCATGTTCTGTCTTCATTCCTCAAAGGAGAAGATACTGGTATGAATGAGCACACACCTGAAGTAGGTTCCTGAACGGATACCTTCCTAAGAATCACCTGTCAGGGTCTATTATGAGACACTTCATGATTGCTATACAAAGAGGGCCCACAGTTTCCAACTTAGCACATTCTCATTCCTGTCGTGAACACGTACTGTACCACAGTTCCCTCCTACATTTGAAGTGTTCTGAGACGAGGTAGACACTGTGGAACAGCACAGGTGTTGAACATACAGTATGTGTCATAGAGTGCTATGTGCATTACCCTGTCCTTCACTCACAGGATTCAAGCTTCCCGCTGTCCGTCATTGTTCTATCTTCTTTCCTCCACTGGAAAGACTCTGTGAGAAGTGAGATTCCGCCTGAAGGAGTTTCCCTTAACAGAACTTGCTATAGTTCATCGGATAGACGTCAGAGACTGGAGCCCTAGGTGCACCTATGTAGTTACCACAGAATCACCCCCAAAAGCTTCCTTCTTTGACAGACGCAACACTGCAACGAATCCCTCCTAAAGCACACTTCACTCACAATGTTGGAAGCTTTTTTGACACAGAAAAAAGTGTGAATGACCACTGCTCGGAAACATCCAATTTGTGTTTGGGATGCCTAAGCGCCATAGCCCGCACTTTACTCACGGTACATAATGAGCCCATTGTCCGTCCGTGTTCCATCTTCATTCCTCAAAGGAGAAGACACTGTTATAATGAGTACGCACCTGAAGTAGGATTACTGAACAGATACCTTCCTACGTATCAGCTGACAGGATCTGGTAAGAGACCCTTCATGAATGCTATATAGAGAAGTCCCACAGTTTCCAACTTAGCATAGAATCATACCTGTCAGAGGAATGTACTGTATCAGAATTCCATCGTACATTTAAAGTGTTCTGGCCGAGGAAGGCACTGTTGTACATCGCAGGTGTTGAACGTCCAGTATGTGTATAGAGGCATAAGTGCCTTACCCTGTCCTTCTCAAACAGGATGCAACATTCCCGCTGTCCGTCCTTGTTCTATCTTCTTTCCTCCACTGGAAAGACAATGTGAGAAGTGAGATTCCGCCTGAAGGAGTTTCCCTTAAGCAGAACTTGCTATAACCAACGGATAAACGTAAGAGACTGGAGCCCTATGTGCACCTATTGTAGTTATAACAGAGTGAGGCCCAAGAGCTTCCTTCTTTGATAGACGCAACACTGCAACGAATCTCTCCTAAAGCACACTTCCCTCACTATGTTGGAAGTGTTTTGCCACAGAGAGAAAGTGCGGATGACCACTGGTTGGGAACATCCAATAAGTGTTTGGATGCTAACCGCCATAGACTGCACTTTACTCAAAGTACCCTATGTGCCCATTGTCCGTCCGTGTTCTATCTTCATTCCTCAAAGGAGAAGACACTGTTATGAATGAGCACGCACCTGAAGTAGGATCCCAGAACAGAGACCTTCCTAAGTATCACCTGTCAGGGTCTGGTATGAGACACTTCATGATTGCTATATAGAGAAGTCCCACAGTTTCCAATTTAGCACAGACTCTTCCCTGTCGGAGGAATGTACTGTATCAGAGTTCCCTCGTACATTTGAAGTGTTCTGATTCGAGGTAGGCACTGTGGAACATCACAGGTGATGAACGTCCAGTATGTGTCATAGAGGCCTAAGTGCCTTACCCTGTCATTCACTCACAGGATGTAAACTTCCCTCTCTCCGTCCTTATTCTATCTTCTTTCCTCCACTGGAAAGACACTGTGAGTAGTGAGATTCCTCCTGAAGGATTTTCCTTTAAACAGATCTTGCTATAGTACAAAGGATAGATGTCCGAGACTGGAGACCTATGTGCGCCTATTGCATTTACCACAGAGTCACTCCCAAGCGCTTCCATCTTTGACAGACACAACACTTCAACGAATCCCTCCTAAAGCACCCATCCCTCACAATGATTGCAGCTTTTTTGACACAGAAAGAAAGTGCGGATGACCACTGGTCGTGAACATCCAATATGTGTTTGCGATACCTAAGCAGCATAGCCTGCACTTTACTCAAGGAACCTAATGAGCCCATACACCGTCCGTGTTCTATTTTCATATCTCAAAGGAGAAGACCCTGTTATGAATGAGTACGCACGTGAAGTAGGATACCTGAAAGATACCTTTCTAAGAATCACCTGTCAGTGTCCTATGTGAGACACTTCATAATTGCTACACAGACAGGTTCCAAAGATTGCAAATAAGGACAGTCTCATTCCTGTCATGAGAACGTCTGTACCACAGTACCCTCCTACATTTGAAGTATTCTGAGACGAGGTAGACACTGTGGAACAGCACAGGTGTTGAACTTGGAGTATGTGTCATAGAGGCCTAAGTGCCTTAGCATGTCATTCACTCACAGGATGTAAACTTCCCTTGTCCGTCCTTGTTCTGTATTCTTTTTTTTCCCAATTTATTTATTTTCAGAATAACAGTATTCATTATTTTTTCACCACACCCAGTGTTCCATGCAAGACGTGCCCTCTATAATACCCACCAGCTGGTACCCCAACCTCCCACCTTCCCGCCACTTCAAACCCCTCAGACTGTTTTTCAGAGTTCATAGTCTCTCATGGTTCACCTCCCCTTCCAATTTACCCAAATTCCCTACTCCTCTCTAACGCCCCTTGTCCTCTATGCTATTTGTTATGTTCCACAAATAAGTGAAACCATATGATAATTGACTCTCTCTGCTTGACTTACTTCACGCAGCATAATCTCTTCCAGTCCCGTCCATGTTGCTACAAAAGTTGGGTATTCATCCTTTCTGATGGAGGCATAATACTCCATAGTGTATATGGACCACATCTTCCTTATCCATTCATCCGTTGAAGGGCATCTTGGTTCTTTCCATAGTTTGGTGATTGTGGCCATTCTTTCCACCCCTGGAAAGACACTCTGAGAAGTGATATTCCGCCTGAAGTATTTTCCTTTAAACAGAACTTGCTATAGTCCAACGGATAGACGTCCGAGACTGTAGCCTTATGTGCGCCATTGCAGTTACCACAGAGTCAGTTCCAAGACCTTCCTTCTTTCTCAGATGCAACACTGCCACGAATCCTTCCTATAGCACATTTCCCTCACAATGCTGGAAGCATTTATACCATAGAAAGTAAGTGTGGATGAACACTGGTCGTGAACATCTAATATGTGTTTGGGATGTGTAAGCACCATAGCCTGCACTTTACTCACAATACCTGATGTGCCCATTGTACGTCCTTGTTCTATCTTCATTCCACAAAGGAGTAGACACTGTTAAGAATGAGCATGCACCTGAAGTAGGATCCCTGAATAGATACCTTCCTAAGAATCACCTGTCAGGGTTTGGTATGAGACATTTAAAATTGCTATAAAGAGAAGGCCCACAGTGTCCAACACTTCATGAATGCTATACAGAGAAGCCCTAAGTGCCTTACCCTTTCCTTCACTCACAGCATGCAAATTTCCTGCTGTCCATCCTTGTTCTATCTTCTTTCCTCCTAGAAAAGACACTGTGAAAAGTGAGATTCCACCTGAAGGAGTTTTTTTAAAACAGAACTTGCTATAGTCCAACTGACAGACGTACGAGACTGTAGTCCTATGTGAGCCTGTTGAAGTTAACACAGAGTCAGTCCCAAGAACTTCCTTCTTTGACAATGCAGCACTGCAACGAATCCTTCCTAAAGCACACATCCCTCACAAAGATGGAAGCGTTTTTGCCACAGAAAGAAAGTGCGGATGACAACCGGCGTGAACATCCAATATGTGTTTGGGATGAATAAGCGCCATAGCCTGCACTTTACTCTCAGTACCTAAAGTGCCCATTGTCCGTCCGTGTTCTATCTTCCTTCCTCAAAGGATAAGACACTGTTATGAATGAGCACGCACATGAATTAGTATCCCTGAACAGATACCGTCCTAGGAATGACCTGTCAGAGTCTGGTATGATACACTACATGATTGCTATACAAGAGAAGGCCCATCGTTTCCAACTTTGCACAGACTCATCCCTGTCATGAGAATGTACTGTATCAGACTTCCCTCGTACATTTGAAGTGTTCTGAGTCGAGGTAGACACTGTGGAACATCACAGGAGTTGAACTTCCACTATGTGTCAAAGAGGCCTAAGTGCCTTACCCTGTCATTCACTCACAGGATATAAACTTCCCTCTGTCCGTCCTCGTTCTACTTCTTTCCTCCACAGGAGAGACACAGTGAGAAGTGAGATTCCGCCTGAAGGATTTAACCTTAAACAGAACTTGCTCTTCTCCAACGGATAGACGTCTGAGACAGGAGCCCTATGTGCGCCTATTGCAGTTAACACAGAGTCGGTCCCAAGAGCTTCCTTCTTTGACAGACGCAACACTGCAACAAATCCCTCCTAAATCACACTTCCCTCAGAAGGATGGAAGCGTTTTTGCCACAGAAAAAGAGTGCGGATGAACACTGGTGGTGAACATCCAATATGTGTTTGGAATGTGTAAGCGCCATAGCCTGCACTTTACTCACAGTACCTATTGTGCCCATTGTTCGTAAGTAATCTATCTTCAATCCTCAAAGGATAAGGCACTGTTATGAATGGGTAGACACCTGAAGTAGGATCCCTGAATCGATACCGTCCTAAGATTCACCTGTCAGGGTCTGGTGTGAGACACTTCATGATTGCTATACAGAAAAGGCCCACAATTTCAACTTAACACAGACTCATCCCTGTCATGAGAACATACTGTATCAGAGTTCCCTCATACATTTGAAGTGTTCTGAGTCGAGGTAGACACTGTGGAATATCACAGGTGTTGAACTTTGAGTATGTGTCATAGAGACCTAAGTGCCTTACCCTTTCCTTCACTCACAGCATACAACTTTCCCACTGTTCATCCTTGTTTTCTCTTCTTTCCTCCACTGGAAACACAGTGTGAGAAGTGAGATACCGCCTGAAGGATTTAACCAATAAACAGAACTTGCTATAGTCCAACGGATAGACGTCCGATACAGGAGCCCTATGTGCGCCTATTTCAGGTACCACAGAGTCAGTCCCAAGAGTTTCCTACTTTGACAGTCGCTGCACGGCAACGAATCCCTCCTTAAGCACACTTCCCTCACAAATGGAAGCGTTTTTGCCACAGAAAGAAAGTGTGGATGACCACTGGTCATGAACATCCAACTTGTGTTTGGGAGGCGTAAGTGCCATAGCCTGCACTATACTCACAGTGCCTAATGTGCCCATTGTCCATCCGTGTTCTATCTTCATTCCTCAAGGGAGAAGACACTGTTATGAATGAGCACGCACGTGATGTAGGATACCCGAATGGATACCATCCTAAGAATCACCTGTCAGGGTGTGGTATGAGACACTGCATGATTGCTCTACAGAGTAGGGTCACAGTTTCCAACTTAGCACAGACTCATCCCTGTCCTGAGAATGTATTGTATCAGATTTCTCTCATACATTTGAAGTGTTCTGAGTCGAGGTAGACACTGTGGAACATCACACGTATTGAACTTCGAATATGTGTCATAGAGGCCTAAGTGACTTACCCTGTCCTTCACTCACAGGATGCATCCTTCCTGCTGTCTGTCCTTGTTCTATCTTCTTTCCTCCACTGGAAGGACACTGTGAGAAGTGAGATTCCGTTTGAAGGAGTTTCCCTTAAACAGAACTTGCTTTAGTCTAACGAATAGACGTACGAGACTGTAGCCCTATGTGCGCCTATTGAAGTAACCACAAGGTCAGCCCCATGACCTTCCTTCTTTGACAGACGCAACACTACAACGATTCTCTCCTAAAGCACCCTTCCCTCACAATGGTGGAAGTGTTTTTGCCACAGAAAGAAAGTGAGAATGACCACTAGTCGTGAACATCCAACATGTGTTTGGGCTGCATAAGCGCCATAGCCTGCACTTTACACACAGTACCTAAAGAGCCCATACTCCATCCGTGTTCTATCTTCATTCCTCAAAGGAGAAGACACTGTTATGACGGAGCACGCACCTGAAGTAGGATCCCTGAACAGATACCTTCCTAAGAATCACCTGTCAGGTTCCTATGTGAGACACTTCATGATTGCTATACAGATAGGTCCCACAAATTCCAACGTAGGACAGATTCATTCCTGTCATGAGAACGTACTGTACCTCAGTTCCCTCGTACATTTGAAGTGTTCTGAAACGAGGAAGACACTGTGGAACATCACAGGTGTTGAACTTCCAGTATGTGTCATAGAGTGCTACGTGCATTACCCTGTCCTTCTCTCACATGATTTAACCTTCCCGCCCTCCGTCCTTGTTCTATCTTCTTTCCTCCAATGGAAAGACATTGTGAGAAGTTAGATTCCACCTGAAGCAGTTTCTCTTAAACAGAAATTGCTATAGTACAATGGATACTCGTACGAGACTGTAGCCCTATGTTCGCCTATGGCAGTTACCACAGAGTCACTCCCAAGATAATCCTTCATTGACAGATACAACACTGCAATGAATCCCTCCTAAAGCACACATCCCTCACAATGATGGAAGCGTTTTTGCCACAGAACGAAAGTGCGGATGACCACTGGTCGTGAACATCCAATATGTGTTTGGGATGCGTAAGCGCCATAGCCTGCACTTTACTCACAGTACCTAATGTGCCCATGGTCCGTCCGTGTTCTATCTTCATTCCTCAAAGGAGAAGACACTGTTATGAATGAGCACGCACATGAAGTAGGATCCCTGTACATAAACCTTCTGAAGAATCACCTGTCGGGTCCTGAATGAGACACTTCATGATTGCTACGCAGACTGGTCCCACAGTGTCCAAGTTAGCACAGACTCATCCCTGTCTTGAGAAAGTACTGTTGCACCATTCCCTCATACGTTTGAAGTGTTCTGAGACGATGAAGTCGCTCTGGAACATCACTTGTGTTGAACTTCCAGTATGTGTCCTAGAGGCCTTAGTGCCTTACCCGGTCTCTCACTCACAGGATGCAAACTTCCCACTGTCCATCTTTGTTCTATCTTCTTTCCTCCACTGGAAAGACACTGTGAGAAGTGAGATTCTGCCTGAAGGATTTTCCCTTAAACAGAACTTGCTATAGTCCAACGAATAGACGTACGAAACTGTAGCCCTATGTGCGCCTATTGAAGTAATCACAGAGTCAGTCCCAAGAGCTTCCTTCTTTGACAGACGCAACATACAACGATTCTCTCCTAAAAAACACTTCACTCACAATGGTGGAAGCGTTTTTGCCAAAGAAAGATACTGCGGATGACCACTGGTCGTGAACATCCAATATGTGTTTGGATGCATAAGCGCCATAGCCTGTACTTTACTCACTGTACCTAATGTGCCCATTTTCCGTCCGTTTTCTATCCACATTCCTCAAAAGAGAAGACAGTGTTATGAATGAGCACGTACCTGAAGTAGGATCCCTGAACAGATACCTTCCTAAGAATCACCTGTCAGGGTCCTGTAAGAGACACTTCAAGATTGCTATATAGAGTTGTCCCACCATTACCAACTTAGCACAGACTCATCCCTGTCGGGAGAATAAACTCTATCAGGGATCCCTCATACATTTGAAGTGTTCTGAGTAGAGGAAGACAGTGTGGAACATCACAGGTGTTGAACTTCCAGTATGTATCATAGAGTGCTACGTGCATTACCCTGTCCTTCACTCACAGGATGCATCCGTCACGCTGTCCGTCCTTGTTCTATCTTCTTTCCTCCACTGGAAACACACTGTGAGAAGTGAGATTCCGCTTGAAGGAGTTTCCTTTAAGGAGAACTTGCTATAGTCCAACGGAGAGACGTAAGAGTCTGTAGACCTAAGTGTGCCTATTGCAGTTATCACAGAGTCAGTCCCAAGAGCTTCCTTCTTTGACAAATGCAACACTGCAACGATTCTCTCCTAAAGCACACTTCCCTCACAATGTTCAAAGCGTTTTTGCCACGGAAAGAAAGTGCGGATGACCACTGATCGTGAACATCCAATATGTGTTTGGGATGCCTAAGCGCCATAGCCTACACTTTACACACCGAACCTAATGAGCCCATAGTCCCTCCGTATTCTGTCTTCATTCCTCAAAGGAGAAGACACTGCCATGAATGAGCACACACCTGAAGTAGGATCCCTGAACAGAAACCTTCCTAAGAATCACCTGTAGTGTCCTGAATGAGACACTTCATGATTGCTACACAGACAGGTCCCACAGTGTCCAACTTAGCACAGATACATCCCTGTTGTGAAAACGTATTGTAGCACAGTTCCCTCGTTCATTTGAAGTATTATGAGACGAGGTAGACACTCTGGAACATCACAGATGTTGAACTTCCAGTTGAGTCCTAGAGGCCTAACTGCCTTACCCTGTCCTTCACACACAGGATGCAACTTTCCCGCTAACCGTCCTTGTTCTATCTTCTTTCCTCCACTAGAAAGACATTGTGAGAAATGGGATTCCGCCTGAAGGAGTTTCCCTTAAACAGAACTTGCTATAGTCCAACGGATAGAAGTCCGAGCCTGGAGCCCTATATGCCCCTATTGCAGTTACCACAGAGTCACTCCGAAGAGCTTCCTTCTTTGACAGACACAACACTGCAATAATTCTCTCATAAAACACACTTCCCTTGAATTTTGGAAGCGTTTTTGCCACAGAAAGAAAGTGCGGATGGCCACTGGTCATGAACATCCAATATGTGTATGGGATGCATAAGCGCCATTGCCTGCACTTTACTCACAGTACCTAATGTGTCCATTGTCCGTCCGTGTTCTATCTTCATTCCTCAAATGAGAAGACACTGTTATGAATGAGGATGCACCTGAAGTGTGATCCCAGAATAGATACTTTTCTAATAATCACATGTCAGGGTCTGTTATGAGACACTGCATGATTGCTATATAGAGAAGTCCCACAGTGTCCAACTTAGAACAGACTCATCCCTGTCAGGAAAATGTACTGTATCAGAGTTCCCTCGTACATTTGAAGTGTTCTGAGTCAGAGAAGACACTGTGGAACATCAAAGGTGTTGAACTTCCAGTGTGTGACATAGAGCCCTAAGTGCCTTACCCTGTCCTTCACTCACAGTATGCAACCTTCCCACTGTCCGTCCTTGTTCTATCTTCTTTTCTCGACTGGAAAGACACTGTGAGAAGTGAGATACCGCCTGAAGGAGTTTCCCTTAAACAGAACTTGCTATAGTCCAACGGATAGACTTCTGAGACTGGAGCCCTATGTGTGCCTATTGCAGTTACCACAGAGTAACTTCCAAGAGCTTTCTTCTTTTACAGACGCAATACTGCAAAGAATCCCTCCTAAAGCACACTTCCATCACAATGTTGGAAGCGTTTTTGACACAGAACGAAAGTACGGATGACCACCTGTCGTGAACATCCAATATGTGTTTGGGATGCCTAAGCGCCATAGCCTGCACTTTACTCAGAGTATCTACTGAATCCATAATTCATCCGTGTTCTATCTTCATTCCTCAAATGAGAAGAAACTGTTAAGAATGAGTACGCACCTGAAGTAGGATACCTGTACAGGTACCTTCCTAAGAATCACCTGTCAGGTTCCTATGTGAGACACTTCATGATTGCTACAGAGGCAGGTCCCACAGATTCCAACTTAGCACAGTCTCATTCCTGTCTTGAGAATGTACTGTACACAGTTCCCTCGTACGTTTGAAGTGTTCTGAAACGAGGTAGACACTGTGGAACATCACAGGTGTTGAACTTCCAGTATGTGTCATAGAGTGCTACGTGCCTTACCTTGTCCTTCACTCACAGGATGCAACCTTCCCGCTGTCTGTCCTTGTTCTATCTTCTTTCTTCCACTGGAAAGACTCTGTGAGAAGTGAGATTCTGCCTGAAGGAGTATCCCTTAAAAAGAACTTGCTATAGTCCAACGGATAGACATACGAGAATGTAGCCCTATGTTCGCCTATTGCAGTTACCACAGAGTCAGTCCCAAGAGCTTCCTTCTTTGACAGATGCAACACCGCAACGAATACTCCTAAAGCACACATCCCTCACAATAATGGAATCGTATTTGCTACCGAAAGAAATTGCGGATGACCACTGTTCGTGAATATCCAATATGTGTTTGGGATGCATACAAAATATCCTGCATTTTACACACAGTACCTAATGTGCCCATAGTCCCTCCGTGTTCTATATTCATTTCTCAAAGGAGAAGACACTGTTATGAATGAGCACGCACCTGAAGTAGGATCCCTGAACAGATACGTTCCTAAGATTAACCTGTCAGGGTCTGGTATGAGACACATCACTATTGCTATATAGAGAAGTCCCACAGTTTCCAACTTAGCACAAACTCATCCCTGTCGGGAGAATGGACTGTATCAGAGTTCCCTCGTACATTTGAAGTATTCTGAGTCGATGAAGACACTGTGGAACATCACAGGTGTTGAAATTCCAGTATGTGTCATAGAGTGCTATGTGCCTTACCCTGTCCTTCTCTCAAGGGTTCAACCTTCCCGCTGTCCGTCCTTGTTCTATCTTCTTTCCTCTACTGGAAAGACACTGTGAGATGTAAGATCCCGCCTAAAGGAGATTCCCTTAAACAGAACTTACTAAAGTCCAATGGATAGTTGTACGAGACAGTAGTCCTATGTGCACCTTTTGAAGTTACCACATAGTCAGTCCCAAGAGATTCCTTCTTTGACAGATGTAACACTGCAACGTATCGCTCCTAAAGGACAAATCCCTCACAATGATGGAAGTGTTTTTGCCACAGAGAAAGTGCGGATGACCACTGCTCGTAAACATCCAACATGTGTTTGGAATGCCTAATCGCCATAGCTGGCACTTAACTCACAGTACCTAATGTGCCCATTGTCCTTCCGTGTTCTATCTTTATTCCTCAAAGGAGAAGACACTGTTTTGAATGAGCACGCACCTGAAGTAGGAGCCCTGAACAGAAACCTTCCTATGAATCACTTGTCAGAGTCCTATGTGGACACTTCATGATTGCTACACAGACAGGTCCCATAGATTCCAGCTTAGCACAGTCCCAATCCTGTCGTGAGAACATACTGTACCACAGTTCCCTCGTACATTTGAAGTCTTCCGAGACGAGGTAGACACAGTGGAACATCACAGGTGTTGTACTTCCAGTATGTGTCATAGAGTGCTACGTGCATTACCTGTCCTTCACTCACAGGATGCAACCTTCTGCTGTCCGTCCTTGTTCTATCTTCTTTCCTCCACTGGAAAGACACTGTGAGAAGTGAGATTCGTCTGAAGGAGTTTCCTTTTAACAGAACTTGCTATAGTCCAATGGATAATTGTACGTGTCTGTAGCCCTATGTGTGCCTATTGCAGTTATCACAGAGTCAGTTCCATGATCTTCCTTCTTTGAGACGTAAGACTGCAACGATTCTATCCTAAAGCACACATCCTTCACAATGTTGGAAGCGTTTTTGCCACAAAAAAAGTGCGGATAACCACTGGCCGTGAACTTCCAAATAGTGTTAGGGATGCCTAATCGCCTTAGCCTGCACTTTACTCACAGAACCTAATGGGTCCATTTTCAGTCCATGTTCTATCTTCATTCCTCAAAGTAGAAGACACTGTTATGAATGAGCATTCACCTGAAGTAGGATCCCTGAACACAAACCTTCCTGAGAATCAGGAAGTCAGGGTCCTGTATGAGACACTTCATGATTGCTACAGAGACCAGTCCCAGAGTTTCAACTTAGCAAAGACTCATCCTTGTCATGAGAACGTACTGTACCACCGTTCCCTCATACATTTGACGTATTCTGAAATGAGGTAGACACTGTGAACATCACAGGTGTTGAACTTCCAGTATGTGTGATAAGTGCTACGTGTATTACCCTGTCCTTCACTCACAGGATGCAACTTTCCCTCTGTCAGTCCTTGTTCTATCTTCTTTCCTCCACTGGAAAGACTCTCTGAGAAGTGAGATTCCGCTTAAAGGATTTTTCCTTAAACAGAACTTGCTATAGTCCAACGGATAGACGTCCGAACTGGAGCCCTATGTGCGCCTATTGCAGTTACCACAGAGTCACTCCCAAGAGCTTCCTTCTTTGACAGACGCAACACTGCAACGAATCCCTCCTAAAGCCCACTTCCCTCACAATGTTGGAAGCGTTTTTGACACAGAAAGAAAGTGCGGAAGGCCACTGGTCGGGAACATCCAATATGTGTTTGGGATGCCTAAGCACCATAACCTGCACTTTACTCACAGTACCTAATGTGCCCATAGTCAGTCCCTGATCTATCATCATTCCTAAAAGGAGAAGACACTGTTATGAATGAGCAAGCACCTGAAGTAAGATCCCTGAACAGAAACCTTCGTCAAAATCACTTTTCAGGATTTTGTATGAGACACTTCATGATTGTGTTTGGGATGCATACGCCATATCCTGCATTTACTCACAGTACTTAATGGGCCAATAGTCCCTCCGGGTTCTTTCTTCATTCCTCAAAGGAGAAGACACTGCTATGATTGAGCATGCACCTGAAGTAGGAACCCTGAACAGATAGATACCTTCCTAAAAATCACCTGTCCTTGGCTGGTATGAGACACTTCATGATTGCTACACAGACAGGTCACACATATTCCAACTTAGCACAGTCTCATTCCTGTCCTGAGAACGTACTCTACCACAGTTCCCTTGTATATTTGAAGTGTTCTGAGACGAGGTAGACACTGTGCAAATTCACAGGTGTTGACCTTCCAGTATGTATCATAGAGTGCTACGTGCATTACCCTGTCATACACTCACAGGATGCAACCTTCCCGCTGTCAGTCCTTGTTCTATCTTCTTTCCTCCACTGGAAAGACATATGAGAAGTGAGATTCTGCCTGAAGGTGTTTCCCTTAAACAGAAATTGCTATAGTCCAATGGATAGACGTCTGAGATTGGAGCCCTATGTGCGCCTATTCCAGTTATAACAGATTAAGTCCCAAGAGCTTCCTTCTTTGACAGACGCAACACTGCAACGATTCTCTCCTAATGCACACTTCCCTCACAATGTTGGAAGCATTTTTGCCACTGAAAGAAAGTTCGGATGACCACTGGTCGTGAACATCCAAATAGTGTTTTGGATGCTTAATTGCCATAGCCTGCACTTTACTCACAGTACGTAATGTACCCATTGTCCGTCCGTGTTCTATCTTCATTCATCAAAGGAGAAGACCCTGTTATGAATGAGCACTCACCTGACGTAGGAACCCTGAAAAGAAAACTCCTAAGAATCACCTGTTAGGGTCCTGTATGAGACTCTTCATGATTGCTTCACAGACCTGTCCCACAGTGTCTAAATTAGCACAGACTCATCCCTGTCATGAGAAAGTACTGTAGCACCATTCCCTCGTACATTTTACGTGTTCTGGGATGAGTTCGACACTGTGGAACATCACAGGTGTTGAACTACAGTATGTTTCATAGAGGCCTAAGTGACTTACCCTGTCATTCACTCACAAGATGTTAACTTCTCTCTGTCCATCCTTGTTCTATCTTCTTTCCTGCACTGGAAAGACACTGTGAGAAGTGAGATTGGGCCAGAAGGATTTAACCTTAAAAAGAACTTGCTAGAGTCCAATGGAAGAAGTCTGAGACTGGAGCCCTATGTGCACCTATTACAGTTACCACAGAGTAGTTCTAAAGAGCTTCCTTCTTTGACAGACTCAACACAGCAACGCATCCCTCCTAAGCACACTTCCCTCACAATGATGGAAGCGTTTTTGCCACAGAAAGTATGTACGGATGACCACTGGTCGGGAACATCCAATATGTGTTTGGGATGCCTAAGCGCCATAGCCTGCACTTACAGGACCTAATGTGCCCATTGTCCGTCGTGTTCCTCTTCATTCCTCAAAGTAGAAGATACTGGTATGAATGAGCACGCACCTGAAGTAGGATACCTGAACAGATAGCTTCCTAAGAATCACCTTTCAGGTTCAAGTATGAGACACTTCATGATTGTTATAGAGAGAGGGCCCACAGTTTCAAACTTAGCGCAGATTCATTCCTGTCGTGAGAATGTACTGTATCCGAGTCCCTCGTACATTTGAAGTGTTCTGAGTCGAGGTAGAGACTGTGGAACATCTCAGGTGTTGAACTTCGAGTATGTGTTAGAGGCCTAACTGACTTACACTGTCCTTCACTCACAGAATGCAAACTTCCCGCTCTCCGTTCTTGTTCTATCTTCTTTCCTCCACTGGAAAGACACTGTGAGAAGTTACATTCCTCCTGAAGGAGTTTTCCTTAAACAGAACTTGCTATAGTCCAATGGTTAGACTTCCAAGACTGGAGCCCTATGTGCGCCTATTGCAGTTACTACAGAGTCACTCCCAAGAGCTTCTTTCTTTGACAGACATGACACTGCAATGAATCACACTTAAAGCACACTTCCCTCACAATGTTGGAAGGGTCTTGAACCAGAAAGAATGGACGGATGACCATTGGTCTGGAAAATCCAATATGTTTTTGGGATGCCTAAGGGCCATAGCCTGCAATTTACTCACAGTCCCTAATGAGCCCATAGTCCGTCCGTGTTCTTTCATCATTCCTCAAAGGAGACGACACTGTTATGCATGAGTATGCACCTGAAGTAGGATCCCGGAACAGAATCTTTCCTAAGAATCACCTGTCAGGGTCCTATGTGAGACACTTCATGAATGCTACACAGACAGGTCCCACAGATTCCAATATAGCACATTCTCATTCCTGTTGGGAGAATGTACTGTATCAGAGATCCCTCGTACATTTGAAGCCTTCTGAGACGAGGTAGACACTGTGGAACATCACAGGTGTTGAACTTCCAGTATGTGTCATATAGGCCCAAGTGCCTTACTCTGTCCTTCACTCACAGGATGCAAACATCCTTCTGTCCGTCCTTGTTCTATCTTCTTTCCTCCACTGGAAAGACTCTGTGAGAAGTGAGATTCCGCCTGAAGGAGTTTACCTTAAACAGAACTTGCTATAGTCCTACAGATAGACGTTCAAGACTGGAGCCCTATGTCCGCCTATTGCAGTTACCACAGAGTCAGTCCCAAGAGCTTCCTTCTTTGACAGACGCAACACTGCAATGAATCCCTCCTAAAGCACACTTCCCTCACAATGATGGAAGTGTTTTTACCACAAAAAAGAGTGCGGATGAACAATGGTCGTGAACGCCAAAATGTGTTGGAATGTGTAAGCGCCATAGCTTGCACTTTACTCACAATACCTAATGTGCCCATTGTCCGTCCATGTTCGGTCTTCATTCCTCAAATGAGAAGATACTGGTATGAATGAGCACGCACCTGAAAGTGCGGATGACCACTGGTCATGAACATCCAATATGTGTTTGCGATACCTAAGCACCATAGCCTTCACTTTACTCACGGGACGTAATGAGCCCATACACCGTCCGTGTTCTATTTTCATTCATCAAAGCAGAAGACCCTGTTATGAAGGAGTACGCACGTGAAGTAGGATACCTGAAAGATACCTTCCTAATAATCACCTGTCAGTGTCCTATGTGAGACACTTCATGATTGCTACACAGACAGGTCCCAAAGATTGCAAATGAGGACAGTCTCATTCCTGTCTTGAGAACGTCTGTACCACAGTTCCCTCCTACATTTGAAGTATTCTGGGACGAGGTAGACACTGTGGAACAGCACAGGTGTTGAACTTGCAGTATGTGTCATAGAGGCCAAAGTGCCTTACTCTGTCCTTCTTTCACAGGATGCAACCTTCCGCTTCTGTCCTTGTTCTATCTTCTTTCCTCCACTGGAAACACACCGTGAAAGGTGAGATTCCCCCTGAAGGAGTTTTCCTTAAACAGAAATTTCTATAGTCAATGGATAGACATCCCAGACTAGAGCACTATGTGCGCCTATTGCAGTTACCACAGTGTCACTCCCAAGAGCTTTCTTCTTTGATAGACGCAACACTGCAACGAATCCCTGCTAAAGCACACTTCCCTCATATTGGTGGAAGCTTTTTTGACAAAAAACGAAAGTGCGATGACCACTGGTCGTGAAGATCCAATATGTGTTTTGGATGCCTAAGTGCCAAAGCCTGCACTTTACTCACAGTACCTAATGTGCCCATTTTCTGTCCGTGTTCTAAGTCATTCCTGAAAGGAGAAGACACTGCTATGAATGAGCACGCACCTCAAGTAAGATCCCTGAACACATACCTTCCTAAGAATAACCTGTCAGGGTCTAGTATGAGACACTTCATGATTGCTATACAGAGAGGGCCCACAGTGTCCAACTTAGCACAGACTCATCCCTGTAGTGAGAATGTACTGTATCAGAGTTCCCTCGTACATTTGAAGTATTCTGAGTCAGGTAGACACTGTGGAACATGACAGATGTTGAACTTCGAGTATGTGTCATAGAGGGCTTAGTGCATTACCCTGTCCTTCACTCACAGGATGCAACCTCCCAGCTGTCCTACCATGTTATATCTTCTTTCCTCCACTCGAAAGACACTGTAAGAAGTGAGTTTCCGCCTGAATGAATTTACCTTAAATAGAAGTTGCTATAGTCCATCGGATAGACGTCCAAGACTGAGCCCTATGTGCACCTATTGCATTTACGTCAGAGTCACTCCCAAGAGATTACTTCTTTGACAGCCTCAACACTGCAACGAATCCTTCCTAAAGCACACTTCCCTCAGAATGTTGGAGGCCTTTTTAACACAGAAATAAAGTGCAGATGACCAGTGGTCGGGTACATCCAATATGTGTTTGGGATGCCTAAATGCCATAGCCTGCACTTTACTCACAGTACCTAATGAGCCCATAGTCCGTCCGTGTTCTATCTTCATTCCTCCAAAGAGAAGACACTGATATGTATGAATATGCACCTGAAGTAGGATCCCTGAACAGAAACGTTCCTAAGAATCACCTGTCAGGGTCCTATGTGAGACACTTCATGAATGCTACCCAGACAGATCCCACAGATTCCAACTAAGCACAGTCTCATTCCTGTCATGAGAACGTACTGTACCACAATTCCTTCGTACATTTGAAGTGTTCTGAGATGAGGTAGACAGTGTGGAGCATCACAGGTGTTGAACTTCCAGTATGTGTCATAGAGTGCTACCCTGTCCTTCACTCACAGGATGTAACCTTCCCGCTGTCCGTCCTTGTTCTATCTTCTTTCCGACACTGGAAAGACACTGTGAGAAGTGAGATTCTGCCTGAAGGAGTTTACCTTAAACAAACTTGCTATAGTCCAACGGATAGACGACCGAAACTGGAGCCCCATGTGTGCCTATTAAAGTTACCACATAGTCAGTCCCAAGAGCTTCCTTCTTTTATAAACGCAACACTGCAATGAATCCCTCCTAAAGCACATATCCCTCACAATGATGGAAGCGTTTTTCCACAGAAATAAAGTGCGGATGACCACTGGTCGTGAATATCCAATGTGTGTTTGGGATGCCTAAGCACCATAGTCTGCAGTTTACTCAGAGTACCTAATGTACCCATTGGTCATCCATGTTCTATCTTCATTCCTCAAAGGAGGAGACACTGTTATGAATGAGTACGCACCTGAAGTAGGATCCCTGAACAGAAACTTTCCTAAAAATCACCTGTCAGGGTCCTGTATGAGACACTTCATGATTGCTACACAGACCGGTCCCACAGAGTCCAACATAGCACAGACTTATCCCTGTAGTGAGAACGTACGGTAGCACCGTTCCCTCGTACACATGACGTGTTCTGAGACGAGGTAGACATTGTGGAACATCACAGGTGTTAAACTTCCTTTATGTGTCATAGAGGTCTAAGTGCCATACCCTGTCATTCAATCACAGGATAAAAACTTCTCTCTGTCACTCCTTGCTCTATCTTCTTTCCTCCACTGGAAAGACACTGTGAGAAGTGAGATTCTGCCTAAAGGAGTTTCCCTTATAGAAAACATGCTATAGTCCAACGGATAGCCGTACGAGACTGTAGCCCTATGTGCGCCTACTGAAGTTACCACATAGTCAGTCTCAAGAGCTTCATTCTTTGACAGTTGAAATACTGCAACGAATCCCTCCTAAAGCACACATCCCTCACAATGATGGAGGCGTTTTTGCCACAAAAAGGAAGTGCAGATGACCACTGGTCGTGAAATCCCACATGTATTTGGATGCATAAGCGCCATAGACGGCACTTTTCTCACAGTATATAATGTGCCCATAGTCAGTCTGTGTTCTATCATCATTCCTGAAAGGAGAGACACTGTTATGAATGAGCACGCACCTGAAGTAGGATCCTTGAACAGATACCCTCGTAAGAATCACCTGTCAGGGTCTGGTATGAGACAATTCATGATTGCTATATAAGGAAGTCCAATGTCCTAATTAGCACAGATACATCCCTGTGGGGATAATGTACTGTATCAGAGATCCTTCGTACATTTTAAGTGTTCTGATTTAAGGAAGACCCTGTGGAACATCACAGGTGTTGAACTTCCAGTATGTGTCTTATAGGCCTAAGTGACTTACCCTACCTTCACTCACAGATTGCAACCTTCCCGCTGATCGTCCTTGTTCTATCTTCTTTCCTCCACTGGAAAGGCACCGTGAGAAGTGAGATTCCCCCTGAAGGTGTTTCCCTTAAACAGAACTTGCTATATTCCAACGGATAGACTTACGAGACTGTAGTCCTTTGTGTGCCTATTGAAGTTAACACATAGTCAGTCCCAAGAGCTTCCTTCTTTGATAAACACAACACTGCAACGAATCCCTCATAAAGCACACATCCCTCACAATGATGGAAGCGTTTTTACCACAGAAAGAATGTGTGGATGACCACTTGTCATGAACATCCAATATGTGTTTGGGATGCATACGTGCCATAGCCTATTGCAGTTACCACAGAGTCAGCCCCAAGAGCATCCTTTTTTGACAGTCAAAACACTGCAACGAATCCCTCCTAAAGCACACTTCCCTTACAATGTTGGAAGCTTTTTTAGCACAGAACGAAATTGCGGATGACCACTGGTCGTGAACATCCAATATGTGTTTGGGATGCGTAAGCGCAATAGCCTGCACTTTACTCACAGTACCTAATGAGCCCATTGTCCGTCCGTGTTCTATCTTCATTCCCCAAAGGAAAAGACACTGTTATGAATGAGCACGCACCTGAAGTAGGATCCCTGAACTGAAACTTTCCTAAGAATCACCTGTCAGGGTCCTATGTGAGACAGTTCATGATTGCTACACAGACAAGTCCCACACATTCCAACTTAGCATAGTCTCATACCTGTCATGAGAACCACTGTACCACATTTCCCTCGTACATTTGAAGTGTTCTGAGACGAGGTAGACACTGTGGAACATCACAGCTGTTGATCTTCCAGTATGTGTCTAAGAGTCCTACGTGACTTACCCTGTCCTTCACTCACAGGATGACACCTTCCCGCTGTCCATATTTGTTCTATCTTCTTTCCTCCACTGGAAAGACACTGGGAGAAGTGAGATTTCGCCTGAAGGAGTTTACCTTAAATAGAGGTTGTTATAGTCCAACGGATAGACGTCCGAGACTGGAGCCCTATGTGCGCCTATTGCATTTACCACAGAGTCACTCCCAAGAGCTTCCTTCTTTGACAGACGCGACACAGAAACGAATCCCTCCTAAAGCACACTTTCCTCACATTGTTGGAAGCGTTTCTGACACAGAAAGAAAGTGCAGATGACTACTGGTCTGGAACATCCAATATGTGCTTGGGATGCCCAAGCGCCATAGCCTGCACTTTACTCACAGTACCTAATGTGCCCATAGTCCGTCTGTGTTCTATCTTCATTCCTCAAAGGAGAAGACACTGTTATGAATGAGTACGCACCCGAAGTAGGATCCCTGAACAGAAACTTTCCTTCACCTGTCACGGTCCTATGTGAGACACTTCATGATTGCTACACAGAAAGGTCCCACAGATTCCAACTTAGCACAGTCTCATTCCTGTCGTGAGAACGTACTGTAATACAGTTCACTCGTAATTGGAAGTGTTCTGAGACGAGGTAGACACTGTGGAACATCACAGGTATTGACCTTACAGTATGTGTCATATAGGCCTAAGTGCATTACCTTGTCCTTCACTCACAGGATGCAACCTTCCCACTCTCCATTCTTGTTCTATCTTCTTTGCTCCACAGGAAAGACACTTTAAGAATTGAGATTCCGCCTGAAGGAGTTTCCCTTAAACAGAACTTGCTATTGTCCAATGGATAGACGTATGAGACTGTAGCCCTATGTGCGCCCTTTGAAGTAACCACAAGTCAGTACCAAGAGATTCCTTCTTTGACACACAACACTGCAAAGAATCCCTCCTAAAGCACACATCTCCCACAATGATGGAAGCGTTTTAGCCACAGAAAGAAAGTGTGGATGACCACTGGTCGTGAACATCCACTGTGTGTGTGGGATGCCTAAGCGCCATAGCCTGCACTTTACTCCCAATACATTTGTGCCCATAGTCCGTCCGTGATCTATGTTCATTCCTCAAAGGAGAAGACACTGTTATGAATGAGCATGCACCTGAAGTAGGATCCCTGAACAGATACCTTCCTAAGAATCACCTGCCAGGGTCTGGTATGAGACACTTCATGATTGCTATATAGAAGTCTCACAGATTCCAACTTAGCACAGACACATCCCTGTTGGGAGAATGTACTGTATCAGAGTTCCCCCGTTCATTTTAATTGTTCTGAGTCGAGGAAATTACTGTGGAACATCACAGGTGTTGAAAAACCAGTATGTGTCATCGAGGCCTTGTGACTTACCCTGTCCTTCATGCTCAGGATGCAACCTTCCCACTGTCCCTCATTGTCCTATCTTCTTTCCTCCACTGTAAAGACTCTGTGAGAAGTGAGATTCCGTCTGAAGGATTTAACCTTAAACAGAACTTGCTATAGTCCAAGGGATAGATAGACGAGAGAGTAGCCCTATGTGCGCCTATTGAAGTTACCACATAGTCAGTCCCAAGAGCTTCGTTCTTTGACAGATGCAACACTGCAACGAATCCCTCCTAAAGCACACATCCCTCACCTTGATGGAAGCATTTTTGCCACAGAAAGAATATGCGGATGACCACAGGTCGGGAACATCCAATATGAGTTTGGGATGCGTAAGCACCATAGCCTGCACTTTACACACAGTACCTAATGAGACCATTGTCCACCCCTGTCCTATCTTCATTACACATTGGAGAAGAAAAGGTTATGAATGAGCACGAACCTGAAGTAGTATCCCTGAACAGATACCTTTCTAAGAATCAACTGTAGGGTCTGGTATGAGACACTTCATGATTCCTATAGAGAGAAGACCCACAGTTTCCAACTTAGCACAGACTCATCCCTGTCGTGAGAATGTACTGTATCAGAGTTCTCTCCTACATTTGAAGTGTTCTGAGTCGACGTAGACACTGTGGAACAGCACAGGTGTTGAACTTCCAGTATGTGTCATAGATGCTACGTGTATTACCCTGTCCTTCACTCACAGGATGCAAACTTTCCGCTGTCCGTCCTTGTTCTATCTTCTTTCCACCACTGGAAAGACACTGTGAGAAGTGAGATTCCGCCTGTAGGAGTTTACCTTAAACGGAACTTGCTATAGTCCAACGGATAGACGTCCGAGACTGGAGCCCTATGTTTGCCTATTGCAGTTACCACAGAGTCACTCCCAAGAGCTTCCTTCTTTGACAAACGCAACACTGCAATGAATCCATCCTAAAGCACACTTCCCTCACAATGTTGGAAGCGTTTTTGACACAAAAAGTAAGTGCGGATGACCACTGGTCGTGAACATCCAATATGTATTTGGGATGCCTAAGTGCCATAACCTGCTCTTTACTCACAGTACCTAATGAGCCCATAATCCGTCCGTGTTCTATCTTCATTCCTCAAAGGAGAAGACATTGTAAAGAATGAGTACGCACCAGAAGTAGGATCCCTAAACAGATACCTTCCTAAGAATCACCTGTCAGGTTCCTATGTGAGACAAATCATGATTGTTACACAGACAGGTCCCACAGATTCCAACTTAGCACAGTCTCATTCCTGTCGTGAGAACGTACTCTACCACAGTTCCCTCGTACATTTGAAGTGTTCTGAGACGAGGTAGACACTGTGGAACATCACAGGTGTTGAAATTCCAGTATGTGTCATAGAGTGCTATGTGCATTTCCCTGTCCTTCACTCACAGGATGCAACCTTCCCGCTGTCCTTCATTATTCTATCTTCTTTCCACCACTGGAAAGACACTGTGAGAAGTGAGATTCCGCCCGAAGGGGTTTCCTTTAAACAGAACTTGCTATATTCCAACGGATAGACGTAAGAGACTTTAGCCCTATGTGTGCCTATGGCAGTTATCACAGAGTCAGTCCCAAGAACTCCTTCTTGGAGAGATGCAACACGGCAATGATTCTCTCCTAAAGCACACTTCCCTCACAATGTTGTAATCGTTTTTGCCAATAAAGAAAGTACGGATGACCACTGGTCGTGAACATCCAATATGCCTAAGAGCCACAGCCTACAATTTACACACAGTACCTAATGTGCCCATTGTCCGTTCATGTTCTATCTTCATTCCTCAAGGAGACGACACTGTTATGAATGAGCACGCACCTGAGGTAGGATCCCTGAAGAGAAACGTTCTTTAGAATCACCTGTCAGGGTCCTGTATGAGATACTTCATGATTCCTTCACAGACCGGTCCCACATGTCCAAGTTAGCACAGACTCATCCCTGTCATGAAAACGTACTGAAGAACCATTCCCTCATACATTTGACGTGTTCTGAGACGAGGTAGACACTGTGGAACGTCACAGGTGTTGAACTACAGTAGGTGTCATAGATGCCTAAGTGCCTTCCCTTGTCATTCACTCACAGGATGTAAAATTCCCTCTGTCCGTCCTTCTTCTATCATCTTTCCTCCACTGGAAAGACACTGAGGGAAGTGAGATCCGCCTGAAGTATTATCCTTTAAACAGAACTTGGTAAAGTCCAACTGATAGACATCGGAGACTGGAGCCCTATATGAGCCTATTTCTGTTACCACAGAGTCAGTCCCAAGCGCTTCATTCTATGACAGATGCAACACTTCACGAATCCCTCCTATTGCACACTTCCCTCCCAAAGATGGTAGCATTTTTGCCACAGAATGAAAGTGCGGATGACCACTGGTCGTGAACATCCAATATGTGTTTGGAATGCATAAGCGCCATAGCCTGCACTTTTCTCACAGTACCTAATGTGCCCATTGTCTGTCCGTGTTCTATCTTCATTCCTCAAAGGAGAAGAGACTGTTATGAAAGACTACACACCTGGAGTAGGATTCCTGAACAGGTACCTTCCTAAGAATCACCTGTTAGGGTCCTATGTGAGATGCTTCATGATTGCTACACAGACATGTCCCACAGATTCCAACTTAGCACAGTCTCATTCCTGTAGTGAGAACGTACTCTACCACAGTACCCTCGTACATTTGAAGTGTTCTGAGACGAGGTAGACACTGTGGAACATCACAGGTGTTGAACTTCCAGTATGTGTCATAGAGTGCTACGTGCATTACTCTGTCCTTCACTCACAGGATGCAACCTTCACGCTGTCTGCCCTTGTTCTATCTTCTTTCCTCCACTGAAAAAACACTGTAAGAAGTGAGTTTCCGCCTGAAGGAATTTCCTTTAAACAGAATTTGCTATAGTCCAACGGATAGAAGTAAGAGACTGTAGCCCTATGTGCGCCTATTGCAGTTATCACAGAGTCAGTCCCAAGAGCTTCCTTCTTTGACAGATGAAACACTGCAAGGATTCTCTCCTAAACCACACTTCCATAACAATATTGGAAGCGTTTTTGACACAGAAAGAAAGTGCGGATGACCACTGGTCGTGAACATCCAACATGTGTTTGGGATGCATAAGCGACATAGCCTGCACTTTACTCACAGTACATAATGTGCCCATAGTCCGTCCGTGTTCTATCATCATTCCTCAAAGGAGAAGACACTGTCATGAATGAGGACGGACCTGAAGTAGGATCCCTGAAAAGATACCTTCCGAAGAATCACCTGTCAGGTTCTGGTATGAGACACTTCATGATTGCTGTACAGAGAAAGCCCACAGTTTCCTACTATGTGCCCATAGTCAGTCCGTGTTCTGTCATCATTCCTCAAAAGGAAGACACTGTTATGAATGAGTACGCATCTGAAGTAGGATCCGTGAACAGAAACTTTCCTCAGAATCACCTGTCAGGTTCCTATGTGAGACACTTCATGATTGCTACAAAGATACTTTCCTAAGAATAACCTGTCAGGGTCTAGTATGTAGACACTGTGAACTTCCCAAGTGTTGAACTTCCAGTATGTTTCATAGAGTGCTAAGTGCATTACCCTGTCCTTCAGTCACAGGATGCAACCTTCCCTCTGTCAGTCCTTGTTCTATCTCTTTCCTCCACTGGAAAGACACTGTGAGAAGTGAGATTCCGCCTGTAGGAGTTTACCTTAAACAGAAATTGCTATAGTCCAACGGGTAGACGTCTGAGTAGGAGCCATATGTGCGCCTATTGCAGTTACCACAGAGTCACTCCCAATAGCTTCCTTCTATGATAGATGCAGCACTGCATGGAATCCAGCCCAAAGCACACTTCCCTCACAATGTTGGCAGCGTTTTTGACACAGAAAGAAGGTGCGTATGACCACTATTCGGGAACATGCAATATGTGTTTGGGATGCCTAACAGCCATAGCCTGCCTTTTACTAACAGTACCTATTTTGCCCATAGTCCGTCCGTGTTCTATCTTCATTCCTCAAAGGAGAAGACACTGTTATGAATGAGCATGCACCTAAAGTAGGATCCCTGAACAGATACCTTCCTAAGAATCACCTGTCAGTTTCTGGTATGAGACACATCATGATTGCTATATAGAGAAGTCCCACTGTTTCCAACTTTGCACAGACTCATCCCTGTCGTGAGAACGTACTGTATCAGAGTTTCCTTGTACATTTGAAGTGTGCTGAGTCAAGGAAGACACTGTGGATCATCACAGGTGTTGAAATTCCAGTATGTGTCATAGAGGGTAAGTGCCATAAGCTATCATAGACTCAGAGGATATAAACTTCTCTCTGTCCCTCCTTGTTCTATCTTCTTTCCTCCATTGGAAAGACAATGTCAGATGTGAGATTCTGTCAAAGGTTTTGACCTCAAACAGAACTTGCTATAATCCAACAGAGAGACATACCACATTGTAGCCCTATGTGCGCCTATTTAGGTTACCAAAGAGTCAGTCTCAAGAGCTACCTTCTTTGACAGACGCAACATTGCAACAAAACCTTCTAAAAGCACACATTCCTCACAGTGATGGAAGCGTTTTTGCCACAGAAAGAAAGTGCGGATGACCACTGGTCGTGAACATCAAATATGTGTTTCGGATGCTTAAGCGCCATAGCCTGTACTTTACTCACAGTACATAATGTGCCCATAGTTCGTCCGTGCTCTATCTTCATTCCTCAAAGGAGAAGACAATGTTATGAATCAGTACGCACCTGAAGTAGATTCCCTGAACCGTTACATTCCTAGGAATCACTTGTTAGGGTCTGGTATGAGACACTTCATGATTGCTACACAGACCGGTCCCACAGTGTCCAACTTAGCACAGACTCATCCCTGTCGTGAGAACATATGGTAGCACCGTTCCCTCGTATATTTGAAGTGTTCTGAGACGAGGTCGACCCTGTGGGACATCACAGGTGTTGAATACAGTATGTGTCATAGAAGCCTAAGTCCCTTACCCTGTCATTCACTCACAGGATTTAAACTTCCCTCTGTCCATCCTTGCTCTATCTTCTTTCCTCCACTCGGACGACACTGTGAGAAGTGAGATTCCGCCTGAAGGATTCACCCTTAAAAAGAACTTGCTAGCAGCTGCCTTCGTCTCAGGTCATGATCCCAGCGTCCTGGGATCGAGTCCCACATCGGGTTCCTTGCTTGGCAGGGAGCCTGCTTCTCCCTCTGCCTCTGCCTGCCATTCTGTCTGCCTGTGCTCGCTCTCTCTCCCTCCCTCTCTCTGATAAATAAATAAAAAAAAATTAAAAAGAACTTGCTATAGGACAACGGATAGACGTCCGAAAAAGGAGCCCTATGTTCGCCTATTGTAGTTACCACAGAGTCAGTCCCAAGAGCTTCCTTCTTTGACAGACACAACACTGCAACGAATCCCTCCTAAAGCACACTTCCTTAACAATTATGGAAGCGTTTTTACCACAAAAAGAAAGTGAGGATGACCACTGATCGTGAACATCCAAATAGTGTTTGGAATGAGTAAGCGCCATAGCCTGCACTTTACTCACAAACCTAATGTGCCCTTGTCAGTCCATGTTCTGTCTTCATTCCTCAAAGGAGAAGACACTGGTATGAATGAGCACGCACCTGAAGTAGGATCACTGAACAGATACCATCCTAAGAATCACTTATCAGGTTAAGGTATGAGACACTTCGTGATTGCTATATAGAGAAGTCACACCATTTCTAAGGTAGCACAGACTCATCCCTTTTGGGAGAATGTACTGTATCAGAGATCCCTCGCACATTTGAGGTATTCTGAGTTGTGGTAGACACTGTGAAACATCATAGGTGTTGAACTTCGAGTAGGGTCATAGAGGCGTAAATGCCTTACCCTGTCGTTCACTCACATGAGCAAACTTCTGCTGTCCGTCCTTGTTCTGTCTTCTGTCCTCCACTGGAAAGACACTGGGAGAAATGAGATTCTGCCTGGAGGAGTTTACCTTAAACAGAACTTGCTGTAGTCCAACGGATATACGTCCGAGACTGGAACCATATGCATGCCTATTGCATTTACCACAGAGTCACACCCAAGAGCTTTTTTCTTTGACAGACGCTACACTACAAGGAATCCCTCCTAAAGCACACTTCCCTAACAATGTTAAATATTTTTGACGCAGAAAGAAAGTGCGGATGACCACTGGTCGGGAACAACCAATATGTGTTTGGGATGCCTACGCACCATAGCCTGCACTTTACTCACAGTACCTAATTAGCCCATAGTCCCTCCGTGTTCTATCTTGATTCCTCAAAGGAGAAGACACTATTATGAATGAGTACGCACCTGAAGTAAGATCCCTGAACAGAAACTTTCCTAAGAATCACCTGTCAGGGTCCTATGTGAGACACTTCATGATTGCTAAACAGACAGGACCCACAGATTCCAACTTAGCACAGTCTCTTTCCTGTCGTGAGAACGTACTGTACCACAGTTTCCTAATATATTTGAAGTGTTCCGAGACGAGGTAGAAACTATGGAATGTCAAAGGTGTTGAACTTCCAGTATGTGTCATAGAGTGCTACATGCATTACCCCGTCCTTCACTGACAGGATGCAAACTTCCCGCTGTCAGTCCTTGTTCTATCTTCTTTACTCCACTGGGTAGACAAGGTGAGAAGTGAGTTTCCACCTGAAGGAGTTTCCCTTAAAGAGAATTTGCTATAGTCCAACGGATACACGTACGAGACTGTAGCCATATGTGCGCCTATTGTAGTAACCACATAGTCAGTCCCAAGAGCTTCATTCTTTGACAGACACAACACTGCAACGAATCCCTACTAAAGCACACATCCCTCACAAGGATGGAAGCGTTTATGCCACAGAAAGAAGGTGCGGATGACCACTGGTCGTGAACATCCAATAGGTGTTTGGGATGCAAAAGAGCCATAAGCTGCACTTTACCACAGTACAAAATTTGCCCAAAGTCAGTCCGTGTTATGTCATCATTCCTCAAAGGAGAAGACACTGTTATGCATGAGCACGCACCTGAAGTAGGATCCCTGAACAGAAACCTTCCCAGGAATCACCTGTCAGGGTCTGGTGTGAGACACTTCATGATTGCTATAATGAGAAGTCCCACAGTTCAACTTAGCACAGATTCATCCCTGTCGGGAAAATGTACTGTATTAGAGATCCCTCATACATTTGAAGTTTTCTGAGTAGAGGAAGAAACTGTGGAACATCACAGGTGTTGAACTTCCAGTATGTGTCATAGAGTGCTATTTGCATTACCCTGTCCTTCACTCACAGGATGCAACCTTCCCGCTGTCCGTCCTTGTTCTATCTTCTTTCCTCCACTGGAAAGACACTGTGAGAAGTGAGATTCCGCTTGAAGATGTTTCCCTTAAACAGAACTTGCTATAGTCCACCGGATAGACATAAGAGACTGAAGCCCTATGTGCGCTTATAGCAGTTATCACAGAATCAGTCCCAATAGCTTCCTTCTTTGACAGTCAAAACACTGCAACGATTCTCTCCTAAAGCACACTTCCCTCACAATGTTGGAAGCGTTTTTGCCACCGTGAGAAAGTGCGGATGACCACTGGTCGTGAACATCCAAATACTGGTTGGGATGCCTAAGCGCCATAGCCTGCACTTTGCACCCAGTACCTAATGTACCCATTGTCCGTCCGTGTTCTATTTTCATTCCTCAAGGGGAAGACACTGTTATGAATGAGCACGCACCTGAAGTAGGATCACTGACAAGAAACCTTGCTAAGAATCACCTGTCAGGTCCTGTATTAGACACATCATGATGCCTCACAGACCGGTCCCACAGTGTCCACATTGCACAGACTCATCCCTGTCTTGAGAACGTACTGTAGCACCATTCCCTCGTACATTTGACATGTTCTGAGACTAGGTAGGCACTGTGAACATCAGAGGTGTTGAACTTCCAGTATGTGTCATAGAGTGCTACGTACATTACCCTGTCCTTCAGTCACAGGATGCAACCTGCCCGCTGTCCGTCTTATTCTATCTTCTTTCCTCCACTGGAAAGACACTGTGAGAAGGGAGATTCCGCCTGAAGGAGTTTACCTTAAATAGAACTTGCTATAGTCCAACGGATAGATTACGAGACCAGAGCCCTCTATGGGTCTATAGCAGTTCCCACAGAGTCACTCCCAAGAGCTTCCTTCTTTGACAGACGCAACACTGCAACGAATCCCTCCTAAAGCACACTTCCCTCACAATGCTGGAAGCATTTTTGACACAGAAAGAAAGTGCGGATGTCCACTGGTCGGGAACATCCAATATGTGTTTGGGATGCCTAAGTGCCATAGCTTGCAATTTACTCACAATACCTAATGAGCCCATAGTACGTCCGAGTTCTATCTTAATTCCTCAAAGTAGAAGACACTGTTATGAATGAGCACGCACCTGATGTAGCATCCCTGAACAGATACCTTCCTAAGAATCACCTGTCAGGGTCCGGTATGAGACACTTCATGATTGCTACACAGACCGGTCCCACAGTGTCCAACTTAGCATAGACTCCTACCTGTCGTGGGAACGTACAGTAGCACTCTTCCTTCGTACATTTGAAGTGTTCTGAGACGAGGTAGACACTGTGGAACATCACAGGTGTTGAACTTCCAGTATGTGTCCTAGAGTGCTACGTTCATGACCATGTCCTACACTCACAGGATGCAATCTTACCGCTGTCCATCCTTGTTCTATCTTCTTTCTTCCACTGGAAAGACACTGTGAGAGGTGAGATTCCACCTGAAGGACATTTCCTTAAACAGAACCTGCTATAGTCCAACAGATATACGTGCGAGATATAACCTTATGTGCGACTAATGAAGTTACCACATAGTAAGTCCCAAGAGCTTCCTTCTTTGACAGACGTAACACTGCAACGAATCCCTCCTAAAGCACACTTCCCTCACAATGATGGAAGCATTTTTGCCACAGATTGAAAGTGCGGATGACCACTGGTCGTGAACATCCAATATGCGTTTGAGATGTATAAGACACATAGCCTGCACTTTACTCACAATGCATAATATTCCCTTAGTCCATCCATGTTCTATCTTCATTCCTCAAAAAAGAAGACACTGTTATGAATGAGCACGCACCTGAAGTAGGATCCCTGAACAGATACCTTCCTAAAAATCACCTGTCTGAGTCCTGTATGAGACACTTCATGATTGCTCTATAGAGAAGACCACAGTTGCCAAATTAGCACAGACTCATCCCTGTTGGGAGAATGTACTGTATCAGAGTTCCCTCGTACATTTGAAGTGTTCTGAGTCGAGGAAGATTCTTTGGAGCATCACAGGTGTTCAACTTCCGGTATGTGTCATAGAGTGCTACGTACATTACCCTGTCCTTCAATCACAGGATGCAACCTTCCCTCTCTCCGTCCTTGTTCTATCTTCCTTCCTCCACTGGAAAGACACTAGAGAAGTGAGGTTCTGCCTGAAGGAGTTTTCCTTAACAGAACTTGCTATAGTCCAACGGATAGACATCCCAGACTGGAGCCTTATGTGCGCCAATTGCAGTTACCACATAGTCAGACCCAAGAGCTTCCTTCTTTGACAGACGCAACACTGCAACGAATCATTCCTAAAACACACTTCCCTCACAATGATGGAAGCATTTTTGCCACAGAAAGAAAGTGCGGATGTCCACTGGTCGGGAACATCCAATATGTGTTTGGGATGCGGAAGTGCATAGCCTGCAATTTACTCACTGTACCTAATGTGCCCATTGTCCGTCCATGTTCTATCTTCATTCCTCAAAGGATAAGATACTGGTATGAATGAGCACGCACCTGAAGTAGGATACCTGAAGAGTTACCTTCCTAAGAATCACCTGTCAGGGTCTAGTATGAGACACTTCATGATTGCTATTCAGAGAGGTCCCACAGTTTCCAACTTAGCACAGACTCATCCCTGTCATGAGAATATATTGTATCAGGGTTCCTCGTACACTTGAAGTGTTCTGAGTAGGGGTTGACCTATGGAACATCACAGGTTCACAGGTGTTGAATTTCGATTATGTGTCATAGAGTCCTATGTCATTACCCTGTCCTTCCCTCACAGGATACAACCTTTTCGCTGTCATCCTTGTTCTAACTTCTCTCCTCCACTGGAAAGAAACTGTGAGAATTGAGAATCCTCCTGAAGGAGTTTACCTTAAACAGAATTTGCTATAGTCCAACATAGACTTCTGAGACTGGAGCCCTATGTGTGCCTATTGCAGTTACCACAGAGTCACTCCCAAGAGCTTCCTTCTTTGAAAGACACAACACTGCAACGAATCCCTCCTAAAGCACACTTCCCTCACTTTGTTGGAAGCGTTTTGACACAGAAAGAAAGTGCGGATTACCACTGGTCGTGAACTTCCAAATAGTGTTTGGGATGCCTAAGCGCCATAGCCTGAAGTTTACTCACAGTACCTAATGTGCCCATTGTCCGTCTGTGTTCTATCTTCATTCCTCAAAGGAGAAGACACTGTTATGAATGAGCACGCACCTGAAGTAGGATCCCTGAACAGAAACTTTCCTAATAATCACCTGTCAGGGTCTAGTATGAGACACTTCATAATTGCTACACAGACAGGTCCCAAAGATTCCAACTTAGCACAGTCTCATTCCTGTTGTGAGAACGTACTGTAACACAGTTCCCTCGTACATTAGAATTATTCTGTTTTTCTGAAAATAAATAAATTGGGAAAAAATAAATAAAAAAAAAAAACAAAAAAAAAAACCTAGAATGGGGATGCCTGGATGGCTCAGTGGGTTAAGCTTCTGCCTTCGGCTCAGGTCGTGATCCCAGGGTTCTGGGATCGAGCCCTGCATCGGGCTCTCTGCTCAGCGGGGAGCCTGCTTCCCCCTCTCTTTCTGTCTGCCTCTCTGCCCGCTTGTGATCTCTGTCTGTCAAATAAATAAATAAAATATTAGAAAAAAAAAAAAAAGAAGTATTCTGAGATGAGGTAGACACTGTGGAACATCACTGGTGTTGAACTTCCTGTATGTGTCATAGACCCCTAATGCCTTACCCTGTCCTTCACTCACAGGATGCAACCTTCCCGCTGTCCGTCCTTGTTCTATCTTTTTTCCTCTATTGGAAAGACACTGTGAGAAGTGAGATTCCGCCTGAAGGAGTTTTCCTTAAAGACCTCTTGCTATAGTCCAACGGATAGCCGTACGAGACTGTAGCCCTATGTGCGCCTATTGCAGTTACCACAGAGTCACTCCCAAGAGCTTCCTTCTTTGACAGTCGCAACATTGCAACTAATCCCTCCTAAAGCACACTTCCCTCACAAGGTTGGAAGCATTTTTGCCACAGAAAGAAAGTACGGATGACCACTGGTCGGGAACATCCAATATGTGTTTGAGATGCCTAAGCTCCATAGTACTCACTGTACCTAATGAGCCCATAGTCCCTCTGTGTTCTATCTTCATTCCTCAAAGGAGAAGACACTGTTATGAAACAGTACGTACCAGAAGTAGGATTCCTGAACAGAAACTTTCCTATGAGTCACCTGTCAGTGTACTATGTGAGACACTTCATGATTGCTTCATAGGAAGTTCCCACAGATTCCAATGTAGTGCTGTCTCATTCCTGTCTTAAGAAAATACTGTACCACAGTTCTTTCGTACATTTGAAGTGTTCTTTGATGAGGTAGACACTGTGGAACGTCACAGGTGTTGAACTTCCAGTATGTGTCATAGAGGGCTACATGCAATAACCTGTCCTTCACTCACAGGATGCATCCTTCCCGCTGTCTCTACTTGTACTATCTTCTATCCTCCACTGGAAAGACTCTGTGAGAAGTGAGATTCCGCCTGAAGGAGTTTCCCGTAAACAGAACTTCCTATAGTCCAACGGATAGATGTAAGATACTGTAGACCTATGTGCGCCTATTGCAGTTATCAAAGAGTCAGTCCCAAGAGCTTTCTTCTTTGAAGACGCAACACTACAACCATTTTCACCTAAAGCAAACTTCCCTCTCAATGTTGGAAGCGTTTTTGCCACAGAAAGAAAGTGTGGATGACCACTGGCCGTGCACATACAATATGTGTTTGGACATATGTGTGTGGACAAGTATCACATGTCAGGGTCCTGTATGAGACACTTCATGATTGCTGCACAGACCAGTCCCACAGTGTCCAACTTAGCACAGACTCATCCCTCTCTTGAGAACGTACTGTACCACCGTTCCCTCGTACATTTGACATGTTCTGAGACAAGGAAGACACTGTGGAACATCACAGGTGTTGAACTACTGTAGGTGTCATGAGTACTAAGTGTTTTACCCTGTCCTTGACACACATGATGCAATATTCCCACTGTCCGTCCTTGTTCTATCTTCTTTACTCCACTGGAAAAACACTATGAGAATTGAGATTCCGCCTGAAGGAGTTTCCCTAAAACAGAACTTGCTTTGGTCCAACGGATAGACGTCCGAGACTGGAGCCCTAAGTGCGCCTATTGCAGTTACCACAGATCAGCCGCGAGAGCTTCCTTCTTTGACAGACGCAACACTGCAACGAATCCTTCCTAAAACACACTTCCCTCACAATGATGGAAGCGTTTTTACCACAGAAAGAAAGTGCGGATGAACACTGGTCGGGAACATCCAATATGAGTTTGGAATGTGTAAGCACCATAGCCTGCACTTTTCTCACAATACCTAATGTGCCCGTTGTCTGTCCATGTTCTATTTTCATTCCTCAATGGAGAGGACACTGTTATGAATGAGCACGCACCTGAAGTAGGATCCTTGAACAGATACCTTCTTAAGAATCACCTGTCAGGGTCTTGTATGAGACACTTCATGATTTCTATACAGAGAGGGCCGGCTGTTTCCAACTTAGCACAGACTCATCCCTGTCGTGAGAATGTACTGTATCAGAGTTCCCTCAGACATCTGAAGTGTTCTGATTCCAGGTAGACAGTGTGGAACATCATAGGTGTTGAACTTCGCGTATTTGTCATAGAAGCCCAAGTGCCTTCCCCTGTCCTTCACTCACTGGATGCAGACGTACCACTTTCCTTCCTTGTTCTATCTTCTTTCCTCCACTGGACAGACACTGTGAGAAGTGAGATTCCGCCTGAAGGAGTTTCCCTTAAACAGAACTTGCTATTCCAACGGATAGACGTCTGAGACTGGAGCCCTATGTGCGCCTATTGCAGTTACTACACATTCAGTCCCAAGAGCTTCCTTCTTTGACAGACGCAACACTGCAATGAATCCTTCCTAAAGCACACTTCCCTCGCATTGTTGGAAGCGTTTTTGACACAGAAAGTAAGAGCAGATCACCACTGGTCGGGAACATCCAATATGTGTTTGGGATGCCTAAGCGTCATAGCCTGCACTTTACTCACAGTACCTAATGAGCCCTTAAACCGTCCATGTACTATCTTCATTCCTCAAAGGAGAAGACACAGTTATGAATGAGCACGCACCTGAAGTTGGATCCCTGAACAGAAACTTTCCTAAGAATCACCTGTCAGGGTCCTATGTGAGACACTTCATGATTGCTACACAGACAGGTCCCACAGATTTCAACTTAGCACCGTCTCATTCCTTCCGTGAGAATGTACTGTACCACAGTTCCCTCGTACATTTGAAGTGTTCTGAGACGAGGTAGACACTGTGGAACGTCACAGGTGTTGAATGTCCTGTATGTGTCATTGAGTGCACGTGCATTACCCTGTCCTTCACTCACAGGATGGAACCTTTCCGCTGCCCATCATTGTTCTATCTTCTTTCCTCCACTGGAAAGAGTGGGAGAATTGAGATTCTGCCTGAAGGAGTTTCTGTTAAACAGAACTTGCTATAGTGCAACAGATAGACGAACGAGACTGTAGTCCTATGTGTGCCTATTGCAGTTAACACAGAGTCAGACCCAAGAGCTTCCTTCTTTGACAGATGCAACACTGCAACGAATCCCTCCTAAAGCACACTCCCTCACAATGATGGAAGCATTTTTGCAACAGAAAGAAAGTGCGGATGAACACTGGTCGTGAACATCCGATATGTGTTTGGGATGCATAAGCGCCATAGCCTGCACTTTACTCACAGTACCTAAAGAGCCCATAATCCTTCCGTGTTCTATCTTCATTCCTCAAAGGAGAAGACACTGTTAAGAATGAGTACGCACCTGAAGTAGGATCCCTGAACAGAAACCTTCCTAAAAATCACCTTTCAGTGTCCTATGTGAGACACTTCATGATTGCTACACATATAGGTCCCACAGATTCCAAATTAGAACAGTCTCATTACTGTCGTGAGAACATAATGTACCACAGGTCCCTCGTACATTTGAAGTGTTCTGAGACGAGGTAGGCACTGTGGAACAACACAGATGTTGAACTTCCAGTATGTGTCTTAGAGACCTAAGTGCGTTATACTCTCCTTCACACTCAGGATGCAACCTTCTCCCTGTCCGTCCTTTTTCTATCTTCTTTCCTCCACTGGAAAGACACTGTGAGAAGTGAGATTCCACCTGAAGGAGTTTCCTTTAAAGAGAACTTGCTATAGTCCAATGGATAGACGTACGAAACTGTAACACTATGTGCGCCTATTGAAGTAACCACAGGTCAGTCCCAAGAGATTTCCTTCTTTGATAGATGGAACACTGCAGTGATTCTCTCCTAAAGCACACTTCCCTCACAATGGTCGAAGCTTTTTTGCCACAGAAAGAAAGTGCGGATGACCACTGGTTCTGACCATCCAATATGTGTTTGGGATTCGTAAACACCATAGCCTGCACTTTACTCACAGTAACTAAATTTCCCATAGTCCATCCGTGTTCTATCTTCATTCCTCAAAGTAGAAGACACTGTTATGAATGAGCACGCACCTGAAGTAGGATCCCTGAAGAGAAACCTTCCAAAGAATCACCTGTCAGGTCCTGAATGGACACTAAATTATTGCTACGCAGACCAGTCCCACAGTGCCCAACTTAGCCCAGACTCATCCCTGTCGAGAGAACGTACTGTAGCACCATTCCCTCGTACATTTGAAGTGTTCTGAGACGAGGTAGAAACTCTGGAACATCACAGGTGTTGAACTTCCAGTTTGTGTCATAGAGGCCTAAGTGCCTTATCTGGTCCTTCACTCACATGATGCGACCTACACGCTGTCCGTCCTTGTTCTATCTTGTTTCCTCCACTGGAAAGACATTGTGAGAAGTGGGATTCCTTCTGAAGGAGTTTCCCTTAAACAGAACTTGCTATAGCCAAAGGATAGACGTACAAGACTGTAGCCCTATGTGCGCCTATTGAAGTAACTACAGAGTCAGTCCCAAGAGCTTCCTTCTTTGACAGATGCAACACTGCAAGGTTCTCTCCTAAAGCACACTTCCCTCACAATGTTGGAAGCGTTTTTGACACAGAAAGAAAGTGAGGATGACCACTGGTCGTGAACATCCAATATGTGTTTGGGATGAATAAGCGCCATAGCCTGCACTTTACTCACAGTACCTAATGTGCCCATTGTCCGTCCGTGTTCTATCGTCATTCCTCAAAGGAGATGACACTGTTATGAATGAGCACGTACCTGAAGTAGGATGCCTGACCTGATACCTTCCTAATAATCACCTGTCAGGGTCTGTTATGAGACACTTCATGATTGCTATATAGAGAAGTCCCACAGTTTCCAACATAGAACAGATTCATCCCTGTCTGGAGAATGTACTTTATCAGAGTTCCCTCATACATTTGAAATGTTCTGAGTCGAGGAAGACACTGTGGAACATCCTATGTGTTGAACTTCCAGTGTGTGTCATAGAGGTCTAAGAACCTTACACCGTCCTTCACTCACAGGATGCAACCTTCCCGCTATCCATCCTTCTTCTATCTTCTTTCCTCCACTGGAAAGATTTGTGAAAAGTGGGATTCCTCCTGAAGGAGTTTCCCTTAAACAGAACTTGCTACGAGACTGTAGACCTAAGTGCGCCTATTGAAGTAACCACAGAGTCAGTCCCAAGAGCTTTCTTCTTTGACAGACAAAACACTGCAACGATTCTCTCAGAAAGCACGCTTCCCTCACATTATTTGAAGCATTTTTGACACAGAAATAAAGTGCTGATGACCATTGGTCGTGAACAGCCAATATGTGTTTGGGATGCCTAAGCGCAAGAGCCTGCAATTTACTCACAGTACATAAAGAACCCATAATCTTTTTTTATTTGTATTTTTTTCCAATTTATTTATTTTCAGAAAAACAGTATTCATTATTTTTTCACCACACCCAGTGCTCCATGCAAGCCGTGTCCTCTATAATACCCACCACCTGGTACCCCAACCTCCCACCACCCCCGCCACTTCAAACCCCTCAGACTGTTTTTCAGAGTCCATAATCTCTCATGGTTCACCTCGCCTTCCAATTTACCCAAATTCCCTACTCCTCTCTAACGCCTCTTGTCCTCCATGCTATTGGTTATGCTCCACAAATGAATGAAACCGTATGATAATTGACTCTCTCTGCTTGACTTATTTCACTCAGCATAATCTCTTCCAGTCCCGTCCATGTTGCTCCAAAGGTTGGGTATTCATCCTTTCTGATAGAGGCATAATACTCCATAGTGTATATGGACCACATCTTCCTGATCCATTCATCCATTGAAGGGCATCTTGGTTCTTTCCATAGTTTGGCGACTGTGGCCATTGCTGCTATAAACTTGGGGTACAGAAGGCCCTTCATTTCACGATATCTGTGTCTGTGGGGTTAATACCTAGGAGTGCAATTGCAGGGTCATAGGGAAGCTCTATTTTTAATTTCTTGAAGAATCTCCACACTGTTCTCCAAAGAGGCTGCACCAAATTGCATTCCCACCAACAGTGGAAGAGGGTTCCCCTTTCTCCACATCCTCTCCAACACATGTTGTTTCCTGTTTTGTTAATTTTGGCCATTCTAACTGGTGTAAGGTGATATCTCAATGTGGTTTTAATTTGAATCTCCCTGAGGGCTAATGATGATGAGCATTTTTTCATGTGCCTGATAGCCATTTGTATGTCTTGATTGGAGAAGTGTCTGTTCATATCTTCTGCCCATTTTTTGATGTGTTTGTCTGTTTCATGTGGGTTGAGTTTGAGGAGTTCATTATAGATCCTGGATATCAACCTTTTGTCTGTACTGTCATTTGCAAATATCTTTTCCCATTCCGTGGGTTGCCTCCTTGTTTTTTTGACTGTTTCCTTTGCTGTGCAGAAGCTTTTGATTTTGATGAAGTCCCAGAAGTTTATTTTCGCTTTTGTTTCCTTTGCCTTTGGAGACGTATCTTGAAAGAAGTTGCTGTGGCTGATATCAAATAGATTTCTGCCTATGTTCTCCTCTAAGATTCTGATAGATTCCTGTCTCACGTTGAGGTATTTATCCATTTTGAGTTGATCTTTGTGTACGGTGTAAGAGAATGGTCGAGTTTCATTCTTCTATATATAGCTGTCCAGTTTTCCCAGCACCATTTATTGAAGAGACTGTCTTTTTTCCACTGTGTATTTTTTCCTGTTTTGTCAAAGATTAATTGACCATAGAGTTGAGGGTGAATATCAGGGCTCTGTACTCTGTTCCACTGGTCTATGTGTCTGTTTTTATGCCAGTACCATGCTGTCTTGGTGATCACAGCTTTGTAATAAAGCTTGAAATCAGGTAAGGTGATGCCGCCAGCTTTATTTTTGTTTTTCAACATTTCCTTAGCGACTCGGGTTCTCTTCTGATTCCATACAAATTTTAGGATTATTTGCTCCAGCTCTTTGAAGAATGCCGGTGGAATTTTGATCGGAATGGCATTAAAAGTATAGATTGCTCTAGGCAGTATAGACATTTTAACAATGTTTATTCTTCCGATCCAAGAGCATGGAATGGTCTTCCATCTTTTTGTGTCTTCTTCAATTTATTTCATGAGTGTTCTATAGTTCCTCAAGTACAGATCCTTTACCTCTTTAGTTAGGTTTATTCCCAGGTATCTTATGGTTCTTGGTACTATAGTAAATGGAAACGATTCTCTAATTTCCATTTCTGTATTTTCATTGTTAGTGTATAAGAAAGCCAGTGATTTCTGCACATTGACTTTGTATCCTGCCACGCTGCTGAATTACTGTATGAGTTCTAGTAGTTTGGGGGTGGAGTCTTTTGGGTTTTCCATATAAAGAATCATGTCATCTGCGAAGAGAGAGAGTTTGACTTCTTCTTTACCAATTTGGATACCTTTTATTTCTCTCTGTTGTCTGATTGCTGTTGCTAGGACTTCTAATACTATGTTGAACAAGAGTGTTGAAAGTGGGCATCCTTGTCTTGTACCTGGTCTCAATGGGAAGGCTGCAAGCTTTTTCCCATTGATGATGATATTTGCTGTGCGTCTTTATTTGATAGATTTGATGAGGTTCAGGAATGTTCCCTCTATCCCTATACTTTGAAGCGTTTAAATCAGGAACGGATGTTGAATTTTAACAAATGCTTTTTCTGCATCAATTGAGAGGACCATGTGGTTCTTCTCTCTTCTCATATTTATTTGTTGTATCACATTGATTGATTTACGAATGTTGAACCATCCTTGTAGCCCAGGGATGAATCCCACCTGATCATGGTGGATAATCTTTTTAATGTATTGTTGGATCCTGTTGGCTAGGATCTTGTTGAAAATACTAGCATCCATATTCATCAGTGATATTGTTCTGAAATTCTCCTTTTTGGTAGGGTCCTTGCCTGGTTATGGGATCAGGGTAATTCTGGCTTCATAGAAAGTGTCTGGAAGTTGTCCTTCTGCTTCAATTTTTTGAAACAGCTTCAGGAGAATAGGTGTTATTTCTTCTTGGAAGGTTTGGTAGAATTCCCCAGGGAATCCGTCAGGTACTGGGCTCTTGTTTTTTGGGAGCTTTTTGATCACTGCTTCAATCTCGTTATTAGATATCGGTCTATTCACGTTGTCGATTTCTTCCTGGTTCAATTTTGGTAGTTTATATTTTTCCAGGAATGCATCCATTTCATCTTGGTTGCTAAGCTTATTGGCATAAAACTGTTCTTAATAACTTCTGATGATTGTTTCTACTTCCTTGGCGTTAGTTGTGATCTCTCCCTTTTCATTCATAATTTTATGAATTTGGGATTTCTCTCTTTTCTTTCGGATTAGTGTAGCCAGTGGCTTATCGATCTTATTGAGTCTTTCAAAAAACCAGCTTCTAGTTTCATTGATACGTTCTACTGTATCTCTGGTTTCTCCCTCATTGATCTCAGCTCTAATGCTGATGATTTCCCCTCTTATGTGTGGAGTTGGTTTGATTTGTTGTTGATCCTCCAGTTCTTTAAGTTGTAGAGACAGCTGGTGTGTTCTGGATTTTTCAATTTTTTTCAGCAAGGCTTGGATGGCTATATATTTTCCCCTTAGGACCGCCTTTGCTGTATCCCATAGGTTTTGGACCGAAGTGTCTTCATTCTCATTGGTTTCCATGAATTGTTTCAGTTCTTCTTTGATCTCCTGGTTGATCCAAGCATTCTTAAGCAAGGTGGTCTTTAGCTTCCAGGTGTTTGAGTTCCTTCAGAACTTTTCCTTGTGATTGAGCTCCAGTTTCAAAGCATTGTGATCTGAGAATATGCAGTGAATCATCTAGTCTTTTGGTATCGGTTGAGTCCTGATTTGTGACCCAGTATGTGGTCTATTCTGGAGAAGGTTCCGTGTGCACTTGTGAAGAATGAGTATTCTGCTGTTTTAGGGTGGAATGTTCTGTATATATCTATGAGGTCCATCTGGTCCAATGTGTCATTCAATGCTCTTGTTTCTTTATTGATTTTCTGCTTCGATGATCTGTCTAATTCTGAAAGAGGAGTGCTAAGATCTCCTACGATTAGTGTATTCATATCAATATGACTCTTTATCTTGATTAACAGTTTTCTTAAGTAATTGGCTGCTCCCATATTGGAAGCGTTTTAAAAAAAGAAAGAAAGTGCGAATCACCACTGGTCGTGAGCATCCAATATGTGTTTGAGATGCCTAAGTGCCATATCCTGCACTTTACTCACAGTACCTAATGTACCCATAGTCCGTCCGAGTTCTATCATCATTCCACAAAGGAGGAGACATTATTATGAATGAGAACACACTTTAAGTAGTATCCTTGAAAAGAAACCTTCCTAAGAATAACCTGTCAGTGTCCTGTACGAAACTCTTTATGATTGCTACACAGACAGGTCCTACAATTTCCAACTTAGCACAGACTCATTCTTGTCGTGAGAACGTACAGTAGCACAGTTACCTCGTACATTTGAAGTGTTTTGAGAAGTTAGACACAGTGGAACAATACAGGTGTTGACATTCCGGTATGTGTCATAGAGCACTATGTGCCATACGCTATCTTTCACTCTCAAGGCGCAACATTCCCAATGTCCGTAATTGTTCTATCTCCATTCCTCCACTGAAAAGACACTGTGAGAAGTGCGATTCTGCCTGAAGGAGTTTCCCTTAAACAGAACTTTCTATAGTCCAACGGATAGACGTCTTATACTAGAGCCCTATGTGCGCCTATTGCAGTTACCGCAGAGTCAGTCCCAGGAGCTTCTCTCTTTAACAGACGCAACACTGCAACGAATCCCTCCTAAAGCACACTTCCCTCACAATTTTGGATGCGTTTTTAACACAGAAAGAAAGTGCGGATCACCACTGGTCGTGAGCATCCAATATGTGTTTGGGATGCCTAAGCGCCATAGCCTGCACTTTACTCACAGTACCTAATGTGCCCATAGTCTGTCCGTGTACTATCATCATTCCTCAAAGGAGGAGACACTGTTGTGAATGAGAACGCACTTTATGTAGGATCCCTGAAAAGATACCTTCCTTAGGATAACCTGTCATGTTCCTTGATGAGACACTTTATGATTGCTACACAGACAGGTCTACATTTCCAACTCATCACAGACTCATTCCTGTCGTGAGAAAGTCTGTAGCAGAGTTCCCTCGTTCATTTGAAGTATTTTGAGATGAGATAGACACAGTGGAACATCACAGGTGTTGGCCTTCCAGTATGTGTCATAGAGGCCTATGTGGCATACCCTGTCCTTTACTGTCAGAGCGCAACGTTCCCTCTGTCCGTAGTTGTTCTATCTCCTTTCCTCCGCTTAAAAGACACTGTGAAAAGTGCGATTCCGCCTTAAGGAGTTTACCTTAAACAAAACTTGCTATAGTCCAATGAATAGACTTCTGATACTAGAGCCCTATGTGCACCTATTGCAGTTAAAGCAGAGTAAGTCCCAAGAGCTTCCTTCTTTAACAGACGCAACACTGCAACGAATCCCTAATAAAGCACACTTGCCTCACAATGTTGGAAGCGTTTTTGACACAGAAAGAAAGTGCGGATCACCACAGGTCGTGTTCATCCATTATGTGTTTGGGATGCCTAAGGGCCATAGCCTGCACTTTACTCACAGTACCTAATGTGCCCATAGTCCGTCCCTGTTCTATCATCATTCCTCAAAGGAGGAGACACTGTTATGAATGAGAACACACTTTATGTAGGATCCCTGAAAAGATACCTTCCTAAGAATAACCTGTCAGGTCCTGTACGAAACTCTCTATTATTGCTACACAGACAGGTTCTACAGTTTCGAACTTAGCACAGACTCATTCCTGTCGTGAAAACGTACTGTAGCACAGATCCCTCATACATTTGAAGTGCTTTGAGAGGTGTTAGACACAGCGGGACATCATAGGTGTTGACCTTCCAGTATGTGTCATAGAGGACTATGTGCCATACCCTGCCTTTCACTCTCAGGGCACAACTTTCCCTCTTTCCGTAGTTGTTCTTTTTCCATTCCTCCGCTGAAAAGACACTGTGAGAAGTGCGATTCCGCCTTAAGGAGTTTCCCTTAAACAGAACTTGCTATAGTCCTACGGATAGACTTCTGATACTAGAGCCCTATGTGCGCCTATTGCAGTTACCACAGAGTCAGTCCCAAGAGCTTCTCTCTTTAACAGAGGCAACACTGCAAAGAATCCCTCCTAAAGCACACTTCCCTCACAATGTTGGAAGCGTTTTTAACACAGAAAGAAAGTGCGGATCACCACTGGTCGTGAGCATCCAATATGTGTTTGGAATGCCTAAGCACCATAGCCTGCACTTTACTCACAGTACCTAATATGCCCATAGTCCGTTCGTGTTCTATCATCATTCCTCAAAAAGAGACACTTTGATGAATGAGAACGCAGTTTAAGTAGGATCCCTGAAAAAATACCGTCCTAATAATCACCTGTCAGGGTCATGTATGAGACACTTTACGATTGCTACACAGACAGGTCCTACAGTTTCCAACATAGCACAGCCTCATTCCTGTCGTGAGAACGTACTGTAGCAGAGTTCCCTCGTACATTTGAAGTGTTTTGAGACGAGTTAGACACAGTGGAACATCACAGGTGTAGACCTTCCAGTATGTGTCATAGAGGCATGTGTGCCATAGCTGTCATTCACTCACAGGGTGCAACGTTCTGTCTGTCCGTAGTTGTTCTATCTCCTTTCCTCTGCTGAAAAGACACTGTGAGAAGTGCGATTCCGCCTGATGGAGTTTCCCTTAAACAGACCTTGCTATAGTCCAACGGATAGACGTCTGATACTAAGCCCTTTGTGCTCCTATTGCAGATAACGCACAGTCAGTCTAAAGAGCTTCCTTTTTAACAGATGCAACACTGCAATGAATCCCTCCTAAAGCACACTTCCCTTACAAGGTTGGAAGCGTTGTTATTACAGAAAGAACGTGCGGATCACCACTGGTCGTGAGCATCCAATATGTGTTTGGGATGCCTAAGTGCCATAGCCTGCACTTTACTCACAGTACCTAATGTGCCCATAGTCCGTCCGTGTTCTATCATCATTCCTATAAGGAGGAGACACTGTTATGAATGAGAACGCACTTTAAGTAGGATCCCTTAAAAGATACCTTCCTAAGAATCACGTGTCTGGGTCCTGTTCGAGAAACTTTATGATTGCTACAAGACAGGTTCTACAGTTTCCAACTTAGCACAGACTCATTCCTGTCGTGAAAACATATAGTAGCACAGTTCCCTTGTACATTTGAAGTGTTTTGAGACGAGTTAGACACAGTGGAACATCACAGGTGTTGACCTTCCAGTATGTGTCATAGACGCCTATGTGCCATACACTGTACTTCACTCTCAGGGCGCAACGTTCCCTCTGTCCGTAGTTGTTCTATCTTCTTTCCTCCGCTGAAAAGACACTGTGAGAAATGCGATTCTGCCTGAAGGAGTTTCCCTTAAACAGAACTTGCTATAATCCAACGGATAGACGTCTGATACTAGAGCCCTATGTGCGCCTATTGCAGTTACAGCATAGTCAGCCCCAAGAGCTTCCTTCTTTGACAGACACAACACTGCAAAGATCCTTCCTAAAGCACACTTCCTTCACAATGTTCCTTCTTTGACAGACGCAACACTGCAACGAAACCCTCCTACAGCACACTTCCTCACAATGATGGAAGCATTTTTGCCACCGAAAGAAAGTGCGGATGACCACTGGTCGTGAATATCCAATATGTTTGGGATGCGTAAGTGCCACAGCCTGCAATTTACTCACAGTACGTAATGTGCCCATAGTGTGTCCGTGTTCTACCTTCATTCCTCAATGGAGAAGTCACTATTATGAATGAGCATGCACCTGAAGTCGGATCTCTGAACAGATACCTTCCTACGAATCACCTCTCAGGGAGGGGGGCAAGATGGCGGGGTACTAGGAAGAGGCGTCTTTTCAGCTGGTTCCCCAAAGTGAGCTGATTACCTACCAAATAACTCTGATCACCCATGAAATCAGCCTGAGATCAGAATTATACACGTCTGGATCTCTACAGGGGCAGAAGACGCCAGTGAGCAGGTAAAGCGGAGCTGGAATGGAGGACTGATATCGGAAGATAAACAAAAGGGGGAGGGAGCCACCAGAGGCGAGCAGTGGAAAAGTAATACCCCAATACGAGTGAGAGTGCCCTGCGTCTGGGGACCAGCATTAACTTGGAGACTGGTTGAAAGCACTCCAAAAGAGCAAAGGATCGCGGGGGCAAATTGTGGGAATCGGGGAAGCTAGGGAGAGGGGTTTAAGTCCCTGGTCCCAGACGGCCTGCTCGGCGCGGAGGCAGAGAGAGTGCGGAGGGGAAACCAGCTCCTGGTCCCTAAGCCGCCAGCGCGCCCCAGAGCGCGTGGGTTCCGGCTCCGGTGAGGGGAGGTGAGCTGCGCCAGTCGGCAGAACGCGCGCTAGCCCTACCACAAAGCTCGAGATGCGCACGCACGTCCCTCCAGCTCTCCTGGGTTTCTAAGGCCCGGGGGCGCTTCTTGACCTGAGCCATTGTTTCAAAGCCTAAGCCGCGCGCGGGAAACTCTTCCCTGGACAGAGGCGCGCAAAAGCCCAGCCTTCGGCTTATGGACCAGCGCCCCGTTCTCGGTGTCCCAGAGGCGCGCCTGATGCACAGCCGCCTCTGAAAAGAGGTGTGCGCAAGCTGGGCACTCCCAGCCCCGGCCGGCGGCAAAATCTCAGTGTGCGATCGCTGCCTGGAACCTTTCTGGTGGTCAGGAGCTCCCAGACAGCCGCCAAAGCCTTGGCTTTGGGGACTAGCAAAAGAGCCTGCGCCCCCAGGGTCTGCAACTTGGAACCTACTCTGCCAGCGGCCAAGGGGGAATTTATTCAGCTTCTGCACCCAGACTGAGGCTTCTCTCTGAGACGGAGATCAGGAAGTGTTCCAGGGTGCACCTTGACTGCACCAGAGTTGATACATCCAGCTACATCTGTTCAGTCTTCTCCCACCAAAATGACGAGGAGGAGGAATGCCCAACAGAAGAAAAATACAGAGGATGGACCTTCTGCAACAGAGCTAACGGCTATCAACATAGACAATATGTCGGAAAGAGAATTCAGGCTAACAATTATCCAGGCAATAGCTAGGTTGGAGAAAGCCATGGATGACCAAACAGAATTGATTAGGGCCGAACTGAAAGCGACCAGACAGGATGATCACAATGTTAGGGCGGAGCTTAAAGCTACCAGGGAGAAGGTCCACAATACTCTCAATGAGTTCCAATCTAATCTAAACTCTCTCAAAGCTAGGGTAACTGAGACAGAAGATAGAATTAGTGATCTGGAAGACAAACAGATAGAGAGAAGGGATCAGGAGGAAGCCTGGAACAAACAGCTTAGATCCCACGAAAGCAGAATCACGGTAATAAATGATGCCATGAAGCATTCCAACGTCAGAATTATTGGAATTCCTGAAGGGGAGGAGAGAGAAAGAAATCTAGAAGATATCGTGGAATAAGTCCTTCATGAAAATTTTCCGAATCTCGCGAATGAAACCAGCGTTCATGTACTGGAGGCTGAACGGTCTCCACCCAAGATTATACACTCCAAAAAAAACATCACGACACCTGATAGTCAAATTGTGAAATTATAATTGTAAGTATAATCTCTTGAAAGCCGCCAGGGCAAAGAGGCTCCTTACTTACAGAGGGAAGCCCATCAGAATAACGTCAGACCTGTCCACAGAGACCTGGCAAGCCAGAAGAGGCTGGCAAGATATATTCAGGGCACTAAATGAGAAGAACATGCAGCCAAGAATACTTTATCCAGCAAGACTGACGTTCAAAATGGATGGAGAGATAAAGAGTTTCCAAGACCGGCAAGGCTTAAAAGACTATGCAACCACCAAGCCGATACTGCAGGAAATATTAAGGGGAGTTCTATAAAAGAGGAAAAATCCCAAGAATAGCATTGAACAGAAATATAGAGACAGTCTACAGAAAGAAAGACTTCAAAGGTAACTCGATGTCAATAAAAACGTATCTATCAATAATCACTCTCAATGTGAATGGCCTAAATGCACCCATAAAAGGGCACAGGGTTGCAGATTGGATAAAACGACAAGACCCATCCATATTCTGTCGACAAGAGACCCATTTTGAAGCTAAAGATGCACGCAGACTGAAAGTAAAGTGGTGGAGAAGCATCTTCCATGACAATGGGACTCAAAAGAAGGCTGGGGTAGCAATTCTAATATCAGATAAATTGGACTTCAAACTAAAGACTGTAGTCAGAGATACAGAAGGACACTACATAATCCTTAAAGGGATTATCCACCAAGATGATCTAACAATTGTAAATATCTATGCTCCCAATATGGGAGCAGCCAATTACTTAAGAAAACTGTTAATCAAGATAAAGAGTCATATTGATATGAATACACTAATCGTAGGAGATCTTAACAGGCCTCTTTGATAATTAGACATATCATCGAAGCAGAAAATCAATAAAGAAACAAGAGCATTGAATGACACATTGGACCAGATGGACCTCATAGATATTTACAGAACATTCCACCCTAAAACAATAGAATATTCATTCTTCTCAAGTGCACACGGAACCTTCTCCAGAATAGACCACATACTGTGTCACAAATCAGGACTCAACGGATACCAAAAGACTGAGATTATTCCCTGCATATTCTCAGATCACAATGCTTTGAAACTGGAGCTCAATCACAAGGAAAAGTTCTGAAGGAACTCAAACACCTGGAAGCTAAAGACCACCTTGCTTAAGAATGCTTGGATCAACCAGGAGATTAAAGAAGAACTGAAACAATTCATGGAAACCAATGGGAATGAAGACACTTCGGTCCAAAACCTATGGGATACAGCAAAGGCGGTCCTAAGGGGAAAATATATAGCCATCCAAGCCTTGCTCAAAAAAATTGAAAAATCCAGAACACACCACCTGTCTCTACACCTTAAAGAACTGGAGGATCAACAACAAATCAAGCCAGCTCCACACATAAGAAGGGAAATCATCAAGATTAGAGCTGAGATCAATGAGGGAGAAACCAGAGACACAGTAGAACGTATCAATGAAACTAGAAGCTGGTTTTTTGAAAGAATCAATAAGATCGTAAAGCCACTGGCTACACTAATCCGAAAGAAAAGAGAGAAATCCCTAATTCATAAAATTATGAATGAAAAGGGAGAGATCACAACTAACGCCAAGGAAGTAGAAACAATCATCAGAAGTTATTACGAACAGTTATGTGCCAATAAGTTTAGCAACCTAGAGGAAATGGATGCATTCCTGGAAAAGTATAAACTACCAAAATTGAACCAGGAAGAAATCGACAATGTGAATAGACCGATATCTAATAACGAGATTGAAGCAGTGATCAAAAACCTCCCAAAAAACAAGAGCCCAGGATCTGACGGATTCCCTGGGGAATTCTACCAAACCTTCCAAGAAGAAATAACACCTATTCTCCTGAAGCTGTTTCAAAAAATTGAAGCAGAAGGAAAACTTCCAGACACTTTCTATGAAGCCAACATTACCCTGATCCCCAAACCAGGCAAGGACCCTACCAAAAAGGAGAATTTCAGAACAATATCACTGATGAATATGGATGCTAAGATTCTCAACAAGAGCCTAGCCAACAGGATCCAACAGCACATTAAAAAGATTATCCACCAGGATCAGGTGGTATTCATCCCTGGGCTACAAGGATGGTTCAACATTCATATCAATCAATGTGATACAACAAATTAATATGAGAAGATAGAAGAACCACATGGTCATCTCAATTGATGCAGAAAAAGCATTTGTCAAAATCCAGCATCCATACCTGATTAAAAGGCTTCAAAGTATAGGGATAGAGGGAATATTCCTGAACCTCATCAAATCTATCAAAGAAAGACCCACAGCAAATATCATCCTCAATGGGAAAAAGCATGCAGCCTTCCCATTGAGATCAGGAACAAGATAAGGATGCCCACTTTCACCACTCTTGTTCAACATAGTATTAGAAGTCCTAGCAACAGCAATCAGACAACAGAGAGAAATAAAATGTTTCCAAATTGGTAATGAAGAAGTCAAACTCTCTCTCTTCGCAGATGACATGATTCTTTATATCGAAAACACAAAAGACTCCACCCCCAAACTACTAGAACTCATACAGCAGTTCAGCAACGTGGCAGGATACAAAGTCAATGTGCAGAAATCAGTGGCTTTCTTATACACTAACAATGAAAATATAGAAAGGGAAATTAGAGAATCGATTCCATTTACTATAGCACCAAGAATCATAAGATACCTGGGAATAAACCTAACTAAAGAGGTAAAGGATCTGTACTTGAGGAACTATAGAACACTCATGAAAGTAATTGAAGAAGACACAAAAAGATGGAAGACCATTCCATGCTCTTGGATCGGAAGAATAAACATTGTTAAAATGTCTATACTGCCTAGAGCAATCTATACTTTTAATATACTTTTAATGCCATTCAGATCAAAATTACACCGGCATTCTTCAAAGAGCTGGAGCAAATAATCCTAAAATTTGTATGGAATCAGAAGAGAACCTGAATCGCTAAGGAAATGTTGAAAAACTAAAATAAAGCTGGCGGCATCACCTTACCTGATTTCAAGCTTTATTACAAAGCTGTGATCACCAAGACAGCATGGTACTGGAATAAAAACAGACACATAGACCAGTGGAACAGAGTACAAAGCCCTGATATGGACCCTCAACTCTATGGTCAATTAGTCTTTGACAAAACAGGAAAAAATACACAGTGGAAAAAAGACAGTCTCTACAATAAATGGTGCTGGGAAAACTGGACAGCTATATGTAGAAGAATGAAACTCGACCATTCTCTTACACCGTACACAAACATCTACTCAAAATGGATAAAAGACCTCAACGTCGGACAGGAATCCATCAGAATCTTAGAGGAGAACATAGGCAGTCATCTCTTTGATATCAGCCACAGCAACTTCTTTCAAGATACGGCTCCAAAGGCAAAGGAAACAAAAGCGAAAATAAACTTCTGGGACTTCATCAAAATCAAAAGCTTCTGCACAGCAAAGGAAACAGTCAAAAAAACAAAGAGGCAACCCACGGAATGGGAGAAGATATTTGCAAATGACAGTACAGACAAAAGGTTGATATCCAGGATCTATAATGAACTCCTCAAACTCAACCCACACGAAACAGACAAACACATCAAAAAATGGGCAGAAGATATGAACAGACACTTCTCCAATCAAGACATACAAATGGCTATCAGACACATGAAAAAATGCTCATCATCATTAGCCCTCAGGGAGATTCAAATTAAAACCACATTGAGATATCACCTTACACCAGTTAGAATGGCCAAAATTAACAAAACAGGAAACAACATGTGTTGGAGAGGATGTGGAGAAAGGGGAACCCTCTTCCACTGTTGGAGGGAATGCAAGTTGGTGCAGCCTCTTTGGAGAAGAGTGTGGAGATTCTTCAAGAATTTAAAAATAGAGCTTCCCTATGATGCTACAATTGCACTCCTCCGTATTTACTCCAAAGATACAGATGTCGTGAAAAGAAGGGCCATCTGCACCCCAATGTTTATAGCAGCAATGACCACGGTCGCCAAACTATGGAAAGAACCAAGATGCCCTTCAACAGATGAATGGATAAGGAAGATGTGGTCCATATACACTATGGAGTATTATGCCTCCATCAGAAAGGATGAATACCCAACTTTTTTAGCAACATGGACGGGACTGGAAGAGATTATGCTGAGTGAAATCAGTCAAGCAGAGAGAGTCAATTATCATATGGTTTCACTCATTTGTGGAGCATAACAAATAGCATGGAGGACAAGGGGAGTTAGAGAGTAGTAGGAAATTTGGGTAAATTGGAAGGGGAGGTGAACCATGAGAGACTATGTACTCTGAAAAACAGTCTGAGGGGTTTGAAGTGGCGGGGGAGTGGGAGGTTGGGGTACCAGGTGGTGGGTATTATAGAGGGAACAGCTTGCATGGAGCACTGGTTGTGGTGAAAAAATAATGAATACTGTTTTTCTGAAAATAAATAAATTGGAAAAAAAAACCAAACATACAAAAAAAAAAAAAAAAGAATCACCTCTCAGGGTCTGGTATGTGACACTTCATGATCTATATAGAGAAATCCCACAGTATCCAACTTAGCACAGACTCATCTCTGTCGGGAGAATATACTGTATCAGATTTCCCTCGGACATTTGAAGTGTTCTGAGTGGAGAAAGACACTTTGGAACATCACAGGTGTTGAACTTCCAGTATGTGTCAAGAGGCCTAAGTGCCTTACCCTGTCCTTCACTCACAGGATGCAACCTTCCCGCTCTCTGTCCTTGTTCTATCTTCTTTCCTTCACTGGAAAGACACGGTGAGAATTGAGATTCTGCCTGATGGACTTTCCCTTAAACAGAACATGCCATAGTCGAACGGATAGACGTACGAGACTGTAGTCCTATGTGCGCCTATTGCTCTTACCACAGAGTCAGTCCCAAGAGCTTCCTTCTTTCACAGACGCAACACAGCAACGAATTCCTCCTAAAGCACACATCCCTCACAATGATTGGAGCGTTTTTGCCACCGAAAGAAAGTGCGGATGACCACTGGTTGTGAACATCCAATATGTGTTTGGTATGCATAAGCGCCACAGCCAGCCCTTCACTCACAGTACATAAAGTGCCAATAGTCCGTCTTTGTTCTATCTTCATTCTTCAAAGGAGAAGACACTGTTATGAATGAGCACGCAACTGATGTTGGATCCCTGAACAGATACCTTCCTAAGAATCACATATCAGGATCTGGTATGAGACACTTCATGATTGCTATATAGAGAAGTCCCACAGTTTCCAACTAAGCACAGACTCATCCCTGTCGGGAGAATGTACTGTATCAGAGTTACCTTGTACATTTGAAGTGTTTTGAGTCGAGGAAGACACTGTGGAACATCACAGATGTTGGTCTTCCAGTATGTGTCCTTGAGGTCAAAGTGCCTATCCCTCTCCTTCACTCACAGGATGCAACCTTCCCGCTGTCCGTCCTTGTTCTGTCTACTTTCCTCCACTGGAAAGACTCTGTGAGAAGTGAGATTCCGCCTGAAGGAGTTTATGGAAAGACTCTGTGAGAAGTGAGATTCCGCCAGAAGGAGTTTCCTTTAAACAGAACTTGCTATAGTCGAAGGATACTCGTACGAGACAGTAGCCCTGTGAGTGCCTATTTTAGTTACCACAGAGTCAGTCCCAAGAGCTTCCTTCTTTGACAGAAGCAACACTGCAACGAATCCCTCTAAATCTCACATCCCTCACAATGATGGAATGGTTTTTGCCACAGAAAGAAAGTGTGGATGACCACTGGTCGTGAACATCCAATATGTGTATGGGATGCATAAGCGACATAGCCTGCACGTTACTCACAGTACCTAATGAGCGCATAGTCCGTCCATTTTTTATCTTTATTCCTCAAAGGAGAAGACACTGTTATGAATGAGTACGCACCTGAAGTAGGATCCCTGAACTGATATCTTCCTAAGAATCACCTGTCAGGGTCCTATGTGAGTCACTTCATAATTGTTACACAGACAGGTACCACAGGTTCCAAAGTAACACTTGTCATTCCTGTTGTGAGAAAGTACTGTACCACAGTACCGTCGTACATTTGAAGTGTTCTATGACGAGGTAGACAGTGAGGAACATCACAGTTGTTGATCTTCCAGAATGTGTCATAGAGTGCTACGTGCATTACCCTGTTCTTCAATCACAGTATGCAACTTTCCCGCTGTCCATCCTTGTTCTATCTTCTTTCCTCCACTTGAAAGACACTGTGAGAAGTGAGAGTCTGCCTGAAGGAGTTATCCTTAAACAAAACTTGCTATAGTCCAATGGAGAGACTTACGAGACTGTAGCCCTATGTTCGCCTATTGCAGTTACCACAGAGTCACTCCCAAGAGATCCCTTTTTTGACAGACACAACACTGCAATGAATCCCTCCTAAAACACACTTCCCTCACAATGATGGAAGGGTTTGTGCCACAGAAAGAAAGTGCGGATGACCACTGCTCGAGAACATCCAATATGTGTTTCGGATGCCTAAGCGCCATAGCCTGCACTTAATCACAGTACATAATGTGCCCATAGTCCGTCTGTGTTCTATCTTCATTACTCAAAGGAGAAGACAAGGTTATGAATGAGCACGCATTTGAAGTAGGATCCCTGAACAGGTATCGTCCTAAGAATAACCGGCCATGGTCTGGTATGAAACACTTCATGATTATTATATAGAGAAGTCCCACAGTTTAAAACTTATCACAGACTCATCCCTGTCGGGAGAATGTACTGTATAAGATTTCCCTTGTACTTGTGAAGTGTTCTGAGTCGAAAAAGACACTGTGGATCATCACAGGTGTTGAACTTCCAGTATGTGTCATAGAGGCCTAAGTGCCTTCCCTGCCCTTCACTTACAGGATGCAACCTTCCTGCTGTCCGTCCTTGTTCTATCTTCTTTCCTCACTGGAAAGACACTGTGAGACATGTGTTTCCGCCTAAAGGAGTTTCCCTTTAACAGAACTTTTTGACACAGAAAGAAAGTGCGTACGCCACTGGTCCTGAACATCCAATATGTGTTTGGGATGCCTAAGCACCATAGCTTGCACTTTTATCAGAGACCCTAATGTAGCCATAGTCCGACCGTGTTCTATCTTCATTCCTCAAAGGAGAAGACCCTGTTGTGAATGAGCACGCACCTAAAGTAATGAACCCTGAACAGATACCTTCCTAAGAATCACCTGCCCGTGTCCTGTATGAGACACTTCATGATTGCTACACAGAGAAGTCCCTCAATTTCCAACTTAGCACAGACTCATCCCTGTCGTGAGAATGTATTGTATCAGAGTTCTCTCGTACATTTGAAGTGATCTGAGTCCAGGTGGACACTGTGGAACATCACAGGTGTTGAACTTCCTGTATATGTCATAGAGGCCTAAGTGCCTTCCCCTGTCTTTCACTCACAGGTGTAAATTTCCCGTTGTCCATCCTTGTTCTATCTTCTTTCCTCCCCTGGAAAAACACTGTGAAAAGTGAGATTCCACCAGAAGGAGTTTCCCTTAAACAGGACTTGCTATAGTCCAATGGATAGACGTCCGAGACTGGAGCCTTATGTGCGCCTATTGCAGTTACCACAGAGTCAGATCCAAGAGCTGCCTTCTTTGACAGACGCAACACTGCAATGAATCACTCCTAATAAGGGGAGGTGAACCATGAGAGACTATGGACTCTGAAAAACAGTCTGAGGGGTTTGAAGTGGCGGGGGGGTGGGAGGTTGGGGTACCAGGTGGTGGGTATTATAGAGGGCACAGCTTGCATGGAGCACTGGGTGTGGTGAAAAAATAATGAATACTGTTTTTCTGAAAATAAATAAATTGGGAAAAAAAAAAAAAAAAAAAAAAAAAAAAAAAAAAAAAAAAGCACACTTCCCTCACAATGTTGGAAGCGTTTTTGACTCAGAAAGAAACTGCGTATGCCACTGGTCCTGAAATCCAATATGTGTTTGGAAATCCTAAGCGCCATAGCCTGCACTTTTATCAGAGTACCTAATGTGGCCATAGTCCGTCCGTGTTCTACCTTCATTCCTCAAAGGAGAATACCCTGTTATGAATGAGCACGAGATAAAGTAATAATCCCTGAACAGATACCTTCCTAAGAATCACCTGTCCGGGTCCTGTATGAGACACACCATGATTGCTACACAGAGAAGTCCCTCACTTTACAACTTACCACAGACTCATCCCTGTAATGAGAACATATTGTATCAGAGTTCTCTCGTACATTTGAAGTGTTCTGAGTCGAGGTGGACACTGTGAAACATCACATGTTTTGAACTTCCAGTATGTGTCATAGAGGCCTATGTGTCTTCCCCTGTCTTTCACTCACAGGATGCAACCTTCCTGCTGTCCGTCCTTGTTCTATCTTCTTTCCTCCACTGGAAAGACACTGTGAGAAGGGAGATTCCACCTGAAGGATTTAACCTTAAACAGAACTTTCTATAGTCCAACGGATAGACGTTTGAGACAGGAGCACAATGTGCCCCTATTGCAGTTACCACAGAGTCAGTCCCAAGAGCTTCCTTCTTTGACAGTCGTAACACTGCAACGATTCCCTCCTAAAGCACGCTTCCCTCACAATGATGGAAGCGGTTTTGCCACAGAAAGAAAATGCGGATGACCACTGGTCGTAACATCCAATATGTGTTTGGGATGTATAATTGCCATAGCCTGCACTTTACTCACAGTACATTATGTGCCCATAGTCAGTCCGTGTTCTATCTTCAATTTTCAAAGGAGAAGACACTGTTATGCATGATCACGCACCTAAAGTAGGATCCCTGAGTAGATACCTTCCTAAGAATCACCTGTAAGGGTCTGGTAGGATACACTTCATGATTGCTATATAGAGAAGTCCCACAGTTTCCAACTTAACCCAGACTCGTTGCTGTAGGGAAAATGTACTGTATCAGAGTTCCCTCGTACATTTGAAGTGTTCTGAGTTGAGGAAGACACTGGAACATCACAGGTGTTGAACTTCCAGTATGTGTCATAGAGTGCTATGTGCATTACCCTGTCTTAACTCACAGGATGCAACATTACCGCAGTCCGTCCTTGTTCTATCTTCTTTCCCACATTGGAAAGACTCTGTGAGAAGTGAGATTCCTCCTGAAAAAGTTTACCTTAAACAGAACTTGCTATAGTCCAACCGATAGACATCCGAGACTGGAGCCCTATGTGCTCCTATTGCAGTTACCACAGAGTCAGTCCCAAGAGCTTTCTTCTTTGACAAACGCAACACGGCAACGAATCCCTCCTAAAGCACACTGCCTCACAATGCTGGAGCGTTTTTGACACAGAAAGAACGTGCGGATTACCACTGGTCGGGAACATCCAATATGTATTTGGCATGCCTAAGCGCCATAGCCTGCACGTTACTCACAGTACCTAATGAGCTCCTAGTCCCACCGTGTTCTATCTTCATTCCTCAAAGGAGAAGACACTCTTATGAATGAGTACGAACCTGAAGAAGGATCCCTGACAGAAACTTTCCTAAGAATTACCTGAAAGGGTTCTATGTGAGACACTTCATGATTGCTACACAGACAGGTCCCAGAGATTCCAACATAGCACAGTCTCATTCCTGTTGTGAGAACGTACAGTACCACAGATCTCTCATACATTTGAAGTGTTCTGAGACCAGGTAGACACTGTGGAAAATCACATGTGTTGAACTTCCAGTATGTGACATAGAGTGCTACGTACATTACACTGTCCTTCACTCACAGGATGTAAACTTCCCACTGTCCGTCCTTGTTCTAGCTTCTTTCCTCCACTGGAAAGACATTGTGAGAAGTGAGATTCTGCCTGAAGGAGTTTCCCTTAAACAGAACTTGCTATAGTCCAACGGATAGACGTACAAGACTGGAGCTCTATGTGTGCCTATTGAAGTTACCACAGGGTCAGTCCCAAGAGCTTCCTTCTTTGAGAGACGCAACACTGCAACGAATCCCTCCTAAAGCACACATCCCTCCCAATGTTGGAAGCATTTTTGACACAGAAAGAAAATGCGGATGACCACTGGTCGTGAACATCCAATAAGTGTTTGGGATGCATAAGCGCTATAGCCTGCACTTTACTCACAGTACATAATGTGCCCATAGTCAGTCCGTGTTCTATCCTCATTCCTCAAAGGAGAAGACACTGCTGTGCATGATCACGCACCTAAAGTAGGATCCCTGAACAGATACCTTCCTAAAAATCATCTGTCAGCGTCTGGTATGAAACACTTCATGATTGCAATACCAAGATGATCCACTGTTTCCAATTAGCAAAAATTCAACCCTGTCGGGAGAATGTACTGTATCATAGTTCCCTCGTACATTTGAAGTGTTCTGAGTCAAGGAAGACACTGTAGAACATCACAAATCTTGAACTTTCAGTATGTGTCATCGAGGCCTATGTGCCTTACCTGTCCTTCAATCACAGGATGCAACCTTCCCGCTGTCTGTCCTTGTTCTATCTTCTTTTCTCCACTGGAAAGACACTGTGAGAAGTGAGATTCCGCCTAGAATTTTCCCTTAAACAGAACTTGCTATAGTCCAACGGATAGACGTACGATACTGTATCCCTATGTGAGCCTATTGAAGTTTCCTTTCCAAAGCTTCCTTCTTTGACGGACGCAACACTACAACGAATCCCTCCTAAAGGACACATCCTTCACAAGGATAGAAGCGTTTTTGCCACAGAAAGAAAGTGCGGATGACCACTGGTCGTGATCATCCAATATGTGTTTGGGATGCATAAGCGCCATACCCTGCACTTTACTCACAGTACCTAATGTGCCCATTGTCCGTCTGTGTTCTATCTTCATTCTACAAAGGAGAAGACACTGTTATGAGTAGGCACCTAAAGTAGGATCCCTGAACAGATACCTTCCTAAGAATCACATATCAGGATCTGGTATGAGACACTTCATGATTGCTATACAGAGAAGGGCCAAAGTTTCCAACTTAACACAGACTCATCCCTGTCATGAGAATGTACTGTTTGAGAGTTCCCTTGTATATTTGAAGTGTTCTGAGCCGAGAAGGACACTGTGAAAAATCACAGGTGTTGAACTTCCAGTATGTGTCCTAGAGGCCTAAGCACCTTACTCAGTCCTTCAAACACAGGATGCCACCTTCCTGCTGTCCGTCCTTGTTGTATCTTCTTTCCTCCGCTGGGAAGACACTGTGAGAAGTGAGATTCCCACTGAAGGAGTTTACCTTAAACAGTACTTGCTATAGTCCAATGGATAGACCTCCGAGACTGGAGCCCTATGTGCGCCTAATGCAGTTACCACAGAGTCAGTCCCAAGAGCTTCCTTCTTTGACAGACATAACACTGCAACGAATCCCTCCTAAAGCACACATCCCTCACAATGATGGAGCGTTATCGCCACAGAAAGAAAAAGCGGATGACCACTGGTCGTGAACATCCAATATGTGTTTGGGATGCATAAGCGCCCTAGCCTGCACTTTATTCACAGTACCTAAAGTGCCCATTGTCCGTCCGTGTTCTATCTTCATTCCTCAAAGGAGAAGACATTGTTATGAATGAGCACGCACCCGAAGTAGGATCCCTGAACACATACCGACCTAGGAATGACCTATCAGGGTCTGGTATGAGACACTTCATGATTGCTATACAGAGACGTCCCACCATTTCCAACTTAGCACATACTCATCCCTGTTGGGTTAATGTACTGTATCAGATTTCCCTCGTACATTTGAAGTGTTCTGAGTCGAGGTAGACACTGTGGAACATCACAGGTGTTGAACGTCCGCATGTGTCAAAGAGACCTAAGAGCCTTACCCTGTCCTTCACTCACAGGATGCAACCTTCCCGCTCTTTGTCCTTGTTCTATCTTCTTTCCTCCACTGGAAAGGCACTGTGAGAAGTGATTCCGCCTGAAGTCGTTTCCCTTAAACAGAACTTGCGATAGGCCAACGGTTAGACGTCTGAGACTGTAGACTTATGCGCGCCTATTGCAGGTACCACCGAGTCAGTCCCAAGAGCTTCCTTCTTTCACAGACGCAACACTGCAACGAATCCCTCCTATAGCATACTTCGCTCACAATATTGGAAGTGTTTTTGACACAGAAAGGAAGTGCGGATGACCACTGGTCGTGAACATTCAATATGTGTTTGGGATGCATAATCGCCATAGCCTGCACATTACTCACAGTTTCCTAATGTGCCCATTGTCCGTCCCTGTTCTATCTTCATTCTTCAAAGGTGAATAAACTGTTATGAATGGGTACGGAACTGAAGTACGATCCGTGAACAGATACCGTCCTATGAATCACCTGTCAGGGTCTGGTATGAGACACTTGTTGATTGCTATACAGCGAAGGTCCAGAGTTTCCAATATAGCACAGACTCATCCCTGTCATCAGAATGTATTGTTTAAGAGTTCCCTCGTACATTTGAAGTTTACTGAGTAGAGGAAGACACTGTGGAACATCACCGGTGTTGAACTTCGAGTATGTGTTATAGAGGCCTAAGTGCGTTACCATGTCCTACACTCAGAGGATGCAACCTTCCTGCTGTCCGTCCTTGTTCTATCTTCTTTCCTCCACTGGATAGACACTGTGAGATGTGAGACTGCTCCTGAGAAGTTTACCTTAAACAGAATTTGCTATAGTCCAAAATAGACGTCCGAAACTGGTGCTCTATGTCCACCTATTGCAGTTACGACAGAGTCAGTCCCAAGAGTTTTCTTGTTTGACAGAGGCAGCAATGCAACGAATCCCTCCTAAGGCACACTTCCCTCACAATGTTTTAAGCCGTTTTGACACAGAAAGAAAGTGCGGATGACTACTGGTCGTGAACATCCAATAATTGTTTGGGATGCCTAAGCACCATAGCCTGCACTTTACTCACAGTACCTAATGAGTCCATAGTCCGTCCGTGTTCTGTCTTCACTGTTCAAAGGAGAGGACACTGTTATGAATGAGTACGCACCTGAACTAGGATCCCTGAACAGAAACTTTCCTAGGAATCACATGTCAGCGTCCTATGTGACACACTTCAATATTGCTACACAGACAGGTCCCACAGATTCCAACTTAGGACAGTCGCATTCCTGTCATGAGAACGTAGTGTACCACAGTTCCCTCGTACTTGTGAAGTGTTCTGAGACGAGGTAGACACCGTGGAACCTCACAGGTGTTGAATTTCCAGTATGTGTCATAGAGTGCTACGTGCATTACCCTGTCCTTCACTCACAGGGTGCAACCTTCCCGCTATCTGTCCAGGTTCTATTATCTTTCCCCCACTGTAAAGACACTGTGAGAAGTGAGATTCCGACTGAAGGAGTTTCCCTTAAACAGAATGTGCTATAGTCCAACGGATAGACGTCCGAGACTGTAGCCCTATGTGCCCCTATTGAAGTTACCACAGAGTCAGTCCCAAGAGCTTCCTTCTTTGACAGACGCAACACTGAAACGAATCTCTCCTAAGACACACATCCCTCACAATGTTGGGAGCATTTTTGCCCCAGAAAGAAAGTGCAGATGACCACTGGTCGTGCACATCCAATATGTGTTTGGGTTGCATAAGCGCTATACCCTGCGCTTTACTCACAGTACCTAATGTGCCCATTGTCCGTCCGTGATCTACCTTCATTCCTCAAAGGCTAAGAAACTGTTATGAATGCACACGCACCTGAAGTAGGATCCCTGAACTGATACCGTACTAAGAATCACCTGTCATAGTCTGGTATGAGACACTTCATGATTTCTATACAGAGAAGGTCCTAGTTTCCAACATAGCACACACTCATCCCTGTCGTGAGAATATACTGTATCAGAGTTACCTCGTACATTTGAAGTGTTCTGATTCTAGGTAGACACTGTGGAACATCACAGGTGTTGAACATCCAGTATGTGTCGCAGAGGCCTAAGTGCCTCACCGTGTCCTTCACACACAGGATGCAAGCTTCCCGCTGTCCCTCCTTGTTCTGTCTTATTTTCTCCACTGGAAAGACACTGTGAGAAGTGAGATTCCTGCTGAAGGAGTTTACCTTAAACAGAACCTTCTCTAGACTAACGGATAGACGTCCGAGACTGGAGACCTGTTTGCGCCTATTGCAGTTACCACAGAGTCACTACCAAGAGCTTCCTACTTTGACAGACGCAACACTACAACGAATCCCTCCTAAAGCACACTTCCCTCACAATGTTGGAAGCGTTTTTGACACAGAAAGAAAGTTCGGATGACCACTGGTTGGGAACATCCAATATGTGTTTGGGATGCCTAAGTGCCATAGCCTGCACTTTACTCACAGTACTAATGAGCTCGTAGTTCGTCCATTTTCTATCTTCATTCCTCAAAGGAAGAGATACAGTTATGAATGAGTACGAACCTGAAGTAGGATCCCTGAACAGAAACTTTCCTAAGAATCACCTGTCAGGGTCCTATGTGAGTCACTTCATGATTGCTACACAGACAGGTCCCACAGATTCCAACGTAGCACAGTCTCATTCCTGTCGTGAGAAAGTACTGTACCATAGTTCCCTCGTACATTTGAAGTGTGTTGAGATGATGTATACAGTGTGGAACATCACAGGTGTTGAAATTCCAGTATGTGTCATAGAGTGCTACGTGCATTACCCAGTCCTTCACTCACAAGATGCAAAATTCCCGCTGACCGTCCTTGTTCTATCTTCTTTCCTCCACTGGAAAGGCACTGTGAGAAGTGAGATTCCGCCTAGGAGTTTCCCTTAAACAGAACTTGCCATAGTGCAACGGATAGACGTACGAGACAGCGTCCCTATGTGCGCCTATTGCAGTTAACACAGAGTCAGTCCCAAGAGCTTCCTATTTGACAGACGCAACACTGCAATGAATCCCTCCTAAAGCACACATCCCTCACAATGATGGAAGCGTTTTTGACACAGAAAGAAAGCGGATGACCACTATCGTGAACATCTAATACGTGTTTGGGATGCACAAACGCAATAGCCTACACTTTACTCACAGTACCTAATGTGCCCATAGTCCGTCTGTGTTCTATCTTCATTCCTCAAAGGAGAAGACACTGCTATGAATGAGCATGCACCTGAAGTAGGATACCTGAACAGAAACTTTCCTAAGAATCGCCTCAGTCTCCTATGTGAGACACTTCATGATTGCTACACAGTCAGGTCCCACAGATTGCAAGGTAGCACAGTCTCATTCCTGTCGTGAGAACGTACTGTACCACGGTTTTCTCGTAGATTTGAAGTGTTCTGAGACGAGGAATACACTGTGAAAGATCACAGGTGTTGAACTTCTAGTATGTGTCATAGATTGCTACGTGCAATACACTGTCCTTCACTCACAGGATGCAGACTTCCCGCTCTCCGTCCTTGTTCTATTTTCTTACCTTCACTGGAAAGACACTATGAGAAGGGAGATTCCGCCTGAAGGAGTTTACCTTAAATAGAACTTGCTATAGTCCAATGGATAGACTCAAGACCAGCGCCCTCTATGGGCCTATAGCAGTTACCACAGAGTCACTCCCAAGAGCTTCCTTCTTTGACAGACGCAACACTGCAACGAATCCCTTCTAAAGCACTCTTCCCTCACAATGTTGGAAGCGTTTTTGACAGAGAAAGAAAGTGCGGATGACGACTGTTCGTGAACATCCTATATGTGTTTGGGATGCCTAAGCGCCATAGCCTGCACTATATTCACTGTACCTAATGATCCCATAGTCCGTCCGTGTTCTATCTTCATTCCTCAAAGGAGAAGACACTGTTAAAATGAGTACGCACCTGAAGTAGAATCCCTGAACAGAAACATTCCTAAGAATCACCTGTCAGGGTCCTATGTGAGACACTTCATGATTACGACACAGAAAGTTCCCACAGTTTCCAACGTAGCACAGTCTCATTCCAGTGGTGAGAACTTCTAGTATGTGTCATAGATTGCTACGTGCAATACCTTCCAAAGAATCACCTGTCAGGGTCTGGTATGTGACACTTCATGATTGCTATATATAGAAGTCCCACAGTTTCCAACTTAGCACAGACTCATCCCTGTCGGGAGAATGTACTGTATCAGAGTTCCCTCGTACATTTGAAGTGTTCTGAGTCGAGGAAGATACTGTGGAACATCACAGGTGTTCAACTTCCAGTATGTGTCATAGAGGCCTAAGTGACTTACGCTGTCCTTCACTCACAGGATGCAACCTTCCCGCTGTCCGTCCTTGTTCTATCTTATTTCCTCCACTAGAATGACAATGTGAGAAGTGAGATTCCTCCTGAATTAGTTTACCTTAAACATAAATTGCTATAGTCCAATGGATAGACCTCAGAGACTGGAGCCGTATGTGCACCTTTTGCAGTTACCACACATCACTCCCAAGAGTTTCCTTCTTTGACAGACGCAACACTGCAATGAATCCCTCCTAAAACACACTTCCTGACAATGTTGTAAGCGTTTTTGACACAGAAATTAAGTATGGATGACCACTGTTCGGGAATATCCAACATGTGTTTGGGATGCCTAAGCGCCAAAGCCTGCACTTTACTCACAGTACCTAATGAGCCCAAGGTCCGTCCATGTTCTATCTTCATTCCGGAAAGGAGAAGACACTGTTATGCATGAGCATGCACCTGAAGTAGGATCCCTGAATAGATACCTTCCTAAGAATCACCTGTCAGGGTCTGGGATGAGACACTTTATGATTGCTAAGTAGAGAAGTCCCACAATTTCCACCTTAGCCCAGACTCAACCCTGACGGGGTATGTACTGTATCAGAGTTCCCTCATACATTTGAAGTGTTCTGAGTCGAGGAAGACACTGTGGAACATCACAGGTGTTGAATTTCTTGTATGTGTCATAGAGTGCTACGTGATGTAACCTGTCCTTCACTCACAGGATGCAACGTTCCCGCTGGCCGTCATTGTTCAATCTTCTTTCCACCACTGGAAAGACACTGAGAGATGTGAGATTCCGCCTGAAGAAGTTTCCCTTAAACAGAACTTGCTATAGTCCAACGGATAGACGTCCGACACTAGAGTCCTATGTTGCCTATAGAAGGTACCACAGAGTAAGTCCCAAGAGCTTCCTTCTTTGACAGTCGCAACACTGCAATGAATCCGTCTTAAAGCATACTTCCCTCACAATGTTGGAAGCGTTTTTGCAACAGAAAGAAAGTGCGGATGACCACTGGTCGTGAACATCCAATATGTGCTTGGGTTGCATAAACGCCGTAGCCTGCACTTTACCAACAGTCATAATGTGCCCATAGTCCGTCCATGATCTACCTTCATTTCTCAAAGGAGAATACACTGTTATGCATGAGCAGGCACCTGAAGTAGGATCCCTGAACAGATACATTCCTACGAATCACCTGTCAGGGTCCTGTAAGATTGGATTGCAATATAGAAAAGTCATGATTGCAATATAGAAAAGTCCCATAGTTTCCATCTTAGCACAGACTCATCCCTGGCGGGAGAATGTACTGTATCAGAGTTACCGCATACTTTTGAAGTATTCTGAGTCGAGGAAGAAACTGTGGAACATCATATGTGTTGAACTACCAGTACGTGTCATAGAGTGCTACGTGCATTACCCTGTCCTTCACTCAAAGGATGCAACTCCCCGCTGTCCGTCCTTGTTCTATCTTCTTTCCACCACTGGAAAGACACTGTGAGAAGTGCGTATCCTCCTGAAGGAGTTTCCCTTAAGCAGAACTTGCTATAGTCCAACGGATAGACGTAAGAGACTGTAGCCCTATATGCGCCTATGCAGTTGTCACAGAGTCAGTCCCAAGAGCTTCCTTCTTTGACAGGTGCAGCACTGCAACGATTATCTCCTAAAGCACACTTCCCTCACAATGATGGAAGCGTTTTTGCCACAGAAAGAAAGTGTCGATGACTACTGGTCGTGAACATCCAATATGTGTTTGGGATGCCTAAGCGCATAGCCTCCAATTTACTCACAGTACCTTAGGTGCCCATTGTCCGTCCGTGTTCTATCTTCATTCCTCATAAGAGAAGACACACTTTTGAATGACCAGGCACCAGAAGGAGGATCGCTGTATAGATACCTTCCTAAGATTCACCTGTCTGGGTCTGGTATGAGACACTTCATTATTGCTATACAGAGAAGGCCCACAGTTTCCAACTTAGCACAGACTCATCCCTGTCAGGAGAATGTACTGTATCAGAGTTCCCTCGTACATTTGAAGTGATCTGAGTTGAGGTAGACACTGTGAAACATCACAGGTGTTGAACTTCGAGTATGTGTCATAGTGGCCTATGTGTCTTACCCTGTCCTACACACACTGTATGCAACCTTCCGGCTGTCTGTCCTTGTTCTATCTTCATTCCTCCACTGGTAAGACACTGTGAGAAGTGAGATTCCTCCTGAAGGAGTTTACCTTAAACAGAACTTGATATAGACCAACGGATAGACCTCTGAGACTGGAGCCCTATGTGCACCTATTGCACTTACCACAGAGTCAGTCCCAAGAGCTTCCTTCTTTGACAGACGCAATACTGCAACGAATCCCTCCTAAAGCACACTTCCCTCACAATGTTGGAAGCATTTTTGCCACAGAAAGAAAGTGCGGATGACCACTGGTCGGGAACCTCCAATATGTGTTTGGGATGCATAAGCACCGTAGCCTGCACTTTACTCACATTACCTAATGAGCCCATAATCCGTCTGTGTTCTATCTTCATTCCTCAAAGGAGAAGACATGGTTATGAATGAGTACGCACCTGAAGTAGTATCCCTGAACAGATACCTTCCTAAGAATCACCTGTCAGGGTGTGGTATGAGACACTTCATGATTGCTATTCAGAGAAGGTCCACAGTTTCCACCATAGCACAGACTCATCCTTGTCTTGAGAATGTACTGAATCAGACTTCCTTAGTACATTTAAAGTGCTCTGAGTGGAGGTAGGCGCTGTGGAACATCACAGGTGTTGAACTACCAGTATGCGTCATAGAGGCCTTAGTGCCTTGCCCTGTCCTTCTCTTACAGGATACAACCTTCCCACTGTCCTTCCTTGTTCTATCCCCTTTCCTCCCCTGGAAAGACACTGGGAGAGGTGAGATTCCTCCTGAAGGTGTTTACCTTTAACAGAACTTGCTATAATCCAACGGATAGACGTCCGCAACTGGAGCCCTAAATGTGCCTATAGTAGTTACCACAGAGTCAGTCCCGAGAGCTTCCTTCTTTGACAGATGCAACACTGCAACGAATCCCTCCTAAAGAACACTTCCCTCAGAATAATGGAAGCGTTTTTGCCGCAGAAAGAAAGTGGGGATGACCAATGGTCGTGAACATCCAATATGTGGTTGGGATTCATAAGCGCCATAGCCTGCACTTTACTCACAGTACCTTAGGTGCCCATTGTCCATCCGTGTTCTATCTTCATTCCTCATAGGAGAAGACACTATTATCAATGACCAGGCACCGGAAGTTGGATCCCTGTACAGATACCTTCCTAAGAATCACCTCTCAGGGTCTGGTATGAGACACTTCATTATTGCTATACAAATAAGGCCAACAGTTTCCTACTTAGCACAGTCTCATCCTTGTCGGGAGAATGTAGAGTATCAGAGTTCCCTTGTATATTTGAAGTGATCTGAGTTGAGGTAGACACTGTGAAACATCACAGGTGTTGAACTTCGAGTATGTGTCATATAGGCCTAAGTGCCTTACCCTGTCCTTCACTCACAGGATGCAACCTTCCCGCTGTACGTCCTTGTTCTATCTTCTTTCCTCCACTGGAAAGACACTGTGAGAAATGAGATTCCTCCCATAGGAGTTTACCTTTAACAGACTTCCTATAGACCAAGAGATAGAAGTCCGCGACTGGAGCCATATGTGCGCCTATAGTAGTTACCACAGAGTCAGTCCCAAGAGCATCCTTCTTTGACAGACGCAAACTGTAACGAATCCCTCCTAAAGCACAATTCGCTCACAATGTTGGAGGCGTTTTTGTCACAAAAAGAAAGTGCGGAGGACCACTGGTCGTGAACACCCAATAGTGTTAGGGATGCCTAATCACCATAGGTTACAATTTACTCACAGTACCTAATGTGCCCATTGTCCGTCCGTGTTCTATCTTCATTCCACAAAGGAGAAGACACTGTTATAACTGAGCAGGCACCTGAAGTAGGATCCCTGAACCGATACCATCCTAAGATTCACCAGTCAGGTTCTGGTATGAGACACTTCATGATGCTATACTGAGAAGGCCCACTGTTTCCAACTTAGCACAGACTCATCCCTGTCGTGAGAATCTACTGTATCAGAGTTCCATCGCTCATTTGAAGTGTTCTGAAATGTGGTAGACACTGTGGAACTTCACAGGTGTTGATCTTCGAGTATGTGTAATAGAGGCCTAAGTGCCTTACCCTGTCCTTCACGCAGGATGCAAACCTCCCGCTGTCCGTCCTTGTTCAATCTTCTTTCCCCCACCAGAAAAACACTGTGAGAAGTGAGATTCTGCTAGAAGGAGTTTCCCTTAAATAGTACTTGCTATAGGTCAACGGATAGTCGTCCAAGACTGGAGCCCTATGTGCGCCTATTGCAGTTGCCACAGAGTCAGTCCCAAGACTTTCCTTCTTTGACAGACGCAACACTACAACGAATACTTCCTAAACCACACATCCACCACAATGATGGAAGCGTTTTTGCCACAGAACGAAAGTTGGAATGACCACTGGACGTGAACATCCAATATGTGTTTGGGACCTGTAAGCACCATAGCCTACACTTTAAAACAGTACCTAACTAAAGAGGTAAAGGATCTGTCCTTGAAGGACAACAGAACACTCATGAAAGAAATTGAAGAAGACACAAATAGATGGAAGACCTTTCCATGCTCTTGGATTGGAAGAATAAACATTGTTAAAATGTCTATACTGCCTAGAGCAATCTATACTTTTAATGCCTTTCTGATCAAAATTCCACCGGCATTCTTCAAAGAGCTGGAGCAAATAATCCTAAAATTTGTATGGAATCAGAAGAGACCCCGAATCGCTAAGGAAATGTTGAAAAACAAAAATAAAGCTGGCGGCATCACCTTACCTGATTTCAAGCAAGCTGTGATCACCAAGACAGCATGGTACTGGCATAAAAACAGACACATAGACCAGTGGAACAGAGTACAGAGCCCTGATATGCACCCTCAACTCTATGGTCAATTAATCTTTGACAAAACAGGAAAAAATATACAGTGGAAAAAAGATAGTCTCTTCAATAAATGGTGCTGGGAAAACTGGACAGCTATATGTAGAAGAATGAAACTCGACCATTCTCTTACACCGTACCCAAAGATCAACTCACAATGGATAAAAGACCTCAATGTGAGACAAGAATCCATCAGAATCTTAGAGGAGAACATAGGCAGTCATCTCTTTGATATCAGCCACAGCAACATCTTTCAAGATACGTCTCCAAAGCCAAAGGAAACAAAAGCGAAAATAAACTTCTGGGACTTCAACAAAATCAAAAGCGTCTGCACAGCAAAGGAAACAGTCAAAAAAACAAGGAGGCCACCCACGGAATGGGAGAAGATATTTGCAAATGACAGTACAGACAAAAGGTTGATATCCAGGATCTATAATGAATTCCTCAAACTCAACCCACACGAAACAGACAAACACATCAAAAAATAGGCAGAAGATATGAACAGACACTTCTCCAATAAAGACATACAAATGGCTATCAGACACATGAAAAAATGCTCATCATCATTAGTCCTCAGGGAGATTCAAATTAAAACCACATTGAGATATCACCTTACACCAGTTAGAATGGCCAAAATTAACAAAACAGGAAACAACACGTGCTGGAGAGGATGTGGAGAAAGGGGAACCCTCTTACACTTTTGGTGGGAATGCAAGTTGGTGCAGTCTCTTTGGAAAACAGTGTGGAGATTCCTCACGAAATTAAAAATAGAGCTGCCCTATGACCCTGCAATTGCACTCCTGGGTATTTACTCCAAAGACACAGATGTCGTGAAAAGAAAGGCATTCTGTACCCCAATGTTTATAGCAGCAATGGCCACGGTCGCCAAACTATGGAAAGAACCAAGATGCCCTTCAACGGATGAATGGATAAGGAAGATGTGGTCCATATACACTATGGAGTATTATGCCTCCATCAGAAAGGATGAATACCCAACTTTTGTAGCAACATAGACGGGACTGGAATGGATTATGCTGAGTGAAATAAGTCAAGCAGAGAGAGTCAATTATCATATGGTTTCACTTATTTGTGGAGCATAACCAATAGCATGGAGGACAAGGGGCATTAGAGAGGAGTAGGGAATTTGGGTAAATTGGAAGGGGAGGTGTACCATGAGAGACTATGGACTCTGAAAAATAGTCTGAGGGCTTTGAAGTGGCAGGGGGGTGGGAGGTTGGGGTACCAGGTGGTGGGTATTATAGAGGGCACAGCTTGCATGGAGCACTGAGTGTGGTGAAAAAATAATGAATACTGTTTTTCTGAAAATAAATAAATTGGAAAAAATAAATAAAAATAAATATATTAAAAAAAAAACAGTACTTAATGTGCCCATTGTCCGTGCATGTTCTTTCTTCATTCCTCAAAAGAGAAGACACTGTTATAAATGAGCACACACCTGAAGTAGATCCCTGAACATGTACTGTCCTAAGAATCACCTGTCAGGGTCTGGTACGAGACACTTCATGATTGCTATACAGAGAAGGTCCACAGTTGCCAACTTAGCACAGACTCATCCATATCTTGAGAATGTATTGTACCACATTTCCCTCGTACATTTGAAGTGTTCTGAGTTGAGGTAGACACTGTGGAACATCACAGGTGTTGAAATTCTGGTATGATTCATAGAGGCCTAAGTGCCTTACCCTGTCCTTAAATCACGGGATGCAACAGTCCCGCTCTCCGTCCTTGTTCCATCTTCTTTCCTCCACTAGAAAGACACTTTGAGAAATGAGATTCCGCCTGAAGGAGTTTCCCTTAAGCAGAACTTGCTATAGTCCAACGCAAGACGTCTGAGACTGGAGCCCTATGTGCGTCTATTGCACTTTCCACAGAGTCAGTCCCAAGAGCTATCTTCTTTGACAGACCCAACACTGCAACGATTCTCTCCTAAAGCACACTTCCATCACAATATTGGAAGCGTTTTTCAACAGAGAGAAAGTGGGGATGACCACTGGTCAGGAACATCCAAATACTGTTTGGGATGCCTAAGCACCATAGCCTGCACGTTACTCACAATACCTAATGAGCTCATAGTCCATCCGTGTTCTATCTTCATTCCTCAAGGGTGAAGACACTGTTATGAATGAGTACGCACCTGAAGTAGGATCCCTGAACAGAAACTTTCATAGGAATTACCTGTCAGGGTCCTGTAGGAGACACTTCATAATTGCTACACAGATTGTTCCCACAGTGTCCAACTTAGCACAGACTCATCCCTGTCGTGAGAATGTACTGTAGCAACGTTCCCTCATACATTTGACATATATTTGAGACGAGGTTGACACTGTGGAACGTCACAGGTTTTGAACTTCCAGTATGTGTCATACAGGCCTAAGTGCCTTACCCTGTCATTCATTCACAGGATGTAAACTTCCCTCTGTCCGTCCTACTTCTATCTTCTTTCCCCCACTGGATAGAAACTGTGAGAAGTTAGATTCGCCTGAAGGATTTAACATTAAACAGAATTTGCTATAGTCCAACGGATAGACGTCCGAGACAGGAGCCCTATGTACGCCTATTGCAGTTACCACAGAGTCAGTCCCAAGAGCTTCCTTCTTTGACAGTCGCAACCCTGCAACGAATCCCTCCTAAAGCACACATCCCTCACAATGATGGAAGTGATTTTGCGACAGAAAGAAAGTGCGGATGACCACTAGTCGTGAACATTCAATATGTTTGGGATGTAGGAGCGCCATGGCCAGCACTTTAATCATGGTACCTAATGTGCCCATAGTCCGTCCGTGTTCTATCTTCATTCCACAAAGTAGTAGACACTGTTATGAATGAGCACTCACCTGAAGTAGGATCCCTGAATAGATACCGTCCTAAGAATCACCTGTCAGGTTCGGAATGAGACACTTCATGATTGTTATACAGAGAAGGCTCACAGTTTCCAACTTAGCACAGACTCATCGCTGTCGTGAGAATGTATTGTATCAGAGTTTCCTCATATATTTGAAGTGTTCTGAGTCGACGTAGACACTGTGAAACCTCACATGTGTTGAACCTCGAGTATGTGTCATAGAGGCCTAAGTGCCTTACCCTTTCCTTCACTAACAGAATGCAAACTTCCCGCTGTCCGTCCTTGTTCTATCTTCTTTCCTCCACTGGAAAGACACTGTGAGAAGTGAGATTCCGCCTGAAGGAGTTTCCCTTAAACAGAACTTGCTATAGTGCAACGGATAGACGTAAGAGACTGAAGCCCTATGTGCGCCTATTGCAGTTATCACAGAGTCAGTCCCAAGAGCTTCCTTCTTTGACAGACGAAACACTGCAAAGATTCCCTCCTTAAGCACACTTCCGTCACATTGTTGGAAGCGTTTTTCCCACAGAAAGAAAGAGTGGATGACCAATGATCATGAACATCCAATATTTGTTTGGGATGCCTAAGTGCCATAGCCTGCACTTTACTCACAGTACCTAATGTGCCCAATGTCCGTCGGTATTCTATCTTCATTCCTCGAAGGAGAAGACATTGTTATGAACGAGCACGAAGCTGAAGTAGGATCCCTGAACAGAAACCTTCCTAAGAATCACCTGTCAGGGTCCTGTATGAGACACTTCGTGATTGCTACACAGACCGGTCCCACAGTGTCCAACTTAGCACAGACTCATCCCTGTCGTGAGAATGTACTGTAGCAATGTTCCGTCGTACATTTACGTGTTCAGAGAGGATTTAGACACTGTGGAACATCACAAGTGTTGAACTTTTAGTATGTGTCATAGACGACTAAGAGCCTTACCCTGTCATTCACTCACAGGATGTAAACTTCCCTCTGTCCGTCCTTCTTCTATCTTCTTTGCTCCACTGGAAAGAAACTGTGAGAAGTTAGATTCCGCCTGAAGGATTTAACTTTAAACAGAACTTGCTATAGTCCAACGGATAGTCGTCCGAGACAGGAGGCCTATGTACGCCTATTGCAGTTACCACAGAGTCAGTCCCAAGAGCTTCCTTCTTTGACAGTCGCTACACTGCAATGAATCCCTCTGAAAGCACACATTCCTCACAATGTTATAAGCGATTTGCACAGAAAGAAAGTGCAGATGACCTCTGGTCGTGAATATGCAATATGCATTTGGGATGCGAAAGAGCCATAGTGTGCACATACTCACAGTACCTAATGTGCCCATTGACCGTCCGTGTTCTATCCTCATTCCTCAAAGGAGAAGACATTGTTATGAATGAACACGCACCTGAAGTAGGATCCCTGAACCGATATCTTCCTAAGATTCACCTGTCAGGATCTGGTATGAGACACTTCTTGATTGCTATACAGAGAAGGCCCACCGTTTCCAACATAGCACAGACTAATCCCTGTAATGAGAATGTACAGTATCAGAATTCCCTTGTGCACTTGAAGTGTCTGAGTCGAGGTAGACACTGTGGAACATCACGGCTGTTGAACTACCAGTATGTGTTATAGAGCCTAAGGGCCTTACCCTTTCATTCACTCACAGGTTGTAAACAACCCGCTGTCCATCCTTGTTCTATCTTCTTTCCTCCACTGGAAAGACACTGTGAGAAGTGAGATTCTGCCTGAAGGAGTTTCCCTTAAACAGAACTTGCTATAGTCCAACGATAGACGTACAAGATGTAGCCCTATGTGCGCCTATTGAAGTTACCACCGAAGGGGGTGACAAGATGGCGGGGTACTATGAAGAGGAGTCTTTTCAGCTGGTACCCCAAAGTGAGCTGATTACCTACCAAAGAGCTCCGATCACCCATGAAATCAGCCTGAGATCAGAATTGTACACGTCTGGATCTCTACAGGGGCAGAAGACGCCAGTGAGCAGGTAAAGCGGAATGGGAACGGCGGACTGATATCAGAAGATAAACAAAAGGGAGAGGGAGCCACCAGAGGCGACCGGAGGGAAAGTAATACCCCAATACGAGCGAGAGTGCCCTGCGTCTGGGGACCAGCATTAACTTGGAGAATGCTTGAAAGCACTCCAAAAGAGCAAAGGATTGCGGGGGGAAATTGTGGGAATCGGGGTGGCTAGGGACAGGGGCTTAAGTCCCCGGTCCGAAACAGCCTCCCCAGCAGAGAGAGTGCAGCGGAGAAACCAGCTACTGGTCCCTAAGCCGCCAGCGCACCCCAGAGCGCATGGGCTCCGGCTCCTGTGAGGGGATGGGAGCTAGGCCGGTCTACAGAACGCACGCTAGCCCTACCACAAAGCTTGAGATGCGTGCGCACGTCCATCGAGCTTTTCCTGGGTTACTAAGGCCCAGGGGCGCTTCTTGACCTGCCCCATTGTTTCAAAGTCTAAGGCACGCGCGCTCGTGAAACTCCTCCCTGGACAGAGGCGTGCAAAAGCCCATCCTGCGGCTTCCGAACCAGGGCCCAGTTCTCAGTGCCCCAGACGCGCGCTCGACCCACAGCCTCCTCTGAAAAGAGATGCGCGCAAGCCGGGCACTCGCAGCCCGGGCCGGCGGGAAAATCTCAGTGTGCGATCGCTGCTTGGAACCTCTCTGGTGGTCAGGTGCTCCCAGACAGCCGCCACTGCCTTGGCTTTGGGGAGGAGCAAAAGATCCAGCGACCCAGGGTCTGCAAAGTGGAACCTACACTGCCAGCGTCCAAGGGGGAATTTATTCATCTTCTGCACCTAGACTGAGGCTTCTCTCTGAGACGGATAACAGGAAGTGTTCCAGGGTGCACCTTGACTGCACCAGAGTTGATACATCCAGCTACATCTGTTCAGTCTTCTCCCACCAAAATAACTAGGAGGAGTAATGCCTAACAGAAGAAAAATACAGAGGATGGACCTTCTGCAACAGAGCTAACGGCTATCAACATAAACAATATGTCGGAAAGAGAATTCAGGCTAACAATTATCCAGGCAATAGCTAGGTTGGAGAAAGCCATGGATGACCAAACAGAATTGATTAGGGCCGAACTGAAAGCGACCAGACAGGATGTTCACAATGTTAGGGCGGAGCTTAAAGCTACCAGGGAGGAGGGCCACAATGCTCTCAATGAGTTCCAATCTAATCTAAACTCTCTCAAAGCTAGGGTAACTGAGACAGAAGATAGAATTAGTGACCTGGAAGACAAACAGATAGAGAGAAAGGATCAGGAGGAAGCCTGGAACAAACAGCTTAGATCCCACGAAAGCAGAATCAGGGAAATAAATGATGCCATGGAGCATTCCAACGTCAGAATTATTGGAATCCCTGAAGGGGAGGAGAAAGAAAGAAGTCTAGAAGATATCGTGGAACAAGTCCTTCATGAAAATTTTCCGAATCTCGTGAAGGAAACCAAAGTTCATGTACTAGAGGCTGAATGGTCTCCACCAAGATATATTCAGGGCACTAAATGAGAAGAACATGCAGCCAAGAATACTTTATCCAGCAAGACTGACATTCAAAATGGATGGAGAGATAAAGAGTTTCCAAGACCGGCAAGGCTTAAAAGACTATGCAACCACCAAGCCGACACTGCAGGAAATATTAAGGGGGGTTCTATAAAAGAGGAAAAATCCCAAGAATAGCATTTAACAGAAATATAGAGACAGTCTACAGAGAGAAAGACTTCAAAGGTAACTCGATGTCAATAAAAACGTATCTATCAATAATCACTCTCAATGTGAATGGCCTAAATGCACCCATAAAAAGGCACAGGGTTGTAGATGGATAAAACGACAGGACCCATCCATATGCTGTCTTCAAGAGACCCATTTTGAACCTAAAGTTACACGCAGACTGAAAGTGAAGGGGAGGAGAAATATCTTTCATGCAAATGGGACTCAAAAGAAGGCTGGGGTAGCGATTCTCATATCAGATAAATTAGAATTCAAACTAAAGAGTGTAGTCATAGATACAGAAGTAAACTACATAATTCGTAAAGGGAATATCCACCAAGATGATCTAGCAATTGTAAATATCTATACTCCCAATATGGGAGTAGCCAATTACTTAAGAAAACTGTTAATCAAGATAAAGAGTCATATTGATATGAATACACTAATCGTAGGAGATCTTAACACGCCTCTTTCAGAATTACACAGATCATCGAAGCAGAAAATCAATAAAGAAACAAGAGCATTGAATGACACATTGCACCAGATGGACCTCATAGATATATACAGAACATTCCACCCTAAATCAGCAGAATACTCATTCTTCTCAAGTGCACACGGAACCTTCTCCAGAATAGAGAACATACTGGGTCACAAATCAGGACTCAACCGATACCAAAAGACTGAGATGATTCCCTGCATATTATCAGATCACAATGCTTTGAAATGGAGCTCAATCACAAGGAAAAGTTCCGAAGGAACTCAAACACCTGGAAGCTAAAGACCACCTTGCTTAAGAATGCTTGGATCAACCAGGAGATCAAAGAAGAACTGACAATTCATGGAAACCAATGAGAATGAAGACACTTCGGTCCAAAAACTATTGGATACAGCAAAGGCGGTCCTAAGGGGAAAATATATAGCCATCCAAGCCTTGCTCAAAAAAATGGAAAAATCCAGAACACACCAGCTGTCTCTACACCTTAAAGAACTGGAGGATCAAAAACAAATCAAACTAACTCCACACATAAGAAAGGATTCTTCAAGATTAGAGCTGAGATCAATGAGGGAGAAACCAGAGATACAATAGAACGTTTCAATGAAACTAGAAGCTGGTTTTTTGAAAGAATCAATAAGATCGATAAGCCACTGGCTACACTAATCCAAAAGAAAAGAGAGAAATCCCAAATTCATAAAATTATGAATGAAAAGGGAGAGATCACAACTAATGCCAAGGAAGTAGAAACAATCATCAGAAGTTATTACGAACAGTTATATGCCAATAAGCTTAGCAACCTAGATGAAATGGATGCATTCCTGGAAAAATATAAACTACCAAAATTGAACCAAGAAGAAATCGAAAACCTGAATAGACCGATATATAATAACGAGATTGAATCAGTGATCAAAAACCTCCCAAAAAACAAGAGCCCAGGACCGGACGGATTCGCTGGGGAATTCTACCAAACCTTCCAAGAAGAAATAACACCTATTCTCCTGAAGCTGTTTCAAAAAATTGAAGCAGAAGGAAAACTTCCAGACTCTTTCTATGAAGCCAGCATTACCCTGATCCCCAAAACAGGCAAGGACCCTACCAAAAAGGAGAATTTCAGACCAATATCACTGATGAATATGGATGCTTTGATTCTCAACAAGATCCTAGCCAATAGGATCAACAGCACATTAAAAAGATTATCCACCAGGATCAGGTGGGATTCATCCCTGGGCTACAAGGATGGTTCAACATTCGCAAATCAATCAATGTGATACAACAAATTAATATAAGAAGAGAGAAGAACCACATGGTCCTCTCAATTGATGCAGAAAAAGCATTTGACAAAATCCAACATCCGTTCCTGATTAAAACGCTTCAAAGTATAGGGATAGAGGGAACATTCCTGAACCTCATCAAATCTATCTATGAAAGACCCACAGCAAATATCATCCTCAATGGGAAAAAGCTTGCAGCCTTCCCATTGGGACCAAGAACAAGACAAGGATGCCCGCTTTCACCACTCTTGTTCAACATAGTATTAGAAGTTCTAGCGACAGCAATCAGACAACAGAGAGAAATAAAATGTTTCCAAATTGGTAATGAAGAAGTCAAACTCTCTCTCTTCGCAGATGACATGATTCTTTATATGGAAAACCCAAAAGACTCCACCACCGAAACTTCTAGAACTCATACAGCAATTCAGCAACATGGCAGGATACAAAGTCAATGTGCAGAAATCAGTGGCTTTCTTATACACTAACAATGAAAATACAGAAAGGGAAATCAGAGAATCTATTCCATTTACTATAGCACCAAGAACCATAAGATACCTGGGAATAAACCTAACTAAAGAGGTAAAGGATCGGGGACAAGATGGCGGGGTACTAGGAAGAGGCGTCTTTTCAGCTGGTACACCAAAGTGAGCTGATTACCTACCAAAGAACTCTGATCACCCATGAAATCAGCCTGAGATCAGAATTATACACGTCTGGATCTCTACAGGGGCAGAAGACGCCAGTGAGCAGGTAAAGCGGAATGGGAACAGCGGACTGATATCGGAAGATAAACAAAAGGGGGAGGGAGCCACCAGAGGCGACCGGTGCAAAAGTAATACCCCGATACGAGCGAGAGTGCCCTGCGTCTGGGGACCAGCATTAACTTGGAGACTGGTTGAAAGCACTCCAAAAGAGCAAAGGATCGCGGGGGCAAACTGTGGGAATCGGGGCGGCTAGGGACAGGGGCTTGAGTCCCCGGTCCCAGACGGCCTCCCCGGCGCGGAGGCAGAGAGAGTGCGGCGGGGGAAACCGGCTCCTGGTCCCTAAGCCGCCAGCGTGCCCCAGAGCGCGGGGTTCCGGCTCCTGTGAGGGGATGGGAGCCGGTCTGCAGAACGCGCGCTAGCCCTACCACAGAGCTTGAGATGCGCGTGCACATCGCTCCAGCTCTCCTGGGCTTCTAAGGCCCTGGGGCGCTTCTTGACCTGGGCCATTGTTTCAAAGTCTAAGCCTCGCGCCCGCGAAACTCTTCCCCGGACAGAGGCGCGCAAAAGCCCAGCCTGCGGCTTACGGACCAGCGCCCCGTTCTCAGTGCCCCAGACGCGCGCCCGACCCACAGCCGCCTCTGAAAAGAGGTGCGCGCAAGCCGGGCACTCCCAACCCCGGCCAGCGGCAAAATCTCAGTGTGCGATCGCTGCTTGGAACCTCTCTGGCGGTCAGGAGCTCCCAGACAGCCGCCACTGCCTTGGCTTTGGGGACGAGCAAAAGATCCTGCGCCCCCAGGGTCTGCAACTTGGAACCTGCACTGCCAGCATCCAAGGGGGAATTTATTCAGCTTCTGCACCCAGACTGAGGCTTCTGAGACGGAGATCAGGAAGTGTTCCAGGGTGCACCTTGACTGCACCAGAGTTGATACATCCAGCTACATCTGTTCAGTCTTCTCCCACCAAAATGACTAGGAGGAGGAATGCCCAACAGAAGAAAAATACAGAGGATGGACCTTCCGCAACAGAGCTAACGGCTATCAACATAGACAATATGTCGGAAAGAGAATTCAGGCTAACAATTATCCAGGCAATAGCTAGGTTGGAGAAAGCCATGGATGACCAAACAGAATTGATTAGAGCCGAACTGAAAGCGACCAGACAGGATGTTCACAATGTTAGGGCGGAGCTTAAAGCTACCAGGGAGGAGGTCCACAATGCTCTCAATGAGTTCCAATCCAATCTAAACTCTCTCAAAGCTAGGGTAACTGAGACAGAAGATAGAATTAGTGATCTGGAAGACAAACAGATAGAGAGAAAGGATCAGGAGGAAGCCTGGAACAAACAGCTTAGATCCCACGAAAGCAGAATTAGGGAAATAAGTGATGCCATGAAGCGTTCCAACGTCAGAATTATTGGAATTCCTGAAGGGGAGGAGAAAGAAAGAAGTCTAGAAGATGTCGTGGAACAAGTCCTTCATGAAAACTTTCCGAGTCTCGCGAATGAAACCAGCGTTCATGTACTAGAGGCTGAACGGTCTCCACCCAAGATTATACACTCCAAAAAAACATCACGACACCTGATAGTCAAATTGAGAAATTATAATTGTAGGTATAATCTCTTGAAAGCTGCCAGGGCAAAGAGGCTCCTTACTTACAGAGGGAAGCCCATCAGAATAACGTCAGACCTGTCCACAGAGACCTGGCAAGCCAGAAGAGGCTGGCAAGATATATTCAGGGCACTAAATGAGAAGAACATGCAGCCAAGAATACTTTATCCAGCAAGACTGACATTCAAAATGGATGGAGAGATAAAGAGTTTCCAAGACCGGCAAGACTTAAAAGACTATGCAACCACCAAGCCGATACTGCAGGAAATATTAAGGGGGGTTCTATAAAAGAGGAAAAATCCCAAGAATAGCATTGAACAGAAATATAGAGACAGTCTACAGAAAGAAAGACTTCAAAGGTAACTCGATGTCAATAAAAACGTATCTATCAATAATCACTCTCAATGTGAATGGCCTCAATGCACCCATAAAACGGCACAGGGTTGCAGATTGGATAAAACGACAGGACCCATCCATATGCTGTCTACAAGAGACCCATTTTGAACCTAAAGATACACGCAGACTGAAAGTGAAGGGGTGGAGAAGCATCTTTCATGCCAATGGGACTCAAAAGAAGGCTGGGGTAGCGATTCTCATATCAGATAAATTAGACTTCAAACTAAAGACTGTAGTCAGAGATACAGAAGGACACTACATAATCCTTAAAGGGACTATCCACCAAGATGATCTAACAATTGTAAATATCTATGCTCCCAATATGGGAGCATCCAATTACTTAAGAAAACTGTTAATCAAGATAAAGAGTCATATTGATATGAATACACTAATCGTAGGTGATCTTAACACGCCTCTTTCAGAATTAGACAGATCATCGAAACAGAAAATCAATAAAGAAACAAGAGCATTGAACGACACATTGGACCAGATGGACCTCATAGATATATACAGAACATTCCACCCTAAAACAGCAGAATACTCATTCTTCTCAAGTGCACGCGGAACCTTCTCCAGAATAGACCACATACTGGGTCACAAATCAGGACTCAGCCGATACCAAAAGACTGAGATTATTCCCTGCATATTCTCAGATCACAATGCTTTGAAACTGGAGCTCAATGACAAGGAAAAGTTCCGAAGGAACTCAAACACCTGGAAGCTAAAGACCACCTTGCTTAAGAATGCTTGGATCAACCAGGAGATCAAAGAAGAACTGAAACAATTCATGGAAACCAATGAGAATGAAGACACTTCGGTCCAAAACCTATGGGATACAGCAAAGGCGGTCCTAAGGGGAAAATATATAGCCATCCAAGCTATGCTCAAAAAAATTGAAAAATCCAGAACACACCAGCTGTCTCTACACCTTAAAGAACTGGAGGATCAACAACAAATCAAACCAACTCCGCACATAAGAAGGGAAATCATCAAGATTAGAGCTGAGATCAATGAGGGAGAAACCAGAGATACAGTAGAACGTATCAATGAAACTAGAAGCTGGTTTTTTGAAAGAATCAATAAGATCGATAAGCCACTGGCTACACTAATCCAAAAGAAAAGAGAGAAATCCCAAATTCATAAAATGATGAAAGAAAGGGGAGAGATCACAACTAACACCAAGGAAGTAGAAACAATCATCAGAAGTTACTACGAACAGTTATATGCCAATAAGCTTAGCAACCTTGATGAAATGGATGCATTCCTGGAAAAATATAAACTACCAAAATTGAACCAAGAAGAAATCGACAACCTGAATAGACCGATATCTAATAACGAGATTGAAGCAGTGATCAAAAATCTCCCAAAAAACAAGAGCCCAGGACCTGACGGATTCCCTGGGGAATTCTACCAAACCTTCCAAGAAGAAATAACACCTATTCTCCTGAAGCTGTTTCAAAAAATTGAAGCAGAAGGAAAACTTCCAGACTCTTTCTATGAAGCCAGCATTACCCTGATCCCCAAACCAGGCAAGGACCATACCAAAAAGGAGAATTTCAGACCAATATCACTGATGAATATGGATGCTAAGATTCTCAACAAGATCCTAGCCAACAGGATCCAACAACACATTAAAAAGATTATCCACCATGATCAGGTGGGATTCATCCCTGGGCTACAAGGATGGTTCAACATTCGTAAATCAATCAATGTGATACAACAAATTAATAGGAGAAGAGAGAAGAACCACATGGTCCTCTCAATTGATGCAGAAAAAGCATTTGACAAAATCCAACATCCGTTCCTGATTAAAACGCTTCAAAGTATAGGGATAGAGGGAACATTCCTGAACCTCATCAAATCTATCTATGAAAGACCCACAGCAAATATCATCCTCAATGGGAAAAAGCTTGCAGCCTTCCCGTTGAGATCAGGAACAAGACAAGGATGCCCACTTTCACCACTCTTGTTCAACATAGTATTAGAAGTCCTAGCAACAGCAATCAGACAACAGAGAGAAATAAAAGGTATCCAAATTGGTAATGAAGAAGTCAAACTCTCTCTCTTCGCAGATGACATGATTCTTTATATGGAAAACCCAAAAGACTCCACCCCCAAACTACTAGAACTCATACAGCAATTCAGCAGCGTGGCAGGATACAAAGTCAATGTGCAGAAATCAGTGGCTTTCTTATACACTAACAAGGAAAATACAGAAAGGGAAATTAGAGAATCGATTCCATTTACTATAGCACCAAGAACCATAAGATACCTGGGAATAAACCTAACTAAAGAGGTAAAGGATCTATACTTGAGGAACTATAGAACACTCATGAAAGAAATTGAAGAAGACACAAAAAGATGGAAGACCATTCCATGCTCTTGGATCGGAAGAATAAACATCGTTAAAATGTCTATACTGCCTAGAGCAATCTATACTTTTAATGCCATTCCGATCAAAATTCCACCGGCATTCTTCAAAGAGCTGGAGCAAATAATCCAAAAATTTGTATGGAATCAGAAGAGACCCCGAATCGCTAAGGAAACGTTGAAAAACAAAAATAAAGCTGGCGGCATCACCTTACCTGATTTCAAGCTTTATTACAAAGCTGTGATCACCAAGACAGCATGGTACTGGCATAAAAACAGACACATAAACCAGTGGAACAGAGTAGAGAGCCCTGATATGGACCCTCAACTCTATGGTCAATTAATCTTCGACAAAACAGGAAAAAATATACAGTGGAAAAAAGACAGTCTCTTCAATAAATGGTGCTGGGAAAACTGGACAGCTATATGTAGAAGAATGAAACTCGACCATTCTCTTACACCGTACACAAAGATCAACTCAAAATGGATAAAAGACCTCAACGTGAGACAGGAATCTATCAGAATCTTAGAGGAGAACATAGGCAGTAATCTCTTCGATATCAGCCACAGCAACTTCTTTCAAGATACGTCTCCAAAGGCAAAGGAAACAAAAGCGAAAATAGACTTCTGGGACTTCATCAAAATCAAAAGCTTCTGCACAGCAAAGGAAACAGTCAAAAAAACAAAGAGGCAACCCACGGAATGGGAGAAGATATTTGCAAATGACAGTACAGACAAAAGGTTGATATCCAGGATCTATAATGAACTCCTCAAACTCAACCCACACGAAACAGACAAACATTTCAAAAAATGGGCAGAAGATATGAACAGACACTTCTCCAATCAAGAAATACAAATGGCTATCAGACACATGAAAAAATGCTCATCATCATTAGCCCTCAGGGAGATTCAAATTAAAACCACATTGAGATATCACCTTACACCAGTTAGAATGGCCAAAATTAACAAAACAGGAAACAACATGTGTTGGAGAGGATGTGGAGAAAGGGGAACCCTCTTACACTGTTGGTGGGAATGCAAGTTGGTGCAGCCTCTTTGGAGAACAGTGTGGAGATTCCTCAAGAAATTAAAAATAGAGCTTCCCTACGACCCTGCAATTGCACTCCTGGGTATTTACCCCAAAGATACAGATGTCGTGAAAAGAAGGGCCTTCTGTACCCCAATGTTTATAGCAGCAATGGCCACAGTCGCCAAACTATGGAAAGAACCAAGATGCCCTTCAACGGATGAATGGATAAGGAAGATGTGGTCCATATACACTATGGAGTATTATGCCTCCATCAGAAAGGACGAATATCCAACTTTTGTAGCAACATGGACGGGACTGGAAGAGATTATGCTGAGTGAAATCAGTCAAGCAGAGAGAGTCAATTATCATATGGTTTCACTCATTTGTGGAGCATAACCAATAGCATGGAGGACAAGGGGCGTTAGAGAGTAGTAGGGAATTTGGGTAAATTGGAAGGGGAGGTGAACCATGAGAGACTATGGACTCTGAAAAACAGTCTGAGGGGTTTGAAGTGGCGGGGGGGTGGGAGGTTGGGGTACCAGGTGGTGGGTATTATAGAGGGCACAGCTTGCATGGAGCACTGGGTGTGGTGAAAAAATAATGAATACTGTTTTTCTGAAAATAAATAAATTGGGAAAAAAAAATAAAATTAATGGTCTTGGGGAAAAAAAAAAAAAGAGGTAAAGGATCTGTACTTGAGGAACTATAGAACACTCATGAAAGAAATTGAAGAAGAAACAAAAAGATTGAAGACCATTCCATGCTCTTGGACCGGAATTATAAACTTTGTTAAAATGTCTATACTGCCTAGAGCAATCTATATTTTTAATGCCATTCCGATCAATATTCCACCGGCATTTTTCAAAGAGGTGGAGCAAATAATCCTAAAATTTGTATGGAATCAGAAGAGACCCCGAATCGCTAAGGAAATGTTGAAAAACAAAAATAAAGCTGGCGGCATCACCTTACCTGATTTCAAGCTTTATTACAAAGCTGTGATCACCAAGACAGCATGGTACTGGCATAAAAACAGACACATAGACCAGTGGAACAGAGTAGAGAGCACTGAAATGGAGCCCTGATATGGACCCTCAACTCTATGGTCAATTAATCTTTGACAAAACAGGAAATAATATACAGTGGAAAAAAGACAGTCTCTTCAATAAATGGTGTTGGGAAAACTGGACAGCTATATGTAGAAGAATGAAACTCGACCATTCTCTTACACCGTACACAAAGATCAACTCAAAATGGATAAAAGACCTCAACGTGAGACAGGAATTCATCAGAATCTTAGAGGAGAACATAGGCAGAAATCTCTTTGAGATCAGCCACAGCAACTTCTTTCAAGATACGTCTCCAGAGGCAAAGGAAACAAAAGCGAAAATAAACTTCTGGGACTTCATCAAAATCAAAAGCTTCTGTACAACAAAGGGAACAGTCAACAAAACAAAGAGGCAACCCACGGAATGGGAGAAGATATTTGCACCAACTTGCATTCCCACCAACAGTGTAAGAGGGTTCCCCTTTCTCCACATCCTCTCCAACACATGTTGTTTCCTGTTTTGTTAATTTTGACCATTATAACTGGTGTAAGGTGATATCTCAATGTGGTTTTAATTTGAATCTCCCTGAGGGTTAATGATGATGAGCGTTTTTTCATGTGTCTGATAGCCATTTGTATGTCTTGATTGGAGAAGTGTCTGTTCATATCTTCTGCCCAATTTTTGAAATGTTTGTCTGTTTCGTGTGGGTTGAGTTTGCGGAGTTCATTATAGATCCTGGATATCAACCTTTTGTCTGTACTGTCATTTGCAAATATCTTCTCCCATTCCGTGGGTTGCCTCTTTGTTTTTTTGACTGTTTCCTTTGCTGTGCAGAAGCTTTTGATTTTGATGAAGTCCCAGAAGTTTATTTTCGCTTTTGTTTCCTTTGCCTTTGGAGACGTATCTTGAAAGAAGTTGCTGTGGCTGATATCAAAGAGATTTCTGCCTATGCTCTCCTCTAAGATTCTGATGAATTCCTGTCTCACGTTGAGGTTTATCCATGTTGAGTTGATCTTTGTGTACAGTGAAAGAGAATTGTCTAGTTTCATTCTTCTACATATAGCTGTCCAGTTTTCCCAGCACCATTTATTGAAGAGACTTTTTCCACTGTATATTTTTTCCTGTTTTGTCAAAGATTAATTGACCATAGAGTTGAGGGTCCATATCTGGGCTCTCTACTCTGTTCCACTGGTCTATGTGTCTGTTTTTATGCCAGTACCATGCTGTCTTGGTGATCACAGCTTTGTAATAAAGCTTGAAATCAGTTAAGGTGATGCCGCCAGCTTTATTTTTGTTTTTCAACATTTCCTTAGCGATTCGGGGTCTCTTCTGGTTCCATACAAGTTTTAGGATTATTTGCTCCAGCTCTTTGAAGAATGCCAGTGGAATTTTGATCGGAATGGCATTAAAAGTTTAGATTGCTCTAGGCAGTATAGACATTTTAACAATGTTTATTCTTCCGATCCAAGAGCATGGAATGGTCTTCCAACTTTTTGTGTCTTCTTCAATTTATTTCATGACTGCTCTATAGTTCCTCAAGTACAGATCCTTTACCTCTTTAGTTAGGTTTATTCCAAGGTATTTTATGGTTCTTGGTGCTATAGTAAATGGAATCGATTCTCTAATTTCCCTTTCTGTATTTTCATTGTTAGTGTCTAAGAAAGCCATTGATTTCTACACATTGACATTGTATCCTGCCACGCTGCTGAATTGCTGTATGAGTCCTGTAGTTTCGGGGTGGAGTCTTTTGGGTTTTCCATATAAAGAAGATTGTCATCTGCGAAGAGAGAGAGTTTGACTTCTTCATTACCAATTTGGATACCTTTTATTTCTCTGTTGTCTGATTGCTGTTGCTAGGACTTCTAATACTATGTTGAACAAGAGTGGTGAAAGTGGGCATCCTTGTCTTGTTCCTGATCTCAATGGGAAGGCTGCAAGCTTTTTCCCATTGAGGATGATATTTGCTGTGGGTCTTTTATAGATAGATTTGATGAGGTTCAGGAATGTTCCCTCTATCCCTATACTTTGAAGCGTTTTAATCAGGAACGGATGCTGGATATTGTCAAATGCTTTTACTGCATCAATTGAGAGGACCATGTGGTTCTTCTCTCTTCTCATATTAATTTGTTGTATCACATTGATGGATTTGCGAATGTTGAACCATCCTTGTAGCCCAGGGATGAATCCCACCTGATCCTGGTGGATAATCTTTTTAATGTGCTGTTGGATCCTGTTGGCTAGGATCTTGTTGAGAATCTTAGCATCCATATTCATCAGTGATATTGTTCTGAAATAATCCTTTTTGGTAGGGTCCTTGCCTGGATAGGGGATCAGGGTAATGCTGGCCTCAAAGAAAGAGTCTGGAAGTTTTCCTTCTGCTTCAATTTTTTGAAACAGCTTCAGGAGAATAGGTGTTATTTCTTCTTGGAAGGTTTGGTAGATTCCCCAGAGAATGCGTCAGGTCCTTGCTCTTGTTTTTTGGGAGGTTTTTGATCACTGATTCAATCTCGTTATTAGATATCGGTCTATTCAGGTTGTCGATTTCTTTCTGGTTCAATTTTGGTAGTTTATATTTTTCCAGGAATGCATCCATTTCATCTAGGTTGCTAAGCTTATTGACATATAACTGTTTGTAATAACTTCTGATGATTGTTTCTTCTTCCTTGGCGTTAGTTGTGTTCTCTCCCTTTTCTTTTTTTTTCAATTTATTAATTTTAAGAAAAACAGTATTCATTATTTTTTCACCACACCCAGTGCTCCATGCAAGCCATGCCCTCTATAATACCCACCACCTGGTAGCCCAACCTCCCACCCCCCCGCCACTTTAAACCCCTCAGACTATTTTTCAGAGTCCATAGTCTCTCATGGTTCACCTCCCCTTCCAATTTACCCAAATTCCCTACTCCTCTCTAACGCCCCTTGTCCTCCATGCTATTTGTTATGCTCCACAAATAAGTGAAATCATATGATAATTGACTCTCTCTGCTTGACTTATTTCACTCAGCATAATCTCTTCTAGTCCCGTCCATGTTGCTACAAAAGTTGGGTATTCATCCTTTCTGATGGAGGCATAATACTTCATAGTGTATATGGACCACATCTTTCTTATCCATTCATCAGTTGAAGGGCATCTAGGTTCTTTCCATAGTTTGGTGACTGTGGCCATTGCTGCTATAATCATTGGGGTACAGATGGCCCTTCTTTTCACGACATCTTTATCTTTGGGGTAAATACCCAGGAGTGCAATTGCAGGGTCGTAGGGAAGCTCTAATTATAAATTCTTGAGGAATCTCCACACTGTTCTCCAAAGAGGCTGCACCAACTTGCATTCCCACCAACAGTGGAAGAGGGTTCCCCTTTCTCCACATTCTCTCCAGCACGTGTATTTCTTGTTTTGTTAATTTTGACCATTCTATCTGGTGTAAGGTGATATCTCAATGTGGTTTTAATTTGAATCTCCCTGAGGGTTAATGATGATGAGCATTTTTTCATGTGTCTGATAGCCATTTGTATGTCTTGATTGGAGAAGTGTCTGTGAATGATCCAAGCATTCTTAAGCAAGGTGGTCTTTAGCTTCCAGGTGTTTGAGTTCCTTCGGAACTTTTCCTTGTCATTGAGCTCCAGTTTCAAAGCATTGTGATCTGAGAATATGCAGGGAATAATCTCAATCTTTTGGTATCAGTTGAGTCCTGATTTGTGACCCAGTATTTGGTCTATTCTAGAGAAGGTTCCGTGTGCACTTGAGAAGAATGAGTATTCTGCTGTTTTAGGGTGGAATGTTCTGTATATATCTATGAGGTCCATCTGGTCCAAAGTATCATTCAATGCTCTTGTTTCTTTATTGATTTTCTGCTTCGATGATCTCTCTAATTCTGAAGTGGCATGTTAAGATCTCCTACAATTAGTGTATTCATATCAATATGACTCTTTATCTTGATTAACAGTTTTCTTAAGTAGTTGGGTGCTCCAATATTGGGAGTATAGATATTTACAATTGTTAGATCATCTTGGTGTATAGTCCCTTTAAGGATTATGTAGTTTCTTTCTGTAGCTCTGACTATAGTCTTTAGTTTGAAGTCTAATTTATCTGATATGATAATCGCTACCCCAGCCTTCTTTTGAGTCCCATTGGCATGAAAGATGCTTCTCAACCCCTTTACTTTCAGTCTGCGTGTATCTTAAGTTCAAAATGGGTCTCTTGTAGACAGCATATGGATGGGTCCTGTTGTTTTATCCAATCTGCAACCCTGTGCCGTTTTATGGGTGCATTTAGGCCATTCACATTGAGAGTGATTATTGATAGATACCTTTTTATTGACATCGAGTTACCTTTGAAATCTCTCTTTCTGTAGACTGTCTCTATATTTCTGTTAAATGCTATTCTTGGGATTTTTCCTCTTTTATAGAACCCCCCTTAATATTTCCTGCAGTGTCGGCTTGGTGGTTGCATAGTCTTTTAAGCCTTGCCGGTCTTGGAAACTCTTTATCTCTCCATCCATTTTGAATGTCAGTCTTGCTGGATAAAGTATTCTTGGCTGCATGTTCTTCTCATTTAGTGCCCTGAATATATCTTGCCAGCCTCTTCTGGCTTTCCAGGTTCTATGGACAGGTCTGATGTTATTCTGATGGGCTTCCCTCTGTAAGTAAGTAGCCTCTTTGCCCTGGCGGCTTTCAAGAGATTATACCTACAATTATAATTTCTCAATTTGACTATCAGGTGTCGTGATGTTTTTTTGGAGTGTATAATCTTGGGTGGAGACCATTCAGCCTCTAGTACATGAACTTTGGTTTCCTTCACGAGATTCAGAAAATTTTCATGAAGGACTTGTTCCACGATATCTTCTAGACTTCTTTCTTTCTCCTCCCCTTCAGGGATTCCAATAATTCTGACGTTGGAATGCACCATGGCATCATTTATTTCCCTGATTCTGCTTTCGTGGGATCTAAGCTGTTTGTTCCAGGCTTCCTCCTGATCCTTTCTCTCTATCTGTTTGTCTTCCAGGTCACTAATTCTATCTTCTGTTTCAGTTACCCTAGGTTTGAGAGAGTTTAGTTTAGATTGGAACTCATTGAGAGTATTGTGGACCTCCTCCCTGGTATCTTTAAGCTCCGCCCTAACATTGTGAACATCCTGTCTGGTCGCTTTCAGTTCAGCCCTAATCAATTCTGTTTGGTCATCCATGGCTTTCTCCAACCTAGCTATTGCCTGGATAATTGTTAGCCTGAATTCTCTTTCCGACATATTGTATGTTGATAGCCATTAGCTCTGTTGCAGAAGGTCCATCCTCTTTATTTTTTCTGTTGGGCATTCCTGCTCCTAGTCATTTTGGTGGGAGAAGACTGAACAGATGTAGCTGGATGTATCGACTCTGGTAAAGTCAAGGTGCACCCTGGAACACTTCTGAGCAATCAGGATTCCCCACCCAAACGAGAGACAAAAGAAAAGGAAAAGAAAAAGAAAAAAAGGAAAAGAAGAAAAAGAAAAAAAGAGAGAGAGAGAGAGACAGGAAAGAAAGGGAAGATGAAAGAGAAGGTTCAGCCCAGATGGGCCCCAAGGTAAGATTCATGATGTAGACAAACAAAAAGAGATAAAAAGACTGGTACAATTATATGGCAAGAGAAAGAAAATATATATATATATATATATATATATATATATATATATATATATATATGCAAATAAAGAAAGAACCTCGTCAAAAAGAACCACAAATGTAACATTTATATGCTATCAGGACAAACACAAAAAACACAGAAACAGTGGTGGAAGAAGATGGGAGAGTTCCTATAAATTCTCAGTGCGTGTGAGGAAGGTTGTTTTGATTCTTCCTGGATGTATCTTGATACCTTAGTTAAAGGACTCAACTTTCCTAAGATAAAGGGGATTAAAAATCGGTTTACCTATATGGGTAGTATTGATTGGGGAAAGGGGATTACTTTGAAGTTAACTCTATATTAATGTTAGTGGATAAAAATAAAAAGGAATATACTAAACTAAAATAAAATTAAAAAAAAGGAATTCAAAAAATAAAATAGCAAAAGAAAAACATAGGTGTATGTATCAAAAAGTTCAGGTTAGAAAGGTATTATGTAATTCGATGTATTGTACAGCTCGCTGTGGTGGTAAATAGGTTAAAAAATTACCTATGTGTAAAAAAATATATATATATATGAACCGGAATACTGGAAACGAGTGAATAATACAAGTTTTCCTATGAAGTAGTGGTGGTTCTCTTGTAGTCCTTTTTTTTTTTTTCTTTCTTGGTTTGTTTTCTGGTGGTGGGGCCTGCCACGTGGGTTGTCAGTCAATGATGTTTCCTGAGTTGAGTCCCCCCGCCCCCCTCAAGGGGGTGGGCTCTGGGGAAATTGGTTTTTTTCAGGCTTTTGTTCTCTGGTGTTTTTGTTTGTTCACTTTTTTCCCTCTCACCTTGACCGCCTTTGACGGTTTTTGTAGTATTAGAAGAAATCAAACCGCCCCCTGATCTCCGTCTCAGAGAGAAGCCTCAGTCTGGGTGCAGAAGCTGAATAAATTCCCCCTTGGCCACTGGCAGCGCAGGTTCCAAGTTGCAGACCCTGGGGGCGCAGGATCTTTTGCTCGTCCCCAAAGCCGAGGCAGTGGCAGCTGTCTGGGAGCTCCCGCCCGCCAGAGAGGTTCCAAGCAGTGATCGCACACTGAGATTTTGCCTCCGGCCCGGGCTGGGAGTGCCCGGCTTGTGCGCACCTCTTTTCAGAGGCGGCTGTGAGACGGGCGCACGTCTGGGGCCCTGAGAACGGGGCAATGGCCCGTAAGCTGCAGGCAGGGCTTTTGTGCACCTCTGTCAGGGGAAGAGTTTCGCGCGCACACGGCTTAGGCTTTGAAACAATGGTGCGGGTCAAGGAGCGCCTGCTGGGCCTCAGTAACCCAGGGGAGCTCGAGGGACCTGCCCGGGCATCTCAAGCTTTGTGGTAGGGCTAGCGTGCGTTCTGCCGACCGGCGCAGCTCCCATCCCCTCACAGGAGCTGGAACCCACGTGCGCTGGGGCACGCTGGCGGCTTAGGGACCAGGAGCTGTTTTCTCCACCGCACTCTCTCTGCCTCTGCGCCGGGGAGGCGATCTGGGACCGGGGACTTAAGCCCCTGTCCCTAGCCGCCCAGATTCCCACAATTTCCCCCCGTGATCCTTTGCTCTTTTGGAGTGCTTTCAACCAGTCTCCAAGTTAATGCTGGTCCCCAGATGCAGGGCACTCTCGCTCGTAATGGGGTATTACTTTCCCACTGGTTGCCACTGGTGGCTCCCTCCCCCTTTTGTTTATCTTCCAATATCATTCCGCCGTTCCCATTCCGCTTTACCTGCACACTGGCGGCTTCGGCCCCTTTAGAGATCCAGACGTGTGTAATTCTGATCTCACGCTGATTTCATGGGTGATCGGAGTTCTTTGGTAGGTAATCAGCTCACTTTGGGGTACCAACTGAAAAGACGCCTCTTCCTACTACCCCGCCATCTTTTTATCTTCATTCCTGAAAGAGGAAGACAGTGTTATGAATGAGCACGCACCTGAGGTAGGACCCAAGAACAGATATTTCCTAAGAATCACCTGTCAGGGTCTGGTATGAGACACTACATGATTACTATATAGAGAAGTCCCACAGTTTGCAACATAGCACAGACTCATCCCTGTTGGAGGAATGTACGTTATCAGAGTTCCCTTGTATATTTAAAGTGTTCTGAGTCGAGGAAAGCACTGTGGAACATCACAGGTGTTGAACTTCCAGTATGTGTCATAGAGTTATAAGTCCCCTACCTGTCCTTCACTCACAGGATGCAACCTTCCGCTGTCCGTCTTGTTCTATCTTCTTTCCTCCACTGGAAAGAAACTGTGAGAAGTGAGATTCCGCCTGAAGGAGTTTCCCTTTAACAGAACTTGCTATAGTCCAACGGATAGATGTACGAGACTGTAGCCCTATGTGCGCCTATTGCAATTACCACAGTGTCAGCCCCAAGAGCTTCCTTCTTTGACAGTCAAAACACTGCAATGAATCCCTCATAAAGCACACTTCCCACACAATGTTTGAAGCGTTTTTAGCACAGAAAGTAAGTGCGGAGACCACTGGTCTGAACATCCAATATGTGTTTGGGATGCGTATGCGCCATAGCCTGCACTTTACTCACAGTACCTAATGTGCCCGTTGTCCATCCGTGTTCTATCTTCATTCCTCAAAGGAGAAGACACTGTTATGAATGAGCACGCACTTGAAGTAGGATCCCTGAAGAGATACCTTCCTAAGAATTACCTGTCAGGGTCTGGTATGAGACACTTAATGACTGCAATACAGAGAAGGCCCACAGATCCAACTTAGAGCAGAAGCATCCCCGTCTGGAGAATGTACTGTATCAGAGTTCCCTCGTACATTTGAAGTGTTCTGAGTCAAGGTAGCCACTGTGGAACATCACAGGTGTTGAACACGAGTGTGTGTCATAGAGGCCTAAGAGTCTTACCTGTCGTTATATCACAGGATGCAACCTTCCGGCTGTCCTCCCGGTTCTATCTTCTTTCCTCCACTGGAAAGTCATTATGAGAAGCGAGATTCCGCCTGAAGGAGTTTACCTTAAATAGAAGTTGCTATAGTCCAAAGGATAGACGTCCGAGACTGGAGCCCTATGTGCGCCTCTTGCATTTACCACAGAGTCACTCCCAAGAGCTTCCTACTTTGACATAGGCAACACTGCAACGAATCCTTCCTAAAACACACTTCCCTCACAATGTTGGAAGCGTTTTTGCCACAGAAAGAAAGTGCGGATGACCACTGGTCGGGAACATCCAATATGTGTTTGGGATGCCTAAGCTCCATAGCCTGCACTTTACTCACAGAACCTAATGAGCCCATAGACTGTCCGTGTTCTATCTTCATTCCTCAAAGGAGAAGACACTGTTCTGAATGATTATGCACCTGAAGTAGGATCCCTGAACAGAAACTTTCCTAAGAATCACCTGTCAGCGTCCTATGTGAGTCACTTCATGATTGCTACACAGACAGGTCCCACAGATACCAACTTAGCACAGTCTCATTCCTGTCGTGAGAACGTACTGTACCACAGTTAACTCGTACATTTGAAGTGTTCTGAGACGAGGTTGACACTGTGGAACATCACATGTGTTGAACTTCCAGTATGCGTCTTAGAGTCCTACGTGCATTACTATGTCCTTCACTCACAGGATGCAACATTCCCGCTGTCCGTCCTTGTTCTATCTTCTTTCATCCAGTGGAAAGACACTGTGAGGAGTGATATTCCGCCTGAAGGATTTTCCCTTAACCAGAACTTGCTATATGCCAACGGATAGACGTCTAAGACTGTAGGCCTATGTGTACCTATTGAAGTAACCACAGAGTCAGTCCCAAGAGCTTCCTTCTTTGACAGATGCAACACTGCTATGATTCTCCGTACAGCACACTTTCCTCACAATATTGGAAGCGTTATTGCCACAGAAAGAAAGTGAGGATGACCACTGGTCGTTAACATCCAAATAGTTTTTGGGATGCCTAATCGCCATAGCCTGCACTTTACTAACAGTACCAGACGTGCCCATTGTCTGTCCGTATTCTATCTTCATTACTCAAAGGAGAAGACCCTGTTATGAATGAGCAAACACCTGAAGTAGGATCCCTGAACAAATACCTTCCTAAGAATCACCTGTCAGGATCTGGTATGAGACACTTCATGATTGCTATACAGAAAAGGCCTACAGTTTCCAACTTAGCAAAGTCTCATCCCTGTCGTGAGAACATACAGTAGCACCGTTCACTCATACATTTGACGTGTTCTGAGTAGAAGTAGACACTGTGGAACATCACAGGTGTTGACCTTCAAGTATGTGTCATAGAGGCCTAAGTACCTTACCCTTTCCTTCACTCACAGGATGCAACCTTCCTGCTCTCCGTCATTGTTCTATCTTATTTCCTCCACTTGAAAGACACTGTGAGAAGTGAGATTCTGCCTGAAGGAGTTTCCTTTGAACAGAACTTGCTATAGTCCAACAGAAAGACGTAAGAGACTATAGGTACCAGGTGGTGGGTATTATAGAGGGCACAGCTTGCATGGAGCACTGGGTGTGGTCAAAAAATAATGAATACTGTTTTTCTGAAAATAAATAAATTGGGAAAAAAAAACAAAAAAAAAAAACAAAAACAAAACAAAACAAAAAAAAAAGAGACTATAGGCCTATTTACGCCTATTGCAGTTATCACAGATTCAATCCCAAGAGCTTCCCTCTTTGACAGAAGCAACACTGCAACAACTCTCTCCTAAAGCCCACACCTGAAGTAGGATCCCTGAACAGATATCTTCCTAAGAATCACCTGTCAGGATCCTGTAAGAGACACTTAATGATTGCTATATAGAGACGTCCCACAGTTTCCAACTTAGCACAGACTCATCCCTGTCAGGAGAATATATTGTATCAGATATCCCTCATACATTTGAAGTGTTCTGAGTCGAGGAAGACATTGTGGAACATCACAGGTGTTGAATTTCCAGTATGTGTCATAGAGTGCTACGTGCATTAACCTGTCCTTCACTCAAAGGATGAAACGTTCCCATTGTCTGTCCTTGTTCTATCTTCATTCTTGCACTGCAAAAACACTCTGAGAAGTGAGATTCCGCCTAAAGGAATTTCCTTTAAACAGAACTTGCTATAGCCCAACGGATAGATGTAAGAGACTGTAGCCCTATGTGCGCCTATTGCAGTTCTCACAGAGTCAGTCCCAAGAGCTTCCTTCCTTGACAGACGCAACACTGCAACGATTCTCACCTAATGCCCACTTCCTTCACAATGTTGGAAGCGGTTTTGCCACAGAAAGTAAGTGCGGATGATCACTGGTCGTGAACATCCAATATGTGTTTAGGATGCCTAAACGCCATAGCCTGCACTTTACTCAGAGTACCTAAATTGTCCATTGTTTTTCCGTGTTCTATCTTCATTCCTCAAAGGAGAAGACACTGTTATAAATGAGCATGCACCTGAAGTAGGATTCCTGAAAATAAACCTTCCTACGAATCACCTGTCAGGGTCCGGTAGGAGACACTTTATGATTGCTACACAGACCGGTCCCATAGTGTCCAGCATAGCACAGACTCATCCCTGGCATGAAAACGTACTGTAGCACCGTTCCCTCGTACATTTGACGTGTTCTGAGACGAAGTAGGCACTGTGGAACATCACAGGTGTTGAACTTCCAGTATGTGTCATAGAGGTCTAAGTGCCTTTCCCCGTCATTCAATCACAGGATGTAAACTTCCCTCTGTCCGTCCTTTTCTATCTTCTTTTCTCCACTGGAAAGACACTGTGAGAAGTGAGATTCTGCCTGAAGGAGTATCCCTTAAACAGAACTTGCGATAGTCCAACGGATAGACGTCCTTGACTGGAGACCTATGTGCCCCTATTGCAGTTACCACAGAGTCAGTCCCAAGAGCTTCCTTCTTTGACAGTCAAAACACTGCAGGGAATCGCTCCTAAAGCACACTTCCCTCACAATGTTGGAAGCGTTTATGCCACAGAAGAACGTGTGGATGACCACTGGTCGTTAACATCCAATATGTGTTTGGGAACATAAGCACCATAGCCTTCACTTTTCTCACAGTACAAATGTGCAAATAATCCGTACCTGTTCTATCTTCATTCCTCAAAGGAAAAGACACTGTTATGAATGAGCACGCACCTGAAGTAGGATCTCTGAAAAGATACCTTCCTATGAATCACCTGTTATGTTCTGGTATTAGACACTTCATGATTGCTATATAGAGAAGTCCCACAGTCTACAACTTAGCTCAGAATCCTTTCTGTCGGGAGAATGTACTGTATTAGAGTTCCCTCATACATTTGAAGTGTTCTGAGTCAAAGAAGACAATGTGGAACATCACAGGTGTTGAAATTCCAGTATGTCATAAAGGCCTAAGTGCTTTACCCTGTACTTCACTCTCAGGATGCAACCATCCCGCTCTCCATCTTTGTTCTATCTTCATTCCTCCACTGTAAAGACAATGTGAGAAGTGAGATTCCGCCTGAAGGAGTTTCCCTTAAACAGAACTTGCTATTGTCCTCTGGATAGACGTACGTGACTGGAGCCCTAGGTTCGCCATTTGCAGTTATCACAGAGTCAGTCCCAAGAGGTTTCTTCTTTGACAGACACAACACTGCAACGATTCTCTACTAAAGCACACATCCCTCACAATGATGGAAGCGTTTTTGCCACAGAAAGAAAGTGCGGATGACCACGGGTCGTGAACATCCAATATGTGTTTGGAGTAATAAGCTCCATAGCCTGCACTTTACTCACAATACATAATGTGCCCATAGTCAGTGCGTGTTCTGTCATCATTCCTCAAAGGAGAAGACACTCTTATGAATGAGCACGCACCTGAAGTAGGATCCCTGAACAGATACCTTCCTAAGAATCACCTCTCAGTGCCTCGTATGAGACACTTCATTTGCTATATAGAGAAGTCCCACAGTCCAAATTAGCACAGACACATCCCTGTCGGGAGAATGTACTGTATCAGAGTTCCCTCGTATATTTGAAGTGTTCTGAGTAGAGGAAGACACTGTGGAACATCACAGGTGTTGACCTTCCAGTATGTGACATAGAGTGCTACGTGCATTACCTTGTCTTTCAATCACAGGATGCAACCTTCCCGCTGTCCGTCCTAGTTCTATCTTCTTTCTACCATTGGAAAGACACTGTGAGAGTGAGATTCCGCCTGAAGGAGTTTCCCTTAAACAGAGCTTGCTATACTCCAACGGATAGACATAAGAGAGGGGAGCCCTATGTACGCCTATTGCAGTTATCACAGAGTCTGTCCCAACAGCTTCCTTCTTTGACAGACACAACATGGCAATGATTCTATCCTAAAGCACACTTCCCTCACAATGTTGGAAGCGTTTTTGCCACAGAAAGAAAGTGTGGATGAACACTAGTCGTGAACTTCCAAATAGTGTTGGGATGCCTAAGCGCCATAGCCTGCAATTTACTCACAGTACCTAATGTGCCCATTGTCAGTCCGTGTTCTATCTTCATTCCTCAAAGTATAAGACACTGTTATGAATGAGCACTCACTTGAAGTAGGATCCCTGAACAGAAACCTTACTAAGAATCAACTGGCAGGGTCCTGTTTGAGACACTTCATGATTGGTACACAGACCGGTCCCACAGTGTCCAACTTAGCACAGACTCATCCCTCTCGTGATAACGTACTGAAGCACTGTTCCCTAGTATTTTATGTGTTCTGAGACGAGGTAGACACTGTGAACATCACAAGTGTTGAACTTCCAGTACGTGTCATAGAGTGCTACGTGTATTACCCTGTTCTTCTCTCACAGGATGCAACCTTCTCGCTGTCTGTCCTTGTTCTAACTTCTTTCCTCCACTAGAAAGACACTGTAAAGAGTGATATTCTGCCTGAAGGAGTTTCCCTTAAACAGAACTTGCTATAGTCTACGGATAGACGTCCAAGACTGGAGCCCTATGTGCGCCGCTTGCAGTTATCACAGAGTCAGTCCCAAGAGCTTCCTTCTTTGACAGATGCAACACTGCAATGATTCTCTCCTAAAGCACACTTCCCTCACAATGTTGGAAGCGTTTTTGCCACCGATAGTTAGTGCGGATGACCACTGTTCTGGAACATCCAATATGTTTTTGGGTTGCCTAAGCGCCATAGCATGCTCTTTACTCACAGTACATAATGAGCCCATAGTCCGTCCGTGTTCTATCTTCATTCCTCAAAGGAGAAGACACTGTTATTAATGAGCACGCACCTGAAGTAGGATCCCTGAAAAGATACCTTCCTAAGAATCACCTGTCAGGGTCCAATGTGAGACATTTCATGATTGCTACACAGACAGGACCTACAGATTCCAACTTAGCACATTCTCATTCCTGTCATGAGAACGTACTGTACCACAGTTCCCTCGTACATTTGAAGTGTTCTGAGACGTGGTAGACACTGTGGAACATCACAGGTGTTGAAATTCCAGTATGTGTCATAGAGTGCTACGTGCATTACCGTGTCCTTCACTCACAGGATGCAACCTTCCAGCTGTCCATCCTTGTCATATCTTCTTTCCTCCACTGGAAAGACACTGTGAGAAGTGAGTTTCCTGCCTGAAGGATTTTCCTTTAAACAGAACTTGCTATAGTCCAATGGATAGAAATCTGAGACTGGAGCCCTATGTTCACCTATTGCAGTTACCACAGAGTCAGTCCCAAGTGCTTCCTTCTTTGACAGATGCAACACTGCACCGATTCTCTCCTAAAGCACACGTCCCTCACAATGTAGGAAGCATTTTTGCCACCGATAGAAAGTGCGGATGACCACTCGTTGTGAACATCCAAATAGTGTTCGGGATGCTTTCGCGCCATAGCCAGCACTTTACACACAGTACCAAATGTGCCCATTATATGCCCCTGTTCTATCTTCATCCCCAAAGGAGAAGACTCTGTTATGAATGTGCACGCACCTGAAGTAGGATCCCTGAACAGAAACCTTCCTAAGAATCACCTGTCAGGGTCCTGTATGAGACACTTCATGATTGCTACACAGACCGGTCCCAAAGTGTCCAACTTATTACAGACTCACCCCGTCATGAGAACGTACTGTAGCACCGTTCCCTCGTACATTTGACGTGTTCTGAGACGAGGTAGACACTATGAATATCACAGGTGTTGAACTTCCAGTATGTGTCATAGAATGCTACGTGAATTACCCTGTCCTTCACTCACAATATGCAAACTTTCCACTGTCCGTCCTTGTTCTATCTTCTTTCCACCACTGGAAAGACAATGTGAGAAGTGAGATTCCGCCTGAAGGAGTTTACCTTAAACAGAACATGCTATAGTCCAATGGATAGACTTCTGATACTAGAGCCCTATGTGCGCCTATTGCTGTTACCACAGAGTCACTCCCAAGAGCTTCCTTCTTTGACAGGTGCAACACTGCAACGAATCCCTCCGAAAGCACACTTCCCTCACAATGTTGGAAGCATTTTGACACAGAAAGCAAGTGTGGATGACCACTGGTCGGGAACATCCAATATGTGTTTGGGAGGCCTAAGCGCCATAGCTCGCACTTTACTCAGAGTAACTAATGTCCCCATTGTCCGTCCGTGTCCTGTCTTCATTCCTCAAAGGATAAGACACTGTTATGAATGAGCACGCACCTGAAGTAGGATATCTGAACAGAAACTTTCATAAGAATCACCTGTCAGTATCCTATTTGAGACACTTCATGATTGCTACACAGAAGGTCCCAAAGAGTCCAACGTAGCACAGTCTCAGTCCTGTCTTGAGAACGTACTGTACCACAGTTCCATCGTACATTTGAAGTGTTCTGAGACGAGGTAGACACTGTGGAACGTCAGAGGTGTTAAACTTCCAGTATGTGTCATAGAGTCCACGTGCATTACCCTGTCCTTCACTCACAGGATGCAAATTTTCTGCTGTCCGTTCTTGTTCTATCTTCTTTCCACCACTGGAAAGACAATGTGAGAAGTGAGATTCCGCCTGAAGGAGTTTACCTTAAACAGAACATGCTATAGTCCAACGGATAGACTTCTGATACTAGAGCCCTATGTGCGCCTATTGCAGTTACCACAGAGTCACTCCCAAGAGCTTCCTTCTTTGACAGATGCAACACTGCAACGAATCCCTCCTAAAGCACACTTCCCTCACAATGTTGGAAGCATTTTGACACAGAAAGCAAGTGTGGATGACCACTGGTCGGGAACATCCAATATGTGTTTGGGAGGCCTAAGCGCCATAGCTGGCACTTTACTCACAGTAACTAATGTGCCCATTATCATTCCGTGTCCTGTCTTCATTCCTCAAAGGATAAGACACTGTTATGAATGAGCACGCACCTGAAGTAGGATATCTGAACAGAAACTTTCATAAGAATCACCTGTCAGTATCCTATTTGAGACACTTCATGATTGCTACACAGAAAGGTCCCAAAGATTCCAACGTAGCACAGTCTCATTCCTGAGTGAGAAAGTACTGTACCACAGTTCCATCGTACATTTGAAGTGTTCTGAGACGAGGTAGACACTGTGGAACGTCAGAGGTATTGAACTTCCAGTATGTGTCATAGAGTGCACGTGCATTACCCTGTCCTTCACTCACAGGATGCAACCTTCCTGCTGTCCGTCCTTGTTCTATCTTCTTTCCACCACTGGAAAGACACTGTGAGAAGTGAGATTCCGCCTGAAGGAGTTTCCCTTAAAGAGAACTTGCTATAGTCCAATGGATAGCCATACGAGACTGAAGCCCTATGTGCGCCTATTGATGTTAACACATAGTCAGGCCCATAGCTTCCTTCTTTGACTGACGCAACAGTGCAACGAATCCCTCCTAAAGCACACATCCCTCAAAATAATGGAAGCGTTTTTGCCACAGAAAGAAAGTGGAGATGACCACTGGTCGTGAACCTCCAATATGTGTTTGGAATGCGTAAGCGCCATAGCCTGCACTTTACTCACAATACCTAATGTGCCCATTGTCCGTCCGTGTTCTATCTTCATTCCTCAAAGGAGAAGACACTGTTATGAATGAGCACACACCTGAAGTAGGATCCCTGAACCGATACCTTCCTAAGAATCACCAGTCATGGTCTTGTATGAGACACTTTATGATTGCTATAGAGAGAAAGCAGACAGTTTACAACTTGGAACAGGCTCATCCCTGACGTGAGAAAGTACTGTATCAGAGTTCCCTCGTACATCTGAAGTGTTCTGAGTTGAGGATGACCCTATGGAACATCACAGGTGTTGAACTTCCAGTATGTGCCATAGAGGCCTAAGTGCCTTACCCTGTCATTGCTCACAGGATGCAACCTTCCAGCTGTCATTCCTTGTTCTTTCTTCTTTCCTCCACTGGAAAGACACTGTGAGAAGTGAGATTCCACCTGCAGGAGGTTCTCTTAAACAGAACTTGCTATAGTCCAACGGATAGACATACGAGACTGTATCCCTATGTGCGCCTATTGCAGTTATCACAGAGTCAGTCTCAAGAGCTTCCTTCTTTGACAGACGAAACACTGCAACGATTCTCTCCTAAAACACACTTCACTCACAATGTTGGATGCATTTTTGCCACAGAAAGAAAGTGCGGATGCCCACTGGTCGTGAACATCCAAATAGTGTTCGGGATGCCTCAGCGCCATACACTCCAATTTACTCACAGTACCTAAAGTGCCCATTGTACATCCATGTTCTATCTTCATTCCTCAAAGGTGAAGACACTGTTATGAGTGAGCATGCACCTGAAGTAGGATCCCTGAGCAGAAACCTTCCTAAGAATCACATGTCAGTGTCCTGGATGAGACACTTCATGATTGCTACACAGACCGTTCCCGCAGTGTAAACATAGCACAGACTCATCCCTGTCGTGAGAATGTCCTGTAGCACCGATCCCTCGTACACGTTACGTGTTCACTGTGAGAAGTGCGATTCCACATGAAGGATGTTCCCTTAAATAGAACTTTCTATATTCCAACAGATAGACGTCCGAGACTGGAGCCCTATTTGCGCCTATTGCAGTTACCACAGAGTCAGTCCCAAGAGCTTCCTTCCTTGACAGACGCGACTCTTCAACGAATCCCTCCTAAAGCACACTTCCTTCACAATGATGGAAGTGTCTTTGCCACAGAGAGAAAGTGCGGATGACCGCTGGTCCTGAACATCCAATATGTGTTTGGATGCCTAAGCGCCATTGAGTGCACCATACTCACAATACCTAATGTGCCCATTGTCCGTCCGTGTTCTATCTTCATTCCTCAAAGGAGAAGACACTGTTATGAATGAGCACACACCTGAAGTATGATCCCTGATCAGATACCTTCCTAAGAATCAACTGTCAAGGTCTGGTATGAGACACTTCATGATTGCTATACAGAGAGGGCCCACAGTTTCCACTTAGCACAGACTCATTCCTGTCGTGAGAATGTACTGTATCAGAGTTCCCTAATACATTTGAAGTGTTCTTAGTCGAGGTAGACACTGTGGAACATCACAGGTGTTGAACTTCCTGTATATGTCATAGAGTGCTATGTGCATTGCCCTGTCCTTCACTCACAGGATTCAACCTTCCCGCTGTCCGTCCTTGTTCTATCTTCTTTCCTCCACTGGAAAGACACTGTGAGAAATGATATTCCGACTGAAGAAGTTTCTCTTAAACAGAACTTGCTATAGTCCAACGGATAGACCTAAGGGACTGGAGCCCTATGTGCGCCTATTGCAGTTATCACAGAATCAGTCCCAAGAGCTTCCTTCTTTGACAGAGGCAACAGTACAACAATTCTCTCCTAAAGCACACTTCCGTCACAATGTTGGAAGCGTTTTTGCCACTGATAGAAAGTGCAGATGACCACAGTTGTGAACATCCAAATAGTGTTCGGGATGTCTAAGCTCCATAGCCTGCACTTTACTCACAGTACCTAATATGCCCATTATCCTTCCGTGTTCTATCTTCATCCTCAAAGGAGAAGAAACTGTTATGAATGAGCACGCACCTGACGTAGGAACCCTGAACAGAAACCTTCATACGAATCACCTGTCAGGTTCCTGTATGAGACTCTTCATGATTGCTACACAGACCGGTACCCCAGTGTCCAACTTAGCACAGACTCATCCCTGTCATGAGAACATACTGTAGTACCATTCCCTCATATATTTGACGTGTTTTGAGTCGAGGTAGACACTGTGAACATCACTGGTGTTGAACATCCAGTATGTTTCATAGAGTGCTACGTGCATTACCCAGTCCTTCACTACAGTATGCAACCTACCCGCTGTCCGTCCTTGTGCTATCTTCTTTCCTCCACTGGAAAGACACTGTGAGAAGTGAGATTCCGCCTGAAGGAGTTTACCTTAAACAGAACTTGCTATAGTCCAACGGATAGACGTCCGAGACTGGAGCCCTATGTGCGTCTATTGCAGTTACCACAGAGTCACTCCCAAGAGCTTCCTTCTTTGACAAACGCAACACTGCAATAAATCCATCCTCAAACACAGTTCCCTCACAATGTTGGAAGCGTTTTTGACACAAAAAGTAAGTGCGGATGACCACTGGTCGTGAACATCCAATATGTATTTGGGATGCCTAAGTGCCATAACCTGCTCTTTACTCACAGTACCAAATGAGCCCATAATCCATCCGTGTTCTATCTTCATTCCTCAAAGGAGAAGACATTGTAATGAATGAGTATGCACCTGAAGTAGGATCCCTAAACAGATACCTTCCTAAGAATCACCTGTCAGGTTCCAATGTGAGACACTTAATGATTTTTATACAGACAGGTCCCACAGATTCCAACTTAGCACAGTCTCATTCCTGTCGTGAGAACGTACTCTACTACAGTTCCCTCGTACATTTGAAGTTTCTGAGACGAGGTAGACACTGTGGAACATCACAGGTGTTGAACTCCAGTATGTGTCATAGAGTGCTATGTGCATTACCCTGTCCTTCACTCACAGGATGCAACCTTCCCGCTGTCCTTCATTATTCTATCTTCTTTCCTCCACTGGAAAGACACTGTGAGAAGTGAGATTCCGCCCGAAGGGGTTTCCTTTAACCAGAACTTGCTATATTCCAACGGATAGACGTAAGAGACTTTAGCCCTATGTGCGTCTATGGCAGTTATCACAGAGTCAGTCCCAAGAGCTCCTTCTTTGAGAGATGCAACACGACAACGATTGTCTCCTAAAGCACACTTCCCTCACAATGTTGTAATCGTTTTTGCCAAGAAAGAAAGTGCGGATGACCACTGGTCGTGAACATCCAATATGCCTAAGCGCCACAGCCTACACTTTACTCACAGTACCAAATGTGCCCATTGTCCGTTCATGTTCTATCTTCATTCCTCAAGGAGACGACACTGTTATGAATGAGCACGCACCTGAGGTAGGATCCCTGAACAGAAACATTCTTTAGAATCACCTGTCAGGGTCCTGTATGAGACACTTCATGATTCCTACACAGACCGGTCCCACATGTCCAAGTTAGCACAGACTCATCCCTGTCATGAAAACGTACTGAAGAACCATTCCCTCGTACATTTGACGTGTTCTGAGACGAGGTAGACTGTGGAACATCACAGGTGTTGAACTACAGTAGGTGTCATAGATGCCTAAGTGCCTTCCCTTGTCATTCACTCACAGGATGTAAAATTCCCTCTGTCCGTCCTTCTTCTATCATCTTTCCTCCACTGGAAAGACACTGTGGGAAGTGAGATTCCGCCTGAAGGATTATCCTTTAAACAGAACTTGCTATAGTCCAACTGATAGACATCGGAGACTGGAGCCCTATATGAGCCTGTTTCTGTTACCACAGAGTCAGTCCCAAGCGCTTCATTCTATGACAGATGCAACACTTCACAAATCCCTCCTATTGCACACTTCCCTCACAAAGATGGTAGCATTTTTGCCACAGAAAGAAAGTGCGGATGACCACTGGTCGTGAACATCCAATATGTGTTTGGAATGCGTAAGCGCCATAGCCTGCACTTTACTCACATTACCTAATGAGCCCATAATCCGTCCATGCTCTATCTTCATTCCTCAAAGGAGAAGAGACTGTTATGAAAGACTACACACCTGATGTAGGATCCCTGAACAGGTACCTTCCTAAGAATCACCTGTTAGGGTCCTATGTGAGATACTTCATGATTGCTACACAGACAGGTCCCACAGATTCCAACTTAGCACAGTCTCATTCCTGTAGTGAGAACATACTCTACCACAGTACCCTCGTACATTTGAAGTGTTCTGAGACGAGGTAGACACTGTGGAACATCACAGGTGTTGAACTTCCAGTCTGTGTCATAGAGTGCTACATGCATTACTCTGTCCTTCACTCACAGGATGCAACCTTCACGCTGTCCGCCCTTGTTCTATCTTCTTTCCTCCACTGAAAAGACACTGTAAGAAGTGAGTTTCCGCCTGAAGGAATTTCCTTTAAACAGAACTTGCTATAGTCCAACGGATAGAACTAAGAGACTGTAGCCCTATGTGCGCCTATTGCAGTTATCACAGAGTCAGTCCCAAGAGCTTCCTTCTTTGACAGACGAAACACTGCAAGGATTCTCTCCTAAACCACACTTCCATCACTATATTGGAAGCGTTTTTGACACAGAAAGAAAGTTCGGATGACCACTGGTCGTGAACATCCAACATGTGTTTGGGATGCATAAGCGCCATAGCCTGCACTTTACTCACAGTACATAATGTGCCCATAGTCCGTCTGTGTTCTATCATCATTCCTCAAAGGAGAAGACACTGTCATGAATGAGGACGGACCTGAAGTAGGATCCCTGAAAAGAAACCTTCCGAAGAATCACCTGTCAGGTTCTGGTATGAGACATTTCATGATTGCTGTACAGAGAAGGCCCACAGTTTCCTACTATGTGCCCATAGTCAGTCCGTGTTCTGTCATCATTCCTCAAAGAAGAAGACACTGTTATGAATGAGTACGCATCTGAAGTAGGATCCGTGAACAGAAACTTTCCTAAGAATCACTTGTCAGGTTCCTATGTGAAACACTTCATGATTGCTACAAAGATACTTTCCTAAGAATAACCTGTCAGGGTCTAGTATGTAGACACTGTGAAATTCCCAAGTGTTGAACTTCCAGTATGTGTCATAGAGTGCTAAGTGCATTACCCTGTCCTTCAGTCACAGGATGCAACCTTCACTCTGTCAGTCCTTGTTCTATCTCTTTCCTCCACTGGGAAGACACTGTGAGAAGTGAGATTCCGCCTGTAGGAGTTTACCTTAAACAGAACTTGCTATAGTCCAACGGATAGACATCTGAGTAGGAGCCATATGTGCGCCTATTGCAGTTACCACAGAGTCACTCCCACTGGCTTCCTTCTTTGATAGACGCAGCACTGCATGGAATCCATCCCAAAGCACACTTCCCTCACAATGTTGGCAGCGTTTTTGACACAGAAAGAAGGTGCGTAGACCACTATTCGGGAACATGCAATATGTGTTTGGGATGCCTAAGCGCCATAGCCTGCCTTTTACCTACAGTACCTGTATTGCCCATAGTCCGTCCGAGTTCTATCTTAATTCCTCAAAGGAGAAGACACTGTTATGAATGAGCATGCACCTAAAGTAGGATCCCTGAACAGATACCTTCCTAAGAATCACCTGTCAGTTTCTGGTATGAGACACATCATGATTGTTATATAGAGAAGTCCCACTGTTTCCAACTTTGCACAGACTCATCCCTGTCGTGAGAACGTACTGTATCAGAGTTTCCTCGTACATTTGAAGTGTGCTGAGTCAAGGAAGACACTGTGGAACATCACAGGTGTTGAAATTCCAGTATGTGTCATAGAGGGTAAGTGCCATAAGCTATCATAGACTCAGAGGATATAAACTTCTCTCTGTCCCTCCTTGTTCTATCTTCTTTCCTCCATTGGAAAGACAATGTCAGATGTGAGATTCTGTCAAAGGTTTTGACCTCAAACAGAACTTGCTATAATCCAACAGAGAGACATACCACATTGTAGCCCTATGTGCGCCTATTTAGGTTACCAAAGAGTCAGTCTCAAGAGCTACCTTCTTTGACAGACGCAACATTGCAACAAAACCTTCTAAAAGCACACATTCCTCACAATGATGGAAGCGTTTTTGCCACAGAAAGAAACTGCGGATGACCACTGGTCGTGAACATCAAATATGTGTTTCGGATGCATAAGCGCCATAGCCTGTACCTTACTCACAGTACATAATGTGCCCATAGTTCGTCCGTGCTCTATCTTCATTCCTCAAAGGAGAAGACAATGTTATGAATCAGTACGCACCTGAAGTAGATTCCCTGAACAGTTACATTCCTAGGAATCATTGATAGGGTCTGGTATGAGACACTTCATGATTGCTACAGACCAGTCCCACAGTGTCCAACTTAGCACAGACTCATCCCTGTCGTGAGAACGTATGGTAGCACCATTCCCTCGTATATTTGAAGTGTTCTGAGACGAGGTCGACACTGTGGAACATCACAGGTGTTGAATACAGTATGTGTCATAGAAGCCTAAGTCCCTTACCCTGTCATTCACTCACAGGATTTAAACTTCCCTCTGTCCATCCTTGTTCTATCTTATTTCCTCCACTCGAACGACAATGTGAGAAGTGAGATTCCGCCTGAAGGATTCACCCTTAAAAAGAACTTGCTATAGGACAACGGATAGACGTCCGAAAAAGGAGCCCTATGTTCACCTATTGCAGTTACCACAGAGTCAGTCCCAAGAGCTTCCTTCTTTGACAGACGCAACACTGCAACGAATCCCTCCTAAAGCACACTTCCTTCACAATTATGGAAGCGTTTTTACCACAAAAAGAAAGTGAGGATGACCTCTGATCATGAACATCCAAATAGTGTTTGGAATGAGTAAGCGCCATAGCCTGCACTTTACTCACAAACCTAATGTGCCCTTGTCTGTCCGTGTTCTGTCTTCATTCCTCAAAGGAGAAGACACTGTTATGAATGAGCACGCACCTGAAGTAGGATCAATGAACAGATACCATCCTAAGAATCACTTATCAGGTTATGGTATGAGACTCTTCGTGATTGCTATACAGAGAAGTCCCACCGTTTCTAAGGTAGCACAGACTCATCCCTTTTAGGAGAATGTACTGTATCAGAGTACCTCGCACATTTGAGGTGTTCTGTGTTGTGGTAGACTCTGTGAAACATCATAGGTGTTGAACTTCGAGTAGGGTCATAGAGGCGTAAATGCCTTACCCTGTCATTCACTCATATGAGCAAACTTCTGCTGTCAGTCCTTGTTCTGTCTTCTTTCCTCCACTGGAAAGACACTGGGAGAAATGAGATTCTGCCTGGAGGAGTTTACCTTAAATAGAACTTGCTGTAGTCCAACGGATATACGTCCGAGACTGGAACCATATGTATGCCTATTGCATTTACCACAGAGTCACACCCAAGAGCTTTTTTCTTTGACAAACGCTACACTACAAGGAATCCCTCCTAAAGCACACTTCCCTCACGATGTTAAACATTTTTGACGCAGAAAGAAAGTGCGGATGACCACTGGTCGGGAACATCCAATATGTGTTTGGGATGCCTAAGAACCATAGCCTGCACTTTACTCACAGTACCTAATGAGCCCATAGTCCCTCCGTGTTCTATTTTCATTCCTCAAGGAGAAGACACTGTTATGAATGAGCACGCACCTGAAGTAGGATCCCTGACAAGAAACCTTGCTAAGAATCACCTGTCAGGTCCTGTATTAGACACATCATGATTGCTACACAGACCGGTCCCACAGTGTCCACTTTGCACAGACTCATCCCTGTCGTGAGAACGTACTGTAGCACCATTCCCTCGTACATTTGACATGTTCTGAGACTAGGTAGGCACTGTGAACATCAGAGGTGTTGAACTTCCAGTATGTGTCATAGAGTGCTACGTACATTACCCTGTCCTTCAGTCACAGGATGCAACCTGCCCGCTGTCCGTCTTGTTCTATCTTCTTTCCTCCACTGGAAAAACACTGTGAGAAGGGAGATTCCGCCTGAAGGAGTTTACCTTAAATAGAACTTGCTATAGTCCAACGGATAGATGTACGAGACCAGAGCCCTCTATGGGCCTATAGCAGTTACCACAGAGTCACTCCCAAGAGCTTCCTTCTTTGACAGACGCAACACTGCAAAGAATCACTCCTAAAGCACACTTCCCTCACAATGTTGGAAGCATTTTTGACACAGAAAGAAAGTGCGGATGACCACTGGTCGGGAACATCCAATATGTGTTTGGGATGCCTAAGTGCCATAGCTTGCAATTTACTCACAATACCTGATGAGCCCATAGTACGTCCGAGTTCTATCTTCATTCCGCAAAGGAGAAGACACTGTTATGAATGAGCACGCACCTGATGTAGGATCCCTGAGCAGATACCTTCCTAAGAATCACCTGTCAGGGTCCGGTATGAGACACTTCATGATTTCTACACAGACCGGTCCCACAGTGTCCAACTTAGCATAGACTCCTACCTGTCGTGAGAACATACAGTAGCACCCTTCCTTCGTACATTTGAAGTGTTCTGAGACGAGGTAGACACTGTGGAACATCACAGGTGTTGAACTTCCAGTATGTGTCCTAGAGTGCTACGTTCATGACCATGTCCTACACTCACAGGATGCAATCCTCCCGCTGTCCATCCTTGTTCTATCTTCTTTCTTCCACTGGAAAGACACTGTGAGAAGTGAGATTCCACCTGAATGACATTTCCTTAAACAGAACTTGCTATAGTCCAACAGATATACGTGAGAGATATAACCCTATGTGCGACTAATGAAGTTACCACATAGTAAGTCCCAAGAGCTTCCTTCTTTGACAGACGCAACACTGCAACGAATCCCTCCTAAAGCACCTTTCCCTCACAATGATGGAAGCGTTTTTGCCACAAAATGAAAATGCGGATGACCACTGGTCGTGAACATCCAATATGTGTTTGAGATGCATAAGACACATAGCCTGCACTTTACTCACAATACATAATGTTTCCTTAGTCCATCCATGTTCTATCTTCATTCCTCAAAAAAGAAGACACTGTTATGAATGAGCACGCACCTGAATTAGGATCCCTGAACAGATACCTTCCTAAAAATCACCTGTCTGAATCCTGTATGAGACACTTCATGATTGCTTTATAGAGAAGTCCCACAGTTGCCAAATTAGCACAGACTCATCCCTGTTGGGAGAATGTACTGTATCAGAGTTCCCTCATACATTTGAAGTGTTCTGAGTCGAGGAAGATTCTTTGGAGCATCACAGGTGTTCATCTTCCGGTATGTGTCATAGAGTGCTACGTACATTACCCTGTCCTTCTCTCACAAGATGCAACCTTCCCTCTGTCCGTCCTTGTTCTATCTTCCTTCCTCCACTGGAAAGACACTAGAGAAGTGAGATTCCGCCTGAAGGAGTTTTCCTTAACAGAACTTGCTATAGTCCAACGGATAGACATCCGAGACTGGAGCCCTATGTGCGCCTATTGCAGTTACCACATAGTCAGTCCCAAGAGCTTCCTTCTTTGACAGACGCAACACTGCAACGAATCATTCCTAAAACACACTTCCCTCACAATGATGGAAGCGTTTTTGCCACAGAAAGAAAGTGCGGATGTCCACTGGTCGGGAACATCCAATATGTGTTTGGGATGCAGAAGTGCATAGCCTGCAATTTACTCACTGTACCTAATGTGCCCATTGTCCGTCCATGTTCTATCTTCATTCCTAAAAGGATAAGATACTGGTATGAATGAGCACGCACCTGAAGTAGGATACCTGAACAGTTACCTTCCTAAGAATCACCTGTCAGGGTCTAGTATGAGACACTTCATGATTGCTATTCAGAGAGGACCCACAGTTTCCAACTTAGCAGAGACTCATTCCTGTCATGAGAATATATTGTATCAGAGTTCCTCGTACACTTGAAGTGTTCTGAGTCGAGGTAGACCTGTGGAACATCACAGGTGTTGAACTTCGATTATGTGTCATAGAGGCCTATGTCATTACCCTGTCCTTCACTCACAGGATACCACCTTTTCGCTGTCATCCTTGTTCTATCTTCTCTCCTCCACTGGAAAGAAACTGTGAGAATTGAGAATCCTCCTGAAGGAGTTTACCTTAAACAGAACTTGCTATAGTCCAACGGATAGACATCCGAGACTGGAGCCCTATGTGCGCCTATTGCAGTTACCACATAGTCAGTCCCAAGAGCTTCCTTCTTTGACAGACGCAACACTGCAACGAATCCCTCCTAAAGCACACTTCCCTCACTTTGTTGGAAGCGTTTTGACACAGAAAGAAAGTGCAGATTACCACTGGTCGTGAACTTCCAAATAGTGTTTGGGATGCCTAAGCGCCATAGCCTGAAGTTTACTCACAGTAACTAATGTGCCCATTGTCCGTCTGTGTTCTATCTTCATTCCTCAAAGGAGAAGACACTGTTATGAATGAGTACGCAGCTGAAGTAGGATCCCTGAACAGAAACTTTCCTAAGAATCTCCTGTCAGTGTCTAGTATAAGACACTTCATGATTGCTACACAGACAGGTCCCAAAGATTCCAACTTAGCACAGTCTCATTCCTGTTGTGAGAATGTACTGTAACACAGTTCCCTCATACATTAGAAGTATTCTGAGACGAGGTAGACACTGTGGAACGTCACTGGTGTTGAACTTCCTGTATGTGTCATAGACCCTTAATGCCTTACCCTGTCCTTCACTCACAGGATGCAACCTTCCCGCTGACCGTCCTTGTTCTATCTTTTTTTCCTCCATTGGAAAGTCACTGTGAGAAGCGATATTCCGCCTGAAGGAGTTTCCCTTAAAGACCTCTTGCTATAGTCCAACGGATAGCCGTACGAGACTGGAGCCCTATGTGTGCCTATTGCAGTTACCACAGAGTCACTCCCAAGAGCTTCCTTCTTTGACAGTCGCAACACTGCAACTAATCCCTCCTAAAGCACACTTCCCTCACAAGGTTGGAAGCATTTTTGCACAGAAAGAAAGTACGGATGACCACTGGTCGGGAACATCCAATATGTGTTTGGGATGCCTAAGCTCCATAGCCTGCATTATACTCACAGTGCCTAATGAGCCCATAGTCCGTCTGTGTTCTATCTTAATTCCTCAAAGTAGAAGACACTGTTATGAATGAGTATGCACCTGAAGTAGGATTCCTGAACAGATAACTTCCTAATAATCACCTGTCAGGTTCTTGTATGAGACACTTTATGATTGCTATATAGAGAAGACCACAGTTTCAAACTTAGCACAGACTCATCTCTGTCGGAGGAATGTACTGTATAAGAGTTACCTCGTACATTTAAAGTGTTCTGAGTCGAGGAATGCACTGTGGAACATCACAGGTTTTGAACGTCCAGTATGTGTCATAGAGGCTAAGTGCCTTACCCTGTCCTTCACTCACAGGATGCAAACTTCCCGCTGTCCGTCCTCGTTCTATCTTCTTTCCTCCACTGGAAAGACACTGTGAGAAGTGAGATTCCGCCTGAAGGAGTTTCCCTTAAACAGATCTTGCTATTGTCCAACGGATAGACGTACTAGACTGTAGCCCTATGTGCGCCTATTGCAGTTATCACAGAGTCAGTAACAAGAGCATCCTTCTTTGAGAGACGCAACACGGCAACGATTCTCACCTAAAGCACACTTCCCTCACAATGTTGGAAGCATTTTTGCCACAGAAAGAAAGTGTTGATGACCACTGTTCGTGAACATGCAATATGTGTTAGGGATGCCTAAGTGCCATAGCCTGCACTTTACTCGCACTACCTAATGTGCCCATTGTCCATCAATGTTCTATCTTCATTCCTCAAAGGAGAAGACACTGTTATGAATGAGCACGCACCTGAGTAGGAACCCTGAACAGAAACCTTCCTTAGAATCACCTGTCAGTGTCCTGTCGAGACACTTCTTTTTTTTTCTTTTTTTTTCCCTTTATTTGACAGAGAGAAATCGCAAGTAGATGGAGAGGCAGGCAGAGAGAATAAAGGAAGCAGGCTCCCTGCTGAGCAGAGAGCCCGATGTGGGACTCGTTCCCAGGACCCTGAGATCATGACCCGAGCCAAAGGCAGTGGCTTAACCCACTGAGCCACCCAGGCGCCCCACGATACACTTCTTGATTCAAACACAGACCGGTCCCACAGTGTCCAACTTAGCACAGACTCATCCTAGTCCTGAGAATGTACTGTAGCACTGTTCCCTCATTCATTTGACGTGTTCTGAGACGAGGTAGACACTGTGGAACATCCCAGGTGTTGAACTTCCAGTATGTGTCATAGAGGCCTAAGTGACTTACCTTGTCATTCACTCTAGGATGTAAACTTCCCTCTCTGCATCCTTGTTCTATCTTCTTACCTCCACTGGAAAGACACTGTGAGAAGTGAGATTCCGCCTGAAGGATTTTCCTTTAAACAGAACTTGCTATAGTCCAACGGAAAGACGTCTGAGACTGGAGCCCTATGTGCGCCTATTTCAGTTACCACAGAGTCAGTCCCAAGCGCTTCCTTCTTTGACAGATGCAACTCTTCAATGAATCCCTCCAGAAGCACACTTCCCTCACAATGATGGAAGCATTTTTGCCACAGAAAGAAACTGAGGATGACCTCTGGTCGTGAACATCCAATATGTGTTTGAAATGCTTAAGCGCCATAGCCTGCACTTTACACACAGTACCTACTGTGCCCATTGACGTCCGTGTTATATCTTCATTCCTCAAAGAAGATACTGGTATGAATGAGCACGCACCTGAAGAAGGATCCCTGAAGAGATACCTTCCTAAGAATCACCTGTCAGGGTCTAGTATGAGACACTTCATGATTGCTATATAGAGAGGGCCACAATTTCCAACTTAGAACAGACTCCTCCTGTCTGAGAATGTACTGTATCAGAGTTCCCTCGTACATTTGAATTGTTCTGATTCGAGGTAGACATGGTGGAACATCACAGGTGCTGAAATTCCATTATGTGTCATAGAGACCTAAGTGCCTAACCTTGTCCTTCACTCACAGGATGCAACCTTCCCGTTGTCCGTCCTTGTTCTATCTTCTTTCCTCCACTGGAAAGACACTGTGAGAAGTGAGATTCCGCCTGAAGGTGTTCTCCTTAGACAGATCTTGGTATAGTCCAATGGATAGTTGTGAGAGACTGTAGTCCTATGTGCGTCTCTTGAAGTTACCACATAGTCAGACCCAAGAGCTTCCTTCTTTGACAGACGCAACACAGCAATAAATCCCTCCTAAAGCACACATCCCTCACAAAGATGGAATCGTTTTTGCCACAGAAAGAAAGTGCGGATGACCACTGGTCGTGAACATCCAATATGTGTTTAGATGCCTAATCTCCATAGGCTGCACTTTACTCACAGTACCTAATGTGCCCATTGTCCGTTCGTGTTATATCTTCATTCTTCAAATGAGAAGACATTGTTATGAATGAGTACGCACCTGAAGTAGGATCCCTGAACAGATACTTTCCTGAGAATCCCCTGTCAGGATCTCGTATGAGACACTTCATGATTGCTATATAGAGAAGTCCCACAGTTTTCAACTAGCACAGACTCATCCCTGTAGGAGGAATGTACTGTATCAGAGTTCCCTCGTAATTTAAAGTGTTCTTTCGAGGAAGGCACTGTGGAACATCACAAGTTTTGATGCCATAGAGGCATAAGTGCCTTACACTGTCCTTCACTCACAGGATGCAACCTTCCCGCTGTCCGTCCTAGTTCTATCTTCTTTCCCCCACTGGATAGACTCTGTGAGAAGTGAGATTCCGCCTGAAGGAGTTTCCTTTAAACAGATCTTGCTATATTCCAACGGTTAGACGTCCAAGACTGGAGCCTATGTGCGCTTTTTGCAGTTACCAGAGAGTCAGTCCCAAGAGCTTCCTTCTTTGACAGACGCAATACTGCAACGATTCTCTCCTAAAGCACACATCCCTCACAATATTGGAAGTGTTTTTGCCACCGAAAGAAAGTGCGGATGACCACTGGTCGTGAACATCCAAATAGTGTTTCGATGCCTAAGCACCAAAGCCTGCACTTGACTCACAGAACCTAATGTGCCCATAGTCCGTCCGTGTTCTATCTTCATTCCTCAAAGGAGAAGACACTGTTATGAATGATCACGCACCTTAAGTAGGATCCCTGAACAGAAACCTTCCTAAGAATCACCCGTCAGGGTCCTGTATGAGACACTTTATGATTGCTACACAGACCTGTCCCACAGTGTCCAACTGTGCAGACTCATCCCTGTCGTGAAAACGTACTGTAGCATCGTTTCCTCATACACTTGACATGTTCTGAGATGAGGTAGACACTGAGAAACATCACAGGTGTTGAACTTCCAGTATGTGTCATAGAGGCCTAATTGGCTTACCCTGTCCTTCACTCACAGGATGTAATCTTCCCTCTGTCAGTCCTTGTTCTATCTTCTTTCCTCCACTGGAAAGACACTGTGAGAAGTGAGATTCTGCCTGAAGGTGTATCCCTTAAACAGAACTTGCTATAGTCTAGTGGATAGACATCTGAGACTGGAGCCCTATGTGCGCCTATTGTAGTTACCACAGAGTCAGTCCCAAGAGCTTCCTTCTTTGACAGACGCAACACTGCAACGAATCCCTCCTAAAGCACACATCCCTCACAAAGATGGAAGCGTTTTTGCCACAGAAAGAAAGTGCAGGGACCACTGGTCGTGAACATCCCATATGTGTTTGGAATGCCTAATCGTCATAGCCTGCACTTTAACACAGTACCTAAAGTGCCCATTGTCCGGTCGTGGTCTATCTGTACTGTAACAGAGATCCTCGTACATTTGAAGTGTTCTGAGTCACGGAAGATCCTGTGGAACATCACAGGTATTGAACTTCGATTATGTGTCATAGAGGCCTAAGTGCCTTACCCAGTCCTTCAATCACAGGATGCCAACTTCCCGCTGTCCATCCTTGTTCTATCTTCTTTCCACCACTGGAAAGACCCTGTGAGAAGTGAGATTCTGCCTGAAGGAGTTTCCCTTAAACAGACTTGCTATATCCAACGGATAGACGTCCGAGAATGGAGCCCTAAGTGCGCCTTTTGCAGTTATCACAGAGTCAGTCCCAGGAGCTTCCTTCTTTGACAGACGCAACACAGCAATGAATCCCTCCTAAACCACACTTCCCTCACAATGATGGAAGCGTTTTTACCTCAGAAAGAAAGTGCCGATGACCGCTGGTCGTGAACTTCCAATATATGTTTGGAATGCATAAGCGCCATAGCCTATACCTTACTCACAATACCTAATGTGCCATTGTCCGTCCGTGTTCTATCTTGATTCCTCAAAGGAGAAGACACTGTTATGATTGAGCACGCACCTGAAGTAGGATGCCTGAACAGAAACCTTCCTAAGAATCACATGTCAGCGTCCTGTATGAGACACTTCATGATTGCTACACAGACCGGTCCCACAGTGTCCAACTTAGCACAGACTCATCCCTGTCATGAGAATGTAATGTAGCACCGTTTCCTGGTACATTTGACGTGTTGGAGTCGAGGTAGACACTGTGAACATCACAAGTGTTGAACCTCGAGTATGTGTCATAGAGTGCTACGTGCATTACCGTGTCCTTCACTCACAGGATGCAACCTTCCTGCTGTCCATCCATGTTCTATCTTCTTTTCACTACTGGAAAGACACTGTGAAAAGTGAGATTTCTCCTGAAGGAGTTTCCCTTTAACAGAACTTGCTATAGTCCAACGGATAGACATACGAGACTGTAGCCCTATGTGCGCCTATTGAAGTTACCACAGAGTCACTCTCAAGAGCTTCCTTCTTTGACAGATGCAACACTGCAATGAATGCCTCCTAAAGCATATATCACTCACAATGATGGAAGCGTTTTGCCACAGAAATAAAGTGCGGATGACCTCTGGTCGTGAACATCCAATATGTGTTTGGGATGCAAAAGCGCTATAGCCTGCAATCTACTCACAGCACATAATGTGCCCATAGTCAATCTGTGTTTTATCTTCATTCCTCAAAGGAGAAGACACTGTTATGAATGAGCGCGCACTTGAAGTAGTATCCCTAAACAGATACCTTCCTAAAAATCACCTGTCAGGGTCTGGTATGAGACACTTCATGATTGCTATATAGAGAAGTCCCAAGTTTCCAACTTAGCAGAGACTCATCCCTGTCGGGGGAATGTACTGTAACAGAGATCCTCGTACAATGAAGTGTTCTGAGTTGAGGAAGACCCTGTGGAACATCACAGGTGTTGAACTGCCAGTATGTGTCATAGAGGCCTAAGTGCCTTACCCTGTCCTTCACTCACAGGATGCCATATACCCGCTGTCCGTCCTTGTTCTATCTTCTTTCTTCCACTGGAAAGACCCTGTGAGAAGTAGATTCTGCCTGAAGGAATTTCCCTTAAACAGATCTTGCTATAGTCCAATAGATAGATGTCCGAGAATGGAGCCCTAAGTGAGCCTATTGCAGTTATCACAGAGTCAGTCTCAAGAGCTTCCTTCTTTGACAGACTCAACAATGCAACGATTCTCACCTAAAGCACACTTCCATCACAATGATGGAAGCGTTTTTGCCACAGAAAGAAAGTGCGGATGACTACTGGTCGTGAACATCCAAATAGTGTTTGGGATGTCTAATCGCCATAGCCTGTACTTACTCACAGTACCTAAAGTGCCCTTGTCCATCCGTGTTCTATCTTCATTCCTCAAAGGAGAAGACACTGTTATGAATGATTACGCACCTGAAATAGGATCCCTGAACAGATACCTTCCTAAGAATCACCTGTCAGGTTCTTGTATGAGACACTTCATGATTACTACACAGACCGGTCCCACATGTCCAACTGAGCACAGTCTCATCCCTGTCGTGAGAACGTACTGTAGCACCGTACACTCGTGCATTTGACGTGTTCTGAGATGAGGTCGACACTGTGGAACATCACAGGTGTTGAACTTCCAGTATGTGTCATAGAGGCCTTAGTGCCTTACCCTGACTTTCACTCATAGGATGTAGTCAAAAAAGCTATTAATGAGGTTCAATCAAGGATGGAGGCTCTCACTGCTAGGATGGATGAGGCTGGGGAGGGAATTGGCGATGTGGAAGACCAGATGACAGAGAGTGGAGAGGCTGAGCAAAGGAGGGACGAACGGCTGCTGGACCATGGGGGGAGAATTGGAGAGATGGGTGGCACCATGGGACGAAGCAACATTGGAGTAGTTGGGATTCCAGAGGAGGGGGGGGGAGAGAGGGGAGCAGAGGGTGTGCTGGAGAGAGTTATTGGGGAGAATTTCCCCAGTGTGGCGGGGGGAACGAGCATCGGGGTTCGGGAGGTTCAGAGAACGCCCCTCAAAATCAATGGGAGTGGGCCCGCGCCCCGTCACCTAGTGGTGGAATTTGCAAGCCTTGGTGACAGGGAGAGAATCCTGGGAGCAGCCCGGGAGGGGAAGACTGTGGCATACAATGGTGGGAGTGTTGGATTGGCAGCTGACTTGTCCGCGGAGACCTGGCAGGCCAGAAAGAGCTGGCATGACGTTTTCGGAGCGCTGGAGGGGAAAGGCATGCAGCCAAGAATGCTGTGTCCAGCTGGGCTATCATTGAAAATAGAAGGAGAGATTGGAAGCTTCCAGGACAAACGGAAACTGAGGGAGTTTGCAAACACCAAGCCAGCTCTGCAGGAGGTGCTGAGGGGGGTCCTCTGAGCGGGGAGAGAGCCTACGGGTGGTGGATCAGAGGGGAACGGAGACAGTGTACAGTGGCAGTCACCTTGCAGGCAATGCAATGGCACTGAGATCATGTCTCTCGGTGGTTGCCCTGAGTGTTGATGGGCTGGATGCCCCAATCGGAGGACGCAGGGTGTCGGAATGGATGGAAGGGCAGGGCCCATCTATATGTTGCCTCCAGGAAGCTCATTTTGGACCCGAAGACACCTCCAGACTTGGGGTGGGGGGGTGGAGGGGAATTTGCCATGCTGGTGGACGTCGGAGGGGGGCAGGAGTGGCAATCCTTGTGTCGGGTCAATTGGATTTTAAGCCAGGGACTGTGATGGGAGATGGGGAAGGACACTATGTCATGCTCGGGGGGTCTGTCCAACAAGAAGATCTAACAATTTTAAATATCTATGCCCCCAACGTGGGCGCAGCAAACTATATAAACCAATTAATAACAAAATCAAAGAAACACCTCAACAATAATACAATAATAGTAGGGGACTTTAACACTCCCCTCACTGAAATGGACAGATCATCCAAGCAAAAGATCAACAGGGAAATAAATGCCTTCAATGATACACTGGATGAGATGGACATCACAGATATATTCAGAACATTTCATCCCAAAGCAACAGAATACACATTCTTCTCTAGTGCACATGGAACATTCTCCAGAATAGATCACATCCTCGGTCCTAAATCAGGACTCAACCGGTATCAAAAGATTGGGATCATTCCCTGCATATTTTCAGACCACAATGCTCTGAAGCTAGAACTCAACCACAAGAGGAAGTTTGGAAAGAACACAAATACATGGAGACTAAACAGCATCCTTCTAAAGAATGAATGGGTCAACCGGGAAATTAAAGAAGAATTGAAAAAAATCATGGAAACAAATGATAATGAAAATACAACGGTTCAAAATCTGTGGATGTAAACTTCCCTCTGTCCATCCTTGTTCTATCTTCTTTCCTCCACTGGAAAGACACTGTGAGAAGTGAAATTCCTCATGAAGGTCTTAACTTTAAAAAGAGCTTGCTATATTCCAATGGATAGACGTCCGAGACAGGACCCGTATGTGCGCCTATTGCAGTTACCACAGAGTCACTCCCAGGAGCTTCCTTCTTTAACAGACGCAACACTGCAACGAATACCTCCTAAAGCACACTTCCCTCACAATGATGGAAGCGTTTTTGCAACAGAAAGAAAGTGCAGATGACCACTGGTCGGGAACATCAAATATGTGTTTGGGATGTCTAAGCGACATAGCCTGCACTTTACTCACAGTGTCTAATGTGCCCATTGTCCGTCCTTGTTCTGTCTTCATTACTCAAAGGAGAAGATACTGGTATGAATGAGCACGCATCCGAAGTAGGAACCTTTAACAGATACATCCCTACGAATCACCTGTCAGGTTCTAGTATGAGACACTTCATGATTGCTACACAGAGAGGGCCCACAGTTTCCTACTTAGCACGGACTCATCACTGTCATGAGAACGTACTGTAGCACCGTTCCCTCATATATTCGACGTGTTTTGAGATGAGGTAGAGACTGTGGAACGTCACAGGTGTTGAACTTCCAGTATGTGTCATAGAGTGCTACGTGCATTAACGGGTCCTTCACTCACAGGATGAAATCTTCCCGCTGTCCGTCCTTGTTCTATCTTCTTTCCTACACTGGAAAGACACTGTGAGAAGTGAGATTCCATCTGAAGGAGTTTACCTTAAACAGAACTTGCTATAGTCCACGGATAGACGTTCGAGACTATAGCCCTATGTGTGCCTATTACAATTATCACAGAGTCAGTCCCAAGAACTTCATCTTTGAGAGATGCAACACTGCAACTAATCCCTCCTAAAGCACACTTCCCTCACAATGTTGGATGCGTTTTTGACACAGAAAGAAAGTGCAGATGACCACTGTTCGGGAACATCCAATATGTGTTTGGGATGCCTAAGCGCCAAAGCCTGCACTTTACCCACAGTACCCACAGTACCTAATGAGCCCATTGTCCGTCCGTGTTAATTCTTCATTCCTCAAAGGAGAAAACAATGTTATGAATGAACATGCACCTGAAGTAGGAACCCTGAACAGAAGCCTTCCTAAGAATCACATGTCAGGGTCCTGTATGAGATACTTCATGATTGCTACACAGACCGGTCCCACAGTGTCCAAATTTGCACAGACACATCCCTGTTATGAGAACATACTGTAGCACCGTTCCCTCATACATTTGACGTATTCTGAGATGAGGTAGACACTGTGGAACATCACAGGTGTTGAACTTTCAGTATGTGTAATAGTGGCCTAAGTTCCATACACTGTCATCACTAACAGGATGTAAACTTCCCTCTGTCAGTCCTTGTTCTGTCTACTTTCCTCCACTGGAAAGATACTGTGAGAAGCGATATTCCACCTGAAGGAGTTTCCCTTAAACAGAACTTGATATAGTCCAACGGATAGTCGTCCGATACTGGAGCCCTATGTGCGCTATTACAGTTACCAAAGAGTCACTCCCAAGAGCTTCCTTCTTTGACAGACGCAGCACAGCAAAGAATCCCTCCTAAGGCACACTTCCCTCACAAAGATGGAAGCGTTTTTACCACAGAAAGAAAGTGCGGATGACCACTTGTCGTTAATCTCCAATATGTGTTTGGGATGCATAAGCGCCATAGCCTGCAATTTACTCACAATACCTAATGTGACCATTGACCGTCCGTGTTCTATCTTTATTCCTCAAAGAAAAGATACTGGTATGAATGAGCACGCACCTGAAGTAGAATCCCTGAACAGATACCTATCTAAAAATAACCAGTCAGGGTCTACTATTAGACACTTCATGTTTGATATACAGAGAGGGAACACAGTTTCCAAATTAGCACAGACTAATCTCTGTCGTGAGAATATACTGTATCAGAGTTCCCTTGTACATTTGAAGTGTTCTGAGTCGTGGTAGACACTGTGAACATCACTGGTGTTGAACTTCGAATATGTGTCATAGAGTGCTACGTGCATTACCCTGTCCTTCACCCACAGGATGTAACCTTCCCACTGTCCGTCCATGTTCTATCTTCTTTTCTCTACTAAAGACACTGTGAGAAGTGAGATTCGTCCTGAAGGAGTTTCCCTTAAACAGAGCTTGCTATAGTCCAACTGATAGACATACGAGACTGTAGCCCTATGTGGGCCTATTGAAGTTACCACAGAGTCACATTCAAGAGCTCCCTCCTTTGACAGATGAAACACTGCTACGAATCCCTTCTAAAACACACTTCCCTCACAATAGTGGAAGCGTTTTTGACACAGAAAGAAGGTGCGGATGACCACTGGTCGGGAACATCCAATATGTGTTTGAGATGCCTAAGCTCCATAGTACTCACTGTACCTAATGAGCCCATAGTCCGTCTGTGTTCTATCTTCATTCCTCAAAGGAGAAGACACTGTTATGAAAGAGTACGTACCTGAAGTAGGATCCCTGAACAGAAACTTTCCTAAGAATCACCTGTCAGGGTCCTATGTGAGACACTTCATGATTGCTTCACAGAAAGTTCCCACAGATTCCAACGTAGCGCTGTCTCATTCCTGTCTTAAGGAAATACTGTACCACAGTTCCCTCGTACATTTGAAGTGTTCTGAGATGAGGTAGACACTGTGGAACGTCACAGGTGTTGAACTTCCAGTATGTGTCATAGAGGGCTACGTGCATTAACCTGTCCTTCACTCACAGGATGCATCCTTCCCGCTGTCTGTCCTTGTACTATCTTCTATCCTCCACTGGAAAGACTCTGTGAGAAGTGAGATTCCGCCTGAAGGAGTTTGCCATAAACAGAACTTCCTATAGTCCAACGGATAGATGTAAGATACTGTATCCCTATGTGCGCCTATTGCAGTTATCAAAGAGTCAGTCCCAAGAGCTTTCTTCTTTGAAGACGCAACACTACAACGATTTTCTCCTAAAGCAAACTTCCCTCTCAATGTTGGAAGTGTTTTTGCCACAGAAAGAAAGTGGATGATCACTGGCCGTGAACATACAATATGTTTTTGGAATGCGTAAGCACCATGGCCTGCACTTTACTCACGGTAACTAAGGTGCCCATTGGTCGTCCGTGTTCTATCTTAATTCCTCAAAGGAGAAGACACTGTTATGAATGAGCACGCCCCTCTAGTAGGATCCCTGGACAGAAACCTTCCTAAGTATCACATGTCAGGGTCCTGTATGAGACACTTCATGATTGCTGCACAGACCGGTCCCAACTTAGCACAGACTCATCCCTCTCTTGAGAACGTACTGTACCACCGTTCCCTCGTACATTTGACGTGTTCTGAGACAGGAAGACACTGTGGAATATCACAGGTGTTGAACTACTGTAGGTGTCATGAGTACTAAGTGATTTATCCTGCCCTTGAGTCACATGATGCAATCGTCCCACTGTCCGTCCTTGTTCTATCTTCTTTACTCCACTGGAAAAACACTATGAGAATTGAGATTCCGCCTGAAGGAGTTTCCCTAAAACAGAACTTGCTTTGGTCCAACGGATAGAAGTCCGAGACTGGAGCCCTAAGTGCGCCTATTGCAGTTACCACAGAGTCAGCCCCATGAGCTTCCTTCTTTGAAAGACGCAACACTGCAACGAATCCTTCCTAAAACACACTTCCCTCACAATGATGGAACCGTTTTTACCACAGAAAGAAAGTGCGTATGAACACTGGTCGGGAACATCCAATATGAGTTTGGAATGTGTAAGCGCCATAGCCTGCACTTTACTCACAATACCTAATGTGCCCATTGTCTGTCCATGTTCTATTTTCATTCCTCAATGGAGAAGACACTGTTATGAATGAGCACGCACCTGAAGTAGGACCTTGAACAGATACCTTCCTAAGAATCACCTGTCAGGGTCTTGTATGAGACACTTCATGATTTCTATACAGAGAGGGCCGGCTGTTTCCAACTTAGCACAGACTCATCCCTGTCGGGAGAATGTACCCTATCAGAGTTCCCTCGGACATCTGAAGTGTTCTGATTCGAGGTAGACAGTGTGGAACATAATAGGTGTCGAACTTCGCGTATTTGTCATAGAAGCCTAAGTGCCTTACCCTGTCCTTCACTCACCGGATGCAAACGTACCACTTTCCTTCCTTGTTTTATCTTCTTTCCTCCACTGGACAGACACTGTGAGAAGTGAGATTCCGCCTGAAGGAGTTTCCCTTAAACAGAACTTGCTCTATTCCAACGGATAGACGTCTGAGATTGGAGCCCTATGCGCGCCTATTTCAGTTACTACACATTCAGTCCCAATAGCTTCCTTCTTTGACAGATGCAACACTGCAACGAATCCTTCCTAAAGCACACTTCCCTCGCATTGTTGGAAGCGTTTTTGACACAGAAAGAAAGAGCAGATCACCACTGGTCGGGAACATCCAATATGTGTTTGGGATGCCTAAGCGCCATAGCCTGCACTTTACGTACAGTACCTAATGAGCCCTTAATCCGTCCATGTACTATCTTCATTCCTCAAAGGAGAAGACACAGTTATGAATGAGCACACACCTGAAGTTGGATCCCTGAACAGAAACTTTCCTAAGAATCACCTGTCAGGGTCCTATGTGAGACACTTCATGATTGCTACACAGACAGGTCCCACAGATTTCAACTTAGCACAGTCTCATTCCTTCCATGAGAACGTACTGTACCACAGTTCCCTCGTACATTTGAAGTGTTCTGAGACGAGGTAGACACTGTGGAACTTCACAGGTGTTGAAAGTCCAGTATGTGTCATAGACTGCTACGTGCATTACCCTGTCCTTCACTCACAGGATGGAACCTTTCTGCTGTCCATCCTTGTTCTATCTTCTTTCCTCCACTGGAAAGAGTGGGAGAATTGAGATTATGCCTGAAGGAGTTTCCATTAAACAGAACTTGTTATAGTGCAACAGATAGACAAACGAGACTGTAGTCCTATGTGTGCCTATTGCAGTTAACAAAGAGTCAGACCCAAGAGCTTCCTTCTTTGACAGACGCAACACTGCAACGAATCCCTCCTAAAACACACTTCCCTCACAATGATGGAAGCGTTTTTGCAACAGAAAGAAAGTGCGGATGAACACTGGTCGTGAACATCCAATATGTGTTTGGGATGCATAAGCGCCATAACCTGCACTTTACTCACAGTACCTAAAGAGCCCATAATCCTTCCATGTTCTATCTTCATTCCTCAAAGGAGAAGACAGTGTTGTGAATGAGTACGCACCTGAAGTAGGATCCCTGAACAGATACCTTTCTAAGAATCACTTGTCAGGGTCTGGTATGAGACACTTCATGATTGCTTTATAGAGAAGTCCCACAGTTTCCAACTTATCACAGACTCATCCCTGTCGGGAGAGTGTACTGTATCAGTGTTCCCTCGTACACTTGAAGTGTTCTGAGTCGAGGAAGACACTGTGCAACATCACAAGTTTTGAACTTCCAATATGTTTCATAGAGGCCTAAGTGCCTTACACTGTCCTTCACTCACTGGTGCAACCTTCCCGCTGTCCGTCCTTGTTCTATCTTTTTTCCTCCACTGGAAAGACACTGTGAGAAGAGAGATTCCTACTGAAGGAGTTTACTTTAAACAGAACTTGATATAGACCAAAATAGACACCCAAGACTGGTGCATTAAGTGCGCCAATTGAAATTACCACAGAGTCACTCGCAAGAGCTTCCTTCTTTGACAGACGCGACACAGAAACGAATCCCTCGTGAAGCACACTTCCCTCACAATATTGGAAGCGTTTTTGCCACAGAAAGAAAGTGCGGATGAACACTGATCGTGAACATCCAATATGTTTTTGGGATGCATACGCGCCATAGCCTACACTTTACTCACAGTACATAATGTGCCCATAGACCGTCCGTGTTCTATCTTCATTCCTCAAAGGAGAAGACACTGTTATGAATGAGCACGCACCTAAAGTAGGATCCCTGAATAGAAACCTTCCTAAGAATCACCTGTCGGTTCCTGAATGAGACACTTCATGATTGCTACGCAGAGCAGTCCCACAATGTCCAACTTAGCACAAACTCATCCATGTCTTGAGAACGGACTGTAGACCCATTCCCTCATATATTTGAAGTATTCTGAGACGAGGTAGATACTCTGGAACATCATATTTGTTGAACTTCCAGTTGTGTCATTAACCTAAGTGCCTTACCCGGTCCTTCACTCACAGGATGCAACCTTCCCGCTGTCCGTCCTTGTTCTATCTTCTTTCCTCCACTGGAAAGACATTGAGAGAAGTGGGATTCCGCCTGAAGGAGTTTCCCTTAAACAGAACTTGCTATAGTCCAACAGATAGTCGTTCGAGACTGTAGCCCTATGTGTGCCTATTGCAGTTACCACAGAGTCAGTCCCAAGAGCTTTCTTCTTTGACAGACGCAACACTGCAACAAATCCCTTCTAAAGCACACATCCTTCACAATGATGGAAGTGATTTTGACACAGAAAGAAAGTGCGAATGACCACTGCTCATGAACATCCAATACGTGTTTGGGATGCCTAAGCTCCATAACCTGCACTTTACTCTCAGTACCTAATGACCCAATAATCCGTCCGTGTTCTATCTTCATTCCTCAAAGGAGAAGACACTGTTATGAATGAGTATGCAAAGGAAGTAGGATCCCTCAATAGAAACTTTCGTAAGAATCAACTGTCAGTGTCCTATGTGAGACATTTCATGATTGCTTCACAGACAGGTACCACAGATTACAACCTCGCAGAGTCTAATACCTGTCGTGAGAATGTACTTTCCCACAGTTCTCTGGTACATTCGAAGTGTTCTTAGAGGAGATAGACACTGTGGAAGATCACAGGTGTTGAGCTTCCAGTATGTGACATAGATTGCTACTTGCAATACCCTGTTCTTCACTACAGGATGCAACCTTCCCGCTGTCCGTCCTAGTTATTTCTTGTTTCCTCCACTGGAAAGACACTGTGAGAAGTGAGATTCTGCCTGAAACAGTTTCCCTTAAACAGAACTTGTTATAGTCCAACCGATAGACGTCTGAGACTGAAGCCCTATGTGCGCCTATTGCAGTTACCACAGAGTCAGTCCCAAGAGCTTCCTTCTTTCACAGATGCAACACTGAAATGAATTCCTCCTAAAGCACATTTCCCTCACAATGACTGAAGCGTTTTTGCCACCGAAAGAAAGTGCGGATGACCACTGGTTGTGAACATCCAATATGTGTTTGGTATGCATAAGCGCCATAGCCAGCCCTTCACACAGTACATAAAGTGCCAATAGTCCATCCGTGTTCTATCTTCATTCTTCAAAGGAGAAGACACTGTTATGAATGAGCACGCAACTGATGTGGGATCCCTGAACAGATACCTTCCTAAGAATCACCTCTCAGAGTCTGGTATGAGACACTTCATGATTGCTATATAGAGAAGTCCCACAGTTTCCAACTAAGCACAGACTCATCCCTGTCGGGAGAATGTACTGTATCAGAGTTCCCTTGCACATTTGAAGTGTTCTGAGTCTAGGAAGACACTGTGGAACATCACAGCTGTTGGTCTTCCAGTATGGGTCCTTGAGGTCAAAGTGTCTACCCTCTCCTTCACTCACAGGATGCAACCTTCCCACTGTCCGACCTTGTTCTGTCTTCTTTCCTCCACTGGAAAGACTCTGCGAGAAGTGAGATTCCGCCTGAAGGAGTTTATGGAAAGACTCTGTGAGAAGTGAGATTCCGCCAGAAGGAGTTTCCTTTAAACAGAACTTGCTATAGTCCAAGGATACTCGTACGAGACAGTAGCCCTATGAGTGCCTATTTTAGTTACCAAAGAGTCAGTCCCAAGAGCTTCCTTCTTTGACAGAATCAACACTGCAACGAATCCCTCTAAATCACACATCCCTCACAATGATGGAATGGTTTTTGCCACAGAAAGAAAATGCGAATGACCACTGGTCGTGAACATTCAATATGTGTTTGGGATGCATAAGCGACATAGCCTGCACGTTACTCACAGTACCTAATGAGCACATAGTCCGTCCATTTTTTATCTTTATTCCTCAAAGAAGAAGACACTGTTATGAATGAGTACGCACCTGAAGTAGGATCCCTGAACTGATACCTTCCTAAGAATCACCTGTCAGGGTCCTATATGAGTCACTTCATGATTGTTACACAGACAGGTACCACAGATTCCAAAGTAACACTTGTCATTCCTGTTGTGAGAAAGTACTGTACCACAGTTCCCTCGTACATTTGAAGTGTTCTATGACGAGGTAGACAGTGAGGAATATCACAGTTGTTGAACTTCCAGAATGTGTCTAAGAGTACTACGTGCATTACCCTGTTCTTCAATCACAGTATGCAACTTTCCCACTGTCCGTCCTTGTTCTATCTTCTTTCCTCCACTTGAAAGACACTGTGGGAAGTGAGAGTCGCCTGAAGGAGTTATCCTTAAACAAAACTTGCTATAGTCCAATGGAGAGACGTAGGAGACAGTAGCCATATGTTTGCCTATTGCAGTTACCACAGAGTCACTCCCAAGAGATCCCTTTTTTGACAGACACAACACTGCAATGAATCCCTCCTAAAACACACTTCCCTCACAATGATGGAAGGGTTTGTGCCACAGAAAGAAAGTGCGGATGACCACTGCTCGAGAACTTCCAATATGTGTTTCGGATGCCTAAGCGCCATAGCCTGCACTTACTCACAGTACATAATGTGCCCATAGTCCGTCCGTGTTCTATCTTCATTCCTCAAAGGAGAAGACAAGGTTATGTATGAGCACGCCTCTGAAGTAGGATCCCTGAACAGGTATCGTCCTAAGAATAACCTGCCATGGTCTGGTATGAAACACTTCATGATTATTATATAGAGAAGTCCCACAGTTTAAAACTTATCACAGACTCATCCCTGTCGGGAGAATGTACTGTATCATAGTTCCCTCGTACATTTGAAGTGTTCTGAGTCAAGGAAGACACTGTAGAACATCACAAAAGTTGAACTTCCAGTATGTGTCATCGAGGCCTATGTGCCTTACCTGTCCTTCAATCACAGGATGCAACCTTCCCGCTCTCTGTCCTTGTTCTATCTTCTTTTCTCCACTGGAAAGACACTGTGAGAAGTAAGATTCAACCTAGAATTTTCCCTTAAACAGAACTTGCTATAGTCCAACGGATAGACATACGAGACTGTATCCCTATGTGAGCCTATTGAAGTTTCCAGAGTCAGTCCCAAAGCTTCATTCTTTGACGGACGCAACACTACATCCTTCACAAGGATGGAAGCGTTTTTGCCACAGAAAGAAAGTGCGGATGACCACTGGTCGTGATCATCCAATATGTGTTTGGGATGCATAAGCGCCATACCCTGCACTTTACTCACAGTACCTAATGTGCCCATTGTCCGTCTGTGTTCTATCTTCATTCTTCAAAGGAGAAGACACTGTTATGAGTAGGCATCTAAAGTAGGATCCCCGTCTTGTTCCTGATCTCAACGGGAAGGCTGCAAGCTTTTTCCCATTGAGGATGATATTTGCTGTGGGTCTTTCATAGATAGATTTGATGAGGTTCAGGAATGTTCCCTTTATCCCTATACTTTGAAGCGTTTTAATCAGGAACGGATGTTGGATTTTGTCAAATGCTTTTTCTGCATCAATTGAGAGGACCATGTGGTTCTTCTCTCTTCTCATATTAATTTGTTGTATCACATTGATTGATTTACGAATGTTGAACCATCCTTGTAGCCCAGGGATGAATCACACCTGATCATGGTGGATAATCTTTTTAATGTGTTGTTGGATCCTGTTGGCTAGGATCTTGTTGAGAATCTTAGCATCCATATTCATCAGTGATATTGGTCTGAAATTCTCCATTTTGGTAGGGTCCTTCCCTGGTTTGGGGATCAGGGTAATGCTGGCTTCATAGAAAGAGTCTGGAAGTTTTCCTTCTGCTTCAATTTTTTGAAACAGCTTCAGGAGAATAGGTGTTATTTCTTCTTGGAAGGTTTGGTAGAATTTCCCAGGGAATCCGTCAGGTCCTGGGCTCTTGTTTTTTGGGAGGTTTTTGATCACTGCTTCAATCTCGTCATTAGATATCGGTCTATTCAGGTTGTCGATTTCTTCCTGGTTCAATTTTGGTAGTTTATATTTTTCCAGGAATGCATCCATTTCATCTAGGTTGCTAAGCTTATTGGCATATAACTGTTTGTAGTAACTTCTGATGATTGTTTCTACTTCCTTGGTGTTAGTTGTGATCTCTCCCCTTTCATTCATCATTTTATGAATTTGGGATTTCTCTCTTTTCTTTTGGATTAGTGTAGCCAGTGGCTTATCGATCTTATTGATTATTTCAAAAAACCAGCTTCTAGTTTCATTGATACGTTCTACTGTATCTCTGGTTTCTCCCTCATTGATCTCAGCTCTAATCTTGATGATTTCCCTTCTTATGTGTGGAGTTGGTTTATTTGTTGTTGATCCTCCAGTTCTTTAAGGTGTAGAGACAGCTGGTGTGTTCTGGATTTTTAAATTTTTTTGAGCAAGGCTTGGATGGCTATATATTTTCCCCTTAGGACCGCCTTTGCTGTATCCCATAGGTTTTGGACCGAAGTGTCTTCATTCTCGTTGGTTTCCATGAATTGTTTCAGTTCTTCTTTGATCTCCTGGTTGATCCAAGCATTCTTAAGCAAGGTGGTCTTTAGCTTCCAGGTGTTTGAGTTCCTTCGGAACTTTTCCTTGTGATTGAGCTCCAGTTTCAAAGCATTGTGATCTGAGAATATGCAGGGAATAATCTCAGTCTTTTGGTATCAGCAATCTATACTTTTAATGCCATTCCGATCAAAATTCCACCGGCATTCTTCAAAGAGCTGGAGCAAATAATCCAAAAATTTGTATGGAATCAGAAGAGACCCCGAATCGCTAAGGAAACGTTGAAAAACAAAAATAAAGCTGGCGGCATCACCTTACCTGATTTCAAGCTTTATTACAAAGCTGTGATCACCAAGACAGCATGGTACTGGCATAAAAGCAGACACATAGACCAGTGGATCAGAGTAGAGAGCCCTGATATGGACCCTCAACTCTATGGTCAATTAATCTTCGACAAAACAGGAAAAAATATACAGTGGAAAAAAGACAGTCTCTTCAATAAATGGTGCTGGGAAAGCTGGACAGCTATATGTAGAAGAATGAAACTCGACCATTCTCTTACACCGTACACAAAGATCAACTCAAAATGGATAAAAGACCTCAACGTGAGACAGGAATCTATCAGAATCTTAGAGGAGAACATAGGCAGTAATCTCTTCGATATCAGCCACAGCAACTTCTTTCAAGATACGTCTCCAAAGGCAAAGGAAACAAAAGCGAAAATAGACTTCTGGGACTTCATCAAAATCAAAAGCTTCTGCACAGCAAAGGAAACAGTCAAAAAAACAAAAAGGCAACCCACGGAATGGGAGAAGATATTTGCAAATGACAGTACAGACAAAAGGTTGATATCCAGGATCTATAATGAACTCCTCAAACTCAACCCACACAAAACAGACAAACACATCAAACAATGGCCAGAAGATATGAACAGACACTTCTCCAATCAAGAAATACAAATGGCTATCAGACACATGAAAAAATGCTCATCATCATTAGCCCTCAGGGAGATTCAAATTAAAACCACATTGAGATATCACCTTACACCAGTTAGAATGGCCAAAATTAACAAAACAGGAAACAACATGTGTTGGAGAGGATGTGGAGAAAGGGGAACCCTCTTACACTGTTGGTGGGAATGCAAGTTGGTGCAGCCTCTTTGGAGAACAGTGTGGAGATTCCTCAAGAAATTAAAAATAGAGCTTCCCTACGACCCTGCAATTGCACTCCTGGGCATTTACCCCAGATACAGATGTCGTGAAAAGAAGGGCCATCTATACCCCAATGTTTATAGCAGCAATGGCCACAGTCGCCCAACTATGGAAAGAACCAAGATGCCCTTCAACGGATGAATGGATAAGGAAGATGTGGTCCATATACACTATGGAGTATTATGCCTCCATCAGAAAGGACGAATATCCAACTTTTGTAGCAACATGGACGGGACTGGAAGAGATTATGCTGAGTGAAATCAGTCAAGCAGAGAGAGTCAATTATCATATGGTTTCACTCATTTGTGGAGCATAACCAATAGCATGGAGGACAAGGGGCGTTAGAGAGTAGTAGGGAATTTGGGTAAATTGGAAGGGGAGGTGAACCATGAGAGACTATGGACTCTGAAAAACAGTCTGAGGGGTTTGAAGTGGCGGGGGTGTGGGAGGTTGGGGTACCAGGTGGTGGGTATTATAGAGGGCACAGCTTGCATGGAGCACTGGGTGTGGTGAAAAAATAATGAATACTGTTTTTCTGAAAATAAATAAATTGGGAAAAATAAATAAAGTAGGATCCCTGAACAGATAGCTTCCTAAGGACCACATATCAGGATCTGGTACGAGACACTTCATGATTGCTATACAGAGAAGGGCCAAAGTTTCCAACTTAACACAAACTCATCCCTGTCATGAGAATGCACTGTATGAGAGTTCCCTCGTATATTTGATGTTCTGAGCCGAGGAGGACACTGTGGAAAATCACAGGTGTTGAACTTCCAGTATGTGTCCTCGAGGCCTAAGCACCTTACCCAGTCCTTCAAACACAGGATGCCACCTTCCTGCTGTCCGTCCTTGTTCTATCTTCTTTCCTCCGCTGGGAAGACACTGTGAGAAGTGAGATTCCCCCTGAAGGAGTTTACCTTAAACAGTACTTGCTATAGTTCAATGGATAGACCTCCGAGACTGGAGCCCTATGTGCGCCTAATGCAGTTACCACAGAGTCAGTCCCAAGAGCTTCCTTCTTTGACAGACGCAACACTGCAACGAATCCCTCCTAAAGCACACATACCTCACAATGATGGAGCGTTATCGCCACAGAAAGAAAAAGCGGATTACCACTGGTTGTGAACATCCAATATGTGTTTGGGATGCATAAGCGCCCTAGCCTGCACTTTATTCACAGTACCTAAAGTGCCCATTGTCCGTCCGTGTTCTATCTTCATTCCTCAACGGAGAAGACATTGTTCTGAATGAGCACGCACCTGAAGTAGGATCCCTGAACACATACCGACCTAGGAATGACCTGTCAGGGTCTGGTATGAGACACTTCATGATTGCTATACAGAGACGTCCCACCGTTTCCATCTTAGCACTGACTCATCCCTGTTGGGTTAATGTACTGTATCAGAGTTCCCTCGTACATTTGAAGTGTTCTGAGTCGAGGTAGACACTGTGGAACATCACACGGGTTGAACATCCTGCATGTGTCAAAGAGGCCTAAGTGCCTTACCCTGTCCTTCACTCACAGGATGTAACATTCTCGCTGTCCGTCCTTGTTCTATCTTCTTTCCTCCACTGGAAAGGCACTGTGAGAAGTGAGATTCCGCCTGAAGGCGTTTCCCTTAAACAGAACTTGCTATAGTCCAACGGATAGACGTCTGAGACTGTAGACTTATGTGCGCCTATTGCAGGTACCACCGATTCAGTCCCAAGAGCTTCTTTCTTTCACAGACGCAACACTGCAACGAATCCCTCCTATAGCATACTTCGCTCACAATATTGGAAGTGTTTTTGACACAGAAAGGAAGTGCGGATGACCACTGGTCGTGAACATCCAATATGCGTTTGGGATGCATAATCGACGTAGCCTGCACATTACTCACAGTTTCCTAATGTGCCCATTGTCCATCCCTTTTCTATCTTCATTCTTCAAAGGTGAATAAACTGTTATGAATGAGTACGGAACTGAAGTAGGATCCCTGAACAGATACCGTCCTATGAATCACCTGTCAGGGTCAGGTATGAGACACTTGTTGATTGCTATACAGCGAAGGTCCAGAGTTTCCAACATAGCACAGACTCATCCCTGTCATCAGAATGTATTGTTTAAGAGTTCCCTCGTACATTTGAAGTTTTCTGAGTAGAGGAAGACACTGTGGAACATCACAGGTGTTGAAATTCGAGTATGTGTCATAGAGGCCTAAGTGCCTTACCGTGTCCTACACTCAGAGGATGCAACCTTCCTGCTGTCCGTCCTTGTTCTATCTTCTTTCCTCCACTGGAAAGACACTGTGAGATGTGAGATTGCTCCTGAGGAGTTTACCTTAAACAGAACTTGCTATAGTACAAAACAGACGTCCGAAAATGGTGCTCTATGTTGCCTATTGCAGTTACCACAGAGTCAGTCCCAAGAGCTTTCTTCTTTGACAGAGGCAGCAATGCAACAAATCCCTCCTAAAACACACTTCCCTCACAATGTTTTAAGCATTTTTGACAGAGAAAGAAAGTGCGGATGACCTCTGTTCATGAACATCCAATATTTCTTTGGGATGCCTAAGCGCCATAGCCTGCATTTTACTCACAGTACCTAATGAGTCCATAGTCCGTCCGTGTTCTGTCTTCACTGTTCAAAGGAGAAGACACTGTTATGAATGAGTATGCACCTGAAGTAGGATCCATGAACAGAAACTTTCCTAGGAATCACATGTCAGCGTCCTATGTGAGACACTTCAATATTGCTACACAGACAGGTCCCACAGATTCCAACTTAGGACAGTCCCATTCCTGTCGTGAGAACGTAGTGTACCACAGTTCCCTCGTACTTTTGAAGTGTTCTGAGACGAGGTAGACACCGTGGAACCTCACAGGTGTTGAATTTCCAGTATGTGACATAGAGTGCTACGTGCATTACCCTGTCCTTCACTCACAGGGTGCAACCTTCCCACTATCTGTCCAGGTTCTATCATCTTTCCCCCACTGTAAAGACACTGTGAGAAGTGAGATTCCGACTGAAGGAGTTTCCCTTAAACAGAACTTGCTATAGTCCAACGGATAGAAGTCTGAGACTGTAGCCCTATGTGCCCCTATTGAAGTTACCACAGAGTCAGTCCCAAGAGCTTCCTTCTTTGACAGACGCAACACTGAAACAAATCCCTCCTAAAACACACATCCCTCACAATGTTGGAAGCCTTTTTGCCCCAGAAAGAAAGTGCAGATGACCACTGGTCGTGCACATCCAATATGTGTTTGGGATGCATAAGCGCTATACCCTGCACTTTACTCACAGTACCTAATGTGCCCATTGTCCGTCCGTGATCTACCTTCATTCCTCAAAGGCTAAGAAACTGTTATGAATGCACACGCACCTGAAGTAGGATCCCTGAACTGATACCATACTAAGAATCACCTGTCATAGTCTGGTATGAGACACTTCATGATTTCTATACAGAGAATGTCCTAGTTTCCAACATAGCACACACTCATCCCTGTCGTGAGAATATACTGTATCAGAGTTACCTCGTACATTTGAAGTGTTCTGATTCTAGGTAAACACTGTGGAACATCACAGGTGTTGAACATCCAGTATGTGTCGCAGAGGCCTAAGTGCCTCACCGTGTCCTTCACACACAGGATGCAAGCTTCCCGCTGTCCCTCCTTGTTTTGTCTTATTTTCTGCACTGTAAAGACACTGTGAGAAGTGAGATTCCTCCTGAAGGAGTTTACCTTAAACAGAACCTTCTATAGACTAACGGATAGACATCCGAGACTGGAGACCTGTTTGCGCCTATTGCAGTTACCACAGAGTCACTCCCAAGAGCTTCCTACTTTGACAGACGCAACACTGCAACGAATCCCTCCTAAAGCTACTTCCCTCAAATGTTGGAAGCGTTTTTGACACAGAAAGAAAGTTCGGATGACCACTGGTTGGGAACATCCAATATGTGTTTGGGATGCCTAAGTGCCATAGACTGCACTTTACTCACAGTACTAATGAGCCCGTAGTTCGTCCATTTTCTATCTTCATTCCTCAAAGGAAGAGATACTGTTATGGATGAGTACGAACCTGAAGTAGGATCCCTGAACAGAAACTTTCCTAAGAATCACCTGTCAGGGTCCTATGTGAGTCACTTCATGATTGCTACACAGACAGGTCCCACAGATTCCAACGTAGCACAGTCTCATTCCTGTCGTGAGAACCTACTGTACCACAGTTCCCTCGTACATTTGAAGTGTGTTGAGATGATGTATACAGTGTGGAACATCACAGGTGTTGAACTTCTAGTATGTGTCATAGATTGCTACGTGCAATACCCTGTCCTTCACTCACAAGATGCAAAATTCCCGCTGACCGTCCTTGTTCTATCTTCTTTCCTCCACTGGAAAGGCACTGTGAGAAGTGAGATTCCACTTAAAAGAGTTTCCCTTAAACAGAACTTGCCATAGTGCAACGGATAGACGTACGAGACAGTGACCTATGTGCGCCTCTTGCAGTTACCACATAGTCACTCCCAAGAGCTTCCTTCTTTGACAGACGCAACACTGCAATGAATCCCTTCTAAAGCACTTTTCCCTCACAATGTTGGAAGCGTTTTTGACAGAGAAAGAAAGTGCGGATGACCACTGTTCGTGAACATCCTATATGTGTTTGGGATGCCTAAGCGCCATAGCCTACACTTTACACACCAAACCTAATGAGCCCATAGTCCGTCCGTGTTCTCTCTTCATTCCTCAAAGGAGAAGACACTGTTATGAATGAGTACGCACCTGAAGTAGGATACCTGAACAGAAAATTTCCTAAGAATCACCTCAGTCTCCTATGTGAGAAACTTCATGATTGCTACACAGACAGGTCCCACAGATTGCAAGGTAGCACAGTCTCATTCCTGTCGTGAGAACTTCTAGTATGTGTCATAGATTGCTACGTGCAATACCTTCCAAAGAATCACCTGTCAGGGTCTGGTATGAGACACTTCATGATTGCTATATATAGAAGTCCCACAGTTTCCAACTTAGCACAGACTCATCCCTGTAGGGAGAATGTACTGTATCAGAGTTCCCTCTTACATTTGAAGTGTTCTGAGTCGAGGAAGATACTATGGAACATCACAGGTGTTCAACTTCCAGTATGTGTCATAGAGGCCTAAGTGACTTACGCTGTCCTTCAATCACAGGATGCAACCTTCCCGCTGTCTGTCCTTGTTCTATCTTATTTCCTCCACTAGAATGACAATGTGAGAAGTGAGATTCCTCCTGAATTAGTTTACCTTAAACATAAATTGCTGTAGTCCAATGGATAGACCTCCGAGACTGGAGCCATATGTGCATCTTTTGCAGTTACCACACAGTCAATCCCAAGAGTTTCCTTCTTTGACAGACGCAACACTGCAACGAATCCCTCCTAAAACACACTTCCCTCACAATGATGGAAGCGTTTTTGACACAGAAAGAAAGTATGGATGACCACTGTTCCGGAATATCCAACATGTGTTTGGGATGCCTAAGCGCCAAAGCCTGCACTTTACTCACAGTACCTAAAGAGCCCAAGGTCCGTCCATGTTCTATCTTCTTTCCGGAAAGGAGAAGACACTGTTATGCATGAGCACGCACCTGAAGTAGGATCCCTGAACAGATACCTTCCTAAGAATCTCCTGTCAGGGTCTGGGATGAGATACTTCATGATTGCTAAGTAGAGAAGTCCCACAATTTCCACCTTAGCCCAGACTCAACCCTGACGGGGTATGTATTGTATCAGAGTTCCCTCGTACATTTGAAGTGTTCTGAGTCGAGGAAGACACTGTGGAACATCACAGGTGTTGAATTTCCAGTATGTGTCATAGAGTGCTACGTGATGTACACTGTCCTTCACTCACAGGATGCAACCTTCCCGCTGGCCGTCATTGTTCAATCTTCTTTCTGCCACTGGAAAGACACTGAGAGAAGTGAGATTCCGCCTGAAGAAGTTTCCCTTAAACAGAACTTGCTATAGTCCAACGGATAGACGTCCGACACTAGAGTCCTATGTTGCCTATAGAAGGTACCACAGAGTAAGTCCCAAGAGCTTCCTTCTTTGACAGTCGCAACACTGCAAAGAATCCGTCTTAAAGCACACTTCCCTCACAATGTTGGAAGCGTTTTTGCAACAGAAAGAACGTGTGGATGACCACTGATCGTGAACATCCAATATGTGTTTGGGATGCATTAACGCCATAGCCTGCACTTTACCAACAGTACATAATGTGCCCATAGTCCGTCCGTGATCTACCTTCATTCCTCAAAGGAGAATACACTGTTATGCATGAGCAGGCACCTGAAGTAGGATCCCTGAACAGAAACATTCCTACGAATCACCTGTCAGGGTCCTGTAAGAGATACTTCATGATTGCAATATAGAAAAGTCCCATAGTTTCCAACTTAGCACAGACTCATCCCTGGCGGGAGAATGTACTGTATCAGAGTTCCCGCGTACATTTGAAGTGTTCTGAGTCGAGGAAGAAACTGTGGAACATCACAGGTGTTGAACTACCAGTACGTGTCATAGAGTGCTACGTGCATTACCCTGTCCTTCACTCAAAGGTTGCAACTCTCCGCTGTCCGTCCTTGTTCTATCTTCTTTCCACCACTGGAAAGACACTGTGAGAGGTGCGTATCCTCCTGAAGGAGTTTCCCTTAAGCAGAACTTGCTATAGTCCAACGGATAGACGTAAGAGACTGTAGCCCTATATGCGCCTATGCAGTTGTCACAGAGTCAGTCCCAAGAGATTCCTTCTCTGACAGATGCAACACTGCAACAATTATCTCCTAAAGCACACTTCCCTCACAATGATGGAAGCGTTTTTGCCACAGAAAGAAAGTGTGGATGACTACTGGTCGTGAACATCCAATATGTGTTTGGGATGCCTAAGCGCATAGCCTCCACTTTACTCACAGTACCTTAGGTGCCCATTGTCCGTCCGTGTTCTATCTTCATTCCTCATAGGAGAAGACACACTTTTGAATGACCAGGCACCAGAAGGAGGATCCCTGTATAGATACCTTCCTAAGATTCACCTGTCTGGGTCTGGTATGAGACACTTCATTATTGCTATACAGAGAAGCCCCACAGTTTCCAACTTAGCACAGACTCATCCCTGTCAGGAGAATGTACTGTATCAGAGTTCCCTCGTACATTTGAAGTGATCTGAGTTGAGGTAGACACTGTGAAACATCACAGGTGTTGAACTTCGAGTATGTGTCATAGTGGCCTAAGTGCCTTACCCTGTTCTTCACTCACTGTATGCAACCTTCCGGCTGTCCGTCCTTGTTCTATCTTCTTTCCTCCACTGGAAAGACACTGTGAGAAGTGAGATTCCTCCTGAAGGAGTTTACCTTAAACAGAACTTGATATAGACCGACGGATAGACCTCTGAGACTGGAGCCCTATGTGCACCTATTGCACTTACCACAGAGTCAGTCCCAAGAGCTTCCTTCTTTGACAGATGCAACACTGCAACGAATCCCTCCTAAAGCTCACTTCCCTCACAATGTTGGAAGCATTTTTGCCTCAGAAAGAAAGTGCGGATGACCACTGGTCGGGAACATCCAATATGTGTTTGGGATGCATAAGCGCCGTAGCCTGCACTTTACTCACATTACCTAATGAGCCCATAATCCGTCTGTGTTCTATCTTCATTCCTCAAAGGAGAAGACATGGTTATGAATGAGTACGCACCTGAAGTAGGATCCCTGAACAGATACCTTCCTAAGAATCACCTGTCAGGGTGTGGTATGAGACACTTCATGATTTCTATTCAGAGAAGGTCCACAGTTTCCAACATAGCACAGACTCATCCTTGTCTTGAGAATGTACTGAATCAGACTTCCTTAGTACATTTAAAGTGCTCTGAGTGGAGGTAGACACTGTGGAACATCACAGGTGTTGAACTACCAGTATGTGTCGTAGAGGACTTAGTGCCTTACCCTGTCCTTCTCTTACAGGATGCAACCTTCCCACTGTCCTTCCTTGTTCTATCCTCTTTCCTCCACTGGAAGGACACTGTAGAGGTGAGATTCCTCCAGAAGGTGTTTACCTTAAACAGAACTTGCTATAATCCAACGGATAGACGTCCGCAACTGGAGCCCTAAGTGTGCCTATAGTAGTTACCACAGAGTCAGTCCCGAGAGCTTCCTTCTTTGACAGATGCAACACTGCAACGAATCCCTCCTAAAGAACATTTCCCTCACAATAATGGAAGCGTTTTTGCCGCAGAAAGAAAGTGGGGATGACCAATGGTCGTGAACATCCAATATGTGGTTGGGATTCGTAAGCGCCATAGCCTGCACTTTACTCACAGTAGCTTAGGTGCCCATTGTCCATCCGTGTTCTATCTTCATTCCTCATAGGAGAAGACACTGTTATCAATGACCAGGCACTGGAAGTAGGATCCCTGTACACATACCTTCCTAAGAATCACCTGTCAGGGTCTGGTATGAGACACTTCATGATTGCTATACAGATAAGGCCCACAGTTTCCTAATTAGCACAGTCTCATCCTTGTCGGGAGAATGTAGAGTATCAGAGTTCCCTCGTATATTTGAAGTGATCTTAGTTGAGGTAGACACTGTGAAACATCACAGGTGTTGAACTTCGAGTATGTGTCATATAGGCCTAAGTGCCTTACCCTGTCCTTCACTCACAGGATGCAACCTTCCCTCTGTACATCCTTGTTCTATCTTCTTTCCTCCACTGGAAAGACACTGTGAGAAATGAGATTCCTCCCGTAGGAGTTTACCTTAATCAGACTTGCTTAGACCAAGGGATAGACTTCCGCGACTGGAGCCATATGTGCGCCTATAGTAGTTACCACAGAGTCAGTCCCAAGAGCTTCCTTCTTTGACAGACGCAAACTGTAACGAATCCCTCCTAAAGCACAATTTGCTCACAATGTTGGAGGCGTTTTTGCCACAAAAAGAAAGTGTGGAGGACCACTGGTCGTGAACACCCAATAGTGTAGGGATGCCTAATCACCATAGGATACACTTTACTCACAGTACCTAATGTGCCCATTGTCCGTCCGTGTTCTATCTTCATTCCACAAAGGAGATGACACTGTTATAACTGAGCAGGCACCTGAAGTAGGATCCCTGAACCGATACCATCCTAAGATTCACCAGTCAGGGTCTGGTATGAGACACTTCATGATTGCTATTCAGAGAAGGTCCACAGTTTCCAACATAGCACAGACTCATCCCTGTCGTGAGAATCTACTGTATCAGAGTTCCTTCACTCATTTGAATGTTCTGAGATGTGGTAGACACTGTGGAACATCACAGGTGTTGATCTTCGAGTATGTGTAATAGAGGTCTAAGTGCCTTACACTGTCCTTCACACAGGATGCAAACTTCCCACTGTCCGTCCTTGTTCAATCTTCTTTCCTCCTCCAGAAAAGCACTGTGAGAAGTGAGATTCTGCTAGAAGGAGTTTCCCTTAAACAGTACTTGTTATAGTCCAACGGATAGTCGTCCAAGACTGGAGCCCTATGTGTGCCTATTGCAGTTATCACAGAGTCAGTCCCAAGACTTTCCTTCTTTGACAGACGCAACACTACAACGAATACTTCCTAAACCATAAATCCACCACAATGATGGAAGCGTTTTTGCCACAGAACGAAAGTTGGAATGACCACTGGGCGTGAACATCCAATATGTGTTTGGGACCCGTAAGCACCATAGCCTACACTTTAAAACAGTACCTAACTAAAGAGGTAAAGGATCTGTCCTTGAGGATCTACAGAACACACATGAAAGAAATTGAAGAAGACACAATAGATGGAAGACCTTTCCATGCTCTTGGATTGGAAGAATAAACATTGTTAAAATGTCTATACTGCCTAGAGCAATCTATACTTTTAATGCCTTTCCGATTAAAATTCCACCGGCATTCTTCAAAGAGCTGGAGCAAATAATCCTAAAATTTGTATGGAATCAGAAGAGACCCCCAATCGCTAAGGAAATGTTGAAAAACAAAAATAAAGCTGGCGGCATCACCTTAACTGGTTTCAAGCTTTATTACAAAGCTGTGATCACCAAGACAGCATGGTACTGGCATAAAAACAGACACATAGACCAGTGGAACAGAGTAGAGAGCCCTGATATGGACCCTCAACTCTATGGTCAATTAATCTTCGACAAAACAGGAAAAAATATACAGTGGAAAAAAGACAGTCTCTTCAATAAATGGTGCTGGGAAAACTGGACAGCTATATGTAGAATGAAACTCGACCATTCTCTTACACCGTACACAAAGATCAACTCAAAATGGATAAAAGACCTCAACGTGAGACAGGAATCCATCAGAATCCTAGAGGAGAACATAGGCAGTAATGTCTTTTATATCAGCCACAGCAACTTCTTTCAAGATACGTCTCCAAAGGCAAAGGAAACAAAAGCGAAAATAGACTTCTGGGACTTCATCAAAATCAAAAGCTTTTGCACAGCAAAGGAAACAGTCAAAAAAACAAGGAGGCCACCCACGGAATAGGAGAAGATATTTGCAAATGATAGTACAGACAAAAGGTTGATATCCAGGATCTATAATGAACTCCTCAAACTCAACCCACACGAAACAGACAAACACATCAAACAATGGCCAGAAGATATGAACAGACACTTCTCCAATCAAGACATACAAATGGCTATCAGACACATGAAAAAATGCTCATCATCACTAGCCCTCAGGGAGATTCAAATTAAAACCACATTGAGATATCACCTTACACCAGTTAGAATGGCCAAAATTAACAAAACAGGAAACAACACGTGCTGGAGAGGATGTGGAGAAAGGGGAACCCTCTTACACTTTTGGTGGGAATGCAAGTTGGTGCAGTCTCTTTGGAGAACAGTGTGGAGACTCCTCAAGAAATTAAAAATAGAGCTTCCCTATGACCATGCAATTGCACTCCTGGGTATTTACCTCAAAGATACAGATGTCGTGAAAAGAAGGGCCATCTATACCCCAATGTTTATAGCAGCAATGGCCACAGTCGCCAAACTATGGAAAGAACCAAGATGCCCTTTAACGGATGAATAAATAAGGAAGATGTGGTCCATATACACTATGGAGTATTATGCCTCCGTCAGAAAGGATGAATACCCAACTTTTGTAGCAACATAGACGGGACTGGAATGGATTATGCTGAGTGAAATAAGTCAAGCAGAGAGAGTCAATTATTTGGTTTCACTTATTTGTGGAGCATAACCAATGACATGGAGGACAAGGGGCATTAGAGAGGAGTAGGGAATTTGGGTAAATTTGAAGGGGAGGTGTACTATGAGAGATTATGGACTCTGAAAAATAGTCTGGGGGGATTGAAGTGGGGGGGTGGGAGGTTGGGGTACCAGGTGGTGGATATTATAGAGGGCGCGGCTTGCATGGAGCACTGTGCGTGGTGAAAAAATAATGAATACTGTTTTTCTGAAAATAAATAAATTGGAAAAAATAAATAAAAATAAAAATATTAATAAAAACAGTACTTAATGTGCCCATTGTCCATGCGTGTTCTATCTTCATTCCTCAAAAGAAAAGACACTGTTATGAATGAGCACGCACCTGAAGTAGATCCCTGAACATGTACCATCGTAAGAATCACCTGTCAGGGTGTGGTACGAGACACTTCATGATTGCTATACAGAGAAGGTCCACAGTTGCCAACTTAGCACAGACTCATCCATGTCTTGAGAATGTATTGTACCACATTTCCCTCGTACATTTGAACTGTTCTGAGTTGAGGTAGACACTGTGGAACATCACAGGTGTTGAAATTCCGGTATGATTCATAGAGGCCTAAGTGCCTTACCCTGTCCTTAAGTCACGGGATGCAACAGTCCCGCTCTCCGTCCTTGTTCCATCTTCTTTCCTCCACTAGAAAGACACTTTGAGAAGTGAGATTCCGCCTGAAGGAGTTTCCCTAAAACAGAACTTGCTATAGTACAACGCAAGACGTCCGAGACTGGAGCCCTATGTGCGTCTATTGCACTTTCCACAGAGTAAGTCCCAAGAGCTTCCTTCTTTGACAGACGCAACACTGCAACGAATCCCTCCTAAAGCACACTTCCATCACTATGATGGAACCGTTTTTGCTACAGAAAGAAAGTCCGGATGACCACGGGTCGTGAACATCCAATATGTGTTTGGAATGCGTAAGCGCCATAGGCTGCACTCTACTCACAGTACCTAAAGTGCCCATAGTCCGTCCATGTTCTATCTTCATTTCTCAAAGGAGAAGACACTGTTATGAATGAGCAGGCACAAGACGTAGAATCCCTGAACAGATACCTTCCTATTAATCACCTGTCAGGATCTGGTATGAGACACTTAATGATTGCTATAGTGAGAATGCACACAGTTTCCAACCTAGCAGAGACTCATCCCTGTCGTGAGAACGTTCTGTTTCAGAGTTCCCTCGTACATTTGAAGTGCTCTTTGTCGAGGTGGACACTGTGGAACATCCTAGGTGTTGAAATTCCAGTATGTGTCATATAGGCCTAAGTGCCTTACCCTGTCCTTCACTCACAGGATGCAACCTTCCAGCTGTCCGTCCTTGTTCTATGTTCTTTCCTCTACGGGAAAGTAACTGTGAGAAGTGAGATTCCTCTTTAAGGAGTTTCCCTTAAACAGAAGTTGCTATATTCCAACGGATAGACGTAAGAGACTGTAGCCCTATGTGCGCCACGGCAGTTATCACAGAGTCAGTCCCAAGAGCTTCCTTCTTTGATAGAGGGAACACTGCAATGATTCCCTCATAAAGCACACACTTCCTCACAATGTTGGAAGCGTTTTTGCCACAGACAGAAAGTGCGGATGACCACTGGTCGTTAACATCCAAATAGTGTTTGGGATGCCTAAGTGCCATAGCCTGCACTTTACTCACAGTACCTAATGTGCCCATTGTCCGTCCGTGTTCTTTCTTCATTCCTCAAAGGAGAAGACACTGTTATAATGAGGACACACCTGAAGTAGGATCCCTGAACAGATACCGTCCTAAGAATCACCTGTCAGGGTACTGTATGAGACACTTCATGATTGCTATACAGAGAAAGTCTACATTTTACAATTTAGCACAGACTCATCCCTGTCGTGAGAATGTATTGTATCAGAGTTCCCTCGTACATTTGAAGTGTTCTGTGTTGAGGTAGACACTGTGGAACATCACAGGTGTTGAACTTCCAGTGTGTGTCATAGCGGCCTAAGTGCCTTACCCTGTATTCAATAACAGGATGCATCCTTCCCTCTCTCCGTCCTTGTTCTATCTACTTTTCTCCACTGGAAAGACACTGGGAGTAGTGAAATTCTGCCTGAAGGAGTTTCCCTTACAGTACTTGCTATAGTCCAAGGGATTGATGTCCGAGACTGGAGCCCTATGTGTACCTATTGCAGTTACCACAGAGTCAGTCGAAGAGCTTCCTTCTTTGACAGACGAAACATTGCAATGAATCCCTCCTAAAGCACACTTCCCTCACAATGATGGAAGCATTTTTGCCACAGAAAAATAGTGCGGATGACTACTAGTCGTGAACATCCAATATGTGCTTGGTATGCGTAACACCCTAGCCTGCACTTTACTCACAGTACCTAATGTGCCCATTGTCCGTCCGTGTTCTATCTTCATTCCTCAAAGGTTAAGACACTGTTATGAATGAGCGAGCATCTGAAGTCGGATCCCTGAACAGATACCTTCCTTAGAATCACCTCTCAGTGTCTGGTATGACACTTCATGATTGCTATATAGAGAAGTCCCACAGTTTCGAACTTGGCACAGACTCATCCCTGTCAGCAGAATGTACTGTATCAGAGTTCCCTTGTACATTTGAAGTGTTCTGAGTCGAGAAGACACTGTGGAACATCACAGGTGTTGAACTTCGAGTATGTGTCATAGAGTTTCACGTGCATTACCCTGTCCTTCACTCAGAGGATGCAACCTTCCAGCTGTCCGTCCCTGTTCTATCCTCTTTCCTCCACTGGAATGACACTGTGAGAAGTGAGTATCCTCTTGAAGGAGTTTCCCTTAAACAGAACTTGCTGTAGTCCAACGGATAGACGTACGAGACTGTAGCCCTATGAGTGCCAATTGCAGTTTTCACAGAGTCAGTCCCAAGAGCTACCTTCTTGACAGATGCAACACTGCAACGATTCTCTCTTAAGCACACTTCTCTCACATAGTTGGAAGCGTTTTTGCCACAGATAGAACGTGCAAATGACCACTGGTCGTGAAAATCCAGGTATGTTTGGGATGCATAAGCGCCATAGCCTCCATTTTACTCACATTCACTAATGGGCCCATTGTCCGTCCGTGTTCTATCTTCATTCCTCAAAGGAGAAGACACTGTTATGAATGAGTTCGCACCTGAAGTAGGATCCCTGAACAGATACCTTCCTAAGAATCACCTGTCAGGGTCTGGTATGAGACATTTCATGATTGCTATACAGAGAAGGCACACAGTTTCCAACTTAGCACAGACTCATCCCTGTCATGAGAATGTAGCATATCAGGGTTCCCTCGTACATTTGAATTGTTCTGAGTCGAGGTAGACACTTTGAATCATCACAGGTGTTGAACTTTGAGTATGTGTCAGAGATGCCTAAGTGCCTTACCATGTTCTTCACTCACAGGATGCAACCTTCCGGCTGTCCGTCCTTGTTCTATCTCCTTTCCTCCACTGGAATGAAACTGTGAGAAGTGAGATTCCTACTGTAGGAGTTTACATTAACCAGAACTTGATACAGTCCAAATAGACGCCCGAGACTGGTGCCCTTTGTGCGCCTATTGCAGTTACCACAGAATCAGTCCAAAGAGCTTCCTTCTTTGACAGTCGCAACAATGCCTTGAATTCCTCCTAAAGCACAATTCCCTCACAATGTTGGAAGCGTTTTTTACACAGAAAGAACGTGCGGATGACCACTGGTCGGGAACATCCAATATGTGTTTGGGATGCCAAAGCGCCTTAGCCTGCACTTTATGCACAGTACCTAATGAGCCCATAGTCCGTCCGTGTTCTGTCTTCATTATTCAAAAGAGAAGACACTGTTATGAATCAGTACGCACCTGAAGTAGGTTCGCTGAACAGAAACTTACCTAGCAATCAACTGTCAGGGTCCTATGTGAGACACTTCATGATTGCTACTCAGACAGGTCCCACATATTCCAACTTAGCACAGTCTCATTCCTGTCATGAAAACGTACTGTTGCACAGTTCCCTCATACATTAGAAGTGTTTTTAATTGAGGTAGACACTGTGGAACAAATCAGGTGTTGAACTTCCAATATGTGTCATAGAGTGCTATGTACATTACCCTGTCATTCACTCACAGGATGCAACCTTACTGCTGTCCGTCCTTGTTCTATCTTCTTCCCCCCGTTGGAATGACACTGTGAGAAGTGAGATTCTGCCTGAAGAAGTTTATCTTAAACAGAACTTGCTATAATCCAACGGATAGATATAAGAGACTGTAGCCCTATGTGTGCCTATCGCAGTTATCACAGAGTCAGTCCCAAGGGCTATCTTCTTTGACAGACGCAACACTGCAACGATTCTCTCCTAAATCACACTTCCCTCACAATATTGGAAGTGTTTTTCCACAGAGAGAAAGTGGGGATGACCACTGGTCAGGAACATCCAAATACTGTTTGGGATGCCTAAACGCCACAGCCTGCACGTTACTCACAATACCTAATGAGCTCATAGTCCATCCGTGTTCTATCTTCATTCCTCAAGGGAGAAGACACTGTAATGAATGAGTACGCACCTGAAGTAGGATCCTTGAACAGAAACTTTCATAGGAATTACCTGTCAGGGTCCTGTAGGAGACACTTCATAATTGCTACACAGATTGTTCCCACAGTGTCCAACTTAGCACAGACTCATCCCTGTCGTGAGAATGTACTGTAGCAACGTTCCCTCATACATTTGACATACATTTGAGACGAGGTTGAAACTGTGGAACGTCACAGGTGTTGAACTTCCAGTATGTGTCATAGAGGCCTAAGTGCCTTACCCTGTCATTCATTCACAGGATGTAAACTTCCCTCTGTCCGTCCTACTTCTATCTTCTTTCCCCCACTGGAAAGAAACTGTGAGAAGTTAGATTCGCCTGAAGGATTTAACATTAAACAGAATTTGCTATAGTCCAACGGATAGACGTCCGAGACAGGAGCCCTATGTACGCCTATTGCAGTTACCACAGAGTCAGTCCCAAGAGCTTCCTTCTTTGACAGTCGCAACCCTGCAACGAATCCCTCCTAATGCACACATCACTCACAATGATGGAAGCGTTTTTGCGACAGAAAGAAAGTGTGGATGACCACTGGTCGTGAACATTCAATATGTTTGGGATGTAGGAGCGCCATGGCCAGCACTTTAATCATGGTACCTAATGTGCCCATAGTCCGTCCGTGTTCTATCTTCATTCCACAAAGTAGTAGACACTGTTATGAATGAGCACTCACCTGAAGTAGGATCCCTGAACAGATACCGTCCTAAGAATCACCTGTCAGATTCTGGAATGAGACACTTCATGATTGGTATACAGTGAAGGCTCACAGTTTGCAACTTAGCACAGACTCATCGCTATCGTGAGAATGTACTGTATCAGAGTTTCCTCATATATTTGAAGTGTTCTGAGTCGAGGTAGACAATGTGAAACCTCACATGTGTTGAACCTTGAGTATGTGTCATAGAGGCTTAAGTGCCTTACCCTGTCTTCCACTCACAGGATGAAACCTTCTTCTGTCCGTTCTTGTTCTATCTTATTTCCTCCACTGGAAAGACTGTGAGAAGTGAGATTCCTCCTGAAGGAGGTTACCTTAAATAGAACTTGATGTAGACCAACGGATAGACGTCTGAGACCGGTGCCCTAAGTGCACCTATTGCAGTTACCACAGAATCACTCCCAAGAGCTTCCTTCTTTGACAGACGCAACACTGCAACGAATCCCTCCTAAAGCACACTTCCCTCACAGTGTTGGAAGCGTTTTTGCCGCAGAAAGAAAGTGCGGATGAACACTGGTCGTGAACAACCTATATGTGTTTGGGATGCATAAGCGCCATAGCCAGCACTTTACTCAGAGTACATAATGTGCCCATAGTCCGTCCGTGTTCTATCTTCATTCCACAAAGTAGTAGACACTGTTATGAATGAGTGCTCACCTTAAGTAGGATCCCTGAACAGAAACTTTCCTAGGAATCACCTGTCAGGGTCCTATGTGAGACACTTCATGATTGGTACAAAGATAGGTTCCACAGTGTCCACTTAGCAGAGACTCACCCCAGTTGTGAGAACGTTATGTACCACAGTTCCCTCATACATTTGAAGTGTTCTGAGATCAGGTAGACACTGTGGAACATCACAGGTGTTGAATTTCCATTATGTATCATAGAGTGCTACGTGCATTACCCTGTCATTCACTCACAGGTTGCAACCTTCCCGCTGTCCGTCCTTGTTCTATCTTCTTTCCCCCACTGGAAAGACACTGTGAGAAGTGAGATTCCGACTGAAGGAGTTTCCCTTAAACAGAACTTGCTAAAGTGCATCGGATAGACGTAAGAGACTGAAGCCCTATGTGCGCCTATTGCAGTTATCACAGAGTCAGTCCCAAGAGCTTCCTTCTTTGACAGACGAAACACTGCAAAGATTCCCTCCTTAAGCACACTTCTGTCACATTGTTGGAAACGTTTTTCCCACAGAAAGAAAGAGCGGATGACCAATGATCATGAACATCCAATATTTGTTTGGGATGCCTAAGTGCCATAGCCTGCACTTTACTCACAGTACCTAATGTGCCCAATGTCCGTCGGTGTTCTATCTTCATTCCTCAAAGGAGAAGACATTATTATGAATGAGCACGAACCTGAAGTAGGATCCCTGAACAGAAACCTTCCTAAGAATCACCCGTCAGGGTCCTGTATGAGACACTTCATGATTGCTACACAGACCGGTCCCACAGTGTCCAACTTAGCACAGACTCATCCCTGTCGTGAGAATGTACTGTAGCAATGTTCTGTCGTACATTTACGTGTTCAGAGAGGATTTAGACACTGTGGAACATCACAAGTGTTGAACTTTTAGTATGTGTCATAGACGACTAAGAGCCTTACCCTGTCATTCACTCACAGGATGTAAACTTCCCTCTGTCCGTCCTTCTTCTATCTTCTTTCCTCCACTGTAAAGACACTGTGAGAAGAGAGATTCCGCCTGAAGGATTTAACCTTAAACAGAACTTGCTATAGTCCAACGGATAGTCGTCCGAGACAGGAGGCCTATGTACGCCTATTGCAGTTACCACAGAGTCAGTCCCAAGAGCTTCCTTCTTTGACAGTCGCTACACGCAATGAATCCCTCCGAAAGCACACATTCCTCACAATGTTCTAAGCGTTTTTTGCACAGAAAGAAAGTGCGGATGACCTCTTGTCGTGAATATGCAATATGCGTTTGGATGCAAAAGCGCCATAGTGTGCACATACTCACAGTACCTAATGTGCCCATTGACCGTCCGTGTTCTATCTTCATTCCTCAAAGGAGAAGACACTGTTATGAATGAGCAGGCACCTGAAGTAGGATCCCTGAACCGATACGTTCCTAAGATTCACGTGTCAGGGTTTGGTATGAGACACTTCATGATTCCTATACAGAGAAGGCCCACAGTTTCCAACTTAGCACAGACTAATCCCTGTCGTGAGAATGTACAGTATTAGAGTTCCCTCGTACACTTGAAGTGTTCTGATTCGAGGTAGACACTGTGGAATATCACAGGTGTTGAACTTCAAGTAAGTGTCATAGAACCTAAGTGTTTTACCCTGTCCTTCGCACACAGGATGCAACCTTGCCACTGTCCATTCTTGTTAAATCTTCTTTCCTCCACTGGACAGACACTGTGAGAAGTGAGATTCCACCTGAAGGAGTTTCCCTTAAACAGAACTTGCTATAGTCCAACGGATAGACGTTCGAGACTGGAGCCCTATGTGTGCCTTTTGCAGTTACCACAGAGTCACTCCCAAGAGCTTCAATCTTTGACAGACACAACACTGCAACAAATCCTTCCTAGCACACTTCACTCACAATGTTGGAAGCGTTTTTTACACAGAAAGAATGTACGGATGACCACTGGTCGTGAACATCCAATTAGTGTTTTGGATGCCTAAGCACCATAGCCTGCACTTTACTCGCAGTACCTAATGAGTTCATAGTCCGTCCGTGTTCTATCTTCATTCCTCAAAGGAGAAGACACTGTTAATAATTAGCACGCACCTGAAGTAGGATCCCTGAACAGAAATCTTCCTGAGATTCACCTGTCAAGATCTTGTATGAGACACTTCATGATTGCTATACAGAGAAGGCCCACCGTTTCCAACATAGCACAGACTAATCCCTGTCGTGAAAATGTACAGTATCAGAGTTCCCTTGTGCACTTGAAGTGTCTGAGTCGAGGTAGACACTGTGGAACATCACGGCTGTTGAACTTCCAGTATGTGTTATAGAAGAGTAAGGGTCTTACCCTTTCATTCACTCACAGGTTGCAACCAACCCGCTGTCCATTCTTGTTCTATCTTCTTTCCTCCACTGGAAATACACTGTGAGAAGTGAGATTCTGCCTGAAGGAGTTTCCCTTAAACAGAACTTGGTATAGTCCAACGATAGACGTACAAGACTGTAGCCCTATGTGCGCCTATTGAAGTTACCACCGAGGTGGGGGACAAGATGGCGGGGTACTATGAAGAGGCGTCTTTTCAGCTGGTACCCCAAAGTGAGCTGATTACCTACCAAAGAGCTCCGATCACCCATGAAATCAGCCTGAGATCAGAATTGTACACGTCTGGATCTCTACAGGGGCAGAAGACGCCAGTGAGCAGGTAAAGCAGAATGGGAACGGCAGACTGATATCAGAAGATAAACAAAAGGGGGAGGGAGCCACCTGAGGCGACCGGAGGGAAAGTAATACCCCAATAAGAGCGAGAGTGCCCTGCGTCTGGGGACCAGCATTAACTTGGAGACTGGTTGAAAGCACTCCAAAAGAGCAAAGGATCACGGGGGGAAATTGTGGGAATGGTGTGGCTAGGGACTGGGAATTAATCGCCGGTCCCAGACGGCCTCCCCGGCACGGAGGCAGAGAGAGTGCAGCGGAGAAACCAGCTCCTGGTCCCGAAGCCGCCAGCGCACCCCAGAGCGCATGGGTTCCGGCTCCTGTGAGGAGATGGGAGCCTTGCCAGTCTGCAGAACGCACGCTAGCCCTACCACAAAGCTTGAGATGCGCGCGCACGTCCATCGAGCTTTCCTGGGTTACTAAGGCCCAGGGGCGCTTCTTGACCAGCGCCATTGTTTCAAAGTCTAAGCCGCAAGCGCGCGCAAAACTCCTCCCCGGACAGAGGAGTGCAAAAGCCCATCCTGCGGCTTCAGGACCAGCGCCCTTTTCTCAGTGCACTACGCATGCCCAATCCACAGCCACCTCTGAAAAGAGGTATGTGCAAGCCGGGCACTCCCAGCCCGGGCCGGCGGGAAAATCTCAGTGTGCGATCGCTGCTTGGAACCTCTCTGGCGGTCAGGAGCTCCCAGACAGCCGCCACTGCCTTGGCTTTGGGGACGAGCAAAAGATAGATTTGATGAGGTTCAGGATTTTTCCCTCTATCCCTATACTTTGAAGCGTTTTAATCAGGAACGGATGTTGGATTTTGTCAAATGCTTTTTCTGCATCAATTGAGAGGACCATGTGGTTCTTCTCTCTTCTCATATTAATTTGTTGTATCACATTGATTGACTTGCGAATGTTGAACCATCCTTGTAGCCCAGGGATGAATCCCACCCGATCATGGTGGATAATCTTTTTAATGTGCTGTTGGATCCTGTTGGCTAGGATCTTGTTGAGAATCTTAGCATCCATATTCATCAGTGATATTGGCCTGAAATTCTCCTTTTTGGTAGGGTCCTTGCCTGGTTTGGGGATCAGGGTAATGCTGGCTTCATAGAAAGAGTTTGGAAGTTTTCCTTCTGCTTCCATTTTTTGAAAGAGCTTCAGGAGAATAGGTGTTATTTCTTCTTTGAAGGTTTGTTAGAATTCCCCAGGGAATCCGTCAGGTCCTGGGCTCTTGTTTTTTGGGAGGTTTTTGATATCTGATTCAATCTCATTATTAGATATCGGTCTATTCAAGTTGTCGATTTCTTCCTGGTTCAATGTTGGTAGTTTATATTTTTCCAGGAATGCATCCATTTCATCTAGGTTGCTAAGCTTATTGGCATATAACTGTTCGTAATAACTTCTGATGATTGTTTCTACTTCTTGGTGTTAGTTGTGATCTCTCCCTTTTCATTCATAATTTTATGAATTTGGGCTTTCTCTCTTTTCTTTTGCATTAGTGTAGCCAGTGGCTTATCGATCTTATTGATTCTTTCAAAAAACCTGCTTCTAGTTTCATTGATACGTTCTACTGTATCTCTGGTTTCTCCCTCATTGATCTCAGCTCTAATCTTGATGATTTCCCTTCTTATGTGTGGAGTTGGTTTGATTTGTTGTCGATCCTCCAGTTCTTTAAGGTGTAGAGACAGCTGGTGTGTTCTGGATTTTTCAATTTTTTTTGAGCGAGGCTTAGATGGCTATATATTTTCCCCTTAGGACCGCCTTTGCTGTATCCCATAGGTTTTGGACCGAAGTGTCTTTATTCTCGTTGGTTTCCATGAATTGTTTCAGTTCTTCTTTGATCTCCTGGTTGATCCAAGCATTCTTAAGCAAGGTGGTCTTTAGCTTCCCTGTGTTTGATTTCCTTCGGAGCTTTTCCTTGTGATTGAGCTCCAGTTTCAAAGCATTGTGATCTGAGAATATGCAGGGAATCATCTCAGTCTTTTGGTATCGGTTGAGTCCTGATTTGTGACCCAGTATGTGGTCTATTCTGGAGAAGGTTCCGTGTGCACTTGAGAAGAATGAGTATTCTGCTGTTTTAGGGTGTAATTTTCTGTATATATCTATGAGGTCCATCTGGTCCAAAGTATCATTCAATGCTCTTGTTTCTGTATTGATTTTCTGCTTCGTTGGTCTGTCTAATTCTGAAAGAGGCGTGTTAAGATCTCCTACGATTAGTGTATTCATATCATATGACTCTTTATCTTGATTAACAGTTTTCTTAATGAATGGCTGCTCCCATATTGGGAACATAGATATTTACAATTGTTAGATCATCTTGGTGGATAGTCCCTTTAAGGATTATGTAGTGTCTTTCTGTATCTCTGACTTCAGTCTTTAGTTTGAAGTCTAATTTATCTGATATGAGAATCGCTACCCCAGCCTTCTTTTGAGTCCCATTGGCATGAAAGATGCTTCTCCACCCCCTTCAGTTTCAGTCTGCGTGTATCTTTAGGTTCAAAATGGGTCTCTTGTAGATAGCATATGGATTGGTCCTGTCGTTTTTTTTTTTCCCAATTTATTTATTTTCAGAAAAACAGTATTCATTATTTTTTCACCACACCCAGTGCTCCATGCAAGCTGTGCCCTCTATAATACCCACCACCTGGTACCCCAACCTCCCACCCCCCCGCCACTTCAAAACCCTCAGACTGTTTTTCAGAGTCCATAGTCTCTCATGGTTCACCTCCCCTTCCAATTTACCCAAATTCCCTACTCCTCTCTAACGCCCCTTGTCCTCCATGCTATTGGTTATGCTCCACAAATGAGTGAAACCATATGATAATTGACTCTCTCTGCTTGACTGATTTCACTCAGCATAATCTCTTCCAGCCCTGTCCATGTTGCTACAAAAGTTGGATATTCGTCCTTTCTGATGGAGGCATAATACTCCATAGTGTATATGGACCACATCTTCCTTATCCATTCATCCGTTGAAGGGCATCTTGGTTCTTTCCATAGTTTGGCGACTGTGGCCATTGCTGAAATAAACATTGGGGTGCAGATGGCCCTTCTTTTCACGACATATGTATCTTTCGGGTAAATACCCAGGAGTGCAATTGCAGGGTCGTAGGGAAGCTCTATTTTTAATTCCTTGAGGAATCTCCACACTGTTCTCCAAAGGGGCTGCACCAACTTGCATTCCCACCAATAGTGGAAGAATGTTCCCCTTTCTCCACATCCTCTCCAACACGTGTTGTTTCCTGTTTTGTTAATTTTGGCCATTCTCACTGGTGTAAGGTGATATCTCAATGTGGTTTTAATTTGAATCTCCCTGAGGGCTAATGATGATGAGCATTTTTCATGTGTCTGATAGCCATTTGTATGTCTTGATTGGAGAAGTGTCTGTTCATATCTTCTGCCCATTTTTTGATGTGTTTTTCTGTTTCGTGTGGGTTGAGTTTGAGGAGTTCATTATAGATCCTGGATATCAACCTTTTGTCTGTAAAGATTTTATTTATTTATTTGACAGAGAGTGATTACAAGTAGGCAGAGATGCAGGAACAGAGAGAGGAGGAAGCAGGCTCCCCGCTGAGCAGAGAGCCTGATGCGGGACTCTATCCCAGGACCCTGAGATAATGACCTGAGCCGAAGGCAGCGGCTTAACCCACTGAGCCACCCAGGCGCCCTGGGTCCTGTCGTTTTATCCAATCTGCAACCCTGTGCCGTTTTATGGGTGCATTTACGCCATTCACATTGAGAGTGAATATTAATAGATACATTTTTATTGACATCGAGTTACCTTTGAAGTCTTTCTTTCTATAGACTGTCTCTATATTTCTGTTCAATGCTATTCCTGGGATTTTTTCCTCTTTTATAGAACCCCGCATAATATTTCCTGCAGTGTCGGATTGGTGGTTGCATAGTCTTTTAAGCCTTGCCGGTCTGGGAAACTCTTTATCTCTCCATCCATTTTGAATGTCAGTCTTGCTGGATAAAGTATTCTTGGCTGCATGTTCTTCTCAATTAGTGCCCTGAATATATCTTGCCAGTTTCTTCTGGCTTGCCAGGTCTCAATGGACAGGTCCGACGTTATTCTGATGGGTTTCCCTCTGTAAGTAAGGAGCCTCTTTGCCCTGGCGGCTTTCAAGAGATTATACCAACAATTATAATTCCTCAATTTGACTATCAGGTGTCGTGATGTTTTTTTTGGAAAGTATGATCTTGTGTGGAGACCGTTCAGACTTAGTACATGAACGCTGGTTTCATTCACGAGATTCGGAAATTTTTCATGAAGGACTTGTTCCACGATATCTTCTAGACTTCTTTCTTTCTCCTCCCCTTCAGGGATACCAATAATTCTGACATTGGAACGCTTCATGGCATCATTTATTTCCCTGATTCTGCTTTCGTGGGATCTAAGCTGTTTGTTCCAGGCTTCCTCCTGATCCTTTCTATCTGTTTGTCTTCCAGATCACTAATTCTATCTTCTGTATCAGTTACCCTGGGTTTGAGAGAGTTTAGATTAGATTGGAACGCATTGAGAGCATTGTGGCCCTCCTCCCTGGTAACTTTAAGTTCCGCCCTTACATTGTGAACATCCTGTCTGGTTGCTTTCAGTTCGGCCCTAATCAATTCTGTTTGGTCATCTATGGCTTTCTCCAACCTAGCTATTGCCTGGATAATTGTTAGCCTGAATTCTCTTTCCGACATATTTCCTATGTTGATAGCTGTTAGCTCTGTTGCAGAAGGTCCATCTTCTGTATTTTTCTTCTGTTGGTCATTCCTCCTCCTAGTCATTTTGGTGGGAGAAGACTGAACAGATGTAGCTGGAAGTATCAACTCTGGTGCAGACAAGGTGCACCCTGGAACACTTCTGAGTAATCACGATTCCACACCCAAACGAGAGAAAAAAGAAAAGAAAAAGAAAAAGAAAAAACCAGGAAAAGAAGAAAAAGAAAAAGAAAAAAAAATACAAAAGAGAGAGAGAGAGAGAGAGATAGTGACAGGAATGAAAGGGAAGATGAAAGAGAAGGTTCAAGGCGGGGACAAGATGGCGGGGTACTAGGAAGAGGCGTCTTTTCAGCTGGTACCCCAACTTTAGCTGATTACCTACCAAAGAACTCCGATCACCCATGAAATCAGCCTGAGATCAGAATTATACATGTCTGGATCTCTACAGGGCCAGAAGACCTCAGTGAGCAGGTAAGCGGAATGGGAATGGCGGACAGATATCAGAAGATAAACAAAAGGGGGAGGGAGCCACCAGAGGCGACCCCTGGGAAAGTAATACCCCAATACGAGCGAGAGTGCCCTGTGTCTGGGGACCAGCATTAACTTGGAGACTGGTTGAAAGCACTCCAAAAGAGCAAAGTATTGTGGAGGGGAAATTGTGGGTATCAGGGCGGCTAGGGACAGGGGCTTAAGTCCCCGGTCCCAGACGGCCTCCCCGGCGCGGAGGTAGAGAGAGTGCAGCGGAGAAACCAGCTCCTGGTCCCTAAGCCGCCAGCTCACCCAGAGCGCATGGGTTCCGGCTCCTGTGAGGGGATGGGAGCTGCGGGGACTGCAGAACGCACGATAGCCCTGCCACAAAGCTTAAGATACGCGCACAGGTCCCTCGACCTCTCCTTGGTTACTAAGGCCCGTGGGCGCTTCTTGACCTGTGCCATTGTTTCAAAAGTCTAAGCCGCATGGGTGCGAAACTCTTCCCCGTAAAGAGGCGCGCAAAAGCCCAGCCTGCGGCTTACGGGCCAGCGACCCATTCTCAGTGCCCCAGAAGCGCGCCCGACCCACAGCAGCCTCTGAAAAGAGGTGCGCACAAGCCGGGCACTTCCAGCCCGGGCCGGTGGCAAAATCTCAGTGTGCGATCCTGCTTGGAACCTCTCTGGTGGTCAGGAGCTCCCAGACAACAGCCACTGCCTTGGCTTTGGGGAGGAGCAAAAGATCCTGCACCCCCAGGGTCTGCAACTTGGAACCTGCTCTGCCAGCGGCCAAGGGGGAATTTATTCAGCTTCTGCACCCAGACTGAGGCTTCTCTCTGAGACGGAGATCAGGGTGCGGTTTGATTTCTTTTAATACTATAAAAATCATCAAAGGCGGTCAAGGTGATAGGAATAAAAGTGAACAAGCAAAAAAAAAACCTCCAGAGAACAAAAGCCTGAAAAAAACCAGTTTCCCCAGAGCCCACCCCCTTGAGGGGGGTGGGGGGACTCAACTCAGGAAACATCATTGACTGACACCCACGTGGCAGGCCACTGCCCCAGAAAACAAAACAAAAGAAAAAAAAAAAAGGACTACAAGAGAACCACCACTACTTCATAGGAAAACTTGTATTATTCACTCATTTCCACTATTCCGGTGCATATATATATATATATATATATATATATATATATATATTTACACATAGGTAATTTTTTAACCTATTTACCACCACAGCGAGCTGCACAGTACATCAAATTATATAATACCTTTCTAATCTGAACTTTTCGATACATACACCTATGTTTTTCTATTGCATTTTTGTTTTGAATTCCTTTTTTTTTAAATTTTAGTTTAGTTTAGTCTAGTATATTCCATTTTATTTTTATTCTAATATTCATATAAAGTTAACTTCAAAGTAATCCCCTTTCCCCAATCAATACTACCCCTATAGTAAACCAATTTTTAAACCCCTTTATCTTAGGAAAGTTGAGTCCTTTAACAAAGATATCAAGATATCCAGGAAGAATCAAAACAACCTTCCTGGCACACACTGAGAATTTATAAGAACTCTCCCATCTTCTTCCACCAGTGTTTCTGTGTTTTTTGAGTTTGTCCTGATAGCATATAAATTTTACACTAGTGGTTCTTTTTGACAAGGTTCTTTCTTTATTTGCATATATATATATATATATATATATATATATATATATTCTATTCTTTCTCTTGCCATATAATTGTATCAGTCTTTCTATCTCTTTTTGTATGTCACTTCATAAATCTTACCTTGGGCCCATCTGTGCTGAACCTACTCTTTCATCTTCCCTTTATTTCCTATCTCTCTCTCTCTTTTATCTTTTTTTCTTCTTTTTCTTCATTTCCTTTTATTCTTTTTCTTTTTCTATTCTTTTGTCCCTCGTTTGGGTGGGGAATCCTGATTGCTCAGAAGTGTTCCAGGGTGCACCTTGTCTGCACCAGAGTTGACACATCCAGCTACATCTGTTCAGTCTTCTCCCACCAAAATGACTAGGAGGAGGAATGCCCAACGAAAAAAATTAAGAGGATGGACCTTCTGCAACAAAGCTAACGGCTATCAACATAGACAATATGTCGGAAAGAGAATTCAGGCTAACAATTATCCAGGCAATAGCTAGGTTGGAGAAAGCCATGGATGACCAAACAGAATTGATTAGGGCCGAACTGAAAGTGACAAGACAGGATGTTCACAATGTTAGGGCGGAGCTTAAGCTACCAGGGAGGAGGTCCACAATGCTCTCAATAGTTCCAATCTAATCTAAACTCTCTCAAAGCTAGGATAAGTGAGACAGAAGATAGAATTAGTGACCTGGAAGACAAACAGATAGAGAGAAAGGATCAGGAGGAAGCCTGGAACAAACAGCTTAGATCCCACGAAAGCAGAATCAGGGAAATAAATGATGCCATGAGGCGTTCCAACGTCAGAATTATTGGAATTCCTGAAGGGGAGGAGAAAGAAAGAAGTCTAGAAGATATCGTGGAGCAGGTCCTTCATGAAAATTTTCTGAACCTCACGAATGAAACCAGCGTTCATGTAGTAACTCTGACCGGACTCCACCCAGGATTATACACTCCAAAAAACATCACGACACCTGATAGTCAAATTGAGGAATTATAATTGTAGGTATTATCTCTTGAAAGCCGCCAGGGCAAAGAGGCTCCTTACTTACAGAGGGAAGCCCATCAGAATAACGTCAGACCTGTCCACAGAGACCTGGCAAGCCAGAAGAGGCTGGCAAGATATATTCAGGGCACTAAATGAGAAGAACATGCAGCCAAGAATACTTTATCCAGCAAGACTGACATTCAAAATGGATGGAGAGATAAAGAGTTTCCAAGACCGGCAAGGCTTAAAAGACTATGCAACCACCAATCCGACACTGCAGGAAATCTTAAGGGGGGTTCTATAAAAGAGGAAAAATCCCAAGAATAGCATTGAACAGAAATATAGAGACAGTCTACAGAAAAAAAGACTTCAAAGGTAACTCGATGTCAATAAAAACGTATCTATCAATAATCACTCTCAATGTGAATGGCCTAAATGCACCCATAAAACGGCACAGGGTTGCCGATTGGATAAAAAGACAGGACCCATCCATATGCTGTCTACAAAAGACCCATTTTGAGCCTAAAGATACACGCAGACTGAAAGTGAAGGGCTGGAGAAGAATCTTTCATGCCAATGGGACTCAAAAGAAGGCTGGAGTAGCGATTCTCATATCAGAAAAAGTAGACTTCAAACTGAAGACTGTAGTCAGAGATACAGAAGGACACTACATAATCCTTAAAGGGACTATCCACCAAGATGATCTAACCATTGTAAATATCTATGCTCCCAATATGGGAGCAGCCATTAATTAAGAAAACTGTTAATCAAGATAAAGAGTCATATGATATGAATACACTAATCGTAGGAGATCTTAACACGCCTCTTTCAGAATTAGACAGATCATGGAAGCAGAAAATCAATAAAGAAACAAGGGCATTGAATGACACATTGGACCAGATGGACCTCATAGATATATACAGAATATTCCTCCCTAAACAGCAGAATACTCATTCTTCTCAAGTGCACACGGAACCTTCTCCAGAATAGACCACATACTGGGTCACAAATCAGGACTCTACTGATATCAAAAGACTGAGATGATTCCCTGCATATTCTCAGATCACAATGCTTTGAAACTGGAGCTCAATCACAAGGAAAAGTTCCGAAGGAAATCAAACACAGGGAAGCTAAAGACCACCTTCCTTAAGAATGCTTGGATCAACCAGGAGATCAAAGAAGAACTGAAACAATTCATGGAAACCAATGAGAATGAAGACACTTCGGTCCAAAACCTATGGGATACAGCAAAGGCGGCCATAAGGGGAAAATATAAGCCATCCAAGCCTCGCTCAAAAAAATTGAAAAATCCAGAACACACCAGCTGTCTCTACACCTAAAGAACTGGAGGATCAACAACAGGTCATACCAACTCCACACATAAGAAGGGAAATCATCAAGATTAGAGCTGAGATCAATGAGGGAGAAACCAGAGATACAGTAGAACGTATCAATGAAACTAGAAGCAGGTTTTTTGAAAGAATCAATAAGATCGATAAGCCACTGGCTACACAAATGCAAAAGAAAAGAGAGAAAGCCCAAATTCATAAAAATTATGAATGAAAAGGGAGAGATCACAACTAACATCAAGGTAGTAGAAACAATCATCAGAAGTTATTACGAACCGTTATATGCCAATAAGCTTAGCAAAACTAGATGAAATGGATGCCTTCCTGGAAAAATATAAACTACCAAAATTGAACCAGGAAAAAATTGACAACCTGAATAGACCAATATCTAATAACGAGATTGAATCAGTGATCAAAAACCTCCTAGAAAACAAGAGCCCAGGACCTGACGGATTCCCTGGGGAATTCTACCAAACCTTCAAAGAAGACATAAAACCTATTCTCCTGAAGCTGTTTCAAAAAATGGAAGCAGAAGGAAAACTTCCAGACTCTTTCTATGAAGGCAGCATTACCCTGATCCCCAAACCAGGCAAGGACCCTACCAAAAAGGAAAATTTCAGACCGATATCACTGATGAATATGGATGCTAAGATTCTCAACAAGATCCTAACCAACAGGATCCAACAGCACATTAAAAAAAATTATCCACCATGATCAGGTGGGATTCATCCCTGGGCTACAAGGATGGTTCAGCATTCGCAAATCAATCAATGTGATACAACAAATTAATATGAGAAGACAGAAGAACCACATGGTCCTCTCAATTGATGCAGAAAAAGCATTTGACAAAATCCAACATCCGTTCGTGATTAAAATGCTAGAAAGTATAGGGATAAAGGGAACATTCCTGAACCTCATCAAATCTATCTCTGAAAGACCCACAGCAAATATCATCCTCAATGGGAAAAAGCTTGCAGCCTTCCCATTGAGATAAGGAACAAGACAAGGATGCCCACTTTCACCACTCTTGTTCAACATAGTATTAAAAGTCCTAGCAACAGCAATCAGACAACAGAGAGAAATAAAATGTATCCAAATTGGTAATGAAGAAGTCAAACTCTCTCTCTTCGCAGATGACATGATTCTTTATATGGAAAACCCAAAAGACTCCACCCCCAAACTTCTAGAACTCATACAGCAATTCAGCAACGTGGCAGGATACAAAGTCAATGTGCAGAAATCAGTGGCTTTCTTATACACTAACAATGAAAATACAGAAAGGGAAATAAGAGAATCGATTCCATTTACTATAGCACCAAGAACCATAAGATACCTGGGAATAAACCTAAGTAATGAAGTAAAGGATCTGTACTTGAGGAACTATAGAATAGTCATGAAATAAATTGAAGAAGACACAAAAAGATGTAAGACCATTCCATGCTCTTGGATCGGAAGAATAAATATTGTTAAAATGTCTATCCTGCCTAGAGCAATCTATACTTTTAATACCATTCCAATCAAAATTGCACCGGCATTCTTAAAGAGCTGGAACAAATAATCCTAAAATTTGTATGGAATCCGAAGAGACACTGAATCGCTAAGGAAATGTTGAAAAACAAAAATAAAGCTGGCGACATCACCTTAACTGGTTTCAAGCTTTATTACAAGCTGTGATCATCAAGACAGCATGGTACTGGCATAAAAACAGACACATACCAGTGGAACAGAGTACAGAGCCCTGATATGCACCCTCAACTCTATGGTCAATTAATCTTCGACAAAACAGGAAAAAATATACAGTTGAAAAAAGACAGTCTCTTCAATAAATGGTGCTGGGAAAACTGGACAGCTATATGTAGAAGAATGAAACTCGACCATTCTCTTACACCGTACACAAAGATCAACTCAAAATGGATAAAAGACCTCAATGTGAGGCAAGAATCCATTAGAATCTTAGAGGAGAACATAGGCAGTAATCTCTTTGATATAGCCACAGCAACTTCTTTCAAGATATGTCTCCAAAGGCAAAGGAAACAAAAGCGAAAATAAACTTCTGGGACTTCATCAAAATCAAAAGCTTCTGCACAGCAAAGGAAACTGTCAAAAAAACAAAGAGGCAACCCACGGAATGGGAGAAGATATTTGCAAATGACAGCACAGACAAAAGTTGATATCCAGGATCTATAATGAACACCTCAAACTCAACCCACACGAAACAGACAAACACATCAAAAAATGGGCAGAAGATATGAACAGACACTCGTCCAATCAAGACATAGAAATGGCTATCAGACACATGAAAAAATGCTCATCATCATTAGCCCTCAGGGAGATTCAAATTAAAACCACATTGAGATATCACCTTACACCAGTTAGAATGGCCAAAATTAACAAAACAGGAAACAACATGTGTTGGAGAGGATGTGGAGAAAGGGGAACCGTCTTACACTATTGGTGGGAATGCAAGTTTGTGCAGCCTCTTTGGAAAACACTGTGGAGATTCCTCAAGAAATTAAAAATAGAGCTTCCCTACGACCCTGCAATTGCACTCCTGGGTATTTACCCCAAAGATACAGATGTCGTGAAAAGAAGGGCCATCTGTACCCCAATGTTTATAGCAGCAATGGCCACAGTCGCCAAACTATGGAAAGAACCAAGATGCCCTTCAACGGATGAATGGATAAGGAAGATGTGGTCCATATACACTATGGAGTATTATGCCTCCACAGAAAGGATGAATACCCATCTTTTGTAGCAATATGGACGGGCCTGGAAGAGATTATGCTGAGTGAAATAAGTCAGGCAGAGAGAGTCAATTGTCATATGGTTTCACTTATTTGTGGAGCATAACCAATAGCATGGAGGACAAGGGGCGTTAGAGAGGAGTAGGGAATTTGGGTAAATTGGAAGGGGAGGTGAACCATGAGAGACTATGGACTCTGAAAAACAGTCTTAGGGGTTTGAAGTGGCAGGGGGGTGGGAGGTTGGGGTACCAGGTGGTGGGAATTATAGAGGGCACGGCTTGCATGGAACACTGGGTGTGGTGAAAAAAATAATGAATACTGTATTTCTGAAAATAAATAAATTGGAAAAAAAATAAAAAAAAATGAAAGAGAAGGTTCAGCCCAGATGGGCCCCAAGGTAAGATTTATGAAGTAGACAATCAAAAAGAGTAAAAAGACTGATACAATTATATGGCAAGAGAAAGAAAAAAATATATATATATGCAAATAAAGAAAGAACCTCATCAAAAAGAACACAATGGTAAAATTTGTATGCTATCGAGATAAACTCAAAAAACACAGAAACACTGCTGGAAGAAGTTGAGAGAGTTCTTATAAATTCTCAGTGTGTGTGAGTAAGGTTGCTTTGATTCTTCCTGGATGTATCTTGATATCTTAGTTAAAGGACTCAACTTTCCTAAGATAAAGGGGATTAAAATGTGTTTACCTATAGGGGTAGTATTGACTGGGGAAAAGGGGATTACTTTGAAGTTAACTCTATATCAATATTAGAGGATAAAAATAAAAAGGAATATACTAGACTAAACTAAACTAAAATTTAAAAAAAAAGGAATTCAAAAAATAAAAATGCAAAAGAAAAACATAGGTGTATGTATCAAAAAGTTCAGGTTAGAAAGGTATTATGGAATTTGATGTAATGTACAGCTCGCTGTGATGGTAAATAGGTTAAAAAAATACCTTTGTGTAAAAATATATATATATATATATATATATATATATATATATATATATATATGAACCGGAATAGTGGAAACGAGTGAATAATACAAGTTTTTCTATGAAGTAGTGGTGGTTCTCTTGTAGTCCTTTTTTTTTCTTTCTTCGATTGTTTTCTGGGGGAGGGGCCTGCCACGTGGGTGTCAGTCAATGATGTTTCCTGAGTTGAGGTCCCACCGCCCCCCTCAAGGGGGTGGGCTCTGGGGAAACTGGTTTTTTTCAGGCTTTTGTTCTATGGCGGTTTTTTTGCTTGTTCACTTTTTTTCCCTCTCACCTTGACCGCCTTTGATGGTTTTTGTAGTATTAGAAGAAATCAAACCACACCCTGATCTCCATCTCAGAGAGAAGCCTCAGTCTGGGTGCAGAAGCTGAATAAATTCCCCCTTGGCCGCTGGCAGAGCAGGTTCCAAGTTGCAGACCCTGGGGGCGCAGGATCTTTTACTCCTCCCCAAAGCCAAGGCAGTGGCGGCTGTCTGGGAGCTCCCGCCCGCTAGAGAGGTTCCAAGCAGCGATCGCACACTGAGATTTTGCTGCTGGCACGGGCTGGGAGTGCCCGGCTTGTGCGCACCTCTTTTCAGAGGCGGCTGTGGGTCGGGCGCGCGTCTGGGGCACTGAGAACGGGGTGCTGGTCCGTAAGCCCCAGGCTGGGCTTTTTCGCGCCTCTGTCCAGGGAAGAGTTTTGCACGCACTCAGCTTAGGCTTTGAAACAATGGTGCGGGTCAAGGAGCGCCCGCCGGGCCTCAGTAACCCAGGGGAGCTCGAGGGACGTGCGCACATCTCAAGCTTTGTGGTAGGGCTAGTGAGCGTTCTGCAGACCGGCGCAGCTCCCATCCCCTCACAGGAGCCAGAACCCATGCACTCTGGGGTGCGCTGGCGGCTTAGGGACGAGGAGCTGGTTTCTATCCGCCGAACTCTCTTTGCCTCCGCGCCAGGGAGGCCGTCTGGGACCAGGAACTTAAGACCCTGTCACTAGCCGCCCCGATTCCCACAATTTCCCCCCACGATCCTTTGCTCTTTTGCAGTGCTTTCAACCAGTCTCCAAGTTAATGCTGGTCCCCAGACGCAGGGCACTCTCGCTCGTATCGGGGTATTACTTTCCCACCGGTCACCACTGGTGGCTCCCTCCCCCTTTTGTTTATCTTCCGAAATCAGACCGCCGTTCCCATTCCGCTTTACCAACTCACTGTCGTCTTCTGCCCCTGTAGAGATCCAGACGTGTATAATTCTGATCTCAGGCTGATTTCATGGGTGATCGGAGTTCTTTGGTAGGTAATCAGCTCACATTGGGGTACCAGCTGAAAAGACGCCTCTTCCTACTACCCCACCATCCTGTCCCCCGCTATGATTCAGTCCTAAAGCAACTTCCCTCACTATGTTGGAAGCGTTTTTGCCACAGAAAAAAAGTGCGGATGACCACTGGTTGGGAACATCCAATATGTGTTTGGGTTGCCTAAGCGCCATAGCATGCACTTTACTCACAGTACCTAATTAGCCCATAGTCCGTCTGTGTTCTATCTTCATTCCTCAAAAGAGAAGACACTGTTACGAATGAGTACGCACCTGAAGTAGGATCCCTGAGCAGAAACTTTCCTAGGAGTCACCTGTCAGGGTCCTATGTGAGACACTTAATGTTTGCTACATAGACAGGTCCCACAGATTCCAACTTAGCACAGTCCCATTCATGTCATGAAAAGTACTTTAGCACAGTGCCCTAGTACATTTGGAGCGTTCTGAGACGAGGTCGACACTGTGGAAGGTCACAGGTGTTGAACTTCCAGTATGTGTCATAGAGTGCTACGTGCATTACCCTGTCCTTCACTCACAGGATGCAACCTTCCCGCTGTCCGTCCTTGTTCTATCTTCTTTCACCCACTGGAAAGACACTGTGACAAGTGAGATTCCGCCTGAAGGAGTTTGCCTTAAACAGAACTTGCTATTGTCCAACGGATTGACGTACGAGACAGTAGACCTATGTGCGCCTATTGAAGTTACCACAGAGTCAGTCCCAAGAGCTTCCTTCTTTGACAGACGCAACACTGCAACGAATCCCTCCTAAAGCATACATCCCTCACAAGCATGGAATCGTTTTTTCCACAGAAGGAAAGTGCGGATGACCACTGGTCGTGAACATCCAATATGTGTTTGGGATGCATAAGCGCAATAGCCTGCACTTTACTCACAGTGCCTAATGTGCCCATTGTCCCGTCCGTGTTCTATCTTCATTCCACAAAGGAGAAGACACTGTTATGAATGAGCAGGCACGTGAAGTAGGATGCCTGTACAGATACCTTCCTAAAAATCACCTGTCAGTGTCTAGTATGAGACACTTTATGATTGCTATACAGAGAAGGCCCGCAGTTTCCAAATTAGCACAAACTCATCCCTTTCGTGAGAATGTACTGTATCAGAGTTCCCTCGTACATTTGAAATGTTCTGAGTCGAGGTAGACTCACTGAAACACCACAGGTGTTGAAATTCGAGTATGTGTCATAGAGGCCTCAGTGACTTACCCTGTCCTTTACTCACAGGATGCAACCTTCCTGCTCTCCGTCCTTGTTCTATATTCTTTCTTCCACTGGAAAGACATTGTGAGAAGTGAGATTCCTCCTGAAGGAGCTTACCTTAAACAGTACTTGCTATAGACCCACGGATAGTCGTCCGAGACTGGAGCCCTTTGTTTGCCTATTGCAGTTACCACAGAGTCAGACCCAAGAGCTTCCTTCATTTACAGACGCAAGCGTTTTTGCCACAGAAAGAAAGTGCGGATGACCACTGGTCGTGAACATCCAATATGTGTTTGGGATGCATAAGCGCCATAGCCTGCACTTTACTTACAGTACATGATTTGCCCATAGTCCGTCTGTATTCTATCTTCATTCCTCAAAGGAGAAGACACTGTTATGCATGAGCACGCACCTGAAGTAGGATCCCTTACAGATACCTTTCTAAGATTCACCTGTCAGGGTCTGGTATGAGACACTTCATGATTGCTATACAGAGAAGGCCCACCGTTTCCAACTTAGCACAGACTCATCCTTGTCATGATATGTACTGTATCAGTATTCCCTCATACATTTGAAGTGTTCTGAGTCAAGGTAGACACTATGGAACATCACAGGTGTTGAACTTCGAGTATGTGTCATAGAGACCTAGTGCCTTACCCTGTCCTTCACTCACAGGATGCAACCTTTCCTTTGTCTGTCCTTGTTCTATCTTCTTTTCTCCACTGGAAAGACACCAGGAGAAGTGAAGATAAACTCCTCCTGAAGGAGTTTACTTTAAAAAAAACCTCCTATCGTCCAATCGATAGACGTCCGAGACTAAAGCCCTATGTGCGCCTATTGCAGTTACCACAGAGTCACTCCCAGGAGATTCCTTCTTTGACACCCGCAACACTGCAACGAATGCCTCCTAAAGCACACTTCCCTCAAAATGTTGGAAGTGTTTTTGACACAGAAAGAAAGTGCGGATGATCACTGTTCGGGAACATCCAATATGTGTTTGGGATGCCTAAGCGCCATAGTCTGCACTTTAGTCACAACACCTAAAGTGCCCATAGTCCAACCATGTTCTATCTTCATTTCTCGAAGGAGAAGACACTGTTATGATGAGTACGCACCTGAAGTAGGATCCCTGAACAGAAACTTTCCTAGGAATCACCTGGAAGGGTCCTATGTGAGACACTTCATGATTGGTACATAGACAGGTCCACAGATTTCAACGTAGCACAATCACATTCTGGTCGTGAGAACGTACTGTACCACTGTTCCCTCGTACGTTTGAAGTTTTCCGCATGATGTAGACACTCGAACATCACAGGTCTTGAACTTCCAGTATGTGTCATAGAGTGCTACGTGCATTACCCTGTCCTTCACTCCCAGGGTCTGCAACTTGGAACCTGCTCTGCCAGCGGCCAAGGGGGAATTTATTCAGCTTCTCCACCCAGACTGAGGCTTCTCTCTGAGACGGAGATCAGAGTGCGGTTTGATTTCTTCTAATACTACAAAAACCATCAAAGTCGGTCAAGGTGAGAGGGAAAAAAGTGAACAAACAAAAAAACCGCCAGAGAATAAAAGCCTGAAAAAAAACAATTTCCCCAGAGCCCACCCCCTTGAGGGTGGCAGGGGGGCTCAACTCAGGAAAAGTCATTCCCTGACAGCCCATAATACCTTTCTAACCTGAACTTTTTGATACATACACCTATGTTTTTCTTTTGCATTTTTATTTTTTAATTCCTTTTTTAAAAATTTTAGTTTAGTTTAGTCTAGTTTATTCCTTTTTATTTTTATCCTCTAATATTAAATATTAATATAGAGTTAACTTCAAAGTAATCCCCTTTTCCGAATCAATACTACCCCTATAGGTAAACCAATTTTTAATCCCCTTTATCTTAGGAAAGTTAAGTCCTTTAACAAAGATATCAAGATACATCCAGGAAGAATCAAAACAACCTTCCTCGCAGACACTGGGACTTTATAAGAACTCTCCCATCTTCTTCCACCAGTGTTTCTGTGTTTTTCGTGTTTGTCCTGATAGCATATAAATTTCACACTTGTGGTTCTTTTTGACGAGGTTCTTTCTTTATTTGCATATATATATTTTTTCTATCTCTTGCCATATAATTGTATCAGTCGTTTTATCTCTTTTTGTTTGTCTACTTCATAAATCTTACCTTGGGGCACATCTGGGCTGAACCTTCAATTTCATCTTCACTTTCTTTCCTGCCTCTCTCTCTCTTTTTTTTTCTTTTTCTTTTTCTTTTTCTTCTTTTCCTTTTTCTTTTCTTCGTCTCTTGTTTGGGTTGGGAATCCTGATTGCTCAGAAGTGTTCCAGGGTGCACCTTGACTGTACCAGAATCTGTTCAGTATTCCAACCAAAATGACTAGGAGGCGGAATGCACGATAGAAGAAAAATACAGAGGATAGACCTTCTGCAACAGAGCTAATGGCTATCAACATAGACAATATGTCGGAAAGAGAATTCAGGCTAAGATAGAATTAGTGATCTGGAAGTCAAACAGATAGAGAGAAAGGATCAGGAGGAAGCCTGGAACAAACAGCTTAGATCCCACGAAAGCAGAATCAGGGAAATAAATGATGCCATGAAGCATTCCAACGTCAGAATTATTGGATTCCCTGAAGGGGAGGAGAAAGAAAGAAGTCTAGAAGATATCGTGGAACAAGTCCTTCATGAAAATTTTCCGAATCTCGCGAATGAAACCAAAGTTCATGTACTAGAGGCTGAACGGTCTCCACCCAAGATTATACATTCCAAAAAAACATCACGACACCTGATAGTCAAATTGAGGAATTATAATTGTAGGTATAATCTCTTGAAAGCCGCCAGGGCAAAGAGGCTCCTTACTTACAGAGGGAAGCCCATCAGAATAATGTCAGACCTGTCCACAGAGACCTGGCAAGCCAGAAGAGGCTACCAAGATGTATTCAGGGCACTAAATGAGAAGAACATGCAGCCAAGAATACTTTATCCAGCAAGACTGACATTCAAAATGGATGGAGAGATAAAGAGTTTCCCAGACCGGCAAGGCTTAAAAGACTATGCAACCACCAATCCGACACTGCAGGAAATATTAAGCGGGGTTCTATAAAAGAGGAAAAAATCCCAGGAATAGCATTGAACAGAAATATAGAGACAGTCTATAGAAAGAAAGACTTCAAAGGTAACTCGATGTCAATAAAAATGTATCTATTAATATTCACTCTCAATGTGAATGGCGTAAATGCACCCATAAAACAGCACAGGGTTGCAGATTGGATAAAACGACAGGACCCAGGGCGCCTGGGTGGCTCAGTGGGTTAAGCCGCTGCCTTCGGCTCAGGTCATTATCACCGGGTTGCAGATAGGATAAAACGACAGGACCCATCCATATGTTGTCTACAAGAGACCCATTTTGAACCTAAAGATACATGCAGACTGAAAGTGAAGGGGTGGAGAAGCATCTTTCATGCCAAAGGGACTCAAAAGAAGGCTGGGGTAGCGATTCTCATATCACATAAATTAGACTTCAAACTAAAGACTGTAGTCAGATACAGAAGGACACTACATAATCCTTAAAGGGACTATCCACCAAGATGATCTAACCATTGTAAATATCTAGGCTCCCAATATGGGAGCAGCCAATTACTCAAGAAAACTGTTAATCAAGATAAAGAGTCATATTGATATGAATACACTAATCGTAGGAGATCTTAACACGTCTCTTTCAGAATTAGACAGATCATGGAAGCAGAAAATCAATAAAGAAACAAAAGCATTGGGGGGGACAAGATGTCGGGGTAGTAGGAAGAGGCGTCTTTTCAGCTAGTACCCCAAAGTGAGCTGATTACCTACCAAAGAACTCAGATCACCAATGAAATCAGCCTGAGATCAGAATTATAAACGTCTGGATCTCTACAGGGGCAGAAGACGACAGTGAGCATGTAAAGCGGAATGGGAACGCAGACTGATATCGGAAGATAAACAAAAGGGGGAGGGAGCCACCAGTGGCGACTGGTGGGAAAGTAATACCCCAATACGAGCGAGAGTGCCCTGCGTCTGGGGACCAGCATTAACTTGGAGACTGGTTGAAAGCACTCCAAAAGAGCAAAGGATTGCAGGGGGAAATTGTGGGAATCGGAGCAGCTAGGAACAGGGGCTTAATTCCACGGTCCCAGACGGCCTCCCTGGCGGGGAGGCAGAGAGTGCGGCAGAGAAAACAGCTCCTGGTCCCTAAGCTGCCAGCGCGCCCCAGAGCGCGTGGGTTCCGGGTCCTGTGAGGAGATGGGAGCCTTGCCAGTCTGCAGAACGCGTGCTAGCCCTACCACAAAGCTTGAGATTCACGCACACGTCCCTCGAGCTCCCCTGTGTTACTGAGGCCCGGCCGGCACTCCTTGAGCCGTGCCATTGTTTCAAAGCCTAAGCCATGCGTGCGCGATTCTCTTCCCCGGACAGAGGCACGCAAAAGCCTAGCCAGGGGCTTAGGGACCAGTGCCCCGTTCATAGTGCCCCAGACGCGCGCCCGACCCACAGCCACCTCTGAAAAGAGGTGCGCGCAAGCCGGGCACTCCCAGCCCGGGCCGGCGACAGAATTTCAGTGTGCGATCGCTGCTTGGAACCTCTGTGGAGGTCGGAGCTCCCAGACAGCTGCCACTGCCTTGGCTTTGGGGACGAGCAAAAGATCCTGTGCCCCCAGGGTCTGCAACTTGGAACCTGCGATGCCAGTGGCCAAGGGGGAATTTATTCAGCTTCTGCACCCAGACTGAGGCTTCTATATGAGATGGAGATCAGAGTGCGGTTTGATTTTTCTAATACTACAAAAACCATCAAAGGCGGTCAAGGTGAGAGCGAAAAAAGTGAACATGCAAAAAAAAACCAGAGAACAAAAGCCTGAAAAATACAGTTTCCCCAGAGCCCACACCCTTGAGGTGGGCGGGGTGACTCAACTCAGGAAACATCATTGACTGACAACCCACATTGCAGGCCCCTCCCCCAGAAAAAAAACCAAGAAAGAAAAAAAAAAAGGAATACAAGAGAACCACCACTACTTCATAGGAAAACTTGTATTATAAACTCGTTTCCACTATTCCGGTGTGTGTGTGTATATATATATATATATATATATATATATATATATATATATATATTTTTTTTAAACATAGGTAGTTTTTTTAACTTATTTACCATCACTCCGAGCTGTACAGACAATCAAATTGCATAATACCTTCCTAACCTGAACTTTTTTATACATAGACCTATGTTTTTCTTTTGCATTTTTATTTTTTGAATTACTTTATTTAAATTTTTAGTTTAGTTTAGTCTAGTATATACCTTTTTATTTTTATCCTCTAATATTCATATAGAGTTAACATCAAAGTAATCCCATTTCCCCAATCAATACTACCCCTATAGGTAAACAAATTTTTAATCCCCTTTATCTTAGGAAAGTTGAGTACTTTAACAAAGATATCAAGATATCCAGGAAGAATCAAAACAACCTTCCTCGCACAAACTGAGAATTTATAGGAAGCCTCCCATCTTCTTCCACCAGTGTTTCTGTGTTTTTTGTGTTTGTTCTGATAGCATATAAATTTTAAACTTGTGGTTCTTTTTGACGAGGTTCTTTCTTTATTTGCATATATATATATTTTTCTTTCTCTTGCCATGTAATTGTATCAACTTTTTATCTCTTTTTTTTTTCTACTTCATAAATCTTACCTAGGGGCCCATCTGGGCTGAACCTTCACTTTCATCTTCACTTTCTTTCCTGTCTCTCTCTCTCTTTTTTTTCTTTTTCTTTTTCTTTTTCTGCTTTTCCTTTTGCTTTTCTTTTGTCTCTCGTTTGGGTGGGGAATCATGATTACTCAGAAGTGTTCCAGGGTGCACATTGACTGCACCAGAGTTGACACATCCAGCTATATCTGTTCAGTCTTCTCCCACCAAAATGACTAGGAGGAGGAATGCCCAACAGATGAAAAAATAGAGGATGACCTTCTGCAACAGAGCTAATGGCTATCAACATAGATAATATGTCAGAAAGAGAATTCAGGCTAACAATTTTCCAGGCAATAGCTAGGTTGGAGAAACCATGGATGACCAAACAGAATTGATTAGGGCTGAACTGAAAGCGACCAGACAGGATGTTCACAATGTTAGGGCGAAGCTTAAAGCTACCAGGGAGGAGGTCCACAATGCTCTCAATTAGTTCCAATCTAATCTAAACACTCTCAAAGCTAGGGTAACTGAGACAGAAGATAGAATTAGTGACCTGGAAGACAAACAGATAGAGAGAAAGGATCAGGAGGAAGCCTGGAACAAACAGCTTATTTCCCACGAAAGCAGAATCAGGGAAATAAATGATGCCATGAAGCGTTCCAATGTCAGAATTATTGGAATCCCTTAAGGGGAGGAGAAAGAAAGAAGTCTAGAAGATATCGTGGAACAAGTCCTTCATGAAAAATTTCCGAATCTCGTGAATGAAACCAGCGTTCATGTACTAAGGCTGAACGGTCTCCACACAAGATTATACATTCCAAAAAAAACATCAAGGCACCTGATAGTCAAATTGAGGAATTATAATTGTAGGTATAATCTCTTGAAAGCCGCCAGGGCAAAGAGGTTCCTTACTTACAGAGGGAAGCCCATCAGAATAATGTCAGACCTGTCCACAGAGACCTGGCAAGCCAGAAGAGGCTACCAAGATGTATTCAGGGCACTAAATGAGAAGAACATGCAGCCAAGAATACTTTATCCAGCAAGACTGGCATTCAAAATGGATGGAGAGATAAAGAGTTTCCAAGACCGGCAAGGCTTAAAAGACTATGCAACCTCCAAGCCGACACTGCAGGAAATATTAAGCGGGGTTCTATAAAAGAGGAAAAATCCCAAGAATAGCATTGAACATAAATATAGAGACAGTCTACAGAAAGAAAGACTTCAAAGGTAACTCGATGTCAATAAAAACATATCTATCAATAATCACTCTCAATGTGAATGGCCTAAATGCACCCATAAAACGGCACAGGGTTGCAGAGAGGATAAAACGACAGGACCCATCCATGTGTTGTCTACAAGAGACCCATTTTGAACCTAAAGATACATGCAGACTGAAAGTGAAGGGGTGGAGAAGCATCTTTCATGCCAAAGGGACTCAAAAGAAGGCTGGGGTAGCGATTCTCATATCACATAAATTAGACTTCAAACTAAAGACTGTAGTCAGAGATACAGAAGGACACTACATAATCCTTAAAGGGACTATCCACCAAGATGATCTAACCATTGTAAATATCTATGCTCCCAATATGGGAGCAGCCAATTACTTAAGAAAACTGTTAATCAAGATAAAGAGTCATATTGATATGAAAACACTGATCATAGGGGATCTTAAAATGCCTCTTTCAGAATTAGACAGATTTTCAAAGCAGAAAATCAATAAAGAAACAAGAGCATCGAATGACACATTGGACCAGATGGACCTCATAGATATATACAGAACATTCCACCCTAAAACAATAGAATACTCATTCTTCTCAAGTGCACACGAACCTTCTCCAGAATAGACCACATACTGGGTCACAAATCAGGACTCAACCGATACCAAAAGACTGAGATGATTCCCTGCATATTCTCAGATCACAATGCTTTGAAACTGGAGCTCAATCACAAGGAAAAGTTCTGAAGGAACTCAAATACCTGGAAGCTAAAGACAACCTTGCTTAAGAATGCTTGGATCAACCAGGAGATCAAAGAAGAACTGAAACAATTCATGGAAACCAATGAGAATGAAGACACTTTTGTCCAAAACCTATGGGATACAGCAAAGGCAGTCCTAAGGGGAAAATATATAGCCATCCAAGCCTCGCTCAAAAAAATTGAAAAATCCAGAACACACCAGCTGTCTCTACACCTTAAAGAACTGGATGATCAACAGCAAATCAAACCAACTCCACACATAAGGAGGGAAATCTTCAAGATTAGTGCTGAGATCAATGAGGGAGAAACCAAAGATACAGTAGAACGTATCAATGAAACTAGAAGCAGGTTTTTTGAAAGAATCAATAAGATCGATAAGCCACTGGCTACTCTAATCCAAAGAAAAGAGAGAATGCCTAAATTCATAAAGTTATGAAGGAAAAGGGAGAGATCACAACTAACACCAAGGAAGTGGAAACAATCATCAGAAGTTATTATGAACAGTTATATGCCAATAAGCATAGAAACCTAGATGAAATGGATGCATTCCTGGAAAAATATAAACTACCAAAATTGAGCCAGGAAGAAATCGACAGCCTGAATAGACCGATATCTAATAATGAGATTGAATCAGTGATCAAAAACCTCCCAAAAAACAAGAGCCTAGGACCTGACGGAAATCCTGGGGAATTCTACCAAACCTTCCAAGAAGAAATAACACCTATTCTCCTGAAGCTGTTTCAAAAAATTGAAGCAGAAGGAAAACTTCCAGACTCTTTCTATGAAGCCAGCATTACCCTGATCCCCAAACCAGGGAAGGACCCTACCAAAATGGAGAATTTCAGACCAATATCACTGATGAATATGGATGCTAAGATTCTCAACAAGATCCTAGCAAGCAGGATCCAACAGCACATTAAAAAGATTATCCAAAATGATTATGTGGGATTCATCCCTGGTCTACAAGGATGGTTCAACATTCGCAAATCAAACAATGTGATACAACAAATTAATATAAGAAGACAGAAGAACCACATGGTCCTCTCAATTGATGCAGAAAAAGCATTTGACTAAATCCAGCATCCATTCCTGATTAACACTCTTCAAAGTATAGGGATAGAGGGAACATTCCTGAACCTCATCAAATCTATCTATGAAAGACCCACAGCAAATATCATCCTCAATGGGAAAAAGCTTGCAGCCTTCCCATTGACATCAGGAACAAGACAAGGATGCCCACTTTCACCACTCTTGTTCAACATAGTATTAGAAATCCTAGCAACAGCAATCAGACAACAGTGAGAAATAAAAGGTTTCCAAATTGGTAATGAAGAAGTCAAACTATCTCTCTTCGCAGATGACATGATTCTGTATATGGAAAACCCAAAAGACTCCACCCCCAAACTACTAGAACTCATACAGCAATTCAGCAACGTGGCAGGATACAAAGTCAATGTGCAGAAATCAGTGGCTTTCTTATACCCTAACAATGAAAATACAGAAAGGGAAATTAGAGAATCGATTCCATTTACTATAGCACCAAGAACCATAAGATACCTGGTAATAAACCTAACTAATGAGGTAAAGGATCTGTACTTGTGGAACTACAGTACACCCATGAAAGAAATTGAAGAAGACACAAATAGATGGAAGACCATCCCATGCTCTTGGATCGGAAGAATAAACATTGTTAAAATGTCTACACTGCCTACAGCAATCTATACTTTTAATGCCATTCCGATCAAAATTCCACCGGCATTCTTCAAAGAGCTGGAGCAAATAATCCTAAAATTTGTATGGAATCAGAAGAGACCCCGAATCGCTAAGGAAATGTTGAAAGACAAAAATAAAGCTGGCGGCATCACCTTAACTGATTTCAAGCTTTATTTCAAAGCTGTGATCACCAAGACAGCATCATTCTTGCATAAAAACAGACACATAGACCAGTGGAACAGAGTAGAGAGCCCAGATATGGACCCTCAAATCTATGGTCAATTAATGTTTGACAAAACAGGAAAAAATATACAGTGGAAAAAAGACAGTCTCTTCAATAAATGGTGCTGGGAAAACAGGACAGCTGTATGTAGAAGAATGAAACTCGACCATTCTCTTACACCGTACACAAAGATCAACTCAAAATGGATAAAAGCCCTCAACGTGAGACAGGAATCCTTCAGAATCCTAGAGGAGAACATAGGCAGTAATCTCTTTGATATCAGCCACAGCAACTTCTTTCAAGATACGTCTCCAAAGGCAAAAGAAACAAAAGCAAAAATAAACTTCTGGGACTTCATTAAAATCAAAAGCTTCTGCACAGCAAAGGAAACAGTCAAAAAAACAAAGAGGCAACCCACGGAATGGGAGAAGATATTTGCAAATGACAGTTCAGACAAAAGGTTGATATCCAGGATCTATAATGAACTCCTCAAACTCAACCCACACGAAACAGACAAACACATCAAAAAATGGGCAGAGGATATGAACAGACTCTTCTCCAGTCAAGACATACAAATGGCTATCAGACACATGAAAAAATGCTCAGCATCATTAGCCCTCAAGGAGATTCAAATTAAAACCACATTGAGATATCAACTTACACCTGTAGAATGGCCAAAATTAACAAAACAGGAAACTACATGTGTTGGAGAGTATGTGGAGAAAGCGGAACCCTCTTCCACTGTTGGTGGGAATGCAAGTTGGTGCAGCCTCTTCGGAGAACAGTGTGGAGATTCCTCAAGAAATTAAAAATAGAGCTTCCCTACGACCCTGCAATTGCACTCCTGGGTATTTACCCCAAAGACACAGATGTCGTGAAAAGAAGGGCCATCTGTACCCCCATGTTTATAGCAGCAATGGACACAGTCGCCAAACTATGGAAAGAGCCCTTCAATGGATGAATGGATACGGAAGATGTGGTCCATATACACTATGGAGTAATATGCCTCCATCAGAAAGGATGAATATCCAACTTTTGTAGCAACATGAACGGGAGTGGAAGAGATTATGCTGAGTGAAATAAGTCAAGCAGAGAGAGTCAATTATCGTATGGTTTCACTTATTTGTGGAGCATAACAAATAGCATGGAGGACAAGGGGCGTTAGAGAGGAGTAGGGAATTTGGGTAAATTGGAAGGGGAGGTGAACCATGAGACTATGGACTTTGAAAAACAGTCTGAGGGGTTTGAAGTGGTGGGGGGTGGGAGATTGTGGTACCAGGTGCAGGGTATTATAGAGGGCAGGGCTTACAGGGAGCACTGGGAGTGGTGAAAAAATCATGAATAATGTTTTTCTGAAAATAAATAAATTGAAAAAAAAAAAGAAAGAAAGAAAGTGCGGATGACCACTGGTCGTGAACATGCAATATGTGTTTGGGATGCGTAAGCGCCATAGCCTGCAATTTATTCACAGAACCTAAAGAGCCCATAGTCAGTCCGTGTTCTATCTTCATTCCTCAAAGGAGAAGACACTGCTAAGAATGAGCATGCACCTGAAGAAGGATCCCTGAACAGAAACTTTCCTAAGAATCACCTGTCAGGGTCCTGAATGAGACACTTCATGATTGCTACGCAGAACGGTCCCACAGTGTCCAAGATAGCACAGACGCATCCCTGTCATGAGAACGTACCGAAGCACCATGCCCTCGTACATTTGCAGTGTTTTGAGACGAGGTAGACACTGTGGAAGATCACGGGTGTTGAATTTACAGTATGTGACCTAGAGGACTAAGTGTCTTACCCTGTCCTTCACACACAGGCTGAAACCTTCCCGCTGTCTGTCCTTGTTCTATCTTCATTCCTCCACTGGAAAGACATTGTGAGAAGTGAGATTCCGCCTGAAGGAGTTTCCCTTAAACAGAACTTGCTATAGTCCAATGGATTGACATACGATCTGTAGACCTATGTGTGCCTACTAAAGTAAGCACAGAGTCAGTCCCAAGACCTTCCTTCGTTGACAGACTGCAACGATTGCAACACTGCAACGATTCTCTCCTAAAGCACACTTCCCTGACAATGTTGGAAGCGTTTTTGCCACAGAAAGAAAGTACGGATGACCACTGGTCGTGAACATGCAATATGTGTTTGGGATGCGTAAGCGACATAGCCTGCATTTACTCACAGTACCTAATGGGCCCTTTGTCCGTGCGTGTTCTATCTTCATTCCTCAAAGGAGAAGACACTGTTATGAAGGAGTACGCACCTGAAGTAGGATTCCTGAATAGATACCTTCTCAAGAATCATCTCTCAGGATCTAGCATGAGACATTTCATGGTTGCTATATAGAGAAGTCCCACAGTTTCCAACTTAGCACAGAATCATCCCTGTCAGGAGAATGTACTGTATCAGAGGTGCCTCGTATATTTGAATTGTTCTGAGTTTAGGAAGACACTGTGGAACATCACAGGTGTTGAACTTCCAGTATGTGTCCTAGAGGCCTAAGTGGCTTTCCCTTTCCTTTTTCACAGGATGCCAACTTCCCGCTGTCCGTCCTTATTCTATCTTCTTTCCTCCACTGGAAAGACACTGTGAGAAGTGAGATTCCGCCTGTAGGGATTTCCCTTAAACAGAACTTGCTATAGTCCAACAAATAGACGTACGAGACTGTAGCCCTATGTGTGCCTATTGCAGTTACCACAGAGTCACTCCCATGAGCTACCATCCTTTACAGACGCAACACTGCAGCAAACTTTCCTAAAGCACACATCCCTCTCAATGATGGAAGTGTTTTTGCCACAGAAAGAAAGTGCAGATGACCACTGTTAGTGAACATCCAATATGTGTTTGGGATGCGTAAGCGCCATAGCCTGCACTTTACTCACATTACCTAATATGCCCATTGTCCGTCCATGTTCTATCCTCATTCCTCAAAGGAGAAGACAGTGTTATGAATGAGCACGCACCTGAAGTAGGATCCCTGAACAGATACCTTCCTAAGAATCACCTGCCAGGGTTTGGGATGAGACACTTAATGATTGCTAAGTAGAGAAGTTCCACAATTTCCACCTTAGCCCAGACTCATCCCTGATTGGAGAATGTACTGTATCAGAGTTCCCTCATACATTTGAAGTGTTCTGAGTCGAGGAAGACACTGTGGAACATCACAGGTGTTGAATTTCCAGTATGTGTCATAGAGTGCTAGTGATGTACACTGTCCTTCACTCACAGGATGCAACCTTCAAGCTGGCCGTCGTTGTTCAATCTTCTTTCCGCCACTAGAAAGACACTGTGAGAAGTGAGATTCCGCCTGAAGTAGTTTCCCTTAAACAGAAGTTGCTATAGTCCAACGGATAGACGTCCGAGACTAGAGCCCTATGTTTGCCTATTCAAGTTACCACAGAGTGAGTCCCAAGAGCTTCCTTCTTTGACAGTCGTAACACTGCAATGAATCCCTCCTAAAGCACACATCCCTCACAAGGATGGAAGCGTTTATGCCACAGAAAGGAAGTGCGGATGACCACTGGTCAGGAACATCCAATATGTGTTTGGGATGCATAAGCGCCATAGCCTGAACTTTACTCACAGTACCTAATGTGCCCATTTTCCGTCCGTGTTCTATCTTCATTCCTCAAAGGAGAAGACAATGTTATGAATTAGCACCCACCTGAAGAGGATCCCTGAACAGATAACGTCCTAAGTATCACATGTCAGTGTCTGGTATTAGACACTTCATAATTGATATACAGAGAAGGTCCACAGTTTGAACATAGCACAGACTCATCCCATAGTGAGAATGTACTGTATAAGAGTTCGCTCGTACATTTGAAGTGTTTTAAGTCGAGGAAGACATTGTGGAACGTCACAGGTATTGAACTTCGTGTATGTGTCATAGATGCCTAAGTGCCTTACCCTGTCCTTCACTCACAGGTTGTAAACTTCCCTATGTCCGTCCTTGTTCTATCTTCTTTCATCCACTGGAAAGACACTGTGAGAAGTGAGTATACTCCTGAAGGATTTTCCCTTAAACAGAACTTGCTATAGTCCAACGGATAGACGTACGAAACTGTAGCCCTATGTGCGCCAATTGCAGTAATCACAGAGTCAGTCCCAAGAGTTTCATTCTTTGACAGATGCAACACTGCAACGATTCTCTTCTAAAGCACACTTACCTCACATTGATGGAAGCGTTTTTGCCACAGAAAGAAAGTGCAGATGACCAATGGTCATGAACATCCAATATGTGTTTGGGATGCGTAATGCCATAGCCTGCACTTTACTCACAGTACCTAATGTGCCCATTGTCAGTCCGTGTTCTAACTTCACTCCTCAAAGGAGAAGACACTGGTATGAATGAGCATACAGCTGAAGTAGGATCCCTGAATAGAAACCTTCCTAAGAATCAGCTGTCAGGTTCTGGTATGAGACACTTCATGATTGCTAACATAGAAGGCCCACAGTTTCCAACATAGCACAGACACATCCCTGTTGGGAGAATGTACTGTATCAGAGTTTCCTCATACATTTATAGTGATCTGAATCGAGGTGGACACTGTGAATCATCACAGGAGTTGAACTTCGAGTATGTGTCATAGTGGCCTAAGTGCCTTACCCTATCCTTCACTCACAGGATGCAAACTTCCCGCTGTATGTCCTTGTTCTATCTTCTTTCCTCCACTGGAAAGAGACTGTGAGAAATGAGATTCCTCCCGTAGGAGTTTACCTTAAACAGAACTTGCTATAGACCAACGGATAGACGTCCGCGACTGGAGCCCTGTGTGCGCCTATAGTAGTTACCACAGAGTCAGTCCCAAGAGCTTCCTTCTTTGACAGACGCAAACTTCAACGAATCCCTTCTAAAGCCCTCTTCCCTCACAATGTTGGAAGAGTTTTTGCCACAAAAAGAAAGTGCAGATGACCACTGGTCGTGAACATCCAAATAGTGTTTGGGATGCCTAAGCAAAATAGGTTGCAATTTACTCACAGAACCTAATGAGCCCATTGTCCATCTGTGTTCTATCTTCATTCCTCAAAGGAGAAGACACTGTTATGAATGAGCACGCACCTGAAGTAGATCCCTGAACATATACCGTCCTAGAATCACCTGTCAGGGTCTGGTATGAGACACTTCATGATTGCAATACAGAGAAGGTCCACAGTTGCCAACTTAGCACAGACTCATCCCTGTCGTGAGAATGTACAGTACCACAGTTCCCTCGCACATTTGAAGTATTCTGAGTCGAGGTAGAAACTGTGGAACATCACAGGTGTTGAACTTCTGGTATGAGTCATAGATGCCTAAGTGCCTTACCCTGTCCTTAAATCACGGATTGCAACATTCCTGCTCTCCGTCCTTGTTCTATCTTCTTTCCTTCACTTGAAAGACACTGTGAAATTTGAGATTCCTTCTGAAGGAGTTTCCCTTAATCAGAACGTGCTATAGTCCAACACAGAGATGTCCAAGTGTGGAGCCCTATGTGCGCCTATTACACTTACCACAGAGTCAATCCCAAGAGCCTCCTTCTTTTACACACGCAACACTGCAACGAATCCATCCTAAAGCACACTTCCCTCACTATGATGGAAGCGTTTTTGCCACAGAAAGAAAGTGCGGATGACCACGAGTTGTGAACATCAAATATGTGTTTGGAATGCTTAAGCGCCATAGGCCGAACTCTACTCACAGTACCTAAAGTGCCCATAGTCCGTCCGTGTTCTATCTTCATTTCTCAAAGGAGAAGACACTGTTAAGAATGAGCAGGCACCTGACGTAGGATACCTGAACAGATAACTTCCTAAGAATCACCTGTCAGGATCTGGTATGAGACAATGATTGCTATACTGAGAAGGCACACATTTTCCAATCTAGCAGAGACTCATCCCTGTCGTGAAAACGTTCTGTATCCGAGTTCCCTCGTACATTTGAAGTGCTATGTGTTGAGGTAGACACTGTGGAACATCACAGATGTTGAACTTTGAGTATGTGTCATATAGGCCTAAGTGCCTTACCCTGTCCTTCACTCACTGGATGCAAACTTCCCGCTGTCGGTCCTTGTTCTATCTTCTTTCCTCTACTGGAAATTAACTGTGAGAAGTGTGATTCCTCCTTAAGTAGTTTCCCTTAAACAGAAGTTGCTATAGTCCAACGGATAGACGTAAGAACCTGTAGCCCTATGTGCACCATTGCAGTTATCAGAGAGTCAGTCCCAAGAGCTTCCTTCTTTTTATAGGCAACACTGCAATGATTCTCTCCTAAAGCACTCTTCCCTCACAATGTTGGAAGCGTTTTTGCTACAGACAGAAAGTTCAGATGACCACTGGTCGTGAAAATACAAATAGTGTTTTGGATGCCTAAGCACCATAGCCTGCACTTTACTCACAGTACCTAATGTGCCCATTGTCCGTCCGTGTTCTATCTTCATTCCTCAAAGGGAAGACACTGTTATGAATGAGCACACACCTGAAGTAAGATCCTTGAACAGATACCGTCCTAAGAATAACCTGTCAGAGTCTCGTATGAGACACTTCATGATTGCTATACCGAGAAAGTTTACAGTTTCCAACTTAGCACAGACTCATCCCTGTCGTGAGAATGTACAGTATCAGAGTTCCCTCGTACATTTGAAGTGTTCTGAGTCGAGGTAGACACAGTGGAACATCACAGGTGTTGAACTTCCAGTATGTATCATAGAGGCCTAAGTGCCTTACTCTGTATTCAATCACAGGATGCAACCTTCCCTCTCTCCGTCCTTGTTCTAATTTCCTTCCTCCACTGGAAAGACACTGAGAGTAGTGAAATTCCACCTGAAGGAGTTTCCCTTAAACAGTACTTGCTATAGTCCAAGGGATTGACGTCAAAGCCTAGAGCCCTATGTGCGCCTATTGCAGTTACCACAGAGTCAGTCAAAGAGCTTCCTTCTTTGACAGACACAACACTGCAATGATCCCTCCTAAACCACACTTCCCTCACAATGATGGAAGCATTTTTGCCACAGAAAGAAGTGCGGATACCACTGGTCGGGAACATCCAATATGTGCTTGGAATGCGTAAACACCCTAGCCTGCACTTTACTCGCATTACCTAATGTGCCCATTGTCCGTCCGTATTCTATCTTCATTCCTCAAAGGATAAGACACTGTTAAGAATGAGCAGGCATCTGAAGTCGGATCCCTGAACAGATACCTTCCTAAGAATCACCTCTCAGAGTCTGGTATGAGACACTGCATGATTAATATATAGAGAAGTCCCACAGTTTCCAACTTAGCACAGAATCATCCCTGTCAGCAAAATGTACTGTATCAGAGTTCCCTCGAACATTTGAAGTATTCGGAGTCGAGAAAACACTGTGGAACACCACAGGTGTTGAACTTCGAGTATGTGTCATAGAGTGCTACGTGCATTACCCTGTCCTTCACTCACAGGGCAACCTTCCCGCTATCCGTCCCTGTTCTTTCTTCATTCCTCCACTGGAAAGACACTGTGAGCAGTGAGATTCTGCCTGAATGAGTTTCCCTTAAACAGAACTTGCTATAGTCCAACGGATAGACGTACGAGACTGTAGCCCTATGTGCGCCAATTGCAGTTATCACAGAGTCAGTCCCAAGAGGTTCCTTCTTTGACAGACGCAACATTGCAATGATTCTCTCCTAAAGCACACTTCTCTCACAATGTTGGAAGCGTTTTTGCCACAGAAAGAACGTGCAGATGACCACTGGTCGTGAACATCCAATATGTGTTTGGGATGCATAAGCGCCATAGCCTGCACTTTACTCACAGTAACTAATGTGCCCATTGTCCGTCCGTGTTCTCTCTTCATTCCTCTAAGGAGAAGACTCCGTTTTGCATGAGCACGCACCTGAAGTAGGATCCCTGAAAAGATACCTTCCTAAGAATCACCTGTCAGGGTCTGGTATGAGACATTTCATGATTGCTATACAGAGAAGGCCCACAGTTTCCAACTTAGCACAGACTCATCCCTATCATGAGAATGTAGCAAATCAGAGTTCCCTCGTACATTTGAAGTGTTCTGAGTCGAGGTAGACACTGTGAAACGTCAAAGGTGTTGAACTTCGAGTATGTGTCATAGAGGCCTAATTGCCTTACCCTGTCCTTCACTCACAGGATGCAACCTTCCCGCTGTCCGTCCTTGTTCTATCTCCTTTCCTCCACTGGAATGAAACTGTGAGAAGTGAGATTCCTACTGTAGGAGTTTACATTAACCAGAACTTGATACAGTCCAAATAGACGCCCGAGACTGGTGCCCTTTGTGCGCCTATTGCAGTTACCACAGAATCAGTCCAAAGAGCTTCCTTCTTTGACAGTCGCAATACTTCAACGAATCCCTCCTACAGCACACATCCCTCACAATGTTGGAAGCGTTTTTGACAAAGAAAGAATGTGCGGTTGACCACTGGTCGGGAACATCCAATATGTGTTTGGGATGCATAAGCGCCATAGACTGCACTTTACTCACAGTACATGATGTGCCCATTGTCCGTCCGTGTTCTATCTTCATTATTCAAAAGAGAAGACACTCTTATGAATTAGTATGCACCTGAAGTAGGTTTGCATATCAGAAACTTACCTAGGAAGCACCTGTCAGGGTCCTATATGAGACACTTCATGATTCCTACTAAGACAGGTCCCACAGATTCCAACTTAGCACAGTCTCATTCTTGTCGTGAGAACGTACTGTTGCCGAGTTCCCTCGTACATTAGAAGTGTTTTGAATTGAGGTAGACACTGTGGAACATCACAGGTGTTGAACTTCCCATATGTGTCATAGAGTGCTTTGTACATTACCCGCTCATTCACTCACAGGATGCAACTTTCCCTCTGTCCGTCCTTGTTCTACCTTCTTTCCTCCACATGAAAGACACTGTGAGAAGTGAGATTCCGCCTGAAGGAGTTTACCTTAAACAGAACGTGCTATAATCCAACGGATAGATGTAAGAGACTGTACCCCAATGTGTGGCTATTGCAGTTATCACAGAGTCAGTCCCAAGAGCTGCCTTCTTTGACAGACTCAACAATTCAACGATTCTCTCCTAAAGCATACTTCCCTCACAAGGCTGGAAGCGTTTTTCCACATAAAGTGCGGATGACCACTGGTCGTGAACATCCAAATATAGTTTGGGATGCGTAAGTGCCATAGCCTGTACTTTACTCACAATACCTAATGAGCTCATAGTCCATCCGTGTTCTATCTTCATTCCTCAAAGGAGAATACACTGTTAAGAATGAGTACGCATTGGTGGCTCAGTTGGTTGGACGACTGCCTTCGGCTCGGGTATGATCCCGGAGTCCTGGGATCGAGTCCCGCATCGGACTCCCAGCTGCAAGGGGAGTCTGCTTCTCACTCTGACCTTCTCCTCGCTCATGTTCTCTCTCACTGTCTCTCTCTCAAATAAATAAATAAAATCTTAAAAAAAAATGAGTACGCACCTGAAATAGAATCCCTGAATAGAAACTTTCCTAGGAATTACCTGTCAGGGTCCTGTAGGAGACACTTAATGACTGCTACACAGACCGGTCCCACAGTGTCCAACTTAGCACAGACTCATCCCTGTCGTGGAACGTACTGTAGCAACGTTCCCTCGTACATTTGACGTGTTCTGAGACGAGGTTGACATTGTGGAACGTCACAGATGTTGAACTTCCAGTATGTGTCATAGAGGCCTAAGTGCCTTATACTGTCATCCATTCACAGGATGTAAACTTCCCTCATCCATCCTTCTTCTATCTTCTTTCCCCCACTGGAAAGACACTGTGAGAAGTTAGATTCGCCTGAAGGATTTACCATTAAACAGAACTTGCTATAGTCCAACTGATAGACGTCCTGGCCAGGAGCCCTATGTACGCCTATTGCAGTTACTACAGAGTCAGTACCAAGAGCTTCCTTCTTTGACAGTCGCAACACTGCAACGAAACCCTCCTAAAGCACACATCCCTCACAATGATGGAAGCATTTTTTGCAACAGAATGAAAGTGCGGATTACCACTGGTCGAAAACATTCAATTTGTGTTTGGGATGCAGGAACGCCATGGCCAGCACTTTAATCCTGGTACCTAATGTGCCCATTCCATCCATGTTAAATCTTCATTCCTCAAAGGAGAAAACACTGTTATGAATGAATAGGCACCTGAAGTAGGATCCCTGAACAGATACCATCCTAAGAATCACCTGTCAGGTTCTGGTATGAGACACTTTATGATTGCTATACAGAGAAGTCCCACAGTTTCCAAGTTAGCACAGACTCATCCCTGTCGTGAGAATGTACTGTATCAGAGTTCCCTCGTACATTTGAAGTGTTCTGAGTCGAGGTAGACACTATGAAACATCACAGGTGGTGAACTTCGAGTATGTGTCAGAGAGGCCTAAGTGCCTTACACTGTCCTTCACTCACAGGATGCAACTTTCTGCTGTCCGTCCTTGTTCTATCTTCTTTCATCCACTGGAAAGACACTGTGAGAAGATAGATTCCTACTGAAGGAGTTTACTTTAAAAAGAACTTGATATAGTCCTAAACTGACGCCCGAGACTGGTGCCCTATGTTCGCCTATTGCAGTTAACACAGAATCAGTCCCAAGAGCTTCCTTCTTTGACAGTCGGAAATATGCAACGAATCCCTCCTAAAGCACACTTCCCTCACAATGTTGGAAGCGTTTTTGCCACAGAAAGAAAGTGAGGATGACCACTGGTAGTGAACATCCAATATGTGTTTGGGATGCATAAGTGCCATAGCCTGCACTTTACTCACAGTACATAATGTGCCCTTAGTCCGTCCGTGTTCTATCTTCATCCCTCAAAGGAGAAGACTCTGTTATGCATGAGCACGCACCTGAAGTAGGATCCCTGAACAGATACCTTCCTAAGAATCACTTGTCAGGTTCTGGTACGAGACACTTCATGATTGCTCTACAGAGAAGGCCCACAGTTTCTAACTTAGCACAGACTCATCCCTGTCGTGAGAATATACTGATCAGAATGCCCTCGTACATTTGAAGTGTTCTGAGTCGAGGTAGACACTGTGAAACATCACAGTTGTTGATTCGAGTATGTGTCATAGAGGCCTAAGTGCATTACCCTGTCCTTCACTCACAGGATGAAACCTTCCCGCTGTCCGTCCTTTTTCTATCTTCTTTCCTCCACTGGAAAGACACTGTGAGAAGTGAGATTCCTCCTGAAGGAGTTTACCTTAAACAGAACTTGATATAGTCCAACGGATGGACGTCCGCGACTGGTGCCCTAAATGCACCTATTGCAGTTACCACAGAGTCCCTCCCAAGAGCTTCCTTCTTTGACAGACACAACACTGCAATGAATCCCTCCTAAAGCACACTTCCCTCACAGTGTTGGAAGCGTTTTTGACAGAGAAAGAAAGTGCGGATGACCACTGGTCGTGAACATCCAATATGTGTTTGGGACGCATAAGCGCCATAACCTGCACTTCGCTCACAGTACATTATGTGCCTATAGTTTGTCCGAGTTCCATTTTCATTCCTCAAAGGAGAAGATCGTGTTATGCATGAGCACGCACCTGAAGGAGGATCCCTGAACAGATACATTCCTAAGAATCACCTGTCAGGGTCTGGTTTTACACACTTCATGATTGCTATATAGAGAAGTCCCACAGCTTCCAACTTAGCACAGATTCATCCCTGTCTGGAGAATGTACTCTAACAGAGTCGTACATTTGAAGTGTTCTGAGTCGAGGAAGACACTGGAACATCACAGGTGTTGAACTTCGAGTATGTGTCATAGAGTTCTACCTGCATTACGCTGTCCTTCACTCACAGGGCAACCTTCCCGCTCTCTGTCCTTGTTCTTTCTTCTTTCCTCCACTGGAAAGACACTGTGAGAAGTGAGCATCATCCTGAAGGAGTTTCCCTGAAACAGAACTTGCTACAGTCCAACGGATAGACATACCAGCTGGAGCCCTATGTGCGCCTATTGCAGTTATCACAGAGTCAGTCCCAAGAGCTTACTTCTTTGACAGAGGGAACACTGAAACGATTCTCTCCTAAAGCACACTTCCCTCACAATGATGGAAGCGTTTTTCCCACAGAAAGAACGTCAGATAACCACTGGTCGTGAACACCCAATATGTGTTTGGGATGCCGAAGCTCCATAGCCTGCACTTTAATCACAGTACCAAATGTGCCCATTGACCGTCCGTGTTCTATCTTCATTCCTCAAAGGAGACGACAATGTTATGAATGAGCAGGCACATGAAGTAGGTTCCCTGAACAGATACCTTCCTAAGAATCACCTGTCAGGGTCTGGTATGAGACATTTTATGATTGATATACAGAGAAGGCCCACAGTTTCCAACTTAGCACAGACTCGTCTCTGTCTTGACAATGTAGCATATCAGAGTTTCCTCATACATTTGAAGTGTTCTGAGTCGAGGTAGACACTATGAAACATCACAGGTGGTGAACTTCGAGTATGTGTCAGAGAGGCCTAAGTGCCTTACACTGTCCTTCACTCACAGGATGCAACTTTCTGCTGTCCGTCCTTGTTCTACCTTCTTTCGTCCACTGGAAAGACACTGTGAGAAGAGAGATTCCTACTGAAGGAGTTTACTTTAAAAAGAACTTGATGTGGTCCTAAATAGACGCCCGAGACTGGTGCCCTAAGTTCGCCTATTGCAGTTAACACAGAATCAGTCCCAAGAACTTCCTTCTTTGACAGTCGGAAATATGCAATGAATCCCTCCTAAAGCACACTTCCCTCACAATGTTGGAAGCGTTTTTGCCACAGAAAGAAAGTGAGGATGACCACTGGTTGGGAACATCCAATATGTGTTTGGAATGCCAAATCGCCATAGCCTGCACTTTACTCGCAGTACCTAATGAGCCCATAGACCGCCCGTGTTCTATCTTCATTCCTAAAAGGAGAAGACACTGTTATGAATTAGTACGCACCTGAAGTAGGATCGCTGAACCGAAACTTTCCTAGGAATCACTTGTCAGTGTCCTATATGAGACACTTCATGATTGCTACTCAGACAGGTCCCACAGATTCCAACTTTGCAAAGTCTCATTCCTGTCATGAGAACACACTGTTGCAACGTTCCCTCGTACATTATAAGTGTTTTGAATTGAGGCAGACACTGTGGAACATCATAGGTGTTGAACTTCCAGTATGTGTCATAGAGTGCTATGTGCATTACCCTGTCATTCATTCACAGGATGCAACCTTCTCGCTGTCCGTCCTTGTTCTATCTTCTTTCCTCCACAGGAAAGACACTTTGAGAACTGAGATTCCTCCTGAAGGAGTTTAACTTAAACAGAACTTGCTATAGTCCACGGATAGTCGTCCGAGACTGGAGCCCTATTTGCGCCATTTGCAGTTACCACAGAGTCACTCCCAAGAGCTTCATTCTTTGACAGTTGAAAGACTGCAACGAATCCCTCCTAAAGCACACTTCCCTCACAATGTTGGAAGCGTTTTTGACACAGAAAGAAAGTGCGGATGTCCACTGGTCGTGAACATCCAAATAGTGTTTGGGATGCCTAATCGCCATAGCCTGCACATTACTAACAGTACCTAACGTGCCCATTGTCTGTCCATGTTCATTCCTCAAAGGAGAAGACACTGTTATGAATGAGCAGGCACCTGAAGTAGAATCCCTGAACAGATACCTTCCTAAGAATGACCTGCCAGGGTCTGGTATGAGACATTTCATGATTGCTATATAGAAGTCCCTCAGATTCCAACTTAGCACAGACAAATCCCTGACGGGAGAGTGTACTGTATCAGCGTTCCCTCGTATATTTGAAGTGTTCTGAGTCGAGGAAGATACTGTGGAACATCACAGGTGTTGAACTTCCAGTATGTGTCATAAGGGCCTAGTTACTTACCCTGTCCTTCACTCACAGGATGCAACTTCCCCGCTGTCCTACCTTGTTCTATCTTCTTTTCTCCACTGGAAAGACACTGTGAGAAGTGAGATTCCGCCTGAAGTATTTCACCTTAAACAGAACTTGCCATAGTGCAACGGATAGATATCCGAGACCGGAGCCCTAGGTACGCCTATTGCAGTTACCAGGAGTCAGACTCAAGAGCTTCCTTCTTTGACAGTCGCAACACTGCAATGAATCCCTCCAAAAGCACACTTCACTCACAATGATGGAAGCGTTTTTGCCGAAGATAGAAAGTGCGGATGTCCACTGGTCGTGAATATCCAATATGGTTTTGGGATGCGAAAGCGCCATAGCGTGCACTTTATTCACAGTACCTAATGTGTCCATTGTCCGTCATGTTCTTTCTTCATTCGTCAAAGGAGAAGACACTGTTATGAATGAGCAGGCACCTGAAGTAGGATCCCATAACCGATACCTTCCTAGGATTCACCTGTCAGGGTCTGGTATGAGACACTTCATGATTGCTATACCGAGAAGGCCCACCGTTTCCAACTTAGCACAGACTAATCCCTGTCGTGAGAATGTACAGTTTCAGATACTGTGGAACATCACAGGATTTGAACTACAGTATGTGTCATAGAGGCCTAAGTGCCTTACCCTGTCATTCACTCACAGGATGCAACCTTCCTGCTGTCCGTCCTTATTCTATCTTCTTTCCTACACTGAAAAGACACTGTGAGAGTGAGATTCTGCCTGAAGGAGTTTCCCTTAAACAGAACTTGCTATAGTCCAATGGATAGACGTACGAGACTGTAGCCCTTGTGCGCCTATTGAAGTTACCACATAGTCAGTCCCAAGAGCTTCCTTCTTTGACAGACACAACACTGCTATGAAACCCTCCAAAAGCAAACTTCCCTCCCAATGTTGGAAGCGTTTTTGACACAGAAAGAAAGTGCGGAAGACCACTGGTCGGGAAAATCCAGTATGTGTTTGGGATGCTTAAGAGCCATATCCTGCAAATTACTCACATTACCTAATGAGCCCATAGTCCGTCCGTGTTCTATCTTCATTCTTTAAAGATAAGACACTGTTATGAATGAGTACACACCTGAAGTAGGATCCCTGAACAGAAACTTTCCTAAGAATATCCTGTCAGTGTCCTATGTGAGACACTTCATGATTGCTACACAGACAGGACCCACAGATTGCAACTTAGCACAGTCTCATTCGTCGGGAGAATGTACTGCATCAGAGTTCCCTCGTACATTTGAAGTGTTCTGAGACGAGGTAGACACTGTGGAACATCACAGAGGCCTAGTGACTTACCCTGTCCTTCATTCACAGGATGCAAATTTCCCGCTGTCTGTCCTTGTTCTATTTTCTTTCCTCCACCTGAAAGACACTGTGAGTAGTGAGATTCAGCCTGAAGGATTTAACCTTAAACAGAACTTGCTATAGTCCAACGGATAGACGTACCACACTGTAGCCCTATGTGCGCCTATTGCAGTTACCGCAGAGTCAGACCCAAGAGCTTCCTTCTTTGAAAGACGCAACACTGTAACGAATCCCTCCTAAAGCACACACACCTCACAATGTTGGAAGCTTTTTTCCACTAAAAGAAAGTGTGGATGACCACTGGTCGGGAACATCCAATATGTGTTTGGGGATGCGTAAGCGCCAAGCCTGTACTTTACACGCAGTACCTAAAGTGCCCATTGCCAATCCCTGTTCTATCTTAATTACACAAAGGAGAAGACACTGTTAAGATTGAGCACGAACCTGAAGTAGGAACCCTGAACAGATACCTTTCTAAGAATCAACTGTCAGGGTCTGGTATGAGACACTTCATGATTACTATACAGAGAAGACCCACAGTTTCCAACATATCACAGACTCATCCCTGTCCTGAGAATGTACTGTATCAGAGTTCCCTCCTTCATTTGAAGTGTTCTGAGTCGGCGTAGGCACTGTGGAACATCACAGGTGTTGAACTTCCAGTATGTGTCATAGATGCCCAAGTGACTTACCCTGTCCTTCACTCACAGGATGCAACCTTCCCGCTGTCCGTCCTTGTTCTATCTTCTTTCTTTCACTGGAAAGACACTGTGAGAAGTGAGATTTCTCCTGAAGGAGTTTTCCTTAAACTGAACGTGCTATAGTCCAACGGATAGACATCCGAGCCTGGAGCCCTATGTGCACCTTTTGCATTTACAACAGAGTCACTCCCAAGAGCTTCCTTCTTTGACAGAGGCAACACTGCAACGAATCCCTCCTAAAGGACAAAACCCCCACAATGATGCAAGCAGTTTTGCCTCAGAAAGAAAGTGCAGATGACCACGGGTCTTGAAGATCCAAATAGTGTTTGGTATGACTAATCGCCATAGCCTGCAATTTACTCACAGTACCTAATGTGCGCATTGTCCTTCCTTGTTCTATCTTCATTCCTCTAAGGAGAAGACACTGTTATGAATGAGCACGCACCTGAAGTATGATCCTTGAACAGAAAACTTCCTAAGAATCAGGTGTCACGGTCCTGTATGAGATACTTCATGATTTCTACACAGATGGACCCACAGTGTCCAACATAGCACAGACGTATCCCTGTCGTGAGAATGTACTGTAGCACCGTTCACTCGTACATTTGACGTGTTCTGAGACGAGTTCGACACTGTGGAACATCAGAGGTGTTGAACTACTGTATGTGTCATAGACGCCTAAGTCCTTACACTATCATTCACTCAGAGCATTCAATCTTCTTTCTGTCCCTCCTTGTTCTATCTTCTTTCCTCCACTGGAAAGGCACTGTGAGAAGTGATATTCCGCCTGAAGGATTTAACCTTAAAAAGAACTTGCTATAGTCCAATGGATAGAAGTACGAGACAGCAGCCCTAGTTCGCCTATTGCAATTACCACAGAGTTAGCATCAAGAGCTTCCTTCTTTGACACTCAAAACACTGCAAGGAATCCATCCTAAAGCACACTTCCCTCCCAATGTTGGAATCGTTCTTTGCACAGAAAGGTAGTGCGGATGACCAGTGGTCGTGAACGTGCAATATGTGTTTGGGATGTGTAAGCACCATAGACTGCACTTTACTCACAGTACCTAATGTGCCCATAGTCCGTCCGTATTCTATCTTCATTCCTCAAAGGAGAAGACACTGTTATGAATGAGCATGCACCTGAAGTAGGATCCCTGAACAGATACCTTCCTAAGAATTACCTGTCAGGGTCTGGTATGAGACACTTCATGACTGCAATACAGAGAAGGCCCACAGATTCCAACTTAGGACAGAATCAACCCCGTCTGGAGAATGTACTGTATCAGAGTTCCCTCGTACATTTAAGTGTTCTGAGTCAAGGTAGACACTGTGGAACATCACAGGTGGTGAACTTCGAGTGTGGGTCATAGAGGCCTAAGGGTCTTACCCTGTCCTTCATTCACAGGAAGAAACCTTCCGGCTGTCCTCCCTGTTCTATCGTCTTTCCTCCACTGGAAAGATATTATGAGAAGTGAGATTCTGTATAAAGGAGTTTACCTTAAATAGAATTTGCTATAGTCCAACGGATAGACATCCGAGACTGGAGCCCTATGTGCGCCTATTGCATTTACCACAGAGTCACTCCCATGAGCTTCCTACTTTGACAGACGCAACACTGCAACGAATCCTTCCTAAAGCACACTTCCCTCACAATGTTGGAAGCATTTTTGACACAGAAAGAAAGTGCGGATGACCACTGGTCGGGAACATCCAATATGTGTTTGGGATGTCTAAGCTCCATAGCCTGCACTTTACTCACTGAACCTAATGAGCCCATAGACCGTTCCTGTTCTATCTTCATTCCTCAAAGGAGAAGAAACTGTTATGAATGAGTACGCACCTGAAGTAGGATCCCTGAACAGAAACTTTCCTAAGAATCACCTGTCAGGGTCCTGTATGAGACACTTTATGATTGCTACACAGACAGGTCCGACCACTTCCAACTTAGCACAGTCTCATTCCTGTCATGAGAAAGTACTGTACCACAGTTAAATCGTACATTTGAAGTGTTCTGGGACGAGGTCGACAGTGTGGAACAACACAGGTGTTGAACTTCCAGTATGTGTCTTAGAGTCCAAAGTGCTTACCCTGTCCTTAACTCACAGGATGCAATATTCCCGCTGACCATCCTTATTCTATCTTCTTTCATCCACTGGAAAGGCTCTGTGAGAAGTGATATTCCGCCTGAAGGATTTTCCCTTAACCAGAACTTGCTATAGGCCAACGGATAGACGTCTGAGACTGTAGGCCTATGTGCACCTATTGAAGTAGCCACAGAGTCAGTCCCAGGAGCTTCCTTCTTTGACAGAGGCAACACTGCAATTATTCTCTCCTAAAGCACAGTTCCCCCCCCAATGTTGTAAGTGTTTTTCGCACAGAAAGAAAGTGCGGATGACCAGTGGTCGTGAACATGCAATATGTGTTTGGGATGTGTAAGCGCCATAGCCTGCACTTTACTCACAGTACCTAATGTGCCCATAGTCCGTCCATATTCTATCTTCATTCCTCAAAGGAGAAGACACTGTTATGAATGAGCATGCACCTGAAGTAGGATCCCTGAACAGATACCTTCCTAAGAATTACCTGTCACGGTCTGGTATGAGACTCTTCATGACTGCAATACAGAGAAAGCCCACAGATTCCAACTTAGCACAGAATCATCCCCGTCTGGAGAATGTACTGTATCAGAGTTCCCTCGTACATTTAAGTGTTCTGAGTCAAGGTAGACAGTGTGGAACATCACAGGTGGTGAACTTCGAGTGTGTGTCATAGAGGCCTAAGGGTCTTACCCTGTCCTTCATTCACAGGAAGCAAACTTTCGGCTGTCCTCCCTGTTCTATCTTCTTTCCTCCACTGGAAAGACATTATGAGAAGTGAGATTCCACCTGAAGGAGTTTACCTTAAATAGAATTTGCTATAGTCCAACGGATAGACATCCGAGACTGGAGCCCTATGTGAGCCTATTGCATTTACCACAGAGTCACTCCCAAGAGCTTCCTACTTTGACAGAGGCAACACTGCAATGAATCCCTCCTAAAGCACACTTCCCTCACAAATTGGAAGCATTTTTGACACAGAAAGAAAGTGCGGATGACCACTGGTCGGCAACATCCAATATGTGTTTGGGATGCCTAAGCTCCATAGCCTGCACTTTACTCACTACCTAATGAGCCCATAGACCGTCCGTGTTCTATCTTCTTTCCTCAAAGGAGAAGAAACTGTTATGAATGAGTACGCACCTGAAGTAGGATCCCCGAACAGAAACTTTCCTAAGAATCACCTGTCAGGGTCCTGTATGAGACACTTTATGATTGCTACACAGACAGGTTCACCCTATTCCAATTTAGCACAGTCTCATTCCTGTCCTGAGAACGTACTGTACCACAGTTAACTCGTACATTTGAAGTGTTCTGGGACGAGGTCGACAGTGTGGAACATCACAGGTGTTGAACTTCCAGTATGCGTCTTAGAGTCCAACGTGCATTACCCTGTCCTTCACTCACAGTATGCAACATTCCCGCTGACCGTCCTTGTTCTATCTTCTTTCATCCACTGGAAAGGCACTGTGAGAAGTGATATTCCGCCTGAAGGATTTTCCCTTAACCAGAACTTGCTATAGTCCAACGGATAGACGTCTGAGACTGTAGGCCTATGTGAACCTATTGAAGTCACCACAGAGTCATCCCAGGAGCTTCATTATTTCACAGATGCAACACTGCAATGATTCACTCCTAAAGCACACTTCCCTTCCAATGTTGGAAGCGTTTTTGACACAGAAAAAAAGTGCGGATGACCAGTGGTCGTGAACATGCAATATGTGTTTGGGATGTGTAAGTGCCATAGCCTGCTCTTTACTCACAGTACCTAATGTGCCCATATTCCGTCCGTATTCTATCTTCATTCCTCAAAGGAGAAGACACTGTTATGAATGAGCACGCACCTGAAGTAGGATTCCTGAACAGATACCTTCCTAAGAATTACCTGTCAGGGTCTGGTATGAGACACTTCATGACTGCAATACAGAGAAAGCCCACAGATTCCAACTTAGCACAGAATCATCCCTGTCTGGAGAATGTACTGTAATAGAGTTCCCTCGTACATTTAACTGTTCTGAGTCAAGGAACACACTGTGGAAAGTCACAATGGTGAACATCGAGTGTGTGTCATAGAGGCCTAAGGGTCTTACCCTGTCCTTCAATCACAGGAAGTAACCTTCCGGCTGTCCTCCCTGTTCTATCTTCTTTCCTCCACTGGAAAGATATTATGAGATGTGAGATTCTGCTGAAGGACTTTACCTTAAAAAGAATTTGCAATAGTCCAGCGGATAGACATCCGAGACTGGAGCCCTATGTGCACCTATTGCATTTACCACAGAGTCACTCCCAAGAGCTTCCTACTTTGACAGACGCAACACTGCAACGAATCCCTCCTAAAGCACACTTCCCTCGCAAAATTGGAAGCATTTTTGACACAGAAAGAAAGTGCGGATGACCACTGGTCGGCAACATCCAATATGTGTTTGGGATGCCTAAGCTCCATAGCCTGCAATTTACTCACTGAACCTAATGAGCCCATAGACCGTCCGTGTTCTATCTTCATTCCTCAAAGGAGAAGAAACTGTTATGAATGAGCACGCACCTGAAGTAGGATCCCTGAACAGAAACTTTCCTAAGAATCACCTGTCAGGGTCCTATATGAGACACTTTATGACTGCTACAGAGACAGGTCCGACCAATTCCAACTTAGCACAGTCTCATTCCTGTTGTGAGAACGTACTATGCCACAGTTAACTCGTACATTTGAAGTGTTCTGGGATGAGATCGACAGTGTGGAACATCACAGGTGTTGAACTTCCAGTATGCGTCTTAGAGTCCAACGTGCATTACCCTGTCCTTCACTCACAGGATGCAACATTCCCGCTGTCCGTCCTTGTTCTATCTTCTTTCATCCACTGCAAAGGCACTGTGAGAAGTGATATTCCGCCTGAAGGATTTTCCCTTAACCAGAAATTGCTATAGTCCAACGGATGGACGTCTGAGACTGTAGGCCTATGTGCACCTATTGAAGTAACCACAGAGTCAGTCCCAGGAGCTTCCTTCTTTGACAGATGCAACACTGCAATGATTCTCTCCTAAAGCACACTTCCCTCCCAATGTTGGAGGCGTTTTTTGCAAAGAAAGAAAGTGCGGATGACCAGTGGTCGTGAACATGCAATATGTGTTTGGGATGTGTAAGCGCCATAGCCTGCACTTTACTCACAGTACCTAATGTGCCCATAGTCCGTCCATATTTTATCTTCATTCCTCAAAGGAGAAGACACTGTTATGAATGAGCACGCACCTGAAGTAGGATCCCTGAACAGATACCTTCCTAAGAATTACCTGTCAGGGTCTTGTATGAGACACTTCATGACTGCAATACAGAGAAGGCCCACAGATTCCACCTTAGCACAGAATCATCCCCGTCTGGAGAATGTTCTGCATCAGAGTTCCCTCATACTTTTAAGTGTTCTGAGTCAAGGTAGACACTGTGGAACATCACAGGTGGTGAACCTCGACTGTGTGTCATAGAGGCCTAAGGGTCTTACCCTGTCCTTCAATCACAGGATGCAACCTTCCGGCTGTCCTCCCTGTTCTACCTTTTTCCTCCACTGGAAAGACATTATGAGAAGTGAGATTCCGCCTGAAGGAGTATACCTTAAATAGAATTTGCTATAGTCCAACGGATAGACATCCGAGACTGGAGCCCTATGTGCGCCTATTGCATTTACCACAGAGTCATTCCCAAGAGCTTCCTACTTTGACAGACACAACACTGCAAGGAATCCCTCCTAAAGCACACTTCCCTCACAATGTTGGAAGCATTTTTGACACAGAAAGAAAGTGCGGATGACCACTGGTCGGGAACATCCGATATGTGTTTGGGATGCCTAAGCTCCATAGCCTGCACTTTACTCACTACCTAATGAGCCCATAGACCGTCCCTGTTCTATCTTCATTCCTCAAAGGAGAAGAAACTGTTATGAATGAGTACGCACCTGAAGTAGGATCCCTGAACAGAAACTTTCCTAAGAATCACCTGTCAGGGTCCGGTATGAGACACTTTATGATTGCTACACAGACAGGTCCGACCAATTCCAACTTAGCACAGTCTCATTCCTGTCATGAGAAATTACTGTACCACAGTTAACTCGTACATTTGAAGTGTTCTGGGACGAGGTCAACAGTGTGGAACATCACAGGTGTTGAACTTCCAGTATGTGTCTTAGAGTCCAAAGTGCTTACCCTGTCCTTAACTCACAGGATGCAACATTCCCGCTGACCATCCTTGTTCTATCTTCTTTCATCCACTGGAAAGGCTCTGTGAGATGTGATATTCAGCCTGAAGGATTTTCCCTTAACCAGAACTTGCTATAGTCCAACGGATAGACGTTTGAGACTATAGGCCTATGTGCACCTATTGAAGTAGCCACAGAGTCAGTCCCAGGAGCTTCCTTCTTTGACAGATGCCACACTGCAATGATTCTCTCCTAAAGGACACTTCCCTCCCAATGTTGTAAGTGTTTTTTGCACAGAAAGAAAGTTCGGATGACCAGTGGTCGTGACATGCAATATGTGTTTGGGATGTGTAAGCGCCATAGCCTGCACTTTACTCACAGTACCTAATGTGCCCATAGTCCGTCCGTATTCTATCTTCATTCCTCAAAGGAGAAGACACTGTTATGAATGAGCACGCACCTGAAGTAGGATTCCTGAACAGATACCTTCCTAAGAATTACCTGTCAGGTTCTGGTATGAGACAATTATGACTGCAATACAGAGAAAGCCCACAGATTCCAACTTAGCACAGAATCATCCCCGTCTGGAGAATGTACTGCATTAGAGTTCCCTCGTACATTTCAGTGTTCTGAGTCAAGGTAGACACTGTGGAACATCACAGGTGGTGAACTTCGAGTGTGTGTCATAGAGGCCTAAGGGTCTTACCCTGTCCTTCATTCACAGGATGCAACCTTCCGGCTGTCCTCCCTGTTCTATCTTCTTTCCTACACTGGAAAGACATTATGAGAAGTGAGATTCCGCCTGAAGGAGTATACCTTAAATAGAATTTGCTATAGTCCAACGGATAGACATCCGAGACTAGAGCCCTATGTGCGCCTATTGCATTTACCACAGAGTCACTCCCAAGAGCTTCCTACTTTGACAGACGCAACACTAAACGAATCCCTCCTAAAGCACACTTCCCTCGCAAAATTGGAAGCATTTTTGACACAGAAAGAAAGTGCGGATGACCACTGGTCGGCAACATCCAATATGTGTTTGGGATGCCTAAGCTCCATAGCCTGCACTTTACTCACTGAACCTAATGAGCCCATAGACCGTCCGTGTTCTATCTTCATTCCTCAAAGGAGAAGAAACTGTTATGAATGAGTACGCACCTGAAGTAGGATCCCTGAACAGAAACTTTCCTAAGAATCACCTGTCAGGGTCCTGTATGAGACACTTTATGATTGCTACACAGACAGGTTCACCCAATTCCAATTTAGCACAGTCTCATTCCTGTCCTGAGAACGTACTGTACCACAGTTAACTCGTACATTTGAAGTGTTCTGGGACGAGGTTGACAGTGTGGAACATCACAGGTGTTGAACTTCCAGTATGCGTCTTAGAGTCCAACGTGCATTACCCTGTCCTTCACTCACAGGATGCAACATTCCCGCTGTCCGTCCTTGTTCTATCTTCTTTCATCCACTGGAAAGGCACTGTGAGAAGTGATATTCCGCCTGAAGGATTTTCCCTTAACCAGAACTTGCTATAGTCCAACGGATAGACATCTGAGACTATAGGCCTATGTGAACCTATTGAAGTAACCACAGAGTCAGTCCCAGGAGCTTCCTTCTTTGACAGATGCAACACTGCAATGATTCTCTCCTAAAGGACACTTCCCTCCCAATGTTGGAGGCGTTTTTTGCACAGAAAGAAAGTGCGGATGACCAGTGGTCGTGAACATGCAATATGTGTTTGGGATGTGTAAGCGCCATAGCCTGCACTTTACTCAGAGTACCTAATGAGCCCGTAGTCCGTCCGTTTTCTATCTTCATTAATCAAAGGAGAAGACACTGTTATGAATGAGTACGAACTTGAAGTAGTATCCCTGAACAGAAACTTTCCTAAGAATCACCTGTCAGGGTCCTATGTAAGTCACTTCATGATTGCGACACAGAATGTTCGCACAGTTTCCAACGTAGCACAGTCTCATTCCTGTCGTGAGAACGTACTGTACCACAGTTAACTCGTACATTTGAAGTGTTCTGAGACGAGGTAGGCACTGTGGAACCTCACATGTTTTGAACTTCCATTATGTGACATAGATTGCTACGTGCAATACCCTGTCCCTCACTCACAGGATGCAACCTTCCCGCTGTCCGTCCTTGTTCTATCTTCTTTCCTCCACTGGAAAACACTGTGAGAAGTGAGATGCCGCCTGAAGGAGTTTCCCTTAATAAGAACTTGCTATAGTCCAATGGATAGACGTAGCGACTGTAGCCCTCTGTGCGCCTATTGCAGTTATCACAGAGTCAATCTCAAGAGCTTCCTTGTTTGACAGACGCAACACTGCAACGATTCGCTCCTAAAGCACACTTCCCTCACAATGTTGGAAGCTTTTTTGCCACAGAAAGAATTGCAGATGACCACTGGTCGTGAACTTCCAAATAGTGTTTAGGATGCCTAAGCGCCATAGCCTGCACTTTACTCACAGTTCCTAATGGGCCCATAGTCCGTCCGTGTTCTATCTTCATTCCTCAAATGAGAAGACACTGTAATGAATGAGCACGCACCTGAAGTAGGATCCCTGAGCAGAAACCTTCCTAAGAATCACCTGTCAGGGTCCTGTATGAGACACCTCTTGATTGCTACACAGACTGGTCCCACAGTGTCCTACATAGCACAGACTCATCCCTGTCGTGAGAACGTACTGTAGCACCGTTCCCTCATACATTTGAAGTGTTATGAGACGAGGTAGACACTGTGGAACATCACAGGTGTTGAACTTCCAGTATGTATCATAGAGTGCTACGTGCATTACCCTGTCCTTCACTGACAGGATGCAAGCTTACCGCTGTCCGTCCTTGTTCTAACTTCCTTCCTCCACTGGAAAGACCCTGTGAGCAGTGAGATTCCGCCTGAAGGAGTATCCCTTAAACAGAATTTGATATAGTCCAACGGATAGACTTACGAGACTGTAGCCCTTTTTGCGCCTATAGAACTTACCACATAGTCAGTCCCAAGAGATTCATTCTTTGACAAACGCAACACTGCAACAAAAACCTCCTAAAGCACACATCACTCACAATGATGGAAGCGATTTTGCCACCGAAAGAAAGTGTGGATGTCCACTGGTCGTGATTATCCACTATGTGTTTGGGATGCATAAGCGCCATAGTCTGCTCTTTCCTTACATACCGAATATGCCCATATTCAGTCCGTGTTCTATCTTCATTCCTTAAAGGAGAAGACTTTGTTATGAATCAGCACACACCTGAAGTAGAATCCTTGGACAGATACATTCCTAAAAATCACCTGTCAGGGTCTGGTATGAGACACTTCATAATTGCTACATAGAAAAGTCCCACAGTTTCCAACTTATCACAGATTCATCCCTGTCTGGATATTGTACTGTATTAGAGTTCCCTCGTACATTTGATGGTTTCTGAGTCGAGGAAGACCCTGTTTAACAATACAGGTGTTGAACTTCCATTATGTGTCATAGAGTGCTAAATGCATTACCGTGTCCTTCACTCACAAGATGCAACCTTCCTGCTGTCCGTCCTTGATCTATCTTCTTTCCTCCACCGAAAGACACTCTGAGAAGTGATTCCGCCTGAAGGAGATTCCCTTAAACAGAACTTGCTATAGTCCAATGGATAGACGTACGAGACAGGAGCCCTATGTGCACCTATTGAAGTTATCACAGAGTCAATACCAAGAGCTTCCTTCTTTGACAGACGCAACACTGCAATCTTTCTCCAAAAGCACACTTCCCTCACAATGTTGGAAGCGTTTTTGCCACAGAAAGAAAGTGCGGTTGACCACTGGTCGTGAACATCCAAATAGTGTTTGGGATGCCTAAGTACCATAGCCTGCACTTTAATCACAGTACCTAATGTGCCCATAGTCCGTCTGTGTTCTATCTTCATTCCTCAAAGAAGAAGACACTGTTTGAATGAGGACACACCTGAAGTAGGATCCCTGAACAGAAACCTTCCTAAGAATCACCTGTCTCGGTCCTGAATGAGACACTTCATGATTGCTATGCAGACCGGTCCTACAGTGTCCAACATAACACAGACTCATCCCTGTCCTGAGAACGTACGTAGCACTGTTCCCTCGTACATTTGAAGTGTTTTGAGACAAATTAGACACAGTGGAACATCACTGTTGTTTACCTTCCAATATGTGTCATCGAGGCCTAAGTGCCATACCCTGTCCTTTACTCACAGGATGCAACCTTCCCAGTGTCCGTCCTTGGTATATCTTCTTTCCCCCACTGGAAAGACACTGTAAGAAGTGATATCCCGCCTTAAGGGTTTAACCTTAAACAGAACTTGCTATAGTCCAACGGACAGATGTCTGAGACAGGAGCCCGATGTGCGCCTATTGCAGTTACCACAGAGGCAGTCCCAAGATCTTCCTTCTTTGACAGTCACAACACTGCAACTAATCCCTCCTAAAGCATACTTCCAGCACTATGATGGAAGCGATTTTGCACCAGAAAGAAAGTGCAGATGACCACTGGTCGGGAACATCCAATATGTGTTTGGGATGCGGAAGCGCCATAGCTTGCACATTACTCACCGTACCTAATTTGCCCAATGTCTGTCCTTGTTCTATCTCCATTCCTAAAAGGTGAAGACACTGTTTTGAATAAGAACGCACTTTAAGTAGTATAACTGAAAAGATACCTTCCCTAGAATCACTTGTCAGGGTCCCTTAGGAGACACTTTATGATTGCCTAAGTGACAGGTCCTACAATTTCCAACTTAGCACAGACTCATTCCTGTCGTGATTACGTAGTAGCACAGTTCCCTCGTATATTTGAAGTGTTTTTGAGACGAGTTAGACACAGTAGAACATCACAGGTGTTGACCTTCCAGTATGGGTCATAGAGGCCTAAGTGCCATACCCTGTCCTTCACCTGCAGGATGCAACGTTCCCTCTGTGCGTCCTTGTTCTATCTTCTTTCCTCCACAGGAAAGACACTGTGAATTTTGAGATTATGCCTGAAGGTGTTTCTCTTAAACAGAACTTGCTATCTTCCAACGGATAGATGTCTGATACTATAGCTCTAGGTGAGCCTTTTGCAGTAACCACAGAGTCAATCCCAAGAGATTCCTTCTTTGACAGACGCAACACTGCAACCAATCCCTCCTAAAGCACACTTCCCTCACAATGTTGGAAGAGTTTTTGATACAGAAAGAGAGTGCGGATGACCACTGGTCCTGAACATCTAATATATGTTTGGGATGCCTAAGCGCCATAGCCTGCACTTTACTCACAGTACCTAATGTGCCCATAATCCGTCCATTTTCTATCTTAATTCCACAAAGGAGCCGACACTGTTTTGATTGAGAACTCACTTTAAAAAGGATCCCTGCAAAGATACCTTCCCTAGAATCACCTGTCACGGTCCTTTAGGAGACACTTTATGATCGCTACACAGACAGGTCCTACAGTCTCCAACTAAGCACAGACTCTTTCCTGTCCTAAGAACGTACCGTAGCACAATTTCCTCGTACATTTGAAGGGTTTTGAGACGAATTAGACACAGTGGAACATCACAGGGGTTGACCTTCCAGTATGTGTCATAGAGGCCTAAGTGCCATACAATGTCCTTCACTCTCAGGGCGCAAAGTTCCCTCTGTCCTTCTTTGTTCGATCTTTTTGCCTCCACTGGAAAGACACTGTGAGAAGTGAGATTCCGCCTGAAAGAGTTTACCGTAAACAGAACTTGCTATAGTCCAACAGATAGAAGTCTGATACTAGAGCCCTATGTGTGCCGATTGCAGTTACCACAGATTCAGACGCAAGAGCTTCCTTCTTTGACAGACGCAACACTGCAATGAATCCCTTCTAAAGCACACTTCCCTCACAATGTTGGAAGCGTTTTTGACACAGAAAGAGAGTGCAGATGACCACTGGCCCTGAACATCCAATATGTGTTTGGGATGCCTAAGCACCATTGCCTGCACTTTACTCACAGTACCTAATGTGCCCATAATCCGTCCGTGTTCTATCTTCATTCCTCAAAGGAAGAGACACTGTTTTGAATGTGAACTCACTTTAAGGAGGATCCCTGCAAAGATACCTTCCCTAGAATCACATATCAGGTTCCTGTAGGAGACTCTTTATGATTGCTACACACACAGGTCCTACAGTTTTCAACTTACCACAGACTCATTCCTGTCGTTAGAACGTACAGTAGCACAGTTCCCTTGTACATTTGAAGTGTTTTGAGATGAGTTACACAGTGGAAAAGCACACGTGTTGATGTTCCAGTATGTGTCATAGAGGGCTAAGCGCAATACCCTGTTCTTCACTCTCAGGGTGCAACGTTCCCTCTGTCTTTCCTTGTTCTATCTTCTTTCCTCCACTGGAACTACATTGTGAGAAGTGAGATTCCGCCTGAAGGAGTTTCCTTTTAACAGAACTTGCTATAGTCCAACGGATAGAAGTCTGATACAAGAGCCCTATATGCGCCTATTGCAGATACCACAGAGTCAGTCCCAAGAGCTTAATTCTTTGACAGACGCAACACTGCAAGGAATCCCTTCTAAAGCATAGTTTCCTCACAATGCTGGAAGCGTTTTTGACACAGAAAGAGAGTGCGGATGACCACTGGTCCTGAACATCCAATATGTGTTTGGGATGCCTAAGCGCCATAGCCTGCACTTTACAAACAGTACCTAATGTGCCCATAGTCCGTCCGTGTTCTATCTGCATTCCTCAAAGGAAGAGACACTGTTTGGAATAAGAACACACTTTAAGGAGGATCCCTGCAAAGATACCTTCCCTAGAATCACCTGTCAGGGTCCTGTATGAGACACTTTATGATTGCTACACAGACAGGTCCTACAGTATCCAACTTAGCACAGACTCATTCCTGTCATGAGAACGTACAGCAGCATAGTTCCCTCGTACATTTGAAGTGTTTTGGTACGAGTTAGACACAGTGGAACATCACAGGTGTTGACCTTCCGGTATGTGTCATAGATCCTAAGTGCCATACCCTGTCCTTAACTCGCAGGATGCAATGTTGCCTCTGTTCGTCCTTGTTCTATATTTTTTACTCCACTGGAAAGACACTGTGAGAAGTGAGATTATGCCTGAAGGAGTTTCCCTTAAAAAGAACTTGCTATACTCCAACGGATAGACGTCGTCTGATCCTAGAGCCCTATGTGCGCCTATTGCTGTTACCACAGAGTCAGTCCCAAGAGCTTCCTTCTTTGAAAGACGCAACACAGCAACGAATCCCGCCTAAAGCACACTTCCCGCACAATGTTGGAAGCGTTTTTGACACAGAAAGAGAGTGCGGATGACCACTGGTCCTGAACATCCAATATGTGTTTGGGATGCCTAAGCGCCATAGCCTGCACTTTACTCACAGTACCTAATGTGCCCACAGTCCATCAGTGTTCTATCTTCATTCCTCAAAGGAAGAGACACTGTTTTGAATGAGAACTCACTTTAATGAGGATCCCTGCAAAGATACATTCCCTAGAATCACCTATCAGGTTCCTGTAGGAGACACTTTTGATTGCTACACACAGGTCCTACAGTTTTCAACTTAGCACAGACTCATTCCTGTCGTGAGATCAAACAGTAGCACAGTTCCCTCATACATTTGAAGTGTTTTGAGAAGAGTTAGACACAGTGGAACATCACAGGTGTTGACCTTCCAGTATGTGTCATAGTGGCCTAAGTGCCATACCCTGTCCTTCACTCTCAGGGCGCAACATTCTTTCTGTCCTTCCTTTTTCTATCTTCTTTCCTACACTGGAAAGACATTGTGAGAAGTGAGATTCGTCCTGTAAGAGTTTCTTTCCCTTAAACAGAACTTGCTATAGTACAACGGATAGACGTCAGATACTAGAGCCCTATGTGCGCCTTTTGCAGTTACCATAGATCAGTCCCAAGAGCTTCCTTCTTTGACAGACGCAACACTGCAATGAATCCCTTCTAAAGCACACTTCCCTCACAATATTGGAAGCGTTTTTGACACAGAAAGAGAGTGCAGATGACCACTGGTCCTGAACACCCAAAATGTGTTATGGGATGCCTAAGTGCCGCAGCCTGCAATTTACTCACAGTACCTAATGTGCCCATAGTCCGTCCGTGTTCTATCTACATTCCTCAAAGGAGGAGACACTGTTTTGATTGAGAACGCACTTTAAGTAGGATCCCTGAAAAGATACCTTCCCTAGAATCACCTGTCAGGGTCCTGTATGAGACACTTTATGATTGCTACACAGACAATCCCTACAGTTTCCAACACAGGTGTTGACCTTCCATTATGTGTCATGGAGGCCTAAGTATCTTACCCTGTCCTTCACTCGCAGGATGCAATGTTCCCTCTGTGCGTCCTGGTTCTATCATCTTTCCTCCACTGGAAAGACACTGTTAGAAGTGAGATTCCACATGAAGGAGATTCCCTTAAACAGAACTTTCTATAGTCCAACGGATAGACGTCTGATACTAGAGCCCTATGTGCGCCTATTGCAGTTACCACAGAGTCAGTCCCAAGAACTTCCTTCTTTGACAGACGCAACACTGCAAGGAATCCCTTCTAAAGCACACTTACCTCACAATGTTGGCAGCGTTTTTGACACAGAAAGAGAGTGTGGATGACCACTGGTCCTGAACACCCAAAATGTGTTATGGGATGCCTAAGCGCCATGGCCTGCACTTTACTCACAGTACCTAATGTGCCCATAGTCCGTCCGTGTTCTATCTACATTCCTCATAGGAGGAGACACTGTTTTGATTGAGAACGCACTTTAAGTAGGATCCCTGAAAAGATACCTTCCCTAGAATCACCTGTCAGGGTCCTGTATGAGACACTTTATGATTGCTACACAGACAGGCTCTACAGTTTCCAACACATGTGTTGACCTTCCATTATGTGTCATAGAGGCCTAGGCATCTTACCCTGTCCTTCACTCGCAGGATGCAATGTTCCCTCTGTGCGTCCTTGTTCTATCTTCTTTCCTCCACTGGAAAGACACTGTTAGAAGTGAGATGCCACATGAAGGAGATTCCCTTAAACAGAACATGCTATAGTCCAAAGGGTAGACGTCTGATACTGGAGCCCTATGTGCGCCTATTGAAGTTACCACAGAGTCAGTACCAAGAGATTCCTTCTTGGACAGACGCAACTCTGCAACGAATCCCTCCTAAAGCACACTTCACTCACAATGTTGAAAGCGTATTTGACACAGAAAGAAAGTGCGGATAACCACAGGACCTGAACATCCAATATGTGTTTGGGATGCCTAAGCGCCATGGCCTGCACTTCACTCACAGTATCTAATGTGCCAATAGACCGTCCTTGCTCTAGCTGCATTCCTCAACGGAGAAAACACTGTTTTGAATAAGAATGCACATTAAGTAGGATCCTGGAAAAGATACCTTCTCTAGAATCACCTGTCAGGGTCCTGTATGAGACACTTTATGATTGCTACACAGACAGGCTCTACAGTTTCCAACACAGGTGTTGACCTTCCATTATGTGTCATAGAGGCCTAGGCATCTTACCCTGTCCTTCACTTGCAGGATGCAATGTTCCCTCTGTGCGTCCTTGTTCTATCTTCTTTCCTCACTGGAACGACACTGTTAGAAGTGAGATGCCACATGAAGGAGATTCCCTTAAACAGAACATGCTATAGTCCAAAGGATAGACGTCTGATACTGGAGCCCTATGTGCGCCTATTGAAGTTACCACAGAGTCAGTACCAAGAGATTCCTTCTTAGACAGACGCAACTCTGCAACGAATCCCTCCTAAAGCACACTTCACTCACAATGTTGAAAGCGTATTTGACACAGAAAGAAAGTGCGGATGACCACAGGTCCTGAACATCCAATATGTGTTTGGGATGCCTAAGTGCCATGGCCTGCACTTTACTCACAGTACCTAATGTGCCCATAGTCCGTCCGTGTTCTATCTACATTCCTCATAGGAGGAGACACTGTTTTGAATAAGAATGCATATTAAGTAGGATCCCGGAAAAGATACCTTCTCTAGAATCACCTGTCAGGGTCCTGTATGAGACACTTTATGATTGCTACACAGACAGGCTCTACAGTTTCCAACACAGGTGTTGACCTTCCATTATGTGTCATAGAGGCCTAGGTTTCTTACCCTGTCCTTCACTCGCAGGATGCAATGTTCCCTCTGTGCGTCCTGGTTCTATCTTCTTTCCACCACTGAAAAGACACTGTTAGAAGTGAGATGCCACATGAAGGAGATTACCTTAAACAGAACTTGCTATAATCCAACGGACAGATGTCTGATACTGGAGCCCTATGTGCGCCTATTAAAGTTACCACAGAGTCAGTCCCAAGAGATTCCTTCTTAGAAAGATGCAACACGGCAATGAATCCCTCCTAAAGCACACTTCACTCACAATGTTGGAAGCGTATTTGACACAGAAAGAAAGTGCGGATGACCACAGGTCCTGAACATCCCATATGTGTTTGGGATGCCAAAGCGCCATGGCCTGCATTTTATTTACAGTATCTAATGTGCCAATAGTCTGTCCGTATTCTAGCTGCATTCCTCAAAGGAAAAAACACTGTTTTGAATAAGAATGCACATTAAGTAGGATCCCGGAAAAGATATCTTCCCTAGAATCACCTGTCAGGGTCCTGTAGGAGACACTTTATGATTCCTACACAGACAAGTCCTACAGTTTCCAACTTAGCAAAGACTCATTCCGGTCTTGAGATCCTATAGAAGCACAGTTCCCTCGTACATATGAAGTGTTTTGAGACGAGTTAGACACAGTGGAACATCACAGGTGTTGACCTTCCAGTATGTGTTATAGAGGCCTAAGTGCCATACCCTGTCCTTCACTCTCAGGGCGCAACGTTCCCTCTGTGCGTCCTTGTTCTATCTTCTTTCCATCACTGGAAAGACACTGTGAGAAGTGAGATTATGCCTGAAGGATTTTCCCTTAAACAGAACTTGCTATAGTCCAACGGATAGACCTCTGATACTAGAGCCCTATGTGCATCCTATTGCCGTTACCACAGAGTCAGTCCCAAGAGCTTCCTTCTTTGACAGACACAACACTGCAAATAATCCCTCCTAAAGCACACTTCCCTCACAATATTGGAAGCGTTTTTGACAGAGAAAGAGAGTATGGTTGACCACAGGGCTGAACATCCAATATGTGTTTGGGATGGCTAAGCGCCATAGCCAGCACTCACTCCCAGTACCTAATGTACCCATAATCCATCCATGTTCTGTCTTCATTCCTCAAAGGAGGAGATACTGTTTTGAATGAGATCTCACTTTAAGTAGGATTCCTGCAAAGATACCTTACCTAGAATCACCTGGCATGGACCTGTAGGTGACACTTTATGAATGCTACACAGACAGGTCCTACAGTTTCAAACTTAGCACAGACTCATTCCTGTCGTGAGAACGTAGAGTAGCATAGTTCCCTCTTACATTTGAAGAGTTTTGAGACCAGTATGACCCAGTGGAACATCACAGGTGTTGAAGTTCCAGTATGTGTGATAGATGGATAAATTCCCGAGCCTGTCCTTCACTCTCAGGGTACAACGTTCTCTCTGTCCTTCCTTGATCTATCTTCTTTCCTCCACTGGAAAGACACTCTGAGAAGTGAGATTCCGGCTGAATGAGTTTCCATTAAAAGAACTTGCTCTAGTCCAACAGATAGATGTCTGATACTAGAGCCATATGTGCGCCTATTGCACATAACACAGAGTCAGTCCCAAGAGCTTCCTTCTTTGACAGACGCAACACTGCAACGAATCCCTCCTAAGGCCCACTTCCTTCACAATGTTGGAAGCGTTTTTGACACAGACAGAAAGTGCTGATGACCACAGGTCCTGAACCTCCAATATGTGTTTGGGATGCCTAAGCGCAATAGCCTGCACTTTACTCACAGTACCTAATGTGCCCATAGTCCGTCGGTGTTCTATCTTCATTCCTCATAGGAGGAGACACTGTTTTGAATGAGAACTCACTTTATTTATGATCCCTGCAAGGACACCTTCCCTAGAATCACCTGTCAGCATGCTGTAGGAGACACTTTATGATTGCTACACAGGCAGGTCCTACAGATTCCAACTTAACACAGGCTCATTCCTGTCATGAGAACATACAGAAGCACAGATACCTCGTACATTTGAAGTGTTTTGAGAAGAGTTAGACAGAGTGGATCATCACAGATGTTGACCTTCCGCTATGTGACCTAGAGTCCTAATTGCCATACCCTGTCCTTCACTCTCAGGGCGCAACGTTCCCTCTCGTGTCCTTGTACTATCTTCTTTCCACCTCTGGAAAGACACTGTAAGAAGTGAGATTCCGCCTGAAGGAGATTCCCTTAAACAGAACTTGCTATAGTCCAACGGATAGACGTCTGATACTAGAGCCCTATGTGCGCCTATTGCACTTATCACAGAGTCAGTCCAAACAGCTTCCTTCATTGACAGACGCAACTCTTCAACGAATCTCTCCTAAAGCACACGTCTGTCACAATGTTGGATGCGTTTTTGACACAGAAAGAGAGTAGTAGGGAATTTGGGTAAATTGGAAGGGGAGGTGAACCATGAGAGACTATGGACTCTGAAAAACAGTCTGAGGGGTTTGAAGTGGCGGGGGGGTGGGAGGTTGGGGTACCAGGTGGTGGGTATTATAGAGGGCACAGCTTGCATGGAGCACTGGGTGTGGTGAAAAAATAATGAATACTGTTTTTCTGAAAATAAATAAATTGGGAAAAAAAAAAAAAAAAAGAAAGAGATTGCGGATGAGCACTGGTCCTGAACATCCAATATGTTTTGGGATGCCTAAGCACCATAGTCAGCACTTTACTCACAGTACCTAATGTGCCCATAGTCCGTCCGTGCTCTATCTGCATTCCTCAAAGGAGAAGACACTGTTTTGAATAAGATTGCACTTTAAGTAGGTTCCCTGAAAAGATACCTTCCCCAGAATCACCTGGTAGGTTGCTGTATGTAACACTTTATGATTGCTACACAGACAGGTCCTACAGTTTCCAAATTAGCACAGATCATTCCTGTCATGAGAACGTACAGTAGCACAGTTCCCTCGTATATTTGAAGTGTTTTGAGACGAGTTAGACACAGTGGAACATCACAGGTGTTGACCTTCCAATATGTGTCATAGAGGCCTATGTGCCATACCCGGTCCTTCACTCCCAAATGCAACGTTCCCCCTGTGCTTCCTTGTTCTATCTTCTTTCCATCACTGGAAAGACACTGTGAGAAGTGAGATTATGCCTGAAGGAGTTTCCCTTAAACAGAACGTTCTATAGTCCAACGGATAGATGACTGATAATAGAGCCCTAGGTGCACCTATTGCCGTTACCACAGAGTAAGTCCCAAGAACTTCCTTCTTTGACAGACGCAAGAGTGCAACGAATCCCTCCTAAAGCACACTGCCCTCACAAAGTTGGAAGCGTTTTTGAACAGAAAGAGTGTGCGGATGACCACTGGTCCTGAACATCCAATATTTGTTTGGGATGCCTAAGCGCCATAGCCAGCACTTTACTCACAGTACCTAATGTGCCCATAGTCCGTCCATGTTCTATCTTCATTCCTCAAAGGAGGAGACCCTGTTTTGATTGAAAACGCACTTTAAGTAGGGTCCCTGAAAAGATACTTTCCCTAGAATCACCTGTCAGGGTCCTGTATGAGATACTTTATGATTGCTACACAGACAGGTCCTACAGTTTCCAACACAGGTGTTGACCTTCCATTAAGTTTCATAGAGGCCTAAGCGTCTTACCCTGTCCTTCACTCGAAGGATGCAACGTTCCCTCTGTGCGGCCTTGTTCTATCTTCTTTGCATCACTGGAAAGACACTGTGAGAAGTGATATTATGCCTGAAGGAGTTTCCCTTAAACAGAACTTTCTATAGTCCAACGGATAGACGTCTGATACTAGAGCCCTATGTGCGCCTATTGCAGTTACCACAGAGTCAGTCCCAAGAGCTTCCTTCTTTGACAGACGCAACACTGCAACGAATCCCTCCTAAGGCACACTTCCCTCACAATATTGGAAGCGTTTTTGACACAGAAAGGGAGTGCTGATGACCACTGGTCCTGAACATCCAATATATGTTTGGGATGCCTAAGCGCCATAGCCTGCAATTTACTCACCGTACCTAATGTACCCATAGTCCGTCCGTGTTCTATCTTCATTTCTCAAAGGAGGAGATACTGTTTTGAATGAGATCTCACTTTAAGTAGGATCCCTGCAAAGATACCTTCCCTGAATCACCTGTCAGGCTCCTGTAGGTGACACTTTATGATTGCTACACAGACAGGTTCTACAGTTTCCAACTTAGCACAGACTCATTCCTGTCGTGAGAACCTACAGTAGCATAGTTCCCTCGTACATTTGAATTGTTTTGAGACCAGTTAGACCCAGTGGAACATCACAGGTGTTGACCATCCAGTATGTGTGATAGATGGATAAGTGCCTGAGCCTGTCCTTCAAGCAGGGTACTACGTTCCCTCTGTCCTTCCTTTGTATATCTTCTTTCCTCCACTGGAAAGACACTGTGAGAAGTGAGATTGCGCCTTAAGGAGTTTCCCTTAAAAGAACTTTCTATAGTCCAACAGATAGTCGTCTGATACTAGAGCCCTATGTGCGCCTATTGCAGCTAACACAGAGTCAGTCCCAAGAATTTTTTCTTTGAGAGATGCAACACTGTAACGAATCCCTCCTAAGGCACACTTCCCTCACAATGTTGGAAGCGTTTTTGAAACAGACAGAAAGTGCTGATGAACACAGGTCCTGAACCTCCATTATGTGTTTGGGATGCCTAAGCGCCATAGCCGGCACTTTACTCACAGTACCTAATGTGCCCATACTCCGTCCGTGATCTATCTTCATTCCTCATAGGAGGAGACACTGTTTTGAATGAGAACTCACATTATGTAGGATCCCTGCAAAGATACCTTCCCTAGAATCACCTGTCAGGTTCCTGTAGGAGACACTTTATGATTGCTACACAGACAGGTCCTACAGTTTCCAACTTATCACAGACTCATTTCTGTGGTAAGAACGCACTATAGCACAGTTCCCTCGTACATTTGAAGTGTTTTGAGACGAGTTAGACACAGTGGAACATCACAGGTGTTGACCTTCCAGTATGTGACATAGAGGCCTAAGGGCCATACCCTGTCCTTCACTCTCAGGGCGCTGCATTCCCTCTGTGCGTCCTTGTACTCTCTTCTTTCCTCCACTGGAAAGACACTGTGAGAAGTGAGATTATGCCTGAAGGAGTTTCCCTTAAACAGAACGTACTATAGTCCAACGGATAGACGTCTGATAACAGAGACCTATGGGAACTATTGCAGTTACCACAGAGTCAGTCCCAAGAGCTTCATTCTTTGACAGACGCAACACTGCAACGAATCCCTTTTAAGGCACACTTCCCTCACAATGTTAGAAGCGTTTTTGACACAGAAAGTGAGTGCGGATGACCACTGGTGCTGACCACCAAATGTGTTTGGGAAATTAAGCGCAATAACCTGCATTTTACACAGGACCTAATGTGCCCTTAGTCCGTCCGTGTTCTATCTTCATTCCTCAAAGGAGGAGACACTGTTTTGAATGAGAACTCGCTTTAAGTAGGATCCCTGCAAAAATACCTTCCCTAAAATCACCTGTCAGAGTCCTGTAGGAGACACTTCATGATTTCTACACAGACAGGTCCAAAAGGTTCAACATAGCACAGACCCATTCCTGTCGTGAGAACGTACATTAGAACAGTTACCTAGTACATTTGAAGTGTTTTGAGACGAGTTAGACACAGTGGAACATCACAGGTATTGACGTTACAGTATGTGTCATAGAGGGCTAAGTACCATACGCTGTCCATAACTCTCAGGATGCAACATTCCCTCTGTCCTTCCTTGTTCTATCTTCTTTCCTCACCTGGAAAGACACTGTGAAAAGTGAGATTCCGCCTGAAGGAGTGTCCCTTTAACAGAACTTGCTATAGTCCAACGGATAGACGTCTAACACTAGAGCCCTATGTGCGCCTATTGCAGTTACCACAGAGTCAGTCCCAGAGCTTCCTTCTTTTTCAGACGCAACACTGCAATAAATCCCTCCTAAGGCACACTTCCCCCACAATGTTGGAAGCATTATAGACACAGAAAGAAAGTGTGGATGACCACAGGTCCTGCACAACCAATATGTGTTTGGGAGGCCTATGCGCCATAGGCAGCACTTTACTCACAGTACCTAATGTGCCCATAGTCCGTCCGTGTTCTATCTGCATTCCTCAAAGGAGGGGACACTGTTTTGCATGAGAACTCACTTTAAGTAGGATCCCTGAAAAATATCTTCATAAGAATCACCTGTCAGGGTCCTGTATGAGAAACTTTGTGATTGCTACACAGACAGGTCCTACAGGTTCCAACTAAGCACAGACTCATTCCTGTCGTGGGAATGTACAGTAGCACAGTTCACTCATACATTTGAAGTGTTTTGAGATGAGTTAGACACAGTGGAACATCACAAGTGTTGACCTTCCAGTATGTGTCATAGAGCCCTAAGTGCCATACTCTGTCCTTCACTCACAGGATGCAATGTTCCCTATGTGCCTACTTGTTCTATATTTTTCCTCCACTGGAAAGACACTGTGAGAAGTGAGATTATGCCTGAAGGATTTTCCCTTACAAAGAACTTGCTATCGTCCTATGGATATACGTCTGATACTAGAGCCCTATGTGCGCCTACTGCAGTTAAAACAGAATCAGTCACAAGAGCTTCCTTTTTTGACAGATGCAACACTGCAATGAATCCCTCCTAAAGCACACGTCCTTCACAATGTTGGAAGCGTTTATGACACAGAAAGAATGTGCGGATGACCACTGGTCGTGAATATCCAATATGTGTTGGGATGCCTAAGCACCATAGCCTGCACTTTACTCACAGTAGCTAATGTGCCCATAGTCCTTCCGTGTTCTATCTTCATTCCTCAAAGGAGGTGACACTGTTTTGAATGAGAAATCACTTTAAGTAGGATCCCTGAAATGATACCTTCCTATGAATCACCTGTCACGATCCTGTAGGAGACACTTTTTTGATTGTTATCAAGACAGGTCCTACAGTTTTCCAACTTAGCACAGACTCATTCCATTATTAAGAACGTACAGTATCACTGTTCCCTCTACATTTGAAGTTTTTTGAGACGAGTTAGACACAGTGGAACATCACAGGTGTTGACCTTTCTGTATGTGTCATAGATCCTAAGTGCCATACCCTGTCCTTAACTCGCAGGATGCAACGTTCCCTCTGTTCGTCCTTGTTCTATCTTTTTTACTCCACTGGAAAGACACTGTGAGAAGTGAGATTATGCCTGAAGGAGTTTCCCTTAAAAAGAACTTGCTATAGTCCAACGGATAGACGTCTGATCCTAGAGCCCTATGTGCGCCTACTGCAGCTAACACAGAGTCAGACCCAAAGCTTACTTCTTTGACAGACACAACACTGCAACGAATCCCTCCTAAGGCAGTCTTCCCTCACAATGTTGGAACCGTTTTGGACACAGAAATAAAGTGCGGATGACCACAGGTCCCGAACATCCAATATATGTTTGGGATTCCTAAGCGCCATAGCCTGCACTTACTGACAGTATCTAATGTGCCCATAGTCCTTCCGTGTTCTATCTTCATTCCTCAAAGGAGGAGACACTGTTTTGAATAAGAATGCACTTTACGTAGGATCCCTGAAACGATACCTTCCCTAGAATCACCTTCAGGGTCCTGTAGGGGACAATTTATTATTGCTACACAGAGAGGTCCTACAGTTTCCAACTAAGCACAGACTCATTCTTGTCGGAAGAACGTACAGTAGCACAGTTCCCTCGTACATTTGAAGTGTTTTGAGATGAGTTAGACACAGTGGAACATCACAAGTGTTGACGTTCCAGTATGTGTCATAGAGGCCTAACTGTCATACCCTGTCCTTCACTCGCAGGATGCAACGTTCTCTCTTTCCTCCTTGTTCTATCTTCTTTCCTTCACTGGAAAGACACTGTGAATGTGAGATTATCTATGAAGGAGTTTCCCTTAAACAGACTTGCTATAGTCCAATGGATAGATGTCTTGTACTAGTGCCCTATGTGCTCCTGTTGCATTTACCACAGAGTCAGTCCCAAGAGCTTCCTTCTTTGACAGAATTAACACTGCAATGATCCCTCCTAAAGCACACTTCTCTCACAATGTTGGGAAGGTTTTTGACACAGAAATAGATTGCAGATGAGCACTGGTCCTGAACATCCAATATATGTTTAAGATGCCTAAGCGCCATAGCCTACACTTTACTCAGAGTATCTAATGTGCCCACAGTCCGTCCGTGTTCTATTCATTCCTCAAAGGAGGAGACACTTTTTTGTATAAGAACGCACTTTAAGTAGGATCCCTGCAAAGATCCCTTCCCTAGAATCACCTGTCAGGGTCCTTTAGGAGACACTTTATGATTCCTACACAGACAGGTCGTACAGTTTCCAACTTAGCACAGACTCATTCCTGTCGTAAGAACGTAGAGTAGCACAGTTCCCCCAAGCATTTGAAGTGTTTTGAGACGAGTTAGACACAGTGGAACATCAACGGTGTTGACATTCCAGTATGTGTCATAGAGGCCTAAGTGTCAAACCCTATCCTTCAATCTCAGGGTGCAACGTTCCCTCTCTCTTTCCTTGTTCTATCTTCTTTCCTCCACTGGAAAGACACTGTGTGAAGTGACATTCCGCCTGAAGGAGTTTCCCTTAAACAGAACTTGCTATAGTCCAACGGATAGACGTCTGATACTAGAGCCCTATGTGCGCCTATTGCAGTTACCACAAGGTCAGTCCCAAGAGCTTCATTCTTTGACAGACGCAACACTGCAACGAATCCCTTTTAAGGCACACTTCCCTCACAATGTTAGAAGCGTTTTTGACACAGAAAGAGAGTGCGGATGACCACTGGTCCTGAACATCTAATATGTGTTTGGGATGCCTAAGAGCCATTGCCTGCACTTTAATCACAGTACCTAATGTGCCCATAGTCCATCCGTGTTCTATCTTCATTCCTCAAAGAAGGAGACACTGTTTTGAATGAGGACTCTGTTTAAGTAGGATCCCTGCAAAGATACCTTCCCTATAAACACCTGTCAGGGTCCTGTAGGAGACACTTTATGATTGCTACACAGACAAGTCCTACAGTTTCCAACTTAGCACAGACTCATTGCTGTCATGAGAATGTACAGTAGCTCAGTTCTCTCGTACATTTAAGTTTTTTGAGACGAGTTAGACACAGTGGAACATCACAGGTGTTGACGATCCGGTATGTGTCATAGAGGGCTAAATGCCATACCCTGTCCTTCCCTCAGGGTGCAACGTTCCCTGTGTCATTCCTTGTTCTATCTTCTTTTCTCAACTGGAAAGACACTGTGAGAAGTGAGATTCCACCTGACGGTGTTTCCCTTAAACAGAACTTACTATATTCCAACGGCTAGATGTCTGATATAGAGCCCTATGTGCGCCTATTGCAGTTACCACAGAGTCAGTCCCAAGAGCTTCCTTATTTGACAGACGCAACACTGCAATGAATCCTTCATAAAGCACACTTCCCTCACAATGTTGGGAGCGTTTTTGACACAGAAAGAGAGTGTGGATGACCACTGGTCCTGAACCTCCAATATGTGTTTGGGATGCCTAAGCGCCATAGCCTGCAAATTACTCACAGTACCTAATGTGCCCATAGTCCGTCCGTGTTCTATCTTCATACCTCAAAGGAGTAGACACTGTTTTGAAGAGAACTCTCTTTAAGAGGTTCCCTGCAAAGATCGCTTCCCTAGAAACACCTGTGAGGGTCCTGTAGGAGACAATTTATGATTGCTACACAGACAGGTCCTACAGTTTCCAACTTAGCATAGAATCATTCCTGTCATGAGAACGTACAGTAGCACAGTTCCATTGTATATTTGAAGTGTTTTGAGACGAGTTAGACCCAGTGGAACATCACAGGTGTTGACCTTCCAGTATGTGTCATAGAGGCCTAAGTGCCATACCCTGTCCTTCACTCGCAGGATGCAACGTTCCCTCTGTGCGTCCTTGTTCTATTTTCTTTCCTTCACTGGAAAGACACTGTGAGAAGTGAGATTATGCCTGAAGGAGTTTCCATTAAATAGAACTTGCTATAGTCCAATGGATAGAAGTCTGATCCTAAAGCCCTATGTGCGCCTATTGGAGTTACCACAGAGTCAGTCCCAAGTGCTTCCTTCTTTGACAGACGGAACACTGCAACATCCCTCCTAAAGGACACTTCCCTCACAATGTTGGGAGCATTTTGACACAGAAAGAGAGTGCGGATGACCACTGGTCCTGAACAGTCAATATGTGTTTTGGATGCCTAAGTGCCATAGCCTTCACGTTTTTTTTTTTTTTTAATTTTTTTTCATTTATTTTTTTATTTCTTTATTTATTTTTTTAAATTTATTTATTTTCAGAAATACATTATTCATTACTTTTTCACCACACCCATTGTTCCATGCAAGCCGTGCTCTCTATAATACCCACCACCTGGTTCCCCAAACTCCCCCCCCGCCACTTCAAACCCCTCAGACTGTTTTTCAGAGTCCATAGTCTCTCATGGTTCACCTCCCCTTCTAATTTACCCAAATTCCCTACTTCTCTCTAATGCCCCTTGTCCTCCATGCTATTTGTTATGCTCCACAAATTAGTGAAACCATATGATAATTGACTCTCTCTGCTTGACTGATTTCACTCAACATAAATCTTCCAGTCCCGTCTAAATTGCTACAAAAGTTGGGTATTCATCTTTTCTTATGGAGGCATAATACTCCATAGTGTATATGGACCACATCTTCCTTATTTATTCATCCGTTGAAGGGCATCTTTGTTCTTTCCATAGTTTGGCTTTTGTGGACATTTCTGCTATATACATTGGGGTACAGATGGCTTTCTTTTCACGACATCTGTGTCTTTGGGGTAAATACCCAGGAGTGCAAAGGCAGGGTCATAGGGAAACTCTATTTTTAATTTCTTGAGGAATCTCCACACTGTTCTCCAAGGAGGCTGCACCAACTTGCTTTCCCACTAACAGTGTAAGAGTGTTCCCCTTTCTCCACATCCTCTCCAACACATGTTGTTTCCTGTTTTGTTAATTTTGGCCATTCTAACTGGTATAACGTGATATCTCAATGTGGTTTTATTTGAATCGCCCTGAGGGCTAATGATGATGAACATTTTTTCATGTGTCTGATAGCCATTTGTATGTCTTGATTGGAGAAGTGTCTGTTCATATCTTCTGGCCATTGTTTGATGTATTTGTTTGTTTCGTGTGGGTTGAGTTTGAGGAGTTCATTATAGATCCTGGATATCAACCTTTTGTCTGTGCTGTCATTTGCAAATATCTTCTCCCATTCCGTGGGTTGCCTCTTTGTTTTTTTGACTGTTTCCTTTGCTGTGCAGAAGCTTTTGATTTTGATGAAGTCCCAGAAGTTTATTTTCGCTTTTGTTTCCTTTGCCTTTGGAGACGTAACTTGAAAGAAGTTGCTGTGGCTGATATCAAAGAGATTTCTGCCTATGTTCTCCTCTAAGATTCTGATGGATTCCTGTCTCACGTTGAGGTCTTTTATCCATTTAGAGTTGATCTTTGTGTACGGTGTAAGAAAATGGTCGAATTTCATTCTTCTACATATACCTGTCAGTTTTCCCAGCACCATTTATTGAAGAGACTGTCTTTTTTCCACTGTATATTTTTTCCTGTTTTGTCAAAGATTAATTGACCATAGAGTTGAGGGTCCATATCAGTGCTCTCCACTCTGTTCCACTGGTCTATGTCTGTTTTTATGCCAGTACCATGCTGTCTTGGTGATCACAGCTTTGTAATAAAGCTTGAAATCAGGTAAGGTGATGCCGCCAGCTTTATTTTTGTTTTTCAACATTTCTTAACGATTCGGGGTCTCTTCTGATTCCATACAAATTTTAGGATTATTTGCTCCAGCTCTTTGAAGAATGCCGGTGGAATTTTGATCGGAATGGCATTAAAAGTATAGATTGCTCTAGGCAGTATAGACATTTTAACAATGTTTATTCTTCCGATCCAAGAGCATGGAATGGTCTTCCATCTATTTGTGTCTTCTTCAATTTATTTCATGAGTGTTCTGTAGTTCGTCAAGTACAGATCCTACACCTCTTTAGTTAGGTTTATTCCCAGGTATCTTATGGATCTTGGTGCTATAGTAAATGGAATTGATTCTCTAATTTCCCTTTCTATATTTTCATTGATAGTGTATAAGAAAGCCACTGATTTCTGCACATTGACTTTGTATCCTGCCACGTTGCTGAATTTCGTATGAGTTCTAGTAGTTTGGGGGTGGAGTCTTTTGGGTTTTCCATATAAAGAATCATGTCATTGGCGAAGAGAGAGAGTTTGACTTCTTCATTACCAATTTGGATACCTTTTATTTCTCTCTGTTGTCTGATTGCTGTTGCTAGGACTTCTAATACTATGTTGAACAAGAGTGGTGAAAGTGTGCATTCTTGTCTTGTTTCTGATCTCAATGGGAAGGCTGCAAGCTTTATCCCATTGAGGATGATATTTGCTGTGGGTTTCATAGATAGATTTGATGAGGTCCAGGAATGTTCCCTCTATCCCTATACTTTGAAGCGTTTTAATCAGGAACGGATGCTGGATTTTGTCAAATGCTTTTTCTGCATGAATTCAGAGGACCATGTGGTTCTTCTCTCTTCTCATATTAATTTGTTGTATCACATTGATTGATTTGCGAATGTTGAACCATCCTTGTAGCCCAGGGATGAATCCCACCTAATCATGGTGAATAATCTTTTAATATGCTGTTGGATCCTGTTGGCTAGGATTTTCTTGAGAATCTTAGCATCCATATTTTCAGTGATATTGGTCTGAAATTCTCCTTTTTGGTAGGGTCCTTGCCTGGTTTGTGGATCAGGGTAATGCTGGCTTCATAGAAACAGTCTGGAAGTTTTCCTTCTGCTTCAATTTTTTGAAACAGCTTCAGTAGAATAGGTGTTATTTCTTCTTGGAAGGTTTGGTAGAATTCCCCAGGGTATCCGTCAGGTCCTGGGCTCTTGTTTTTTGGGAGGTTTTTGATCACTGATTCAATCTCGTTTTTAGATATCGGTCTATTCAGGCTGTCGATTTCTTCCTGGTTCAATGTTGGTAGTTTATATTTTTCCAGGAATGCGTCCATTTCATCTAGGTTGCTAAGCTTAGTGGCATATAACTGTTCGTAATAACTTCTGATGATTGTTTCTACTTCCTTGGTGTTAGTTGTGCTCTCTCCCTTTTCACTCATAATTTTATGAATTTGGGATTTCTCTCTTTTCTTTTGGATTAGTGTAGCCAGTGGCTTATCAATCTTATTGATTCTTTCAAAAAACCAGCTTCTAGTTTCATTGATACGTTCTACTGTATCTCTGGTTTCTCCCTCATTGATCTCAGCTCTAATCTTGATGATTTCCCTTCTTATGTGTGTAGTTGGTTTGATTTGTTATTGATCCTCCAGTTCTTTAAGGTGTAGAGACAGCTGGTGTGTTCTGGATTTTTCAATTCTTTTGAGCGAGGCTTGGATGGCTATATATTTTCCCCTTAGGACCGCCTTTGCTGTATCCCATAGGTTTTGGACCAAAGTGTCTTCATTCTCATTGGTTTCCATGAATTGTTTCAGTTCTTCTTTGATCTCCTGGTTGATCCAAGCATTCTTAAGCAAGCTGGTCTTTAGGTTCCAGGTGTTTGAGTTCCTTCGGAACTTTTCTTTGTGATTGAGCTCCAGTTTCAAAGCATTGTGATCTGAGAATATGCAGGGAACAATTTCAGGGATTTTTTTGGGGATTTTTTCTCTTTTATAGAACCCCCCTTAATATTTCCTGCAGTGTGGGCTTTGTGGTTGCATAGTCTTTTAAGCCTTGCCGGTCTTGGAAACTCTTTATCTCTCCATCCATTTTGAATGTCAGTCTTGCTGGATAAAGTATTCTCGGCTGCATGTTCTTCTCATTTAGTGCCCTGAATATATCTTGTCAGCCTCTTCTGGCTTGCCAGGTCTCTGTGGGCAGGTCTGACGTTATTCTGATGGGCTTCCCTCTGTAAGTAAGGAGCCTCTTTGCCCTGGCGGCTTTCATGAGATTATACCTACAATTATTATTCCTCAATTTGAGTATCAGGTGTCTTGATGTTTTTTTGGAGTGTATAATCTTGGGTGGAGACCGTTCAGCCTCTAGTACATGAACGCTGGTTTTATTCGCGAGATTCGGAAAATTTTCATGAAGGACTTGTTCCACGATATCTTCTAGATTTCTTTCTTTCTCCTCCCCTTCAGGGATTCCAATAATTCTGACGTTGGAACGCTTCATGGCATCATTTATTTCCCTGATTCTGCTTTCCTGGGATCTAAGCTGTTTGTTCCAGGCTTCCTCCTGTTCCTTTCTCTCTATCTGTTTGTCTTCCAGATCACTAATTCTATCTTCTGTCTCAGTTACCCTAGCTTTGAGAGAGTTTAGATTAGATTGGAACTCATTGAGAGCATTGTGGACCTCCTCCCTGGTAGCTTTAAGCTCCGCCCTAACATTGTGAACATCCTGTCTGGTCGCTTTCAGTTCTGCCCTAATCAATTCTGTTTGGTCATCCATGGCTTCCTCCATCCTAGCTATTGCCTGGATAATTGTTAGCCTGAATTCTCTTTCCGACATATTGTCTATGTTGATAGCCATTAGCTCTGTTGCAGAAAGTCCATCCTCTGTATTTTTCTTCTGTTGGGCATTCCTCCTCCTAGTCATTTTGTTGGGAGAAGACTGAACAGATGTAGCTGGATGTATCAACTCTGGTGCAGTCAAGGTGCACCCTGGAACACTTCCTGATCTCTCTCTCAGAGAGAAGCCTCAGTCTGGGTGCAGAAGCTGAATAAATTCCCCCTTGGCCGCTGGCAGAGCAGGTTCTAATTTGCAGACCCTGGGGGAACAGGATCTTTTGCTCGTCCCCAAAGCCAAGGCAGTGGTGGCTGTCTGGGAGCTCCTGACCACCAGAGAGGTTCCAAGCAGCGATCGCACACTGAGATTTTGCCGCCGGCCCGGGCTGGGAGTGCCCGGCTTGCGCGCACCTCTTTTCAGAGGCGGCTGTGGGTCGGGCGCGCGTCTTGGGCACTGAGAACGGGGCGCTGGTCCGTAAGCGGCAGGCTGGGCTTTTGCGTGCCTCTGTCTGGGGAAGAGTTTCGCGGGTACGCGGCTTAGAGTTTGAAACAATGGCATAGGTCAAGAAGTACCCCCGGGCCTTAGAAACCCAGGAGAGCTGGAGGGACGTGCACTTGCATCTCAAGCTTTGTGGTAGGGCTAGCGCGCGTTCTGCAGACCTCACAGGAGCCGGAACCCACGCGCTCTGGGGTGCGCTGGCGGCTTAGGGACCAGGAGCTGGTTTCTCCGCCGCACTCTCTCTGCCTCCCCAACGGGGAGGACGTCTGGGACCGGGGACTTAAGCCCCTGTCCCTAGCCGCCCCGCTTCCCACAATTTGACCCCACGATCCTTTGCTCTTTTGGAGTGCTTTCAACCAGTCTCCAAGTTAATGCTGGTCCCCAGACACCGGGCACTCTCGCTCGTATTGGGGTATTACTTTCCCACCGGTCGCCTCTGGTGGCTCCCTCCCCCTTATGATTATCTTCTGATATCAGTCCGCCGTTCCCATTCCGCTTTACCTGCTCACTGGTATCTTCTGCCCCTCTAGAGATCCAGACTTGTATAATTCTGATCTCAGGCTGATTTCATGGGTGATCGGAGTTCTTTGGTAGGTAATCAGCTCACTTTGGGGTACCAGCTGAAAATACGCCTCTTCCTAGTACCCCGCCATCTTGTCCCCCCCCCAATTGAAGTGTTTTTAGACGAGTTAGACACAGTGGAACATCACAGGTGTTGATCTTCTAATATGTGTCATAGAGGCCTATGTGCCATACACTGTCCTTCACTCTCAGGGTGCAATGTTCCCTCTGTCCGTCCTTGTTCTATTCTCTTTCTTCCGCTGAAAAGACACTGTGAGAAGTGCGATTCCCCCTGGAGGAGTTTCCCTTAAACAGAACTTGCTATAGTCCAACGGATAGACGTCTGATACTAGAAACCTATGTGCGTCTACTGAAGTTACTGCAGAGTCAGACCCAAGTTCTTCATTCTTTAACAGACGCAACACTGCAACGATCCCTCCTAAAGAACACTTCACTCACAATATTGCAAGCGTTTCTAACACAGAAAGAAAGTGCTGATCACCACTTCTCGTGATCATCCACTATGTGTTTGGGATGCCTAAGCACCATATCCTGCAGTTTACTCACAGTACCTAATGTGCCCATAATCTGTCCGTTATCTACCATCATTCCTCAAAGGAGGACGCAATATTATGAATGAGAACGCACGTTAAGTAGGATCCCTGAAAAGATACCTTCCTAAGAATCACCTGTCAGGGTCTTGTATGAGACATTTTATGATTGCTACAACACAGGTCCTACACTTTCCAACCTAGCACAGACTCATTCCTGTCACGAGAACGTACAGTAGCACAGTTTCCTAGTACATTTGAAGTGTTTTGAGACGAGTTAGACACAGTGGAACTTCACAGGTGTTGACTATCCAATATGTGTCATAGAGGCCTATGTGCTATACCCTGACCTTCACTCTCAGGGCGCAACGTTCCCTCTGTCCGTCCTTGTTCTATCCTCTTTCCGCCGCTGAAAAGACACTTTGAGAAGTTCGATGCAGCCTGAAGGAGTTTCCCTTAAACAGAACTTGCTATAGTCCAACGGATAGACGTCTGATACTAGAGCCCTATGAGTGCCTTTTGCAGTTACCGCAGAGTCAGTTCCAAGAGCTTCCTTCTTTAACAGACGCAACACTGCAAGGAATCCCTCCTAAAGCACACGTCCCTCACAATGTTGGAAGCGTTTATAAAACAGAGAAAAGTGCGGATCACCACTGGTCGTGATCATCCAATATGTAATTGGGATGCCTAAGTGCCATAGCATTTACTTTACTCACAGTACGTAATATGCCCATAGTCTGTCCGTGTTCTATCATCATTCTTCAAAGGAGGAGACACTGTTATGAATGAGAAAGCACTTTAAGTAGGATCCCTGAAAATATACCTTCGTAAGATTAACATGTCATGGTCCTGTATGAGACACTTTATGATTGCTACACAGACAGGTCCTACATTTTCCAACCTAGCACGGACTCATTCCTGTCGTGAGAACGTACATTAGCACAGTTCCCAGTTCCCTAGTACATTTGAAGTGTTTTGAGATGAGTTAGACACAGTGGAACATCACAAGTGTTGACTTCCCAATATGTGTCATAGAGGCCTATGTGCCATACACTGTCCTTCACTCTCAGGGCACAACGTTCCCTCTGTCCATCCTTGTTCTATCCTCTTTCCTACGATGAAAAGACACTGTGAGTAATTCGATGTAGCCTGAGGAGTTTCCCTTAAACAGAACTTGCTATAGTCCTACAGATAGACGTCTGATACTGGAGACCTATGTGCGCCCTTTGCACTTACCGCAGACTCCGTCCCAAGAGCTTCCTTCTTAACAGATGCAACACTGCAATGAATCCCTTCTAAACCACACTTCGCTCACAATGTTGTAAGCGTTTTTAACACAGAAAGAAAGTGCGGATCATCACTGGTCATGATCATCCAATATGTGTTTGGGATGCCTAAGTGCCATAGCCTTCACTTTAAACACAGTACCTAATGTGCCCATAGTCCATCCGTGTTCTATCATCATTCCTCAAAGGAGGAGACACTGTTATGTATGAAAACGCACTTTAAGTAGGATCCCTGAAAAGATACGTTCCTAAGAATCACCTTTCAGGGTCCTGTACGAGACACTTTATGATTGCTACACAGACAGGTCCTACAGTTTCCAACTTAGCACAGACTCATTCCTGTCGTGAGAACATACAGTAGCACAGTTCCCTCGTACATTTGAAGTGTTTTGAGACGAGTTAGACACAGTGGAACATCACCCGTGTTGACCATCAAGTACGTGTCATAGAGGCCTATGTACTATACCCTGTCCGTCACTCTCAGGGCAAAACGTTCCCTCTGTCCGTCCTTCTTCTATCTTTTTCCTCCACTGAAAAGACACTGTAAGAAGTGTGATTCAGCCTGAAGGAGTTTTCCTTAAACAGAACTTGGTATAGTCCAACGGATAGACGTCTGATACTAGAGCCTAAGTGCGCCTCTTGCAGTTACGCCAGACTCAGTCCCATGAGCTTCCATATTTAACAAACGCTACAATGCAATGAATCCCTCCTAATGCACACTTCGCTCACATTGTTGGAAGCGTTATTAACACAGAAAGAAAGTGCAGATCATAACTGGTCGTGATCATCCAATATGTTTTTGGGATGCTAAGCGCCATTGCCTGCAGTTTACTCACAGTACCTAATGTGCCCCTTGTCCGTCCGTGTTCTATAATCATTCCTCAATGGAGGAAACACTGTTATGAATGAGAAAGCACTTTAAGTAGGATCCCTGAAAATCACCTCTCAGGGTCCTGTACGAGACACTATATGATTGCTACACAGGCAGGTCCTACAGTTTCCAAATTAGTACAGATTCATTCCTGTCGTGAGAACGTCCAGTAGCAGAGTTCTCTCGTACATTTGATGTTTTGAGACGAGTAAGACACAGTGGAACATCACATGTGTTGTCTTTCCAGTATGTGTCATAGAGGCATATGTGGCATACACTGTCCTTCACTCTCAGGGCGCAACGTTCCCTCTGTCCGTCCTTGTTCTATCCTCTTTCCTCAGTTGAAAAGACACTGTGAGAAGTGCGATTCAGCCTGAAGGAGTTTCCCTTAAACAGAACTTGCTATAGTCCAATGGATAGACGTCTGATACTAGAGCCGTATGTGCGTCTATTGCAATTACTGCAGAGTCAGTCCCAAGATCTTCCTTCTTTAACAGACGAAACACTGCAACGAATCCCTCCTAAAGCACACTTCGCTCCCAATATTGGAAGTGTTTCTAACACAGAAAGAAAGTGCTGATCACCACTTCTCATGATCATCCACTATGAGTTTGGGACGCCTAAGCGCCATAGACTACAGTTTACTCACAGTACCTAATGTGCCTATAATCGGTCCGTTATCTATCATCATTCCTCAAAGGAGGACGCAATATTATGAATGAGAACGCACCTTATGTAGGATCCCTGAAAAGATACCTTCCTAAGGATCACCTGTCAGGGTCTTTTATGAGACATTTTATGATTGCTACACAGACAGGTCCTACTCTTTCCAACCTAGCACAGACTCATTCCTGTCGTGAGAACGTACATTAGCACAGATCCCTACTACATTTGAAGTCTTTTGAGACGAGTTAGACACAGTGGAACATCACAAGTGTTGATTTCCCAATATGTGTCATAGAGGCCTCTGTGTCAAACACTGTCCTTCAACCTCAGGGAGCAACGTTCCCTCTGTCCGTCCTTGTTCTATCCACTTTCCTCCCCTGAAAAGACACTGTGAGTAGTTCGATGCAGCCTGAAGGAGTTTCCCTTAAACAGAACTTGCTATAGTCCAACGGATAGACGTCTGATACTAGAGCCCTATGTGCGCCTATTGCAGTTACCGCAGAGTCAGTTCCAAGAGCTTCCTTCCTTAACAGACGCAACATTGCCAGGAATCCCTCCTAAAGCACACGTCCCTCACAATGTTGGAAGCGTTTATAAAACAGAAAAAAGTGCTCATCACCACTGGTCGTGATCATCCAATATGTGTTTGGGATGCCTAAGCATCATTGCCTGCACTTTACTCACAGTACCTAATGTGCCCATAGTCCGTCCTTGTTCTATCATCATCCTCAAAGTAGGAGACACTGTTATGAATGAGAAAGCACTTTAAGTAGGATCCCTGAAAATCACCTCTCAGCGTCCTGTAGGAGACACTTTTTGATTGCTACACAGTCAGGTCCTACAGATTCCAACTTAGCACAGACTCATTCCTGTCATGAGAACGTACAGTAGCACAGTTCCTTCGTACATTTGAAGTGTTTTGAGACGAGTTAAACACACTGGAACATCACAGGTGTTGTCCTTCCAGTATGTGTCATAGAGGCCTATGTGCCGTACCCTGTCCTTCACTCTCAGGGCCCAACGTTCCTTCTGTCCATCCTTGTTCTATCTTCTATCCTCCGCTGAAAAGACACTGTGAGAAGTGGGATTCCACCTGAAGGAGTTTCCCTTAAACAGAACTTGCTATAATCCAACGGATAGACGTCTGATACTAGAGCCCTTTGTGCGCCTATGCAGTTACCCCAGACTAAGTCCCAAGAGCTTCCTTCCTTCATAGACGCAACACTCCAACGAATCCCTCCTAGAGCACACTTCCATCACAATGTTGGAAGCGTTTTTACACAGAAAGAAATTGCGGATCACCACGGGCCGTGATCATCCAATATGTGTTTGGGATGCCTAAGTGCCATAGCCTGAAATTTACTCACAGTACCTAATGTGCCCATAGTCCGTCCGTGTTCTATCATCATTCCTCAAAGGAGTAGATTCTGTTATTAATGAGAACGCACTTTAAGTACGATGCTGAAAAGATAACTTCCTAAGAATCACCTGTCTGGGTCCTGTAGGAGACACTTTATGATTGCTACATAGACAGGTCCTTCAGTTTCCAAATTAGCACAGACTCAATCCTGTCGTGAGAACATAGTAGCACAGTTCCCACGTACATTTGAAGTGATTTGAGATGAGTTAAACGCACTGGAACATCACAGGTGTTGAACTTCTAGTATGTGTCTTAGAGGCCTATGTGCCATACCCTGTCCATCACACCCAGGGCGCAACGTTCCCTCTGTCCGTCCTAGTTCTATCTTCTTTCTTCCGATGCAAAGACACTGTGAGAAATGGGATTCCGCCTGAATGAGTTTCCCTTCAACAGAACATGTTATAGTCCAACGGATAGATGTCTGACACTAAAGCCCTAAGTGTGCCTACTGCAGTTCCCGCAGAGTCAGTTCAAGAACTTCCTTCTTTAACAGACGCAAGACTGCAACGAATCCCTCCTAAAGCACACTTCCCTCACAATGTTAGAAGCGTTCTTAGCACAGAAAGAAAGTGCGGATCACCACTGGTCGTGACCATACAATATGTGTTTGGGATGCCTAAGCGCCATGGCCGGCACTTCACTCACAGTACCTAATGTGCCCATAGTCCGGCTGTTTTCTATCATCATTCCTCCTAGGAGGAGACACTGTTATGAAAGAGAATGCACATTAAGTAGGATCCCTAAAAGATACATTCAAAATAATCAACCGTCAGGGTCCTGTACGAGACAATTTATGATTGCTACACAGACAAGTTCTACAGTTTCCAACTTGGCACAGAATAATTCCTGTCATGAGAACGTACAGTAGCACAGTTCCCTCGTACATTTGAAGTGTTTGGAAACAAGTTAGACACAGTGGGACATCACAGGTGTTGACCTTCCAGTATGTGTCATGGAGGTCTATGTGCCATAAGCTGTCCTTCACTCTCAGGGCACAACGTTCCCTCTGTCCGTCCTTGTTCTATCTCCTTTCCTCCACTGAAAAGACACTGTGAGAAGTGCGATTCTCCGAAGGAGTTTCCCTTCAACAGAACTTGCTATAGTCCAACGGATAGACGTCTGATACTAGAGCCCTATGTGAGCCTATTGCAGTTACAGCAGAGGCAGTCCCAAGAGCTCCCTTATGTCACAGACACAACACTTCAACGAATCCCTCCTAAAGCACACTTCCATCACTATGTTGGAAGCATTTTTAACACAGAAAGAAAGTGCTGATCACCACTAGTCGTGATCATCCAATATGTGTTTGGGAAGCCTAAGCGCAATAACCAGCACTTTACTCACAGTACCTAATGTGCCCATAGTCCGTCCGTATTCTATCATCATTCCTAAAAGGAGGAGACACTGTTGTGAATGAGAATGCACTTTAAGTAGGATCCCTGAAAAGATACCTTCCTATGAATCACCTCTCAGGGTCCTGTACGAGACTTTTATGATTCCTACACAGACAGGTCCTACAGTTTCCAACTTAGCACAGAATCATTCCTGTCGTGAGAACGTACAGTAGCACAGTTCCCTCGTACATTTGAAGTGTTTTGAGACGAGTTAGACACAGTGTAACATCACAGGTGTTGACCGTCCAGTATGTGTAATAGAGGCGTGAGTGCCATACCATGTCTTACACTCTCAAGGCGCAAAGTTCCCTCTGTCTGTCCTTATTTTATCTCAGTTCCTCCACTGAAAAGACAGTGTGAGAAGCTGGATTCCGCCTGAAGGAGTATCCCTTAAACAGAACTTTCTATTGTCCAAAGGATAGAAATCTGATAATAGTGCACTATGTGCGACTCTTGGAGTTACCACAGATTCATTACCAAGAGCTTCGTTCTTTAACAGACGCAACACTGCAACAAATTCCTCCTAAAGCACACTTCCCTCACTATGTTGGAAGCGTTTTTAACACAGAAAGTACGGATCACCACTGGTCGTGATCATTCAATATGTGTTTGGGATGCCTAAGCGCCATAGCCTGCACTTTACTCACAGTACCTAATGTGCCCATAGTCCATCCGTGTTCTATCATCATTCCTCAAAGAAGGAGACACTGTTATGAATGAGAAAACACTTTAAGAAGGATCCTTGAAAAGATACCTTCCTAAGTATCACCTGTCAGGGTCCTGTACGAGACACTTTATGATTGCTACACAGACAGGTCCTACAGTTTCCAACGTAGCACAGACTCATTCCTGTCGTGAGAACGTACAGTAGCACAGTTCCCTCGTACATTTGAAGTGTTTTGAGACGAATTAGACACAGTGGAACATCACAGGTGTTGACCTTCCAGTATGTGTCATAGAGGCCTATGTGCCATACTGGTCCTTCACTCTCAGGGCGCAACGTTCCCTCTGTCCGTCCTTGTTCTATCTTCTTTCCTCCACTGGAAAGACACTGTGAGAAGTAGGATTCCGCCTGAAGGAATTTCCCTTAAAAAGAACTTGCTTTAGTTCAACGGATAGACGTCAGTTACTAGAGCCCTATGTGCCCCTTTGCAGTTACCATAGAGTCCGTCCCAAGAGCTTCCTACTTTAACAGACACAACACTGCAACGAATCCCTCCGAACGCACACTTCCCTCACAATATTGGAAGCATTTTTAACACAGAAAGAGAGAGCGGATCACCACTGGCCGTGATCATCTGATATGTGATTGGGATGCCTAAGCGTCATAGCCAGCACTTACTCACAGTACCTAATATGCCCATAGTTCATCCGTTTTCTATAATCATTACTCAAAGGAGGAGACACTGTTATGAGTGAGAACACACTTTAAGTTGGATACCTGAAAAGATAACTTCCGAAGAATCACCTGTCAGGTACCTGTAGGAGACTCTTTATGATTGCAACACAGACAGGTCCTACAGTTTCCAACTTAGCACAGACTCATTCCTGTCGTGAGAAAGTACAGTAGCACAGTTTCCTCGTACATTTGAAGTGTTTCAGATGAGTTACACAGTGGAACATCAGAGGTGTTGACCTTCCAGTATGTGTCATAGAGGCCTAGGTGCCATAACTGTCCTTCACTCTCAGGGCGAAACGTTCCCTCTCTCCGTCCTTGTTCTATCTCCTTTGCTCCACTGAAAAGACACTGTGAGAGTAGATTCCGACTGAAGGAGTTTCCCTTCAATAGACGACTGTTAATAGAGCCCTATGTGCGCCTATTCCAGTTACCACAGAGTCCGTCCCAAGAGCTTCCTTCTTTAACAGATGTAAAACTGCAACGAATCCCTCCTAAAGCACACTTCCCTCACAATGTTGGAAGCGTTTTAAACACAGAAAGAAAGTGCGGATCACCACTGGTCATGATCAACCGATATATGTTTGGGATCCCTAAGCTCCATTGCCAGTACTTTACTCAAAGTACCTAATGTGCCCATAGTCAGTCCGTGATCTACCCTCATTCCTCAAAGGAGGAGACACTGTTATGAAGGAGAACGCTCTTAAGTAGGATCCCTGAAAGATACCTTCCTAAGATTCACCTGTCAGTGTCCTGTACGAGACACTTTATGATTGCTACAAGACAGACCCTACAGTTTCCAACTTAGCTCAGACTCATTCCTGTCATGAGAACATACAGTAGCAAAGTTCGCTCGTACATTTGAAGTGTTTTGAGAGGAGTTAGACACAGTGAAACATCACAGGTGTTGACCTAACATTATGTGTCATAGAGGCCTATGTGCCATACCCTGACCTTCACTCTCAGGGCGCAACGTTCCCTCTATCCGTCCTTGTTCTATATCCTTTCCTCCACTGGAAATACACTGTGAGAAATGCGATTCCACCTGAAGGAGTTTCCCTTAAACAGAACTTGTTATAGTCCAACAGATAGACGTCTGATAATAGAGCCCTATGTACGCCTATTGCAATTACCACAGAGTGCGTCCCAAGAGCTTCCTTCTTTAACAGACGCAACGCTGCAACAAATCCCTCCTAAAGCACACTTCCCTCTCAATGTTGGAAGCGTTTTTAACACAGAAAGAAAGTGAGGATCACCACTGGTCGTGATCGTCCGATATGTGTTTGGGATCCCAAAGCGCCATAGCCTGCACTTTACTCACAGTACCTAATGTGCCCATAGTCCGTCCGTGTTCTATCATCATTCCTCCTAGGAGGAGACACTGTTATGAATGAGAACGCACTTTAATAAGATCCCTGAAAAGTACCTTCCTAAGAATAACCTGTCAGGGAACTGTACAAGACACATCATGAATGCTACACATACAGGTCCTACATTTTCCAACTTAGCACAGACACATTCCTGTCCTGAGAACGTACACTAGCACAGTTCCGACGTACATCTGAAGTGTTTTGAGATGAGTTAGACACAATCGAACATCACAGGTGTTGGCCTTCCAGTATGTGTCATAGAGGCCTATGTGCCATACCCGGTCCTTCACTCTCAGGGCGCAACGTTCCCTCTGTCCGTCCTTGTTCTATCTTCTTTCTTCCACTGGAAAGACACTGTGAGAAGTGGGATTCCGCCTGAAGGATTTTCCCTTAAACTGGACTAGCTATAGTCCAACGGATAGATATCTGATACTAGAACCCTATGTGCAACTATTGCAGTTACCGCAAAGTCAGTCCCAAGAGCTTCCTTCTTTAACAGACGCAACACTGCAAGGAATCCCTCCTAAAGCACACTTCCCTCATAATTTTGGAAGCATTTTTAACACAGAAAGAAAGTGTGGATCACCACTGGTCGTGATCATCCAATATGTTTGGGATGCCTAAGCACCATAGTCTGCACTTTACACACAGTACCTAATGTGCTCATAGTCCATGCATGTTCTATCATCATTCCTCAAAGGAGGAGACACTCTTGTGAATGAGAACGCACTTTAAGTAGGATCCCTGAAAAGATACCTTCCTAAGAATCACTTGTCAGTGTCCTGTACGAGACACTTTATGATTGCTACACAGACAGGTCCTACAGTTTCCCACTTAGCAAAGACTCATTCCTTTCGTGGGAACGTAGAGGAACACAGTTCCCTTGTACATTTGAAGTGTTTTGAGATGAGTTAGATACAGTGGAACATCACAGGTGTTGACCTTCCAGTGTGTGTCATAGAGGCCTATGTGCCTTACCCAGTCCTTCACTCTCAGGACACAACGTCCCCTCTGTCCATAGTTGTTCTATCTCCTTTCCTCTGCTGAAAAGACACTGTGAGAAGTGCGAATCCGCCTGAAGGGGTTTCCCTTAAACAGAACTTGCTATAGTCCAAGGGATAGACGTTTGATAGTAGCGCCCTATGTGCGCCTATTGCAGTTACCACAGAGTCCGTCCCATGAGCTTCCTTCTTTAACGGACGCAACACTGCAACGAATCCCTCCGAAAGCACACTTCCTTCACAATGTTGGAAGCATTTTTAACACAGAAAGCTGGAGCGGATCACCACTGGCCGTGATCATCCAATATGTGTTTGGGATGTCTCAACGCCATAGCCTGGAATTTACTCACAGTACCTAATGTGTCTATAGTCCGTCAGTGTTCTATCATCATTCCTCAAAGGAGAAGACACTGTTGTGAATGAGAATGCACTTTAAGTAGGATCCTGAAAAAATACCTTCCTAAGATTCACCTGTCAGGGTCCTGTACGAGACATTTTTTGATTCCTACACAGACAGGTCCTACAGTTTCCAACTTAGCACAGACTCATTCCGTTCGTGAGAACGTACAGTAGCACAGTTCCCTCTGTGCAATATATATATATATATATATATATATATATATATATTTGAAGGGTTTTGATATGAATTAGACACAGTGGGACTTCACAGGTATTGACCTTCCAGTATGTGTCATAGAGGCCTATGTGCCATCCCCTCTCCTTCACAATCAGGGCGAAACGTTCCCTCTTTCCGTCCGTGTTCTGTCTCCTCTCCTCCACTGAAAAGACACTGTGAGAAGTGGGATTCTGACTGAAGGAGTTTCCCTTCAACAGAACTTGCTATAGTCCAACGGATAGACGTATGATACTAGAGCCCATTGTTCGCCTATTGCAGTTACCGCAGAGTCAGTCCCAATAGCTTCCTTCTTTAACAGACACAAGACTGCAACGAATCCCTCCTAAAACACACTTCCCTCACAATGTTGGAAGCGTTTTTAACACAGAAATATAGTGCGAATCACCACTAGTAGTGATCATCCGATATGTGTTTGGGATCCCAAAGCGCCATAGCCTGCACTTTACTCACCGTACCTAATGTGCCCATTGTCCGTCCGTGTTTTATGATAATCCCTCAAAGGAAGAGACACTGTTTTGAATGTGAACGCACGTTAAGTAGGATCCCTGAAAAGATAACTTCCTAAGAATCACCTGTCAGGGTTCTAGGAGACATTTTATGATTGCAACACAGACAGGTCCTACACTTTCCAACAAGTCACAGACCCATTCCTGTCGTGAGAATGTACAGTAGCATAGTTCCCTCGTACATTTGAAGTGTTTTGAGGTGCGTTAGACACAGTGGAACATCACAGGTGTTGACTTTCCAGTATGTGTCATAGAGGCCTGTGTGCCATACCCTGTCCCTCACTCTCAGGGCGCAACCTTCCCTCTCTCCGTCCTTGTGCTATCTCCTTTCCTCCACGGAGAAAACACTGTGAGAAGTGGGATTCCGCCTGAAGGAGTTTCCCTTAAGCAGAACTTGCTATAGTCCAACGGATAGACGTCTGATACTAGAGCCTATGTGCGCCTATTGCAGTTACCCCAGAGTCAATCACAAGAGCTTCCATCGTTAACAGACGCAACACTGCAACGAATTCCTCCTAAAGCACACTTCCATCACAATGTTGCTAGCGTTTTTAACAAAGAAAGAAAGTGCGGTTTACCACTGGACGTTATCATCCAATATGTGTTTGGGATGCCTAAGTGCCACAGCCTGCACTTTACTCACAGTACCTAATGTGCCCATATTCCGTCCGTGTTCTATCATCATTCGCAAGGAGGAGACACTGTTGTGAATGAGAACGCACTTTAAGTAGGATCCCTGAAAAGATACCTTCCTAGGAATCACCTGTCATGGTTCTAAGAGGCACTTTATAATTGCTACACAAACAGGTCCTGCAGTTTCGAATTAGCACAGACTCATTCCTGTCGTGAGTACGTACAGTAGCAAGTTCCCTCATACATTTGAAGTGTTTTGAGACGAGTTAGACCCAGTGGAATATCACAGGTCTTGACCTTCCAGTATGTGTCAGAGAGGCCAAAGTGCCATACCTGTCATACACTCTCAGGGCGCAATGTTCCCTCTGTTCGTCCTTGTTGTATCTCCGTTCCTCCACTGAGAAGACAGTGTGAGAAGTGGGATTCCGACTGAATGAGTTTCCTTTCAGCAGATCTTGCTATAGTCTAATGGATAGACGTCTGATACTAGAGCCCTATGTGCGCCTATTGCAGTTACATAGAGTCAGTCCCAAGAGCTTACATCTTTAACAGACGCAACACTTCAACGAATCCCTCCTAAAACACACTTCCCTCACAATGTTGGAAGCGTTTTTAACACAGAAAGAATGTGCTGATCACAACTGGACGTGATCATCCAATATGTTTTTGTGATGCCTAAGCGCCATAGCCTGCACTTTACTCACAGTACCTAATGTGCCCATAGTCCGTCTGTGTCTATTATCATTCCTCAAGGAGGAGACACTGTTATGAATGAGAAGGCACTTTAAGTAGGATCCCTGAAAAGATACCTTCCTAAGAATCACCTGTCAGGGTTCTAGGAGACACTTTATGATTTCTAGACAGACAGGTCGTACAGTTTCCAGCTTAGCACAGACTCATTCCTGTCGTAAGAACATACAGTAGCACAGTTCCTTCGTACATTTGAAGTGTTTTGAGATGAGTTAGACACAGTGGAACATCACTGGTGTTGACCTTCAAGTATGTGTCATAGAGGCCTAAGTGCCATACCTGTCCTTCACTCTCAGGGTGCACTGTTCCCTCTGTCCGTCCTTGTTCTATCTTCTTTCCTCCACTGAAAAGACACTGTGAGAAGTAGGATTGCGGCTGAAGGAGTTTCCCTTAGAAAGAACTTGCTTTAGTTCAATGGATAGACGTCAGATACTAGAGCCCTATGTGCCCCTTTGCAGTTACAACAGAGTCCGTCCCAAGAGCTTCCTACTAAAGACGCAACACTGCAACGAATCCCTCTGAATGCACACTTCCCTCACAATATTGGAACCATTTTTAACACAGAAAGAGAGAGTGGATCAACACTGGCCGTGATCATCCGAATTAATATGAGAAGAGAGAAGAACCACATGGTCCTCTCAATTGATGCAGAAAAAGCATTTGACAAAGTCCAACATCCGTTCCTGATTAAAACGCTTCAAAATATAGGGAATGAGGGGACATTCCTGAACCTCATCAAATCTATCTATGAAAGACCCACAGCAAATATCATCCTCAATGGGAAAAAGCTTGCAGCCTTCCCATTGAGATCAGGAACAAGACAAGGATGCCCACTTTCACCCCTCTTGTTCAACATAGTATTAGAAGTCCTAGCAACAGCAATCAGACAACAGAGAGAAATAAAAGGTATCCAAATTGGTAATGAAGAAGTCAAACTCTCTCTCTTCGCAGATGACATGATTCTTTATATGGAAAATCCAAAAGACTCCACCCCCAAACTACTAGAACTCATACAGAAATTCAGCAACGTGGTCAATGTGCAGAAATCAGTGGCTTTCTTATACACTAACAATGAAAATACAGAAAGGGAAATTAGAGAATCAATTCTATTTACTATAGCACCAAGAACCATAAGATACCTGGGAATAAACCTAACTAAAGAGGTAAAGGATCTATACTTGAGGAACTATAGAACACTCATGAAAGAAATTGAAGAAGACACAAAAAGATGGAAGACCATTCTATGCTCTTGGATTGGAAGAATAAACATTGTTAAAATGTCTATACTGCCTAGAGCAATCTATACTTTTAATGCCATTCCGATCAAAATTCCACCGGCATTCTTCAAAGAGCTGGAACAAATAATCCTAAAATTTGTATGGAATCCGAAGAGACCCCGAATCGTTAAGAAATGTTGAAAAACAAAAATAAAGCTGCCAGCATCACCTTACCTGATTTCAAGCTTTATTACAAAGCTGTGATCACCAAGACAGCCTGGTACTGGCATAAAAACAGACACATAGACCAGTGGAACAGAATAGAGAGCCCTGATATGGACCCTCAACTCTATGGTCAATTAATCTTCGACAAAACAGGAAAAAATATACAGTGGAAAAAAGACAGTCTCTTCAATAAATGGTGCTGGGAAAACTGGACAGCTATATGTAGAAGAATGAAACTCGACCATTCTCTTACACCGTACACAAAGATCAACTCAAAATGGATAAAAGACCTCAACGTGAGACAGGAATCCTTCAGAATCCTAGAGGAGAACATAGGCAGTAATCTCTTTGATATCAGCCACAGCAAGTTCTTTCAAGATACGTCTCCAAAGGCAAAGGAAACAAAAGCGAAAACAAACTTCTGGGACTTCATCAAAATCAAAAGCTTCTGCACAGCAAAGGAAACAGTCAAAAAAACAAAGAGGCAACCCACGGAATGGGAGAAGATATTTGCAAATGACAGTACAGACAAAAGGTTGATATCCAGGATCTATAATGAACACCTCAAACTCAACCCACACGAAACAGACAAACACATCAAAAAATGGGCAGAAGATATGAACAGACACTTCTCCAATCAAGACATACAAATGGCTATCAGACACATGAAAAAAATGCTCATCATCATTAGCCCTCAGGGAGATTAAAATTAAAACCACATTGAGATATCACCTTACACCAGTTAGAATGGCCAAAATTAACAAAACAGGAAACAACTTGTGTTGGAGAGGATGTGGAGAAAGGGGAACCCTCTTACACTGTTGGTGGGAATGCAAGTTGGTGCAGCCTCTTTGGAGAACAGTGTGGAGATTCCTCAAGGAATTAAAAATAGAGCTTCCCTACGACCCTGCAATTGCACTCCTGGGTATTTACCCCAAAGATACAGATGTCGTGAAAAGAAGGGCCATCTGTACCCCAATGTTTATAGCAGCAATGGCCACAGTCGCCAAACTATGGAAAGAACCAAGATGCCCTTCAACGGATGAATGGATAAGGAAGATGTGGTCCATATACACTATGGAGTATTATGCCTCCATCAGAAAGTACAAATATCCAACTTTTGTAGCAACAAGGACGGGACTGGAAGAGATTATGCTGAGTGAAATCAGTCAAGCAGAGAGAGTCAATTATCATATGGTTTCACTCATTTGTGGAGCATAACCAATAGCATGGAGGACAAGGGGCGTTAGAGAGGACTAGGGAATTTGGGTAAATTGGAAAGGGAGGTGAACCATGAGAGACTATGGACTCTGAAAAATAGTCTGAGGGGTTTGAAGTGGCGGGGGGGTGGGAGGTTGGGGTACCAGGTGGTGGGTATTATAGAGGGCACAGCTTGCATGGAGCACTGGGTGTGGTGAAAAAATAATGAATACTGTTTTTCTGAAAATAAATAAATTGGGAAAAAAAGAGTCTGGAAGTTTTCCTTCTGCTTCAATTTTTTGAAACAGCTTCAGGAGAATAGGTGTTATTTCTTCTTGGAAGGTTTGGTAGAATTCCCCAGGGAATCCGTCAGGTCCTGGGCTCTTGTTTTTTGGGAGGTTTTTGATCACTGATTCAATCTCGTTATTAGATATCGGTCTATTCAGGTTGTCGATTTCTTCCTGGTTCAATGTTGGTAGTTTATATTTTTCCAGGAATGCATCCTTTTAATCTAGGTTGCTAAGCTTATTGGCATATAACTTTTCATAATAACTTCTGATGATTGTTTCTACTTCCTTGGCGTTAGTTGTGATCTCTCCCTTTTCATTCATAATTTATGAAATTGGGATTTCTCTCTTTTTTTCGGATTAGTGTAGCCAGTGGTTTATCGATCTTATCTATTCTTTCAAAAAACAAGCTTCTAGTTTCATTGATACGTTCTACTGTATCTCTGGTTTCTCCCTCATTGATCTCAGATCTAATCTTGGTGATTTCCCTTCTTATGTGTGTAGTTGGTTTGAGTTGTTATTGATCCTCCAGTTCTTTAAGGTAAGAGACAGCTGGTGTGTTCTGGATTTTTCAATTCTTTTGAGCGAGGCTTGGATGGCTATATACTTTCCCCTTAGGACTGTCTTTGCTGTATCCCATAGGTTTTGGACCAAAGTGTCTTCGTTCTCATTGGTTTCCATGAATTGTTTCAGTTCTTCCTTGATCTCCTGGTTGATCCAAGCATTCTTAAGCAAGGTGGTCTTTAGCTTCCAGGTGTTTAAGTTCCTACGGAACTTTTCCTTGTGATTGAGCTCCTGTTTCAAAGCACTGTGATCTGAGAATATGCAGGGAACAATCTCAGTCTTTTGGTTATGGTTGAGTCCTGATTTGTGACCCAGTATGTGGTCTATTCTGGAGAAGGTTCCATGTGCACTTGAGAAGAATGAGTATTCTATTTTTTTAGGGTGGAATGTTCTCTATATATCTATGAGGTCCATCTGGTCCCATGTGTCATTCAATGCTCTTGTTTCTTTATTGATTTTCTGCTTCAATGATCTGTCTAATTCAGAAAGAGGCGTGTTACGATCTCCTATGATTAGTGTATTCATATCAACAGGACTCTTTATCTTGATTAACAGTTTTCTTTAGTAATTGGCTGCTCCCATATTGGGAGCATAGATATTTACAATTGTTAGATCATCTTGGTGGATAGTCCCTTTAAGGATTATGTAGTGTCCTTCTGTATCTCTGACTACAGTCTTTAGTTTGAATTTTAATTTATCTGATATGAGAATCGCTACCCCAGCCTTCTTTTGAGTCCCATTGGCATGAAAGATGCTTCTCCACCCCTTCACATTCAGTCTGCGTGTATATTTAGGTTCAAAATGGGTCTCTTGTAGACAGCATATGGATGGGTCCTGTCGTTTTATCCAATCTGCAACCCTGTGCCGTTTTATGGGTGCATTTAGGCCATTCACATAGAGAGTGATTATTGATAGATACGTTTTTATTGACATCGAGTTACCTTTGAAGTCTTTCTTTCTGTAGACTGTCTCTATATTTCTATTCAATGCTATTCTTGGGATTTTTCCTCTTTTATAGAACCCCCCTTAATATTTCCTGCAGTGTCGGCTTGGTGGTTGCATAGTCTTTTAAGCCTTGCCGGTCTTGGAAACTCTTTATCTCTCCATCCATTTTGAATGTCAGTCTTGCTGGATAAAGTATTCTTGGCTGCATGTTCTTCTCATTTAGTGCCCTGAATATATCTTGCCAGCCTCTTCTGGTTTGCCAGGTCTCTGTGGACAGGTCTGACATTATTCTGATGGGCTTCCCTCTGTAAGTAAGGAGCCTCTTTGCCCTGGCTGCTTTCAAGAGATTATACCTACAATTATAATTCCTCAATTTGACTACCAAGTTTCGTGGTGTTTTTTTGGAATGTATAATCTTGGGTGGAGACCGTTCAGCCTCTAGTACATGAACGCTGGTGTCATTTGCGAGATTCGGAAAATTTTCATGAAGGACTTGTTCCACGATATCTTCTAGACTTCTTTCTTTCTCCTCCCCTTCGGAGATTCCAATTATTCTGACGTTGGAATGCTTCATGGCATCATTTATTTCCCTGATTCTGCTTTCCTGGGATCTAAGCTGTTTGTTCCAGGCTTCCTCCTGATCCTTTCTCTCTATCTGTTTGTCTTCCAGGTCACTAATTCTATCTTCTGTCTCAGTTACCCTCGCTTTGAGATTGTTTAGATTTGATTGGAACTCATTGAGAGCATTGTGGACCTCCCCCCTTGTAGCTTTAAGCTCCGCCCTAACATTGTGAACATCCTGTCTTTTCGCTTTCAGTTCGGCCCTAATCAATTCTGTTTGGTTATCCATGGCTTTCTCCAACCTAGCTATTGCCTGGATAATTGTTCGCCTGAATTCTCTTTCTGACATATTGTCTATGTTGATAGCCATTAGCTCTGATGCAGAAGGTCCATCCTCTGTATTTTTCTTCTTTTGGGCATTCCTCCTCCTAGTCATTTTGGTGGGAGAAGACTGAACAGATGTAGCTGGATGTATCAACTCTGGTGCAGTCAAGGTGCACCTTGGAACACTTCTGAGCAATCAGGATTCACCACCCAAACGAGAGACAAAAGAAAAGAAAAAGAGGAAAAGAAGAAAAAGAAAAAAAAAGAAAAAAGAGAGAGAGAGAAAGAGACAGGAAAGAAAGGGAAGATCGAAGAGAAGCTTCAGCCCAGATGGGACCCAAGTTAAGATTTATGAAGTAGACAAACCAAAAGAGATAAAAAGACTGATACAATTATATGGCAAGAGAAATAAGAAAAAAAATATATATATATGGAAATTAAGAAAGAACCTCGTCGAAAAGAACCATATGTGTAAAATTTATATGCTATCAGGACAAACAGAAAAAACACAGAAACACTGGTGGAAGAAGATGGGAGAGTTCTTATAAATTCTCAGTGTTTGCGAGGAAGGTTGTTTTGATTCTTCCTGGATGTATCTTGATGTCTTTGTTAAAGGACTCAACTTTCCTAAGATAAAGGGGATTAACAATTGGTTTACCTATAGGGGTAGTATTGATTGAGAAATGGGGATTACTTTGAAGTTAACTCTATATGAATATTAGAGGATAAAAATAAAAAGGAATATACTACACTAAACTAAACTAAATTTTTTTAAAAAGGGAATTCAAAAAATAAAAATGCAAAAGAAAACATAGGTATATGTATCAAAAAGTTCAGGTTAGAAAGGTATTATGGACTGTGATGTACTGTACAGCTCTCTGTGATGTTAAATAGGTTAAAAAAATTACCTATGTGTAAAAAAAAATAAAAAAATAAAAAAATATAAACCGGAATAGTGGAAACGAGTGAACAATACAAGTTTTCCTATGAAGTAGTGGTGGTTCTCTTGTAGTCCTTTTTTTTTTCTTTCTTTCTTTGTTTTCTGGGGGAGGGGCCTGCCACGTGGGTTGTCAGTCAATGATGTTTCCTGAGTTGAGTCCCCCCGCCCACCTTAAGGGGGTGGACTCTGGGAAACGGGTTTTTTTCAGGCTTTTGTTCTCTGGCAGTTTTTTTGCTTGTTCACCTTTTTCCCTCTCACCTTACCGCCTTTGATGGTTTTTGTAGTATTAGAAGAAATCAAACCGCACGCTGATCTCCGTCTCAGAGAGAAGCCTCAGTCTGGGTGCAGAAGCTGAATAAATTCCCCCCTTGGCAGCTGGCAGGGCAGGTTCCAAGGTGCAGACCCTGGAGGCACAGGAACTTTTGCTCCTCCCCAAAGCCAAGGCAGTGGCGGCTGTCTGGGAGCTCCTGTCAGCCAGAGAGGTTCCAAGCAGCGATCGCACACTGAGATTTTGCCGCCGGCCCGGGCTGGGAATGTCTGGCTTGTGCGCACCTCTTTTCAGAGGTGGCTGTGGGTCAGGCGCACGTCTGGGGCACTGAGAACGGGGCGCGGGTCCATGAGCCCCAGGCTGGGATTTTGCGCGCCTCAGTCTGGGGAAGAGTTTCGCGCGCGCGCGCCTTAGGCTTTGAATCAATGGCGCGGTTGAAGGAGCACCCGCTGGGCCTCAGTAATTCAGGGGAGAGTGAGGGACGTGCGCACGTATCTCAAGATTTGTGGTAGGGCTAGTGCGCTTTCCGCAGACCGGCGCGGCTCCCATCCCCACACAGGAGCTGGAACCCATGCGCTCTGGGGTGCGCTGGCGGCTTAGGGACCAGGAGCGGTTTCTCCGCCGCACTCTCTCTGCATCAGCGCTGGGAGGCCGTCTGGGACTGGGGATTAAGCCCCTCTCCCTAGCCGCCACGATTACCACAATTTTCCCCCGCGATCCTTTGCTCTTTTGGAGTGCTTTCAACCAGTCTCCGAGTTACTCCTGGTCCCCAGACACAGGGCGCTCTCTCTCGGATTGGGGTATTACTTTCCCACCGGTTGACACTGGTGGCTCCCTCCCACTTTTGTTTATCTTCCGATAACAGTCCACTGTTCCCATTCCGCTTTACCTACTCACTGGCGTCTTCTGCCCCTGAAGAGATCCAGACGTGTATAATTCGGATCTCAGGCTGATTTCATGGGTGATCGGAGTTCTTTGGTAGGTAATCAGCTCACTTTGGGGTACTGGCTGAAAAAACGCCTCTTCCTACGACCCCGCCATCTTGTCCCCCCTCCACAAAATTCAGAGCTTCCTACTTTAACAGACGCAACACTGCAAAGAATCCCTCCTAAAGCACACTTCCCTCACAAAGTTGTAAGCATTTTTAACACAGAAAGAAAGTGCGGATCACCACTGGTCGTGAGCATCCAATATGTTTTTGGGATGCCTAAGCGCCAGAGCCTGCACTTTACTCACAATACCTAATGTGCCCATAGTCCGTCCGTGTTCTATCATCATTCCTCAAAGGAGGAGACACTGTTATGAATGAGAACTCTCTTGAAGTAGGATCCTTGAAAAGATACCTTCCTAAGAATCACTTGTCAGGGTCCTGTACGAGACACTTTAAGTATGCTACACAGACAGGTCCTACAGTTTCCAACTTATCACAGACTCATTCCTGTCGTGAGAAAGTACTGTTGCAGAGTTACCTCGTACATTTGAAGTGTTTTGAAACGAGTCAGACACAGTGGAACATCACAGATGTTGACCTTCCAGTATGTGTCATAGAGGCCTATGTGCCATACCCTGTCCTTCACTCTCAAGGCACAACGTTCCATCTGTCCATAGTTGTTCTATCTGCATTCATCCGAAGAAAAGACACTGTGAGAAGTGGGATTCCGCCTGAAGGAGTTTCCCTTAAACAGAACTTGCTATAGTCCAACGGATAGACGTCTGATAATAGAGCCCTATGTGCGCCTATTGCAGTTACCGCAGATTCTGTCCCAAGAGCTTCCTTCTTTAACAGACGCAACACTGCAACGAATCCCTCCTAAAGCACACTTCCCTCACAATGTTGGAAGCATTACTAACACAGAAAGAAAGTGCGGATCACCACTGGTCTTGATCATCCAATATGTTTTTGGGATGTCTAAGCGCAATAGCCTGCACTTTACACACAGTACCTATTGTACCCATAGTCCGTCCGTGTTCTATCATCATTCCTCAAAGGAGGAGACACTGTTGTGAATGAGAACGTACTTTAAGTAGGATACCTGAAAGATACCTTCCTAAGAATAACCTGTCAGGGTCCTGTATGAGATACTTTATGAGTGCTACACAGACAGGTCCTACAGTTTCCAACTTATCATAAATTCATTCACGTCGTGAGAACGTACTGTAGCAGATTTCCCTCGTACATTTGAAGTGTTTTGAGACAAGTGAGACACAGTGGAACATCACAGGTGTTCAACTTACAGTATGTGTCATAGATGACTATGAGTCATACCCTGTAGTTAACTCTCAGGGCGCAATTTTCCCTCTGTCCGTAGTTGTTCTATCTACTTTTCTCCGCTGAAAAGACACTGTGAGATGTGCGATTCTGCCTGAAGGAGTTTCCCTTAAACAGAACTTGCTATAGTCCAACGGAGAGACGTATGATACTAGAGCCCTATGTGCACCTATTGCAGTTACCGCAGAGTCAGTCCCAAGAGCTTCCTTCTTTAACAGACGCAACACTGCAAGGAAACACTCCTAAAGCACAATTCACTCACAATGTTGGAACCGTTTTTAACACAGAAAGAAAGTGCGGATCATTACTGGTCATGATCATCCAATATGTGTTTGGGATGCCTAAGCGCCATAGCCTTAGGCACTTTACTCACAATACCTAATGTGCCCATAGTCCGTCCGTGTGCTATCACAATTCCTCAAAGGAGGAGACACTGTTGTAAATGAGAACGGACTTTATGTAGGATCCCTGAAAAGATACCTTCCTAAGAATCACCTGTCAGGGTCCTGTACGAGACACTTTATGTATGCTACACAGACAGGTCCTACAGTTTCCAACTTAGCATAGAGTCATTCCTATCATGAGAACGTACTGTAGCAGAGTTCCCTCTACATTTGAAGTGTTTTGAGACGAGTTAGACACAGTGGAACATCACAGGTGTTGACCTTCCTGTATGTGTCATAGAGGCCTATGTGCCATACGCTGTCCTTCACTCTCAAGGTGCAACATTCCTCTGTCCGTAGTTGTTCTATCTCCATTTCTCCGCTGAAAAGACACTATGAGAAGTGGGATTCCGCCTGAAGGAGTTTCCCTTAAACAGAACTTGCTATAGTCCAACGGAAAGACCTCTGATACTAGCGCCCATGTGCGCCTATTGCAGTTATCATAGAGTCATTCCCAAGAGCTTCCTTCTTTAACAGACGCAACACTGTAATGAATCCCTCCTAAACACAGTTACCTCCCAATGTTGGAATCGCTTTTAACTCAGAAGGTAAGTGCGGATCACACTGGTCGTGATCATCCATATGTGTTTGGGATGCTGCTTTAAGCGCCATAGCCTGCACTTTACCCACAGTACCTAATGTGCCCATAGTCCGTCCTTGTTCTATCATCATTCTTAAAAGGAGGAGACACTCTTATGAATGAGAACACACTTTAAGTAGGATCCCTGAAAAGATAAATTCCTAAGAATCACTTGTCAGGATCCTGTACGAGACACTTTATCATTTTTACACAGACAGGTCCTACAGTTTCAAACTTAGCACAGACTCATTCCTGTCATGAGAACGTACTGTAGCAGAGTTCCCTCATACATTTGAACTGTTTGAGATGAGTTAGACACAGTGGAACATCACAGGTGTTGAACTTCCAGTATGTGTCATAGAGGCCTATGTGCCATACCCTGTCCTTCACTCTCAGGGAGCAATGTTCCCTCTGTCCGTAGTTGTTCTATCTTTTTCCTCCACTGAAAAGACACTGTGAGAAGTGAGATTATGCCTGAAGGAGTTTCCCTTCAACAGAACTTGCTATAGTCCAACGGATAGACGTCTGATACTAGAGCCCTATGTGGGCCTATTGCACTTACCGCAGAGTCAGGCCCAAGAGATTCCTTCTTTAACAGACGCAACACTGCAACGAATCCCTCCTAAACACACTTCCATCACAATGCTGGTAGCGTTATTAACACAGAAAGAAAGTGCGGATCACCACTGGTCGTGAGCATCCAATAAGAGTTTGGGATGCCTAAGCGCCTTAGCCTGCACTTTACTCACAGTACCTAATGTGCCCATAGTCCGTCCGTGTTCTATCATCATTCCTAAAAAAGGAGACACTGTTATGAATGAGAGCGCACTATATGTAGGATCCCTGAGAATATGCTTTCCTAAGAATCACCTGTCAGGGTCCTGTACGATACTCTTTATGATTTCTACACAGACACGTCCTACAGTTTCCAACTTACCACAGACTCATTCCTGTCGTGAGAACGTACAGTAGCACTATTCCCTCATACATTGAAGTGTTTTGAGACGAGTTAGACACAGTGGAACATCAACGGTGTTGACATTCCAGTCGGTGTCATAGAGGCCTATGTGCCATACCCTGTCCTTCATTTCAGGGTGCAATGTTCCTCTGTCTGTAGTTGTTCTATCTCCTTTCCTCCACTGGAAATACTCTGTGAGAAGTTCGATTACGTTTGTAGGAGTTTCCCTTAAACAGAACTTGCTATAGTACAACGGATAGATATCTGATACTAGAGCCCTATGTGCGCCTATTTAAGTTACCACAGAGTCAGACCCAAGAGCTTTCTTCTTTAACAGACGCAACACTGAAATGAATCCCTCCTAAAGCACACTTACCTCACAATGTTAGAAGCGTTTTTAACACAGAAAGAAAGTGCGGATCACCACTGGTCGTGAGCATCCAATATGTGTTTGGGATGCCTAAGTGCCATAGCCTGCACTTTACTCACAGTACCTAATGTGCCCATAGTTCGTCCGTGTTCCATCATCATTCCTCAAAAAAGGAGACACCTAGGTGGTTCGGTTGGTTGAGCAGCTGCCTTCAGCTCGGGACATGATCCCAGCGTCCTGGGATCGAGTCCCACATCGGGCTCCTTGCTCGGCAGGGAGCCTGCTTCTCCCTCTGCTTCTGCCTGCCTCTTTGTCTGCCTGTGCTCGCTCTCTCTCCCTCTCTCTCTGACAAATAAATAAAAACCAAAAAAAAAAAAATAGAGACACTGTCATGAATGAGAATGCACGTTAAGTAGGATCCCTGAAAAGATACCTTCCTAATATTCACCTGTTTGACTCCAGTATGAGACACTTTTTGATTGCTACACAGACAGGTCCTACAGATTCCAAATTATCACATACTCATTCCTGTCTTGAGAACGTACTGTAGCAGAGTTCCCTCGTACATTTGAAGTGTTTTGAGACGAGTTAGACACAGTGGAACATCACAGGTGTTGACATTCCAGTATGTGTTATAGAGGCCTATGTGCTATACGATTTCCTTCACTCTCAGGGTGAAACGATCCCTCTGTCCGTAGTTGTTCTATCTCGTTTCCTCCGCTGAAAAAACACTTTGAGAAGTGCGAATCCGCCTGAAGGCGTTTCCTTGAAACATAACTTGCTCTAGTCCAACGGATAGACGTCTGATATTAGAGCTCTAAGTGCGCCTTTTGCAGTTACCGCAGAGTCAGTCCCAAGGCTTCCTTCTATTACAGATGCAACACTGCAACAAATCCTTCCTAAAGCACACTTCCCTCACAATGTTGGAAGCGTTTTTAACACAGAAAGAAAGTGCGGATCACCACTGGTCTTTATCATCCAATATGTTTTGGGATGCTTAAGCGCCATAGCCTGCACTTTACTCAAAGTTCCTAATGTGCCCATAGTCCGTCCACGTTCTATATCATTCCTAAGAGGGGGAGACAGTGTTATGAATGAGAACACACTTTAAGTAGGATCCCTGAAAAGATACCTTCCTAAGAAACCTTTGTCAGGGTCCTGTACGAAACTCTTTATGATTGCTACACAGACAGGTCCCACAGTTTCCACTTATCACAGACTCATTCCTGTCGTGAGAACGTACTGCAGCAGAGTTCCCTCGTACATTTGAAGTGTTTTGAGACGAGTTAGACACAGTGGAACATCAGAGGTATTGACCTTCCAGTATGCGTCATAGAGGCCTATGTGCCATACCCTGTCCTTCATTTCAGGGCGCAAAGTTCCCTCTGTCCGTAGTTGTTCTATCTCCTTTCCTCCGCTGAAAAGACAATGTGAGATGTGGGATTCCGCCTGAAGGAGTTTCCCTTAAACAGAACTTGCTGTAGTCCAACGGAGAGACGTCTGATACTAGAGCCCTAGGTGCGCCTATTACTGTTACGACAGAGTCAGTCCCTAGTGCTTCCTCCGTTAACAGATGCAACACTGCAATGAATCCCTCCTAGAGCACACTTCCCTCATTAAGTTGGAAGCATTTTTAACACAGAAAGAAACTGTGGATCACCACTGGTCGTGAGCATCCAATATTTATTTGGGATGTCTAAGCGCCATAGCCTGCATTTACTCACAATAACTAATGTTCCCATAGTACATCCGTGTTCTATCATCATTCCTCAAAGGAGGAGACACTGTTATGAATGAGAACGCAGTTTAAGTAGGATCCCTGAAAAGATACCTTCTTAAGAATCACCTGTCATGGTCCTCTATGAGACACTTTATGATTGCTACAGAGACAGGTCCTACAGTTTCAAACTTAGCACAGACTAATTCCTTTCGTGAGAACGTACAGTAGCACAGATCCCTCGTAAATGTGAAGTGCTTTGAGACGAGTTAGACACAGTGGAACATCACAGGTATTGACCTTCCAGTATGAGTTATAGAGGCCTATGTGTTTTACCCTGTCCTTCACTCTCAGGGCACAACGTTCCCTCTGTCCGTAGTTGTTCTTTTCCATTCCTCCATGGAAAAGACACTGTGAGAAGTGCGATTCTGCCTGAAGGAGATTCCCTTAAACAGAACTTGATATAGTCCAACGGATAGATGTCTGATACTAGAGCCCTTTGCACGTATTGCAGTTACCACATAGTCAGTCCCAAGAGCTTCCTTCTTTACCAGACGCAACAGTGCAATGAATCCCTCCTAAAGCACACTTCCCTCACAATGTTGGAAGCGTTTTTAACAAGAAAGAAAGTGCGGATCACCACTGGTCGTAAAATCCAATATGTGTTTGGGATGCCTAAGCACCATAACCTGCACTTTACTCACAGTACCTAATGTGCCCATAGTCCGTCCGTGTTCTATCATCATTCCTCAAGGTAGAGACACTCTTATTAATGAGAATGCACTTTAAGTAGGATCCCTGAAAAGTTATCTTCCTAAGAATAACCTGTCTGGGTCCTGTACGATACACTTTATGATTGCTACACAGACAGGTCCTACAGTTTGCATCTTAGCACAGACTCATTCCTGTCGTGAGAACGTACAGTAGCACAGTTCCCTCGTACATTTGAAGTGTTTTAAAACGAGTTAGACACAGTGGAACATCACAGGTGTTGACCTTCCAGTATGTGTAATAGAGGCCTATGTGCCATACAGTGTCCTTCACTCTCAGGGCGCAACGTTGCCTCTGTCCGTAGTTGTTCTATCTCCTATCCTCCACTGAAAAGACACTGTGAGAAGTGGGAGTCCGCCTAAAGGAGTTTCCCTTAAACAGAACTTGCTATAGTCCAACGATAGACGTCTGATAATAGAGCCCTTGTGCGCCTATTGCAGTTGCCGCAGAGTCAGTCCCAAGAGCCTCCTTCTTTTACAGACGCAACACTGCAATGAATCCCTCCTAAAGTACCCTTCCCTCGCAATGTTGGAAGCGTTTTTAACACAGAAAGAAGTACGGATCACCACTGGTCTTGATCATCCAATATGTGTTTGGGATGCCTAAGCACCATAGCCTGCACTTTACTAAGAGTACCTAATGTGCCCATAGTCCGTCCGTGTTCTATCATAATTCCTCAAAGAGGGAGACACTGTTATGAATGACAACACACTTTAAGTAGGATCCCTGAAAAGATACCGTCCTAAGAATAACCTGTCAGTGTCCTGTAAGAAACTCTCTATGATTGCTACACAGACAGGTCGTACAGTTTCCAACGTAGTACAGACTCATTCCTGTTGTAAGAACGTATAGTAGCACAGTTCCCTCGTGCATTTGAAGTGTTTTGAGACGAGTTAGACACAGTGGAACATCACAGGTGTTGACCTTCCAGTATGTGTCATAGAGGCCTATGTGCCATACCCTGTCCTTCACTCTCAAGGTGCAAAGTTCCCAGTACGTAGTTGTTATTTCTCCTTTCCACCACAGAAAAGACACTGTGAGAAGTGCGATTCAGCCCGAAGGAGTTTCCCTTAAACAGAATTTGCTATAGTCCAACGGATAGACTTCTGATACTAGAGACCAATGTGCGCCTATTGCAGTTACCGCAGAGTCAGTCCCAAGAATTTCCTTCTTTAACAGACGCAACACTGCAATGAATCCCTCCTAAAGCACACTTCCCTCACAATGTTGGAAGCGTTTTTAACACAGAAAGAAAGTGCGGATAACCACTGGTCGTGATCATCCAATAAGAGTTTGGGATGCCTAAGTGCCATAGCCTGCACTTTACTCACTGTACCTAATGTGCCCATAGTCTGTCCGTGTTCTATCATCATTACTCCAAGGAGGAGACACTGTTATGAATGAGAATGCACTTTAAGCAGGATCCCGGAAAGATACCTTCCTAAGAATCACCTGTCATGGTCCTGTATGAGACACTTTATGCTTGGTACACAGAGAGGTCCTACAATTTCCAACTTAGCACAGACTCATTCCTATCGTGAGAACCTACAGTAGCACAGTTCCCTCGTACATGTGAAGTGTTTTGAAACGAGTTAGAAACAGTGGAACATCACAGGTGTTGACCTTCCAGTATGTGTCATAGAGGCCTCTGTGCCATACCTGCCTTCACTCTCAGGGCGCAAAGTTCCCTCTGTCCGTCCTTGTTCTATCTTCTTTTCTCCACTGGAAGAACACTCTGAGAAGTGGGATTACGCCTGAAGGTGTTTTCCTTAAACAGAACTTGCTATAGTCCAACGGATACACGTCTGATACTAGAGTCCTATGTGCGCCTATTGCAGCTACCACAGAGTCAGTCCCAAGAGCTTCCTTCTTTAACAGACACAACACTGCAACGAATCCTTCCTAAAGCACACTTCCCTCACAATGTTGGAAGTGTTTTTAACACAGAAAGTAAGTGCGGATCACCACTGGTTTTGATTATCCTATATGTGTTTGGGATGCCTAAGCGCCATTACCTGCACTTTACTCACAGTACCTAATGTTCCTATAGTCCGTCTGCATTCTATCATCATTCCTCAAAGGAGGAGACACTATTTGAATGAGAACACACTTTAAGTAGAATCCCTGAAAAGATACTTTCCTAAGAATCACTTGTCAGTGTCCTGTACGAGACACTTTATGATTGCAGTACAGACCGGTCAGACAGTTTCCATCTTAGCACAGTCTCATTCCTGTCATGAGAACGTACAGTAGCACAGTTCCCTCGTACATTTGATGTGTTTTTTTTTCCCAACCTCTCCAACACTTGTTGTTTCCTGTTTTGTTAATTTTGGCCTTTCTAACTGGTGTAAGGTGATATCTCAATATGGTTATAATTTGAATCTCCCTGAGGGCTAATGATGATGAGCATTTTTTCATGTGTCTGATAGCCATTTGTATGTCTTGATTGGAGAAGTGTCTGTTCATATCTTCTGGCCATTGTTTGATGTGTTTGTCTGTTTCGTGTGGGTTGAGTTTGAGGAGTTATTTATAGATCCTGGATATCAACCTTTTGTCTGTACTGTCATTTGCAAATATCTTCTCCCATTCCTTGGGTTGCCTCTTTGTTTTGTTGACTGTTTCCTTTGCTGTGTAGAAGCTTTTGATTTTGATGAAGTCCCAGAAGATTATTTTCGCTTTTGTTTCCTTTGCCTTTGGAGACGTATCTTTTTTTTTCCAATTTATTAATTTTCAGAAAAACAGTATTCATTATTTTTTTTACCACACCCAGTGCTCCATGCTAGCTGTGCCCTCTATAATACCAATCACCTGGTACTCCTACCTCCCACACCCCGCCACTTCAAACCCCTCAGACTGTTTTTCAGAGTCCATAGTCTCTCATGGTTCAACTCCCCTTCCAATTTACCCAAATTCCCTACTCCTCTCTAATGCCCCTTGTCCTCCATGCTATTTGTTATGCCCGGGAAATAAGTGAAACCATATGATAATTGACTCTCTCTGTTTGACTTATTTCACTCAGCATAAGCTCTTCCAGTCCCGTCTAGGTTGCTACAAAAGTTGGGTATTCATCCTTTCTGATGGAGGCATAATACTCCATAGTGTATATGGACCACATCTTCCTTATCCATTCATCCGTTGAAGGGCATCTTGGTTCTTTCCATAGTTTGGCGACTATGGCCATTGCTGCTATAAACATTGGGGTACATATGGCCCCTCTTTTCAAGACATCTGTATCTTTGGGATAAATACCCAGGAGTGCAATTGCAGGGTCGTAGGGAAGCTCTATTTTTAATTTTTTGAGGAATCTCCACACTGTTCTCCAAAGAGGCTGCACCAACTTGTATTATCTTGAAAGAAGTTGCTGTGGCTGATATAAAAGACATTACTGCCTATGTTCTCCTCTAAGATTCTGATGGATTCCTGTCTCACGTTGAGGTCTTTTATCCATTTTGATTTGATCTTTGTGTACGGTGTAAGAGAATGGTCGAGTTTCATTCTTCTACATATAGCTGTCCAGTTTTCCCAGCACCATTTATTGAAGAGACTGTCTTTTTTCCACTGTATATTTTTTCCTGTTTTGTCAAAGATTAATTGACCATAGAGTTGAGGGTCCATATCAGGGCTCTATACTCTGTTCCACTGGTCTATGTGTCTGTTTTTATGCCAGTACCATGCTGTCTTGGTGATCACAGCTTTGTAATAAAGCTTGAAATCAGGTAAGGTGATGCCGGCAGCTTTATTTTTGTTTTTCAACATTTCCTTAGTCATTCGGGGTCTCTTCTGATTCCATACAAATTTTAGGATTATTTGCTCCAGCTCTTTGAAGAATGCCGGTGGAATTTTGATCGGAATGGCATTAAAAGTGTAGATTGTTCTAGGCAGTATACATATTTTAACAATGTTTATTCTTCCGATCCAAGAGCATAGAATGGTCTTCCATCTTTTTGTGTTCTTCAATTTCTTTCATGAGTGTTCTATAGTTCCTCAAGTACAGATCCTTTACCTCTTTAGTTAGGTTTATTCCCAGGTATCTTATGGTTCTTGGTGCTATAGTAAATGGAATCGATTCTCTAATTTCCCTTTCTGTATTTTCATTGTTAGTGTATAAGAAAGCCACTGATTTCTGCACATTGACTTTGTATCCTGCCACGTTGCTGTATTGCTGTATGAGTTCTAGTAGTTTGGGGGTGGAGTCTTTTGGGTTTTCCATATAAAGAATCATGTCATCTGCGAAGAGAGAGAGTTTCGCTTCTTCATTACCAATTTGGATACCTTTTATTTCTCTCTGTTGTCTGATTGCTGTTGCTATGACTTCTAATACTATGTTGAACAAGAGTGGTGAAAGTGGGCATCCTTGTCTTGTTCCTGATCTCAATGGGAAGGCTGCAAGCTTTTTCCCATTGAGGATGATATTTGCTGTGGGTCTTTCATAGATATATTTGATGAGGTTCAGGAATGTCCCCTCATTCCCTATATTTTGAAGCGTTTTAATCAGGAACGGATGTTGGACTTTGTCAAATGCTTTTTCTGCATCAATTGAGAGGACCATGTGGTTCTTCTCTCTTCTCATATTAATTTGTTGTATCACATTGATTGATTTGCGAATGTTGAATCATCCTTGTAGCCCAGGGATGAATCCCACCTGATCATGGTGGATAATCCTTTTAATGTGCTGTTGTATCCTGTTGGCTATGATCTTGTTGAGAATCTTAGCATCCATTTTCATCAGTGCTATTGGTCTGAAATTCACCTTTTTGCTAGGGTCCTTGCCTGGTTTGGGGATCAGGGTAATGCTGGATTCATAGAAAGAGTCTGGAAGTTTTTCTTCTTCTTCAGTTTTTTGAAGGAGCTTAAGGAGAATAGGTGGTATTTCTTCTTTGAAGGTTTGGTAGAATTCCCCAGGGAATCCATCAGGTCCTGGGCTCTTGTTTTTTGGGAGGTTTTGATCACTGATTCAATCTCATTATTAGATATCGGTCTATTCAGGTTGTCGATTTCTTTTGGTTCAATTTGGTAGTTTATATTTTTCCAGGAATGCATCCATTTCATCTAGGTTGCTAAGCTTATTGGCATATAACTGTTCATAATAACTTCTGATTATTGTTTCTACTTCCTTGGCGTTAGTTGTGATCTCTCCCTTTTCATTCATAATTTTATAAATTTGGGATTTCTTTCTTTTCTTTCGGATTAGTGTAGCCAGTGGCTTATCGATTTTATTGATTCTTTCAAAAAACCAGCTTCTAGTTTCATTGATACATTCTACTGTATCTCTTGTTTCTCCCTCATTGATCTCTGCTCTAATCTTGATGATTTCCCTTCTTATGTGTGGAGTTGGTTTGATTTGTTGTTGATCCTCCAGTTCTTTAAGGTGTAGAGACAGCTGGTGTGTTCTGGATTTTTCCATTTTTTTGAGCGCGGCTTGGATGGCTATATATTTTCCCCTTAGGACCACCTTCGCTGTATCCCATAGGTTTTGGACCGAAGTGTCTTCATTCTCATTGGTTTCCATGAATTGTTTCAGTTCTTCTTTGATCTCCTGGTTGATCCAAGCATTCTTAAGCAAGGTGGTCTTTAGCTTCCAGGTGTTTGAGTTCCTTCGGAACTTTTCTTTGTGTTTGAGCTCCAGTTTCAAAGCATTGTGATCTGAGATTATGCAGGGAATCATCTCAGTCTTTAGGTATCGGTTGAGTCCTGATTTGTGACCCAGTATGTGGTCTATTCTGGAGAAGGTTCCGTGTGCACTTGAGAAGAATGAGTATTCTGCTGTTTTAGGGTGGAATGTTCTGTATATATCTATGAGGCCCATCTGGTCCAATGTGTCATTCAATGCTCTTGTTTCTTTATAGATTTTCTGCTTCGATGATCTGTCTAATTCAGAAAGAGGCGTGTTACGATCTCCTATGATTAGTGTATTCATATCAACAGGACTCTTTATCTTGATTAACAGTTTTCTTTAGTAATTGGCTGCTCCCATATTGGGAGCATAGATATTTAAAATGGTTAGATCATCTTGGTGGATAGTCCCTTTAAGGATTATGTAGTGTCCTTCTGCATCTCTGACTACAGTCTTTAGTTTGAAGTCTAATTTATCTGATATGAGAATCGCTACCCCAGCCTTCTTTTGAGTCCCATTGGCATGAAAGATGCTTCTCCAGCCCTTCACTTTCAGTCTGTGTGTATCTTTAGGTTCAAAATGGGTCTCTTGTAGACAGTATAAGGATGGGTCCTGTCGTTTTATCCAATCTGCAACCCTGTGCCATTTTATGGGTGCATTTAGGCCATTCACATTGAGAGTGATTATTGATAGATACGTTTTTATTGACATCGAGTTACCTTTGAAGTCTTTCTTTCTGTAGACTGTCTCTATATTTATGTTCAATGCTATTCTTGGGATTTTTCATCTTTTATAGAACACCCCTTAATATTTCCGGCAGTGTCGGCTTGGTGGTTGCATAGTCTTTTAAGCCTTGCCGGACTTGTACTATAGCCCTATGTGTGCCTATTGCAGTTAACACAGAGTACGTCCCAAGAGCTTCTTTCTTTAACAGACGCAACACTGCAAGGAATCCCTCCTAAAGCACACTTCCCTCAAAGTTGGAAGCGTTTTTAACACAGAAAGAAAGTGCAGATCACCACTGTTCGTGATCATCCGATAAGTGTTTGGGATGCCAAGCGCCATAGCCTGCACTTTACTCACAGTACCTAAAGTGCCCATAGTCCGTCCGTGTTCTATCTATATTCCTCAAAGGAGGAGACACTGTTATGAATAAGAATGCACTTTAAATAGGATCCCTGAAAAGATACTTTCCCTAGAATCAGATGTCAGGGTCCTGTACGAGATACTTTATGATTGTACAAGAACTGGTCCTAGAGTTTCCAACTTAGCACAGACTCATTCCTGTCATAGAACGTATAGTAGCACAGTTCCCTCGTACATTTGAAGTGTTTTGAGACGTGTTAGGCACAGTGGAACATCACAGGTTTTGACCTGCCTGTATGTGTCATAGAGGCCTAAGTGCCATACCCTGTCCTTAACTCGCAGGATGCAACGTTCTCTCTCTGCGTCCTTGTTCTATCTTCTTTCCTCCACTGGAAAGACAGTGTGAGAAGTGAGATTATGCCTGAAGGAGTTTCTCTTAAACAGAACTTGCTATATTCCAACAGGTAGACGTCTGATACTAGAGCCTTATTTGCGCTATTGCAGTTACCACTGAGTCAGTCCTAATCTTCCTTCTTTGACAGACACAACAGTGCAACGAATCCCTCCTAAAGCACACTTCCCTCACAGTGTTGGAAGTGTTTTTGACACAGAAAATAAGTGCGGATGACCTCTGGTCATGAACATCCCTTATGTGTTTGGGATGCCTAAGCACTTTAGCCTGCACTTTACTCAAAGTACCTAATGTGCCCATAGTCCCTACGTTTTCTATCTATATTCCTCAAAGGAGGAGACACTGTTTTGAATGAGAACTCACTTTAAGTAGGATCCCTGAAAAGATACCTTCCTAAGAATCACCTGTCAGGGTCCTCTACGAGATACTTTATGATTGCTATACAGACAGGTCCTACAGTTTCCAACTTATCACAGACTCATTCCTGTTTGGGAACGTACAGTACCACTGTTCCCTCGTACATTTGAAGTGTTTTGAGACGAGTTAGACACAGTGGAATATCACAGGTTTTGACCTGCCAGTATATGTCATAGAGGCCTAAGTGCCATACCCTGTCCTTCAATCTCAGGGCACAACTTTCCTTCTGTCCGTCCTTGTTCTGTCTTCTTTCCTCCCCTAGAAAGATACTGTAAGAATGAGGTTCCGCCTGAAGGAGATTCCCTTTAACAGAACTTGCTATAGTCCAATGGATAGATGTCTGATACTAGAGCCCTATGTGCGCCTATGCAGTTACCACAGAGTCAGACCCAAGAGCTTCCTTCTTTGACAGACGCAACACTGCAACGAATCCCTCCTAAAGCACACTTCCCTCACAATGTTGGAAGCGTTTCTGACACAGAAAGGGAGTGCGTATGACCACAGGTCCTGAACATCCAATATGTGTTTGGGATGCCTAAGCGCCATTACCTGCACTTTACTCACAGTACCTAATGTGCCCGTAGTCCGTCCGTGTTTTATCTTCATTCCTCAAAGGAGGAGACACTGATTTGATTGAGAACTCACTTTAAGTAGGATCCCTGCAAATATACCTTCCCTAGAATCACCTGTCAGGGTCCTGTAGGAGACACTTTATGATTGCTACACAGACAGGTCCTACAGTTTCCAACTTAAACAGACTCATTCGAGTCGTGAGAACATAAAGTAGCACATTTCCCTCGTACATTTAAAGTCTTTTGAGATGAGTTAGAGTGGAAAATCAGACGTGTTTACGTTCCAGTATTTGTCATAGAGGCCTAAGTGCCTTACCCTCGCCTTCACTCGCAGGATGCAACGTTCCTTCTGTGCGTCCTTGTTCTATCTTTTTACCGCCACTGGAACGACACTGTGAGAAGTGATATTTTGCCCGAAGGGATTACTTTAAACAGAACTTGCTATAGTCCAACAGATATACGTTTGATACTAGAGCCCTATGTGCGCCTATTGCAGTTACCACAGAGTCAGTCCCAAGAGCTTCCTTCTTTGACAGACGCAACACTGCAACGAATCCCTCCTAAAGCACAGTTCCCTCACAATGTTGGAAGCGTTTTTCACACAGAAAGAAAGTGCGGATGACCACTGTTCAAGAACATCCAATATGTGTTTTGGATGCCTAAGCACCATAGCCTGCACTTTACTCACAGTACCTAATGTGCCCATAGTCCGTCCGTGTTCTATCATCATTCCTCAAAGGAGGAGACACTGTTATGAATGAGAACGCGCTTTAAGTAGGATCCCTGAAAAGATACCTTCCTAAGAATCACCTGTCAGGGTCCTGTACGAGACACTTTATGATTGCTACACAGAGAGGTCCTACAGTTTCCAAATTAGCACAGACTCATTCCTGTCATGAGAACGTACATTAGCAAAGTTCCCTTGTACATTTGAAGTGTTTTGAGACGAGTTAGACACAGAGGAACATCACAGGTGTTGACCTCCCAGTTTGTGTCATAGAGGCCTAAGTGCCATACCCTGTCCTTCACTCTGAGGGCGCAACGTTCCTTCTGTCCGTACTTGTTCTATCTGTTTCCTCCCCTCGAAAGACACTGTAAGAAGTGAGATTCCGCCTGAAGGAGATTCCCTTACACATAACTTGCTATCATCCAACGGATAGACGTCTTATACTAGAGCCCTATGTGCGCTTATTGCAGTTACCACAAAGTCAGTCCCAAGAGCTTCCTTCTTTGACAGACGCAACACTGCAACGAATCCCTCCTAAGGCATACTTCCCTCACTATATTGGAAGCGTTTTGGACACAGAAAGAAAGTGCGGATGACCACCTGTCCTAAACATCCAATATATGTTTGGGATGCCTAAGCGCCAAAACCTGCACTTTACTCACAGTACATAATGTGCCCATAGTCCATCCGTTTCTATTTTTATTCCTCAAAGGAGAAGACACTGTTTTGAATAAGCACGAACCTGAAGTAGGTTCCCTGAACAGATACCTTCCTACGAATCATAAGTGAGAGTCTTTTATGAGACACTTCATGAATGCTATATAGAGAAGTCCCACAGTTTCCAACTTAGCACAGACCCATACCTGTCGAAAAAATGTACAGTATCAGAGTTTCCTCGTACATTTGAAGTGTTCTGAGTCGAAGAAGACCATGTGGAACATCACAGGTTTTGAACTTCTAGTATGTGTCGTATAGGCATAAGTTCCTTACTCTGTCCTTCACTCACAGGATGCAACCTTCCCGCTGTCCGTCCTTGTTCTATCTTCTTTCCTCCACTGGAAAGACACTGTGAGAATTAGATTCCTCTGAAGGAGTTTCCCTTAAACAGAACTTGCTATAGTCCAAAGGATAGATGTAAGAGACTGTAGCCCTATGTGCGCCTATTGCAGTTATCACAGAGACACTCCCAAGAGCTTCCTTCGTTGGCAGACGCAACATTGCTACGAATCCCTCCTAAAGCACACTTCCTTCACATGTGGGAAGTGTTTTTGCCACAGAAAGAAAGTGCGGATGACCACTGGTCGTGAACATCCAAATAGTGTTTGGGATGGCTAAGCGCCATATCCTGCACTTTATTCACATTACCTAATGAGCCCATAGTCCGTCCGTGTTCTTTCTTCATCCTCAAAGGAGAAGACACTGTTATGAATGAGCACGCACCTGAAGTAGGATCCCTGAACAGAAACATTCCTAAGAATCACCTGTCAGGGTCCTGTATGACACACTTCATGATTGCTACAGAGACCGGTCCCACAGTGTCCAACTTAGCACAGACTCATCCCTGTCATTAGAAAGTACTGTACCATCGTTCCCTCGTACATTTGACGTGTTCTGAGACGAGATGGACACTGTAGAACATCACAGCTGTTGAACTTCCAGTATGTGTCATAGTAGCCTAAGTGCCTTATCCTGTCCTTCACTCACAAGATGTAAACTTCCCTCTGTCTGTCCTTGTTCTATCTTCATTCCTCCATTGGAAAGACACTGTGAAAAGTGAGATTCCGCCTGAAGGAGTTTACCTTAAACAGAACTTGCTATAGTCCAATAGATAGACTCCGAGTCAGGAGCCCTTTGTGCGCCTAGAGCAGTTACGACAGAGTCAGTCCCAAGAGCCCCCTTCTTTGACAGTAGCAACACTGCAACTCCTCGCTCCTAAAGCACACGTCCCTCACAATGATTTAAGAGTTTTTGCCACAGAAAGAAAGATCGGATGACCAAAGGTTGTGAACTTCCAATATTTGTTTGGGATGCCTAAGCTCAATAGCCTGCATTTTACTCACAGTACCTAGTGTGTCCATTGTCTGTCCGTGCTCTATCTTCATTCCTCAAAGGAGAAGACATTGTTATGAATGAGCAGGCACCTGCAGTACGATCCCTGAACCAATACCTTCCTAAGATTCACCTGTCAGGGTCTGGTATGAGACACTTCATGATTGCTATACAGAGAAGACCTACCATTTCTTACTTAGCACAGACTCATCCCTGTCATGAGAATGTACTGTATCAGATTCCCTCATACATTTGATGTGTTATGAGTCGAGGTGGACACTGTGGAACATCACAGGTGTTGAACTTCGGGTATGTGTCATAGAGGCCTAAGTGCCTTACCCTGTCCTTCACACACAAGATGCAAACTTCCCGCTGTCCGTCCTTGTTCTATCTTCTTTCCTCCACTGGAAAGACACTGTGAGAAGTGAGATTCGTCCTGAAGGAGTTTACTTTAAACTGAACTTGATATAGTCCAAAATAGACGTCCGAGACTGGAGCCCTATGTGCGCCTATTGCAGTTACCACAGAGTCAGTCCCAAGAGCTTCCTTCTTTGACAGACGCAACAATGCAAGGATTTCCTTCCCTCACAATGTGGGAAGCGATATTGACACAGAAATAAAGTGCGGATGACCACTGTTCGTGAACATCCAATATGTTTTTGGGATGCCTAAGCGCCATAGCCTGCACTTTACTCACAGTACCTAATGAGCCCATAGTCCTTCCATGTTCTATCATCATTCCTCAAAGGAGAAGACACTGTTATGAATGAGTACTCAACTGAATAGGATCCCTGAAAAGAAACTTTCCTGGGAATCACCTGTCAGGGTCCTATGTGAGACACTTCATGATTGCTACACAGACAGGTCCCACAGATACCAACTTAGCACAGTCTCATTCCTGTCCTGAGAACGTACTGTTGCACAGTTCCCTCGTACATTTGAAGTGTTTTGAGATGAGGTATACACTGTGGAACATCACAGGTGTTGACCTTCCAGTATGTGTCATAGATTGCTACGTGCCTTACCCTGTCATTCACTCACAGGTTGTTACCTTCTTATGTCCGTCCTTGTTCTATCTTCTTTCCTCCACTAGAAAGACACTGTGAGAAGTGAGATTCCTCCTGAAGGAGTTTTCCTTAAACAGATCTTGCTATAGTCCAACGGATAGACATATGAGACTGTAGCCCTATGTGCGCCTATTGCAGTTACCACTGAGTCAGTCCCAAGAGCTTCCGTATTCGACAGACGAAACACTGCAACGATTCTCTCCTAAAGCACATCCCTCACAATGTGGAAACGTTTTTCACACAAAAAGAAAGTGCGGATGACCACTGGTCGTGAACATCCAAATAGTGTTTGGGATGCCTAAGCGCCATAGCCTTCACTTTACTCATAGTACCTAATGTGCCCATTTTCCGTCCGTATTCTATCTTCATTCCTCAAAGGAGAAGACACTGTTATGAATTAGCATGCACCTGAAGTAGATTCCCTAAACAGAAACCATCCTAAGAATCACCTGTCAGGGTCCTGTATGAGACACTTCATGATTGCTACACAGACCGGTTCCACAGTGTCCAACTTAGCACAGACTCATCCCTGTCATGAGAACGTACTGTACCAACGTTCCTTCGTATATCTGACGTGTTCTGAGTCGATGTAGACACTGTGGAACATCACAGGTGTTGAACTTTTAGTATGTGTCGTAGTGGCCTAAGTGCCTTACCGTGTCATTCACTTACAGCATGTAAACATCCTTCTGTCCGTCCCTGTTCTATCTTCTGTCCTCCACTGGGAGACACTGTGAGAAGTGAGATTCCGCCAGAACGATTTAACCTTAAACAGAACTTGCTATAGTACAACGGATAGACGTCTGAGAGAGTTGCCCTATGTACGCCTATTGCAGTTACCACAGAGTCAGTCCCAAGAGCTTCCTTCTTTGACAGACGAAACACTGCAAGGAATCCCTCCTAAAGCACAAATCCCTAACAAGGATGGAAGCTTTTTAGCCACAGAAAGAAAGTGCGGATGACCACTGTTCGGGATCATCCAATATGTGTTTGGGATGCCTAATCGCCATTGCCTGCACTTTACTCACAGTACCTAAAGAGCCCATAGTCCGTCCTTGTTCTGTCTTCATTCTTCAAAGGAGAAGACACTGTTATGAATGAGTACGGACCGGAAGTAGGATCCCTGAACAGAAACTTTCCTAGGAATCACCTGGCAGGATCCTATGTGAGACACTTCATGATTTCTACACAGACAGGTCCCACAGATTCCACCTTAGCACAGTCTCATTCCTGTCGTGAGAACATACTGTACCACAGTTCCCTCGTACATTTGAAGTATTCTAACACGAGGAAGACACAGTGGAACATCACAGGTGTTGAACTTCCAATATGTGTCGTAGAGTTCTACGTGCATTACCCTGTCCTTCACACACAGGATGCAACCTTCCCGCTGTCCGTCGTTGTTCCATCTTCTTTCCTCCACTGGAAAGACACTGTGAGAAGTGAGTTTCCAACTGAAGGTGTTTCCCTTACACAGAACTTGCGATAGACCAACAGATAGTAGTACGAGACTGTAGCCCTATGTGCGCCTATTGCAGTTACCACACAGTCACTCCCAAGAGCTTCCTTCTTTGACAGACTCAACACTGCAACGAAACCCTCCTAAAGCACACATCCCTCACAATGATGAAAGCGTTTTTGCCACAGAAAGAAAGTGCGGATGACCACTGGTCGTGAACATCCAATATGTGCTTGGGATGCACAAGTGCCTTAGCCTGCACTTTACTCAAAGTACCTAATGTGCCCATTGTCAGCCCGTGTTCTATCTTATTCCTCAAAAGAGAAGACACTGTTATGAATGAGCATGCACCAGAATTAGAATCCCTGAACAGATACCGTCCTAAGAATCACCTGTCAGGGTCTGGTATGAGACACTTCATGATTGCTATACAGAGAAGGTCCACAGTTTCCAACGTAGCACAGACTCATCCCTGTCGTGAAAATGTACTGTATCAGAGTTCCCTCGTACATTTGACATGTTCTGAGACGAGGTAGACACCGTGGAACATCACAGGTGTTGAACTTCCAGTATGTGTCATAGAGTGCTACGTGCATTACCCTGTCCTTCACTCACAGGATGCAACCTTCCCGCTGTCCGTCCTTGTTCTATCTTCTTTCCTCCACTGGGAGGCACTGTGAGTAGTGAGATTCCACCTGATGGTGTTTCCCTTACACAGAACTTGCTATAGACCAACGGATAGTCGTACGGGACTGTAGCCCTATGAGCGCCTATTGCAGTTAAGACACAGTCACTCCCAAGAGCTTCCTTCATTGACAGACGCAACACTGCAATGAAACCCTCCTAAAGCACACATCCCTCACAATGACAGAAGCGTTTTTGCCACCGAAAGAAAGGGCCCATGACCACTGGTCGTGAACATCCAGTATGTGCTTGGGACGCATAAGCGCCTTAGCCTGCACTTTACTCACATTACCTAATGAGCCCATTGTCCGTCCGTGTTCTATCTTCATTCCTGAAAGGAGAAGACACTGTTATGAATGAACACGCACCAGAAGTAGAATCCCTGAACAGATACCGTCCTAAGAATCACCTGTCAGGTTCTTGTATAAGACATTCATGATTGCTATACAGAGAAGGTCCACATTTTCCAACGTAGCACAGACTCATCCCTGTCGTGAGAATGTACTTTATCAGAGTTCCCTCGTACATTTGAAGTGTTTTGAGATGAGTTAGACACAGTGGAACATCACAGGTGTTGAACTTCGAGTATGTGTCATAGAGGCCTATGTGCCTTACCCTGTCCTTCACGCACAGGATGCAACCTTCCTGCTGTCCGTCCTTGTTCTATCTTCTTTCCTCCACTGGAAAGACGCTGTGAGAAGTGAGATTCCGCATGAAGGAGTTTCCCTTAAACAGAACTTGCTATAGTCCAACGGATAGACGTCCGAGACTGGAGCCCTATGTGAGCCTATTACAGTTACCACAGAGTCAGTCCCAAGAGCTTTCTTCTTCCCTCCTAAACCACACTTCCCTCACAATGTTGGAAGCGTTTTTAACATAGAAAGAAAGTGTGGATTACCATCCAATATGTGTTTAGAAAGCCTAAGCGCCATAGCCTGCACTTTACTCTCAGTACCTAATGACCCCATAGTTCGTCCGTGTGCTATCTCCATTCCTCCAAGGAGAAGACACTGTTATGAATGAGTATGCACCTCAAATAGGATCCCTGAACAGAAACTTTCCTAGGAATCACCTGGCAGGTCCTATGTGAGACAATTCATGATTGCTAAACAGACAGGTCCCACAGATTCCAACTTAAAACAGTCTCATTCCTGTCGTGAGAATGTACTGTACCACAGTTCACTCCTACATTTGAAGTGTTCTGCGAAGAGGTAGACACTGTGGAACATCACAGGTGTTGAACTTCCAGTGTGTGTCATAGAGTGCTACGTGCATTACCCTGTCATTCACTCTCAGGGTGCAACCTTCCCATTGTCGATCCTTGTTCTATCTTCTTTCCTCCACTGGAAAGACACTTTGAGAAGTGAGATTCTGACTGAAGGAGTTTCCCTTAAACAGAACTTGTTATCGTCCAACGGATAGATGTCAGAGACAGGAGCCTTATGTACGCCTAATGCAGTTACCACCGAGTCACGCCCAAGAGATTCCTTCTTTGACAGACGCAACACTGCAACGAATCCAACCTAAAGCACACTTCCTTCACAATGTTGGAAGCGTTTTTGACACAGAAAGAAAGTGCGGATGACCACTGGTCGGGAACATCCAATATGTGTTTGGTATGCCGAAGCGCAATAGCCTGTACTTTACTCACAGTACCTTATGATCCCGTAGGCCGTCCGGTTTCTATCTTCATTCCTCAAAGGTGAAGACACTGTTATGAATGAGTACGCACCTGAAGTAGGATCCCTGAACAGAAAATTTCCTAAGTATCACGTGTCATGGTCCTATGTGAGTCACTTCAGGATTGCTATACGGACAGGTCCCATAGATTCCAACGTAGCACAATCTCATTCCTGTCATGAGAACTTACTGTACCCCAGTTCCCTCGTACACTTTAAGTGTTCTGAGACGAGGTAGACAGTGTGGAACATCACAGGTGTTGATCTTCCATTATGTGTCATAGAGGCCTAAGTGCGTTACCCTGTACTTCACACACAGGATGCAACCTTCCCGCTGTCCGTCCTTGTTCTATCTTCTTTCCTCCTCTGGACAGACACTGGCAGAAGTGAGATTCCGCCTGAAGGAGTTTTCATTAAACAGAACTTGCTATAATCCAATGGATAGTGGTACGATTCTGCAGTTACCACCGAGTCACTCCCAAGAGCTTCCTTCTTTGACAGACGCTACACAGCAAGGAATCCCTCCTAAAGCAAATTCCCTCACAATCATGGAAGCCTTTTGCCACAGAAGGAAAGTGCGGGTGATCACTGTTCATGAACATCCAATATGTGTTTGTGATGCAGAAGTGCCATACCCTGCACTTGACTCACAGTACTTAATGTGCCCATTGTCCTTTTGTGTTCTGTCTTCATTCCTCAAAGGAGAAGACAGTGTTATGAATGAGCACGCACCAGAAGTAGGATCCCTGAGCAGATACCTTCCTAAGAATCACCTGTCAGATCTGTTATGAGAAAATTCATGATTGCTATATAGAGCAACTTAGCACAGAATCATCCCTGTCTGGAGAATGTACTGTATCCGAGTTCCCTCGTATATTTGAAGAGTTCTGAGTCATGGAAGACACTGTGGAACATCACAGGTGTTGAACTTCCAGACTGTGTCATAGAGGCCTAAGTGCCTTACCCTGTCCTTCACTCACAGGATGCAACGTTCCTGCTTTTCGTCCTTGCTCTATCTTCTTGCCTCCACTGGAAAGACACTGTGAGAAGTGAGATTCCACCTGAAGGAGTTTCCCTTAAACAGAACTTGCTATAGTCAAATGGATAGATGTCTGAGACTGGAGCCTTATGTGCGCCGATTGCAGTTATCACAGAGTCACTCCCAAGAGCTTCCTTCTTCCTCCATAGAGGCCTAAGTGTGTCACCCTGTACTTTACACACAGGATGCAACCTTCCCGCTGTCCGTCCTCGTTCTATCTTCTTTACTCCTCTGGACAGACACTGGCAGAAGTGAGATTCCGCCTGGTCCACTGGTCCTGAACATCCAATATGTGTTTGGGATGCCTATGCGCGATAGCCTGCACTTTAATCACAGTACCTAATATGCCCATAGTCCGTCCGTGTTCTATCTTCTTTCCTCAAAGGAGGAGACACTGTTTTGAATGAGAACTCATTTAAGTAGGATACTTGCAAAGATACATTCCCTAGAATCACCTGTCAGGGTCCAGTGTGAAACACTTCGTAATTGCTACACAGACAGGTCCTATAGTTTCCAACTTAGCACAGACTCTTTCCTTTCGTCAGAACGTATAGTAGCACAGTTCCCTCATACATTTGAAGGGTTTTGAGACGAGTTAGACCCAGTGGAACATCACAGGTGTTGATATTCCAGTATGTGAAAAGAGGGCTAAGTGACATACCCTGTCCATTACGCTCAGGGTGCAACGTTCCCTATGTCCTTCCTCGATCTATCTTCTTTCCTCCACTGGAAAGACACTGTGAGAAGTGAGATTCCGCCTGAAGGAGTTTCCCTTAAACAGAACTTGCTATAGTCCAACGGATAGACGACTGATACTAGAGCCCTATGTGCGCCTATTGCAGTTAACACAGAGTCAGTCCCAAGAGATTTCTTCTTTGAGAGATGCAACACTGCAATGAATCCCTCCTAAGGCAAACTTCCCTCACAATGTTGGAAGCGTTTTTGACACAGAAAGAAAGTGCGGATGACCACAGGTCCTGAACATCCAATATGTGTTTGGGATACCTAAGGGCCATAGTCTGCACTTTACTCACAGTACCTAATGTGCCCATAGTCTGTCCATGTTCTATCGTCATTACTCAAAGGAGGAGACACTGTTTTGATTTAGAACTCACTTTAAGTAGGATCGCTGCAAAGATACCTTCCTTAGAATCACCTGTCAGGGTCCTGTAGGAGACACTTTATGATAGCTACACAGACAGGTCCTACAGTTTCCAACTTAGCACAGACTCATTCCTGCTGTGAGAACGTAGAGTAGGACAGGTCCCTCGTACATTTGAAGTGTTTTGAGACGAATTAGACACAGTGAACATCACAGGTGTTGACCTTCCAGTCTGTGTCATAGAGGCCTAAGTAGCATACACTGTCCTTCACTCACACGATGCAACGTTCCCTCTGTTCGTCCTTGTTCTATCTTCTTTTCTCCATTGAAAAGACACTGTGAGAAGTGAGAATATGCATGAAGGATTTTCTCTTAAACAGAACTTGAATCAAATCTATCTATGAAAGACCCACAGCAAATATCATCCTCAATGGGAAAAAGCTTGCAGCCTTCCCATTGAGATCAGGAACAAGACAAGAATGCCCACTTTCACCACTCTTGTTCAACATAGTATTAGAAGTCCTAGCAACAGCAATCAGACAACAGAGAGAAATAAAAGGTATCCAAATTGGTAATGAAGAAGCGAAACTCTCTCTCTTCGCAGATGACATGATTCTTTATATGGAAAACCCAAAAGACTCCACCCCCAAACTACTAGAACTCATACAGCAATTCAGCAACGTGGCAGGATACAAAGTCAATGTGCAGAAATCAGTGGCTTTCTTATACACTAACAATGAAAATACAGAAAGGGAAATTAGAGAATCGATTCCATTTACTATAGCACCAAGAACCATAAGATACCTGGGAATAAACCTAACTAAAGAGGTAAAGGATCTATACTTGAGGAACTATAGAACACTCATGAAAGAAATTGAAGAAGACACAAATAGATGGAAGGCCATTCCATGCTCTTGGATCGGAAGAATAAACATTGTTAAAATGTCTATACTGCCTAGAGCAATCTATACTTTTAATGCCATTCCGATCAAAATTCCACAGGCATTCTTCAAAGAGCTGGAGCAAATAATCCTAAAATTTGTATGGAATCAGAAGAGACCCCGAATCGCTAAGGAAATGTTGAAAAACAAAAATAAAGCTGGCGGCATCACCTTACCTGATTTCAAGCTTTATTACAAAGCTGTGATCACCAAGACAGCATGGTGCTGGCATAAAAACAGACACATAGACCAGTGGAACAGAGTAGAGAGCCCTGATATGGACCTTCAACTCTATGGTCAATTAATCTTCGACAAAACAGGAAAAAATATACAGTGGAAAAAAGACAGTCTCTTCAATAAATGGTGCTGGGAAAACTGGACAGCTGTATGTAGAAGAATGAAACTCGACCATTCTCTTACACCATACACAAAGATCAACTCAAAATGGATAAAAGACCTCAACGTGAGACAGGAATCTATCAGAATCTTAGAGGAGAACATAGGTAGTAATCTCTTTGCTATCAGCCACAGCAACTTCTTTCAAGTTACGTCTCCAAAGGCAAAGGAAACAAAAGCGAAAATGAACTTCTGGGACTTCATCAAAATCAAAAGCTTCTGCACAGCAAAGGAAACAGTCAAAAAACAAAGAGGCAACCCACGGAATGGGAGAAGATATTTGCAAATGACAGTACAGACAAAAGGTTGATATCCAGGATCTATAATGAACTCCTCAAACTCAACCCACACGAAACAGACAAACACATCAAAAAATGGGCAGAAGATATGAACAGACACTTCTCCAATCAAGACATACAAATGGCTATCAGACACATGAAAAAATGCTCATCATCATTAGCCCTCAGGGAGATTCAAATTAAAACCACATTGAGATATCAACTTACACCAGTTAGAATGGCCAAAATTAACAAAACAGGAAACAACATGTGTTGGAGAGGATGTGGAGAAAGGGGAACCCTCTTACACTGTTGGTGGGAATGCAAGTTGGTGCAGCCTCTTTGGAGAATAGTGTGGAGATTCCTCAAGGAATTAAAAATAGAGCTTCCCTACGACCCTGCAATTGCACTCCTGGGTATTTACCCCAAAGATACAGATGTCGTGAAAAGAAGGGCCATCTGTACCCCAATGTTTATAGCAGCAATGGCCACAGTCGCCAAACTATGGAAAGAACCAAGATGCCCTTCAACGGATGAATGGATAAGGAAGATGTGGTCCATATACACTATGGAGTATTATGCCTCCATCAGAAAGGACGAATATCCAACTTTTGTAGCAACATGGACGGGACTGGAAGAGATTATGCTGAGTGAAATCAGTCAAGCAGAGAGAGTCAATTATCATATGGATTCACTCATTTGTGGCGCATAATCAATAGCATGGAGGACAAGGGGCGTTAGAGAGGAGTAGGGAATTTGGGTAAATTGGAAGGGGAGGTGAACCATGAGAGACTATGGACTCTGAAAAACAGTCTGACGGGTTTGAAGTGGCGGGGGGGGTGGAAGGTTGGGGTACCAGGTGGTGGGTATTATAGAGGGCACAGCTTGCATGGAGCACTGGGTGTGGTGAAAAAATAATGAATACTGTTTTTCTGAAAATAAATAAATTGGGGGAAAAATTTCTAAAGTGCAAATAAACACCTGCAAAATGGAAAAAAAAAACTAATGATGTATGGTGACTAACATAACACAATAAAAAATTTAAAAAAATAGTCCAATGGATAGACTTCTGATACTAAAGCCCTATGTATGCCTATTGCAGTTAAAACAGAGTCAGTCCCAAGTGTCTCCTTCTTTGACAGACGCAACACTGCATCTAATCCCTCCTAAAGCACACTTCCCTCACAAATTTGGAAGCCTTTTTGACACAGAAAGTGAGTGCGGATGACCACTGATCCTGAACATCCAATATGTGTTTGGGATGCCAAAGCGCGATAGCCTGCACTTTACTCACAGTACCTAATGTGCCCATAGTCTGTCCGAGTTCTATCTTCATTCTTCAAAGGAGGAGACACTCTTTTGAATGAGAACTCACTTTAAGTAGGATCCCTGCAAATACCTTCCTTAGAATCAACTTTAAGGGTCCTGTATGAGACACTTTATAATTGATACAAAGACAGGTCCTACAGTTTCCAACATAGCACAGACTCATTCCTGCCATGAGAACTACAGTAGCATAGTTCCCTCATACATTTGAAGTGTTTTGAGACCAATTAGACACAGTGGAACATCACAGGTGTTGACCTTCCAGTATGTGTCATAGAGGCCTATGTGCCATACCCTGTCCTTCACTCTCAAAATAGAATGTTCCCTCTGTCATTCCATGTTCTATATCTTTCCTCCACTGGAAAGACACTGTAAGAAGTGAGATTATGCCTGTAGGAGTTTCCCTGAAACAGAACTTGCTATAGTCCAACGGATAGACTTCTGATACTAGAGCCTTATGTGCACTTATTGCAGTTACCACCGAGTCAGTCCCAAGAGCTTCCTTCTTTGACAAACGCAACACTGCAGTGAATCCTTCCAAAATCACACTTCCCTCACAATGTTGGAAACGTTTTTGACACAGAAAGATACTGTGGATGACCACTGGTTCTGAACATCCAATATGTGTTTGGGATGCCTGAGCGCCATAGCCTGCACTTTACTCTCAGTACCTAATGGGCCCATAGTCCGTCCGTCTTCTATCTGCATTTCTCAAAAGAGAAGACACTGCTTTGAATAAAAACTCGCTCTAAGTAGGATCCCTGCAAAGATACTTTCCCTAGAATCACCTGTCAGTGTCCTATAGGAGACACTTTATGCTATATAGACAGGTCCTACAGTTTCCAACGTAGCACAGACTCATTCCTGTCATGAGAACGTGCAGTAGCACAGTTCCCTCGTCTATTTAAGTGATTTGAGACAAGTTAGACGCAGTGGAACAGCACAAGTGTAGACCTTTCTGTATGTGCCATAGAGGCCTAAGTGCCAAACCCTGTCCTTCACTCACAGGATTCAACTTTCCCTCTGTGCGTCCTTGATCTGTCTTCTTTCCTCCACTGGAAAGACACTGGGAGATGTGAGATTATGCTAGAAGGAGTTTCCCTTAAACAGAACTTGCTATACTCCAACATATAGACGTCTGCTACTAGAGCCCTATGTGTGCCATTTGCAGTTACCACAGAGTCAGTCCCAAGAGCTTCCTTCTTTGACAGACGCAACACTGCAATGAACCCTCCTAAAGCACTCGTCCCTCACAATGTTGGAAGCGTTTTTGAAACAGAAAGAAGGAGCGGATGACCATTGTTCTAAAACGTCCAATATGTGTTTGGATGCTAAGCGCCATAGCCTGCACTTTACTCACCGTACCTAATGTGCCCATAGCCCGTCCGTGTTCTATCTTCATTCCTCAAAGGAGGAGACACTGTTTTGAATGATAACTCACTTTAAGTAGGATCCCTGCAAAGACACCTTCCCTAGAATCACCTGTCGGGTCCTGTAGGAGACACTTTATGATCGCTACATAGACAGGTCCTAAAGTTTCAACTAAGCACAGACTCATTCCTGTCCTGAGAGCGGACAATAGCACAGTTCCCTCGTACATTTGAAGTGTTTTGAGATGAGTTAGACACAGTGGAACATCACAGGTGTTGACGTTCCAATATGTGTCAAAGAGGGCTAAGTGCCAGACCCTGTGCTTCACTGTCAGGGTGCAACGTTTACTTTGTCCTTCCTTGTTCTATCTTCTTTCCTCCACTGGAAAGATTCTGTGAGATGTGAGATTCCACCTGAAGGAGTTTCCCTTACACAGAACTTGCTATAGTACAATGGATAGACATCAGATACTAGAGCCCTATGTGTGCCTATTGCAGTTACCACAGAGTCAGTCCCAAGAGCGTCCTCCTTTGACAGATGCAACACTGCAATGAATCCCTCCTAAAGCACACTCCCTCACAATGTTGGAAGAGTTTTTGACACAGAAAGAAAGTTCGGATGACCACATGTCCTGAACATCCAATATGTGTTTGGGATGCCTAAGCACCATAGTCTGCCCTTTACTAACAGTACCTAAAGGGCCCATAGTCCGTCCATGTTCTACCTGCATTTCTCAAAGGAGAAGACACTGTTTTGAATAAGAATGCACGTTAAGTAGGATCCCTGAAAAGCTACCTTTCCTAGAATCACCTGTCAGGCTCCTGTATGAGACACATTATGATTGCTACACAGACAGGTCCTACAGTTTCCAACTTAGCACAGACTCATTCCTGTCAAGAACGTAAGATGCACAGTTACCTCGTACATTCGAAGTGGTTTTTTTTTTCCTTTTTTTTCTTTTCTTTTCCAATTTATTTATTTTCAGAAAAATATTATTCATTATTTTTTCACCACACCCAGTGCTCCATGCAAGCCGTGCCCTCTATAATACCCACCACCTGGTACCCCTACCTCCCACCCAGCCGCCACTTAAAACCCCTCAGACTGTTTTTCAGAGTCCAGAGTCTCTTATGGTTCAACTCCCCTTCCAATTTACCCAAATTCCGTACTCCTCTCGAATGCCCCTTGTCCTCCATGTTATTTGTTATGCTCCACAAATAAGTGAAACCATATGATAATTGACTCTCTCTGCTTGACTTATTTCACTCCATGTTTTGAGACAAATTAGACACAGTGGAACATCACAGGTGTTGACCTTCCAGTATGTGTCATAGAGGGCTAAGTGCCATACACTGTCATTCACACTCAGGGTGCAAAGTTTTCCTTGTCCTTCCCTGTTCTATCTTCTTTCCTCCCCTAGAAAGACACTGTGAGAAGTGAGATTATGCCTGAAGGAGTTTCTCTTAAACAGAACTTGCTATAGTCAAACAGAGTGACGTCTGATACTAGAGCCCTATGTGCGCCTATTGCAGTTACCACATAGTCAGTCCCAAGAGCTTCCTTCTCTGACAGACGCAAGACTGCAACGAATCCCTCCTAAAGCACACTTCCCTCACAAATTTGGAAGCGTTTTTGACAAAGAAAGGAAGTGTGGATGACCACTGGTCATGAACATCCAATATGTGCTGGAATGCCTAAGCACCATTGCCTGCAATTTACTCATAGTACCTAATGTGCCCATAGTCCGTCCGTGTTCTATTATCATTGCTCAAAGGAGGAGATACTGTAATGAATTAGAACGCACTTTAAGTAGGATCCCTGAAAAGATACCTTCCTAAGAATCACCTGTCAAGGTCCTGTATGAGACACTTTATGATTGCTACACAGTAAGGTCCAACAGTTTTCAACTTAGCACAGAATCATTCCTGTCGTAAGAACGTACAGTAGTACAGTTCCCTCGTACATTTGCAGTGTTTGAGACGAGTTAGACACAGTGGAACATCACAGGTGCTGACCTTCCAGTATGTGTCATAGATGCCAAAGTGCCATACCCTGTCCTTCACTATTAGGGTGCAACGTTCCCTCTGTCCGTCCTTGTTTTATCTTCTTTCCTCCACTGGAAAGACACTGTGATAAGTGCGTTTCTGCCTGAAAGAGTTTCCCTTAAACAGAACTTGCTATATTCCAATGGATAGACGTCTGATACTAGAGCCCTATGTCGCCTTTTGCAGTTACCACAGAGTCAGTCCCTAGAGCTTTCTTCTTTGACAGAATCAACACTGCAACGATCCCTCATAAAGCACACTTCCCTCACAATGTTGGAACCGTTTTTGACAAGGATGAAAGTTCGGATGACCACTGGTCATGAACATCCAATATGTGTTTGGGATGCTTAAGCACCATAGTCTGCACTTTCCTCACACTACCTAATGTGCCCATAGTCCGTCCTTCTTCTATCTGCATTCCTCAAAGGAGAAGACACTGTTATGAATGAGAGCACACTTTAATTAGGATCCCTGAAAAGATACCTTCCTACGCATCAACTGTCAGGATCCTGTACGAGACACTTTATGACTGCTACACAGACAGGTCCTACAGTTTCCAACTTAGCACAGACTCATTCCTGTCTTGAGAACGTACAGTAGCACAGTTCCCTCATACATTGGAAGATTTTTGAGAAGAGTTAGAACAGTGGAACATCACAGGTGTTCACTTACCAGTATGTGTCATAGAGGCCTAAGTGCCATACCCTGTCCTTCACACACCGGGTACAACGTAACCTCTGTCCGTCCTTGATCAATCTTCTTTCCTCCACTAAAAGACACTTTGAGAAGTGAGATTATGCCTGAAGGAGTTTCCCTTACACAGAACTTGCTATAGTCCAACGGATAGACATTTGATACTACAGGCCTATGTGCGCCTACTGCAGTTACCACAGTGTCAGTCCCATGAGCTTCCTTCTTTGACAGAAGCAACACTGCACTGAATTCCTCCTAAAGCACATTACCCTCACCATGTTGGAAGCATTTTAACACAGAAAGAAAGTGCGGATGACAACAGGTCCCGAACATCCAATATGTGTTTGGGATGCCTAAGTGCATTAGCCTGTATTTTACTTACAGTACGTAATGTGCCCATAGTCCATCTGTCTTCTATCTGCATTCCTCAAAGGAGAAGACACTGTTATGAATGATAACGCACTTTAAGTAGGATCCCTGAAAAGATACCTTCCTAAGAATCAGCTGTCAGGGTCCTGTAGGAGACACTTTATGATTGCTCACAGACATGCCCTACAGTTTCCAACTTAGCACAGACTCATTCCTGTCGTGATAACGTCCAGTAGCACACTTCCCTCGTACATGTGAAGTGTTTTGGGACGAGTTACACAGTGGAACATCACAGGTGTTGACCTTAGAGTATATGTAATAGAAGCCTAAGTGCCATACACTGTTCTTCACTCACAGAATGCAATTTACATCGGTGCGTCCTTGTTCTATCTTCTTTTCCACACTGGAAAGACACTGTGAGAAGTGAGATTATGCCTGAAGGAGTTTCCCTTACATAGAACTTGCTATAGTACAACGGATAGACGTCTGATACTAGAGCCCTATGTGCGCCTATTTCAGTTACAACAGAGTCAGTCCCAAGACCTTCCTTCTTTAACAGACGCAACTGCAACGAATCCCTCCTAAAGCACACTTCCCTCACAATGTTCGAAGCGTTTTTGACACAGAAAGAAAGTGTAGGTCACCACTGGTCGTGATCATCCAATATGTGTTTGGGATGCCTAAGCGTCATAGCCTGAACTTTACTCACAGTACCTAATGTGCCCATAGTTCGTCCGTGTTTTATCATCATTCCTCAAGGGAGGAGACACTGTTATGAAAGAGAACGCACTTTAAGTAGGATCCCTGAAAAGATACCTTCCTAGGAATCACCTGTCAGGGTCCTGTATGAGATGCTTTATGATTGCTACACAGACAGGTCCTACAGTTTCCAACTTAGCACAGACTCTTTGCTGTCATGAGAACGTACAGTAGCACAGATCACTCATATATTTGAAGTGATTTGAGACAAGTTAGACACAGTGGAACATCACAATGTGTTGACCTTCCAGTATGTGTCATAGAGGACTAAGTGCCATACCCTGTCCTTCAACTCCAGGTGCAACGTTCCCTTTGTCTGTCTTTGTTCTATCTTCACCCACCAGAGGAAAGACACCGTGAGAAGTGAGTTTCCGCCTAAGGAGTTTCCCATAAACAGAACTTGCTATATTACAAAGGATAGACTACTGATACTAGAGCCCTATGTTAGCCTATTGCAGTTACTACAGAGTCAGTCCCAAGAGCTTCCTTCTTTCACAGACGTAACACTGCAATGACTCCCTCCTAAAGCACACTTCCATCACAATGTTGGAAGCGTTTTTAACACAGAAAGAAAGTTTGGATCACCACTGGTCGTGATCATCCGATATGTGTTTGGGATGCCTAAGCGCCATAGCCTGCACTTTACACACAGTACCTAATGTGCCCATACTCCGTCCGTGTTCTATCATCATTCCTCAAAGGAGAACACACTGTCATGAGAGAGAATGCACTTTAAGTAGGATATCTGAAAAGATACCTTTCTAAGAATCACCTGTCAGGTTCCTGTACGAGACACTTTATAATTGCTACACAGACAGGTCCTACAGTTTCCAATTTAGCACAGACTCATTCCTGTCGTGAGAACGTAAAGTAACACAGTTTCCTCACACTTTTGAAGTGTTTTGAGAGGAGTTAGATATAGTGGAACATCACAGGTGTTGACCTTCCAGTATGAGTCATAGAGGTCTATGTGCCATACCCTGTCTTTCACTCTCAGGGGGCAACATTCCATCTGTACGTCCTTGTTCTATCACCTTTCTTCCACTGAAAAGACACTGTGAGAAGTGGGATTCAGCCTGAAGGTGTTTCCCTTAAACAAAACTTCCTATAGTCCAACGGACAGACGTCTGATACTAGAGCCCTATGTGCGCCTATGGCAGTTACCACAGAGTCAGTCCCAAGGGCTTCCCACTTTAACAGACACAACACTGCAATGAATCCCTCCTAAAGCATACTTCCCTCACAATTTTGGAATCATTTTTAACACAGAAAGAACGTGCGGATCACCACTGGTCATGATCATCAGATATGTGTTTGGGATGCCTAAGTGCCATAGCCTTCACTTTACTCACAGTACCTAATGTGCCCATAGTCCGTCCGAGTTATCATTATTCCACAAAGGAGGAGACACTGTTATGAATTAAAACACACTTTAAGTAGGATCCCTGAAAAGTTACCTTCCTACGAATCACCTGTCAGGTTCCTCTATGAGACACTTTATGATTGCTACACAGACAGGCCCTACAGTTTCCAACTTAGCACAGACTCATTCCTGTCAGAGAATGTACAGTAGCACAGTTCCCTCGTACATTTGACGTGTTTTTTGTTTGTTTGTTTGTTTTTATTTATTTTTTCTTATTTTTTTTGGTTTCCATTTTTTTTCCAATTTATTTATTTTCAGAAAAACAGTATTCATTATTTTTTCACCACACCCAGTGCTCCATGCAAGTCGTGCCCTCTATAATACCCACAACCTGGTACCCCAACCTCCCACCCCCCGCCACTTCAAAAGCCTAAGACTGATTTTCAGAGTCCATAGTCTCTCATGGTTCACCTCCCCTTCCAATTTACCCAAATTCCCTACTCCTCTCTAACGCCCCTTGTCCCCCATGCTATAGGTTATGCTCCACAAATAAGTGTAACCATATGATAATTGCCTCTATCTGCTGACTAATTTCACTCAGCATAATCTCTTCCAGTCCCGTCCTTGTTGCTACAAAAGTTGGATATTCGTCCTTTCTGATGGAGGCATAATACTCCATAGTGTATATGGACCACATCTTCCTTATCCATTCATCCGTTGAAGGGCATCTTGGTTCTTTCCATAGTTTGGCGACTGTGGCCATTGCTGCTATAAACATTGGGGTACAAATGGCCCTTCTTTTCACGACATCTGTGTCTTTCGGTAAATACCCAGGAGTGCAATTGCAGGGTCACAGTGAAGCTCTATTTTTAATTTCTTGAGGAATCCCCACACTTTCTCCAAACAGGCTGCACCAACATGCATTCCCACATACAGTGTAAGAGGATTCCCCTTTCTTGGAAGCGTTTTTAACACAGAAATAAAGTGTGGATCATTAGTGGTCGTGATCATCCGATATGTGTTTGGGATGCCTAAGCGCCATAGCCTGCACTTTACACACATTACGTAATGTGCCCATAGTCCGTCCATTATATCATAATTCTTCAAAGGAGGAGACACTGTTATGAATGAGAACGCACTTTAAGTATGATCCCTGAAAAGATACCTTCCTAAGAATCACCTGTCAGGGTCCTATACGAGATATTTTATGATTGCTACACAGACAGGTCCTACAGTTTCCAACTTAGCACAGACTCATTCCTGTCGTGAGAACGTACAGTAGCACAGTTCCCTAGCAATTTTGAAGTGTTCTGAGACTAGTTAGACACAGTGGAACATCACAGGTGTTGACCTTCCATTATGTGTCATAGCGGCCTATGTGCCATACCCTGTCCTTCACACTTAGGGCGCAACGTTCCCTCTGTCCGTCCTTGTTCTATCTCCTTTCCCCCAGTGAAAAGACACTGTGAGAATTGGGATTCCGGCTGAAGGTGTTTCCCTTAAACAGAACTTGCTATAGTCCAACGTATAGATATCTGATACTAGAGCCCTATGTGCGCCTATTGCAGTTACCACAGATTCAGTCCCAAGAGCTTCCTTCTTTTTTTTTTTTTTTTCCATCGGTTGCAGGGTTTTATTAAATCTCAGAAGGAAATTTAAGGAAACTCCAATCCATCAATTTGATTTCAGAACATCTATTTCTTGAAATGGAAATATTATTCTATAGTACTTATGAACTTTTCTCTTTTCCTTTAAAATATCTAGTATGATTTTTAAGTATGATTTTTTTAATATTCTTTTTTTCCCAATTTATCTATTTTCAGAAAAACAGTATTCATTATTTTTTCACCACACCCTGTGCTCCATGCAAGCTGTGCCCTCTATAATACCCACCACCTGGTACCCCAACCTCCCACCCCCCGGCGACTTCAAACCCCTCAGACTGTTTTTCAGAGTCCATAGTCTCTCATGGTTCACCTCCCCTTCTAATTTACCCAAATTCCCTACTCCTCTCTAACGAGCTCCCTTCTTTAACAGACGCAACACTGCAAGGAGTCCCTCCTAAAGCACACTTCCCTCACAATGTTGGAAGCGTTTTTAACACAGAAATAACGTGCGGATCACCACTGGTCGTGATCATCCAATATGTGTTTTGGATGCCTAAGCGCCATAGCCTGCACTTTACTCACAGTACCTAATGGGCCCATAGTCGGTCCGTGTTCTCTCATCATTCCTCAAATAAGGAGACACTGTTATGAATGAGAACGCACTATAAGCGGATCCCCGAAAAGATACCTTCCTAAGATTCACCTTTCAGGGTCCTGTATGAGACACTTTATGACTGCTACACAGAGAGGTCCTACGGTTTCCAACTTAGCAAACACTCATTCCTATCATGAGAACGTACAGGACTACAGTTCCCTCGAACTATTGAAGTGTTTTGAGACGAGTTAGACACAGTGGAACATCATAGATGTTGACCTTCCAGTATGTGTCATAATGGCCTATGTGCCATATTCTGTCCTTTTACTCTCAGGGCGCAACGTACCCTCTGCCCATCCTTGATCTATCTTCTTTCCTCCACTGGAAAGACACTGTGAGAAGTGTGATTCCGCCTGAAGGAGTTTCCCTTAAACAGAACTTGCTATAGTCCAACGGATAGACCTCTGATACTAGAGCTCTATATGTGCCTATTGCAGTTACCGCAGAGTCAGTCCCAAGAGCTCCCATCCTTAACAGACACAATACTGCAAATAACCCCTCCTAAAGCACACTTCCCTCACAATGTTGGAAGCGTTTTTAACACAGAAAGAAAGTGCGGATTACCAATGGTCGTGATCATCCGATATGTGTTTGGGATGCCTAGTGCCATAGCCTGCACTTTACCCACAGTACCTAATGTGCCCATAGTCGGTCCGTGTTCTATCATCATTCCTCAAAGTAGGAGACATTGTTATGAGAGAGAAAGCACTTTAAGTAGGATCCCTGAAAAGTTACATTCCTAAGAATCACCTGTCAGGTTCCTCTATGAGACACTTTATGATTGCTACACAGACAGGTCCTACAGTTTCCAACTTAGCACAGACTCATTCCTGTCGTGAGATGTACAGTAGCACTGCTGCCTCGTACATTTGAAGTGTTGTTAGACGAGTCAGACACAGTGGAACATCACAGGTTTTGACCTTCAAGAATGGGTCATAGCGGCCTATGTGTCATACCCTGTCCTTCCCTCTCAGGGCACAACGTTCCCTCTGTCCGTCCTTGTTCTATCTGTTTTATTCCACTGAAAAGGCAATGTGAAAAGTGGTATTTCGCCTGAAGGAGTGTCCCTTAAACAGAACTTGCTATAGTCCAATGGGTAGACGTCTGATACTCGAGCTCTATGTGTGCCTATTACAGTTACCACAGAGTCAGTCCCAAGGGGTTCCTTCTTAAACAGATGCAACACTGTAATGAATCACTCCTAAAGCACACTTCCCTCACAATGTTGGAAGCGTTTTTAACACAGACAGAAAGTGCGGATAACCACTGGACTTGATCATCCAATATGTGTTTGGGATGCCTAAGCGCCATAGCCTGCATTTTACTCACAGTACCTAATGTGCCCATAGTCCGTTCGTGTTCTATCATCATTCCTCAAAGGTGGAGACACTGTTGTGAATGAGAACGCACTTTAAGTAGGATCCCTGAAAAGATACCTTCCTATGAATCACCTGTAAGGGTCCTGTACCTGACTCATTATGATTGCTACACAGACAGGTCCTACAGTTTCCAACTTAGCACAGACTCATTCCTGTCGTGAGAACGTACAGTAGCACAGTTCCCTCGTATATTTGAAGTGTTTTGAGGAGAGTTAGACACAGTGGAACATCACAAGTGTTGACCATCCAGATGTGTCATAGAGGCCTATGTGCCATACCCCGTCCTTCACTCTCAGGGCGCAACGTTCCCTCTATCCGTCCATGTTCTATCTTCTTTCCTCCACTGGAAAGACACTGTGAGAAGGGAGATTCAGCCTGAAGGAGTTTCCCTTAATCAGAACCTGCTATAGTCCAATGGAAAGACGTCTGATACTAGAGCCCTATGTGCGCCTATTGCATTTACCACAGAGTCCGTCCCAAGAGCTTCCTTCTTTAACAGACGCAACACTGCAATATATCCCTCCTAAATCACACTTCCCTCACAATGTTGGAAGTGTTTTTAACACAAAAAGAAAGTGTGGATCACCACTGGTCGTGATCATCCGATATGTGTTTGGGATGCCTAAGCGCCATAGCCTGCACTTTACTCACAGTACCTAATGTGATCATAGTTTGTCCATGATCTATCTTCTTTCTGAAAAGAGGATACACTGTTATGAATGAAAACGCACTTTAAGTAGGATCCCTGAAACGATACCGTCCTAAGAATCAACTGTGAGAGTCCTGTATGAGGCAATTTATGATTGCTACACAGACAGGTCAACCGTTTCCAACATAGCACAGACTCATTTCTGTCGTGAGAACGTATATTAGCACAGTTCCCTCGTACACTGGAAGTGTTTAGAGACGAGTTAGACACAGATGAATATCACAGGTGTTGAAATTCCTCTGTGTGTCATAGAGGACTATGTGCCATACATGTCCTTCAATCTCAGGGCGCAATGTTCCCTCTGTCCGTCCTTGTTCTATCTTCTTTCTTCCACTTGAAAGACACTGTGAAAAGTGGGATTCCGCCTGAAGGAGTTTGCCTTAAACAGAACTTGCTATCGTTCAACGGATAGACGTCTGATACTAGAGACCTATGTGGCCTATTCAGTTACCACAGAGTCCGTACCAATAGCTTCCTTCTTTAACCGACGCAGCACTGCAACGAATGCCTCTTAAGCACACTTCCGTCACAAAGTTGGAAGCGTTTTTAACACAGAAAGAAAGTGCGGATCACCACTGGTCGTGATCCTCCGATATGTGTTTGGGATGCCTAAGCGCCATAGCCTGCACTTTACTCAAAGTACCTAAGGTGCCCATAGTCCGTCCGTGTTCTATCATCATACCTCAAAGGAGGAGACACTGTTGTGAATGAGAACGCACTTTAAGTAGGATCCCTGAAAAGATACCTTCCTAAAAATCACCTGTCAGGGTCCTCTATGAGACACTTTATGATTGCTACATAGACAGGTCCTAGAGTTTCCAACTTAACACAGACTCATTCCTGTCGTGAGAACGTAGAGTAGCACAGTTCCCTCATACACTTGAAGTGTTTTGAGACAAGTTAGACATAGTGGAACATCACAGGTGTTGACGTTCAAGTATGTGTTATAGAGGCCTATGTGCCATACCCTGTCCTTCACTCTCAAGGCACAACGTTCCCTCTGTCCGTCCTTTTTCTATCTCCTTTCGTCCACGAAAGGACACTGTGAGAATTCGGATTCCACCTGAAGGAGTTTCCCTTAAAAAGAACTTGCTATAGTCCAACGGAAAAACCTATGATACGGGAGCCCTATGTGCGCCTATTGCAGTTACAGCAGAGTCAGTCCCAAGAGCTTCCTTCTTTAACAGACGCAACACTGCAATGAATCCCTCCTAAAGCACACTTCGCTCACAATGTTGGAAGCGTTTTTAACACAGAAAGATAGTGCGGATCACCACTGGTCATGATCATCCAATATGTGTTTGGGATGCCTAAGAACCATAGCCTGCAATTTACTCACAGACCAAATGTGTCCATAGTTTGTCCGTGATTTATCATCATTCCTCAAAGGAGGAGACACTGTTATGAATGAGAACGCACTTTTTAGTAGGATCCCTGAAAAGATACCTTCCTAAGAATCACCTGTCAGGGTCCTCTACAAGATATTTTATGATTGCTACACAGACAGGTCCTACAGTGTCCAACTTAGCACAGACTCATTCCTGTTGTGAGAACGAACAATAGCACAGTATCCTCATACATTTGAAGTGTTTTGAGACGAGTTAGACACAGTGGGACATCACAAGTGTTTACGTTCCAGTATGTGTCATAGAGGCCTATGTGCCATACCCTGACCTTCACTCTCAGGGCCAACGTTCCCTCTGTCCGTCCTTGTTCTATCTCCTTTCCTCCAATAAAGGACACTGTGAGAAGTTGGATTCCACCTGAAGGAGTTTCCCTTAAACAGAACTTGCTATAGTCCAACATAATCTTCTGATACCTAGCCCTATGTGCGCCTTGCAGTTACTGCAGAGTCAGTCCCAAGAGCTTCCTTCTTTAACAGATGCAACACTGCAACAAATCCCTCCTAATGCACACTTCCCTCACAATGTTGTAAGCGTTTTTAACACAGAAAGAAAGTGCAGATCACCACTGGTCATGATCATCCATTATGTGTTTGGGATGGCGAAGCGCCATAGCGTGCACTTTACTCACAGTACCTATTGTGCCCATAGTCCGTTCGGGTTCTATCATCATTCCTCTAAGGAGGAGACACTGTTATGAATGAGAACGCACTGTAAGTAGGATCCCTGAAAAGATACCTTCCTAAGAATCACCTGTCAGTTTCCTGTGAGAGACACTTTATGATTGCTACAGAGACAGGTCCTACATTTTCCAAGTTAGCACAGACTCATTCCTGTCGTGACAACGTAGAGTAGCACAGTTCCTTTGTACACTTGAAGTGTTTTGAGACGAGTTAGACACAGTGGAACATCACAGTTGTTGTCCATCCAGTATGTGTCATAGAGGCCTATGTGCCATACCTGGCCTTCACTCTCAGGGCGAAACGTTCCCTCTGTCCATCCTTGGTCAATCTCCTTTCCTCCACTGGAAAGACACTGTGAGAAGTGGGATTCAGCCTGAAGGAGTTTTCCTTAAACAGAACTTGCTATAGGCCAACGTTCGACGTCTGATACTAGAGCACTACAGCGCCTATGGCAGTACCACAGAGTCATTCCCAAGAGCTTCCTTCTTTAACAGATGCAACACTGCAATGAATGCCTCCTAAAGCACACTTCCCTCACAAAGTTGGAAGCGTTTTTGACACAGAAAGAACGTGCAGAACACCACTGGTCGTGATCATCCGATATATGTTTGGGGTGCCTAAGCACCATAGCCTGCACTTTATTCACAGTACCTAATATGCCCATACTTTGTACGTGTACTATCATCATTCCTCAAAGGTGGAGACATTGTTCTGAATGAGAACGCGCTTTAAGTAGGATCCCTGAAAAGATACCTTCCTAAGAATCACCTGTCAGGGTCCTGTACGAGACACTTTATGATTGCTACACAGAGAGGTCCTACAGTTTCCAACTTAGCACAGACTCATTCCTGTCGTGAGAACGTACAGTTGCACAGTTCTCTCGTACATTTGAAGTATTTTGAGACGAGTTAGACACAGTGGAACATCACAGGTGTTGACCTTCCAGTATGTGTCATAGAGGCCTATGTGCCATACCCTGTCCTTCATTATCAGGGCGCATTGTTCCCTCTGTCCGTCCTTGTTCTGTCTTCTTTCCTCCACTGGAAAGACACTGTGAGAAGTCGATTCCGCCTGAAGGAATTTCCCTTAAACAAAACCTGGTATAATCCAACGATTAGACGTCTGTTACTAGAGCCTTATGTGCGCCTAGTGCAGTTACTAAAGAGTCCGTCCCAACAGCTTCTTTCTTTAACAGACGCAACACTGCAATGAATCCCTCCTAAAGCACACTTCCCTAAAAATGTTGGAAGCATTTTTAACACAAAAGAAAGTGCGGGACCATATCAGGGTTCTCTACTCTGATCCACTGGTCTATGTGTCTGTTTTTATGCCAGTACCATGCTATCTTGGTGATCACAGCTTTGTAATAAAGCTTGAAATCAGGTAAGGTGATGCCGCCAGCTTTATTTTTGTTTTTCAACATTTCCTTAGCGATTCGGGGTCTCTTCTGATTCCATACAAATTTTAGGATTATTTGCTTCAGCTCTTTGAAGAATGCCGGTGGAATTTTGATCGGAATGGCATTAAAAGTATAGATTGCTCTAGGCAGTATAGACATTTTAACAATGTTTATTCTTCCGATCCAAGAGCATGGAATGGTCTTCCATCTTTTTGTGTCTTCTTCAATTTCTTTCATGAGTGTTCTATAGTTCCTCAAGTATAGATCGTTTACCTCTTTAGTTAGGTTTATTCCCAGGTATCTTATGGTTCTTGGTGCTATAGTAAATGGAATCGATTCTCTAATTTCCCTTTCTGTATTTTCATTGTAAGTGTAAAGAAAGCCACTGATTTCTGCACATTGACTTTGTATCCTGCCACGCTGCTGAATTGCTGTATGAGTTCTAGTAGTTTGGGGGTGGAGTCTTTTGTGTTTTCCATATAAAGAATCATGTCATCTGCGAAGAGAGAGAGTTTGACTTCTTCATTACCAATTTGGATACCTTTTATTTCTCTCTGTTGTCTGATTGATGTTGCTAGGACTTCTAATACTATGTTGAACAAGAGTGGTGAAAGTGGGCATCCTTGTCTTGTTCCTGATCTCAATGGGAAGGCTGCAAGCTTTTTCCCATTGAGGATGATATTTGCTGTGGGTCTTTCATAGATAGATTTGATGAGGTTCAGGAATGTTCCCTCTATCCCTATACTTTGAAGCAATTTAAACAGGAACGGATGCTGGATTTAGTCAAATGCTTTTTCTGCATCAATTGAGAGGACCATGTGGTTCTTCTCTCTTCTCATATTAATTTGTTGTATCACATTGATTGATTTGCGAATGTTGAACCATCCTTGTATCCCAGGGATGAATCCCACCTGATCATGGTGGTTAATCTTTTTAATGTGCTGTTGTATCCTGCTGGATAGGATCTTGTTGAGAATCTTAGCATCCATATTCATCAGTGATATTGGTCTGAAATTCTCCATTTTGGTAGGGTCCTTGCCTGGTTAGGGGATCAGGGTAATGCTGGCTTCATAGAAAGAGTCTGGAAGTTTTCCTTCTGTTTCAATTTTTTGAAACAGCTTCAGGAGAATAGGTGTTATTTCTTCGTGGAAGGTTTGGTAGAATTCCCCAGGGAAACCGTCAGGTCCTGGGCTCTTGTTTTTTTGGGAGATTTTTGATCACTGCTTCAATCTCGTTATTAGATATCGGACTATTCAGGTGGTCGATTTCTTCCTGGTTCAATTTTGGTAGTTTATATTTTTCCAGGAATGCATCCATTTCATGTAGGTTGCTAAGCTTATTGGCATATAACTGTTCGTAATAACTTCTGATGATTGTTTCTACTTCCTTGGTGTTAGTTGTGATCTCTCCCTTTTCATTCATAATTTTATGAATTTGGGATTTCTCTCTTTTCTTTGGACAGCTATATGTAGAAGAATGAAACTAGACCATTCTCTTACACCGTACACAAAGATCAACTGAAAATGGATAAAAGACCTCAACGTGACACAGGAATCTATTAGAATCTTAGAGGAGAACATAGGCAGTAATCTCTTTGATATCAGCCACAGCAACTTCTTTCAAGATACGTCTCCTAAGGCAAAGGAAACAAAAGCGAAAATAGACTTCTGGGACTTCATCAAAATCAAAAGCTTCTGCACAGCAAAGGAAACAGTCAAAAAAACAAAGAGGCAACCCACGGAATGGGAGAAGATATTTGCAAATGACAGTACAGACAAAAGATTGATATCCAGGATCTATAATGAACTCCTCAAACTCAACCCACACGAAACAGACAAACACATCAAACAATGGCCAGAAGATATGAACAGACACTTCTCCAATCAAGAAATACAAATGGCTATCAGACACATGAAAAAATGCTCATCATCATTAGCCCTCAGGGAGATTCAAATTAAAACCACATTGAGATATCACCTTACACCAGTTAGAATGGCCAAAATTAACGAAACAGGAAACAACATGTGTTGGAGAGGATGTGGAGAAGGGGTACCCTCTTACACTGTTGGTGGGAATGCAAGTTGGTGCAGCCTCTTTGGAGAACAGTGTGGAGATTCCTCACGAAATTAAAAATAGAGCTTCCCTACGATCCTGCAATTGCACCCCTGGGTATTTACCCCAAAGATACAGATGTCGTGAAAAGAAGGGACATCTGTACCCCAATGTTTATAGCAGCAATGGCCACAGTGGCCAAACTATGGAAAGAGCCAAGATGCCCTTCAACGGATGAATGGATAAGGAAGATGTGGTCCATATACAATATGGAGTATTATGCCTCCATCAGAAAGGACGAATATCCAACTTTTGTAGCAACATGGACGGGACTGGAAGAGATTATGCTGAGTGAAATCAGTCAAGCAGAGAGAGTCAATTATCATATGGTTTCACTCATTTGTGGAGCATAACCAATAGCATGGAGGACAAGGGGCGTTAGAGAGGAGTAGGGAATTTGGGTAAATTGGAAGGGGAGGTGAACCATGAGAGACTATGGACTCTGAAAAACAGTCTGAGGGGTTTGAAGATGCGGGGTGTGGGAGGTTGGGGTACCAGGTGTTGGGTATTATAGAGGGCACAACTTGCATGGAGCACTGGGTGTGGTGAAAAAATAATGAATACTGTTTTTCCGAAAATAAATAAATTGGCAAAAAAAAAGAAAGAAAGTGCGGATCACCACTGGTCGTGATCATCCTATATGTGCGGGATCCCTTAGCGCCATTGGATGCACTTTACTCACAGTACCTAATGTGCCCATAGTCCGTCCGTGTTCTATCATCATTCCTCAAAGGAAGAGACACTGTTGTGAATGAGAACGCACTTTAAGTAGTATCCCTGAAATGATACCGTCCTAGGAATCACCTGTGAGTGTCCTGTATGATACACTTTATGATTTCTACACAGACAGGTCCTACAGTTTCCAACTTAACACAGACTCATTCCTGTCGTGAGAAAGTACAGTTGCACAGTTCCCTCGTACATTTGAAGTGTTTTGAGACGAGTTAGACACAGTGGAACCTCACAGGTGTTGACCTTTCAGTATGTGTCATAGAGGCCCACGTGCCATACCCTGTCCTTCCCTCTCAGGGCGCAACGTTCCCTCTGTCCGTCCTTGTTCTTTCTTATTTCCTACGCTGGAAAGACACTGTGAGAAGTGGTATCCGCCTGAAGCAGTTTCCCTTAAACAGAACTTGCTATAGTCCAACGGATTGACGTCTTATACTAGAGCCCTATGTGCGCCTATTGCAGTTACCGCAGAGTCAGTCCCAAGAGCTTCCTTCCTTAACAGACGCAACACTGCAACGAATCCCTCCTAAAGCACACTTCCCTCACATTGTTGGAAGCGTTTTTAACACAGAAAGAAAGTGCGGATCACCACTGGTCGTGATCATCCAATATGTGTTTGGGATGCCTAAGGGCCATAGCCTGCACTGTACTCACAGTACCTATTGTGCCCATAGTCTGTCCGTGTTCTATCATTATTCCTCAAAGGAGGAGACACTGTTATGAATGAGAATGCACTTTAAGTAGGATTCCTGAAAAGATACCTTACTAAGAATCACCTGTCATGGGCCTGTACGAGACAATTGATGATTGCTACACAAACAGGTCCTACAGTATCCAACATAGCACAGAATCATTCCTGTCGTGAGAACGTACAGTTGTACAGTTCCCTCGTACATTTGAAGTGTTTTGAGACGAGTTAGACACAGTGGAACATCACAGGTGTTGACCTTCCAGTATGTGTCATAGAGGCCTCTGTGCCATACCTGGCTTTCACTCTCAGGGCGCAACGTTCCGTCTGTCCGTGCTTGTTCTGTCTTCTTTCCTCCACTGGAAAGACACTGTGAGATGTGGGATTCCTCCTGAAGGAGATTCCCTTATACAGAACCTGCTATAGTTCAACGGAGAGACGTCATATACTAGAGCCCTATGTGAGCCTATTGTAGTTACCAAAGAGTCAGTCCCAAGAGCTTCCTTCTTTAACAGACGCAACACTGCAACGAATCCCTCCTAAATCACACTTCCCTCACAATGTTGGAAGCGTTTTTTACACAGAAAGAAAAGTGCGGATGACCACTTGTCGTGATCATCCGATATGTGTTTGGGATCCCTAAGCGCCATAGGCTGCACTTTACTCACAGTACCTAATGTGCCCATAGTCCGTCCGTGTTCTATCTTCATTCCTCAAAGGAGGAGACACTGTTATGAATGAGAACGCACTTTACGTAGGATCCCTGAAACGATACCGTCCTAAGAATCACCTGTGAATGTCCTGTATGAGACACTACATGATTGCTACACAGACAGGTCCTACAGTTTCCAACATAGCACAGACTCATTCCTGTCGTGAGAACGTACATTAGCATAATTCCCTCGTACATTTGATGTGTTTTGTGACGAGTTAGACACAGTGGAATATCACAGGTGTTGACCTTCCAGTATATGTCATAGAGGTCCACGTGCCATACCCTGTCCTTCACTCTCAGGGCACAACGTTCCCCCTGTCCGTCCTTGTTCTATCTTATTTCCTCCGCTGGAAAGACAGTGTGAGAAGTGGGATTCCGACTGAAGGAGTTTCCCTTAAACAGAACTTGCTATAGTCCAACGGATAGACGTCTGATACTAGAGCCCTATGTGCGCCTATTGCAGTGACTGCAGAGTCAGTCCCAAGAGCTTCCTTCTTTAACAGACGCAACACTGCAACGAATCCCTCCTAAAACACACTTCCCTCACAATGTTGGAAGCGTTTTTAACACAGAAAGAAAGTGCGGATCACCACTGGTCGTGATCATCCAATATGTGTTTGGGATGCCTAAGGGCCATAGCTTGCACTTTACTTACAGTACCTAATGTGCCCATAGTCCGTCCGTGTTCTATCATCATTCCTCAAAGGAGGAGACACTGTTGTGAATGAGAACGCACTTTTTTTTTTTTTTGTATTTGTTACAACCTTTTATTGTAGAATGTGACTTGAGCACTACATTTCTACTCACGGAACTTGTGGAGTTACTCCTCCAACAGCTTTACAACACGCTTAGGTAGGCGGAGAATGTCGCTACTCTAAACAATGCTATTCTTTGGAAAACAAGCCCTATACACAGTTACTCCCTTCCGGTTGGTTGAACTACTAGTATCTAGAGGCCTGGTACATGCATCTGGGAACTACAGGGCCAGAAGATTTAAAAATTAGATCCTATCGGGTGAGAGCTGTTTTAACCAACATTTCTCTTTAAAACATCAAGGTATAACTCGTAACACTTCAGTGACAGACAAAATTTGGTCTTACTAAGGAATCCGCTTGGTAGCTAAACAATTGAGACCACAGTTAACGTTAGGTTACGCACACCTCACAACAAAGTTCACCTTGTCCGGTTACGAGCCGGTGTGACACTAGGGAAGAAAAACTAGCTGGGCTTTAGCTGCTGCACGTCACAGTATCACACTCGAACACAAAGAAATCTTATCTTCCCCTTAAGTAGTTATTATCATGCCATACAGATCCTTAAAATGTTAACAAAAATAAAGAAAAACATCCTTGAAAATATATTATAAGAGGGAATGAAGATAAAGTATCGAATACATGTACAAGTCATTCTCGCCGCACCTAGTCAACCTCCTCCATGCACGACGTTCATCGTCACCTTCCAGGGGGTGGCATCTCCTCACTCACGGCCACAGTGCTGTCGTCAGCGGTGGGGTCGTCTTCATCAATACCGAGACCGAGCTTGATCATCCTGTAGATCCTGTTGGCATGCGTCTGCGGATCTTCCAGACTGAAGCCGGAGGACAGAAGTGCCGTCTCGTAGAGCAGGATGACCAGGTCTTTCACAGACTTGTCGTTCTTGTCGGCCTCGGCCTTCTGCCGTAAGGTCTCGATGATGGAGTGGTCGGGGTTGATCTCCAGGTGCTTCTTCGCGGCCATGTAGCCCATGGTGGAGTTATATCTCAAGGCCTGGGCCTTCATGATCCTCTTCATGTTTGCCATCCAGCCGTACGTGCTTGTCACAATGCAGCACGGGGAGGTCACCAGTCAGTTTGACACGACCACCTTCTCTACTTTCTTCTCTAAGATGTCCTTCATGATCTTGCACAGGTTTTCAAACTTTGTCTTTTTCTCTTCCTGTTTCTTTTGCTCTTCTTCGTCTTCTGGAAGTTCCAAGCCCTCTTTGGTCACAGACACCAACGTCTTCCCCTCAAACTCCTTCAGCTGCTGGACGCAATACTCGTCAATGGGCTCGATCATGTAGATCACTTCCAGGCCGTGCTTCCGAAGACGCTCCATGAAGGCCGAGTTCACTACCTGGTCCTTGGTCTCACCTGTTATGTAATAGATGTGCTTCTGGTTCTCCTTCTTTCTGGTGCAATAGTCCTTGAGAGACACCATCTCGTTGCCGGAGGCGGACGTGTAATAGCGCAACAGCTCCGAGAGCTTCTTCCGATTCTGGGAGTCCTCGTGGATGCCAAGCTTGATGTTTTTGGAGAACTGTTCGTAAAACTTTTTGTAGTTCTCTTTGTCTTCGGCCAGTTCGGTGAAGAGTTCTAAGCACTTTTTAACCAAGTTCTTTCTGATAACCTTTAAAATTTTGCTTTGCTGCAGCATCTCACAGGAAATATTTAGAGGAAGATCCTCAGAGTCCACCACACCTCTGATGAAATTCAGATACTCTGGGATGAGCTCCTCACAGTTATCCATGATGAAAACTCTGCGAACATACAACTTAATGTTGTTCTTTTTCTTTCTGTTCTCGAATAGGTCAAAGGGAGCACGTCTTGGCACAAAGAGAAGAGCTCGGAACTCCAACTGCCCTACCACTGAAAAATGCTTCACTGCCGGGTGGTCTTCCCAGTCATTGGTCAAACTCTTGTAGAATTCTCCATACTCTTCATTGGTAATATCATCGGGGTTTCGGGTCCAAATAGGCTTTGTCTTGTTCAATTCTTCCTGATCAATGTACTTCTCCTTGATCTTCTTTTTCTTCTTCTTGTCCCCATCTTTCTTCTCCTCCTCCTCTTCATTGGAACCAACGTCTTCTATCTCGGGTTTGTCATCAGATTCCTTCTCTTCCTTTTCTTTTTCCTCCTCTTTCTCTTCCTTTTCTTCAGCCTCATCATCGCTCACCTCTTTATCACGTTCCTTCTCCACGAACAGAGTGATGGGGTAGCCGATGAACTGGGAGTGCTTCTTCACGATCTCCTTTATCCTCCTCTCCTCCAGGTACTCCGTCTGGTCTTCTTTCAGGTGCAGAATAACTTTCGTTCCCCGACCCATAGGTTCGCCTGTGTCAGTGCGGACCGTGAATGAGCCCACTGCGGAGGACTCCCAGGCGTACTGCTCGTCATCATTGTGCTTTGTGATCACCGTCACCTTCTCGGCCACCAAGTAGGCTGAATAGAACCCGACCCCGAACTGGCCAATCATAGAAATATCTGCGCCCGCCTGCAGAGCTTCCATGAACGCTTTGGTCCCCGACTTGGCTATGGTGCCCAGGTTGTTGATCAGGTCGGCCTTGGTCATGCCGATCCAGGTATCCACGATGGTGAGGGTCCGGTCCTGCTTGTTCGGGATGGGGTTAATGTGCAGCTCCTTCCCCGAGTCGAGCTTGCTGGGGTTGGTCAGGCTCTCGTATCGGATTTTGTCCAGAGCGTCGGACGAGTCGGAGATCAGCTCCCGCAAGAAGATCTCCTTGTTCGAGTAGAAGGTGTTGATGATCAGTGACATCAACTGCGCGATCTCCGCCTGGAAGGAGATAGACTCCACCTCCTCCTCCTCCATCGGCTGGTCTTGGGTCTGGGTTTCCTCAGGCATCTTGGCTAAAGAACCGCATGGGCTCCGAGAGGACGCAGCACCCGGACACAGGAGCAACGGAGAACGCGCTTGAAGTAGGATCCCTGAAATGATACCTTCCTGAGAATAACCTGTCAGGTTACTGTAAGAAACACTTTATATTTGCTACACAGACAGGTCCTATAGTTTCCAACTTAGCACAGACTCATTCCAGTCATGAGAACGTACAGTAGCACAGTTCCCTCGTACATTTGAAGTGCTTTGAGATGAGTTAGAAACAGTAAACATCACAGGTGTTGACCTTCCAGTATGTGTCATAGAGGCCTAGGTGCCATACCCTGTCCTTCACTCTCAGGGAGCAACGTTCCCTCTGTCCGTCCTTGTTCTATCTTCTTTCCTCCCCTGGAAAGACACTGTGAGAAGTGGGATTCTGCCTGAAGGAATTTCCCTTAAACAGAACCTGCTATAGTCCAACGGATTGACTTCTTTTCTTTTTTTTATTTTTTTATTTTTTTTTCCCAATTTATTTATTTTCAGAAAAACAGTATTCATTATTTTTTCACCACACCCAGTGACCATGCAAGCTGTGCCCTCTATAATATCCACCACCTGGTACCCCAACCTCCCAACCCCCCGCCACTTCAAACCCCTCAGACTGTTTTTCAGATTCCATAGTCTCTCATGGTTCACCTCCCCTTCCAATTTACCCAAATTCCCTACTACTCTCTAACACCCCTTGTCCTCCATGCTATTGGTTATGCTCCACAAATGAGTGAAACCATATGATAATTGACTCTCTCTGCTTGACTGATTTCACTCAGCATAATCTCTTCCAGTCCCGTCCATGTTGCTACAAAAGTTGGATATTCGTCCTTTCTGATGGAGGCATAATACTCCATATTGTATATGGACCACATCTTCCTTATCCATTCATCCGTTGAAGGGCATCTTGGTTCTTTCCATAGTTTGTCGACTGTGGCCATTGCTGCTATAAACATTGGGGTACAGATGTCCCTTCTTTTCACGACATCTGTATCTTTGGGGTAAATACCCAGGAGTGCAATTGCAGGGTCGTAGGGAAGCTCTATTTTTAATTTCTTGAGGAATCTCCACACTGTTCTCCAAAGAGGCTGCACCAACTTGCATTCCCACCAACAGTGTAAGAGGGTTCCCCTTTCTCCACATCCTCTCCAACACATGTTGTTTCCTGTTTCGTTAATTTTGGCCATTCTAACTGGTGTAAGGTGATATCTCAATGTGGTTTTAATTTGAATCTCCCTGAGGGCTAATGATGATGAGCATTTTTTCATGTGTCTGATAGCCATTTGTATTTCTTGATTGGAGAAGTGTCTGTTCATATCTTCTGCCCATTTTTTGATGTGTTTGTCTGATTCGTGTGGGTTGAGTTTGAGGAGTTCATTATAGATCCTGGATATCAATCTTTTGTCTGTACTGTCATTTGCAAATATCTTCTCCCATTCCGTGGGTTGCCTCTTTGTTTTTTTGACTGTTTCCTTTGCTGTGCAGAAGCTTTTGATTTTGATGAAGTCCCAGAAGTCTATTTTCGCTTTTGTTTCCTTTGCCTTTGGAGACGTATCTTGAAAGAAGTTGCTGTGGCTGATATCGAACAGATTACTGCCTATGTTCTCCTCTAAGATTCTGATAGATTCCTGTCTCACGTTGAGGTCTTTTATCCATTTTGAGTTGATCTTTGTGTACGGTGTAAGAGAATGGTCGAGTTTCATTCTTCTACATATAGCTGTCCAGCATTCCCAGCACCATTTATTGAAGAGACTGTCTTTTTTCCACTGTATATTTTTTCCTGTTTTGTCGAAGATTAATTGACCATAGAGTTGAGGGTCCATATCAGGGCTCTCTACTCTGTTCCACTGGTCTATGTGTCTGTTTTTATGCCAGTACCATGCTGTCTTGGTGATCACAGCTTTGTAATAAAGCTTGAAATCAGGTAAGGTGATGCTGGCAGCTTTATTTTTGTTTTTCAACGTTTCCTTTGCGATTCGGGGTCTCTTCTGATTCCATACAAATTTTTGGATTATTTGCTCCAGCTCTTTGAAGAATGCCGGTGGAATTTTGATCGGAATGGCATTAAAAGTATAGATTGCTCTAGGCAGTATAGACATTTTAACGATGTTTATTCTTCCGATCCAAGAGCATGGAATGGTCTTCCATCTTTTTGTGTCTTCTTCAATTTCTTTCATGAGTGTTCTATAGTTCCTCAAGTATAGATCCTTTACCTCTTTAGTTAGGTTTATTCCCAGGTATCTTATGGTTCTTGGTGCTATAGTAAATGGAATCGATTCTCTAATTTCCCTTTCTGTATTTTCCTTGTTAGTGTATAAGAAAGCCACTGATTTCTGCACATTGACTTTGTATCCTGCCACGCTGCTGAATTGCTGTATGAGTTCTAGTAGTTTGGGGGTGGAGTCTTTTGGGTTTTCCATATAAAGAATCATGTCATCTGCGAAGAGAGAGAGTTTGACTTCTTCATTACCAATTTGGATACCTTTTATTTCTCTCTGTTGTCTGATTGCTGTTGCTAGGACTTCTAATACTATGTTGAACAAGAGTGGTGAAAGTGGGCATCCTTGTCTTGTTCCTGATCTCAACGGGAAGGCTGCAAGCTTTTTCCCATTGAGGATGATATTTTCTGTGGGTCTTTCATAGATAGATTTGATGAGGTTCAGGAATGTTCCCTCTATCCCTATACTTTGAAGCGTTTTAATCAGGAACGGATGTTGGATTTTGTCAAATGCTTTTTCTGCATCAATTGAGAGGACCATGTGGTTCTTCTCTCTTCTCCTATTAATTTGTTGTATCACATTGATTGATTTACGAATGTTGAACCATCCTTGTAGCCCAGGGATGAATCCCACCTGATCATGGTGGATAATCTTTTTAATGTGTTGTTGGATCCTGTTGGCTAGGATCTTGTTGAGAATCTTAGCATCCATATTCATCAGTGATATTGGTCTGAAATTCTCCTTTTTGGTATGGTCCTTGCCTGGTTTGGGAATCAGGGTAATGCTGGCTTCATAGAAAGAGTCTGGAAGTTTTCCTTCTGCTTCAAGTTTTTGAAACAGCTTCAGGAGAATAGGTGTTATTTCTTCTTGGAAGGTTTGGTAGAATTCCCCAGGGAATCCGTCAGGTCCTGGGCTCTTGTTTTTTGGGAGATTTTTGATCACTGCTTCAATCTCGTTATTAGATATCGGTCTATTCAGGTTGTCGATTTCTTCCTGGTTCAATTTTGGTAGTTTATATTTTTCCAGGAATGCATCCATTTCATCTAGGTTGCTAAGCTTATTGGCATATAACTGTTCGTAGTAACTTCTGATGATTGTTTCTACTTCCTTGGTGTTAGTTGTGATCTCTCCCCTTTCATTCATAATTTTATGAATTTGGGATTTCTCTCTTTTCTTTTGGATTAGTGTAGCCAGTGGCTTATCGATCTTATTGATTCTTTCAAAAAACCAGCTTCTAGTTTCATTGATACGTTCTACTGTATCTCTGGTTTCTCCCTCATTGATCTCAGCTCTAATATTGATGATTTCCCTTCTTATGTGTGGAGTTGGTTTGATTTGTTGTTGATCCTCCAGTTCTTTAAGGTGTAGAGACAGCTGGTGTGTTCTGGATTTTTCAATTTTTTTGAGCAAGGCTTGGATGGCTATATATTTTCCCCTTAGTACCGCCTTTGCTGTATCCCATAGGTTTTGGACCGAAGTGTCTTCATTCTCATTGGTTTCCATGAATTGTTTCAGTTCTTCTTTGATCTCCTGGTTGATCCAAGCATTCTTAAGCAAGGTGGTCTTTAGCTTCCAGGTGTTTGAGTTCCTTCGGAACTTTTCCTTGTGATTGAGCTCCAGTTTCAAAGCATTGTGATCTGAGAATATGCAGGGTATAATCTCAGTCTTTTGGTATCGGCTGAGTCCTGATTTGTGACCCAGTATGTGGTCTATTCTGGAGAAGGTTCCATGTGCACTTGAGAAGAATGAGTATTCTGCTGTTATAGGGTGGAATGTTCTGTATATATCTATGAGGTCCATCTGGTCCAATGTGTCGTTCAATGCTCTTGTTTCTTTATTGATTTTCTGCTTCGATGATCTGTCTAATTCTGAAAGAGGCGTGTTAAGATCACCTACGATTAGTGTATTCATATCAATATGACTCTTTATCTTGATTGACAGTTTTCTTAAGTCATTGGCTGCTCCCATATTGGGAGCATAGATATTTACAATTGTTAGATCATCTTGGTGGATAGTCCCTTTAAGGATTATGTAGTGTCCTTCTGTATCTCTGATTACAGTCTTTAGTTTGAAGTCTAATTTATCTGATATGAGAATCGCTACCCCAGCCTTCTTTTGAGTCCCATTGGCATGAAAGATGCTTCTCCACCCCTTCACTTTCAGTCTGCGTGTATCTTTAGGTTCAAAATGGGTCTCTTGTAGATAGCATATGGATGGGTCCTGTCGTTTTATCCAATCTGCAACCCTGTGCCGTTTTATGGGTGCATTTAGGCCATTCACATTGAGAGTGATTATTGATAGATACGTTTTTATTGACATCGAGTTACCTTTGAAGTCTTTCTTTCTGTAGACTGTCTCTATATTTCTGTTCAATGCTATTCTTGGTATTTTTCCTCTTTTATAGAACCCCCCTTAATATTTCCTGCAGTATCGGCTTGGTGGTTGCATAGTCTTTTAAGTCTTGCCGGTCTTGGAAACTCTTTATCTCTCCATCCATTTTGAATGTCAGTCTTGCTGGATAAAGTATTCTTGGCTGCATGTTCATCTCATTTAGTGCCCTGAATATATCTTGCCAGCCTCTTCTGGCTTGCCAGGTCTCTGTGGACAGGTCTGACGTTATTCTGATGGGCTTCCCTCTGTAAGTAAGGAGCCTCTTTGCCCTGGCAGCTTTCAAGAGATTATACCTACAATTATAATTTCTCAGTTTGACTATCAGTTGTCGTGATGTTTTTTTGGAGTGTATAATCTTGGGTGGAGACCGTTCAGCCTCTAGTACATGAACGCTGGTTTCATTCGCGAGATTCGGAAAGTTTTCATGAAGGACTTGTTCCACGACATCTTCTAGACTTCTTTCTTTCTCCTCCCCTTCAGGAATTCCAATAATTCTGACGTTGGAACGCTTCATGGCATCACTTATTTCCCTAATTCTGCTTTCGTGGGATCTAAGCTGTTTGTTCCAGGCTTCCTCCTGATCCTTTCTCTCTATCTGTTTGTCTTCCAGATCACTAATTCTATCTTCTTTCTCAGTTACCCTAGCTTTGAGAGAGTTTAGATTGGATTGGAACTCATTGAGAGCATTGTGGACCTCCTCCCTGGTAGCTTTAAGCTCCGCCCTAACATTGTGAACATCCTGTCTGGTCGCTTCCAGTTCGGCTCTAATCAATTCTGTTTGGTCATCCATGGCTTTCTCCAACCTAGCTATTGCCTGGATAATTGTTAGCCTGAATTCTCTTTCCGACATATTGTCTATGTTGATAGCCGTTAGCTCTGTTGCGGAAGGTCCATCCTCTGTATTTTTCTTCTGTTGGGCATTCCTCCTCCTAGTCATTTTGGTGGGAGAAGACTGAACAGATGTAGCTGGATGTATCAACTCTGGTGCAGTCAAGGTGCACCCTGGAACACTTCCTGATCTCCGTCTCAGAAGCCTCAGTCTGGGTGCAGAAGCTGAATAAATTCCCCCTTGGACGCTGGCAGTGCAGGTTCCAAGTTAAAGACCCTGGGGGCGCAGGATCTTTTGCTCGTCCCCAAAGCCAAGGCAGTGGCGGCTGTCTGGGAGCTCCTGACCGCCAGAGAGGTTCCAAGCAGCGATCGCACACTGAGATTTTGCCGCTGGCCGGGGCTGGGAGTGCCCGGCTTGCGCGCACCTCTTTTCAGAGGCGGCTGTGGGTCGGGCGCGCGTCTGGGGCACTGAGAACGGGGCGCTGGTCCGTAAGCCGCAGGCTGGGCTTTTGCGCGCCTCTGTCCAGGGAAGAGTTTCGCGGGCGCGCGGCTTAGACTTTGAAACAATGGCCCGGGTCAAGAAGCGCCCCAGGGCCTTAGAAACCCAGGAGAGCTGGAGCGACGTGCACGCGCATCTCAAGCTTTGTGGTAGGGCTAGCGCGCGTTCTGCAGACCGGCTCACATCCCCCCACAGGAGCCGGAACCCCGCGCTCTGGGGCACGCTGGCGGCTTAGGGACCAGGAGCCGGTTTCCCCGCCGCACTCTCTCCTCCTCCGCGCCGGGGAGGCCGTCTGTGACCGGGGACTCAAGCCCCTGTCCCTAGCCGCCCCGATTCCCACAATTTGCCCCCGCGATCCTTTGCTCTTTTGGAGTGCTTTCAACCAGTCTCTGAGTTAATGCTGGTCCCCAGACGCAGGGCACTCTCGCTCGTATCAGGGTATTACTTTTGCACCGGTCGCCTCTGGTGGCTCCCTCCCCCTTTTGTTTATCTTCCGATATCAGTCCGCTGTTCCCATTCCGCTTTACCTGCTCACTGGCGTCTTCTGCCCCTGTAGAGATCCAGACGTGTATAATTCTGATCTCAGGCTGATTTCATGGTTGATCAGAGTTCTTTGGTAGGTAATCAGCTCACTTTGGGGTACCAGCTGAAAAGACGCCTCTTCCTAGTACCCCGCCATCTTGTCCCCAACGGATTGACTTCTGATACTAGAGCCCTATGTGCGCCTATTGCAGTTACCGCAGAGTCAGTCCCCAGAGCTTCCTTCCTTAACAGATGCAACAGTGCAACAAATCCCTCCTAAAGAATACTTCCCTCACAATGTTGGAAGCGTTTTTATCACAGAAAGAAAGTGCGGATCACCACTGGTCGTGATCATGCAATATGTCTTTGGGATGGCTAAGCGCCATAGCCTGCATTTACTCACAGTACCTAATGTGCCCATAGTTTGTCCGTGATCTATCAACATTCCTCAAAGGAGGAGACATTGTTATGAATGAGAACGCACTTTAAGTAGGATCCCTGAAAAGATACCTTCCTAAGAATCTCCTGTCATAGTCCTGTACGAGACACTTTATGATTGCTACATAGACAGGTCCTACATTTTCCAACGTAGCCAAGACTCATTCCTGTCGAAAGTACGTACAGTCGCACAGTTCACTCATACATTTGAAGTGTTTTGAGACGAGTTAGATACAGAGGAACATCACAGGTGTTGACTTTCCAGTGTGTGTCATTGGGGCCTAAGTGCCATACCCTGTCTTTCATTCTCAGGGCGCAATGTCCCCTCTGTCTGTAGTTGTTCTATCTCCTTTCCACCGCTGAGAGGACAATGTGAGAAGTGCGATTCCGCCTGAAGGAGTTCCTCTAAAACAGAACTTGTTATAGTCCAAGGGATAGACGTCTGATAGTACAGCCTTATCTGCGCCTATTGCAGTTACCACAGAGTCAGTCCCAAGAGCTTCCTTCTTTAACAGACGAAACACTACAACGAATCCTTCCTAAAGCACACTTCCCTCACAATGTTGGAAGCGTTTTAAACAGAGAAAGAATGTGCGGATCACCACTGCTCGTGATCATCCAATATGTGTTTGGGATGCCTAAGCGCAATAGCCTGCAATTTACTCACAATACCTAATGTGACCATAGTCCGTCCGTGTTATATCATCATTCCTCAAAGGAGGAGACACTGTTTTGAATGAGAACGCACTTTAAGTAGGATCCCTGTAAAGATACCTTCCTAAGAATCACCTGTCAGGGACCTGTACGAGACACTTTATGATTGCTATACAGATAGGTCCTACAGTTTCCAACTTAGCACAGATTCATTCCTGTCGTGAGAACGTACATTAGCATAGTTCCCGCGTACATTTGAAGTGTTTTTTTTTTTAAATATTTTATTTATTTATTTGAGAGAAAGAAATCACAAGTAGATGGAGTGGCAGGCAGAGAGAGAGAGGGAAGCAGGCTCCCTGCTGAGCATAGAGTCCGATGCGGGACTCGATCCCAGGACCCTGAGATCATGACCTGAGCCGAAGGCAGGGGCTTAACACAATGAGCCAACCAGGCGCCCAATTGAAGTGTTTTGAGAAGAGTTAGACACAGTAGAACATCACAGGTGTTGAACTTCCAGTAGGTGTCATAAAGGCCCACGTGACACACCCAGTAATTCACTCTCAGGGCGCAACGTTCCGTCTGTCCGTCCTTGTTCTATCTTCTTTCCTCCGCTGGAAAGACACTGTGAGAAGTGGGATTCCGCCTATAGGAGTTTCCCTTAAACAGAACTTGCTATAGTCCAACGGATAGACCTCTGATACTACGGCCCTATGTGCGCCTATTGCAGTTACCGCAGAGTCAGTCCCCAGAGCTTCCTTCTTTAACAGATGCAACACTGCCACGAACCCCTCCTAAAGCACCCTTCCCTCACAATGCTGGATCCTTTTTATCACAGAAAGAAAGTGCGGATCACCACTGGTCGTGATCATCCAATATGTATTTGGGATGGCTAAGCGCCATAGCCTGCACTTTACTCACAGTACCAAATGTGACCATAGTTTGTCCGTTTTCTATCATCACTCCTCAAAGGAGGAGACACTGTTATGAATGAGAATGCACTGTAAGTAAGATTCCTGTAAGGATACCTTACTAAGAATCACCTGTCAGGGACCTGTACGAGACAATTTATGATTGCTACACAAACAGGTCCTACAGTTTCCAACTTAGCACAGACCCATTCCTGTCGTGAGAACGTAAAGTAGCACAGTTCCCTCGAAAATTTGAAGTGCTTTGAGAAGAGTTAGACACAGTGGAACATCACAGCGGTTGACTTTCCAGTATGTGTCATAGAGGCCTATGTGCCATACCCTGTCCTTCACTCTCAGGGCGCAACGTTCCCTCTGTCCGTAGTTGTTCTATCTCCTTTCCTCCACTGAAAAGACACTGTGAGAAGTGCGAATCTGCCTGAAGGAGTTTCCCTTAAACAGAACTTGCTAAAGTCCAATGGATAGACGTCTGATAATAGAGCCCTATGTGCGCCTATTGCAGTTACTGCAGAGTCAGTCCCAGAAACTTCTTTCTTTAACAGACGCAACACTGCAACGAATCGCTCCTAAATCACACTTCCCTCACAATGTTGGAAGTGTTTTTAACACAGAAAGAAAGTGCGGATCACCACTGGTCGTGATCATCCTATATGTGTTTGGGATCCTAAGCGCCATAGGCTGCACTTTCCTCATAGTACCTAATGTGCCCATAGTCCGTCCATGTTCTATCATCATTTCACAAAGGAGGAGACACTGTTGTGAATGAGAACACACTTTAAGTAGGATCCCTGAAACGATACCTTCCTAAGAATCACCCGTGAGTGTCCTGTATGAGACACTTTATGATTGCTACACAGACAGGTCCTATAGTTTCCAACATAGCACAGACTCATTCCTGTCGTGAGAACGTACATTAGCACAGTTCCCTCGTACATTTGAAGTGTTTTGAGATGAGTTAGACACAGTGAAACATCACAGGTGTTGACCTTCCAGTATGTGTCATAGAGGCCCACGTGCCTTACCCTGTCCTTCACTCTCAGGGTGCAATGTTCCGTCTTTCCGTCCTTGTTCTATCTTCTTTCCTCCTCTAGAAAGACTCTGTGAGAAGTGGGATTCCGCCTATAGGAGTTTCCCTTAAACAGACCTTGCTATTGTCCAATGGATAGACCTCTGATCCTAGAGCCCTATGTGCGCCTATTGCAGTTACCGCAGAGTCATTCCCAAGAGCTTCCTTCTTTAACAGATGCAACACTGCGAAGAACCCCTCCTAAAGCACCCTTCGCTCACAATGCTGGATCGTTTTTATCACAGAAAGAAAGTGCGGATCACCACTGGTCGTGATCATCCAATATGTTTTTGGAATGGCTAAGCGCCATAGCCTGCACTTTACTCACAATACCAAATGTGACCATAGTTTGTCTGTTTTCTATCATCACTCCTCAAAGGAGGAGACACTGTTATGAATGAGAATGCACTTTAAGTAGGATTCCTGTAAGGATACCTTACTAAAAATCACCTGTCAGGGACCTGTACGAGACAATTTATGATTGCTACACAGACAGGTCCTACAGTTTCCAACTTAACACAGACTCATTCCTGTCGTGAGAACGTACAGTAGCACAGTTCCCTCGAAAATTTGAAGTGCTTTGAGAAGAGTTAGACACAGTGGAACATCACAGCGGTTGACTTTCCAGTATGTGTCATAGAGGCCTATGTGCCATACCCTGTCCTTCACTCTCAGGGCGCAACGTTCCCTCTGTCCGTCCTTGTTCTATCTTCTTTCCTCCGCTAAAAAGACACTGTGAGAAGTGCGATTCAGCCTGAATGGGTTTCCCTTATACAGAACTTGCTATAGTCCAACAGATAGACGTCTGATACTAGAGCCCTCTGTGCGCCTCTTGCAGTTACCGCAGAGTCAATCCCAAGAGCTTCCTTCTTTAACAGACGCAACACTGCAACGAATCCGTTCTAAACCACACTTCCCTCCCAATGTTGGAAGCGTTATTAACACAGAATAAAAGTGTGGATCACCACTGGTCGTGATCATCCAATACGTGTTTGGGATGCTAAGCGCCATATCCTGCACTTTACTCACAGTACCTAATGTGCCCATAGTCCGTCCGTGTTCTATCATCATTCCTCAAAGGAGGAGACACTGTTATGAATTAGAACGCACTTTAAGTAGGATTCCTGAAAAGATACCTTCCTAAGAATCACCTGTTAGGGTCCTGTACGAGACACTTTATGATTTCTACACAGACAGTTCCTTCAGTTTCCAACATAGCACAGAATCATTCCTGTCGTGAGAACGTACATTAGCACAGTTACCTCGTACATGTGCAGTGTTATGAGACGAGTTAGACACAGTGAAACACCACAGGTGTTGACCTTGCAGTGTGTGTCATAGAGGCCTATGTGCCATACCCTGTCCTTTACTCTCAGGGCGGAAAGTTCCCTCTGTCCTTCCTTGTTCTATCTTCTTTATCCGCTGAAAAGACACTGTGAGAAGTGCGATTCAGCCTGATTGAGTTTCCTTATACAGAACTTGCTATAGTCCAACAGATAGACGTCTGATACTAGAGCCCTCTGTGCGCCTCTTGCAGTTACCGCAGAGTCAATCCCAAGAGCTTCCTTCTTTAACAGACGCAACACTGCAACGAATCCCTCCTAAACCACACTTCGCTCCCAATGTTGGAAGCGTTTTTAACAAAGAAGAAAGTCCGGGTCTCCACTGGTCGTGATCATCCAATACGTGTTTGGGATGCTAAGCGCCAGAACCATGCACGTTACTCACAGTACCGAATGTGCCCATAGTCCGTCCGTGTTCTATCATCATTCCTCAAAGGAGTAGACACTTTTATAAATGAGAACGCACTTTAATTTGGATCCCTGGAAAGATACCTTCCTGAGAATCACCTGTCAGCGTCCTGTACGAGACACTTTATGATTGCTACACAGATAGGTCCTTCAGTTTCCAGGTTCCAAATTAACACAGACTCATTCCTGTCATGAGAACGTACAGTAGCACAGTTTCCTCGTACATTAGATGTGTTTTGAAGCAAGTTAGACACAGTGAAACATCACAGGTGTTGACCTTCCAGTATGTGTCATAGAGGCCTATGTGCCATACCCTGTCCTCACTCTCAGGGTGCAACGTTACCTCTGTCCGTCTTTGTTCTATCTTCATTACACCGCTGATGAGACACTGTGAGAAGTGTGATTCAGCCTGAATGAGTTTCCCTTATACAAAACTTGCTATAGACCAACAGATAGACGTCTGATACTAGAGCCCTATGTGCGCCTCTTGCAATTACCGCAGAGTCAATCCCAAGAGCTACCTTCTTTAAAAGACGCAACACTACAACGAATCCCTCCTAAACCACACTTCGCTCACAATGTTGGAAGCGTTTTAACAAAGAAAGAAAGTGCGTATCATAACTGGTCGTGATCATCCAATACGTGATTGGGATGCTAAGCGCCAGAGCCTGCACTTTACTCACAAAACCTAATGTGCCCATAATCCGTCCGTGTTCTATCATCATTCCCAAAGGAGTAGACACTGTTATGAATAAAAACGCACTTTAAGTAGGATCTCTGTAAAGATACCTTCCTAAGAATCACCTGTCAGATTCCTTTACGAGACACTTTATGATTGGTACACAGACAGGTCCTTCAGTTTCCAAATTAGCACAGACTCATACCTGTCGTGAGAACGTACAGTAGCACATTTCCCTCGTACATTTGAAGTGTTTTGAGACGAGTTAGACACAGTGGAACTTCACAGGTGTTGACCTTCCAGTATGTTTCATAGAGGCCTATGTGTCATACCCTGTTTTTCACTCTCAGGGAGCAACGTTCCCTCTGTCAGTCCTTGTTCTATCTTCTTTCCTCCGCTGAAAAGACACTGTGAGAAGTGGGATTCCGCCTGAAGGAGTTTCCCTTAAACAGAACTTGTATAGTCCAACGGATAGACGTCTGATACTAGAGCCGTATATACGCCTATTGCAGTTACCCCAGACTACGTCCCAAGAGCTTCCATTTTTAACAGACGCAACACTGCAACGAATCCCTCCTAAACCACACTTCGCTCACAATTTTGGAAGCATTTTTCACAAATAAAGAAAGTGCGGATCACCATGGGTCGTGATCATCCAATATGTGTTTGGGATGCTAAGCGCCATAGCCTGCACTTTACTCACAGTACCTAATGTGCCCATACTCTGTCCGTGTTCTATCATCATTCCGTGAAGGAAGAGACACTGTTATGAATGAGAACACACTTTAAGTAGGATCCCTGAAAAGATACCTTCCTAAGAATCACCTCTCAGGGTCCTGTACGTGACACTTTATGATTGCTACACAGACAGGTCCTTCATTTCCAAATTAGCACAGACTCATTCCCGTCGTGAGAATGTACAGTAGCACAGTTCCCTCGTACATGTGAAGTGTTTTCAGACAAGTTAGACACAGTGAAACATCACAGGTGTTGACCTTCCAGTATGTGTCATAGAGGCCTACGTGCCATACCCTGTTCTTCACTCTCAGGGCGGAAAGTTCCCTTTGTCCTTCCTTGTTCTATCTTCTTTCCTCCACTGAAAAGACACTGTGAGAAGTGGGATTCCGCCTTAAAGAGTTTCCGTTAAACAGAAATTGCTATAGTCCAACAGATAGAAGTCTGATACTAGAGCCCTATGTGCGTCTATTGCAGTTACACCAGAGTCAGTCCCAAGAGTTTTGTCCTTTAACAGACGCAATATTGCAACGAATCCCTCCAAAAGCACACTTCGCTCACAATATTGGAAACGTTTTTAACACACAGAAAAAGTGCGGATCATAACTGTCGTGATCATCCAATATGTGTTTGGGATGCCTAAGCGCCATTGCCTGCACTTTACTCACAGTACCTAATGTGCCCATAGTCCATCCGTGTTCTATCATAATTCCTCAAGGAGGAGACACTGTTATGAATGAGAATGCACTTTAAGTAGGATTCCTAAAAGATCCCTTCCAAAGAATCATCTGTCAGGTCCTGTACGAGACACTTTATGATTGCTACAAAGACAGGTCCTACAGTATCCAACTTAGCACAGACTCAGTCCTGTCATGAGAACGTAAGTAGCACAGTTCCCTCGTACAATTGAAGTGTTTTCAAACGAGTTAGACACAGTGGAACTTCACAGGTGTTGATCTTCTAGTATGTTTCATAGAGGCCTATGTGCCATACACTGTCCTTCACTCTCAGGGCACAACGTTCCCTCTGTCCGTCCTTGTTCTATCCTCTTTCCTCCGCTGAAAAGACACTGTGAGAAGTGGGATTCCGCCTGAAGGAGTTTCCCTTAAACAGAACTTGTTATAGTCCAACGGATAGACATCTTATACTAGAGCCCTATGTGCGTCTATTGCAGTTACTGCAGAGTCAGTCCCAAGAGGTTCCTTCTTTAAAGGACGCAACACTGCAACGAATCCCTCCTAAAGCACACTTCGCTCACAATATTGCAAGCGTTTGTAACACAGAAAGAAAGTGCAGATCACCACTTCTCGTGATCATCCACTATGTCCTGGGACGCCTAAGCACCATAGCCTGCTTTTTACTCACAGTACCTAATGTGCCCATAATCCGTCCGTTAATTATCATCATTACTCAAAGGAGGACACAATATTATGAATGAGAACTGCAATTCACTCACAGTACCTAATGTGCCCATAGTCTGTCCGTGTTCTATCATCATTCCTCAAGGAGGAGACACTGTTATGAATGAGAACGCACTTAAAGTAGGATCCCTGAAAAGATACCTTCCAAAGAATCACCTGTCAGGTTCCTTTACGAGACACTTTATGATTGCTAGACAGATAGGTCCTACACTTTCCAACCTAGCACAGACTCATTCCTGTCGTCAGAACGTACAGTAGCACAGTTCCCTAGTACATTTGAAGTGTTTTGAGACGAGTTAGAAACAGTGGAACTTCACAGGTGTTGACTATCCAATATGTGTCATAGAGGCCTATGTGCCATACCCTGTCCTTCACTCTCAGGTCGCAACGTTCCCTCTGTCCCTCCTTGTTCTATCCTTATCCTCCGCTGAAAAGACACTGTGAGAAGTTCGATGCAGCCTGAAGGAGTTTCCCTTAATCAGAACTTGTTATACTCCGACGGGTACACGTCTGATACTAGAGCCCTATGTGCCCCTATTGCAGTTACCGCAGAGTCTGTTACAAGAGCTTCCTTCTTTAACAGACGCAACACTGCAAGGAATCCCTCCTAAAGCATACTTCCCTCACAATGTTGGAAGCGTTTATGAAACAGAAAGAAAGTGTGGATCACCACTGGTCGTGATCATCCAATATGTGATTGAGATGCCTAAGTGCAATAGCCTTCACTTTACTCACAATACCTAATATGCCTATAGTCCGTCCGTGTTCTATCATCATTCTTCAAAGGAGGAGACACTGTTATGAAAGAGAACACACTTTAAGTAGGATCCCTGAAAATATACCTTCCCTAGAATCAGCTGTCATGGTCCTGTACGAGACACTTTATGATTGCTAAACAGACAGGTCCTACACTTTCCAACCTAGCACAGACTCATTCCTGTCGTGAGAACGTACATTAGCACAGTTCACTAGTACATTTGAAGTGTTTTGAGATGAGTTAGACACAGTGGAAAATCACAAGTGTTGACTTCCCAATATGTGTCATAGAGGCCTATGTGCCCTATACTGTCCTTCACTCTCAGGACGCAATGTTCCCTCTCTTCGTCCTTTTCTATCCTTTTTCCTACGATGAAAAGACACTGTGAGAAGTTAGATGCAGCCTGAATGAGTTTTCCTTAAACAGAACTTGCTATTATCCAACGGATAGACGTCTGATACTAGAGCCCTATGTCAGCCTATTACAGTTACTGCAGAGTCAGTTCCAAGAGCCTCCTTCTTTACCACTAGCAACACTGCAACTAATCTGTCCTAAAGCACACGTCCCTCAAAATGTTGGAAGCGTTTTTAACACAGAAAGAAAGTGCGTATCATAACTGGTCGTGATCTTCAAATATGTGTTTGGGATGCCTAAGCGCCTTTGCCTGCACTTTACTCACAGTACCTAATGTGCCCATAGTCTGTCCGTGTTCTCTCATCATTCCTCAAAGGAGTAGACACTGTTATGAATGACAACGCACTTTAAGTAGGATCCCTGAAAAGATACCTTCCTACGAATCACCTGTCAGGGTCCTGTAGAAGACACTTTATGATTGTTACACAGACATGTCCTTCAGTTTCCAAATTAGCACAGACTCATTCCTGTCGTGAGAACGTACAGTAGCACAGTTCCCTCTTACATTTGAAGTGTTTTGAGATGAGTTAGACACAGTGGAACATCACAGGTGTTGACCTTCCAATATGTGTCATAGAGGCCTATGTGCCAATCCCTGTCCTTCACACTCAGGGCGCAACGTTCCCTCTGTCCGCCCTTGTTCTATCTTCTTTCCTCCGCTGAAAAGACACTGTGAGATGTTGGATTCCGCCTGAAGGAGTTTCCCTTATACAGAACTTGCTATAGTCCTACGGATAGACGTCTGATACTAGAGCCCTATATGCGCCTATTGCACTTACCGCAGACTCTGTCCCAAGAGCTTCCTTCTTAACAGACGCACACTGCAACGAATCCCTCCTAAAGCACACTTACCTCACAATCTTGGAAGCGTTTTTTACACAGAAAGAAAGTACGGATCACCACTGTTCATGATCATCCAATATGTGTTTGGGATGCCTAAGTGCCATACCCTTCACTTTACTCACAGTACCTAATGTGCCCATAGTCCGTCCGTGTTCTATCATCATTCCTCAAAGGAGGAGACACTGTTATGTATGAGAACGCACTTTAAGTAGGATCCCTGAAAAGATACGTTCCTACGAATCACCTGTCAGGGTCCTGTACGAGACACTTTATGATTGCTACACAGACAGGTCCTACAGTTTCCAACTTAACACATACTCATTCCTGTCGTGAGAACGTACAGTAGCACAGTTCCCTCATACATTTGAAGTGTTTTGAGACGAGCTAGACACAGTGGAATATCACAGGTGTTGACCATCAAGTATGTGTCATAGAGGCCTATGTGCCATACCCTGTCCTTCACTCTCAGGGCGCAACGTTCCCTCTGTTGGTCCTTCTTCTATCTTCTTCCTCCAATGGAAAGACACTGTGAGAAGTGTGATTCAGCCTGAAGGAGTTTTCCTTAAACAGAACTTGCTATATCCAACGGATAGACGTCTGATACTAGAGCCCTATGTGCACCTCTTGCAGTTACCCTAGACTCAGTCCCATGAGTTTCCATGTTTAACAAATGCAACAATGCAACGAATCCTCCTAATGCACACTTCGCTCACATTGTTGGAAGCGTTATTAACACAGAAGAAAGTGCAGATCATACAGGTCGTGATCATCCAATATGTGTTTGGAATGCCTAAGCGCCATTGCCTGCACTTTATTCTCAGTACCTAATGTGCCCATAGTCCGTCCGTGTTCTATAATCATTCCTCAAAGGAGGAAACACTGTTATGAATGAGAAAGCACTTTAAGAAGGATCCCTGAAAATCACCTCTCAGGGTCCTGTACGAGACACTTTATGATTGCTACACAGACAGGTCCTACAGTATGCAAGTTAGCACAGACTCATTCCTGTCGTGAGTACGTACAGTAGCACTGTTCCCTCATACATTTGAATGTTTTCACACGAGTTAGACACAGTTGAACAACACAGGTGTTGATTTTCCAATATGTGTCATAGAGGCCTAAGTGCCATACCCTGTCCTTCACACGCAGGCTGCAACGTTCCCTCTCTCCGTCCTTGTTCTATCTTCTTTACTTCGCTGAAAAGACACTATGAGAAGTGCGATTCAAACTGAATGAGTTTCCTTTATACAGAACATGCTATAGTCCAACAGATAGACGTCTCACACTAGAGCCCTATGTGCGCCTCTTGCACTTAACGCAGACTCTGTCCCAAGAGCTTCCTTCTTTAACAGACGCAACACTGCAACGAATCCCTCCTAAACCACACTTCGCTCACAATGTTGGAAGCGTTTTTAACAAAAAAAAAAAAAAAAAAGTGCGCTTCACCACTGGTCATGATCATCCAATTTGTGTTTGGGATGCTAAGCGCCATAGCCTGCACTTTACTCACAGTACCTAATGTGCCCATAGTAGGTCCGTGTACTATCATCATTCCTCAAAGGAGTAGACACTGCTATGAAAGAGAACGCACTTTATGTAGGATCCCTGAGAAGATACCTTCCTAAGAATCAACTGTCAGGGTCCTGTACATGACACTTTATGATTGCTACACAGAGAGGTCCTTCACTTTCCAAATTAGCACAGACTCTTTCCTGTCGTGAGAACGTACAGTAGCACAGTTCCCTCGTACATTTGAAGTGTTTTGAGACTTGTTAGACACAGTGGAACATCACAGGAGTTGACCTTCCAATATGTGTCATAGAGGCCTATGTGCCATACCCTGTCCTTCACTCTCAGAGTGCAACTTTCCCTCTCTCCGTCCTTGTTCTATCTTCTTTCCTAAGCTGAAAGGACAGTTTGAGATGTGGGATTCCACCTGAAGGAGTTTCCCTTAAACAAAACTTGCTATAATCCAATGGATAGACGTCTGATACTAGAGCCCTATGTGCGCCTATTGCAGTTACCGCAGAGTCAGTCCAAAGAGCCTCATTCTTTAACAGACGCAACACTGCAAGAATCCCTTCTAAACCACACTTCGCTCACAATGTTTGAAGCGTTTTTAACTCAGAAAGAAAGTGCGGATCATAACTGGTCGTGATCATCCAATATGTGTTTGGAATGCCTAAGCGTCATTGCCTGCACTTTATTCACAGTACCTAATGTGCCCATAGTTCGTCCGTGTTCTATCATCATTCCTCAAAGGAGGACACACTGTTATGAATGAGAACACACTTTAAGTAGGATCCCTGAAAAGATACCTTCCTAAGAATCACCTGTCAGGTTCCTTTACGAGACACTTTAAGATTGCCACACAGACAGGTCCTACAGTTTCCAACTTAGCACAGAATCATTCCTTTCGTGAGAACGTACAGTATCACAGTTACTTCGTACATTAGATGTGTTTTTTCCCAATTTATTTATTTTCAGAAAAACAGTATTCATTATTTTTCACCACACCCAGTGCTCCATGCAAGCTGTGCCCTCTATAATACCCACCACCTGGTACCCCAACCTCCCACACCCCCGCCACTTCAAACCCCTCAGACTGTTTTTCAGAGTCCATAGTCTCTCGTGTTTCACCTCCCCTTCCAATTTGCCCAAATTCCCTACTCCTCTCTAACGCCCCTTGTCCTCCATGCTATTGGTTATGCTCCACAAATGAGTGAAACCATATGATAATTGACTCTCTCTTCTTGACTGATTTCACTCAGCATAATCTCTTCCAGTCCCGTCCATGTTGCTACAAAAGTTGGATATTCGTCCTTTCTGATGGAGGCATAATACTCCATATTGTATATGGACCACATCTTCCTTATCCATTCATCCGTTGAAGGGCATCTTGGTTCTTTCCATAGTTTGGCGACTGTGGCCATTGCTGCTATAAACATTAGGGTACAGATGGCCCTTCTTTTCACGACATCTGTATCTTTGGTGTAAATACCCAGGAGTGCAATTGCAGGGTCGTAGGGAAGCTCTATTTTTAATTTCTTGAGGAATCTCCACACTGTTCTCCAAAGGGGCTGCACCAACTTTCATTCCCACCAACAGTGTAAGAGGGTTCCCCTTCTACATATAGTCTCGACAGCTATATGTAGAAGAATGAAACTCGACCATTCTCTTTCACCGTACACAAAGATAAACTCAAAATGGATAAAAGACCTCAACGTGAGACAGGAATCTATCAGAATCTTAGAGGAGAACATAGGCAGTAATCACTTTGATATCAGCCACAGCAACTTCTTTCAAGATACGTCTCCAAAGGCAAAGGAAACAAAAGCGAAAATAAACTTCTGGGACTTCATCAAAATCAAAAGCTTCTGCACAGCAAAGGAAACAGTCAAAAAAACAAAGAGGCAACCCACGGAATGGGAGAAGATATTTGCAAATTAGATGTGTTTTGAGTCAAGTTAAACACAGTGGAACATCACAGGTGTTGACATTCAAATATGTGTTTTAGAAGCCTATGTGTCATACCCTGTTCTTCACTCTCAGGGCGCAAGGTTCCCTTTGTACGTCCTTGCTTTATCTTCTTTCCTCTGCTAAAACAAACTGTGAGAAATAGGATTCCGCCTGAGGAGTTCCCCTTAAACAAAACTTGCTATAGTCCAACGGATAGACGTCTGATACTAGAGCCCTATGTAGGCCTATTGCGGTTACCGCAGAGTCAGTCCCAAGAGGTTCCTTCTTTAACAGATGCAATATTGCAACAAATCCCTCCTAAAGCACACTTCGCTCACAATGTTGGAAGCGTATTTAACACAGAAAGAAAGTGCAGATCATAACTGGTCGTGATCATCCAATATGTGTTTGGGATGCCTAAGCGCCATAGCCTGCACTTTACTCACAGTACCTAATGTGCCCATAGTCCGTCTGTGTTCTATCATCACTCCTCAAAGGAGGAGGCACTGTTATGAATGAGAACGCACTTTAAGTAGGATCCCTGAAAAGATACCTTCCTAAGAATCACCTGTCAGGTTCCTTTACAAGACACTTTATGATTGCTACACAACAGGTCCTACAGTTTCCAACTTAGCACATACTCATTCCTGTCGTGAGAATGTACTGTAGTACAGTTCCCTCGTACATTCGATGTGTTTTGAGGCAAGTTAGACACAGTGGAACAACCCAGGTGTTGACCTTCCAGTACGTGTCATAGAGGCCTATGTGCCATAACCTGTCCTTCACTCTCAGGGTGCAACGTTCCCTCTGTCCGTCATTTTTCTATCTTCTTTACTCCGCTGAAAGACACTGTGAGAAGTGCGATTCAGCCTGAATGAGTTTCCCTTATAAAGAATTTGCTATAATCCAATAGATAGAAGTCTGATACTAGAGCCCTATGTGCGCCTCTTGCAGTTACCGCAGAGTCAGTTCCAAGAGCTTTCTTCTTTAACAGACGCAACACTGCAATGAATCCCTCCTAAACCACACTTCGCTCACAAAGTTGGAAGCGTTTTTAACACAGAAAGAAAGTGCGGATCACCACTGGTCGTGATCATCCATTATGTGTTTAGGATGCTAAGCCCTATACCTGTACTTTACTCACAGTACCTAATGTGCCCATAGTCCGTCCGTGTTCTCTCATCATTCCTCAAAGGAGGAGACACTATTATGAATGAGAACCCACTTTAAGTAGGATCCCTGAAAAATACCTTCCTAAGAATCACCTGTTAGGTTCCTATACGAGACAATTTATGATAGCTACACAGACAGGTGCTAGAGTTTCCAACTTAGCACAGATTCATTCCTGTCATGAGAACGTACAGAAGCAGATTCCCTTGTGCATCTGAAGGGTTTTGAGAGGAGTTAGACACAGTGGTACATCACAAGTATTGACATTCCAGTATGTGTCATAGAGGCCTATGTGCCATAACCTGTCCTTCACTCACAGGGCGCAAATTCCCTCTGTCCGTCCTTGTTCTATCTTCTTTCCTCCGCTGAAAAGACACTGTGAGAAGTTCGATGCAGCCTGAAGGAGTTTCCCTTAATCAGAACTTGCTATAGTCCAACGGATAGAAGTTTGATACTAGAGCCCTATGTTTGCCTATTGCAGTTACCACAGAGTCAGTCCCAATAACTTCCTTCCTTAACAGACGCATCACTGCAACGAATCCCTCCTAAATCACACTTCCCTCACAATGTTGGAAGCGTTTTTAACACAGAAAGAAAGTGCGGATCATAATTGGTCGTGATCATCCAATATGTGTTTGGCATGCCTAAGCGCCATTGCCTGCAATTTAGTCACAGTAACTAATGTGCCCATAGTCCGTCCTTGTTCTATCATCATTCCTCAAAGGAGGAGACACTGTTTTGAATGAGAACGCACTTTAAGTAGGATCCCTGAAAAGATACCTTCCTAAGATTCACCTGTCAGTTTCCTTTACGAGACACTTTATGATTGCTACACAGACATGTCCTACAGTTTCCAACTTAGCACAGACTCATTCCTGTCGTGAGTACGTACAGTTGCAAAGTTCCCTCGTACATTTGAAGAGTTTTTTTTTGATGTTTTTTTTCCAATTTATTTATTTTCAGAAAAAAACAGTATTCATTATTTTTTCACCACACTCAGTGCTCCATGCAAGCCGTGCCCTCTATAATACCCACCACCTGGTACCGCAACCTTCCACCACCCCGCCACTTCAAACCCCTCAGACTGTTTTTCAGAGTCCATAGTCTCTCATGGTTCACCTCCCCTTCCAATTTAACCAAATTCCCTACTCCTCTCTAACGCCCCTTGTCCTCCATGCTATTGGTTATGCTCCACAAATAAGTGAAACCATATGATAAGTGACTCTCTCTGCTTGACTTATTTCACTCAGCATAATCTCTTCCAGTCCCATCCATGTTGCTACAAAAGTTGGGTATTCATCTTTTCTGATGGAGGCATAATACTCCATAGTGTATATGGACCACATCTTCCTTATCCATTCATCCGTTGAAGGGCATCTTGGTTCTTTCCATAGTTTGGCGACTGTGGCCATTGCTGCTATAAACTTTGGGGTACAGATGTCCCTTCTTTTCACGACATCTGTATCTTTGGGGTAAATACCCAGGAGTGCAATTGCAGGGTCGTAGGGAAGCTCTATTTTTAATTTCTTGAGGAATCTCCACACTGTTCTCCAAAGAGGCTGCACCAACTTGCATTCCCACCAACACTGGAAGAGGGTTCCCCATTTTCCACATCCTCTCCAACACATGTTGTTTCCTGTTTTGTTAATTTTGGCCATTCTAACTGGTGTAAGGTGATATCTCAATGTGGTTTTAATTTGAATCTCCCTGAGGACTAATGATGATGAGCATTTTTTCATGTGTGTGATAGCCATTTGTATTTCTTGATTGGAGAAGTGTCTGTTCATATCTTCTGCCCATTTTTTGATGTGTTTGTCTGTTTCGTGTGGGTTGAGTTTGAGGAGTTCATTATAGATCCTGGATATCAACCTTTTGTCTGTACTGTCATTTGCAAATATCTTCTCCCATTCCGTGGGTTGCCTCTTTGTTTTTTTGACTGTTTCCTTTGCTGTGCGGTGCCCGGCTTGCGCGCACCTCTTTTCAGAGGCGGCTGTGGGTCGGGCGCGGGTCTGGGGCACTGAGAACGGGGCGCTGGTCCATAAGCCGCAGGCTGGGCTTTTGCGCGCCTGTCTGGGGAAGAGTTTTGCGCGCGTGCGGCTTAGACTTTGAAACAATGGTGCAAGTCAAGAAGCGCCCCCGGGCCTTCAAACCCAGGAGAGCTGGAGGGACGTGCGCACGCATCTCAAGCTTTGTGGTAGGGCTAGCACATGTTCTGCAGACCAGCGCAGCTCCCATCCCCTAACAGGAGCTGGAACCCATGCGCTCTGGGGCGCGCTGGCGGCTTAGGGACCAGGAGCTGGTTTCTCTGCCACACTCTCTCTGCCTCCATGCCCGGGAGGCCGTCTGGGACCGGGGACTTAAGCCCCCGGTTCTTTTGTAGGTAATCAGCTCACTTTGGGGTACCAGCTGAAAAGACGCCTCTTCCTAGTACCCCGCCATCTTGTCCCCTCGGTTCCATTTGAAGAGTTTTGAGACGAGTTAGACAGAGTGGAACATCACAGGTGTTGACCATCAAGTATGTGTCATAGAGGCCTATGTGCCATACCCTGTCCGTCACTATCAGGGCGCAACGTTCCCTCTGTCCGTCCTTCTTTTATCTTCTTCCTCCACTGAAAAGACACTGTGAGAAGTGCGATTCAGCCTGAAGGAGTTTACCTTAAACAGAACTTGCTATAGTCCAACGGATAGACGTCTGATACTAGAGCCCTATGTGCGCTTCTTGCAGTTACCCAGACTCAGTCCAATGAGCTTCCATATTTAACAAACGCAACAATGCAACGAATCCCACCTAATGCACACTTCGCTCACATTGTTGGAAGCGTTATTAACACAGAAAGAAAGTGCAGATCATAACTGGTCGTGATCATCCAATATGTGTTTGGGATGCCTAAGCGCCATTGCCTGCACTTTACTCACAGTACCTAATGTGCCCATAGTCCATCCGTGTCTATAATCATTCCTCAAAGGAGGAAACACTGTTATGAATGAGAAAGCACTTTAAGTAGGATCCCTGAAAATCACCTCTCTGGATTCTGTACGAGACACTTTATGATTGCTACAGAGACAGGTCCTACAGTTTCCAACGTAGCACAGAATCATTCCTGTCGTGAGAACATACAGTAGCACTGTTCCCTCATACATTTGAAGTGTTTTGAGACGACTTAGACTCAGTGGAACATCACAGGCGTTGACCTTCCAATATGTGTCATAGTGGCCTATGTGCCATACCCTGTCCTTCACTCTCAGGGCACAACTTTCCCTCACTCCATCCTTGTTCTATCTTCTTTCCTCCACTGAAAAGTGACTGTGGGAAGTGGGATTCCGCCTGAAGGAGTTTCCCTTAAAGAAAACTTGCTATAGTCCAACGGATAGACATCTGATACTAGAGCCCTATGTTCGCCTATTTCAGTTACCCAAGACTCAGTCCCAAGAGCTTCCTTCTTTAACAGACGCAACTCTGCAACTAATCCATCCTAAAACACACTTCACTCCCAATGTTGGAAGCGTTTTTAACACAGAAAGAAAGTGCGGATCATAATTGGTCGTGATCATCCAATATGTGTTTGTGATGCATAAGCTCCATAGCCTGCATTTTACTCACAGTACCTAATGTGCCCATAGTCCGTCCGTGTTCTATCATCATTCCTCAAAGCAGGAGACACTGTTAAGAATGAGAACGCACTTTAAGTAGGATCCCTGAAAAGATACCTTCCTAAGAATCACCTATCAGGGTCCTGTACGAGACACTTTATGATTGCTACACAGACAGGTCCTTCAGTTACCAAATTAGCACAGATTCATTCATGCCGTGAGAACATACAGTAGCACAGTTCCCTCGTACATTTGAAGTGTTTTGAGACAATTTATACACAGTGGAACATCACAGGTGTTGACCTTCCAATATGTGTCATAGAGGCCTAAGTGCCATACCCTTTCCTTCGCTCTCAGGGTGCAACGTTCCCTCTGTCCGTCCTTGTTCTACCTTCTTTCCTCCGCTGAAAAGACACTGTGAGAAGTGGGATTCCGCCTGAAGGAGTTTCCCTTAAACAGAACTTGCTATAGTCCTACGGATAGACGTCTAATACTAGAGCCCTATGTGCGCGTATAGCACTTACCGCAGACTCAGTCCCAAGAGCTTCCTTCTTCAACAGACGCAGCACTGCAACGAATCCCTCCTAAACCACACTTCGCTCACAATGTTGGACGCGTTTTTAACACAGAAGGAAAGTGCAGATCACCACTGTTCGTGATCATCCAATATGTGTTTGGGATGCCTTAGTGCCATAGCCTTCACTTTACTCACAGTACCTAAAATGCCCATAGTCTGTCCGTGTTCTATCATCATTCCTCAAAGGAGGAGACACTGTTATGAATGAGAACGCACTTTGTAGGATCCCTGAAAAGATACCTTCCTAAGAATCACCTGTCAGGTTCCTGTATGAGATACTTTATGACTGCTACACAGACAGGTCCTACAGTTTCCAACTTAGCACAGACTCATTCCTGTCGTGAGACCGTACAGTAGCACAGTTCCCTCGTACATTTGAAGTGTTATGAGAAGAGTTAGACACAGTGGATCCTCTCAGGTGTTGACCATCAAGTATGTGTCATAGAGGCCTATGTGCCAATCCCTGGCACTCACTCTCAGGGCGCAACTTACCCTCTGTCCGTCCTTGTTCTATCTTCTTTGCTCCGCTGAAAAGACACTGTGAGAAATGCGATTCAGCCTGACAGAGTTTCCCTTAAACAGCGGATAGACGTCTGATTCTAAAGCTCTATGTGCACCTATTGCTGTTACTGCAGAGTCAGTTACAAGAGTTTCCTTCTTTAACAGACAAAAATACTGCAACAAATCCCTCCTAAAGCATACTTCCCTCACAATGTTGGAAGCGTTTTTAACACAGAAAGAAAGTGCGGATCACCACTGTTCGTGGTCATCCAATATGAGTTTGGATGCCTAAATGCCATAGCTTGCACTTTACTCACAGTACCTAATATGCCCATAGTCCGTCCGTATTCTATCATCATTCCTCAAAGGAGGAGACACTCTTATGAATGAGAACGCACTTCAGTGAGATCCCTGAAAAGATACCTTCCTTAGAATCACTTGTTAGGTCCTGTACGAGACACTTTATAATTGCTACACAGAAGGTCCTACAGTTTACAACTTAGCAAAGACTCATTTCTGTCGTTAGAACGTACAGTAGCAGAGTTCCCTCGTATATTTGAAGTGTTTTGAGAGGAGTGTGACACAGTGGAATATCACAGGTGTAGACCTTCCATTATGTGTCATAGAGTCCTATGTGCCATACACTGTCCTTCACTCTCAGGGCGCAACGTTCCCTCGGTCTGTCCTTGTTCTACCTTCTTTCCTCCACTGAAAATACATTGTAAGAAGTGTGATTCAGCCTGAAGGAGATTCCCTTAAACTAAACTTGCTATAGTCCAACAGATAGACGTCTGATTCTAGAGCCCTATGTGCGCCTATTGCATTTACCACATACTCAGTCCCAAGAGCTTCCTTCTTTAACAGATGCAACACTACATCGAATCCCTCCAAAAGCACACTTCCCTCACAATGTTGGAAGCGTTTTAACACTGAATGAATGTGCGGGACACCACTGGTCGTGATCATTCAATATGTGTTTGGGATGCCTAAGCGCCATAGCCTGCATTTTACTCACAGTACCTAATGTGCCCATAGTCCGTCCGTGTTCTATCATCATTCCTCAAAGGAGGAGATACTGTTATGAATGAGAACGCACTTTAAGTAGGATACCTGAAAAGATAACTTCCTAAGCATCACTTGTCATGGTCCAGAATGAGACACATTATGATTGCTACACAGACAGGTCCTACAGATTCCAACATAGCACAGACTCATTCCTGTCGTGAGAACGTACAGTGCACAGTTCCCTCGTATATTTGAAGTGTTTTGAGAGGAGTCAGACACAGTGGAACATCACAGGTGTTGACCTTCCAGTATGTGTCATAGAGGCCTAAGTGCCATACCCTGTCCATCATTCTCAGGGCGCAACGTTCCCTCTGTCCGTCCTTGTTCTATCTTCTTTCCTCAGCTGAAAAGACACTGTGAGAAGTGGGACTCCGCCTGAAGGAGTTTCCCTTAAACAGAACTTGCTATAGTCCAACGGTTAGAAGCCTGATACTAGAGCTCTATGTGCGCCTATTGCAGTTACCTCGAGTCAGACCCAAGAGCTTCCTTCTTTAAGAGACGCAAGAGTGCAACGAATCCCTCCTAAAGCACACTTCCATCATAATGTTGGAAGCGTTTTTAACACAGAAAGAAAGTACGGATCACCAATGTTCGTGATCATCCAATATGTGTTTGGGTTGGCTAAGCGCCATAGCCTTCACTTTACTCATAGTACCTAATGTGTCCAAGTCCGTCCGTGTTCTATCATCATTCCTCAACGGAGGAGACATTGTTATGAATGAGAACGCACTCTAAGTAGGATCCCTGAAAAATACCTTCCTAAAAAACAACTGTCAGGGTCCTGTACGAGACACTATATGATTGCTACACAGTCAGGTCCTATAGTTTCCAACTTAGCACAGACTCATTCCTGTCTTTTGAACGTACAGTAGCACAGTTCCCTCGTACATTTGAAGTGTTTTGAGACGAGTTAGACACAGTGGAACATCACAGGTGTTGACCTGCCAGTGTGTGTCATAGAGGCCTATGCGCCAAACCCTGTCCTTCACTCTCAAGGTGTAACGTTCCCTCTGTCCGTCCTTGTTTTATCTTCTTTCCTCCGCTGTAAAGACACTGTGCGAAGTGGGATTCTACCTGAAGGAGTTGCCCTTAAACAGAACTTGCTATAGTCCAATGGATAGAAGTCTGATACTAGAGACTTATGTGCGCCTATTGCAGTTACCGCAGTGTCATTCCCAAGAGCTTCCTTCTTTAACAGACGCAACACTGCAATGAATCCCTCCTAAAGCACACTTACCTCACAATGTTGGAAGTGTTTATAACACAGAGAGGAAGTGAGGATCACCACTCGTAGTGATCATCCAATATGTGTTTAGGATGTCTAAGCACCATTGCCTGCACTTTACTCACAGTACCTAATGTGCCCATAGTCCGTCCGTGTTCTATCAACATTCCTCAAAGGAGCAGACATTGTTATGAATGAGAACGCACTTAACTAAGATCCCTGAAAAGATACCTTACTAAGAAACACCTGTCAGGGTCCTGTACGAGACACTTTATGATTGATACACAGTCAGGTCCTATAGTTTCCAACTTAGCACAGTCTCATTCTTTCGTTTGAACGTACAGTAACACAGTTCCCTCGTACATTTGAAGTGTTTTGAGATGAGTTAGACACAGTGGAACATCACAGGTGTTGACCTTCCAGTGTGTGTCATAGAGGCCTATACGTCATACCCTGTCCTTCACTCTCAAGGCGCAACATTCCCTCTGTCCGTCTGTCTTCTATCCTCTTTTCTCCGCTGAAAAGACTCTGTAAGAAGTGCGATTAAGCCTGAAGGAGTTTCTCAAACAGAATTTGTTATAGTCCAATGGAGAGACGTCTGATACTAGAGCCCTATATGCGCCTATTGCAGTTACCGCAGACTCAGTCCCAAGAGCTTTCTTCTTTAACAGATGCAACACTGCAATGAATCCCTCCTAAAGCACACTTCGCTCACAATATTGGAAGCGCTTCTAACTAAGAAAGAAAGAGCTGAACACCACTTCTCGTGATCATCCAATATGTGTTTGGAATGCCTAGCGCCATACCCTGCAGTTTACTCACAGTACCTAATGTGCACATAATACGTCCGTTTTCGATCATCATTCCTCAAAGGAAGACACACTATTATGAATGAGAACGCACTTTAAGTAGGATCCCTGAAAAGATACCTTCCTAAGTATCACCTGTCAGGTTCCTTTACGAAACACTTTATGATTGCTACACAGACAGGTCCTACAGTTTCCAACTTAGCACAGACTCATTCCTGTCATGAGAAGGTACATTAGCACAGTTCCCTCGTACATTAGATGGGTTTTGAGACAAGTTACGCACAGTGGAACATCACAGGTGTGGACCTTCCAGTATATGTCATAGAGGCCTATGAGCCATACCCTGTCCTTCACTCTCAGGGTGCAACGTTACCTGTGTCCGTCCTTTTTCTATCTTCTTTACTCCGCTGAAAAGACACTGTGAGAAGTGCGATTCAGCCTGAATGAGTTTCCCTTATACAGAACTTGCTTTATTCCAACAGATAGACGTCTGATACTAGAGCCCTATGTGCGCCTCTTGCAGTTACCACAGAGTTAGTCTCCTGAGCTTCCATCTTTAACAGACGCAACACTGCAACGAATCCCTCCTAAACCACACTTCGCTCACAATGTTGGAAGCGTTTTTAACACAGAAAGAAAGTGCGGATCACCACTGGTCGTGATCATCCAATATGTTTTTGGGATGCCTAAGCGCAATAGCCTGCACTTTACTCACAGTACCTAATGTGCCCATAGTCCGTCCATGTTCTATCATCATTCCTCAAAGAGGAGACATTGTTATGAATAAGAACGCACTTTAAGTAGGTCCCTGAAAGGATACCTTCCTAAGAATCACCTGTCACGTTCCTGTACGAGACACTTTATGATTGCTATACAGACAGGTCCTACAGTTTCCAACTTAGCACAGACTCATTCCTGTCGTGAGAACGTACAGTTGCACAGTTCCCTCGTACATTTGAAGTGTTTTGAGACGAGTTAGACACAGTGGAACATCACAGGTGTTGACCATCCAGTATGTGTCATAGAGGCCTATGCGCAACACCCTGTCCTTCACTCTCAGGGCGCAACGTTCCCCCTGTCCGTCCTTGTTCTATATTCTTTACTCCGCTGAAAAGACACTGTGAGAAGTGGGATTCCGCCTGAAGGAGTTTCCCTTAAACAGAACTTGCTATATCCAACGGATAGACGTCTGATTCTAGAGACCTATGTGCGCCTATTGCAGTTACCGCAGAGTCAATCCCAAGAGGTTCCTTCTTTAACAGACGCAATATTGCAACGAATCCCTCCTAAAGCACACTTCGCTAACAATGTTGGAAGCGTTTTTAACACAGAAAGAAAGTGCGGATCATAACTGGTCGTGATCATCCAATATGTGTTTGGGATGACTAAGCGCCATTGCATACATTTTACTCACAGTACCTAATGTACCCATAGCCCGTCCGTGTTCTATCATTATTCCTCAAAGGAGGAGGCATTGTTATTAATGAGAACGCACTTTAAGTAGGATCCCTGAAAAGATACCTTCCTAAGAATCACCTGTAAGGGTCTTGTTTGAGACACTTTATGATTGCTACACAGACAGGCCCGACACTTTCCAACGTAGCACAGACTCATTCATGTCGTGAGAACGTACAGTAGCACAGTTCCCTCGTACATTTGAAGTGTTTTGAGACGAGTTAGACACAGTGGAACATCACAGGTGTTGACCTTCCAATGTGTGTCATAGAGTCGTATGTGCCATACCCTGTCCTTCACTCTCAGGGCGAAACGTTCCCCTGTACGTCCTTGTTCTATCCTCTTTCCTCCACTGAAAAGACACTGTGAGAAGTTCGATGCAGCCTGAAGGAGTTTCCCTTTAACAGAACTTGCTATAGTCCAATGGATAGACGTCTGATACTAGACCCGAATGCGCCTCTATTGCAGTTACCGCTGAGTCAGGTCCAACAGCTTCCTTCTTTAACAGACGCAACACTGCAACGAATCCCTCCTAAAGCACACTTCCCTCACAATGTTGGAAGCGTTTTTTACACAGACACAAAGTGCGTATCATAACTGGTCGTGATCATCCAATATGTGTTTGGAATGATTAAGAGATATCGCCTTCACTTTACTCACAGTACCTAATATGCCCATAGTCCGTCCGTGTTTATCATCATTCTTCAAAGGAGTAGACACTGTTATGAATGAGAACGCACATAGGTATGATCCCTGAAAAGATACCTTCCTAAGAATCACCTGTCATGGTCCTGTACAAGACAATTTATGATTGGTACACAGACAGGTCCTACAACATCCACCTTAAAACAGACTCATTCCTGTCGTGAGAACGTACAGTAGCACAGTTCCCTCCTACATTTGAAGTGTTTTGAGACGAGTTAGACACAGTGGAACATCACAGGTGTTGACCTTCCAGAATGTGTCATAGAGGCTTATGTGCCATACCCTGTCCTTCACTCTCAGGGCGCAACGTGCCCTCTGTCTGTCCTTGTTCTATCTTCTTTCCTCCGCTGAAAAGACACCGTGATAAGTGGGATTCCGCCTGAAGTATTTTCCCATAAACAGAACTTGTTATAGTCCAACGGATAGACATCTGATAAAAGAGCCCTATGTGCGCCTATTGCAGTTACACCTGACTCCATCCCAAGAGCTTCCTTCTTTAACAGATGCAATACTGCAACGAATACCTCCTAAAGCACACTTCCATCACAATGTTGGAAGCATTTTTAACACAGAAAGAAAGTGCGGATCACCACGGTTCGTGATCATCCAATATGTGTTTGGGATGCCTAAGTGCCATAGCCTGCACTTTACTCACAGTACCTAATGTGCCCACAGTCCGTCCGTGTTCTATCATCATTCCTCAAAGGAGTAGACACTGTTATGAATGAAAAGGCACTTTAAGTAGGATCCCTGAAAAGATACCTTCCTAAGAATCACCTGTCAGGGTCCTGTACGAGACACTTTATGATTGCTACACAGACAGGTCCTTCAGTTTCCAATTAGCATAGAATCATTCCTGCCGTGAGAACATACAGTAGCAGAGTTTCCTCGTACATTAGAAGTGTTTTGAGATGAGTTAGACACAGTGGAACATCACAGGTGTTGACCTTCCAGTATGTGTCATAGAGGCCTATGTGCCATACCCTGTCCTTCACCCTCAGGGCGCAACGTTCCCTCTGTCCGTCCTTGTTCTATCTTCTTTCCTCCGCTGTAAAGACACTATGAAAGCTGTGATCACCAGGACAGCATGGTACTGGCATAAAAACAGACACATAGACCAGTGAAACAGAGTAGAGAGCCATGATATGGACCCTCAAATCTATGGTCAATTAATCTTTGACAAAACAGGAAAAAATATATAGTGGAAAATACAGTCTCTTCAATAAATGGTGCTGTGAAAACTGGACAGGTATATGTAGAAGAATGAAACTCGACCATTCTCTTACACCGTACACAAAGATCAACTCAAAATGGATAAAAGACCTCAACGTGACACAGGAATCCATCAGAATCTTAGAGGAGAACATAGGCAGAAATCTCTTTGATATCAGCCACAGCTACTTCTTTCAAGATACGTCTCCAAAGGCAAAGGAAACAAAAGCGAAAATAAACTTCTGGGACTTCATCAAAATCAAAAGCTTCTGCAAAGCAAAGGAAACAGCCAACAAAACACAGAGGCAACCCACGGAATGGGAGAAGATATTTGCAAATGACAGTACAGACAAAAGGTTGATATCCAGGATCTATAATGAACTCCTCAAACTCAACCCACACGAAACAGACAAACACATCAAAAAATGGGCAGAAGATATGAACAGACACTTCTCCAATCAAGACATACAAATGGCTATCAGACACATGAAAAAATGCTCATCATCGTTAGCCCTCAGGGAGATTCAAATTAAAACCACATTGAGATATCACCTTACACCAGTTAGATTGGCCAAAATTAACAAAAGAGGAAACAGCATGTGTTGGAGAGGATGTGGAGAAAGGGGAACCCTCTTACACTGTTGGTGGGAATGCAAGTTGGTGCAGCCTCTTTGGAGAACAGTGTGGAGATTCCTCAAGGAATTAAAAATAGAGCTTCCCTACGACCCTGCAATTGCACTCCTGGGTATTTACCCCAAAGATACAGATGTCGTGAAAAGAAGGGACATCTGTACCCCAATGTTTATAGCAGCAATGGCCACAGTCTCCATACTATGGAAAGAACCAAGATGCCCTTCAACGGATAAATGATTAAGGAAGATGTGGTCCATATACACTATGGAGTATTATGCCTCCATCAGAAAGGATGAATACCCAACTTTTGTAGCAACATGGACGGGACTGGAAGAGATTAAGCTGAGTGAAATAAGTCAAGCGGAGAGAGTCACTTATCATATGGTTTCACTTATTTGTGGAGCATAACCAATAGCATGGAGGACAAGGGGCGTTAGAGAGGAGTAGGGAATTTGGGTAAATTGGAAGGGGAGGTGAACCATGAGAGACTATGGACTCCGAAAAACAATCTGAGGGGTTTGAAGTGGCGGGGGGATGGGAGGTGGGGGTACCAGGTGGTGGGTATTATAGAGGGCACGGCTTGCATGGAGCACTGGGTGTGGTGAAAAAATAATGAATACTGTTTTTCTGAAAATAAATAAATTGGAAAAAAAAAGAAGAAAAAGGCATTGAAGATATTAGAGAAACCCTCTCCAGAGGTATAAAAGCCCTTTCTGGAGAAATAAAAAAACTAAAATCTAACCAAGTTGAAATCAAAAGAGCTATTAATGAAGTTCAATCAAAAATGGAGGGTCTCACTGCTAGGATAAATGAGGCAGAAGAAAGAATTACCGATATAGAAGACCAACTGACAGAGAATAAAGAAGCTGAGTAAAAGAGGGACAAACAGCTACTGGACCATGAGGGGAGAATTCGAGAGTTACGTGACACCATAAGATGAAACAACATTAGAGTAATTGGGATTCCAGAAGAAGAAGGAAGAGAGAGGGGAGCAGAAGGTATACTGGAGAGAATTTTGGGAAGAATTTCCACAATATGGCAAAGGGAACGAGCATCAAAATTCAGGAGGTTCAGAGAACGCCTCTCAAAATCAATAATAGGCCCACACCCCATCACCTAATAGTAAAATTTACAAGCCTTAGTGATAAAGAGAAAATCCTGAAAGCAGCCCGGGAAAAGAAGTCTGTAACATACAATGGTAAAAGTATTAGATTGGCAGCTGACTTATCCACAGAGACATGGCAGGCCAGAAAGAGCTTGCATGATATGTTCAGAGCACTAAACGAGAAAAACATGCAGCCAAGAATACTATATCCAGCTAGGCTATCATTGAAAATAGAAGGAGAGATTAAAAGCTTCCAGGACAAACAAAAACTGAAAGAATTTGCAAACACCAAACCAGCTCTACAGGAAATACTGAAAGGGGTCCTCTAAGCAAAGAGAGAGCGTACAAGTGGTAGATCAGTAAGGAACAAAGACAATATACAGTAACAGTCACCTTACAGGCAATACAATGGCATTAAAATCATATCTCTCAATAGTTACCCTGAATGTTAATGGGCTAAATGCCCCAATCAAAAGACAAAGGTATCAGAATGGATAAAAAACCAAAACCCATCTATATGTTGCCTCCAAGAAACTCATTTTAAGCCCGAAGACACCTGCAGATTTAAAGTGAGAGGGTGGAAAAATTTACCATGCTAATGGACATCAAAAAAAGCAGGAGTGGCAATCCTTATATCAGATCAATTAGATTTTAAGCCAAAGACTATAGTAAGATATGAGGAAGGACACTATATCAACTCAAAGGGTCTGTCCAACAAGAAGATCTAGCAATTTTAAATATCTATGCCCCTAATGTGGGAGCAGCCAACTATATAAACCAATTAATAACAAAATCAAAGAAACACATCAACAATAATACAATAATAGTAGGGGACCTTAATACTCCCCTCACTGAAATGGACAGATCATCCAAGCAAAAGATCAACAGGGAAATAAAGGCCTTAAATGATACACTGGATGAGATGGACATCACAGATATATTCAGAACATTTCATCCCAAAGCAACCCTATACACATTCTTCTCTAGTGCACATGGAACATTCTCCAGAATAGATCACATCCTCGGTCCTAAATCAGGACTCAACCGATATCAAAGGAAGATGTGGTCAATATACACTATGGAGTATTATGCCTCCATCAGAAAGGATGAATACCCAACTTTTGTAGCAACGTGGATGGGACTGGAAGAGATTATGCTGAGTGAAATAAGTCATGCAGAGAGAGTCAATTATCATAGGGTTTCACTTATTTGTGGAGCATAACAAATAGCATGGAGGACATGGGTAGTTAGAGAGGAGAAGGGAGTTGGGGGAAATTGGAAGGGGAAGTGAACCACGAGAGACTATGGACTCTGAAAAACAATCTGAGGGGTTTGAAGCAATGGGGGTGGGAGGTTGGGGGAACCAAGTGGTGGGTATTAGAGAGGGCACAGATTGCATGGAGCACTGGGTGTGGTGCAAAAACACGGAATACTGTTATGCTGAACAAAAATAAACAAATCATAAAAAAAAAAAGATTGGGATCATTCCCTGCATATTTTCAGACCACAATGCTCTGAAGTTAGAACTCAACCACAAGGGGAAGTTTGGTAAGAACCCAAAAACATGGAGACTAAACAGCATCCTTCTAAAGAATGAATGGGTCAACCGGGAAATTAAAGAGGAATTGAAAAAAATCATGGAAACAAAGGATAATGAAAATACAACGTTTCAAAATCTGTGGGACACAACAAAGGCAGTCCTGAGAGGAAAATATATAGCAGTACAAGATTTTCTCAAGAAACAAGAAAGGTCTCAGGTACACAACCTAACCCTACACCTAAAGGAGCTGGAGAAAGAACAAGAAAGAAACCCTAAGCCCAGCAGGAGAAGATAAACCATAAAGATCAGAGCAGAAATCAATGAAATAGAAACCAAAAAAACAATAGAACAAATCAACGAAACTAGGAGCTGGTTCTTTAAAAGAATTAATAAAATTGATAAACCCCTGGCCAGACTTATCAAAAAGAAAAGAGAAAGGACCCAAATAAATAAAATCATGAATGAAAGAGGAGAGAACACAACTAACAACAAAGAAATACAAATTATCATAAGAACATACTATGAGCCTCTCTACGCCAACAAATTCGACAATCTGGAAGAAATGGATGCATTCCTAGAAACATATAAACTACCAAAATTGAACCAGGAAGAAATAGAAAGCCTGAACAGACCCATAACCAGTAAGGAGATTGAAACAGTCATTAAAAATCTCCAAACAAACAAAAGCCCAGGGCCAGATGGCTTCCCCGGGGGAATTCTACCATACATTTAAAGAAGAACTAATTCCTATTATCCTGAAACTGCTCCAAAAAATAGAAATGGAAGGAAAACTCCCAAACTCATTTTATGAGGCCAGCATCACCTTGATCCCAAAACCAGACAAGGATCCCATCAAAAAAGAGAGCTATAGACCAATATCCTTGATGAACACAGATTCATGCAAAAATTCTCACCAAAATACTAGCCAATAGGATTCAACAGCGCATTAAAAGGATTATTCACCACGACCAAGAGGGATTTATCCCAGGGCTGCAAGGTTGGTTCAACATCCGCAAATCAATCAATGTGATACAACACATCAATAAAAGAAAGAACAAGAACCAAATGATACTCTCAATAGATGCTGAGAAAGCATTTGACAAAGTACAACATCCCTTCCTGATCAAAACTCTTCAAAGTGTAGGGATAGAGGGCACATACCTCAATATCATCAAAGCCATCTATGAAAAACCCACCACAAATATCATTCTCAATGGAGAAAAACTGAAAGCTTTTCCACTAAGGTCAGGAACACGGCAGGGATGTCCATTATCACTACTGCTATTCAACATAGTACTAGAAGTCCTAGCCTCAGCAATCAGACAACAAAAGGAAATTAAAGGCATCCAAATCCTGATGATATGATACTCTATGTGGAAAACCCAAAAGACTCCACTTCAAAACTGCTAGAACTTGTACAGGAATTCAGTAAAGTGTCAGGATATAAGATCAATGCACAGAAATCAGTTGCATTTCTCTACACCAACAACAAGACAGAAGAAAGAGAAATTAAGGAGTCAATCCCATTTACAATTGCACCCCAAACCATAAGATACCTATGAATAAACCTAACCAAAGAGGCTAAGAATCTATACTCAGAAAACTATAAAGTACTCATGAAAGAAATTGAGGAAGACACAGAGAAATGGAAAATGTTCCATGCTTCTGGATTGGAAGAATAAATATTGTGAAAATGTCTATGCTACCTAAAGCAATCTACACATTTAATGCAATTCCTATCAACGTAACATCCATTTTTTTCAAAGAAATGGAACAAATAATTCTAAAATTTATATGGAACCAAAAAAGACCTCGAATAGCCAAAGGGATATTGAAAAAGAAAGCCAAAGTTGGTGGCATCACAATTCCGGACTTCAAGCTCTATTACAAAGCTGTCATCATCAAGACAGCATGGTACTGGCACAAAAACAGACACATAGATCAATGGAACAGAATAGAGAGCCCAGAAATAGACCCTCCACTCTATGGTCAACTAATCTTTGACAAAGCAGGAAAGAATGTCCTATGGAAAAAAGACAGCCTCTTTAATAAATGGTGTTGGGAAAATTGGACAGCCACGTGCAGAAAAATGAAATTGGACCATTTCCTTACACCACAGACAAAAATAAACTCAAAATGGATTAAGGACCTCAATGTGAGAAAGGAATCCATCAAAATCCTTGAGGAGCACACAGGCAGCAACTTCTTCGCCCTCAGCCACAGCAACATCTTCCTAGGAACATCGCCAAAGGCAAGGGAAGCAATGGCAAAGATGAACTGTTCGGATTTCATCAAGATCAAAAGCTTTTGCACAGCAAAGGAAACAGTTAACAAAATCAAAAGACAACTGACAGAATGGGAGAAGATATTTGCAAACGACATATCAGATAAAGGACTAGTGTCCAAAATCTATAAAGAAGAAACAAACTCAACACTTAAAAAACAAATAATCCAATCAAGAAATGTGCAGAGGACATGAACAGACGTTTCTGCAAAGAAGACATCCAGATGGCCAACAGACACATGAAAAAGTGCTCCATATCACTTGGCATCAGGGAAATACAAATCAAAACCACAATGAGATATCACCTCACACCAGTCAGAATGGCTAAAATCAACAAGTCAGGAAATGACAGATGCTGGCGAGGATGCGGAGAAAGGGGAACCCTGCTACACTGTTGGTGGGAATGCAACCTGGTGCAACCACTCTGGAAAACAGCATGGAGGTTCCACAAAATGTTGACAATAGAACTGCCCTATGACCCAGCTATTGCACTACTGGGTATTTACCCTAAAGATACAAACGTAGTAATCCAAAGGGGCACGTGGACCCGAATGTTTATAGCAGCAATGTCCACAATACCCAAACTATGGAAAGAACCTAGATGTCCATAAACAGAAGAATGGATCAAGAAGATTTGGTATATATACACAATGGAATACTACGCAGCCATCAAAAGAAACAAAATCTTGCCATTTGCGACAACATGGATGGAACTAGAGTGTATCATGCTTAGCGAAATAAGTCAAGCGGAGAAAGACAACTATCATATGATCTCCCTGATATGAGGAAGTAGTGATACAACATGGGGCTTAAGTGGGTAGGAGAAGAATGAATGAAACAAGACGGGAAAGGGAGGGAGACAAACCATAAGTGTCTCTTAATCTCATGAAACAAACTGTGGGTTGCTGGGGGGAGGAGGTTGGGAGAAGGGGAGTAGGGTTATGGACATTGTGGAAGGTATGTGCTTTCAGGTAAATTGGAAGGGGAGGTGAACCATGAGAGACTATGGACTCTGAAAAACAATCTGAGAGGTTTGAAGTGGCAGGGGGGTGGGAGGTTGGGGACCAGGTGGTGGGTATTATAGAGGGCACGGCTTGCATGGAGCACTGGGTGTGGTGAAAAAAAATAATACTGTTTTTCTGAAAATAAAGAAATTGGAAAAAAAGAAAAAAAAGAGGGAAGCTCTTGGGACTGACTCTGTTTTAACTGCAAAAGGCGCACATAGGGCTCTAGTATCAGAAGTCTATCCATTGGACTATAGCAAGTTCTGTTTACTGGAAACTCCTTCAGGCGGAATCCCACTTCTCACAGTGTCTTTTCAGCGGAGGAAAGAAGATAGAAAAAGACGGACAGAGGTAATGTTGCACCCTGAGAGTGAAAGACAGGGTATGGCAAATAGGCCTTTATGACACATACTGTAAGGTCAACAATTGTTATGATCCACTGTGTCTAAACGTCTCAAAACACTTCAAATGTACGAGGGAACTGTGCTACTGTACGTTCTCACGACAGGAATGAGTCTGGGCTAACTTGGAAACTGTAGTACCTGTCTGGGTAGCAATCATAAATTGTCTCATACAGGACCCTGACAGGTGATTCTTAGGAAGGTATCTTTTCAGGGATCCTACTTAAAGTGCGTTGTCATTCATAACAGTGTCTCCTCCTTTGACGAATGATGATAGAACAATACAGACTATTGTCCAATTAGGTACTGTGAGTAAAGTGCAGGCTATGGTGCTTAGGAGTCCCAAACACATATTGGATGATCACGATGAGTGGTGATCCGCACTTTCTTTCTGTGTTAAAAACGCTTCCAACATTGTGAGGGAAGTGTGCTTTAGGAGGGATTCATTGCAGTGTTGCATCTGTTAAAGAATGAAGCTCCTGGGAATGACTCTGAGGTAACTGCAATAGGGGCACATAGGGCTCTAGTATCAGACGTCTATCCGTTGGACTATAGGAAGTTCTGTTTAAGGGAAACTCCTTCAGGCGGAATCCCACTTCTCACAGTGTCTTTTCAGGGGAGGAAAGAAGATAGAACAAGGATGGACATAGGGAACGTTGCGCCCTGAGAGTGAAGGACTGGGTAGGGCACATAGGCCTCTATGACACATACTGGAAGGTCTACACCTCTGATGTTCCACTGTGTCTAAATATCTCAAAACACTTCAAATGTACGAGGGAACTGTGCTACTGTACGTTCACACGACAGGAATGAGTCTGTGCTAAGTTGGAATCTGTAGGACCTGTCTGTGTAGCATTCATAAAGGGTCTCGTACAGGATCCTGACAGGTGATTCTTAGGAAGGTATCTTTTCAGGGATCCTACTTAAAGTACTTTCTCATTCATAACAGTGTGTCCTCCTTTGAGGAATGATGATACAAAACAGACGGACTATGGGCACATTAGGTACTGTGAGTAAAGTGCAGGCTATGGCACTTAGACATCCCAAAACATATTGGATGATCACGACCAGTGGTGATATGCACTTTCTTTCTGTGTTAAAAAGGCTTCCAACATTGTGAGGGAAGTGTGCTTTAGGAGGGACTCGTTGCAGTGTTGCGTCTGTTAATGAAGGAAGCTCATGGTACTGAGTCTGCGGTAAGTGCTATAGGCGCACATAGGGCTCTAGTATCAGATGTCTATCCGTTGCAGTATAGCAAGTTCTATTTAAGGGAAACTCCTTCAGGCGGAATCGCACTTCTCACAGTGTCTTTTCACTGGAGGAAAGAAGATAGAACAAGGACGGACAGAGAGAATGTTAAACCCTGAGAGTGAAGGAAATGGTATGGCACATAGGCCTCTATGACACATACTGGAGGTCAACACCAGTGATGTTCCACTGTGTTTATCTCATCTCAAAACACTACAAATGTATGAAGGAACTGTGTTACTGTACGTTCTTTTGACAGGAATGAGTCTGTGCTAAGTTGGAAACTGTAGGACGTGTCTGTGTAGCAATCATAAAGTGTCTTGTACAGGACCTGACAGATGATTCTTAGGAAGGGATCATTTAGGAATCCTACTTAAAGTGCGTTCTCATTCATAACAGTGTCTCCTCCTTTGAGGAATGATGATAGAACACGGACGGACTATGGGCACATTAGGTCCTGTGAGTATAGTGCAGGCTGTGTTGCTAAGGGATCCCAAACACATATTGGATGATCATGACAAATGGTGATTTGCACTTTCTTTCTGTGTTAAAACCTTCCAACATTGTGAGGGAAGTGTGCTTTAGGATGGATACGTTGCAGTGTTGCGTCTGTTAAAGAAGAAATTTCTTGGGACTGACTCTATGGTAACTGCAAAAGGCGCACATAGGGCTCTAGTATTAGATGTCTGTCCGTTGGAATATAGCAAGTTCTGTTTAAGGGAAACTCCTTCAGGCTGAATCGCACTTCTCATAGTGCCTTTTTTTTTTTTTTTGGGTGTCTCTGTTCCTTTCTTTATTTTGTCAAGGATTAATTGACCATTGAGTAGAGGGTCCATATCAGGGCTCTATACTCTGTTCCACTGGTCTATGTGTCTGGTTTTATGCCAGTACCATGGTGTCTTGGTGTTCACAGCTTTGTAATAAAGCTTGAAACCAGGTAAGGTGATGCCGCCAGCTTTATTTTTGTTTTTCAACAATTCCTTAGCCATTCGGGGTCTCTTCTGATTCCATACAAATTTTAGGATTATTTGCTCCAGCTCTTTGAAGAATGCCGGTGGAATTTTGATCGGAATGGCATTAAAAGTATAGATTGCTCTAGGCAGTATAGACATTTTAACAATGTTTATTCTTCTGATCCAAGAGCATGGAATGGTCTTCCATCTTTCTGTGTCTTCTTCAATTTCTTTCATGAGTGTTCTATAGTTCCTCAAGAAAAGATCCTTTACCTCTTTAGTTAGGTTTCTTCCCAGGTATCTTATGGTTCTTGGTGCTATAGTAAATGGCATCGATTCTCTAATTTCCCTTTCTGTATTTTCATTGTTAGTGTATAAGAAAGCCACTGATTTCTGCACATTGACTTTGTATCCTTCCACGTTGCTGAATTGCTGTATGATTTCTAATAGTTCGGGGGTATAGTCTTTTGGGTTTTCCATATAAGGAATCATGTCATCTGCGAAGAGAGAGAGTTTGACTTCTTCATTACCAATTTGGATACCTTTTATTTCTCTCTGTTGTCTGATTGCTGTTGCTAGGATTTCTAGGACTATGTTGAACAAGAGTGGTGAAAGTGGGCATCCTTGTCTTGTTCCTTATCTAAATGGGAAGGCTGCAAACTTTTTCCCATTGAGGATGATATTTGCTGTGGGTCTTTCATAGATAGATTTGATGAGGTCAGGAATGTTCCCTCTATCCCTAGACTTTGAAACGTTTTAATCAGGAACGGATGTTGGATTTTGTCAAATGCTTTTTCTGCATCAATTGAGAGGACCATGTGGTTCTTCTCTCTTCTCATATTAATTTGTTGTATCACATTGATTGATTCGCGAATGTTGAACCATCCTTGTAGCCCATGGATGAATCCCACCTGATCATGGTGGATAATCTTTTTAATGTGCTGTTGGATCCTGTTGGCTAGGATCTTGTTGAGAATCTTAGCATCCATATTCATCAGTGATATTTGTCTGAAATTCTCCTTTTTGGTAGGGTCCTTGCCTGGTTTGGGGATCAGGGTAATGCTGGCTTCATAGAAAGAGTCTGGAAGTTTTCCTTCTGCTTCAATTTTTTGAAACAGCCTCGGGAGAATAGGTGTTATTTCTTCTTTGAAGGTTTGGTAGAATTCCCCAGGGAATCCGTCAGGTCCTGGGCGCTTGTTTTTTGGGAGGTTTTTGATCACTGATTCAATCTCGTTATTAGATATCGGTCTATTCAGGTTGTCGATTTCTTCCTGGTTCAATGTTGGTAGTTTATATTTTTCCAGGAATGCATCCATTTCATCTAGGTTGCTAAGCTTATTGGCATATAACTGTTCGTAATAACTTCTTTTTTTTAAAATATTTATTTATTTATTTATTTATTTCCAATTTATTTATTTTCAGAAAAACAGTATTCATTATTTTTTCACCACACCCAGTGCTCCATGCAAGCCGTGCCCTCTGTAATACCCACTACATGGTACCCCAACCTCCGACCCCTCCGCCACTTCAAACCCCTCAGGTTGTTTTTCAGAGTCCATGGTCTCCAATGGTTCACCACCCCTCTCAATTTACCCAAAAGTACATACCCTCCCCAATGTCCATAACCCTATCCCCCTTCTCCGATCCTCCCTCCCCCCAGCAACCCACAGTTTGTTTCGTGAGATTAAGAGACACTTATGGTTTGTCTCCCTCCCTTTCCCGTCTTGTTTCATTCATTCTTCTCCTACCCACTTAAGCCCCATGTTGTATCACTACTTCCTCATATCAGGGAGATCATATGATAGTTGTCTTTCTCCGCTTGACTTATTTCGCTAAGCATGATACACTCTAGTTCCATCCATGTTGTCCCAAATGGCAAGATTGTGTTTATTTTGATGGCTGCGTAGTATTCCATTGTGTATATATACCACATCTTCTTTTTTTTTAAAGATTTTATTTATTATTTATTTGACACACAGAGAGAGAGAGAGATCACAGTAGCCAGAGAGGCAGACAGAGAGAGAGGAGAGAGCAGGCTCCCTGCCGAGCAAAGAGCCCGATGTGGGGCTTGAACCCAGGACCCTGGGATCATGACCTGAGCTGAAGGCAGAGGCTTTAACCCACTGAGCCACCCAGGCGCCCCTATATTCCACATCTTCTTGATCCATTCATCTGTTTATGGACATCTAGGTTCTTTCCATAGCTTGGCTATTGTGGACATTGCTGCTATAAACATTCGGGTCCACGTGCCCCTTTGGATTACTACGTTTGTATCTTTAGGGTAAATACCCAGTAGTGCAATAGCTGGGTCATAGGGCAGTTCTATTGTCAACATTTTGAGGAACCTCCATGCTGTTTTCCAGAGTGGTTGCACCAGGTTGCATTCCCACCAACAGTGTAGCAGGGTTCCCCTTTCTCCGCATCCTCGCCAGCATCTGTCATTTCCTGACTTGTTGATTTTAGCCATTCTGACTGGTGTGAGGTGATATCTCATTGTGGTTTTGATTTGTATTTCCCTGATGCCAAGTGATATGGAGCACTTTTTCATGTGTCTGTTGGCCATCTGGATGTCTTCTTTGCAGAAACGTCTGTTCATGTCCTCTGCACATTTCTTGATTGGATTATTTGTTTTTTAAGTGTTGAGTTTGTTTCTTCTTTATAGATTTTGGACACTAGTCCTTTATCTGATATGTCGTTTGCAAATATCTTCTCCCATTCTGTCAGTTGTCTTTTGATTTTGTTAACTGTTTCCTTTGCTGTGCAAAAGCTTTTGATCTTGATGAAATCCGAACAGTTCATCTTTGCCATTGCTTCCCTTGCCTTTGGCGATGTTCCTAGGAAGATGTTGCTGTGGCTGAGGGCGAAGAAGTTGCTGCCTGTGTGCTCCTCAAGGATTTTGATGGATTCCTTTCTCACATTGAGGTCCTTAATCCATTTTGAGTTTATTTTTGTCTGTGGTGTAAGGAAATGGTCCAATTTCATTTTTCTGCACGTGGCTGTCCAATTTTCCCAACACCATTTATTAAAGAGGCTGTCTTTTTTCCATAGGACATTCTTTCCTGCTTTGTCAAAGATTAGTTGACCATAGAGTGGAGGGTCTATTTCTGGGCTCTCTATTCTGTTCCATTGATCTATGAGTCTGTTTTTGTGCCAGTACCATGCTATCTTGATGATGACAGCTTTGTAATAGAGCTTGAAGTCCGGAATTGTGATGCCACCAACTTTGGCTTTCTTTTTCAATATCCCTTTGGCTATTCGAGGTCTTTTTTGGTTCCATATAAATTTTAGAATTATTTGTTCCATTTCTTTGAAAAAAATGGATGTTACGTTGATAGGAATTGCATTAAATGTGTAGATTGCTTTAGGTAGCATAGACATTTTCACAATATTTATTCTTCCAATCCAGAAGCATGGAACATTTTCCATTTCTCTGTGTCTTCCTCAATTTCTTTCATGAGTACTTTATAGTTTTCTGAGTATAGATTCTTAGCCTCTTTGGTTAGGTTTATTCATAGATATCTTATGGTTTGGGGTGCAATTGTAAATGGGATTGACTCCTTAATTTCTCTTTCTTCTGTCTTGTTGTTGGTATAGAGAAGTGCAACTGATTTCTGTGCATTGATCTTATATCCTGACACTTTACTGAATTCCTGTACAAGTTCTAGTAGTTTAGGAGTGGAGTCTTTTGGGTTTTCCACATAGAGTATCATATCATCTGCGAAGAGTGATAATTTGACTTCTTCTTTGCCGATTTGGATGCCTTTAATTTCCTTTTGTTGTCTGATTGCTGAGGCTAGGACTTCTAGTACTATGTTGAATAGCAATGGTGATAATGGACATCCCTGCCGTGTTCCTGACCTTAGTGGAAAAGCTTTCAGTTTTTTCTCCATTGAGAATGATATTTGCGGTGGGTTTTTCATAGATGGCTTTGATGATATTGAGGTATGTGCACTCTATCCCTACACTTTGAAGAGTTTTGATCAGGAAGGGATGTTGTACTTTGTCAAATGCTTTCTCAGCATCTATTGAGAATATCATATGGTTCTTGTTCTTTCTTTTATTGATGTGTTGTATCACATTGATTGATTTGCGGATGTTGAACCAACCTTGCAGCCCTGGGATAAATCCCACTTGGTCGTGGTGAATAATCCTTTTAATGCACTGTTGAATCCTATTGGCTAGTATTTTGGTGATAATTTTCGCATCTGTGTTCATCAAGGATATTGGTCTATAGCTCTCTTTTTTGATGGGATCCTTGTCTGGTTTTGGGATCAAGGTGATGCTGGCCTCATAAAATGAGTTTGGGAGTTTTCCTTCCATTTCTATTTTTTGGAGCAATTTCAGGAGAATAGGAATTATTTCTTCTTTAAATGTTTGGTAGAATTCCCCCGGGAAGCCGTCTGGCCCTGGGCTTTTGTTTGTTTGGAGATTTTTAATGACTGTTTCAATCTCCTTACTGGTTATGGGTCTGTTCAGGCTTTCTATTTCTTCCTGGTTCAATTTTGGTAGTTTATATGTTTCTAGGAATGCATCCATTTCTTCCAGATTGTCAAATTTGTTGGTGTAGAGTGGCTCATAGTATGTTCTTATAATAGTTTGTATTTCTTTGGTGTTAGTTGTGATCTCTTCTCTTTCATTCATAATTTTATTTATTTGGGTCCTTTCTCTTTTCTTTTTGATAAGTCTGGCCAGGGGTTTATCAATTTTATTAATTCTTTCAAAGAACCAGCTGCTAGTTTCGTTGATTTGTTCTATTGTTTTTTTTTTTGGTTTCTATTTCATTGATTTCTGCTCTGATCTTTATGATTTCTCTTCTCCTGCTGGGCTTAGGGTTTCTTTCTTGTTCTTTCTCCAGCTCCTTTAGGTGTAGGGTTAGGTTGTGTACCTTAGACCTTTCTTGTTTCTTGAGAAAATCTTGTACTGCTATATATTTTCCTCTCAGGACTGCCTTTGTTGTGTCCCACAGATTTTGAACCGTTGTATTTTCATTATCATTTGTTTCCATTATTTTTTTCAGTTCTACTTTAATTTCCTGGTTGACCCATTCATTCTTTAGAAGCATGCTGTTTAGTCTCCATGCATTTGGGTTCTTTCCAAACTTCCTCTTGTGGTTGAGTTCTAACTTCAGAGCATTGTGGTCTGAAAATATGCAGGGAATGATCCCAATCTTTTGATACCAGTTGAGTCCTGATTTAGGACCGAGGATGTGTTCGTAATAACTTCTGATAATTGTTTCTACTTCCTTGGCATTAGTTTGATCTCTCCCTTTTCATTCATAAATTTATGAATTTGGGATGTCTCTCTTTTCTTTCGGATTAGTGTAGCCAGTGGCTTATCGATCTTATTGATTCTTTCAAAAAATCAAATTCTAGTTTCATTTATACATTCTACTGTATCTCTGGTATCTCCCTTATTGATCTCAGCTCTAATCTTGATGATTTCCCTTCTTATGTGTGGAGTTGGTTTGATTTGTTGTTGATCCTCCAGTTCTTTAAGGTGTAGAGACAGCTGGTGTGTTCTGGATTTTTCAATTTTTTTGAGCGTGGCTTGGATGGCTATATATTTTCTCCTTAGGACCGCCTTTGCTGTATCCCATAGGTTTTGGACCGAAGTGTCTTCATTCTCATTGGTTTCCATGAATTGTTTCAGTTCTTCTTTGATCTCCTGGTTGATCCAAGCATTCTTAAGCAAGGTGGTCTTTAGCTTCCAGGTGTTTGAGTTCCTTCGGAACTTTTCCTTGTGATTGACCTCCAGTTTCAAAGCATTGTGATCTGAGAATATGCAGGGAATCATCTCAGTCTTTTGGTTTCGGCTGAGTCCTGATTTGTGACCCAGTATGTGGTCTATTCTGGAGAAGGTTCCATGTGAACTTGAGAACAATGAGTATTCTATTGTTTTAGTGTGGAATGTTCTGTATATATCTATGAGGTCTATCTGGTCCAATGTGTCATTCAATGCTCTTGTTTCTTTATAGATTTTCTGCTTCGATGATCTGTCTAATTCTGAAAGAGGCGTGTTAAGATCTCCTACGATTAGTGTATTCATATCAATATGACTCTTTATCTTGATTAACAGTTTTCTTAAGTAATTGGCTGCTCCCTTATTGGGAGCATAGGTATTTACATTGTTATCATCTTGGTGGATAGTCCCTTTAAGGATTATGTAGTGTCCTTCTGTATGTCTGACTACAGTCTTTAGTTTGAAGTCTAATTTATCTGATATGAGAATCGCTACCCCAGCCTTCATTTTTTTTTTTTTTTTTTTTTTTTTCTTTTTTTTTTTTCCCAATTTATTTATTTTCAGAAAAACAGTATTCATTATTTTTTCACCACACCCAGTGCTCCATGCAAGCTGTGCCCTCTATAATACCCACCACCTGGTACCCCAACCTCCCACCCCCCCGCCACTTCAAACCCCTCAGACTGTTTTTCAGAGTCCATAGTCTCTCATGGTTCACCTCCCCTTCCAATTTACCCAAATTCCCTACTACTCTCTAACGCCCCTTGTCCTCCATGCTATTGGTTATGCTCCACAAATGAGTGAAACCATATGATAATTGACTCTCTCTGCTTGACTGATTTCACTCAGCATAATCTCTTCCAGTCCCGTCCATGTTGCTACAAAAGTTGGATATTCGTCCTTTCTGATGGAGGCATAATACTCCATAGTGTATATGGACCACATCTTCCTTATCCATTCATCCGTTGAAGGGCATCTTGGTTCTTTCCATAGTTTGGCGACTGTGGCCATTGCTGCTATAAACATTGGGGTACAGATGGCCCTTCTTTTCACGACATCTGTGTCTTTGGGGTAAATACCCAGGAGTGCAATGGCAGGGTCGTAGGGAAGCTCTATTTTTAATTTCTTGAGGAATCTCCACACTGTTCTCCAAAGAGGCTGCACCAACTTGCATTCCCACCAACAGTGTAAGAGGGTTCCCCTTTCTCCACATCCTCTCCAACACATGTTGTTTCCTGTTTTGTTAATTTTGGCCATTCTAACTGGTGTAAGGTGATATCTCAATGTGGTTTTAATTTGAATCTCCCTGAGGGCTAATGATGATGAGCATTTTTTCATGTGTCTGATAGCCATTTGTATTTCTTGATTGGAGAAGTGTCTGTTCATATCTTCTGCCCATTTTTTGATGTGTTTGTCTGTTTCGTGTGGGTTGAGTTTGAGGAGTTCATTATAGATCCTGGATATCAACCTTTTGTCTGTACTGTCATTTGCAAATATCTTCTCCCATTCCGTGGGTTGCCTCTTTGTTTTTTTGACTGTTTCCTTTGCTGTGCAGAAGCTTTTGATTTTGATGAAGTCCCAGAAGTCTATTTTCGCTTTTGTTTCCTTTGCCTTTGGAGACGTATCTTGAAAGAAGTTGCTGTGGCTGATATCGAAGAGATTACTGCCTATGTTCTCCTCTAAGATTCTGATAGATTCCTGTCTCACGTTGAGGTCTTTTATCCATTTTGAGTTGATCTTTGTGTACGGTGTAAGAGAATGGTCGAGTTTCATTCTTCTACATATAGCTGTCCAGTTTTCCCAGCACCATTTATTGAAGAGACTGTCTTTTTTCCACTGTATATTTTTTCCTGTTTTGTCGAAGATTAATTGACCATAGAGTTGAGGGTCCATATCAGGGCTCTCTACTCTGTTCCACTGGTCTATGTGTCTGTTTTTATGCCAGTACCATGCTGTCTTGGTGATCACAGCTTTGTAATAAAGCTTGAAATCAGGTAAGGTGATGCCGCCAGCTTTATTTTTGTTTTTCAACGTTTCCTTAGCGATTCGGGGTCTCTTCTGATTCCATACAAATTTTTGGATTATTTGCTCCAGCTCTTTGAAGAATGCCGGTGGAATTTTGATCGGAATGGCATTAAAAGTATAGATTGCTCTAGGCAGTATAGACATTTTAACGATGTTTATTCTTCCGATCCAAGAGCATGGAATGGTCTTCCATCTTTTTGTGTCTTCTTCAATTTCTTTCATGAGTGTTCTATAGTTCCTCAAGTATAGATCCTTTACCTCTTTAGTTAGGTTTATTCCCAGGTATCTTATGGTTCTTGGTGCTATAGTAAATGGAATCGATTCTCTAATTTCCCTTTCTGTATTTTCCTTGTTAGTGTATAAGAAAGCCACTGATTTCTGCACATTGACTTTGTATCCTGCCACGCTGCTGAATTGCTGTATGAGTTCTAGTAGTTTGGGGGTGGAGTCTTTTGGGTTTTCCATATAAAGAATCATGTCATCTGCGAAGAGAGAGAGTTTGACTTCTTCATTACCAATTTGGATACCTTTTATTTCTCTCTGTTGTCTGATTGCTGTTGCTAGGACTTCTAATACTATGTTGAACAAGAGTGGTGAAAGTGGGCATCCTTGTCTTGTTCCTGATCTCAACGGGAAGGCTGCAAGCTTTTTCCCATTGAGGATGATATTTGCTGTGGGTCTTTCATAGATAGATTTGATGAGGTTCAGGAATGTTCCCTCTATCCCTATACTTTGAAGCGTTTTAATCAGGAACGGATGTTGGATTTTGTCAAATGCTTTTTCTGCATCAATTGAGAGGACCATGTGGTTCTTCTCTCTTCTCCTATTAATTTGTTGTATCACATTGATTGATTTACGAATGTTGAACCATCCTTGTAGCCCAGGGATGAATCCCACCTGATCATGGTGGATAATCTTTTTAATGTGTTGTTGGATCCTGTTGGCTAGGATCTTGTTGAGAATCTTAGCATCCATATTCATCAGTGATATTGGTCTGAAATTCTCCTTTTTGGTATGGTCCTTGCCTGGTTTGGGGATCAGGGTAATGCTGGCTTCATAGAAAGAGTCTGGAAGTTTTCCGTCTGCTTCAATTTTTTGAAACAGCTTCAGGAGAATAGGTGTTATTTCTTCTTGGAAGGTTTGGTAGAATTCCCCAGGGAATCCGTCAGGTCCTGGGCTCTTGTTTTTTGGGAGATTTTTGATCACTGCTTCAATCTCGTTATTAGATATCGGTCTATTCAGGTTGTCGATTTCTTCCTGGTTCAATTTTGGTAGTTTATATTTTTCCAGGAATGCATCCATTTCATCAAGGTTGCTAAGCTTATTGGCATATAACTGTTCGTAGTAACTTCTGATGATTGTTTCTACTTCCTTGGTGTTAGTTGTGATCTCTCCCCTTTCATTCATAATTTTATGAATTTGGGATTTCTCTCTTTTCTTTTGGATTAGTGTAGCCAGTGGCTTATCGATCTTATTGATTCTTTCAAAAAACCAGCTTCTAGTTTCATTGATACGTTCTACTGTATCTCTGGTTTCTCCCTCATTGATCTCAGCTCTAATCTTGATGATTTCCCTTCTTATGTGTGGAGTTGGTTTGATTTGTTGTTGATCCTCCAGTTCTTTAAGGTGTAGAGACAGCTGGTGTGTTCTGGATTTTTCAATTTTTTTGAGCAAGGCTTGGATGGCTATATATTTTCCCCTTAGGACCGCCTTTGCTGTATCCCATAGGTTTTGGACCGAAGTGTCTTCATTCTCATTGGTTTCCATGAATTGTTTCAGTTCTTCTTTGATCTCCTGGTTGATCCAAGCATTCTTAAGCAAGGTGGTCTTTAGCTTCCAGGTGTTTGAGTTCCTTCGGAACTTTTCCTTGTGATTGAGCTCCAGTTTCAAAGCATTGTGATCTGAGAATATGCAGGGAATAATCTCAGTCTTTTGGTATCGGCTGAGTCCTGATTTGTGACCCAGTATGTGGTCTATTCTGGAGAAGGTTCCGTGCGCACTTGAGAAGAATGAGTATTCTGCTGTTTTAGGGTGGAATGTTCTGTATATATCTATGAGGTCCATCTGGTCCAATGTGTCGTTCAATGCTCTTGTTTCTTTGTTGATTTTCTGCTTCGATGATCTGTCTAATTCTGAAAGAGGCGTGTTAAGATCACCTACGATTAGTGTATTCATATCAATATGACTCTTTATCTTGATTAACAGTTTTCTTAAGTAATTGGCTGCTCCCATATTGGGAGCATAGATATTTCCAATTGTTAGATCATCTTGGTGGATAGTCCCTTTAAGGATTATGTAGTGTCCTTCTGTATCTCTGACTACAGTCTTTAGTTTGAAGTCTAATTTATCTGATATGAGAATCGCTACCCCAGCCTTCTTTTGAGTCCCATTGGCATGAAAGATGCTTCTCCACCCCTTCACTTTCAGTCTGCGTGTATCTTTAGGTTCAAAATGGGTCTCTTGTAGACAGCATATGGATGGGTCCTGTCGTTTTATCCAATCTGCAACCCTGTGCCGTTTTATGGGTGCATTGAGGCCATTCACATTGAGAGTGATTATTGATAGATACGTTTTTATTGACATCGAGTTACCTTTGAAGTCTTTCTTTCTGTAGACTGTCTCTATATTTCTGTTCAATGCTATTCTTGGGATTTTTCCTCTTTTATAGAACCCCCCTTAATATTTCCTGCAGTATCGGCTTGGTGGTTGCATAGTCTTTTAAGTCTTGCCGGTCTTGGAAACTCTTTATCTCTCCATCCATTTTGAGTGTCAGTCTTGCTGGATAAAGTATTCTTGGCTGCATGTTCTTCTCATTTAGTGCCCTGAATATATCTTGCCAGCCTCTTCTGGCTTGCCAGGTCTCTGTGGACAGGTCTGACGTTATTCTGATGGGCTTCCCTCTGTAAGTAAGGAGCCTCTTTGCCCTGGCAGCTTTCAAGAGATTATACCTACAATTATAATTTCTCAATTTGACTATCAGGTGTCGTGATGTTTTTTTGGAATGTATAATCTTGGGTGGAGACCGTTCAGCCTCTAGTACATGAACGCTGGTTTCATTCGCGAGATTCGGAAAGTTTTCATGAAGGACTTGTTCCACGACATCTTCTAGACTTCTTTCTTTCTCCTCCCCTTCAGGAATTCCAATAATTCTGACGTTGGAACGCTTCATGGCATCACTTATTTCCCTAATTCTGCTTTCGTGGGATCTAAGCTGTTTGTTCCAGGCTTCCTCCTGATCCTTTCTCTCTATCTGTTTGTCTTCCAGATCACTAATTCTATCTTCTGTCTCAGTTACCCTAGCTTTGAGAGAGTTTAGATTGGATTGGAACTCATTGAGAGCATTGTGGACCTCCTCCCTGGTAGCTTTAAGCTCCGCCCTAACATTGTGAACATCCTGTCTGGTCGCTTTCAGTTCGGCTCTAATCAATTCTGTTTGGTCATCCATGGCTTTCTCCAACCTAGCTATTGCCTGGATAATTGTTAGCCTGAATTCTCTTTCCGACATATTGTCTATGTTGATAGCCGTTAGCTCTGTTGCGGAAGGTCCATCCTCTGTATTTTTCTTCTGTTGGGCATTCCTCCTCCTAGTCATTTTGGTGGGAGAAGACTGAACAGATGTAGCTGGGTGTATCAACTCTGGTGCAGTCAAGGTGCACCCTGGAACACTTCCTGATCTCCGTCTCAGAAGCCTCAGTCTGGGTGCAGAAGCTGAATAAATTCCCCCTTGGATGCTGGCATTGCAGGTTCCAAGTTAAAGACCCTGGGGGCGCAGGATCTTTTGCTCGTCCCCAAAGCCAAGGCAGTGGCGGCTGTCTGGGAGCTCCTGACCGCCAGAGAGGTTCCAAGCAGCGATCGCACACTGAGATTTTGCCGCTGGCCGGGGCTGGGAGTGCCCGGCTTGCGCGCACCTCTTTTCAGAGGCGGCTGTGGGTCGGGCGCGCGTCTGGGGCACTGAGAACGGGGCGCTGGTCCGTAAGCCGCAGGCTGGGCTTTTGCGCGCCTCTGTCCGGGGAAGAGTTTCGCGGGCGCGAGGCTTAGACTTTGAAACAATGGCCCGGGTCAAGAAGGGCCCCAGGGCCTTAGAAACCCAGGAGAGCTGGAGCGACGTGCACGCGCATCTCAAGCTTTGTGGTAGGGCTAGCGCGCGTTCTGCAGACCGGCTCCCATCCCCTCACAGGAGCCGGAACCCCGCGCTCTGGGGCACGCTGGCGGCTTAGGGACCAGGAGCCGGTTTCCCCGCCGCACTCTCTCTGCCTCCGCGCCGGGGAGGCCGTCTGGGACCGGGGACTCAAGCCCCTGTCCCTAGCCGCCCCGATTCCCACAGTTTGCCCCCACGATCCTTTGCTCTTTTGGAGTGCTTTCAACCAGTCTCCGAGTTAATGCTGGTCCCCAGACGCAGGGCACTCTCGCTCGTATCGGGGTATTACTTTTGCACCGGTCGCCTCTGGTGGCTCCCTCCCCCTTTTGTTTATCTTCCGATATCAGTCCGCTGTTCCCATTCCGCTTTACCTGCTCACTGGCGTCTTCTGCCCCTGTAGAGATCCAGACGTGTATAATTCTGATCTCAGGCTGATTTCATGGGTGATCAGAGTTCTTTGGTAGGTAATCAGCTCACTTTGGGGTACCAGCTGAAAAGACGCCTCTTCCTAGTACCCCGCCATCTTGTCCCCCCCCCCAGCCTTCTTTTGAGTCCCATTGGCATGAAAGATGCTTCTCCACCCCTTCACTTTCAGTCTGCGTGTATCTTTAGGTTGAAAATGGGTCTCCTGTAGACAGCATATGGATGGGTCCTGTCGTTTTATCCAATCTGCAACCCTGTGCCATTTTATGGGTGCATTTAGGCCATTCACATTGAGAGTGATTATTGATAGATACGTTTTTATTGACATCGAGTTACCTTTGAAGTTTTTCTTTCTGTAGACTGTCTCTATATTTCTGTTCAATGCTATTCTTGGGATTTTTCCTCTTTTATAGAACCCCCCTTAATATTTCCTGCAGTGTCGGCTTGGTGGTTGCATAGTCTTTTAAGCCTTGCCGGTCTTGGAAACTCTTTATCTCTCCATCCATTTTGAATGTCAGTCTTGCTGGATAAAGTATTCTTGGCTGCATGTTCTTCTCATTTAGTGCCCTGAATATATCTTGCCAGCCTCTTCTGGCTTGCCAGGTCTCTGTGGACTGGTCTGACGTTATTCTGTAGGGCTTCCCTCTGTAAGTAAGGAGCCTCTTTGCCCTGACAGCTTTCAAGAGTTTATACCTACAATTATAATTTCTCAATTTGACTATCAGGTGTCGTGATGGTTTTTTGGAGTTTATAATCTTGGGTGGAGACCGTTCAGCCTCTAGTACATGAACGTTGGTTTCATTCGCAAGATTCGGAAAATTTTCATGAAGGACTTGTTCCATGATATCTTCTAGACTTCTTTCTTTCAACTCCCCTTCAGGAATCCAATAATTCTGACGTTGGAATGCTTCATGGCATCATTTATTTCCCTGATTCTGCTTTCGTGGGATCTAAGCTGTTTGTTCCAGGCTTCCTCCTGATCCTTTCTCTCTATCTGTTTGTCTTCCAGATCACTAATTCTATCTTCTGTCTCAGTTACCCTAGCTTTGAGAGATTTTAGATTATATTGGAACTCATTGAGAGCATTGTGGACCTCCTCCTTGGTAGCTTTAAGCTCCGCCCTAACATTGTGAACATCCTGTCTGGTCGCTTACAGTTCGACCCTAATCAATTCTGTTTGGTCATCCATGGATTTCTCCAACCTAGCTATTGCCTGGATAATTGTTAGCCTGAATTCTCTTTCCGACATATTTTCTATGTAGATAGCCATTAGCTCTGTTTCAGAAGGTCCATCCTCTGTATTTTTCTTCTGTTGGGCATTCCTCCTCCTAGTCATTTTGGTGGGAGAAGACTGAACAGATGTAGCTGGATGTATCAACTCTGGTGCAGTCAAGGTGCACCCTGGAACACTTTCTGATCTCCGTCTCAGGGAGAAGCCTCAGTCTGGGTGCAGACGCTGAATAAATTCCCCCTTGGACGCTCGCAGTGCAGGTTCCAAGTTAAAGACCCTGGGGGCGCAGGATCATTTGCTCGGCCCAAAGCCAAGGCAGTGGCGGCTCTCTGGGAGCTCCTGACTGCCAGAGAGGTTCCAAGAAGCGGTCGCACACTGAGATTTTGCCGCTGACCCGGGCTGGGAGTGCCCGGCTTGTGCGCACCTCTTTTCAGAGGCGGCTGTGGGTCGGGCGCCTGTGTGGGGCACTGAGAACAGGGCGCTGGTCCGTAAGCCACAGGCAGGGCTTTTGTGCGCCTCTGTCCAGGGAAGAGTTTCTTGCGCACGCAGTTTAGACTTTGAAACAGTGGCACAGGTCAAGAAGCGCCCCTGGGCTTTAGTAACCCAGGAGAGTTCAATGGACGTGCGCGCGCATCTCAAGCTTTGTGGTAGGGCTAGCGCGTGTTCTGCAGACCGGCGCAGCTCCCATCCCGTCATAGGAGCCAGAACCCACGCGCTCTGGGGCGCGCTGGGTGCTTAGGGACCAGGAGCTGGTTTTTCCGCCGCACTCTAGGAGACACTTTATGATTGCTACATAGACAGGTCCTACAGTTTCCAGCTTATCACAGACTCATTTCTGTCGTGAGAACGTACAGTAGCACAGTTCCCTCATACATTTGAAGTGTTTTGAAACGAGATAGACACAGAGAAACATCACAGGTGTTGAGACCCAGTATGTGTCATAGAGACCTATGTTCCGTTCCCTGTCCTTCACTCTCAGGCAGCAACGTTCCCTCTGTCCCTCCTTGTTCTATCTTCTTTCAGCCACTGAATAGACACTTTGAGAAGTAGGATATTCCTAAAGGAGTTTACCTTACCGAACTTGGTATAATCCAATGGATAGACATGTGATACTAGAGCCCTATGTGCGCCTATTGCCGTTACTGCAGAGTCAGTCCCAAGATGTTCTTTCATTAACGGACGCAATATTGCAACGAATCCCTCCTAAAGCACACTTCCATCACAATGTTGGAAGCGTTTTTGACACAGAAAAAAAGTGCAGATAACCACTGGTCGTGATATCCAATATGTGCTTGGGATGCCTAAGTGCCATAGCCTTCACTTTACTCACAGTACCTAATAACCCAAGGTCCGTCCGTGTTCTATCATCATTCCTCAAAGAGGAAGACACTGTTATGAATGAGAACGCACTTTAAGTAGGATCCCTGAAAAGATACCTTCCTAAGTATCACCTGTCAGGTTCCTGTACGAGACACTTTATGATTGCTACACAGACAGGTCCTTCAGTTTCCAAATTACCACAGACTTATTCCTGTCGTGAGAACGTACAGTAACACAGTTCCCTCGTATATATGAAGTGTTTTGAGACGTGTTAGACACAGTGGAACATCACAGGTGTTGACCTTCTAATATGTGTCATAGAGGCCTATGTGCCATACCCTGTCCTTCATTCGCAGGGCGCAACGTTCCCTCTGTCCGTCCTTGTTCTATCTTCTTTCCTCCGCTGAATAGACACTGTGAGAAGTGGGTATGGCCTGAAGGAGTTTCCTTTAAACAGAACTTGCTATAGTCCAACGCATAGACGTCTAATACTAGAGCCCTATGTGCGTCAATTGCAGTTACCGGAGAGTCAGTCCCAAGAGGTTCCTTCTTTAACAGACGCAATATTGCAACGAATCCCTCCTAAAGCACACTTTGCTCGCAATGTTGGATGCCTTTTTAACACAAAAAGAAAGTGCGGGTCATATCTGGTCGTGATCATCCAATATGTGTTTGGGATCCCTAAGCGACATTGCCTGCACTTTACTCACAGTACCTAATGTGCCCATAGTCCGTCCGTGTTCTATCAACATTCCTCAAAGGAGGACACACTATTATGAATGAGATTGCACAGTAAGTAGGATCCCTGAAAAGATACCTTCCTACGAATCACCTGTCAGGTTCCTGTATGAGACACTTTATGATTGCTACACAGACAGGTCCTACACTTTCCAACCTAGCACAGACACATTCCTGTCGTGAGAACGTACAGAAGCACAGTTCCCTAGTACATTTGAAGTGTTTTGAGACGAGTTAGACATAGTGGAACATCACTGGTGTCGACTTTCCAATATGTGTCATAGAGGCGTATGTGCAATACACTGTTATTCACTCTAAGGGCACAACGTTCCCTCTGTCCGTCCTTGTTCTATCCTCTTTCCTCCGCAGAAAAGTCACTGCGAGATGTGGGATTCCGCCTGAAGGAGTTTCCTTTAAACAGAACTTGCTATAGTCCATCGGATAGAAGTCTGATACTAGAGCCCTATGTGCGTCTATTGCAGTTACCCCAGACTCAGACCCAAGAACTTCCTTCTTTAACTGACGCAACACTGCAACGAATCCCTTCTATAACACACTACCATCACAATGTTGGAAGCGTTTTTAACACAAAAAGAAAGTGCGAATCACCATGGGTCGTGATCATCCAATATGTGTTTGGGATGCCTAAGCGCCAAGGCCTGTACTTTACTCATAGTACCTAATGTGCGCATAGTCCGTCCGTGTTCTATCATCATTCCTCAAAAGAGGAGACACTGTTGTGAATGAGAACGCACTTTAAGTAGGATCATTGATAAGATACCATCCTAACAATCACCTGTCGGGGTCCTTTACGAGACACTTTATGATTGCTATAGAGACAAGTCCTACAGATTCCAACTTAGCACAGACTCATTCCTTTCGTGAGAACGTACAGTAGCACAGTTCCTCGTACATTTGTAGTGTTTTGAGACGAGTTAAAAACAGTAGAACATCACAGGTGTTGACCATCCAATATGTGTCCTAGAGGCCTATGTGCCATACCCTGTCCTTCACTCTCAGGGCACAACGTTCAATCTGTCCGTCCTTGTTCTATCTACTTACTTCCACTGAAAAGACACTGTGAGACGTGGGATTCCTCTGAATTTGTTTCCCTTAAACAGAACTTGCTACAGTCCAACGGATAGACGTCCGATACAAGAGCCCTATGTGCGCCTATTGCAGTTACCAGAGAGTCAGTCCCAAGAGCTTCCTTCTTTAACAGACCCAACACTGTAACGAATCCCTACTAAAGCACACTTCCCTCACAATGTTGGACGCGTTTTTAACACAGAAAGATAGTGCGGAACACCACTGGACGTGATCATCCAATATGTGTTTGGGATGCCTAAGTGCCATAGCCTGCACTTTACTCACAGAACCGAATGTGCCCATAGTCCGTCCGTGTTCTATCATCATTTCTCAAAGGAGGAGACACTGTTGTGAATGAGAACACACTTTAAGAAGGATCCCTGAAAAGATACCTTCCTAAGTATCACATGTCAGGTTCCTTTATGAGACAGTTTATGATTGGTACATAGACAGGTCGTACAGTTTCCAACTTAGCCCAGACTCATTCCTGTCATGAAAATGTACAGTAGCACAGTTCCCTCGTACATTTGAAGTGTTTTGATATGAGTTAGACACAGTGGAACATCACAGGTATTGACCTTCCAGTATGTGTCATAGAGGCCTATGTGCCATACCTGTCCTTCACTCTCAGGGCGCAGCCTTCCCTCTGTCCGTCCTTGTTCTATCTTCTTTCCTCCACTGGAAAGACACTGTGAGAAGTAGGATTCCGCCTGAAGGAGTTTCCCTTAAACAGAACTTGCTATATTCCAACGGAATGAAATCAGATACTAGAGCCCTATGTGCGCCTATTGCAGTTACCACAGAGTCCGTCCCAAGAGCTTCCTACTTTAAAAGACGCAACACTACAACGAATCTCTCCGAAAGCACACTTCCCTCACAATGTTAGAAGCATTTTTAACACAGAAAGAAAGTGCGGATAACCACTGGACGTGATCATCCAATATGTGTTTGGGATGCCTAAGCGCCATAGCCTGCACTTTACTCACAGTACCTAACATGCCCATAGTCCATATGTTTTCTATCCTCATTCCTCAAAAGAGGATACACTGTTATGAATGAGAACGCACTTTACATAGAATCCCTGAAAAGATACCTTCCTAAGAATCACCTGTCAGTGTCCTGTATGAGACAGTTTATGATTGCTACACAGACAGGTCCTACAGTTTCCAACTTAGCACAGACTCATTTCTGTCGTGAGAAAATACAGTTCCACAGTTGCCTCATACATTTGAAGTGTTTTGAGACGAATTAGACACAGTGGAACATCACAGGTGGTGACCTTCCAGTATGTGTCATAGAGGCTTATGTGCCATACCTGTCCTTCACTCTCAGGGCGCAACGTTCCCTCTGTCCGTCCTGTTCTACTTTCTTTCCTCCACTGAAAAGACACTATGAGAAGTGGGTTTCCGCATGAAGGAGTTTCCCTTTAAAAGAACTTGCTATACTCCAATGGATAGAGGTCTAATCCTAGAAACCTCTGTGCGCCTATTGCAGTTACCAGAGTCAGTCCCAAGAGCTTCCTTCTTTAACATACGCAACACTGCAAGGAATCCCTCCTAAAACACACTTCCCTCACAATGATGGAAGCGTTTTTAACACAGAAAGATAGTGCGGATTACCACTGGCGTGATCATCCAATATATGTTTCGGATGCCTAGGCACAATAGCCTGCACTTTACTCACAGTACCTAATGTGCCCATAGTCCGTCCTTGTTCTATCATCAGTCCTCAAAGGAGGATACACTGTTTTGAATGAGAACGCACTTTATGTAGAATCCTTGAAAAGATACTTTCCTAAGAATCACCTATCAGGGTCCTGTAAGAGACACTTTACGATTGATACACAGACAGGTTCTAAAGTTTCCAACTTAGTAAAGACTCATTCGTGTCGGAGAACGTACAATAGCACAGTTCTCTCTTACATTTGAAATGTTTTGAGACGAGTTATACACAGTGGAACATCACAGGTGTTGACCTTCCAGTATGTTTCATGAGGCCTATGTGCCATACCCTGTCCTTCACTCTCAGGACACAACGTTCCCCCTGTCCGTCCTTGTTCTACCTAATTTCCTCCACTGAAAAGATACTGTGATCTGTGGGATTCCTCTGAATTTGTTTCCCTTAAGCAGAACATGCTATAGTCCAACGGATAGACGTCTGATACAAGAGCCCTATGTGCGCCTATTGCAGTTACCACAGAGTAGTCCCAAGAGCTTCCTTCTTTAACAGACGCTACACTGTAATGAATCTCTCCTAAAGCCCACCTCCCTCACAATGTTGGACGCATTTTTAACACAGAAAGAAAGTGCGGATAACCACTGGACGTGATCATCCAATATGTGTTTGGGATGCCTAAGCGCCATAGCCTGCACTTTAATCACAGTACCTAATGTGCCCATAGTCCGTCCGTGTTCTATCATCATTCATCAAAATAGGAGACAGTGTTATGAATGAGAACGCACTTTAAGAAGGATCCCTGAAAAGTTACCTTCCTAAGTACCACCTGTCAGGGTCCTGAACGAGACACTTTATGATTGCTACACAGACAGGTCCTACAGTTTCCAACTTAGCACAGACTCATTACTCTCGTGAGAACGTACAGTAGCACATTTCCCTCGTACATTTGAAGTGTTTTGAGACGAGTTAGACACAGTGGAACATCACAGGTATTGACCTTCAAGTATGTGTCATAGAGGCCTATGTGCCATACCAGTCCTTCCCTCTCAGGGTGCAACGTTCCCTCTGTCCGTCCTTGTTCTATCTTCTTCCCTCCACTGGAAAGACACTGCGAGAAGTAGGATTCTGCCGGAAGGAGTTTCCCTTAAACAGGTCTTGCTATAGTCCAACGGATAGACGTCCCGTACTAGAGCCCTATGTGCCCCTTTGCAGTTACCACAGAGTCCGTCCCAAGAGCTTCCTACTTTAACAGATGCAACACTGCAACGAATCTCTCCGAAAGCACACTTCCCTCACAATGTTGGAAGCATTTTTAACACAGAAAGATAGAGCGGATCACCACTGGCCGTGATCATCCTATATGTGATTAGGATGCCTAAGCGCCATAGCCTGCACTTTACTCACAGTACCTAACATGCCCATAGTCCATGCATTTTCTATCATCATTCCTCAAAGGAGGAGACACTGTTATGAATGAGAACGCACTTTAAGTAGGATCCCTGAAAAGATACCTTCCTAAGAATCACCTGTCAAGTTCCTGTAGGAGACACTTTATGATTGCAACACAGACAAGTACTACAGTTTCCAACTTAGCTCAGACTCATTCCTGTGTGAGAACGTACAGTAGCATAGTTCCCTCGTACATTTGAAGTGTGTGAGACGAGTTAGACACAGTGGAACATCACAGGTGTTGACCTTCCCTAGTGTGTCATAGAGGCCTATGTGCCATACCTGTCCTTCACTCTCAGGGCGAAATGCAAAGTCCGTCCTTGTTCTATCTCCTTTGCTCCATTGGAAAGACAGTCTGAGAATTGGGATTCCGCCTGAAGGAGTTTCCCTTAAATAGAACTTGCTATAGTCCAACTGATAGACGTCTGATACTGGAGTCCGATGTGCGCCTATTTTAGTTACCACATAGTCCATTCCAAGAGCTTCCTTCTTTAAAAGACGCAACACTGCAACGAATCCCTCCTAAAGCACACTTCCCTCACAATGTTGGAATCGTTTTTAACACAGAAAGAAAGTGCGGATCACCACTGGTCGTGATCATCCAATATGTGTTTGGATGCCTAAGCGCCATAGCCTGCACGTTACTCACAGTACCTAATGTGCCCATATTCCGTCGGTGTTCTATCATCATTCCTCAAAGGAGGAGACACTATTGTGAATGAGAACGGACTTTAAGTAGGATCCCTGAATATATACCTTCCTACGAATCACCTGTCAGGGTCCTGTATGAGATACATTTTTGATTGCTTCTCAGACAGGTCCTCGAGTTTTCAACTTAGCACAGACTCATCCTGTCGTGAGAACGTACAGTAGCACAGTTCCGTCGCACATATGAAGTGTTTTGAGATGAGTTAGACACAGTGGAACATCACAGGTTTTGACCTTCCAGGGTGTGTCATAGAGGCCTATGTGCCATACCTGTCCTTCACTCTCAGGGCGCAATGTTCCCTCTGTCTGTCCTTGTTCTATCTCCTTTCCTCCACTGAAAAGACACTGTGAGTAGTGGGATTCCGTCTGAAGTAGTTTCCCTTAAACAGAGCTTGCTATAGTCCAACCGATAGAGGTCAGATACTAAAGCCCTATGTGTGCCTATTGCATTTACCACAGAGTCAGTCCAAAGAGCTTCCTTCTTTAACAGACGCAACACTGCAACGAATCCCTCCTATTGCTCACTTCCCTCACAATGTTGGAAGCGATTTTAGCACAGAAAGAAAGTGCGGATCACCACTGGTCGTGATCATCCAATATGTGTTTAGGATGCCAAAGCGATATAGCCTGCACTTTACTCACAGTACCTAATGTGCCATAGTCCTTCGGTGTTCTATCATCATTCCTCAAAGGAGGAGACACTCTTATGAATGATAACGCACTTTACATAGGATCCCTGAGAAGATACTTTCCTAAGAATCACCTATCAGGTTCCTGTACTAGACACTTTATGATTCCTTCACAGACATATCCTAGAGTTTCCAACGTAGCCAAGATTCATTCCTTCGAGATAATGTACAGTAGCACAGTTCCCTCGTACATTTTAAGTGTTTTGAGACGAGTTAGACACAGTGGAACATCACAGCTGTTGACCTTCCAGTATGTGTCATAGAGGCCTATGTGCCATACACTGTCCTTCACCCTCAGGGCGCAACGTTCCCTCTGTCCGTCCTTGTTCTATCTCTTTCCTCCACCGAAAAGACACTGTGAGACATGGGATTCCTCTGAATTTGTTTCCCTTAAACAGAACTTGCTATAGTCCAACGGATAGACGTCTGATACTAGAGCCCTATGTGTGCCTATTTCAGTTACCACAGAGTCAGTCCCAAGAGCTTCCTTCTTTAACAGACGCAACACTGTAATGAATGCCTCCTAAAGCACACCTCCCTCACAATGTTGGACGCATTTTTAACACAGAAAGAAAGTGCGGATAACCACTGGACGTGATCATCCAATATGTGTTTGGGATGCCTAAGCGCCATAGCCTGCACTTTACTCACAGTACCGAATGTGCCCATAGTCTGTCCGTGTTCTATCATCATTCCTCAAAGGAGGAGACACTGTTATAAATGAGAACACACTTTAAGTAGGATCCCTGAAAAGTTACCTTCATAAGAATCACCTGTCAGGGTCCTGTATGAGACATTTTATGATTGCTACACAGACAGATCCTACATTTTCCAACTTAGCACAAACTCATTCCTGTTGTGAGAACGTAAGTAGCACATTTCCCATGTACATTTGAAGTGTTTTGTGACGAATTAAACACAGTGCAACATCACAGGTGTTGACCTTCAAGTATGTGTTATACAGGCCTATGTGCCATTCCTGTCCTTCACTCTCAGGGTGCAACGTTCCCTCTGTCCGTCCTTTTTCTATCTTCTTTCCTCCACTGAAAAGACACTGTGAGAAGTGCGATTTTGCCTGAAGGAATTTCCCTTAAACAGAACTTGCTGTAGTCCAACGGATAGACGTCTGATACTAGAGCCCTATGTGCGCCTATTGCAGTTACCATAGAGTCCGTCCCAAGAGCTTCCTTCTTAAACAGACACAACACTGCAATGAATCCTCCTAAAGCACACTTCCCTCACAATGTTGGAAGCGTTTTTAACACAGAAAGAAAGTGTGCATCTCCACTGGTCGTGATCATCCAATATGTGTTTGGGATGCCTAAGCGCCATTGTCTGCACTTTACTCACAGTACCTAATGTGCCCATAGTCTGTCCGTGTTCTATCATCATTCCTCAAAGGAGGAGACACTGTTATGAATAAGAAGGCACTTTAAGTAGGATCCCTGAAAAGAAACCTTCCTAAGAATCACCTGTCACGTTCTTGTAGGAGACACTTTATGATTGCTACACAGACAGCTCCTACAGTTTCCAACTTAGCACAGAATCATTCCTGTCGTGAGAAAGTACAGTAGCACAGTTCCCTCGTACATTTGAAGTGTTTGAGACCAGTTAGAAACAGTGGAACATCACAGGTGTTGACCTTCCAGAATATCTCATAGAGACCTATGTGCCATACCTGTCCTTCACTCTCAGGGTGCAACGTTCCCTCTGTATGTCCTTGTTCTATCTTCTTTCCTGCACTGCAAAAACACCCTGATAATTGAGATTCCGCTTAAAGGTATTTCCTTTAAACAGAACTTGTTATAGCCCAACGGTAGATATAAGAGACTGTAGCCCTATGTGCGCCTATTGCGGTTCTCACAGAGTCAGTCCCAAGAGCTTCCTTCCTTGACAGACGCAACACTACAACTATTCTCACATAATGCCCACTTCCCTCACAATGTTAGAAGCGTTTTTGCCACAGAAAGTAAGTGCGGATGACCACTGGTCGTGAACATCCAATATATGTTTAGGATGCCTAAACGCCATAGCCTGCACTTTACTCACAGTACCTAATTTGTCCATTGTTTTTCCGTGTTCTATCTTCATTCCTCAAAGGAGAAGACACTGTAATAAATGAGCATGCAATGAAGTAGGATTCCTGAAAATAAACCTTCCTACGAATCACCCGTCAGGGTCCGGTATGAGACACTTTATGATTGCTACACAGACTGGTCCCACAGTGTTCAGCGTAGCACAGACTCATGCCTGGCATTAAAACGTACTGTAGCACCGTTCCCTCATACATTTGACGTGTTCTGAGACGAAATAGACACTGTGGAACATCACAGGTGTTGAACTTCCAGTATGTGTCATAGAGGTCTAAGTGCCTTTCCCCGTCATTCAAGCACAGGATGTAAACTTCCCTCTGTCCGTCCATGTTCTAACTTCTTTTCTCCACTGGAAAGACACTGTGAGAAGTGAGATTCTGCCTGAAGGAGTATCCCTTAAACAGAACTTGCGATAGTCCAACTGATAGACGTCCGAGACTGGAGCCCTATGTGCCCCTATTGCAGTTACCACAGAGTCAGTCCCAAGAGCTTCCTTCTTTGACAGTCAAAACACTGCAGCGATTCGCTCCTAAAGCACACTTCCCTCACAATGTTGGAAGCGTTTATGCCACAGAAGAAAGGGTGGATGACCACTAGTCGTGAACATCCAATATGTGTTTGGGAACATAAGCACCATAGCCTGCACTTTACTCATAGTACAAATGTGCAAATAATCTGTACCTGTTCTATCTTCATTCCTCAAAGGAGAAGACACTGTTATGAATGAGCACGCACCTGAACTAGGATCTCTGAACAGATACCTTCATATGAATCACCTGTTAGTTTCTGGTATTAGACACTTCATGATTGCTATATAGAGAAGTCCCACAGTCTCCAACTTAGCTCAGACTCCTTTCTGACGGGAGAATGTACTGTATCAGAGTTCCCTCGTACATTTGAAGTGTTCTGAGTCGAAGAAAACAATGTGGAACATCAAAGGTGTTGAAATTCCAGTATGTGTCATAGAGGCCTAAGTGCTTTACCCTGTACTTCACTCACAGGATGCAACCTTCCCGCTCTCCGTCTTTGTTCTATCTTCATTCCTCCACTGTAAAGACAATGTGAGAAGTGAGATTCCGCCTGAAGGAGTTTCCCTTAAATAGAACTTCCTATAGTCCTCCGGATAGATGTACGTGACTGGAGCCCTATGTGCGCCATTTGCAGTTATCACAGAGTCAGTCCCAAGAGGTTTCTTCTTTGACAGACACAACACTGCAACGATTCTCTACTAAAGCACACATCCCTCAAAATTATGGAAGTGTTTTGCCACAGAAAGAAAGTGTGGATGACCACTGGTCGTGAACATCCAATATGTGTTTGGAGTAATAAGCTCCATAGCCTGCACTTTACTCACAATATATAATGTGTCCATAGTCAGTCCATGTTCTGTCATCATTCCTCAAAGGAGAAGACACTCTTATGAATGAGCACGCACCTGAAGTATGATCCCTGAACAGATACCTTCCTAAGAATCACCTCTCAGTGCCTGGTATGAGACACTTCATTTGCTATATATAGAAGTCCCACAGTCCAAATTAGCACAGACACATCCCTGTGGGGAGAATGTCCTGTATCAGAGTTCCCTCATATATTTGAATTGTTCTGAGTAGAGGAAGACACTGTGGAATATCACAGGTGTTGACCTTCCAGTATGTGACATATAGTGGTACGTGCATTACCTTGTCTTTCAATCACAGGATGCAACCTTCCCACTGTCCGTCCTTGTTCTATCTTCTTTCTACCATTGGAAAGACACTGTGAGAAGTGAGATTCCGCCTGAAGGAGTTTCCCTTAAACAGAACTTGCTATACTCCAACGGATAGACATAAGAGAATGGAGCCCTATGTGCGCCTATTGCAGTTATCACAGTGTCTGTCCCAACAGCTTTCTTCATTGACAGACACAACATGGCAACGATTCTATCCTAAAGCACACTTCCCTCACAATGTTGAAGCATTTTTGCCACAGAAAGAAAGTGTGGATGAACACTAGTAGTGAACTTCCAAATAGTGCTGGATGCCTAAGCGCCATAGCCTGCATTTACTCACAGTACCTAATGTGCCCATTGTCAGTCCGTGATCTGTCTTCATTCCTCAAAGTATAAGAAACTGTTATGAATGAGCACACACTTGAAGTAGGATCCCTGAACAGAAACCTTCCTAAGAATCATCTGTCAGGGTCCTGTTTGAGACACTTCATGATTGGTACACAGACCGGTCCCACAGTGTCCAACTTAGCACAGACTCATCCCTGTCGTGAGAACGTACTGTAGAACCGTTCCCTCGTACATTTGATGTGTTCTGAGACGAGGTAGACACTGTGAACATCACAAGTGTTGAACTTACAGTATGTGTCATAGAGTGCTACGTGCATTACACTGTCCTTCACTCACAGGATGCAAACTTCCATCTCTCCGTTCTTGATCTATATTCTTTCCTCCACTGGAAAAACACTGTGAGAAGTGAGACTCCGCCTGAAGGAGTTTACCTTAAACAGAACTTGCTATAGTCCAACGGATAGAAGTACGAGATTGTAGCCCTATGTGCGCCTATTGAAGTTACCACATATTCCATCCCAAGAGCTTTCTTCTTTGACCGACGCAACACTGCAACGAATCCCTCCTAAAGCACACATCCCTCACAATGATTGAAGCGTTTTTGCCACAGAAAGAAAGTGCGGATGACCACTGGTCGTGAACATCCAATATGTGTTTGGGATGCATACGTGCCATAGCCTGCACTTTAATCACAGTACCTAATGAGCCCATAGTCCGTCCGTGTTCTATCTTCATTCCTCAAAGGAGAGACAATCTTATGAATGAGTACGCACCTGTTGTAGGATCCCTGACAGAAACTTTGCTAAGAATAACATGTCAGGGTCCTATGTGAGTCATTTCATGATTGATACACAGACAGGTCCCAAAGATTCCAACTTAGCCCAATCTCATTCCTGTCATGAGAACATACTGTAACACAGTTCCCTTGTACATTTGAAGTGTTCTGAGAGAGGTAGACACTCTGGAACATCACAGGTGTTGAACTTCCAGTATGTGTCATAGATTGCTACGTGCCTTACCCTGTCCTTCACTCACAGGATGCCAAAATCCCACTGTACGTCCTTGTTCTATCTTATTTCCTCCATTGGAAAGACACTGTGAGAAGTGAGATTCCACCTGAAGGAGTTTCCCTTAAACAGAACTTGCTATAGTCCAACTGAGAGACGTACGAGACGCTAGCCCTATGTGCGCCATTTGAAGTAACCACAGAGTCAGTCTCAAGAGCTTCCTTCTTTGATAGACACAACACTGCAACGATTCTCTCCTAAAGCACACTTCCCTCACAATTTTGGAAGCGTTTTTGCTACAGAAAGAAAGTGCGGATGACCACTGGTCGTGAACATCAAATATGTGTTTGGGATGCGTAAACGCCATAGCCTGCACTTTACTCACAGTACCTAATGTGCCCTTTGTCGGTCCGTGTTCTATCATCTTTCCTCAAAGGAGAAGACACTTTTATGAATGAGCACGCACCTGAAATAGGTTCCCTGAACAGATACCTTCCTAAGACTCACCTGTCAGCGTCTGGTATGAGACACTTCATGATTGCTATACAGATGGCCCACAGATTCCAACTTAGCACAGACTCATCCCTGTTGTGAGAATGTACTGTATCAGAGTTCCCTCGTACATTTGAAGTGTTCTGAGATGAGGTAGACATCGTGCAAAATCACAGGTGTTGAATTTCCAGTATGTGTCATAGAGGACTAAGAGCGTTACCCTGTCCTTCACTCACAGGATGCAAACTTCCTGCTATCCGTCCTTGTTCTATCATCTTTCTTCCAATGGAGAGACACTGTGAGAAGTGAGATTCCGCCTGAAGGAGTTTCCCTTAAACAGAACTTGCTATAGTCCACCGGATAGTCGTTCGAGACTGGAGCCTTATGTGCACCTATTGCAGTTTCCACAGAGTCACACCCAAGAGCTTCCTTCTTTGACCGACGCAACACTGCAACGAATCCCTCCTAAAGCACACATCCCTCACAATGATGGAAGCGTTTTTGCCACAGAAAGAAAGTGCGGAAGACCACTGGTCGTGAACCTCCAATATGTTTTTGTTGATGCCTAAGCGCCATAGCCTGCACTTTACTCACAGTAACTAATGAGCCCATAGTCCGTCCATGTTCTATCTTCATTCCTCAAAGGAGAAGACACTGTTATGAATGAGCACGCACCTGAGGTAGGATCCCTGTGAGATACCTTCCTAAGAATCACCTGTCAGGGTCTATATGAGACACTTCATGATTGCTATTTAGAGAAGTCCCACAGTTTCCAAATTAGCACTGATCATCCCTGTCGGGAGAACGTACTGTATCAGAGTTCACTAGTACATTTGAAGTGTTCTGAGTCGAGGAAGACCCTGTGGAACATCAAAGGTGTTGAACTTCAAGTATGTGTCTTAGAGAGCTCGTGGATACCCTGTCCTTCACTTACAGGATGCAACCTTCCCACTGTCCGTCCTTGTTCTATCATCTTTCCTCCACTGGAAAGACACTATGAGAAGTGAGATTCCACCTGAAAGAGTTTCCCTTAAACAGAACTTGCTATAGTCCAATGGATAGACGTACGAGACTGGAGCCCTATGTGTGCCTATTGAAGTAACCAAAGAGTCAGTCCCAAGAGCTTCCTTCTTTGACAGACGAAACACTGCAATGATTCTCTCCTGAAGCACACTTCCTTCACAATGTTGGAAGCTTTTTTGTCACAGAAAGAAAGTTCGGATGACCACTGGTCGTGAACATCCAATATGTGTTTGGGATGCGTAAGCGCCGTAGCCTGCACTTTACTCACAGTACCTAATGTGCCCATTGTCGGTTCGTGTTCTATCTTCATTCCTCAAAGGGGAAGACACTGTTATGAATGAGCACGCACCTGACGTAGGATCCCTGAACAGATACCTTCCTAAGAATCACCATTCAGAGTCTGGTATGAGACACTTCATGATTGCTATAGAGAGAAGGCCCACAGATTCCTTCTTAACACAGACTCATCCCTGTAGTGAGAATGTACTGTATCAGAATTTCCTCGTACATTTGAAGAGTTCTGCTTCGAGGTAGACACTGTGAAACATCACAGGTGTTGAACTTCCAGTATGTGTCATATAGGCCTATGTGCCTTACCCTGTCCTTCACTCACAGAATGCAATCTTCCCGCTGTCCGTCCATGTTCTATCATCTTTCCTCAACTAGAAAGACACTGTGAGAAGGGAGATTCATCCTGAAGGAGTTTCCTTTAAACAGAACTTGCTATAGACCAACGGATAGACGTCCGAGACTGGAGCCGTATGTGCGCTTATTGCAGTTACCACAGAGTCACTCCCAAGAGCTTCCTTCTTTGACAGACGCAACACTGCAACAACTCTCTCCTAAAGCACACTTCCCTCACAATGTTGCAAGCATTTTTGCCACCCAAAGAAAGTGTGGATGACCACTGGTCGTGAACATCCAATATGTGTTTGGGATGCCTAAGCGCCATACCCTGCACTTTACTCACAGTACCTAATGTGCCCATTGTCCGTCCTTGTTCTATCTTCGTTCCTCAAAGGAGAAGACATGCTATGAATGAGCACGCACGTGAAGTAGGATCCCTGAACAGAAACCTTCCTAAGAATCACCTGTCACTGTCCTGAATGAAACACTTCATGATTGCTATGCAGATCGGTCCCACAGTGTCCCACATAGCACAGACTCTTCCCTGTCATGAGAATGTACTGTAGCACCGTTCCCTCGTACATATGAAGTGTTCTGAGATGAGGTAGACACTGTGGAACATCATAGGTGTTGAACTTCCAGTATGTGTCATAGAGGCCAAGTGCCATACCCTGTCCTTCACTCACAGGATGCAACCTTCCGTCTGTCCATCCTTGTTCTCTCTTCTTTACTCCACTGGAAATAAACTGTGAGAAGTGAGATTCCACCTGAAGGAGTTTACTTTATACAGAACTTGCTATAATCCAACTGATAGACGTCCGAGACAGGAGCCCGATGTGCGCCTATTAGAGTTACCACAGAGTCACTCCCAAGATCTTCCTTCTTTGACAGTCTCAACACTGCAACAAATCCCTCCTAAAGCACACTTCCCTCACCATGTTGAAAGCGTTTTTGACACAGAAAGACAGTGCGGATGACCACTGGTTGGGAACATCCAATATGTGTTTGGGATGCCTAAGCGCCATAGCCTGCACTTTACTCACAGAACCTAATGAGCCCATAGTTCATCCATGTTCTATCTTCATTCCTCAAAGGAGAAGACACTGTTATAAATGAGTACGCACCTGAAGTAGGATCCCTAAACAGAAACTTTCCTACGAATCACCTGTCAGTGTGCTATGTGAGACACTTCATGATTGCCACACAGACAGGTCCCACAGATTCCAACGTAGCACAGTCTCATTTCTGTAGTGAGAACGTACTGTACCACAATTCCCTCGTACATTTGAAGTATTCTGAGACGAGGGGCGAAAGATGGTGGGGTAATAGGAAGAGGCGCCTTTCAGCCGTACCCCCAAGTTAGCTGATTACCTACTAAAGAACTCCGATCACCCATGAAATCGGCCTGAGATCAGAATTATACACGTCTGGATCTCTACAGGGGCAGAAGATGCCAGTGGGCAGGTAAAGGGAATGGGAACAGTGGACTGATATTGGAAGATAAACAAAAGGGGGAGGGAGCCACCAGAGGTGACTGGTGGGAGAGTAATACCCCAATAGGAGAGAGAGCGTCCTGTGTCTGGGGACCAGCAGTAACTCGGAGACTGGTTGAAGGAACTCCAAAAGAGCAAAGGATCCCGGGGGAAAATTGTGGGAATCGGGGCGGCTAGGGACAGGGGCTTAAGTCCCCGGTCCCAGACAGCCTCCCCGGCGTGGTGGCAGAGAGAGTGTGGCGGAGAAACCACTCTTGGTCCTTAAGCCACGAGCGTGCCCGAGAATGGGTGGGTTCTGGCTCCTGTGAGGGGATGGGAGCTGCGCCGGTGGGCAGAACGTGCACTAGCCCTACCACAAAGCTCAAGATACACGCGCACGTCCCTCATGCTCCCCTGAGTTACTGAGGCTCGGCCAGTGCTCCTTGACCCGCGCCATTGTTTCAAAGCCTAAGCCGCGCGCACGAAACTCTTCCCCCGACAGAGGCTTGCAAAAGCCCAACCTGGGGCTTATGGACCAGCGCCCGGTTCTCAGTGCCCCAGACGCGCCCCCGACCCACAGCCACCGATGAAAGAGGTGCGCGCAAGCCAGGCACTCCCAGCCCAGGCCAGCGGCAAAATCTCAGTGTGCAATCGCTGCTTTGAACCTCTCTGGCGGCCGGGAGATCCCAGAAAGCGGCCACTGGCTTGGCATTGGGTAGGAGCAAAACTTCCAGCACTCTTAGGGTCTGTAATTTGGAACCTGCTCTGCCGGCGGCCAAGGGGGAATTTATTCAGCTTCTGCACCCAGACTGAGGCTTCTCTCTGGGAAGGAGATCAAGGTATGGTTTGATTTCTTCTAATACTACAAAAACCATCAAAGGCGGTCAAGGTGAGAGGAAAAAGAGTGAACAAGCAAATAAACCGCTTTTTAAGCCTGAAAGCCTGAAAAAAAAAAAAAACAGTTTCCCCAGAGCACACCCCCTTGAAGGGGGCGGGAGAACTCAACTCAGGAAACATCATTGACTGACAAACCACGTGGCAGGCCCCGCCCCCAGAAAACAAACCAAAAAAGAAAAAAAAAAAAAAAAGGACTACAAGAGAACAACCAATACATCATAGAAAAATTGTATTGTTCACTCATTTCCACTATTCCGGTTCATTTTTTTTTTTTTACACATAGGTAATTTTTTTAAATGATTTACCATCACAGCGAGCTGTACAGTACATCAAATTCCATAATAACTTTCTAACCTGAACTTTTTGATACATACACCTATGTTTTTCTTTTTTTTTCCCAATCTATTTATTTTCAGAAAAACAGTATTCATTATTTTTTCACCACACCCAGTGCTCCATGCAAGCTGTGCCCTCTATAATACCCAACACCTGGTACCCCAACCTCCCACACCCCGCCACTTTAAACCCCTCAGACTGTTTTTCAGAGTCCATAGTCTCTCATGGTTCACCTCCCCATCCAATTTACCTAAATTCCCTACACCTCTCTAACGCCCCTTGTCCTCCATGCTATTGGTTATGCTCCACAAATGAGTGAAACCATATAATTGATTCTCTCTGCTTGACTGATTTCACTCAGCATAATCCCTTCCAGTCCCGTCCATGTTGCTACAAAAGTTGGATATTCGTCCTTTCTGATGGAGGCATAATACTCCATAGTGTATATGGACCACATCTTCCGTATCCATTCATCCGTTAAAGGGCATCTTGGTTCTTTCCATAGTTTGGCGACTGTGGCCATTGCTGCTATAAACATTGGGGTACAGATGGCCCTTCTTTTCATGACATCTGTATCTTTGGGGTAAATACCCAGGAGTGCAATTGCAGGGTCGTAGGGAAGCTCTATTTTTAATTTCTTGAGGAATCTCCACACTGTTCTCCAAAGAGGCTGCACCAACTTGCATTCCCACCAATAGTGTAAGAGGGTACCCCTTTCTCCATATCCTCTCCAACACATGTTGTTTCCTGTTTTGTTAATTTTGGCCATTCTAACTGGTGTAAGGTGATATCTCAATGTGGTTTTAATTTGAATCTCCCTCAGGGCTAATGATGATGAGCATTTTTTCATGTGTCTGATAGCCATTTGTATGTCTTGATTGGAGAAGTGTCTGTTCATATCTTCTGCCCATTTTTTGATGTGTTTGTCTGTTTCGTTTGTGTTGAGTTTGAGGAATTCATTATAGATCCTGGATATCAACCTTTTGTCTGTACTGTCATTTGCAAATATCTTCTCCCATTCCGTGGGTTGCCTCTTTGTTTTTTGACTGTTTCCTTTGCTGTGCAGAAGCTTTTGATTTTGATGAAGTCCTAGAAGTTTATTTTCGCTTTTGTTTCCTTTGCCTTTGGAGACGTATCTTGAAAGAAGTTGCTGTGGCTGATATCAAAGAGATTTCTGCCTATGTACTCCTCTAAGATTCTGATAGATTCCTGTCTCACGTTGAGGTCTTTTATCCATTTTGAGTTGATCTTTGTGTACGGTGTAAGAGAATGGTCGAGTTTCATTCTTCTACATATAGCTGTCCAGTTTTCCCAGCACCATTTATTGAAGAGACTGTCTTTTATCCACTGTATATTTTTTCCTGTTTTGTCGAAGATTACTTGACCATAGAGTTGAGGGTCCATATCAGGGCTCACTACTCTGTTCCACTGGTCTATGTGTCTGGTTTTATGCCAGTACCATGATGTCTTGGTGATCACAGCTTTGTAATAAAGCTTGAAATCAGGTAAGGTGATGCCGCCAGCTTTATTTTTGTTTTTCAACAATTCCTTAGCGATTCGGGGTCTCTTCTGATTCCATACAAATTTTAGAATTATTTGCTCCAGCTCTTTGAAGAATGCCGGTGGAATTTTGATCGGAATGGCATTAAAAGTATAGATTGCTCTAGGCAGTATAGACATTTTAACAATGTTTATTCTTCCGATCCAAGAGCATGGAATGGTCTTCCATCTTTTTGTGTCCTCTTCAATTTCTTTCATGAGTGTTCTATAGTTCCTCAAGTATAGATCCTTTACATCTTTAGTTAGGTTTATTCCCAAGTATCTTATGGTTCTTGGTGCTATAGTAAATGGAATCGATTCTCTAATTTCCCTTTCTGTATTTTCATTGTTAGTGTATAAGAAAGCCACTGATTTCTGCACATTGACTTTGTATCCTGCCACGCTGCTGAATTGCTGTATAAGTTCTAGTATTTTGGGGGTGGAGTCTTTTGGGTTTTTCATATAATAAATCATGCCATCTGCGAAGAGAGAGAGTTTGACTTCTTCATTACCAATTTGGATACCTTTTATTTCTCTCTGTTGTCTGATTGCTGTTGCTAGGACTTCTAATACTATGTTGAACATGAGTGGTGAAAGTGGGCATCCTTGTCTTGTTCCTGATCTCAAAGATAAGGCTGCAAGCTTTTTCCCATTGAGGATGATATTTGCTGTGGGTCTTTCATAGATAGATTTGATAATGTTCAGGAATATTCCCTCTATCCCTATACTTTGAAGCGTTTTAATCAGGAACGGATGCTGAATTTTGTCAAATGCTTTTTCTGCATCAATTGAGAGGACCATGTGGTTCTTCTCTCTTCTCATATTAATTTGTTGTATCACATTGATTTATTTACGAATGTTGAACCATCCTTGTAGCCCAGGGATGAATCCCACCTGATCATGGTGGATAATCTTTTTAATGTGTTGTTGGATCCTGTTGGCTAGGATCTTGTTAAGAATTTTAGCATCCATATTCATCAGTGATATTGGTCTGAAATTCTCCTTTTTGGTATGGTCCTTGCCTGGTTTGGGGATCAGGGTAATGCTGGCTTCATAGAAAGAGTCTGGAAGTTTTCCTTCTGCTTCAATTTTTTGAAACAGCTTCAGGAGAATAGTTGTTATTTCTTCTTGGAAGGTTTGGTAGAATTCCCCAGGAAATCCGTCAGGTCCTGGGCTCTTGTTTTTTGGGAGATTTTTGATCACTGCTTCAATCTTGTTATTAGATATCGGTCTATTCAGCTTGTCGATTTCTTCCTGGTTCAATTTTGGTAGTTTATATTTTTCCAGGAATGCATCCATTTCATGTAGGTTGCTAAGCTTATTGGCATATAAATGTCCGTAATAACTTCTGATGATTGTTTCTACTTTCTTGGTGTTAGTTGTGATCTCTCCCTTTTCATTCATAATTTTATGAATTTGGGATTTCTCTCTTTTCTTTCCGATTAGTGTAGCCAGTGGCTTATCGATCTCATTGATTATTTCAAAAAAACCAGCTTCTAGTTTCATTGATACGTTCTACTGTATCTCTGGTTTCTCCCTCATTGATCTCAGCTCTAATCTTGATGATTTCCCTTCTTATGTGTGGAGTTGGTTTGATTTGTTGTCGATCCTCCAGTTCTTTTAGGTGTAGAGACAGCTGGTGTGTTCTGGATTTTTCAATTTTTTTGAGCAAGGCTTGGATGGCTATATATTTTCCCATTAGGACCGCCTTTGCTGTATCCCATAGGTTTTGGACCGAAGTGTCTTCATTCTCATTGGTTTCCATGAATTGTTTCCATTCTTCTTTGATCTCCTGGTTGATTCTTAATCAAGGTGGTCTTTAGCTTCCAGGTGTTTGAGTTCCTTCGGACTTTTCCTTGTGATTGAGCTCCAGTTTCAAAGCATTGTGATCTGAGAATATGCAGGGAATCATCTCAGTCTTTTGGTTTCGGCTGAGTCCTGATTTGTGACCCAGTATGTGGTCTATTCTGGAGAAGGTTCCGTGTGCACTTGAGAAGAATGAATATTCTGCTGTTTTAGGGTGGAATGTTCTGTATATATCTATGAGGTCCATCTATTCCAATGTGTCATTCAATGCTCTTGTTTCTTTATAGATTTTCTGCTTCGATGATCTGTCTAATTCTGAAAGAGGCGTGTTAAGATCTCCTACGATTAGTGTATTCATATCAATATGACTCTTTATCTTGATTAACAGTTTTCCTCAGTAATTGGCTGCTCCCATATTGGGAGCATAGATATTTACAATTCTTAGATCATCTTGGTGGATAGTCCCTTTAAGGATTATGTAGTGTCCTTCTGTATGTCTGACTACAGTCTTTAGTTTGAAGTCTAATTTATCTGATATGAGAATCGCTACCCCAGCCTTCTTTTGAGTCCCATTGGCATGAAAGATGCTTCTCCACCCCTTCACATTCAGTCTGCGTGTATATTTAGGTTCAAAATGGGTCTCTTGTAGACAGCCTATGGATGGGTCCTGTCGTTTTATCCAATCTGCAACCCTGTGCCATTTTATGGGTGCATTTAGGCCATTCACATTGAGAGTGATTATTGATAGATACGTTTTTATTGACATCGAGTTACCTTTGAAGTCTTTCTTTCTTTAGACTGTCTCTATATTTCTGTTCAATGCTATTCTTGGGATTTTTCCTCTTTTATAGAACCCCCCTTAATATTTCCTGCAGTGTCGGCTTGGTGGTTGCATAGTCTTTTAAGCCTTGCCGGTCTTGGAAACTCTTTATCTCTCCATCCATTTTGAATGTCAGTCTTGCTGGATAAAGTATTCTTGGCTGTATGTTCTTCTCATTTAGTGCCCTGAATATATCTTGCCAGCCTCTTCTGGCTTGCCAGGTCTCTGTGGACAGGTCTGACGTTATTCTGATGGGCTTCCCTCTGTAAGTAAGGAGTCTCTTTGCCCTGGCAGCTTTCAAGAGATTATACCTACAATTATAATTTCTCAATTTGACTATCAGGTGTCGTGATGTTTTTTTGGAGTGTATAATCTTGGGTGGAGACCGTTCTGCCTCTAGTACATGAACACTGGTTCCATTCGCGAAATTCGGAAAATTTTCATGAATAACTTATTCCACTCTATCTTCTAGACTTCTTTCTTTCTCCTCCCCTTCGGAGATTCCAATAATTCTGACATTGGAACGCTTCAAATCATCATTTATTTCCCTGATTCTGCTTTCGTGGGATCTACGCTGTTTGTTCCAGGTTTCCTCCTGATCCTTTCTCTCTATGTGTTTGTCTTCCAGATCACTAATTATATCTTCTGTCTCAGTTACCCTAGCTTTGAGAGAGTTTAGATTGGATTGGAACTCATTGAGAGCATTGTGGACCTCCTCCCTGGTAGCTTTAAGCTCCGCCCTAACATTGTGAACATCCTGTCTGGTCTCTTTCAGTTCGGCCCTAATCAATTCTGTTTGGTCATCCATGGCTTTCTCCAACCTAGCTATTGCCTGGATAATTGTTAGCCTGAATTCTCTTTCCGACATATTGTCTATGTTGATAGCCGTTAGCTCTGTTGCAGAAGGTCCATCCTCTGTATTTTTCTTCTGTTGGGCATTCCTCCTCCTAGTCATTTTGGTGGGAGAAGACTAAACAGATGTAGCTGGATGTATCAACTCTGGTGTAGTCAAGGTGCACCCTGGAACACTTCCTGATCTCCGTCTCAGAGAGAAGCCTCAGTCTGGGTGCAGAAGCTGAATAAATTCCCCCTTGGACGCTGGCAGTGCAGGTTCCAAGTTGCAGACCCTGGGGGCGCAGGATCTTTTGCTCGTCCCCAAAGCCAAGGCAGTGGCAGCTGTCTGGGAGCTCCTGACCACCCGAGAGGTTCCAAACAGCGATCGCACACTGAGATTTTGCCCCTGGCCCAGGCTGGAAGTGCCCGGCTTGTGCGCTCCTCTTTTCAGAGGTGGCTGTGTTGGGCGCGCGACTGAGGCACTGAGAACAGGGCGCTGGTCCGTAAGCCGCAGTCTGGGCTTTTCCGCGCCTCTGTCCGGGGAAGAGTTTTTCGCGCGCGCAGCTTAGACTTTCAAACAATGGCGCTGGTCAAGAAGCGCCCCAGGGCCTTAGAAATGCAGGAGAGCTGGAGGGACGTGCGCGCGCATCTCAAGCTTTGTGGTAGGGCTAGTGCGCGTTCTGCAGACCGGCGCAGCTCCCATCCCCTCACTGGAGCCGGAACCCCCGCGCTCTGGGTCGCGCTGGCAGCTTAGGGACCAGGAGCCGGTTTCTCCGCCGCACTCTCTCTGCCTCTGCGCCAGGGAGGCCGTCTGGGACCGGGGATTTAAGCCCCTCTCCCTAGCCGCCCCGAATCCCACAATTTGCCCCCGCGATCCTTTGCTCTTTTGGAGTGCTTTCAACTAGTCTCCAAGTTAATGCTGGTCCCCAGACGCAGGGCATTCTCGCTCATATAGGGGTATTACTTTTGCACCGGTCACCTCTGGTGGCCCCCTCCCCCTTTTGTTTATCTTCAGATATCAGTCCGCTCTTCCCATTCCGCTTTACCTGCTCACTGGCGTCTTCTGCCCCTGTAGAGATCCAGACGTGTATAATTCTGATCTCAGGCTGATTTCATGGGTGATCGGAGTTCTTTGGTATGTAATCAGCTCACTTTGGGGTACCAGCTGAAAAGATACCTCTTCCTAGTACCCTGCCATCTTGTCCCCCCTATGTTTTTCTTTTGAATTTTTATTTTTTGAATTCCTTTTTTAAAATTTTAGTTTAGTTTAGTCTAGTTTATTCCTTTTTATCTTTATCTTCTAATATTCATATAGAGTTAAACTTCAAAATAATCTCCTTTCCCCAATTAATACTACCCCTATAGGTAAACTGATTTTTAATCCCCTTTATCTTAGGAAAGTTGAGTCCTTTAACAAAGATATCAAGATAAATCCAGGAAGAATCAAAACATCCTTCCACGCACACACTGAGAAATTATAAGAACTCTCCCATCTTCTTCCAACAGGGTTTCTGTGTTTTTTGTGTTTGTCCTGACAGCATATAAATTTTACACTTGTGGTTCTTTTTGATGAGGTTCTTTCTTTACTTGCATATGTATAAGTTTTTTTTTTTTCTCTTGCCATATACTTGTATTAGACTTTTTATCTGTTTTTGTTTGTCTACTTCATAAATTTTACCTTGGGGCCCATCTGGACTGAACCTTCTTTTTCATCTTCCCTTTCTTTCCTCTCTCTCTCTCTCTCTATCTATCTCTTTTTCCCTTCCTTTCTTTTCTTCTTTTTTTTTCTTTTCCTTTGTCTCTCGTTTGGGTGGGGAATCCTGATTGCTCAGAAGTGTTCCAGGGTGCACCTTGACTGCACCAGAGTTGATACTTCCAGCTACATCTGTTCAGTCATCTCCCACCAAAATGACTAGGAGGAGGAATGCCCAGCAGAAGAAAAATACCGAGGATGGACCTTCTGCAACAGAGCTAACGGCTATCAACATAGACAATATGTTGGAAAGAGAATTCAGGCTAACAATTATCCAGGCAATAGCTAGGTTGGAAAAAGCCATGAATGACCAAACAGAATTGATTAGGGCTGAACTGAAAGCGACCAGACAGGATGTTCACAATGTTAGGGCGGAGCTAAAAGCTACCAGGGAGGAGGTTCACAATGCTCTCAATGAGTTAAAATCTAATATAAACTCTCTCAAAGCTAGGGTAACTGAGACAGAAGATAGAATTAGTGATCTGGAAGACAAACAGATAGAAAGAAAGAATCAGGAGGAAGCTTGGAACAAACAGATTAGAAGCCACGAAAGCAGAATCAGGGAAATAAATGATGCCATGAAGCATTCCAACATCAGAATTATTGGAATCCCTGAAGGGGACGAGAAAGAAAAACATCAAGAAGATAGAGTGGAACAAGTCCTTCATGAAAATTTTCCGAATCTGGCGAATGAAACAAGCGTTCATGTACTAAAGGATGAACGTTCTCCACCCAAGATTATACATTCCAAGAAAAACATCACGACACCTGATAGTCAAATTGAGGAATTATAATTGTAGTTATAATCTCTTGAAAGCCGCCAGGGCAAAGAGACTCCTTACTTACAGAGGGAAGCCCATCAGAATAACGTCAGACCTGTCCACAGAGACCTGGCAAGCCAGAAGAGGCTGCAAGATATATTCAGGGCACTAAATGAGAAGAACATGCAGCCAAGAATACTTTATCCAGCAAGACTGACATTCAAAATGGATGGAGAGATAAAGAGTTTCCAAGACCGGCAAGGCTTAAAAGACTATGCAATCACCAAGCTGACACTGCAGGAAATATTAAGCGGGGTTCTATAAAAGAGGAAAAATCCCAAGAATAGCATTGAACAGAAATATAGAGACAGTCTACAGAAAGAAAGATTGCAAAGGTAACTCTATGACAATAAAAACATATCTATCAATAATCACTCTCAATGTGAATAGCCTAAATGCACCCATAAAACAGCACAGAGTTGCAGATTGGATAAAATGACAGGACCCATCCATATGTTGTCTAAAGATACACGCAGACTCAAAGTGAAGTGATGGAGCAGCATCTTTCATGCCAATGGGACTCTAAAGAAGGCTGGGGTAGCGATTCTCATATCATATAAATTGGACTTCAAACAAAAGACTGTAGTCAGAGCTACAGAAGGACACTACATAATCCGTAAAGGGACTATCCAACAAATGATCTAACAATTGTAAATATATATGTTCCCAATATGGGAGCAGCCAATTAATTAAGAAAACTGTTAATCAAGATAACTAGTCATATTGATATGAATACACTAATCATAGGAGATCTTAACATGTCTTTTTCAGAATTAGACAGATCATTGAAGCAGAAAATCAATAAAGAAACAAGAGCATTGAATGACACATTGGACCAGATGGACCTCATAGATATATACAGAACATTCCACCCTAAAACAGCAGAATACTCATTCTTCTCAAGTGCACAAGGAACCCTCTCCAGAATAGACCACATACTGGGTCACAAATCAGGACTCAACTGCTACCAAAAGACTGAGATTATTCCCTGCATATTCTCAGATCACAATGCTTTGAAACTGGAGCTCAATCACAAGGAAAAGTTCCGAAGGAACTCAAACACCTGGAAGCTAAAGACCACCTTGCTTAAGAATGCTTGGATCAACCAGGAGATCTAAGAAGAACTGAAACAATCCATGGAAACCAATGAGAATGAAGACACTTCGGTCCAAAATCTATGGGATACAGCAAAGGCGGTCCTAAGGGTAAAATACATAGCCATCCAAGCCTCCCTCAAAAAAATTGAAAAATCTAGAACACATCAGCTGTCTAAACATCTTAAAGAACTGGAGAATCAACAACAAATCAAACCAACTCCACACATAAGAAGGGAAATCATCAAGATTAGAGCTGAGATCAATGAGGGAGAAACCAGAGATACAGTAGAACGTATCAATGAAACTAGAAGCTGGTTTTTTGAAAGAATCAGTAAGATCGATAAGCCACTGGCCACACTAATCCAAAATAAAAGAGAGAATGGCAAAATTCATAAAATTATGAATGAAAGTGAGAGATCACAAATAACACCAAGGAAGTAGAAACAATCATCAGAAGTTATTATCAACATATATATGCCAATAAGCTCAGCAACCTAGAGGAAATGGATTCATTCTTGGAAAAATATAAAATACCAACATAGAGCCAGGAAGAAATCGACAACCTGAATAGACCGATATCTAATAACGAGATTGAATCAGTGATCATAAATCTCCCAAAAAACAAGAGCCCAGGACCGAACGGATTCCCTGGGGAATTCTACCAAACCTTCCAAGAGGAAATAACACCTATTCTCCTGAAGCTGTTTCAAAAAATTGAAGCAGAAGGAAAACTTCCAGACTCTTTCTATGAAGCCAGCATTACCCTGATCCCCAAACCAGGCAAGGACCATACCAAAAAGGAGAATTTCAGACCAATATCACTGATGAATATGGATGCTAAGATTCTCAACAAGATCCTAGCCAACAGGATCCAACAACACATTAAAAAGATTATCCACCATGATCAGGTGGGATTCATCCCTGGGCTACAAGGATGGTTCAACATTCGTAAATAAATCAATGTGATACAACAAATTAATATGAGAAGAGGTAAGAACCACATGGTCCTCTCAATTGATGCAGAAAAAGCATTTGACAAAATCCAGCATCCGTTCCTGATTAAAACGCTTCAAAGTATAGGGATAGAGGGAATATTCCTGAACCTTATCAAATCTATCTATGAAAGTCCCACAGCAAATATCATCCTCAATGGGAAAAAGCTTGCAGCCTTCCCATTGAGATCAGGAACAAGACAAGGATGCCCACTTTCACCCCTCTTGTTCAACATAGTATTAGAAGTCCTAGCAACAGCAATCAGACAACAGAGAGAAATAAAAGGTATCCAAATTGGTAATGAAGAAGTCAAACTCTCTCTCTTCGCAGATGACATGATTCTTTATATGGAAAACCCAAAAGACTCCACCCCCAAACTACTAGAACTCATACAGTAATTCAGCAACGTGGCAGGATACAAAGTCAATGTGCAGAAATCAGTGGCTTTCTTATACACTAACAATGAAAATACAGAAAGGAAAATTAGGGAATCGATTCCATTCACTATAGAACCAAGAACCATAAGATACCTGGGAATAAACCTAACCAAAGAGGTAAAGGATCTGTACTCAAGGAACTACAGAACAGTCATGAAAGTAATTGAAGAAGACACAAATAGATGGAAGACCTTTCCATGCTCTTGAATCGAAAGAGTAAACATTGTTAAATTGTCTATACTGCCTAGAGCAATCTATAATTTTAATGCCATTCTGGTCAAAATTCCACCAGCATTCTTCAAAGAGCTGGAGAATATATTCCTAAATTTTGTATGGAATCAGAAGAGACCCCGATTCGCTAAGGAATTGTTGAAAACAAAAATAAAGCTGGCGGCATCACGTTACCTGATTTCAAGCTTTATACAAAGCTGTGATCACCAAGACAGCATGGCACTGAAGTGTTCTGAGACGAGGTAGACACTGTGGAACATCAGGTGTTGAACTTCCAGTATGTGTCATAGAGAGGTACGTGCATTACCCTGTCCTTCACTCACAGGATGGAACCTTCCCGCTGTCCGTCCTTGTTCTATCTTCTTTCCTCCAGGGGAAAGACACTCTGAGTAGTGAGATTCTGCCTGAAGGAGTTTCCTTAACGAGAACTTGCTACAGTCCAACGGATAGACATACGAGACTGTAGCCCTATGTGCGCCTATTGCAGTTACCACAGAGTCAGTCCCAAGAGATTCCTTCTTTGACAGACGCAGCACTGCATCGAATCCCTCCTAAAGCACACATCCCTCACAATGATGGAAGCGTTTTTGCCACAGAAAGAAAGTGCGGATGACCACTGGTCATAAACATCCAATATGTGTTTGGGCTGCGCAAGCACCATAGCCTGCACTTTTCTCACAGTACATAATGTGCCCATTGTCCGTCCATGTTCTATCTTCATTCCTCAAAGGAGAAGACACTGTTATGGATGAGCACGCACCTGAAGTAGGATACCTGAACAGATCCTTCATAAGAATCACCTGTCAGGGTCTGGTAAGAGACACTTCATGATTGCTATATAGAGAAGTCCCACAGTTTCCAACTTAGCAGAGACTCCTCCCTGTAGGGAGAATGTAATGAATCAGAGTTCCCGCGAACATTGAAGTGGTCTGAGTCGAGGAAGACACTGTGGAACATCAGAGGTGTTGAACTTCCAGTATGTGTCATAGAGGCCTAAGTGCCTTACCCTGTCCTTCCCTCACATGATGCAACATTCCCGCTGTCCGTCCTTGTTCTATCTTCTTTCGTCCACTGGAAAGATTGTGAGAAGTGAGATTCCGTCTAAGGAGTTTCCATTAAACAGTACTTTCTATAGTCCAACGGATAGACATACACGACCGTAGCCCTATGTACGCCTATGGCAGTTACCACAGAGTCAGCCCCAGAGCTTCCTTCTTTGACAGACGCAACACTCTAACGAATCCCTCCTAAAGCACACATCCCTCACAATGATGGGAGCGTTTTTGCCACAGAAAGAAAGTGCGGAACCACTGGTCGTAAACATCCAATATGTGTTTGGGATGCATAAGCGCCATAGCCTGCACTTTACTCACAGTACATAATATGGCCATAGTCCGTCCATGTTCTATCTTAATTACTCAAAGGAGAAGACACTGTATGAATGAGCACGCACCTAAGGTAGGATCCTGAACAGATACTTTCCTAAGAATCACTTGTCAGGGTTGGTATGGAGACACTTCATGATTGCTATATAGAGAAGTCCCACAGTTTCCAACTTAGCATAAACTCATTCCTGTCGGAAGAATGCACTGTATCAGAGTTCCCTCATACATTTGAAGTGTTCTGAGTTGAGGAAGACACTGTGGAATATCACAGGTGTTGAACTTCCCGTATGTGTCATAGAGGCCTAAGTGCCTAACCCTGTCCTTCACTCACAGAATGCAACATTCCAGCTGTCCGTCCTTGTTCTATCTTCTTTCCTCCAGGGGAAAGACACTCTGAGTAGTGAGATTCTGCCTGAAGGAGTTTCCCTTAAAGAGAACTTGCTACAGTCCAACGGATAGACATACGAGACTGTAGCCCTATGTGCGCCTATTGCAGTTACCACAGAGTCAGTCCCAAGAGATTCCTTCTTTGATAGACGCAGCACTGCAATGAATCCCTCCTAAAGCACACATCCAACACAATGATGGAAGCCGTTTTGCCACAGAAAGAAAGTGTGGATGACCACTGGTCATAAACATCCAATATGTGTTTGGGCTGTGTAAGCACCATAGCCTGCACTTTTCACAGTACATAATGTGCCCATTGTCCGTCCGTGTTCTATCTTCATTCCTCAAAGGAGAAGACACTGTTATGGATGAGCACGCGCCTGAAGTAGGATACCTGAACAGATCCTTCATAAGAATCACCTGTCAGGGTCTGGTAAGAGACACTTCATGATTGTTATGTAGAGAAGTTCCAAAGTTTCCAATTTAGCACAGACTTATCCCTGTCGGAAGAATGTACAACATCAGAGTTCCCTCGTACCTTTTAAGTGTTCTGATTCGAGGAAGACACTGTGGAACATCACAGGTGTTGAACTTCCAGTATGTGTCATAGAGGCCTAAGTGACTTACCCTGTCCTTCCCTAACAGGATGAAAACTTCCCGCTGTCCGTCCTTGTTCTATCTTCGTTCCTCACTGGAAAGACACTGGGAGAAGTGAGATTCCACCTTAAGGAGTTTACCTTAAACAGAACTTCCTATAGTCCAATGGATAAAAGGACGAGACTGTAGCCCTATGTGCGCCTGTTGAAGTAACCACAGAGTCAGACCCAAGAGCTCCCTTCTTTAACAGATGAAACACTGCAACGATCCTCTCCTGAAGCACACTTCCCTCACAATGTTGGAAGCCTTTTTTGCCACAGGAAGAAAGTGCGGATGACCACTGGTCGTGAACATCCAATACGTGTTTGGGATGCTTAAGCGCCATAGCCTTCATTTTACTCACAGTACCTAATGTGCCCATTGTCCGTCCGTGTTCTATCTTCATTCCTCAAAGGAGAAGACACTGTTATGAATGAGCATGCACATGAAGTAGGATCCCTGAACAGATACCTTCCTAAGACTCATCTGTCAGTGTCTGGTATGAGACACTTCATGATTGCTATACAGAGAAGTCCCACAGTTTCCAACTTAGCACAGACTCATCCCTGTCATGAGAATGTACTGTATCAGAGTTCCCTCGTATATTTACAGTGTTCTGAGTCGAGGTAGACACTGTGGAACATCACAGGTGTTGAACTTCCAGTATTTGTCATAGAGGTCTAAGTGCCTTACCCTGTCCTTCACTCACAGGATGCAACATTCCCGCTGTCCGTCCTTGTTCTAACTTCTTTGCTCCACTGGAAAGACACTGTGAGAAGTGAGATTCCACCTGAAGGAGTTTCCCTTAAACAGAACTTGATATAGTCCAACGGATAGACATAAGAGACTGTAGCCCTATGTGCACCTAATGAAGTTAACACATAGTCAGTCCCAAGAGCTTCATTCTTTGACAAACGCTACACTGCAACGAATCCATCCTAAAGCACACATCCCTCACAATGATGGAAGCGTTTTTGCCACAGAAAGAATGTGCGGATGACCACTGGTCGGGAACATCCAATATATGTTTGGAATGAGTAAGTGCCGTAGCCTGCACTTTGCTCACAATACCTAATGTGCCCATTGTCCGTCCGTGTTCTATCTTCATTCTTCAAAGGAGAAGATACTGCTATGAATGACCACGCACCTGAAGTAGGATCCCTGACCAGATACCTTCCTAAGAATCACCTGTCAGGGTCTAGCATGAGACACTTCAGGTTTGCTATAGAGAGAGGGCCCATAGTTTCCAACTTAGCACAGACTCAGGCCTGTCGTGAGAATGTACTGTATAAGAGTTCCCTCGTACATTTGAAGTGTTCTGAGTTGAGGAGGACACTGTGGAACATCACAGGTGTTGAACTTCCAGTATGTGTCATAGAGGCCTAAGTACCTTACCCTGTCCTTCACTCACAGGATGCAACCTTTCCGCTCTCTGTCCTTATTCTATCTTCTTTCCTCCACTGGAAAGACACTGTGATACGTGAGATTCCGCCTAAAGGAGATTACCTTAAACAGAACTTTCTATAGTCCAACGGATAGACGTCCGAGGCTGGAGCCCTATGTGCGCCTATTGCAGTTACTACAGAGTCATTCCCAAGAGTTTCCTTCTTTGAAGACGCCACACTGCAACGAATCCATCCTTAAACACACTTCCCTCACAATGTTTGAAGCGTTTTTGACGCAGAAAGAAAGTGCGGATGACCACTGGTCGGGAACATCCAATATGTGTTTGGGACGCCTAAGCTCCATAGCCTGCACTTTACTCAGAGTACCTAATGAGCCCAAAGACCATCCGTGTTCTATCTTCATTCCTCAATGTATAAGACACTCTTATGAATGAGTAGACATCTGAAGTAGGATCCCTGAACAGAAACTTTCCTAAGAATCATCTGTCAGTGTCCTATGTGAGACACTTCATGATTACTACACAGACAGTTCCCACAGATTCCAACTTAGCAAAGTCTCATTCCTTTCGTGAGAACGTACTGTACCACAGTTCCCTCGTACATATAAAGTGTTCTGAGGTGAGGTAGACAGTGTGGAACATCACAGGTGTTTAACATCCAGTATGTGTCATAGAGTGCTACGTGCATTACCCTGTCCGTCACTCACAGGATGCAACCTTCCCACTCTCCGTCCTTGTTCTATCTTCTTTTCTCCACTGGAAAGACACTGTGACTAGTGAGATAACGCCTGCAGGAGTTTCCCTTAAACATAACTTGCTATAGTCCAATAGATAGACGTACGAATGTAGCCCTATGTGCGCCTATTGAAGTTACCACAGAGTCAGTCCCAAGAGCTTCATTCTTTGACAGACGCAACACTGCAATGAATCCCCATTAAAGCACACATCCCTCACTATGATGGAAGCATTTTTGCCACAGGAAGAAAGTGTGGATGACCACTGGTCGTGAACATCCAATATGAGTTTGGGAAGCATAAGCGCCATAGCCTGCACTGTACCCAGAGTACTAAATGTGCCCATAGTCCGTCCGTGTTCTATCTTCATTCCTCAAAGGAGAAGACACTGTTATGAATAGGTACACACCTGAAGTAAGATCCCTGAACAAATACCTTCCTATGCATCAACTGTCAGGGTCTGGTATGAGACATAATGATTGCTATATAGAGATGTCCCACAGTTTCCAACTTATCACAGACTCATCCCTGTCGGAGGAATGTACTGTATCAGAGTTCTCTTACATTTAAAGTGTTCTGAGTCGAGGAAGACACTGTGGAACATCACAGGTGTTGAAATCCAGTATGTGTCATATAGGCCTAAATGCCTTACCCTGTCCTTCACTCACAGGATTCAACCTTCCCGCTGACCTTCCTTGTTCTATCTTCTTTCCTCCACTGGAAAGACACTTTGAGAAGTGAGATTCCGACTGAAGGAGTTTCCGTTAAGCAGAACTTGCTAGGGTCCAACGGATAGATGGAAGAGACTGGAGCCCTATAAGCGCCTATTGCAGTTATCACAGAGTCAGTCCCAAGATCTTCCTTCTTTGACAGACACAACACTGCAAAGATTCTCTCCTAAAGCACACTTCCCGCTCAGGAATATCCTCGGGAATATTCCTGCTCGGGAATATTCGGCACGGGAATATTCCTGCTCGGGAATATCCAAAATGTGTTTGGGATGCGTAAGCATGATAGTCTGCACTTTACTCACAGTACCTAATGTGCCCGTTGTCCGTCCGTGTTCTATCTTCAGTCCTCAAAGGAGAAGACACTGTTATGAATGAGCACGCACCTGAAGTAGGATCCCTGAACAGATACCTTCCTAAGAATCACTTATCAGTTTCTAGTATGAGACACTTCATGATTGCTATACAGACAGGGCCCAAAGTTTCCAACTTAGCACAGACTCATACCTGTCGTGAGAGTGTACTGTATCAGAGTTCCCTGGTACATTTGAAGTGTTCGGAGTCGAGATAGACTCTGTGGAATATCACAGGTGTTGAACTTCGAGTATGTGTCATAGAGGCCTAAATGCCTTACCCTGTCCTTCACTCACAAGATGAAACCTTCCAGCTGTCCTTCCTTGTTCTATCTACTTTCCTCCACTGGAAAGACACGGTGATAAGTGAGATTATGCCTGCAGGAGTTTCCCTTAAACAGAACTTGCAATAGTCCAACGGACAGACATACAAGACCTTAGCCCTATGTGCGCCTATTGAAGTAACCACTGAGTCAGTCCCAAGATGAAACACTGCAAATATTCTTTCATAAATCACACTTCCCGCTCAATGTTGGAAGCGTTTTTGCCACATAAAGAAAGTGTGGATGACCATTGGTCTTGAACAACCAAATAGTGTTTGGGATGCCTAATCGCCCTACCCAGCACTTTACTCAAAATACCTAATGTGCCCATTGTCCGTCCGTGTTCCATCTTCATTCCTAATAGGAGAAGACACTGTTATGAATGAGTATGCACCTGAAGTAGGATCCCTGAACAGATACCTTCCTAAGTATCACCCGTCAGGCTCTGGAAAGAGACACTTCATGAATGCTATATAGAGAAGTCCCACAGTTTCCAACTTAGCACAGACTCATCACTGTCAGAAGAATTACTGTATCAGAGTTCCTTGAACATTTGAAATGTCTGAGTCGAGGAAGGCACTGTGGAACATCACAGGTGTTGAACGTCGCCTATGTGTCATAGAGGCATAAGTGACTTACCCTGTCCTTAACACACAGGATGCAACCTTCCCGCTGTCCGTCCTTGTTCTATCTTCTTTCGTCCACTGGAAAGACACTGTGAGAAGTGAGATTCCGCCTGAAGTATTTTCCCTTAAACAGAACTTGGTATAGTCCAATGGATAGACGTACGACACTGTAGCCCTATGTGCCCCTATTGCAGTTACCACAGAGTCACTCCCAATGGCTTCCTTCTTTGACAGATGGAACACTGCAACGAATCCCTCCTAAAGCACACTTCCCTCACAATGTTGGAAGCGTTTTTGACACAGAAAGAAAGTGCGGATGACCACTGGTCGTGAACATCCAATATGTGTTTGGGATGCCTAAGCGCCCTAGCCTGCACTTTACTCACAGTACCTAATGAGCCCATAGTCCTTCCATGTTCTATCTTCATTCCACAAAAGGAGAAAACACTGTTATGAATGAGTATGCACCTGAAGTAGGATCCCTGAAGAGAAACTTTCCTAGGAATCACCTGGCAGGATCCTATGTGAGACAATTTATGATTGCTAACCAGACAGGTCTCAAAGATTCCAACTTAGCAAAGTCTCATTCCAGTCGTGAGAAAGTACTGTACCACGGTTCCCTCGTACATTTGAGGTGTTCTGAGACGAGGTAGACACTGTGGAACATCATAGGTGTTGAACTTCCAGTATGTGTCATAGAGTGCTACTTGCATTACCCTGTCCTTCACTCACAGGATGCAACTTTCTCGCTTCCATCGTTGTTCCATCTTCTTTCCACCACTGGAAAGACACTGTGAGAAGTGAGATTCCGCCTGAACTTTCCCTTAAAGAAAACTGGCTTTAGTCCAACAGTTAGACGTACGAGAATGTAGCCCTATGTGCGCCTATTGAAGTTACTACAGAGTCAGTCCCAAGAGCTTCCTTCTTTGACAGATGCAACACTGTAACGATCCCTCATAAAGCACATTTCCCTCACAATGATGGAAGCATTTTTGCCACAGAAAGAAAGTGCAGATGACCACTGGTCGTGAACATCCAATATGTGTTTGGGATGCATAAGCGCCATAGCCTACACTTTACTCACAGTACATAATGTGCACATACTCCGTCCATGTTTTATTTTCATTCCTCAAAGGAGAAGACACTGTTATGCATGAGCATACACCTGAAGTCGGATCCCTGAACAGATACCTTCCTAAGATTCACCTGTCAATATCTGGTATGAGACACTTCATGATTGCTATACAGAGAAGGCCCACCGTTTCCAACATAGCACAGACTCATGCCTGTCATGAGAATGTACTGTATCAGAGATCACTCGTACATTTGAAGTGTTCTGAGTCGAGGTAAACACTGTGGAACATCACAGGTGTTGAACATTGATTATGTGTCATAGAGGCCTAAGAGCATTAACCTGTCCTTCACAAACAGGATGCAACCTTCGCTCTGTCCATCCGTGTTCTATCTTCTTTCCTCCACTGGAAAGACACTGTGAGAAGTGAGAATCCTCCTGAAGGAGTTTACCTTAAACAAAACTTCCTATCGTCCAAAGGATAGACGTCCGAGACTGAAGCCCTAGTGCGCCTATTGTAGTTACCACAGAGTCACTCCCTAGAGCTTCCTTCTTTGACAGACTCAACACTGCAACGAATCCCTCTTAAAGCACACTTCCCTCACAATGTTGGAAGCATTTTTGACACAGAAAGAAAGTGCGGATGACCACTGGTCCGGAACATCCAATATGTGTTTGGGATGCCTAAGTGCCATAGCCTGCACTTTACTCACAGTACCTAAAGAGCCCATAGTCTGTCAATGTTCTATCTTCATTCTTCAAAGGAGAAGACACTGTTATGAATCAGCACGCACCTGAAGTAGGATCCCTGAACAGAAACTTTCTCAAGAATCACCTGTCAGGGTCCTATATGAGACACTTCATGATTGCTACACAAACAGGTCCCACAGATTACACCTTAGCACAGTCTCATTCCTGTCATGGGAACATACTGTACCACAGTTCCCTCGTACTTTTGAAGTATTCTGAGATGAGGTAGACACTGTGGAGCATCACAGGTGTTGAACTTCCCATATGTGTCATAGAGCGCTACGTGCATTACCCTGTCCTTCACTCACAGGATGCAAACTTCCCGTTGTCCGTCGTTGTTCCATCTTGTTTCCTCCACTGGAAAGATACTCTTAGAAGTGAGATTCCACCTGAAGGTGTTTCCCTTAAACAGAACTTGCTATAGACCAACGGATAGTCGTACGAGACTGTAGCCTTATGTGCGCCTATTGCAGTTACTACACAGTCACTCCCAAGAGTTTCCTTCGCTGACAGACACAACACTGCAATGAAACCCTCCTAAAGCACACATCCCTCACAATGATGGAAGCGTATATGCGACCGAAAGAAAGTGCGGATGACCAAAGTTCGTGAACATCCAATATGTGTTTGGGATGCATAAGCGCCATAGCCTTCACTTTACACACAGTACTTAATGTGCCCATTGTCCATCCGTGTTCTATCTTCATTCCTCAAAGGAGAAGACACTGTTATGAATGAGCACGCACCAGAAATGGAATCCCTGAACAGATTCCGTCCTACGAATCACCTCAGGGTCTGGTATGAGACACTTTGTGATTGCTATACAGAGAAGATCCACAGTTTCCAACATAGCACAGACTCATCCGTGTCGTGAGAATGTACTGTATCAGAGTTCCCTTGTACATTTGAAGTCTTCTGAGTCGAGAAAGACACTGTAGAACATCACAGGTGTTGAACTTCCAGTATGTGTCATAGAGGCCTTAGTGCCTTACCCTGTCCTTCACACACAGGGTGTAAACTTCCTTCTGTCAGTCCTTGTTCTATCTACTTTCCTCAACTGGAAAGACACTGTGAAAAGTGAGATTCCGCCTGAAGTATTTTCCCTTAAACAGAACTTGCTATAGTCCAATGGATAGACGTAAGAGACTGTACCATTATGTGTGCCTACTGCAGTTATCATAGAGTCATTCCCTAGAGCTTCCTTCTTTGACAGACGCAACGCTGCAAAGATTCTCTCCTAAACCACACTTCCCTCACAATTTTGGAAGCGTTTTTCCACAGAAAGAAATTGCGGATGACCACTGGTCTTGAACATCCAAAAAGTGTTTGGGATGCCTAAGCGCCATAGCCTGCACTTTACTCATAGTACCTAAAGTATCCGTGGTCCGGCCGTGTTCTATCTTCATTCCTCAAAGGAGAAGACACTGCTATGAATGAGCACACACCTGACGTAATCCCTGAACAGAAACCTTCCTAAGAATCACCTGTCAGGTTCCTGTATGAGCCACTTAATGATTGCTACACAGACCGGACCCACAGTGTCCAAATTAGCAGAGACTCATCCCTGTCGTGAGAACGTACTGTAACAACATTCCCTCGTACATTTGACGTGTTCTGAGACGAGGTAGACTCTGTGGAACATCACAAGTGTTGAACTTTTAGTATGTGTCATATAGGTCTAAGAGCCTAACCCTGTCATTCATTAACAGGATGTATACTTTCCTCTGTCCGTCCTTGTTCTATCTTCTATCCTCCACTGGAAGTCACTGTGAGAAGTAGGATTCCGCCTGAAGGAGTTTCCCTTAAAAAGAACTTGCTCAAGTTCAACGGATAGACGTACGAACTGTAGCCCTATGTGTGCTTATTGACGTTACCACAGAGTCAGCCCCAAGAGCTTCCTTCTTTGACAGACGCAACACTGCAACGAATCCCTCCAAAAGCACACTTCCCTCACAATGATGGAAGCGTTTATGCCACCGAATGAAAGTGCGAATGACCACTGGTCGTGACATCCAATATGTGTTTGGGATGCATAAGCGCCATAGCCTACACTTTACTCACAGTACCTAATGTGCCCATTGTCCATCCGTGTTCTATCTTCATTCCTCAAAGGAGAAGACGCTGTTATGAATGAGCAGGCATCTGAAGTAGGATCCCTGTACAGATACCTTCCTAAGAATCACCTGTCATGATCTGGTATGAGAAACTTCATGATTGCTATACAGAGAAGGCCCACCATTTTCAACTTAGCACAGACTCATCCCTGTCTTGAGAATGTACTGTATTAGAGTTCCATCGTACATTTGAAGTGTTGTGAGTCGTGGTAGACATTGTGGAACATCACAGGTGTTGAACTACGAGTATGTGTCATAGAGGCCTAAGTGCCTTACAATTTCCTTCACTCACACGATGCAAACATTCCGCTGTCTGTCCTTGTTCTATCTTCTTAACTCCACTGGAAAGACACTGTGAGAAATGAGATTCTCCTGAAGGAGTTTACCTTAAACAGAACTTGCTAGAGTCCAAAATAGATGTCCGAGACTGGTGCCCTATGTGCGCCTATTGCAGTTACCAATTGGTCAGTCCCAAGAACTTCCTCCTTTGAGAGATCAACACTGCAACGATTCTCTCCTAAAGCACACTTCCCTCACAATGTTGAAAGCGTTTTTGCAACAAAAAGAAATACAGCTTGCATGGAGCACTGGGTGTGGTGAAAAAAATAATGAATACTGTTTTTCTGAAAATAAATAAATTGGGAAAAAAAAGAAATACCCACTTTTGTAGCAATATGGACGGGACTGGAATGATTATGCTGAGTGAAATAAGTCAAGCAGAGAGAGTCAATTATCATATGGTTTCACTTATTTGTGGAGCATAACAAATAGCATGGAGGACAAGGGGTGTTAGAGAGGAGTAGGGAATTTGGGTAAATTGGAAGTGGAGGTGAACCATGAGAGACTATGGACTCTGAAAAACAATCTGAGGGGTTTGAAGTGGAGGAGGTGGGAGGTTGGGGTACCAGGTGGTGGGTATTATAGAGGTCACGGCTTGCATGGAGCACTGGGTGTGGTGAAAAAATAATGAATACTGTTTTTCTGAAAATAAATAAAGAAATAATAATTAAAAAGAAAAATGAAAGTGCAGATGACTACTGGTCGTGAACATCCAAATAGTGTTTGTGATGTCTAAGCGCCGTAGTCTGCACTTTACTCACACTTCCAAATGTGCCCATCGTCCGTCCGTGTTCTATCTTCATTCCTGAAAAGAGAAGGCACTGTTATAAATGAATAGGCACCTGAAGTACGATCCCTGAACAGAAACCTTCCTAAGAATCACCAGTCAGGGTCTAGTATGAGACATTTCAAATTGCTATACAGAGGAGGCCCATAGTTTCCAACTTAGCAAAGACACATCCCTGTCGTGAGAATGTACTGTATCAGAGTTCCCTCATACATTTGACGTGTTCTGAGACGAGGTAGACACTGTGGAACGTCACAGGTGTTGAACTTCCAGTATGTGTCATAGAGGCCAAATTGCCTTACCCAGTCATTCATTCACAGGATGAAATCTTCCCGCTGTCCGTCCTTGTTCTATCTTCTTTCCTCCACTGGAAAGTCACTGTGAGAAGTGAGATTCCTCTTGAAGGAGTTTACCTTAAACAGAACTTGATATAGACCAACGGATAGACGTCGAGACTGGTGCCCAAAGTGCGCCTATTGCAGTTATCACAGAGTCACTCCCAAGAGCTTCCTTCTTTGACAGACGCAACACTGCAACGAATCCCTCCTAAAGCACACTTCCCTCACAATGTTGGAAGCCTTTTTGCCACAGAAAGAAATCGCGGATGACCACTGGTTGTGAACGTCCAATATGTGTTTGGTATGCGTAAGTGCTATAGTCTGCACTTTGCTCACAGTACCTAATGTGCCCATTGTCCGTGCGTGTTTTATCTTCATTCCTCAAAGGAGAAGACACTGTTATGAATAAGCACCCACCTGAAGTACGATCCCTGAACAGATACCGTCCTAGGAATCACCTGCCAGGATCTGGTATGAGACATTTCATGATTGCTATATAGAGAAGGTCCACCGTTTCCAACTTAGCAAAGACTCATCCCTGTCGTGAGAATGTACTGTATCAGAGTTCCCTCGTACATTTGAAGAGTTCTGAGTCGAGGTAGACACTGTGGAACATCACAGGTGTTGAACGTCCGGTATGAGTCATAGAGGCCTAAGGGCCTTACCCTGTCCTTTAATCACAGGATGAAACCATCCCACCGTCCGTCCTTGTTCTATCATCTTTCCTCCACTGGAAAGACTCTGTGAGAAGTGAGATTCCGCCTGAAGGAGTTTCCCTTAAACAGTACTTGCTATAGTCCAACGGATCGACATCCAAGACTGGAGCCGTATGTCCGCCTATTGCAGTTACCGCAGAGTCAGTCGAAGAGCTTCCATCTTTGACAGACGCAACACTGCAACGAATCCCTCCTAAAGCACTCTTCCCTCACAATGATGGAAGCATTTTAGTCACAGAAATATAGTGAGGATAACCTCTGGTCGTGAAAATCCAATATGAGTTTGGGATGCGAAAGCACCATAGCCTGCACTTTACATACAGTACCTAATGAGCCCATTGTCCGCCCGTGTTCTGTCTTAAGTACTCAAAGGAGAAGACACTGTTATGAATAAGCCCGAACCTGAAGTAGGATCCCAGAACAGATACCTTTCTAAGAATCACCTGTCAGGGTCTGGTATGAGACACTTCATGATTGCTATACAGAGAAGGCCCACAGATTCCAACTTAGCACAGACCTATCCGTGTCGGGAGAATATACTGTATCAGAGTTCCCTCGTACATTTGAAGTGTTCTGAGTCGAGGTAGACACTGTGGAACATCACAGGTGTAGAACTTCGAGTATGTGTCATAGATGCCTAAGTGCCTTCCCCTATCCTTCACTCAAAGGATGCAACGTTCCCGCTGTCCGTCCTTGTTCTATCTTCTTTCCTCCATTAGAAAGACACTGTGTGAAGTGAGATTCTGCCTGAAGGTGTTTCCCTTAAACAGAACTTGCTATAGTCCAACGGATAGACGTACAAGACTGTAGTCCTATGTGCGCCTATTGAGGTAACCACAGAGTCAGTCCCAAGAACTTCCTTCTTTGACATACGCAACACTGCAACGAATCCCTCTTAAGGCACACATACCTCACAGTGATGGAAGCGTTTTTGCCACAGAACAAAAGTGCGGATGAGCACGGGTCCTGAACATTCAAATAGTGTTTGGGATGCCTAATTGCCATAGCCTGCACTATACTCACAGTACCTAATGTGCTGATTGTCTTTCTGTGTTCTATCTTCATTCCTCAAAGGAGAAGACACTGTTATGAATGAGCACGCACTTGAAGTTGGATCCCTGAACAGAAACCTTCGTAAGAATCACCTGTCAGGTTCCTGTATGAGACACTTCATGATTGCTACACAGACCGGTCCCACAGTGTCCAACTTAGCACAGACTCATCCCTGTCATGAGAAAGTACAAGCACCGTTCCCTCGTACATTTAACATGTCCTGAGACGAGGTCGACACTGTGGAACATCACAGGGTTTGAATTACAGTATGTGTCATAGAGGCCTAAGTGCCTTACACTGTCATTCAGTCACTGGATGTAAATATCTCTCTGTCCCTCCTTGTTCTATCTTCTTTCCTCCACTGCAAAGACACTGTAAGAAGTGAGATTCCGCCTGAAGGATTTAACCTTACAAAGAACTTGCTATAGTCCAACGGATAGACGTCTGAGACAGGAGCCCTTTGTGCGCCTATAGCATTTACCACAGAGTCAGTCCCAAGAGCTTCCTTCTTTTACAGTCGCAAGACCGCATCGAATCCTTCCTAAAGCACACTTTCCTCACAACGTTGGAAGCGTTTTGCCACAGAAAGTGTGCATGACTACTGGTCGTGAACATCCAATATGTGTTTGAGATGCGTAAGCGCCTTCGCCTGCACTTTACTCATAGTACCTAATGTGCCCATTGTCCGACCGTGTTCTATCTTCATTCCTCAAAGGAGAAGACACTGTTATGAATGAGCACACACGTGAAGTAGGATCCCTGAACAGATACCTTCCTAAGAATCACCTGTCAGGGTCCTGTATGAGACACTTCATGATTGCTACACAGACCGGTCCCACAGTGTCCAACTTAGCACAGACTCATCCCTGTCATGAGAAAGTACAAGCACCGTTCCCTCGTACATTTAACATGTCCTGAGACGAGGTCGACACTGTGGAACATCACAGGGTTTGAATTACAGTATGTGTCATAGAGGCCTAAGTGCCTTACACTGTCATTCAGTCACTGGATGTAAATATCTCTCTGTCCCTCCTTGTTCTATCTTCTTTCCTCCACTGCAAAGACACTGTAAGAAGTGAGATTCCGCCTGAAGGATTTAACCTTACAAAGAACTTGCTATAGTCCAACGGATAGACGTCTGAGACAGGAGCCCTTTGTGCGCCTATAGCATTTACCACAGAGTCAGTCCCAAGAGCTTCCTTCTTTTACAGTCGCAAGACCGCATCGAATCCTTCCTAAAGCACACTTTCCTCACGACGTTGGAAGCGTTTTGCCACAGAAAGTGTGCATGACTACTGGTCGTGAACATCCAATATGTGTTTGAGATGCGTAAGCGCCTTCGCCTGCACTTTACTCATAGTACCTAATGTGCCCATTGTCCGACCGTGTTCTATCTTCATTCCTCAAAGGAGAAGACACTGTTATGAATGAGCACACACGTGAAGTAGGATCCCTGAACAGATACCTTCCTAAGAATCACCTGTCAGGGTCTTGTATGAGACACTTCATGATTGCTACACAGACCGGTCCCACAGTGTCCAACTTAGCACAGACTCATCCCTGTCATGAGAAAGTACAAGCACCGTTCCCTCGTACATTTAACATGTCCTGAGACGAGGTCGACACTGTGGAACATCACAGGGTTTGAATTACAGTATGTGTCATAGAGGCCTAAGTGCCTTACACTGTCATTCAGTCACTGGATGTAAATATCTCTCTGTCCCTCCTTGTTCTATCTTCTTTCCTCCACTGCAAAGACACTGTAAGAAGTGAGATTCCGCCTGAAGGATTTAACCTTCCAAAGAACTTGCTATAGTCCAACGGATAGACGTCTGAGACAGGAGCCCTTTGTGCGCCTATAGCATTTACCACAGAGTCAGTCCCAAGAGCTTCCTTCTTTTACAGTCGCAAGACCGCATCGAATCCTTCCTAAAGCACACTTTCCTCACAACGTTGGAAGCGTTTTGCCACAGAAAGTGTGCATGACCACTGGTCGTGAACATCCAATATGTGTTTGAGATGCGTAAGCGCCTTCGCCTGCACTTTACTCATAGTACCTAATGTGCCCATTGTCCGACCGTGTTCTATCTTCATTCCTCAAAGGAGAAGACACTGTTATGAATGAGCACACACGTGAAGTAGGATCCCTGAACAGATACCTTCCTAAGAATCACCTGTCAGGGTCTTGTATGAGACACTTCATGATTGCTATACAGAGAAGGCCCACAGTTTCCAACTTAGCGCATATTCCTCCCTGTCGGGAGAATGTACTGTATCAGAGTTCCCTCGTACATTTGAAGTGTTCAGAGTCGAGGTAGACACTGTGGAGCATCACAGGTGTTGAAATTCGAGTATGAGTCATAGAGGCCTAAGTGACTTACCCAGTCCTTCCTCACAGGATGAAACATACCGCTTTCCTTCCTTGTTCTATTTTCTTTCCTCCACTGGAAAGACACTGTGAGAAGTGAGATTCCGCCTGAAGGAGTTTACCTTAAATAGTAGTTGCTATATTCCAACGGATAGACGTCCGAGACTGGAGCCCTAAGTGAGCCTATTGGTTTACCACAGAGTCTCTCCCAAGATCTTCCTTCTTTGACAGAAGCAACACTGCAATGAATCCTTCATAAAGCACAGTTCCCTCACAATGTTGGAACCGTTTTTGACACGGAAAGAAAGTGTGGATGACCACTGGTCGGGAACATCCAAATAGTGTCTGGGATGCCTAAGCGCCATACCCTGCACTTTACTCACAGTACCTAATGTGTCCATTGTCCGTCTGTGTTCTATCTTCATTCTTCAAAGGATAAGACACTGTTATGAATGAGCACACAGCTAAAGTAGGATCCCTGAACAGAAACCTTCCGCAGAATCACCTGTCAGGGTCCTCTATGAGACACTTCATGATTGCTACACAGACCGGTCCCACAGTGTCCAACTTAGTACAGATTCATCCCTGTCGTGAGAACATACTGTACCACCGTTTCCTCTTACATTAGTGTTCTGAGATGAGGTAGACACTGTGGAACATCACTGGTGTTTAATCTCCAGTATGTGTCATAGAGGCCTAAGTGCCATACCCTGTCCTTCACTCACAGGATGTAAACTTCCCTCTGTCAGTCCTTGTTTATCTACTTTCCTCCACTGGAAAGACACTGTGAGAAGTGAGATTCCGCCTGAAGGTTTTTCCCTTAAGCAGAACCTGCTATAATCCAATGAATAGACCTACAAGACTAGAGTCCTACGTGCGCCTATTGCAGTTAGCACAGAGTGAGTCCCAAGAGCTTCCTTCTTTGAACAGACGCAACACTTCATCGAATCCCTCCTAAAACACACTTCCCTCACCATGATGGAACCATTTTTGCCACAGAAAGAAAGTGCGGATGACCACTGCTCGTGAACATGGAATATGTGTTTGGAATGCTTAAGCGCCATAGCCTGCACTTTACATACAATACCTAATGTGCCCAAGGTCCGTCCGTGTTCTATCGTCATTCCTCAAAGGAGAAGACACTGTTATGAATGTGCACGCACCTGAAGTAGGATCCCTAAACAGATAACTTCCTAAGAATCACCTGTCAGGGTCTGTATGAGACACTTCATGATTGCTATATAGAGAAGCCCCACAGTTTCCAACTTAGCACAGACTCATCCCTGTTGTGAGAATGTACTGTATCAGAGTTCCCTCGTATATCTGAAGTGTTCTGAGTCCAGGAAGAAACTGTGGAATATCACAGGTGTGGAACTTCCAGTATGTGTCATAGAGGCCTAAGTGCGTTACCCTGTCCTTCACACATAGGATACAACTTTCCCGCTGTCCGTCCTTGTTCTATCTTCTTTCCTCCACTGGAAAGACACTGTGAGAAGTGAGAATCCACCTTAAGGAGTATCCCTTAAACAGAACTTACTATAGTCCAACGGATAGACGTAAGAGACTGTAGCCCTATGTTCGCCTATTGCAGTTGTCATAGAGTCAGTCCCAAGAGCTGCCTTCTTTGACAGATCCAACACTGCAACGATTCTCTCCTAAAGCACACTTCCCTCACAATTTTGGAAGTGTTTTTGCCACTGAAAGAAAGTGCGGATGACCACTGGTCGAGAAAATCCAAATAGTGTTTTGTATGCCTAATCACCAGAGCTTGCACTTTACTCACAGTACCTAATGTGCCCGTTGTCCATCCGTGTTCTATCTTCATTCCTCAAAGGAGAAGACACTGTTATGAATGAGCACGCACCTGAAATAGGGTCCCTGAACAGAAACCTTCCTAAGAATCACCTGTCATTGCCTGTATAGACACTTCATGATTACTACACAGCTCGGTCCCACAGTGTCCAACTTAGCACAGACTCATCCCTGTCGTGAGAACGTACTGTACACCATTGCCTCGTACATTTGACGTGTTCTGAGACGGGGTAGACACTGTGGAACATCACAGGTGTTGAACTACAGTATGTGTCATAGAGGCCTAAGTGCCTTACCCTACATTCACTCACAGGATGTAAACTTCTCTCTGTCTCTACTTGTTCTATCTTCTTTCCCCCACTGGAAAGACACTGTGAAAAGTGAGATTCCTCCTGAAGAATTTAAACGTAAAAAGAACTTGCTATAGTCCAACAGATAGACGTCCGACACAGGAGCCATATGTGCGCCTATTGCAGTTACCACAGAGTCAGTCCCAAGAGGTTCCTTCTTTGATAGTCACAACACTACAACGAATACCTCCTAAAGCACAACTCCCTCACAATGATGGAAGCATTTTTGTCACAGAAAGTAAGTGCGGATGACCACTGTTCGGGAACATCCAATATGTGTTTGGGATGTGTAAGCGCCATAGCCTGCACTTGACTCACAGTACCTAATGTGTCCATAATCTGTCCGTGTTCTATCTTTATTCCTCAAAGGAGAAGAAACTCTTATAAATGAGCACGCACCTTAAGTAGGATCCCTGAACGGATACCTTCCTAAGAATCACCTGCCAGGGTCTGGTATGAGACACTTCATGATTGCTATACAGAGAAGGCCCACAGTGTCCAACTTAGCACATATTCATCCCTGTCAGGAAAATGTACTGTATCAGAGTTCCCTCGTACCTTTGAAGTGTTCTGAGTCGAGGTAGACACTATGGAGCATCAGAGGTGTTGAACTTCGAGTATGTGTCTTAGAGGCCTAAGTGTCCTAACCTGTCCTTCACCCACAGGATGCAAACTTCCGCTGTCCTACCTTGTTCTATCTTCTTGCCTCCACTGGAAAGACACTTTGAGAAGTGAGATTCCGCCTGAAGGTGTTTACCTTAAATAGAAGTTGCTATAGTCCAACGGATAGACGTCCGAGACTGGAGCCCTATGTGTGTCTATTGCATTTACCACACAGTCACTCCCAAGAGCTTCGTTCTTTGACAGATGCAATACTGCAACGAATCCCTCCTAAAGCACACTTCCTTAACAATGATGGTTGAGTTTTTGCCACAGAAAGAAAGTGTGGTTGACCGCTGGTCGTGTTCATCCAATATGTGTTTGGAATGCGTAAGTGCCATCACCTGCACTTTACTCACAATACCTAATGAGCCCATTGTCCGTCCGTGTTCTATCTTCATTCCTCAAATGAGAAGACACTGTTAATAATGAGCACGCACCTGAAGGAGGATCCCTGAACAGATACCTTCCTAAGAATCACCAGTCAGGGTTTGGTATGAGACACTTCATAATTGCTATACAGAGAACGCCCACAGTTTCCAACTTAGCAAAGACACATCCCTGTCATGAGAATGTACTCTATCAGAGTTCCCTCGTACATTTGAAGTGTTCTGAGTCAAGGAAGACCCTGTGGAACATCACAGGTGTTGAAATTCCAATATGTGTCATAGAGGCCTATGTGACTTACCCTGTCCTTCACTCACAGGATGCCACCTTTCCGCTGTCTGTCCTTGTTCTAACTTCTTTCCTCCACTGGAAAGACACTGTGAGAAGTGAGATTCCGCCTGAAGGAATTTCCCTTAAACAGAACTTGCTATAGTCCAACGATTAGACGTAAGAGACTGTAGCCCTGTGTGCGCCTACTGCAGTTATCACAGAGTCAGTCCCAGGATCTTCCTTCTTTGAGAGATGCAACACTGCAACGACTCTATCCTAAAGCACACTCCTCACAATGTTTGAAGCGTTTTTGCCACAGACAGATATTGCGGATGACCACTGTTCGTGAACATCCAAAATGTGTTTGGGATGCCTAAGCGCCATAGTTGCACTTTACTCACAGTACCTAATGTGCCCATTGTCCTTCCGTATTCTATCTTCATTCCTCAAAGGAGATGACACGTTATGATTGAGCACGCACCTGAAGCAGAATCCTTGAACAGAAACCTTCCTATTATCACCTGTCATGATCCTGTATGAGACACTTCATGATTGCTACACAGACCTGACCCACAGTGTCCAACTTAGCATGGACTCATCCCTGTCATGTGAACGTACTGTAGCACTGTTCCCTCAACATTTGATGTGTTCTGAGACGAGGTCGACAGTGGGGAACATCACCGGTCTGAACTACAGTATGAGTAATAGAAGCCTAAGTGCCTTACCCTGTCATTCACTCACAGGATATAAACTTCTCTCTGTCCATCCTTGTTGTATCTTCTTTCCTCCACTAGAAAGAGACTGTGAGAAGTAAGATTCCGCCTGAAGGATTTAACCTTAAAAAGAACTTGCTATAGTCCAATGGATAGAGGAACGAGACAGGAGCCCTATGTGCGCCTATTGCAGTTACCACATAGTCAGTCCCAAGAGCTTCCTTCTTTGACAGATGCAACACTGCAACGAATCCCTCCTAAAGCACACTTCCCTCACAATGATGGAAGCATTTTTTGCCACAGAAAGAAAGTGCTGATGACCACTGTTCAGGAACATCCAATATGTGTTTGGGATGTGTAAGTGCCATAGCCTGTACTTTACTCACAGTACCTAATGTGCCCAAGGACTTTCCGTGTTCTATCTTCATTTCTCAAAGTAGAAGACACTGTTATGAATGAGCACGCACCTGAAGTAGGACCCCTTAAGAGAAACCTTCCTAAGAATCACCTATCAGGGTCCTGTATGAGACAATTCATGATTGCTACACAGAACTGTCTTACAGTGTCCTACTTAGCACAGACTCATCCCTGTCATGATAACGTACTCTAGCACAGTTCCCTCGTACACTTGAAGTGTTCTGAGACGAGGTAGACACTGTGGAACCTCCCAGGTGTTGAACTTCCAGTATGTGTCATAGAGTGCTACGTGCTTTATCCTGTCCTTCACACACAGGATGCAAGCTTCCCGCTGTCCGTCCTTGTTCTATCTTCTTTCCCCCACAGGAAAGACACTGTGAGAAGTGAGATTCCGCCTGAAGGAGTTTCCCTTAATGAGAACATGCTATAGTACAATGGAAAGCCGTACGAGACTGTAGCCCTATGTGTGCCTATTGATGTTTCCACATTGTCAGTCCCAAGAGCTTCCTTCTTTGACAGACGCAACACTGCAATGAATCCCTCCTAAATCACTCATCCCTCAAATGATGGAAGCGTTTTTGCCACCGAAAGAAAGTGCAGATGACCACCGCATGTGAACATCCAACATATTTTCCGGATGCATAAGCGCCAGCCTGCACTTTACTGACAGTACATAAAGTGACCATAGTCAGTCCGTGTTCTATCTTCATTCCTCAGGAGAAGTCACTTTATGAATGAGTACGCACCTGAAGTAGGATCCCTGAATAGATAACTTCCAAAGAATCACCTGTCATGGTCCTAGGTGAGACACTTCATCATTGCTACAAAGACAGCTCCCACAGATTCCAACTTAGCACAGTCTCATTCCTATCCTGAGAATGTACTGTACCACAATTCCCTAGTACATTTGAAGTGTTCTGAGTCGAGGTACATACTGTGGAACATCACAGGTGTTGACCTTCCAGTATGTGTCATAGAGCACTACTTGCTTTACCCTGTCCTTCACTCACAGGATGCAACCTTCCCGTCTTCCGTCTTTGTTCTATCTTCTTTCCTCCAATGGAAAGACACTGTGCCAAGTGAGATTTCGCCTGAAGGAGTTTCCCTTAAACAGATCTTGCTATAGTCCAACGGATAGTCGGACGAGACTGTAGCCCTATGTGCATCTATTGAAGTTACCACGTAGTCAGTCCCAAGAGCTTCCTTCTTTGACAGATGCAACACTGCAACGAATCCCTCCTAAAGCACACATCCCTAACAATGATGGAAGTGTTTTTGCCACAGAAAGAAAGTGCGGATGACCACTGGTCGTGAACTTCCCATATGTGTTTGGATTGCCTAATCGCGGTAGCCTGCACTTTACTCACAGTACCTAATGTGCCCATTGTCCGTCCATGTTCTATCTTCCTTCTTCAAAGTAGAAGACACTGTTATCAATGAGCACGCACCTGAAGTAGGATCCCTGTACAGATACCTTCCTACGAATCACCTGTCAGGGTTGGTATGAGACACTTGATGATTGCTATATAGAGAAGTCCCACAGTTTCCAACTTAGCACAGACTCATCCCTGTTGGAGGAATGTACTTTATCAGAGTTCCCTCGTACACATAAACTGTTCTGAGACGAGGAAGGCCCTGTGGAACATCACAGGTGTTGAACTTCCAGTATGTGTCACAGAGGCATAAGTGCCTTACCCTGTCCTTCACTCACAGGATGCAACCTTCCCGCTGTCCGTCCTTGTTCTATCTGCTTTCCTCCACTGGAAAGAAACTGTGAGAAGTAAGATTCCGCCTGAAGGAGTTTCCTTTAAACAGAACTTGCTATTTCCAACATAGACGTAAGAGACTGTAGATCTAAGTGCGCCTATTGCAGTTATCAAGAGTCAGTCCCAGGAGCTTCCTTCTTTGACAGACGCAACACTGCAACGATACTCTCCTAAGCACACTTCCCTCACAATGTTGGAAGTGTTTTTGCCACAGAAAGAAAGAGCAGATGACCGCTGGTCGTGAACATCCAATATGTTTTTGGAATGCGTAAGCGCCATAGTCTGCACCTTATTCACAATACCTAATGTGCCCATTGTCCGTCCGTGTTCTATCCTCATTCCTCAAAGGAGAAGACACTGATATCAATGAGCACGAACCTGAACTAGGATCCATGAACAGATACCTTCCTAAGAATCACCAGTCAGGTAGTTGTATGAGACAATTCATGATTGCTATACAGAGTAGGCCCACAGTTTCCAACTTAGAACAGGCTCATCCCTCCGTGAGAATGTACTTATTAGAGTTCCCTTGTACATTTGAAGTGTTCTGAGTCGAGGAGACCTTGTGGAACATCACAGGTGTTGAACATCCAGTATTTGTCATAGAGGCCTTTGTGCCTTACCCTGTCCTTCACTCACAGGATGCCACCATCCCGCTGTCCGTCCTTGTTCTATCTTATTTCCTCCATTGGAAAGACACTGTGAGAAGTGAGATTCCGCCTGAAGGAGTTTTGATTAACAGAACTTGCTATAGTCCAACGGATAGACGTAAGAGACTGGAGCCCTATGTGCGCCAATTGCAGTTATCATAGAATCAGTCCCAAGAGCTTCCTTCTTTGACAGACGCAACACTGCAACAATTCTCTCCTAAAGCACACTTCCCTCAAAATGTTGGAAGCATTTTGGCACCGATGGAAAGTGTGGATGACGACTGGTTGTGAACATCCAAGTAATGTTCGGGATGCCTAAGCGCCATAGCCCGCACTTTACTCACAGTACCTAATGTGCCCATTGTCTGTCCGTGTTCTATCTTCATCCTCAAAGGAGAAGACACTGTTATGAATGAGCACACCTGAAGTAGGATCCCTGAAAAGAAACCTTCCTACGAATCACCTGTTAGGGTCCTCTATGAGACACTTAATGATTGATACACAGAACGGTCCCACAGTGTCCAACTTAGCACAGACTCATCCCTGTCGTGAGAACGTACTGTAGCACCATTCCCTCGTACAGTTGACGTGTTCTGAGACGAGGTAGACTCTGTGAACATCACGGGTGTTGAACTTCCAGTATGTGTCATAGAGTGCTACGTGCATTACCCTGTCCTTCACTATAGGATGCAACCTTCCCGCTGTCCGTCCTTGTTCTATCTTATTTCCTCCACTGGAAAGACACTGTGAGAAGTGAGATTCTGCTTGAAGGAGTTTACCTTAACAGAACTTGCTATAGTCCAATGGATAGACGTCCGAGACTGGAGCCCTATGTGCGCCTATTGAAGTTACCGCAGAGTCAGTCCCAAGAGCTTCCTTCTTTGACAGACGCAACACTGCAATGAATCACTCCTAAAGCACACTTCCCTCACAATGTTGGAAGAGTTTTTGACACGGAAAGAAAGTGCAGATGACCACTGGTCGGGAACATCCAATATGTGTTTGGGATGCCTAAGCGCCATAGCCTGCTCTTTACTCAATTACCTAATGAGCCCATAGTCCGTCCATTTTCTATCTTCATTCTTCAAAGAGAAGACACTGTTATGAATGAGTACGCATCTGAAGTAGGATCCCTGGACAGATACCTTCCACGAATCACCTGTCAGGTTCCTATGTGAGACACATCATGATTGCTACACAGACAGGTCCCTCAGATTCCAACTTAGCACAGTCTCATTCCTGTCGTGAGAACATACTGTACCACAGTTCCCTCATCCATTTTAAGTGTTCTGAGTCGAGGTAGATACTGTGGAACATCACAGGTTTTGAACTTCCAGTATGTGTCATAGAGTGCTATGTGCATTACCTTGTACTTCACTCACAGGATGCAAACTTCCCACCGTCCGTCCCTGTTCTATCTTCTTTCCTCCAATGGAAAGACACTGTGCGAAGTGAGATTCCTCCTGAAGGAGTTTTCCTTAAACAGATCTTGCTATAGTCCAACGGATAGTCATACGAGACTGTAGCCCTATGTGTGTCTATTGAAGTTACCACGTAGTCAGTCCCAAGAGATTCCTTCTTTGACAGACGCAACACTGCAACGAATCCCTCCTAAAGCACACATCTCTCAAAATGATAAAAGCGTTTTTGCCACAGAAAGAAAGTGCGGATGACCACTGGTCGTGAACATCCCATATGTGTTTGGAATGCCGAATTGAAATAGCCTGCATTTTACTTACATTACCTTATGTGCCCATTGTCCGTCCATGTTCTATCTTTATTTTCAAAGTAGAAGACACTGTTATGAATGAGCACGCACCTGAAGTAGGACCCCTGAACAGAAACCTTCCTAAGAATTACCTGTCAGCGTCTGGTATGAGACAGTTCACGATTGCTATATAGAGAAGTCCCACAGTTTCCAACTTAGCACAGACTCATCCCTGTCGGAGGAATGTACTTTATCAGAGTTCCCTCGTACACATAAAGTGTTCGGAGTTGAGGAAGGCACTGTGGAACATCACAGGTGTTGAACGTCCACTATGTGTTATAGAGTCATAAGTGCCTTACCCTGTCCTTCACTCACAGGATGCAACCTTCCCACTGTCTGTCCTTGTTATATATTCTTTCCTCCATGGGAAAGACATTGTGAGAATTGAGTTTCCGCCTGAAGGAGTTTCCTTTAAACAGAAATTGCTATATTCCAACGGATAGACGTAAGTGACTGTAGACTTATGTGCGCCTATTGCATTTATACAGAGTCAGTCCCAGGAGCTTCCTTCTTTGAGAGACACAACACTGCAACGATTCTCTCCTAAGCATACTTCCCTCACAATGTTGGAATCGTTACTGCAACAGAAATAAAGTGCGGATGACCACTGGTCGTGAACATCCAATATGTGTTTGGGATGCCTAAGTGCCGTAGCCTGCACTGTACTCACAGTACCTAATGTGCCCATTGTCTGTCCGTGTTCCATCTTCATTCCTCAATGGAGAAGACACTGTTATGAATGAGCACGAACCTGAAGTAGGATCCCTGAACATCAACCTTCCTAAGAATCACCAGTCAGGTTCCTGTATGAGAAACATCATGATTGCTACACAGACCGGTCCCACAGTGTCCAACTTAGCACAGACTCATCCGTGTCGTGAGAACGTACTGTAGCACCGTTCCCTCATACATTTGACGTGTCAGACACGAGGTAACACTGTGAAACATCACAGGTGTTGAATTTCCAGTATGTGTCATAAAGGTCGAAGTGCCTTTCACTGTCATTCAGTCACAGGATGTAAACTTCCCTCTGTCCGTCCTACTTCTATCTTCTTTCCTCCAGTGGATAGACAATGTGAGAAATGTGATTCCGCCTGAAGGATTTTCCTTTAACAGAACTTGCTATAGTCCAATGATAGACGTCCAAGATTGGAGCTCTATGTTCGCCTCTTGCAGTTACCACAGAGTCAGACCCAAGCGATTCCTTCTTTTTTTTTTTCTTTTTTTTCCTCCGAATATATTTATTTTCAGAAAAACACTATTCGTTATTTTTTCACCACACCCAGTGCTCCATGCAAGCTGTGCCCTCTATAATACCCACAACCTGGTAGCCAACCTCCCACCCCCCCTGCCACTTCAAACCCCTCAGACTGTTTTTCAGAGTCCATAGTCTCTCATGGTTCACCTCCCCTTCCAATTTACCCAAATTCCCTACTCCTCTCTAACGCCCCTTGTCCTCCATGCTATTGGTTATGCACCACAAATGAGTGAAACCATATGATAATTGACTCTCTCTGCTTGACTGATTTCACTCAGCATAATCTCTTCCAGTCCCGTCCATGTTGCTACAAAAGTTGGATATTCGTCCTTTCTGATGGAGGCATAATACTCCATAGTGTATATGGACCACATCTTCCTTATCCATTCATCCGTTGAAGGGCATCTTGGTTCTTTCCATAGTTTGGCGACTGTGGCCATTGCTGCTATAAACATTGGGGTACAGATGACCCTTCTTTTAATGACATCTGTATCTTTGGTGTAAATACCCAGGAGTGCAATTGCAGGGTCGTAGGGAAGCTCTATTTTTAATTTCTTGAGGAATCTCCACACTGTTCTCCAAAGAGGCTGCACCAACTTGCATTCCCACCAACAGTGGAAGAGGGTTCCCCTTTCTCCACATCCTCTCCAAACATGTTGTTTCCTGTTTTGTTAATTTTGGCCATTCTAACTGGTGTAAGGTGATATCTCAATGTGGTTTTAATTTGAATCTCCCTGAGGGCTAATGATGATGAGCATTTTTTCATATGTCTGATAGCCATTTGTATGTCTTGATTGGAGAAGTGTCTGTTCATATCTTCTGGCCATTGTTTGATGTGTTTGTCTGTTTCGTGTGGGTTGAGTTTGAGGAGTTCATTATAGATCCTGGATATCAATCTTTTGTCTGTACTGTCATTTGCAAATATCTTCTCCCATTCCGTGGGTTGCCTCTTTGTTTTTTTGACTGTTTCCTTTGCTGTGCAGAAAAATATACAGTGGAAAAAAGAGAGTCTCTTCAATAAATGGTGCTGGGATTAATTGACCATAGAGTTGAGGGTCCATTTCAGGGCTCTCTACTCTGTTCCACTGGTCTATGTGTCTGTTTTTATGCCAGTACCATGCTGTCTTGGTGATCACAGCTTTGTAATAAAGCTTGAAATCAGGTAAGGTGATGCCGCCAGCTTTATTTTTGTTTTTCAACGTTTCCTTAGCGATTCGGGCTCTCTTCTGATTCCATACAAATTTTAGGATTATTTGCTCCAGCTCTTTGAAGAATGCCGGTGGAATTTTGATCGGAATGGCATTAAAAGTATAGATTGCTCTAGGCAGTATAGACATTTTAACAATGTTTATTCTTCCAATCCAAGAGCATGGAATGGTCTTCCATCTATTTGTGTGTTCTTCAATTTCTTTCATGAGTGTTCTATAGTTCCTCAAGTATAGAACCTTTACCTCTTTATTTAGGTTTATTCCCAGATATCTTATGTTTCTTGGTGCTATAGTAAATGGCATCGATTCTCTAATTTCCCTTTCTGTATTTTCATTGTTAGTGTATAAGAAAGCCACTGACTTCTGCACATTGACTTTGTATCCTGCCACGTTGCTGAATTGCTGTATGAGTTCTAGTAGTTTGGGGGTGGGGTCTTTTGGGTTTTCCAGATAAAGAATCATGTTACCTGCAAAGAGAGAGTTTGACTTCTCATTTCCAATTTGAATACCTTTTCTTTCTCTCTGTTGTCTGATTGCTGTTGCTAGGACTTCTAATACTGTGTTGAACAAGAGTGGTGAACGTGGGCATCCTTGTCTTGTTACTGATCTCAATGGGAAGGCTACAAGCTTTTTCCCATTGAGGATGATATTTGCTGTGGGTCTTTCATAGGTAGATTTGATGAGGCTCAGGAATGTTCCCTCTATCCCTATACTTTGAAGCGTTTTAATCAGGAATGGATGCTGGATTTTGTCAAATGCTTTTTTCTGCATCAATTGAGAGGACCATGTGGTTCTTCTCTCTTCTCATATTAATTTGTTGTATCACATTGATTGTTTTGCGAATGTTGAACCATCCTTGTAGCCCAGGGATGAATCCCACCTGATCATGGTGGATAATCTTTTTAATGTGCTGTTGGATCCTGTTGGCTAGGATCTTGTTGAGAATCTTAGCATCCATATTCATCAGGGATAATGGTCTGAAATTCTCCTTTTTGGTAGGGTCCTTGCCTGGTTTGGGGATCAGGGTAATGCTGGCTTCATAGAAAGAGTCTGAAAGTTTTCCTTCTGCTTCAATTTTTTTTAAAGATTTTATTTATTTATTTGACAAAGAGAGATCACAAGTGGGCAGAGAGGCAGGCAGAGAGAGAGAGGAGGAAGCAGGCTCAGGAGAATAGGTGTTATTTCTTCTTGGAAGGTTTGGTAGAATTCCCCAGGGAATCCGTCAGGTCCTGGGCTCTTGTTTTTTGGGAGGTTTTTGATCACTGATTCAATCTCGTTATTAGATATCAGTCTATTCAGGTTGTCGATTTCTTCCTGGTTCAATTTTACTAGTTTATATTTTTCCAGGAATGCATCCATTTCACCTAGGTTGCTAAGCTTATTGGCATATAACTGTTCGTAATAACTTCTGATGATTGTTTCTACTTCCTTGGTGTTAGTTGTGATCTCTCCCTTTTCATTCATAATTTTATGAATTTGGGATTTCTCTCTTTTCTTTTGGATTAGTGTAGCCAGTGGCTTATCGATCTTATTGATTCTTTCAAAAAACCAACTTCTAGTTTCATTGATACGTTCTACTGTATCTCCGGTTTCTCCCTCATTGATCTCAGCTCTAATCTTGATGATTTCCCTTCTTATGTGTGGAGTTCGTTTGATTTGTTGTCGATCCTCCAGTTCTTTAAGGTGTAGAGACAGCTGGTGTGTTCTGGATTTTTCATTTTTTTTGAGCAAGGCTTGGTTGGCTATATATTTTCCCCTTAGGACTGCCTTTGCTGTATCCCATAGGTTTTGGACCGAAGTGTCTTCATTCTCATTGGTTTCCATGAATTGTTTCAGTTCTTCTTTGATCTCCTGGTTGATCCAAGCATTCTTAAGCAAGGTGGTCTTTAGCTTCCAGGTGTTTGAATTCCTTCGGAACTTTTCCTTGTGATTGAGCTCCAGTTTCAAAGCATTGCGATCTGAGAATATTCAGGGAATCATCTCTGTCTTTTGGTATCGGCTGAGTCCTGATTTGTGACCCAGTATGTGGTCTATTCTGGAGAAGGTTCCGTGTGCACTTGAGAAGAATGAGTATTCTATTGTTTTAGGGTGGAATGTTCTTATATATCTATGAGGTCCATCTGGTCCAATGTGTCATTCAATGCTCTTGTTTCTTTATAGATTTTCTGCTTCGATGATCTGTCTAATTCTGAAAGAGGCGTGTTAAGATCTCCTACGATTAGTGTATTCATATCAATATGACTCTTTATCTTGATTAACAGTTTTCTTAAGTAATTGGCTGCTCCCATATTGGGAGCATAGACATTTACAATTGTTAGATCATCTTGGTGGATAGTCCCTTTACGGATTATGTAGTGTCCTTCTGTATCTCTGACTACAGTCTTTAGTTTGAAGTCTAATTTATCTGATATCAGAATCGCTACCCCAGCCTTCTTTTGAGTCCCATTGGCATGAAAGATGCTTCTCCAGCCCTTCACTTTCAGTCTGTGTGTATCTTTAGGTTCAAAATGGGTCTCTTATAGACAGCATATGGATGGGTCCTGTCGTTTAATCCAATCTGCAACCCTGTGCCATTTTATGGGTGCATTTAGGCCATTCACATTGAGAGTGATTATTGATAGATACGTTTTTATTGACATCGTTTGCCTTTGAAGTCTTTATTTCTGTAGACTGTCTCTATATTTCTGTTCAATGCTATTCTTGGGATTTTTCCTCTTTTATAGAACCCCCCTTAATATTTCCTGCAGTGTCGGCTTGGTGGTTGCATAGTCTTTTAAGCCTTTCTGGTCTTGGGAACTCTTTATCTCTCCATCCATTTTGAATGTCAGTCTTGCTGGATAAAGTATTCTTGGCTGCATGTTCTTCTCATTTAGTGCCCTGAATATATCTTGCCAGCCTCTTCTGGCTTGCCAGGTCTCTGTGGACAGGTCTGACGTTATTCTGATGGGCTTCCCTCTGTAAGTAAGGAGCCTCTTTGCCCTGGGGCTTTCAAGAGATTATACCTACAATTATAATTCCTCAATTTGACTATTAGGTGTCGTGATTTTTTTTGGAGTTTATAATCTTGGGTGGAGACCATTCAACCTCTAGTACATGAACGCTGGTTTCAATCGCGAGATTCGGAAAATTTTCATGAAGGACTTGTTCCACGATATCTTCTAGACTTCTTTCTTTCTCCTCCCCTTCAGGGATTCCAATAATTTCGTGGGATCTACGCTGTTTGTTCCAGGCTTCCTCCTGATCATTTCTCTCTATCTGTTTGTCTTCCAGATCCCTAATTCTATCTTCTGTCTCAGTTACCCTAGCTTTGAGAGAGTTTAGATTAGATTGGAACTCATTGAGAGCATTGTGGACCTCCTCCCTGGTAGCTTTAAGCTCCGCCCTAACATTGTGAACATCCTGTCTGGTCGCTTTCAGTTTGGCCCTAATCAATTCTGTTTGGTCATCCATGGCTTACTCCAACCTAGCTATTGCCTGTATAATTGTTAGCCTGAATTCTCTTTCAGACATATTGTCTATGTAGATAACCGTTAGCTCTGTTGCATAAGGTCCATCCTCTGTATTTTTCTTCTGTTGGGAATTTCTCCTCCTAGTCATTTTGGTGGGAGAAGACTGAACAGATGTAGCTGGATGTACCAACTCTGGTGCAGTCAAGGTGCACCCTGGAACACTTCTGAGCATTCAGGATTCCCCACCCAAATGAGAGACAAAAGAAAAGCAAAAGAAAAAGCAGAAAAAGAAAAAGAAAAAAGAGAGAGAGAGAGAGAGAAAGACAGGAAAGAAAGGGAAGATGAAAGAGAAGGTTCAGCCCAGATGGGCCCCAAGGTAAGATTTATGAAGTAGACAAACAAAAAGCGATAAAAGACTGATACAATTATATGGCAGAGAAAAAAAGAAAAAAAAATATATATATATATGCAAATAAAGAAGAACCTCTTAAAAAAGAACCACACGTGTAAAATTTATATCCTATCAGGACAAACACAAAAAACACAGAAACACTGGTGGAAGAAGATTGGAGAGTACTTATAAATTCTTAGTGTGTGCGAGGAAGGTTGTTTAGATTCTTCCTGGATGTATCTTGATGTCTTTGTTAAAGGACTCAACTTTCCTACGATAAAGGGGATTAAAAATTGGTTTACCTATAGAGGTAGTATTGATTGGGAAAAGAGGATTACTTTGAAGTTAACTCTATATGAATATTAGAGGATAAAAATAAAAAGGAATATACTAGACTAAACTAAACCAAAATTTTTTTAAAAAAGGGAATTCAAAAAATAAAAATGCAAAAGAAAACCTTAGGTGTATGTATCAAAAAGTTCAGGTTAGAAAGGTATTTTGGAATTTGATGTACTGAACAGCTCGCTGTGATGGTAAATAGGTTAAAAAAAATTACCTATGTTTAAAAAAAATAAAATGAAATAAAATTAAAAAATATGAACCGGAATAGTGGAAACAAGTGAACAATACAAGTTTTCCTTTGAAGTAGTGGTGGTTCTCTTGTAGTCCTTTTTTTTTTTTTTTTCTTTCTTGGTTTGTTTTCTGGGGTAGGGGCCTGCCACTTGGGTTGTCTGTCAATGATGTTACCTGAGTTGCGTCCCCCCGCCCCCCTCAAGGGTGTGGGCTCTGGGGAAACTGGTTTTGTTCAGGCTTTTGTTCTCTGTCGGTTTTTTTGCTTGTTCACTTTTTTCCCTCTCACCTTCACCGCCTTTGATGGTTTTTGTAGTATTAGAAGAAATCAAACCGCACCCTGATCTCCGTCTCAGAGAGAAGCATCAGTCTGGGTGCAGAAGCTGAATAAATTCCCCCTTGGAGGCTGGCAGCGCAGGTTCCAAGGAGCAGACCCAGGGGGCACAGGATTTTTTGCTCGTCCCCAAAGCCAAGGCTGTGGTGGCTGTCTGGGAGCTCCCGAGGGCCAGAAAATTTCCAAGCAGCAATTGCACACTGAGATTTTGCCGCCGGCCCGGGCTGGGAGTGCCCGGCTTGCGCGCACCTCTTTTCAGAGGCGGCTATGGGTCGGGCGCTCGTCTGGGGCACTGAGAACGAGTCACGGGTTCGTGAGCCCCAGGCTGGGCTTTTGCGCGCCTCTGTCCGGGGAAGAGTTTCGCGTGCCGTCAAGCGCGCAGCTTAGGCTTTGAAACAATGGCGCGGGTCAAGGATCGCCCGTCGGTCCTCAGTAATTCAGGGGAGAGTGAGGGACGTGCACGCGTATCTCAAGCTTTGTGGTAGGGCTAGCGCGTGTTCCGCAGACAGGCGCGACTCCCATACCTTCACAGGAGCCGGAACCCACACGCTCTGGGGCGCGCTGGCGGCTTAGGGACCAGGAGCGGTTTCTCCGCCGCACTCTGTCTGCCTCAGTGCCAGGGAGGCCGTCTGGGACCGGGGACTTAAGCCCCTCTCCCTAGCCGCCCCAATTCCCACAATTTCCCCCCGCGATCCTTTGCTCTTTTGGAGTGCTTTCAACCATTCTCCGAGTTACTGCTGGTCCCCAGACGCAGGGCGCTCTTGCTCTGATTGGGGTATTACTTTCCCACCGGTCGCCACTGGTGGCTCCCTCCCCCTTTTGTTTATCTTCCGATATCAGTCCACAGTTCCCATTCTGCTTTACCTGCTCACTTGCGTCTTCTGCCCCTGTAGAGATCCAGACGTGTATAATTCTGATCTCAGGCTGATTTCATGGGTGATCGGAGTTCTTTGGTAGGTAATCAGCTCACTTTGGGTTACTGGCTGAAAAGACGCCACTTCCTTCTACCCCGCCATCTTGTCCCCCCCAAGAGCTTCCTTCTCTGAGAGATGCAACACTTCAGCGAATCCCACCTAAAGCACACTTCCCTCAAAATGACGGAAGCATTTTTGCCACAGAAAGAAAGTGCGGATGACCACTGTTCGTGAACTTCCAATATGTGTTTGGAATGCGTAAGCGCCATAGCCTGCACTTAACTCACAATACCTAATGTGCCCATTGTCCTTCCGTGTTCTATCTTCATTCCTCAAAGGAGAAGATACTGGTATGAAATAGCATGCACCAGAAGTAGGATCCCTGAACAGATACCTTCCTAAGAATCACCGTCAGGGTCTAGTATGAACACTTCATGATTGCTATACACAGAGGGCCACAGTTTCCAACTTAGCACAGATTCATCCCTTTCGTGAGAATGTACTGTATCAGAGTTCCCTCGAACATGTGAAGTGTCCTGAGTCGGGGTACACACTGTGGAACATCACAGGTGTTGAACTTCAAGTATGTGTTTAGAGGCCTAAGTGCCTTACCCTATCCTTCACTCATAGGATGCAACCTTCCCGCTGTCCGTCCTTGTTATATCATCTTTCCTCCACTGGAAAGACACTGTAAGGAGTGAGATTCCACATGAAGGAGTTTCCCTTAAACAGAACTTGCTATAGTCAACGGATAGACGTCCGAGACTGGAACCCTATGTGCCCCTATTGCAGTTACCACAAAGTCACTCACAAGAGCTTCCTTCTTTGACAGACGCAACACTGCAACGAATCCCTCCTAAAGCACACTTCCCTCACAATGTTGGAAGCGTTTTGACACAGAAAGATAGTGCGGAAGACCACTGGTCGGGAACATCCAATATATGTTTGGGATGCCTTAACGCCAGAGCCTGCACTTTATTCAAGTACCTAATGTGCCCCTTTACCGTCCGTGTTCTATCTTCATTCCTCAAAGGAGAAGACAATGTTATGAATGAGCACGAACCTGACGTAGGATCCCTGAACAGAAACTTCCATAAGAATCACCTGTCAGTGTCGTATGTGAGACAATTCATGATTGCTACACAGGCAGGTCACACAGATTCCAAATTAGCACAGTCTCATTCCTGTTGTGAGAACGTAAAGTACCACAGTTCCCTCATACTTTTGAAGAGTTCTGAGACGAGGTAGACACTGTGGAACGTCACGGGTGTTGAACTTCCAGTATGTGTCATAGAGTGCTACGTGCATTACCCTGTCCTTCACACACAGGATGCAACCTTCCCGCTCTCCGTCCTTGTTCTATCCTTTTCCTCCCCTAGAAAGACACTGTGAGAAGTGAGATTCTGCCTCAAGGAGATTACCTTAAACAGAACTTGATATAGTCCAATGGATAGTTGTAGGAGACTGTAGCCCTATGTGCGCCTATTGCAGTTAACACAGAGTCAGTCCCAATAGCTTACTTCTTTGACAGACGCACCACTGCAACGAATCCCTCCTAAAGCACACATCCCTCACAATGATGGAAGCGTTTTTGCCACAGAAAGAAAGTGCGGATGACCACTGCTCATGAACATCCAACATGGGTTTCGGATGCATAAGTGCCATAGCCTGCACTTTACTCACAGTACATAATGTGACCATAGTCCGTCCGTGTTCTATCTTCATTCCTCAAAGGAGAAGACACTGCTATGAATGAGCATGCACCTGAAGTAGGATTCCTGAAGAGATACCTTCCTAGGAATCACCTGTCAGGGTCCTCTGTGAGACACTTCATGATTGCTACACAGACAGGTCCCACAGATTCAAACGTAGCACAGTTTCATTCCTGTCGTGAGAACGTACTGTACCGCAGTTCCCTCACAGATTTGAAGTATTCAGAAACAAGGTATACAGTGTGGAAAAACACAGGTATTGAACTTCCAGTATGTGTCATAGAGTGCTACGTGCATTACCCTGTCCTTCACTACACAGGATGCAACCTTCCCGCTATCCATCCTTGTTCTATCTTCTTTCCTCCACTGGAAAGACACTGTGAGAAGTGAGATTCCGCCTGAAGGAGTTTCCCTAAAACGAACTTGCTATAGTCCAAGGGTGAGATGTACGAGTATGTAGCACTATAACCACAGAGTCAGTCCCAAGAGCTTCCTTCTTTGAAAGACGCAACACTGCCATGAATCCCTCCTAAGGCACACATCCCTCACAATGATGGAAGCGTTTTTGCCACAGAAAGAAAGTGCAGATGACCACTGGTCGTGAACATCCAATATGTGTTTGGGATGCATAAGCGCAATAGCCTACACTTTACTCACAGTACATAATGTGCCCATAGTCCGTCCATGTTCTATCTGCATTCCTCAAATGAGAAGACACTATTATGAATGAGCACACACCTGAAGTAGGATCCCTGAACAGAAACCTTCCTAAGAATCACCTGTCAGGTTCTGGTATTAGAAACTTCATGATTGCTATATAGAGAAGTCCCAAGTTTCCAACTTAGCACAGACTCATCCGTGTCGTGAGAATGTACTGTATAAGAGTTCCCTCGTACATTTGAAGTGTTCTGAGTCCAGGAAGACACTGTGGTACCTCACAGGTGTTGAACTTCCAGTATGTGTCATAGAGGCCTAAGTGCCTTACCATGTCCTTCACTCACAGGATGCAACCTTCAAGCTGTCCGTCCTTGCTCTATCTTCTTTCCTCCACTGGAAAGACACTGTGAGAAGTGAGATTCTGCCTCAAGAGATTACCTTAAACAGAACTTGATATAGTCCAACGGATAGACATATGAGACTATATCCCTATGTGCGCCTATTGATGTTACCACATAGTCAGTCCCAATAGCTTACTTCTTTGACAGATGCCACACTGCTACGAATCCCTCCTAAAGCACACATCCCTCACAATGATGGAAGCGTTTTTGCCACAGAAAGAAAGTGCGGATGACCACTGCTCATGAACATCCAACATGTGTTTCGGATGCATAAGTGCCATAGCCTGCACTTTACTCACAGTACATAATGTGACCATAGTCCGTCCGTGTTCTATCTGCATTCCTCAAATGAGAAGACACTATTATGAATGAACACGCACCTGAAGTAGGATCCCTGAACAGAAACCTTCCTAAGAATCACCTGTCAGGTTCTGGTATGAGACACTTCATGATTGCTATATAGAGAAGTCCCAAGTTTCCAACTTAGCACAGACTCATCCCTGTTGGGAGAATGTACTGTATAAGAGTTCCCTCGTACATTTGAAGTGTTCTGAGTCCAGGAAGACACTGTGGAACATCACAGGTGTTGATCTTCCAGTATGTGTCATAGAGGCCTAAGTGCCTTACCATGTCCTTCACTCACGTGATGCAACCTTCAAGCTGTCCGTCCTTGTTCTATCTTCTTTCCTCCACTGGAAAGACACTGTGAGAAGTGAGATTCCGCCTGAAGGAGATTCCCTTAAACAGAACTTGCTATAGTCCAACCATAGACTTCCGAGACTAGAGCCCTATATTCGCCTTTTGCAGATACCACAGAGTAACTCCCAAGAAGTTCCTTGTTTGACAGAAGCAACACTGCAATGAATTCCTCTGAAAGCACCCTTCCCTCACGATGTTTGAATCGTTTTTGACACAGAAAGAAAGTGCGGATGACCACTGGTCAGGAACATCCAATATGTGTTAGGGATGCCTAAGCTCCATAGCCTGTATTTTACTCACAGTACCTAATGAGCCCATAGTCCGTCCGTGTTCTATCTTCATTCCTCAAAGGAAAAGACACTGTTATGAATGAGTACGCACCTGAAGTAGGATCCCTAAACAGATACCTTCCAGAGAAACACCTGTCAGGGTCTCGTATGAGATTCTTCATGATTGCTATATAGAGAAGTCCCACAGTTTCCAACTTAGCACAGACTCATCCCTGTCGGGAGAATGTACTGTATCAGAGTGCCCTCATACATTTGAAGTGTTCTGAGTCGAGGAAGACACTGTGGAATATCACAGGTGTTGAACTTCCCGTATGTGTCATAGAGGCCTAAGTGCCTAACCCTGTCCTTCACTCACAGAATTCAACCTTCCCGTTGTCCGTCCTTGTTCTATCTTCTTTCTTCAACTGGAAAGACACTATGAGAAGTGAGAATCCGCATGAAGGAGTTTCCCTTAAGCAGAACTTGCTATAGTCCAACGGATATTTTAAGAGACTGAAGCCCTATGTGCGCCTATTGCAGTTATCACAGAGTTAGTGCCAAGAGCTTCCTTCTTTGACAGACGCAACACTGCAACGAATCCCTCCTAAGGCACACATCCCTCACAATAATGGAAGCGTTTTTGCCACAGAAAGAAAGTGCAGATGACCATTGGTCGTGAACATCCAATATGTGTTTGGGATGCATAAGCGCCATAGCCTACTCTTTACTCACATTACATAATGTGCCCACAGTCCTCCGTGTTCTATCTTCATTCCTCAAAGGAAAAGACACTGTTATGAATGAGTACGCACCTGAAGTAGGATCCTTGAACAGAAACTTTCCTAAGAATCACCTGTCAGGGTCCTATGTGAGTCACTACATTATTGCTACACATTCAAGTCTCACAGATTCCAACATAGCACCGTCTCATTCCTGTCGTGAGAACGTACTGTACCACAGTTCCCTCGTACATTTGAAGTTTTCTGAGTCGAGGTAGACACTGTGGAACATCACAGGTGTTGAACTTCCAGTATGTGTCATAGAGTGCTATGTGCATTACCCTGTCCTTCACTCAACATGCAACCTTCCGACTGTACGTCCTTGCCCTATCTTCTTTCCTCCATTGGAAAGACACTGTGAGAGTGATATTCTGCCTGAAGGAGTTTCCATTAAACAGAATTTGCTATAGTCCAACGGAGAGACGTACGAGACTGTAGCCCTATGTGCGCCTATTGCAGTTAACACAGAGTCAGTCCCAAGAGACTCCTTCTTTGACAGACGAAACACTGCAACGAATCCCTCCTAAAGCACACATCCCTCACAATGATGGAACCCTTTCTGTCTCAGAAAGAAAGTGCAGATGTCCACCGGTCATGAACATCCAATATGTGTTTTGGATGCATAAGCGCCATACTTGCACTTTACTCACAGTACCTAATGTGCCCATTGTCCGTCCGTGTTCTATCTTCATTCCTCAAAGGAGAAGACACTGTTTTGAATGAGCACATACCTGAAGTAGGATCCCTGAACAGATACCTTCCTAAGAATCACCTGTCAGGTTCTGGTATGAGACACTTCATGATTGCAACATAGAGAAGTCCCACAGTTTCCAACTTAGCACAGACTCATCCCTGTCACGAGAATGTACTGTATCAGAGTTCCCTCGTACATTTGAAGTGTTTTGAGTCGAGGAAGACACTGTGGTACCTCACAGGTGTTGAACTTCCAGTATGTGTCCTAGAGGCCTTAGTGCCTTACCCTGTCCTTCACTCACGTGATGCAACCTTCCCGCTGTCCGTCCTTGTTCTATCTCCTTTCCTCCACTGGAAAGACCCTGTGAGAAGTGAGATTCCTCCTGAAGGAGTTTACCTTAAACAGAACTTGCTATAGTCCAACGGATAGACGTCCGAGACTGGAGCCATATGTGTGCCTATTGCAGTTATCACAGAGTCACTCCCAAGATCTTCCTTCTTTGACAGATGCAACACTGCATCGAATCGCTCCTAAAGCACACTTCCCTAAAAATGTTGGAGCCATTTTTGCCACAGAAAGAAGGTGCGGATGACCACTGGTCAAGAACATCCAATATGTGTTTGGGATGCCTAAGTGCCATATCCTGCACTTTACTCACAGTACCTAATGAGCCCATACTCGGTCCGTTTTCTATCTTCATTCCTAAAGGAGAAGACACTGTTATGAATGAGCACGCACCTGAAGTAGGATCCCTGAACAGATTCCTTCCTAAGAATCACCTGTCAGGGTCTGATATGAGACACTTCATGATTGCTATATAGAGAAGTCCCACCGTTTCCAACATAGCACAGACTCATTCCTGTCATGAGAACGTACTATACCACAGTTCCCTCAAATCCGTGAAGTGTTCTGAGACGAGGTACACAGTGTGGAACATCACAGGTGATTAACTCCCAGTATGTGTCACAGAGTGCTACGTGCATTATCCTGTCCTTCATTCACAGGATGCAACCTTCCCGCTGTCCGTCCTTGTTCTATCTTCTTTCCTCCACTGTAAAGACATTGTGAGAAGTGAGATTCCGCCTGAAGGAGTTTCCCTTAAACAGAACTTCTATACTCCAACGGATAGACATATGAGACTGTGGCCCTATGTGCGCCTATTGAAGTAACAACAGAGTCAGTCCCAAGAGCTTCCTTCTTTGACAGACCCAACACTGCAATGATTCTTTCCTAAAGCACACTTCCCTCACAATGTTGTAAGCGTTTTTGCCACAGAAAGAAAGTGCGGGGGGGACAAGATGGCGGTGTAGTAGGAAGAGGAGCCTTTACAGCTGGTACCCCAAAGTGAGCGGATTACCTACCAAAGAATCCGATCACCCATGAAATCAGCCTGAGACCAGAATTATACACATCTGGATCTCTACAGGGGCAGAAGACGCCAGTGAGCAGGTAAAGCGGAATGGAAACAGCGGACTGATATTGGAAGATAAACAAAAGGTGGAGGGAGCCACCAGTTGAGACTGGTGGGAAATAATACCCCAATACAAGCGAGAGTGCCCTGCGTCTGGGGACCAGCATTAACTTGGAGACTGGTTGAAAACACTCCAAAAGAGCAAAGGATCACGGGGGGAAATTGTGCAATCGGGGCGGCTAGGGACAGGGGCTTAATTCCCCGGTCCCAGACGGCCTCCCCAGCACTGAGGCAGAGGGAGTGCGGCCGAGAAACCAGCTCCTGGTCACTAAGCCGCCAGCGAGCCCCAGAGCACGTGGGTTCTGGCTCCTGTGATGGGATGGGAGCCGCGCCGGTCTGCAGAACACACGCTAGCCCTACAGGAAAGCTTGAGATACGTGCACATGTCCCTCAAGCTCCCCTGCGTTACTGAGGCACGGCCGGCACTCCGTGACCCGCGCCATAGTTTGAAAGCCTAAGCCGTGGGCGCGGGAAACTCTTCCCCTGACAGAGGCGCGCAAAAGCCCAGCCTGGGGCTTACGGACAAGCGCCCCGTTCTCAGTGCCCCAGACGCGCGCCCGACCCACAGCCGCCTCTGAAAAGAGGTGTGCATACGCGGGGCACTCCCAGCCCCGGCCGGCGGCAAAATCTCAGTGTGAGATCGCTGCTTGGAACCCCTCTGGCTGTCGGGAGCTCCCAGGCAGCCGCCACACCCTTGGCTTTGAGGTCGAGCAAACGATCCTGCGCCCCCAAGGTCGGCAACTTGGAACCTGCGCTGCCAGTGGCCAAGGGGGAATTTATTCAGCTTCTGCACCAAGACTGAGGCTTCTCTCTGAGATGGAGATCAGGGTGCAGTTAGATTTCTTCTAATACTACAAAAACCATCCAAGGCGGTCAAGGTGAGAGGGAAAAAAGTGAACAAGCAAAAAATCCGCCAGAGAACAAAAGCCTGAAAAAAACCAGTTTCCCCAGATCCCATCCCCATGTGGGGGGGAGGGGACTCAACACAGGAAAAATCATTGACTGAAAACCCACGTGGCAGGCCCTTCCAAAAGAAAACAAACCAAGAAAGAAAAAAAAAAAAAAAAGAACTACAAGAGAACCACCACTACTTCATTGGAAAACTTGTATTGTTCACTCCTTTCCACTATTCCGGTTCATATATATATATATATATATATATATATATATATATATATATATATTTTTACACATAGGTAATTTTTTTAACCTATTTACCATCACAGTGAGCTGTGCAGTACATCAAATTCCATAATACTTTTTTTTCAATTTAGTTATTTTCAGAAAACATTATTAATTATTTTTTCACCACACCCAGTGTTCCATGTAAGCCATGCCCTCTATAATACCCACCACCTGATACCCAAACCTCCCACCCTCACCACCACTTCAAACCCCTCAGATTGTATTTCAGAGTCCATAGTCTCTCATGGTTCACCTCCCCTTCCAATTTACCCAAATTCAATACTACTCTCTAATGCCCCTTGTCCTCCATGCTATTTGTTATGCTCCACAAATAAGTGAAACCATATGATAATTGACTTTTTCTGCCTGACTTATTTCACTCAGCATAATCTCTTCCAGTCCCGTCCATGGTGCTACAAAAGTTGGATATTCGTCCTTTCTGATGGAGGCATAATACTCCATAGTGTATATGGACCACATCTTCCTTATCCATTCATCCGTTGAAGGGCATCTTGGTTCTTTCCATAGTTTGGCGACTGTGGCCATTGCTGCTATAAACATTGGAGTACAGATGGCCCTTCTTTTCACGACATCTGTGTCTTTGGGGTAAATACCCAGGAGTGCAATTGCAGGGTCGTAGGGAAGCTCTATTTTTAATTTCTTGAGGAATCTCCACACTGTTCTCCAAAGAGGCTGCACCAACTTGCATTCCCACCAACAGTGTAAGAGGGTTCCCCTTTCTCCACATCCTCTCCAACACATGTTGTTTCCTGTTTTGTTAATTTTGGCCATTCTAACTGGTGTAAGGTGATATCTCAATGTGGTTTTAATTTGAATCTCCCTGAGGGCTAATGATGATGAGCATTTTTACATGTGTCTGATAGCCATTTGTATGTCTTGATTGGAGAAGTGTCTGTTCATATCTTCTGCCCATTTTTTGATGTGTTTGTCTGTTTCGTGTGGGTTGAGTTTGAGGAGTTCATTATAGATCCTGGATACCAACCTTTTTTTTTTTAATTTTTTTTTAATTTTTAATTTTTTTTCTTTTTTTTCCAATTTATTTATTTTTAGAAAAACAGTATTCATTATGTTTTCACCACACCTAATGCTCCATGCAAGCTGTGCCCTCTATAATACCCACCACCTGGTACCCCAACATCCCACCCCCCCCACCACTTCAAACCCCTCAGATTGATTTTCAGAGTCCATAGTCTCTCATGGTTCATCTCCCCTTCCAATTTGCCCAAAAGCACATACCCTCCCCAATGTCCATAACCCTACCCCCCTTCTCCCAACCCCCCTCCACCCAGCAACCCACAGTTTGTTTCGTGAGATTAAGAGTCACTTATGGTTTATCTCCCTCCCTATCCCATCTTGTTTCATGGATTCTTCTCCTACCCACTTAAGCCCCCATGTTGCATCACCACTCCCTCATATCAGGGAGATCATATGATAGTTGTCTTTCTCCGCTTGACTTATTTCGCTAAGCATGATACACTCTAGTTCCATCCATGTTGTCGCAAAAGGCAAGATTTTGTTTCTTTTGATGGCTGCATAGTATTCCATTGTGTATATATACCACATCTTCTTGATCCATTCATCTGTTGATGGACATCTAGGTTCTTTCCATAGTTTGGCTATTGTGGACATTGCTGCTATAAACATTCGGGTGCACGTGCCCCTTTGGATCACTACGTTTGTATCTTTAGGGTAAATTCCCAGTAATGCAATTGCTGGGTCATAGGGCAGTTCTATTTTCAACATTTTGAGAAACCTCCATGCTGTTTTCCAGAGTGGTTGCACCAGCTTGCATTCCCACCAACAGTGTAGCAGGGTTCCCCTTTCTCCGCATCCTCGCCAGCATCTGTCATTTCCTGACTTGTTGATTTTAGCCATTCTGACTGGTGTGAGGTGATATCTCATTGTGGTTTTGATTTGTATTTCCCTGATGCCGAGTGATATGGAGCACTTTTTCATGTGTCTGTTGGCCATCTGGATATCTTCTTTGCAGAAACGTCTGTTCATGTCCTCTGCCCATTTCTTGATTGGATTATTTGTTCTTTGGGTGTTGAGTTTGTTAAGTTCTTTATAGATTTTGGACACTAGTCCTTTATCTGATATGTCGTTTGCAACTATCTTCTCCCATTCTGTCAGTTGTCTTTTGGTTTTGTTAACTGTTTCCTTTGCTTTGCAAAAGCTTTTGATTTTGATGAAATCCCAAACGTTCATTTTTGCCCTTGCTTCCCTTGCCTTTGGCGATGTTCCTAGGAAGATGTTGCTGCGGCTGAGGTCGAAGAGGTTGCCGCCTGTGTTCTCCTCAAGGATTTTGATGGATTCCTTTCTCACATTGAGGTCCTTAATCCATTTTGAATCTATTATTGTGTGTGGTGTAGGAAATGGTCCAATTTCATTTTTCTGCACGTCAACCTTCTGTCTATACTGTCATTTGCAAATATCTTCTCCCATTCCGTGGGTTGCATCTTTGTTTTTTTAACTGTTTCCTTTGCTGTTCAGAAGCTTTTGATTTTGATGAAGTCCCAGAAGTTTATTTTCGCTTTTGTTTCCTTTGCCTTTGGAGACGTATCTTGAAAGAAGTTCTGTGGCTGATATCAAAGAGATTACTGCCTATGTTCTCCTCTAAGATTCTGATGGATTCCTGTCTCACGTTGAGGTCTTTTATCCATTTTTAGTTGATCTTTGTGTATGGTGTAAGAGAATGGTCGAGTTTCATTCTTCTACATATAACTGTCCAGTTTTCCCAGCACCATTTATTGAAGAGACTGTCTTTTTTCCACTGTATATTTTTTCCTGTTTTGTCAAAGATTAATTGACCATAGAGTTGAGGGTCCATATCAGGGCTCTCTACTCTGTTCCACTGGTCTATTTGTCTGTTTTTATGCCAGTACCATGCTGTCCTGGTGTTCACGGCTTTGTAATAAAGCTTGAAATCAGGTAAGGTGATGCCGCCAGCTTTATTTTTGTTTTTCAACATTTCCTTAGTGATTCGGGGTCTCTTCTGATTCCATACAAATTTTAGGATTATTTGCTCTAGCTCTTGAAGAATGCCAGTGGAATTTTGATCGGAATGGCATTAAAAGTATAGATTGCTCTAGGCAGTATAGACATTTTAACAATGTTTATTCTTCCGATCCAAGAGCATGGAATGGTCTTCCATCTATTTGTGTCTTCTTCAATTTTTTTCATGAGTGTTCTGTAGTTCCACAAGTACAGATCCTTTACTTCATTTGTTAGGTTTATTCCCAGATATCTTATGGTTCTTGGTGCTATAGTAAATGGAATAGATTCTCTAATTTCCCTTTCTGTATTTTCATTGTTAGTGTATAAGAAAGCCACTGATTTCTGCACATTGACTTTGTATCCTGTCACGTTGCTGAATAGCTGTATGAGTTCTAGTAGTTTGGGGGTGGAGTATTTTTGGTTTTCCATATAAAGAATCATGTCATCAGTGAAGAGAGAGAGAATGACTTCTACATAACCAATTTGGATACCTTTTCTTTCTCTCTGTTGTCTGATTGCTGTTGCTAGGACTTCTAATACTATGTTGAACAAGAGTGGTGAAAGTGGACATCCTTGTCTTGTTCCTGATCTCCAGGGGAAGGCTGCAAGCTTTTTTTCCATTGAGGATGATATTTGCTGTGGGTCTTTCATAGATAGATTTGATGAGCTTCAGGAATATTCACTCTATCCCTATACTTTGAAGTGTTTTAATCAGGAACGGATGCTGGATTTTGTCAAATGCTTTTTCTGCATCAATTGAGAGGACCATGTGGTTCTTCTCTCTTCTCATATTAATTTGTTGTGTCACATTGATTGATTTGCGATTGTTGAACCATCCTTGTAGCCCAGGGATGAATCCCACGTGTTCATGGTGGATAATTTTTTTAGTGTGCTGTTGGATCCTGTTGGCTAGGATCTTGTTGAGATTCTTAGCATCCATATTCATCAGTGATATTGGTCTGAAATTCTCCTTTTTGTTAGGGTCCTTTCCTGGTTTGGGGGTCAGGGTAATGCTGGCTTTATAGAAAGAGTCTGGAAGTTTTCCTTCTGCTTCAATTTTTTGAAACAGCTTCAGGAGAATAGGTGTTATTTCTTCTTGGAAGGTTTGGTAGAATTCCTCAGGGAATCCGTCAGGTCCTGGGCTCTTTTTTTTTGGAAGGTTTTTGATCACTGATTCAATCTCGCTTTTAGATATCGGTCTATTCAGGTTGTCGATTTCTTCTTGGTTCAGTGTTGGTAGTTTATATTTTTCCAGGAATGCATCCATTTTATCTAGGTTTGCTAAGCTTATTGGCATATAACTCTTCGTAATAACTTCTGATGATTGTTTCTACTTCCTTGGTGTTAGTTGTGATGTCTCCCTTTTCATTCATAATTTTATGAATTTGGGCTATCTCTCTTTTCTTTTTAGATTAGTGTAGCCAGTGGCCTATCGATCTTATTGATTCTTTCAAAAAACCAGCTTCTAGTTTCATTGATACGTTCTACTGTGTCTCTGGATTCTCCCTCATTGATCGCAGCTCTAATCTTTGTGTTTTTTTTTTTAAGATTTTATTTATTTATTTGACAGAGAGAAATCACAAGTAGGACAAGTAGGCAGAGAGACAGGCAGAGAGGGAGGAAGGAAAGCAGGCCCCATGCTGAGCAGAGAGCCCGATGTGGGACTCGATCCCAGGACCCTGAGATCATGACCTGAGCCGAAGGCAGCAGCTTAACCCACTGAGCCACCCAGGCGCCCTCTCAGCTCTAATCTTGATGATTTCCCTTCTTATGTGTGGAGTTGGTTTGATTTGTTGTTGATCCTACTGTTCTTTAAGGTGTAGAGACAGCTGGTGTGTTCTGGAATTTTCAATTTTTTTGAGCAAGGCTTGGATGGCTATATATTTTCCCCTTAGGACCGCCTTTTCTGTATCCCATAGGTTTTGGACAGAAGTGTCTTCATTCTCATTGGTTTCCATGAATTGTTTCAGTTCTTCTTTGATCTCCTGGTTGATCCAAGCATTCTTAAGCAAGGTGGTCTTTAGCTTCCAGGTGTTTGAGTTCCTTCGGAAATTTTCCTTGTGATTGAGCTCCAGTTTCAAAGCATTGTGATCTGAGAATATGCAGGAAATCATCTCAGTCTTTTGGTATCGGCTGAGTCCTGATTTGAGACACAGTATGTGGTCTATTCTGGAGAAGGTTCCGTGTGCACTTTAGAAGAATGAGTATTCTGATGTTTTAGGGTGGAATGTTCTGTATATATCTATGAGGTCCATCTGGTCCAATATGTCATTCAATGTTCTTGTTTCTTTATTGGTTTTCTGCTTCGATGATCTGTCTAATTCTGAAAGAGGCGTGTTAAGATCTCCTACGATTAGTGTATTCATATCAATATGACTCTTTATCTTGATTAACAGTTTTCTTAAGTAATTGGCTGCTCCCATATTGGGAGCATAGACATTTACAATTGTTAGATCATCTTGGTGGATAGTCCCTTTAAGGATTATGTAGTGTCCTTCTGTATCTCTGACTACAGTCTTTAGTTTGAAGTCTAATTTATCTGATATGAGAATCGCTACCCCAGCCTTCGTTTAGTCCCATTGGCATGAAAGAAGCTTCTCCACCCCTTCGCTTTCAGTCTGCGTGTATCTTTAGGTTCAAAATGGGTCTCTTGTAGACAGCCTATGGATGGGTCCTGTCGTTTTATCCATTCTGCAACCCTGTGCCATTTTATGGGTGCATTTAGGCCATTCACATTGAGAGTGATTATTGATAGATACGTTTTTATTGACATCGTTTGCCTTTGAAGTCTTTCTTTCTGTAGACTGTATCTATATTTCTGTTCAATGCTATTCTTGGGATTTTTCCTCTTTTATTGAACCCCCCTTAACATTTTCTGCAGTGTCGGATTGGTGGTTGCCTAGTCTTTTAAGCCTTGCCGGTCTTGGAAACTCTTTATCTCTCCATCCATTTTGAATGTCAGTCTTGCTGGATAAAGTATTCTTGGCTGCTTGTTCTTCTCATTTAGTGCCCTGAATATATCTTGCCAGCCTCTTCTGGCTAGCCAGGTCTCTGTGGACAGGTTTGATGTTATTCTGATCGGCTTCCATCTGTAACTAAGGAGCCTCTTTGCCCTGGCGGCTTTCAAGAGATTGTACCTACAATTATCATTCCTCATTTTGACTATCAGGTGTCGTGATGTTTTTTTGGAGTGTATAATCTTGGGTTGAGACCGTTTAGCCTTAGTACATGAACGCTGGATTCATTCGGGAGATTCGGAAATTTTTCATGAAGGACTTGTTCCACGATATCTTCTAGACTTCTTTCTTTCTCCTCCCCTTCAGGGATTCCAATAATTCTGACGTTGGAACGCTTCATGGCATCATTTATTTCCCTCATTCTGCTTTCGTGGGATCTAAGCTGTTTGTTCCAGGCTTCCTCCTGATCATTTCTCTCTATCTGCTTGTCTTCCAGATCACTAATTCTATCTTCTGTCTCAGTTACCCTAGCTTTGAGAGAGTTTAGATTAGATTGGAACTCAATGCGAGCATTGTGGACCTTCTCCATGGTAACTTTAAGCTCTGCCCTAACATTGTGAACATCCTGTCTGGTCGTTTTCAGTTCGGCCCTAATCAATTCTGTTTGGTCATCCATGCAACCTAGCTATTGCCTGGATAATTGTTAGCCCAAATTCTCTTTCCGACATATTGCCTATGTTGATAGACGTTAGGTCTGTTGCAAAGGTCCATCCTCTCTATTTTTCTTCTGTTGGGCATTCCTCCTCCTAGTCATTTTAGTGGGAGAAGACTGAACAGATGTAGCTGGATGTATTTACTCTGGTGCAGACAAGGTGCGCCCTGGAACACTTCTGAGCAAGCACAATTCCCCACCCAAACGAGAGACAAAAGAAAAGAAAAAGATAAAGAAAAAACAGGAAAAGAAGAAAAAGAAAAAGAAAAACAAAACAAAAAAGAGATAGCGAGAGAGAGACAGGAATGAACAGGAAGATTAAAGAGAAGGTTCAGGGGGTGAACAAGATGGCGGGGTACTGGGAAGTGGCGTCTTTTCAGCTCATACCCCAAAGTGATCTGATTACCTACCAAAGAACTCCGATCACCCATGAAATCAGCCTGACATCAGAATTATACATGTCTGGATCTCTACAGGGCCAGAAGACGCCAGTGAGCAGGTAAAGCGGCATGGGAATGGCGGAATGATATCAGAAGATAAACAAAAGGGGGAGGGAGACACCAGTGGCGACCTGTGGGAAAAAATACCCCAATACGAGCGAGAGTGCCCTGCATCTGGGGACCAGCATTAACTTGGAGACTTGTTGAAAGCACTCCAAAAGAGCAAAGGATCGAGGGGGAAATTGTGGGAATCGGGGCGGCTAGGGACAGGGGCTTAAGTCCCCAGTCCCAGACGGCCTCCCCGGCTCGGAGGCAGAGAGAGTGCGGTGGAGAAACCAGCTCCTCGTCCCTAAGCCAACAGCGTGGCCCAGAGCGCGTGGATTCCGGCTCCTGTAAGGGGGTGGGAGCTGCGCCGGTATACAGAACTTGCGCTAGCCCTACCACAAAGCTTTAGATACGCGCACACGTCCCTCGAGCTCTCCTTGGTTACTAAGGCCCGGGGCGCTTCTTGACCTGCGCCATTGTTTCAAAGTCTAAGCCGCACGGGCGCGAAACTCTTCCCCATAAAGAGGCGTGCAAAAGCCCAGCCTGCGGCTTACGGACCAGCGCCCCGTTCTCAGTGCCCCAGATGCGCGCCCGACCCACAGCCGCCTCTGAGAAGAGGTGCGCGCAAGCCGGGCACTCCCAGCCCGGGCCGGCGGCAAAATCTCAGTGTGCGATCACTGCTTGGAACCTCTCTGGTGGTCAAGAGCTCCCAGACAACAGCCACTGCCTTGGCTTTGGGGAGGAGCAAGAGATCCTGCGCCCCCAGGGTCTGCAACTTGGAACCTGCTCTGCCAGCGGCCAAGGGGGAATTTATTCAGCTTCTGCACCCAGACTGAGGCTTCTCTCTGAGACGGAGATCAGGGTGCGGGTTGATTACTTTTAATACTAAAAAAACCATCAAAGGAGGTCAAGGTGAGAGGAAAAAAAGTGAACAAGCAAAAAAAACCCGCCAGAGAACAAAAGCCTGGAAAAAAACAGTTTCCCCCTTGAGGGGGGCGGTGGGACTCAACTCAGGAAACATCATTGACTGACAACCCACGTGGCAGGCCACTCCCCAGAAAACAAACCAAGAAAGAAAAAAAGAAAAGGACTACAAGAGAACCACCACTACTTCATAGGAAAACTTATATTATTCACTCGTTTCCACTATTCCAGTCCATATATATATATATATATATATATATACACATAGGTAATTTTTTTAACCTATTTACCAGCACAGCGAGCTGCACAGTACATCAAATTCCATAATACCTTTCTAACCTGAACTTTTCACACATACACCTATTTTTTTCTTTTGCATTATTATTTTTTGAACTCCTTTTTTAAAAATTATAGTTTAGTTTAGTCTAGCATATTCCTTTTTATTTTTATGCTCTAATATTCATATAGAGTTAACTTCAAAGTAATCCCCTTTCCCCAATCAATACTACCCCTATAGGTAAACCAATTTTTAATCCCCTTTATCTTAGGAAAGTTGAGTCCTTTAACAAAGATATCAAGATACATCCAGGAAGAATCAAAACAACCTTCCTCGCACACACTGAGAATTTATAAGAACTCTCCCATTTTCTTCCACCAGTGTTTCTGTGTTTTCTGAGTTTGTCCTGATAGCATATAAATTTTACACTTGTGGTTCTTTTTGACAAGGTTCCTTCTTTATTTGCATATATATATTTTTTTTTTCTCTTCTTTCTCTTGCCATATAATTGTATCAGTCTATCTCTTTTTGTTTGTCTACTTCATAAAACTTACCTTGGGGCCCATCTGGGCTGAACCTTCTCTTTCATCTTCCCTTTCTTTCCTGTCTCTCTCTCTCTCTCTCTCTTTTATCTTTTTTTCTTCTTCTTTTTCTTCCTTTCCTTTTACTCTTTTTCTTTTTCTATTCTTTAGTCTGTCATTTGGGTGGGGAATCCTGATTGCTCAGAAGTGTTCCAGGTTGCACCGTGACTGCACCAGAGTTGATACATCCAGCTACATCTGATCAGTCTTATCCCACCAAATGACTAGGAGGAGGAATGCCCAACAGAAGACAAATACAGAGGATGGACCTTCTGCAAAAGAGCTAACGGCTATCAACATAGACAATATGTCAGAAAGAGAATTCAGGCTAACAATTATCCAGGCAATAGCTAGGTTGGAGGAAGCCATGGATGACCAAACAGAATTGATTAGGACCGAACTGAAAACGACCAGACAGGATGTTCACAATGTTAGGGCGGAGCTTAAAGCTACCAGGGAGGAGGTCCACAATGCTCTCAATGAGTTCCAATCTAATCTAAACTCTCTCAAAGCTAGGGTAACTGAGACAGAAGATAGAATTAGTGATCTGGAAGACAAGCAGATAGAGAGAAAGGATCAGGAGGAAGCCTGGAACAAACAGCTTAGATCCCACGAAAGCAGAATGAGGGAAATAAATGATGCCATGAAGCGTTCCAACGTCAGAATTATTGGAATTCCTGAAGGGGAGGAGAAAGAAAGAAGTCTAGAAGATATCGTGGAACAAGTCCTTCATGAAAATATTCCGAATCTCGCGAATGAAACCAGCGTTCATGTACTAAGGCTGAACGGTCTCCACCCAAGATTATACATTCCAAAAAAACACCACGACACCTGATAGTCAAATTGAGGAATTATAATTGTAGGTATAATCTCTTGAAAGCCGCCAGGGCAAAGAGGCTCCTTACTTACAGAGGGAAGCCCATCAGAATAACGTCAGACCTGTCCACAGAGACCTGGCAAGCCAGAAGAGGCTGGCAAGATGTATTCAGGGCACTAAATGAGAAGAACATGCAGCCAAGAATACTTTATCCAGCAAGAATGACTTTCAAAATGGATGGAGGGATAAAGAGTTTCCAAGACCAGCAAGGCTTAAAAGACTATGCAAGCACCAAGCTGACACTGCAGGAAATATTAAGGGGGGTTCTATAAAAGGGGAAAAATCCGAAGAATAGCATTGAACAGAAATATAGAGACAGTCTACAGAAAGAAAGACTTGAAAGGAAACTCGATGTCTATAAAAACGTATTTATCAAAATCACTCTCAATGTGAATGGCCTATATGCACCCATAAAACGGCACAGGGTTGCAGATTGGATAAAACGACAGGACCCATCCATATGCTGTCTACAAGAGACCCATTTTCAACCTAAAGATACACGCAGACTGAAAGTGAAGGGATGGAGCAGCATCTTTCATGCCAATGGGACTCTAAAGAAGGCTGGGGTAGCGATTCTCATATCAGATAAATTAGACTTCAAACAAAAGACTGTAGTCAGAGATACAGAAGGACACTACATAATCCTTAAAGGGGCTATCCACCAAGATGATCTAACAATTGTAAATATCTATGCTCCCAATATAGGAGCAGCCAATTTCGTAAGAAAACTGTTAATCAAGATAAAGAGTCATATTGATATGAATACACTAATCGTAGGAGATCGTAACAAGCCTCTTTCAGAATTAGATAGATCATCAAAGCAAAAAATCAATAACGAAACAAGAGCATTGAATGACACATTGGACCAGATGGACCTTATAGATATATACAGAACATTCCTCCCTAAAACAGCGGAATACTCATTCTTCTCAAATGCACATGGAACCTTCTCCAGAATAGACCACATACTGGGTTACAAATCAGGACTCAACCGATACCAAAAGACTGAGATGATTCCCTGCATATTCTCAGATCACAATGCTTTGAAACTAGAGCTCAGTCACAAGGAAAAGTTCTGATGGAACTCAAACACCTGGAAGCTAAAGACCACCTTGCTTAAGAATGCTTGGATCAACCAGGAGATCAAAGAAGAACTGAAACAATTCATGGAAACCAATGAGAATGAAGACACTTCTGTCCAAAACCTATGGGATACAGAAAAGGCGGTCCTAAGGGGAAAATATATAGCCATCCAAGCCTCGCTCAAAAAAATTAAAAAATCCAGAACACACCACCTGTCTCTCACCTTAAAGAACTGGAGGATCCACAACAAATCAAACCAACTCCACACATGAGAATGGGAAATCATCAAGATTAGAGCTGAGATCACTGAGGGAGAAACCGGAGATACAGTAGAACGTATCAATGAAACTAGAAGCTGGTTTTTTGAAATAATCAATGAGATCGATAAGCCACTGGCTACACTAATCCAAAAGAAAAGAGAGAAAGCCCAAATTCATAAAATTATGAATGAATAGGGAGAGATCACAACTAACACCAAGGAAGTAGAAACAACCATCAGAAGTTATTACGAAGAGTTATATGCCAATAAGCTTAGCAACCTAGATGAAATGGATGCATTCCTGGAAATATATAAACTACCATAATTGAACCAGGAAGAAATCGACAACCTGAATAGACCGATATCTAAAAACGAGATTGAATCAGTGATCAAAAACCTCCCAAAAAACAAGAGCCCAGGACCTGACGGATTCCCTGGAGAATTCTACCAAACCTTCCAAGAAGAAATAACACCTATTCTCCTGAAGCTGTTTCAAAAAATTGAAGCAGAAGGAAAACTTCCAGACTCTTTCTATGAAGCCAGCATTACCCTGATCCCCAAACCAGGCAAGGACCCTACCAAAAAGGAGAATTTCAGACCAATATCACTGATGAATATGGATGCTAAGATTCTCAACAAGATCCTAGACAACAGGATCTAACAGCACATTAAAAAGATTATCCACCATGATCAGGTGGGATTCATCCCTGGGCTACAAGGATGGTTCAACATTTGCAAATCAATCAATGTGATACAACAAATTAATATGAGAAGAGAGAAGAACCACATGGTCCTCTCAATTGATGCAGAAAAAGCATTTGACAAAATCCAACATCCGTTCCTGATTAGAACGCTTCAAAGTATAGGGATAGAGGGAACATTCCTGAACCTCATCAAATCTATCTATGAAAGACCCACAGCAAATATAACCTAAATGGGAATAAGCATGCAGCCTTCCCATTGATATCAGGAATAAGACAAGGATGCCCATTTTCACCACTCTTTTTCAACATAGTATTAGAAGTCCTAGCAACAGCAATCAGACAACAGAGAGAAATAAAAGGTATCCAAATAGGTAATGAAGAAGTCAAACTCTCTCTCTTCGCAGATGACATGATTCTTTATATGGAAAAACCAAAAGACTCCACCCCCAAACTACTAGAACTCATACAGCTATTCAGCAACGTGACAGGATACAAAGTCAATGTGCAGAAATCAGTGGCTTTCTTATACACTAACAATGAAAATACAGAAAGGGAAATTAGAGAATCGATTCCATTTACTATAGCACCAAGAACCATAAGATACCTGGGAATAAACCTAATTAAAGAGGTAAAGGATCTATACTTGAGGAACTTTAGAACACTCATGAAAGAAATTGAAGAAGACACAAAAAGATGGAAGACCATTCCATGCTCTTGGATCGGAAGAATAAACATTGTTAAAATGTCTATACTGCCTAGAGCAATCTATACTTTTAATGGCATTCCGATCAAAATACCACCAGCATTCTTCAAAGAGCTGGAGCAAATAATCCTAAAATTTGTGTGGAATCAGAAGAGACTCTGAATCGCTAAGGAAATGTTGAAAAACAAAAATAAAGCTGGCGGCATCACCTTACCTGATTTCAAGCTTTATTACAAAGCTGTGATCACCAAGAGAGCATGGTACTGGCATAAAAACAGACACATAGACCAGTGGAACTGAGTAGAGAGCCCAGATATGGACCCTCAACTCTATGGTCAATTACTCTTCGACAAAACAGGAAAAAATATACAATGGAAAAAAGACAGGCTCTTCAATAAATGGTGCTGGGAAAACTGGACAGCTATATGTAGAAGAATGAAACTCGAACATTCTCTTACACCGTACACAAAGATCAACTCAAAATGGATAAAAGACCTCAACGTGAGACAGGAATCCATCAGAATACTAGAGGAGAACATAGGCAGTAACATCTTTGATATCAGCCACAGCAAGTTCTTTCAAGTTACGTCTCCAAAGGCAAAGGAAACAAAAGCGAAAATAAACTTCTAGGACTTCATCAAAATCAAAAGCTTCTGCACAGCAAAGGAAACAGTCAAAAATACAAAGAGGCAACCCACGGAATGGGAGATGATATTTGCAAATGACAGTACAGACAAAAGGTTGATATCCAGGATCTATAATGAACTCCTCAAACTCAACCCACACGAAACAGACAAACACATCAAACAATGGCCAGAAGATATGAACAGACACTTCTCCAATCAAGACATACAAATGGCTATCAGACACATGAAAAAATGCTCATCATCATTAACCCTCAGGGAGATTCAAATAAAACCACATTGAGATATCACCTTACACCAGTTAGAATGGCCAAAATTAACAAAACAGGAAACAACATGTGTTGGAGTGGATGTGGAGAAAGGGGAACCCTCTTCCACTGTTGGTGGGAATGCAAGTTGGTGCAGCCTCTTTGGAGAACAGTGTGGAGATTCCTCAAGAAATTAAAAATAGAGCTTCCCTGTGGCCCTGCAATTGCACTCCTGGGTATTTACCCCAAAGACACAGATGTCGTGAAAAGAAGGGCCATCTGTACCCCAATGTTTATAGCAGCAATGGCCACAGTCGCCAAACTATGGAAAGAGCCCATCAACGGATGAATGGATAAGGAAGATTTGGTCCTTATACACTATGGAGTATTATGCCTCCATCAGAAAGGATGAATACCCAACTTTTGTAACAACATGGACGGGTCTGGAACAGATTATGCTGAGTGAAATAAGTCAAGCAGAGAGAGTCAATTATCATATGGTTTCACTTATTTGTGGAGCATAACAAATAGCATGGAGGACAAGGGGCGTTAGAGAGGAGTAGGGAATTTGGGTAAATTGGAAAGGGAGGTGAACCATGAGAGACTATGGACTCTGAAAAACAGTCTGAGGGATTTGAAGTGGCGGCGGGGTGGGAGGTTGTGGTACCAGGTGCAGGGTATTATAGAGGGCATGGCTTACATGGAGCACTGGGAGTGGTGAAAAAATCATGAATAATGTTTTTCTGAAAATAAATAAATTGAAAAAAAAAAGAAAGAAAGTGCGGATGACCACTGGTCGTGAACATCCAATATGTGTTTGGGATGCGTAAGCGCCATAGCCTGCACTTTATTCACAGAACCTAAAGAGCCCATTGACGGTCCGTGTTCTATCTTCATTCCTCAAAGGAGAAGACACTGCTAAGAATGAGCATGCACCTGAAGAAGGATCCCTGAACAGAAACCTTCCTAAGAATCACCTGTCAGGGTCCTGAATGAGACACTTCATGAATGCTACGCAGACCGGTCCCACAGTGTCCAACTTAGCACAGACTCATCCCTGTCATGAGAACGTACCGTAGCACCGTGCCCTCGTACATTTGAAGTGTTTGGAGACGAGGTAGACACTGTGGAACATCAAGGGTGTTGAACTTCCAGTATGTGTCCTAGAGGACTAAGTGTCTTTTTTTTTTTAAAGATTTTATTTATTTATTTGACAGAGAGAGATCACAAGTAGGCAGAGAGGCAGGCAGAGAGAGAGAGAGAGAGAAAGAGATGAGGAAGCAGGCTCCCTGCCGAGCAGAGAGCCCGACGCGGGACTCGATCCCAGGACCTCGAGATCATGACCTGAGCTGAAGGCAGCGGCTTGTGTCTTACCCTGTCCTTCACACACAGGATGCAACCTTCCTGCTTTCCGTCCTTGTTCTATCTTCATTCCTCCACTGGAAAGACATTGTGAGAAGTGAGATTCCGCCTGAAGAGTTTCCCTTAAACAGAACTTGCTATAGTCCAATGGATAGACGTACGATCTGTAGACCTATGTGCGCCTATTGAAGTAAGCACAGAGTCAGTCCCAAGACCTTCCTTCATTGACAGACGCAACACTGCAACGATTCTCTCCTAAAGCACACTTCACTCACAATGTGGGAAGCTTTTTTTGCCACAGAAAGAAAGTGCGGATGGCCACTGGTCGTGAACATACAATATGTGTTTCGGATGCGTAAGCGACATAGCCTGCATTTACTCACAGTACCTAATGGGCCCTTTGTCAGCAAGTGTTCTATCTTCATTCCTCAAAGGAGAAGACACTGTTATGAAGGAGCACACACCTGAAGTAGGATCCCTGAACAGATACCTTCTCAAGAATCACCTCTCAGGATCTGGCATGAGACATTTCATGATTGCTATATAGAGAAGTCCCAGAGTTTCCAACTTAGCACACAATCATCCCTGTCAGGAGAATGTACTGTATCAGAGGTGCCTCGTATATTTGAATTGTTCTGAGTTTAGGAAGACACTGTGGAACATCACAGGTGTTGAACTTCCAGTATGTGTCCTAGAGGCCTAAGTGGCTTTCCCTTTCCTTTTTCACAGGATGCAAACTTCCCACTGTCCGTCCTTATTCTATCTTCTTTCCTCCACTGGAAAGACACTGTGAGAAGTGAGATTCCACATATTGGAGTTTCCCTTAAACAGAACTTGCTATAGTCCAACAATTAGACGTACAAGACTGTAGCCCTATGTGCGCCTGTTGCAGTTACCACAGAGTCACTCCCAAGAGCTTCCATCCTTTACAGACACAACACTGCAATGAACTTTCCTAAATCACACATCCCTCTCAATGATGGAAGCGTTTTTGCCACAGAAAGAACGTGCAGATGACCACTGCTCATGAACATCCAATATGTGTTTGGGATGCGTAAGCGCCATAGCCTGCACTTTACTCACAGTACCTAATATGCCCATTGTCCGTCTGTGTTCTATCCTCATTCCTCAAAGGAGAAGACAGTGTTATGAATGAGCACGCACCTGAAGTAGGATCCCTGAACAGATACCTTCCTAAGAATCACCTGTCAGTGTCTGGTATGAGACACTTCATGATTGCTATATGGAGAAGTCCGACATTTTCCAACTTAGCACAGACTCATTTCTGTCATGGGAACGTACTGTACCACAGTCCCTCGTACATTTGAAGTGTTCTGAGATGACGTAGACAGTGTGGAACATCACAGGTGTTGATCTTCCAGTATGAGTCATAGAGTGCTACATGCATCACCCGGTTTTTCACTCACAGCATGCAGACCTCCCGCTGACCTTCCTTGTTCTATCTTCTTTCCTCCACTGGAAAGACACTGTGAGCAGTGAGATTCTGCCTGAAGCAGTTTCCCTTAAACAGAACTTGCTATATTGCAATGGATAGACGTACGAGTCTGCGGCCCAATGTGCGCCTATTGCAGTTAACACAGAGTCAATCCCAAAGCTTCCTTTTTGACAGACGCAACACTGCAACGATTGCTTCCTAAAGTACACATACCTCTCAATGATGGAAGCATTTTTAACACAGAAAGAAAGTGCGGATGACCACTGGTCGTGAACATCCAATATGTGTTTGGGATGCATAAGTGCAATAGCCTGCACTTTACTCACAGTACTTAATGTGCCCATAGTCTGTCCATGTTCTATCTTCATTCCTCAAAGGAGAAGACACTGCTATGAATGAGCACGAACCTGAAGTAGGATAACTGAACAGAAACTTTCCTAAGTATCACCTCTCAGGGTTCTATGTAAGACACTTCATGATTGCTACACAGACAGGTCCAACAGATTGCAAGGTAGCACAGTCTCATTCCTGTCATGAGAATGTACTGTACCACGGTTTTCTCGTAGATTTGAAGTGTTCTGAGAGGAGGTAGACACTGTGAAAGATCACAGGTGTTGATCTTCTAGTATGTGTCATAGATTGCTACGTGCAATACCCTGTCCTTCACTCACAGATGCAGCCTTCCTGCTCTCCGTCCTTGTTATATCTTCTTTCCTCCACTGGAAAGACACTGTGAGAAGTGAGATTCCGCCTGAAGGAGTTTACATTAAACAGAACTTGCTATAGTCCAACAGATAGTCGTCCGAGACTGGAGCCCTATTTGTGCCTCTTGCAGTTACCACAGAGTTACTCCCAAGAGCTTCCTTCTTGACAGACACAACACTGCAATGAATCCCTTCTAAAGCACACTTCCCTCACAATGTTGGAAGCGTTTTTGATACAGAAAGCAAGCACGGGTGACCACTGGTCATGAACATCCAATATGTTTTTGGGATGCCTAAGTGCCATAGCATGCGCTTTACTCCCAGTACCTAATCAGCCCATAGTCCATCCGAGTTCTATCTTCATTCCTCAAAGGAGAAGACAATGTTATGAATTAGTACGCACATGAAGAAGGATCGCTGAACAGAAACTTTCCTAGGAATCACTTGTCAGTGTCCTATATGCACCTTATGCAGTTACCACAGAGTCACTCCCAAGAGTTTCCTTCTATGACAGATGCAACACTGCAATGAATCCCTCCTAAAGCACTCTTCCCTACAATGTTGGAGGCATTTTTGACACAGAAAGAAAGTACAGATGACCACTGGTAGGGAATATCCAACATGTGTTTGGGATGCCTAAGCACCAAAGCCTGCACCTTACTCACAGTACCTAATGAGCCCAAAGTCTGTCCATGTTCTATCTTCATTCTTAAAAGGAGGAGACACTGTTATGCATGAGCATGCACCTGAAGTAGGATCCCCGAACAGATACCTTCCTAAGAATCACCTGCCAGGGTTTGGGATGAGACACTTAATGATTGCTAAGTAGAGAAGTTCCACAATTTCCACCTTAGCCCAGACTCATCCCTGATGGGAGAATGTACTGTATCAGAGTTCCCTCATACATTTGAAGTGTTCTGAGTCGAGGAAGACACTGTGGAACATCACGGGTGTTGAATTTCCAGTATGTATCATAGAGTGCTACGTGATGTACCCTGTCCTTCACTCACAGGATGCAACCTTCCAGCTGGCCGTCGTTGTTCAATCTTCTTTCCGCCACTGGAAAGACACTGTGAGAAGTGAGATTACGCCTGAAGGAGTTTCCCTTAAACAGAAGTTGCTATAGTCCAATGGATAGACGTCCGAGACTAGAGCCCTATGTTTGCCTATTGAAGTTACCACAGAGTGAGTCCCAAGAGCTTCCCTCTTTGACAGTCGCAACACTGCAATTGATCCCTCTTAAAGCACAAATCCCTCACAAGGATGGAAGCGTTTATGCCACAGAAAGGAAGTGCGGATGACCACTGGTCAGGAACATCCAATATGTGTTTGGGATGCATAAGCGCCATAGCCTGAACTTTACTCACAGTACCTAATGTGCCCATTGTCCGTCCGTGTTCTAACTTCACTCCTCAAAGGATAAGACACTGGTATGAATGAGCATACACCTGAAGTAGGATCCCTGAACAGAAACCTTTCTAAGAATCACCTGTCAGGTTCTGGTATGAGACACTTCATGATTGCTAACAGAGAAGGCACACAGTTTCCAACATAGCACAGACACATCCCTGTTTGGAGAATGTACTGTATCTGAGTTCCCTCGTACATTTATAGTGATCTGAATCGAGGTGGACACTGTGAAACATCATAGGAGTTGAACTTCGAGTATGTGTCATAGTGGCCTAAGTGCCTTACCCTGTCCTTCACTCACAGGATGCAAACTTCCCGTTGTACGTCCTTGTTCTATCTTCTTTCCTCCACTGGAAAGAGATTGTGAGAAATGAGATTCCTCCTGTAGGAGTTTACCTTAAACAGAACTTGCTATAGACCAACGGATAGACGTCGGCGACTGGAGCCCTATCTGCGCCTATAGTAGTTACCACAGAGTCAGTCCCAAGAGCTTCCTTCTTTGACAGACGCAAACTTCAACGAATCCCTCCTAAAGCCCACTTCCCTGACAATGTTGGAAGCGTTTTTGCCACAAAAAGAAAGTGCGGATGACCACTGGTCGTGAACATCCAAATAGTGTTTGGGATGCCTAAGCAAAGTAGGTTGCAATTTACTCACAGAACCTAATGAGCCCATTGTCCGTCCGTGTTCTATCTTCATTCCTCAAAGGAGAAGACACTGCTATGAATGAGCAGGCACCTGAAATAGGATCCCTGAACCGATACCATCCTACGATTCAACATTCAGGGTCTGGTTTGAGACACTTCATGATTGCTATACTGAGAATGTCCACCGTTTCCAACTTAGCACAGACTCATCCCTGTCGTGAGAATGTACTGTATCAGAGTTCCGTCGCTCATTTGAAGTGTTCTGAGACGTGGTAGACACTGTGGAACATCACAGGTGTTGATCTTCGAGTATGTGTAATAGAGGACTAAGTGCCTTACCCTGTCCTTCACACAGGATGCAAACTTCCGGCTGTATGTCCTTGTTCTATCTTCTTTCCTCCACGGGAAAAAGCACTGGGAGAAGTGAGATTCTGCTTGAAGGAGTTTCCCTTAAAAAGTACTTGCTATAGTCCAACGGATAGATGTCAGAGACTGTATCCCTATGTGCGCCTATTGCAGTTACCACAGAGTCAGTCCCAAGACCTTCCTTCTTTGACAGACGCAACACTGCAATGAATCTTTCCCAAAGCACACTTCCCCCACAATGATGGAAGGGTTTTTGCCACAGAAAGAAAGTGCGAATGACCACTGGTAGTGAACATCCAATACGTGTTTGGGATGCGTAAGCGCCATAGCCTGCACTTTAAAACAGTACCTAATGTGCCCATTGTCCGTGCGTGTTCTATCTTCATTCCTGAAAAGAGAAGACACTGTTATGATTGAGCACGCACCTGAAGTAGATCCCTGAACATATACCGTCCTAGAATCACCTGTCAGGGTCTGGTATGAGACACTTCATGATTGCTATACAGAGAAGGTCCACAGTTGCCAAATTAGCACAGACTCATCCCTGTTGTGAGAATGTACTGTACCACAGTTCCCTCGCACATTTGAAGAGTTCTGAGTCAACATAGAAACTGTGGAACATCACAGGTGTTGAACTTCCGATATGAGTCATAGAGGCCTAAGTGCCTTACCCTGTCCTTAAATCACAGGATGCAACATTCCCGCTCTACTTCCTTGTTCTATCTTCTTTCCTTCACTTGAAAGACACTGTGAAAATTGAGATTCCATCTGAAGGAGTTTCCCTTAAACAGAACGTGCTATAGTCCAACGCATAGACGTCCAAGTCTGGAGCCCTATGTGCGCCTATTGCACTTACCACAGAGTCAGTCCCAAGAGCTTCCTTCTTTTACAGACGCAACACTGCAACGAATCCCTCCTATGGATGGATTTTTGCCACAGAAAGAAAGTGCGGATGACCACGAGTTGTGAACATCAAATATGTGTTTGGAATGCGTAAGCGCCAAAGGCCGCACTCTACTCACAGTACCTAAAGTGCCCATAGTCCGTCCGTGCTCTCTCTTTATTTCTCAAAGGAGAAGACACTGTTATGAATGAGCACGCACCTGACGTAGGATCCCTGAACAGATACCTTCCTAAGAATCACCTGTCAGGATCTGGTATGAGACACTTAATGATTGCTATACTGAGAAGGCACACAGTTTCCAATCTAGCAGAGACTCATCCCTGTCGTGAGAACGTTCTGTATCCGAGTTCCCTCGTACATTTGAAGTGTTATGTGTCGAGGTAGACACTGTGGAACATCACAGGTGTTGAACTTTGAGTATGTGTCATATAGGCCTAAGTGCCTTACCCTGTCCTTCACTCACAGGATGCAAACTTCCCGCTGTCCTTCCTTGTTCTATCTTCTTTCTCTACTGGAAATTAACTGTGAGAAGTGAGACTCCTCCTTAAGTAGTTTCCCTTAAACAGAAGTTGCTATAGTCCAACGGATATACGTAAGAGACTGTAGCCCTATGTGCACCATTGCAGTTATCAGAGAGTCAGTCCCAAGAGCTTCCTTCTTTGAAAGACGCAACACTGCAATGATTCTCTCCTAAAGCACTCTTCCCTCACAATGTTGGAAGCGTTTTTGCCACAGACAGAAAGTTCGGATGACCACTGGTCGTGAAAATCCAAATAGTGTTTTGGATGCCTAAGCGACATAGCCTGCACTTTACTCACAGTACCTAATGTGCCCATTGTCCGTCCGTGTTCTATCTTCATTCCTCAAAGGGAAGACACTGTTATGAATGAGCACACACCTGAAGTAAGATCCCTGAACAGATACCGTCCTAAGAATCACCTGTCAGAGTCTGGTATGAGACACTTCATGATTGCTATACCGAGAAAGTCTACAGTTTCCAACGTAGCACAGACTCATCCCTGTCGTGAGAATGTACAGTATCAGACTTCCCTCGTACATTTGAAGTGTTCTGAGTCAAGGTAGACACAGTGGAACATCACAGGTGTTGAACTTCCAGTATGTATCATAGAGGCCTAAGTGCCTTACTCTGTATTAAATCACAGGATGCAACCTTCCCTCTCCGTCCTTGTTCTAATTTCCTTCCTCCACTGGAAAGACACTGAGAGTAGTGAAATTCCGCCTGAAGGAGTTTCCCTTAAACAGTACTTGCTAGAGTCCAAGGGATTGACGTCCGAGCCTGGAGCCCTATGTGCGCCTATTGCAGTTACCACAGAGTCAGTCGAAGAGCTTCCTTTTTTGACAGACACAACACTGCAATGAATCCCTCCTAAACCACACTTCCCTCACAATGATGGAAGCATTTTGCCACAGAAAGAAAGTGGGGATGACCAATGTTCGTGAACATCAAATATGTGCTTGGAATGCGTAAACGCCCTAGCCTGCACCTTACCTACAGTACCTAATGTGCCCATTGTCTGTCCGTGTTCTATCTTCATTCCTCAAAGGATAAGACACTGTTAAGAATAAGCAGGCATCTGAAGTCGGATCCCTGAACAGATAACTTCCTAAGAATCACCTCTCAGAGTCTGGTATGAGACACTTCATGATTGCTATATAGAGAAGTCCCACAGTTTCAAACTTAGCACAGACTCATCCCTGTCAGCAGAATGTACTGTATCAGAGTTCCCTCGAACATTTGAAGTGTTCGGAGTCGAGAAAACACTGTGGGACATCACAGGTGTTGAACTTCGAGTATGTGTCTTAGAGTGCTACGTGCATTACCCTGTCCTTCACTCACAGGGAAACCTTCCCGCTGTCCGTCCCTGTTCTTTCTTCATTCCTACACTGGAAAGACACTTTGGGCAGTGAGATTCTGCCTGAAGGAGTTTCCTTTAAACAGAAGTTGCTATAGTCCAAGGGATAGACGTACGAGACTGTAGCCCTATGTGCGCCAATTGCAGTTATCACAGAGTCAGTCCCAAGAGGTTCCTTCTTTGACAGACGCAACACTGCAATGATTCTCTCCTAAATCACACTTCTCTCACAATGTTGGAAGCGTTGTTGCCACAGAAAGAACGTGTAGATGACCACTGTTCGTGAACATCCAATATATGTTTGGGATGCATAAGCGCCATAGCCTGCACTTTACTCACAGTACATAATGTGCCCATTGTCCGTCCATGTTCTATCTTCATTCCTCAAAGGAGAAGACTCTGTTATGCATGAGCACGCACCTGAAGTAGTATCCCTGAACAGATACCGTCCTAAGAATCACCTGTCAGGGTCTGGTATGAGACATTTCATGATTGCTATACAGAGAAGGCCCACATTTCCAACTTAGCACAGACTCATCCCTATCATGAGAATGTAGCAAATCAGAGTTCCCTCGTACATTTGAAGTGTTCTGAGTCGAGGTAGACACTGTTAAACATCACAGGTGTTGAACTTCGAGTATGTGTCATAGAGGCCTAAGTGCCTTACCCTGTCCTTCACTCAAGGATGCAACCTTCCCGCTGTCCTTCCTTGTTTTATATTCTTTCCTCCACTGGAAAGTCACTGTGAGAAGTGAGATTCCTACTGAAGGAGTTTACTTTAAACAGAACTTGATATAGTCCAAAGCCGCCCGAGACTGGTGCCCTATGTGCGCCTATTGCAGTTACCACAGAATCAGTCCCAAGAGCTTCCTTCTTTGACAGTCGCAGCACTTCAACGAATCCCTCATAAATCACACATCCCTCACAATGTTGGAAGCATTTTTGACAGAGAAAGAACGTGCGGATGACCACTGGTCGGGAACATCCAATATGTATTTGGGATGCCAAAGCGCCATAGCCTGCAGTTTACACACAGTACCTAATGAGCCCATTGTCCGTCCGTGTTCTATCTTCATTATTCAAAAGAGAAGACACTCTTATGAATTAGTACGCACCTGAAGTAGGTTCGCATATCAGAAACTTACCTAGGAAGCACCTGTCAGGGTCCTATGTGAGACACTTCATGATTCCTACTCAGACAGGTCCCACAGATTCCAACTTAGCACAGTCTCATTCCTGTCATGAGAACGTACTGTTGCAGAGTTCCCTCGTACATTAGAAGTGTTTTGAATTGAGGTAGACACTGTGGAACATCACAGGTGTTGAACTTCCAATATGTGTCATAGAGTGCTACGTACATTACCCGGTCATTCACTCACAGGATGCAACCTTCCCTCTGTCCGTCCTTGTTCTACCTTCTTTCCTCCACTGGAAAGACACTGTGAGAAGTGAGATTCCGCCTGAAGGAGTTTACCTTAAACAGAACTTGCTATAATGCAACGGATAGATGTAAGAGACTGTAGCCCAATGTGTGGCTATTGCAGTTATCACAGAGTCAGTCCCAAGAGCTGCCTTCTTTGACAGACACAACAATTCAATGATATTCTCCTAAAGCACACTTCCCTCACAATGCTGGAAGTGTTTTTCCACAGATAGTGCAGATGACCACTGGTCGTGAACATCCAAATACTGTTTGGGATTAGTAAGCGCCATAGCCTGCACTTTACTCTCAATACCTAATGAGCTCATAGTCCATCCGTGTTCTATCTTCATTCCTCAAAGGAGAATACACTGTTATGAATGAGTACGCACCTGAAGTAGAATCCCTGAACAGAAACTTTCCTAGGAATTACCTGTCAGGGTCCTGTAGGAGACACTTAATGATGCTACACGGACCGGTCCCACAGTGGCCAAATTAGCACAGACTCATCCCTGTCGTGGAAGGTACTGTAGCACCGTTCCCTCATACATTTGACGTGTTCTGAGATGAGGTTGACACTGCTGAACGTCACAGGTGTTGAACTTCCAGTATGTGTCATAGAGGCCTAAGTGCCTTACACTGTCATTCATTCACAGGATGTAAACTTCCCTCCGTCCTTCTTCTATCTTCTTTCCCCCACTGGAAAGACACTGTGAGAAGTTAGATTCGCCTGAAGGATTTAACATTAAACAGAACTTGCTATAGTCCAACTGATAGACATCCGAGCCAGGAGCCCTATGTACGTCTATTGCAGTTACCACAGAGTAAGTACCAAGAGCTTCCTTCTTTGACAGTCGCAACACTGCAACGAAACCCTCCTAAAGCACACATCCCTCACAATGATGGAAGCATTTTTGCCACAGAATGAAAGTGCGGATGACCACTGGTCGAAAACATTCAATATGTGTTTGGGATGCAGGAGCGCCATGGCCAGCACTTTACTCCTGGTACATAATGTGCCCATTCCGTCCGTGTTCTATCTATATTCCTCAAAGGAGTAGACACTGTTATGAATGAGCAGGCACCTGAAGTAGGATCCCTGAACAGATACCATCCTAAGAATCACCTGTCAGGTTCTGGTTTGAGACACTTTATGATTTCTATGAAGAGAAGGCCCACAGTTTCCAAGTTAGCACAGACTCATCCCTGTCGTGAGAATGTACTGTATCAGAGTTCCCTCGTACATTTGAAGTGTTCTGAGTCGAGGTAGACACTGTGAAACATCACAGGTGTTGAATTTCGAGTATGTGTCATAGAGGCCTAAGTGCCTTACCCTGTCTTTCACTCACAGGATGAAACCTACTGCTGTCCGTTCTTGTTCTATCTTCTTTCCTCCAATGGAAAGACACTGTGAGAAGTGAGATTCATCCTGAAGGAGTTTACCTTAAATAGAACTTGATGTGGACCAATGGATAGATGTACGAGATTGGTGTCCTAAGCGCCTATTGCAGTTACCACAGAGTCACTCCCAAGAGCTTCCTACTTTGACAGTCGAAACACTGCAACGAATCCCTCCTAAAGCACACCTCCCTCACAATGTTGGAAGCGTTTTTGACACAGAAAGAAAGTGCGGATGACCACTGGTCGTGAACATCTAATATGTGTTTGGGATGCGTAAGCGCCATAACCTGCATTTTACTTATTGTACCTAATATGCCCATTGTCCGTCCGTGTTCTATCTTCATTCCTCAAAGGAGAAGACACTGTTATGGATGAGCACGCACCTGAAGTAGGATCCCTGAACAGAAACCTTTCTAAGATTCACCTGTCAGGGTCCTGTATGAGACACTTCATGATTGCTACACAGACCGGTCCCATAGTGTCCAACTTAGCACAGACTCATCCCTGTCATGAGAACGTACTGTAGCACCGTTCCCTCGTACATTTGACGTGTTCTGAGACAAGTAGACTCTGTGGAACATCACAGGTGTTGAAATTCCTTTATGTATCTTAGAATGCTACGTGCATTACCCTGTCCTTCACTCACAGGATGCAACCTTCCCACTGTCCGTCCTTGATCTATCTTCCTTCCTCCACTGGAAAGACACTGTGAGAAGTGAGATTGTGCCTGAAGGAGTTTCCCTTAAACAGAACTTGCTATAGTCCAACGGATAGACGTACGAGACTGAAGCCCTATATGCGCCTATTGAAATTACCACATAGTCAGTCCCAAGAGCTTCCTTCTTTGACAGACGCAACACTGCAACGAAACCCTCCTAAAGCACACTTCCCTCCCAATGTTGGAAGCGTTTTTGACACAGAAAGAAAGTGCAGAAGACCACTGGTCGGGAAAATCCAATATCTGTTTGGGATGCCTAATCGCCATAACCTGCACTTTACTCACATTACCTAATGAGCCCATAGTCCGTCCGTGTTCTATCTTCATTCCTCAAAGGAGAAGACACTGATATGAATGAGTACGCTCCTGAAGTAGGATCCCTGAACAGATACTTTCCTAAGAATCACCTGTCAGGTTCCTATGTGATACACTTCATGATTGCTACACAGATAGGACCCATAGATTCCAACTTAGCACAGTCTCATTCCTGTCGGTAGAATGGACTGCATCAGAGTTCCCTCGTACATTTGAAGTGTTCTGAGACGAGGTAGACACTGTGGAACATCACAGGTGTTGAACTTCCAGTATGTGTCATAGAAGCCTAGTGACTTTCCCTGTCCTTCACTCACAGGATGCAAACTTCCCGTCGTCCGTCCTTGTTCTATTTTCTTTCCTCCACTTGAAATACACTGTGAAATGTGAGATTCCGCCTGAAGGAGTTTCCCTTAAACAGAACTTGCTGTAGTCCAACGGATAGACGTACGGACAGGAGCCCTATGTGCGCCTATTGAAGTTATATCATAGTCAGTCCCAAGAGCTTCTTTCTTTGACAGAGGCAACATTACAACGATTCTCTCCCAAAGCATACTTCTCTCACAATGGTGGAAGCTTTTTTGCCACAATTGAAAGTGCGGATGACCACTGTTCGTGAACATCCAAATAGTGTTTGGGATGCCTAATCGCCATAGCCTGCACATTACGAACAGTACCTAACGTGCCCATTGTCTGTCCATGTTCTATCTTCATTCCTCAAAGGAGAAGACACTGTTATGAATGAGCACGCACCTGAAGTAGGATCTCTGAACAGATACCTTCCTAAGAATGACCTTCCATGGTCTGGTATGAGACATTTCATGATTGCTATATAGAAGTCCCTCAGATTCCAACTTAGCACAGACTCATCCCTGACGGGAGAGTGTACTGTATCAGCGTTCCCTCGTATATTTGAAGTGTTCTGAGTCGAGGAAGATACTTGGAATATCACAGGTGTTGAACTTCCAGTATGTGTTATAGGGGCCTAGTAACTTACCCTGTCCTTCACTCACAGGATGCAACCTCCCCGCTGTCCTACCTTGTTCTATCTTCTTTTTTCCACTGGAAAGACACTGTGAGAAGTGAGTTTCCGCCTGAAGTATTTCACCTTAAACAGAACTTGCCATAGTCCAACGGATAGATATCGGAGACAGGAGGCCTATGTACGCCTATTGCAGTTACCAGGAGTCAGACTCAAGAGCTTCCTTCTTTGACAGTCGCAACACTGCAACGAATCCGTCCAAAAGCACACTTCACTCACAATGATGGAAGCATTTTTGCCAAAGAAAGAAAGTGCGGGTGACCAATGGCCGTGAATATCCAATATGTGTTTGGGATGCGAAAGCGCCATAGCGTGCACTTTATTCACAGTACCAAATGTGCCCATTGTCCATCCATGTTCTATCTTCATTCCTCAAAGGAGAAGACTCTGTTATGAATGAGCAGGCACCTGAAGTAGGATCCCTGATCCGATACCTTCCTACGATTCACCTGTCAGGTTCTGGTATGAGACACTTCATGATTGCTATACAGAGAAGGCCCACCGTTTCCAACTTAGCACAGACTAATCCCTGTCGTGAGAATGTACAGTTTCAGATACTGTGGAACATCACAGGATTTGAACTACAGTATGTGTCATAGAGGCCTAAGTGCCTTACATGTCATTCACTCACAGGATGCAACCTTCCCACTGTCCGTCCTTGATCTATCTTCTTTCCTCCTCTGGAAAGACACTGTGAGAAGTGAGATTCTGCCTGAAGGAGTGTCCCTTAAACAGAACTTGCTATAGTCCAATGGATAGATGTACGAGACTGTAGCCCTATGTGCGCCTATTGAAGTTACCACATAGTCAGTCCCAAGAGCTTCCTTCTTTGACAGACTCAACACTGTAACGAATCCCTCCTAAAGCACACATCCCTCACAATGTTGGAAGCTTTTTTCCACAGAAAGAAAGTGCGGATGACCACTGGTCGGGAACATCCAATATCCAATATGTGTTTGAGGATGCGTAAGAGGCATAGCCTGTACTTTACACACAGTACCTAATGTGCCCATTGTCAATCCCTGTTCTATCTTAATTACACAAAGGAGGAGACACTGTTAAGAATGAGCACGAACCTGAAGTAGGAACCCTGAACAGATACCTTTCTAAGAATCAACTGTCAGGGTCTGGTATGAGACACTTCATGATTGCTATACAGAGAAGACCCACAGTTTCCAACTTAGCACAGACTCATCCCTGTCCTGAGAATGTACTGTATCAGAGTTCCCTCCTTCATTTGAAGTGTTCTGAGTCGGCGTAGACACTGTGGAACATCACAGGTGTTGAACTTCGAGTATGTGTCATAGATGCCCAAGTGACTTACCCTGTCCTTCACTCACAGGATGCAACCTTCCCACTGTCCTTCCTTGTTCTATCTTCTTTATTCCACTGGAAAGACACTGTGAGAAGTGAGATTTCTCCTGAAGGAGTTTTCCTTAAACAGAACATGCTATAGTCCAACGGATGGACATCCGAGCCTGGAGCCCTATGTGCACCTATTGCATTTACAACAGAGTCAGTCCCAATAGCTTCCTTCTTTGACAGATGCAACACTGCAAAGAATCCCTCCTAAAGCACACATCCCTCACAAAGATGGAAGCGTTTTTTCCACAGAAAGAAAGTGCGGATGACCACAGTTCGTGAACATCCAATATGTGTTTGTGATGCCTAAGAGCCATAGCTTGCACTTTACTCACAGTACATAATGTGCCCATAGTCCGTCCGTGTTCTATCTTCATTCCCCAAAGGAGAAGACACTGTTATGAATGAGCATGCACCTGAAGTAGGATCCCGGAACATATACCGTCCTAAGAATCACCTGTCAGGGTCTGTTATGAGACACTTCATGATTGCTATATAGATAAATCCCACTGTTTCCAACTTAGCACAGACTCATCTCTGTCGTGAGAACGTACTGTACCACTGTTCCCTCGTACATTTGTCGTGTTGAGACGAGGTAGACACTGTGGAACATCACAGTGTTGAACTTACAGTATGTGACATAGAGTGCTACGTGCAATACCCTGTCCTTCATTCACAGGATGCAACCATCCCACCGTCCGTCCTTATTCTATCTACTTCTTCCACTGGAAAGACACTGTGAGAAGTGAGATTCCGCCTGAAGGTGTTTCCCTTAAACAGAACTTGCTATAGTAACGGATAGACGTACAAGACTGTGCCCTATGTGCACCTATTGAAGTAACCACCGAGTCTGTCCCAAGAGTTTCCTTCTTTGACACGCAACACTGCAACAAATCCCTCCTTAAGCACACATCCCTCACAATGGTGCTAGCGTTTTTGCCACAGAAAGAAAGTGCGGATGACCACTGGTGTGAACATCCATATGTGTTTGGGATGCCTATGCGCCATAGCCTGCACTTTACTCATAGTACATAATGTGCCCATAGTCCGTCCAAGTTTTATCTTCGTTTCTCAAAGGACTAGACACTGTTATGTCAGCACGCACCTGAAGTAGGATCCCTGAACAGATGCCTTACTAAGTATCACCTGTCAGGGTCTGGTATGAGACACTTCATGATTGCTATATAGAGAAGTCCCAGTTTCCAACTTAGCACAGACTCATCCCTGTTGGAGGAATGTACTGTATCATAGTTCCCGTGTACATTTAAAGCGTTCTGAGTCGAAGAGGCACTGTGGAACATCACACGTGTTGAACTTCCAGTATGAGTCATAGAGGCCTATGTCCCTTACCCTGTCTTTCACTCACAGGATGCAACCTTCTTGCTGTCCGTCCTTGTTCTATCTTCTTTCCTCCACTGGAAAGACAAAGTGAGAAGTGAGATTCTGCCTGAAGGAGTTACCTTAAACAGAACTTGCTATAGTCCAACGGATAGACGTTAGAGACTCTAGCCCTATGTGCGCCTATTGCAGTTATCACAGAGTCAGTCCCAAGGGATTCTTTCTTTGATAGACGCAACACTGCAACGATTCTCTCTTAAAGCACAATTCCCTCACAATGTTGGGAAGCATTTTTGCCACAGAAAGAAAGTGCGGATGACCACAGGTTGTGAACATCCTAATAGTGTTAGGGATGCCTAAGCGCCATAGCCTGCAATTTACTCACAGTACCTAATATGCCCTTTGTCTGTCCGTGTTCTATCTTCATTCCTCAAAGGAGAAGACACTGTTATGAATGAGTACGCACCTGAAGTAGGATCCATGAACAAATAGCTTCCTAAGAATCACGTGTCAGGATCTGGTATGAGACACTTCATGATTGCTATAAAGAGAAGGCCCACCATTTCCAACTTAGCAAAGTCTCAACCCTGTCGTGAGAACATACTGTGGTACCGTTCACTCGTACATTTGATGTGTTTTTAGTCGAGGTGGACACGGTGGAACATCACAGTGTTGAACTTCGAGTATGTGTCATAGAGGCCTAAATGTCTTACCCTGTCCATCACACACAGGATGAAACCTTCCCGCTGTCCTTCCTTATTCTATCTTCTTTCCTCACTGGAAATACACTTTGAGAAGTGAGATTCCTCCTGAATGAGTTTACCTTAAACAGATCTTGCTATAGTCTAACGGATAGACGTCCGATACTGGAGCCCTATGTGCGCCTATTGTAGTTACCACAAGTCACTCCCAAGAGCTTCCTTCTTTGACAGAAGCAACACTGCAATGAATCCCTCCTAAAGCACACTTCCCTCACATGTTGGAAACGTTTTGCAACATAAAGAAAGTGCGGATGACCACTCTTCGTGAACATCCAAATAGTGCTTTGGATGCCTAATCGCCATAGTCTGAACTTTATTCACAGTGCCCAAAGTGCCCATTGTCCATTAGTGTTCTGTCTTCATTCCTGAAAGGAGAAGACAGTGTTATGAATGAGCACGCACCTGAAGTAGGACCCCAGAACAGATACCTTCCTAAGAATCACCTGTCAGTTCTGGTATGAGGCACTTCATGATTGCTATATAGAGAAGTCCCACAGTTTCCAACTTAGCACAGACTCATCCCTGTCAGAGGAATGTACTGTATCAGAGTTCCCTCATACATTTAAAGTGTTCTGAGGTGGCGGGGGGTGGGAGGTTGGGGTACCATGTGGTGGGTATTATAGAGGGCACAGCTTGCATGGAGCACTGGGTGTGGTGAAAAAATAATGAATACTGTTTTTCTGCAAATAAATAAATTGAAAAAAAAGGAAATATGAAAAAAAAGAAATGATTTAGGCATCTAGTCAATATTGACTGATTAACTCAATTTAATGTCAATACAAGGTACGTTTGTCCCAACATGGACGGGACTGGAAGAGATTATGCTGAGTGAAATAAGTCAATCAGAGAGAGTCAATTATCATATGGTTTCACTTATTTGTGGAGCATAATAAATAGCATGGAAGACAAGGGACGTCAGAGAGGAGTAGGGAATTTGGGTAAACTGGAAGGGGAGGTGAACCATGAGAGACTATGGACTCTGAAAAACAATCTGAGGGGTTTGAAGTGGCAGGGGGGTGGGAGGTTGGAGTACCAGGTGGTGGGTATTATAGAGGGCACGGCTTGCATGGAGCACTGGGTGTGGTGAAAAAATAATGAATAATGTTTTTCTGAAAATAAATAAATTGAAAAAAAATAAAATAAAATATAAAAAAATAAAAATAAAAAATAAATAAAAATAAGTGTTCTGAGTCAAGGAAAGCACTGTGGAACATCACAGGTGTTGAACTTCCAGTATGTGTCATAGAGTTTTAAGTCCCCTACCCTGTCCTTCACTCACAGGATGCAACCTTCCCGCTGTCCGTCCTTGTTCTATCTTCTTTCCTCCACTGGAAAGACATTGTGAGAAGTGAGATTCCACCTGAAGGAGTTTCCCTTAAACAGAACTTGCTATAGTCCAACGGATAGACGTACGAGACTGTAGCCCTATGTGCCCCTATTGCAGTTATCAAAGAGACAGTCCCAAGAGCTTCCTTTTTGACAGATGCAACACTGCAACGATTCTCTCCTAAAGCACACTTCCCTCACAATGGTGAAGCATTTTTGCCACAGAAAGAAGGTGCGGATGACCACTGGTCGTGAACATCCAAATAGTATTTGGGAATCCTAAGTGCCATAGCCTGCACTTCACTCACAGTACCTAATGTGCCCATTGTCCGTCCGTGTTCTATCTTCATTCCTCAAAGGAGAAGACACTGTTATGAATGAGCAAGCACCTGATGTAGAATCCCTGAACAGAAACCTACCTAAGATTCACCTGTCAGGGTCCTGTATGAGACACTTCATGATTGTTACACAGACCGGTCCCACAGTGTCCAACGTAGCACAGACTCACCCTGTCGTGAGAACGTACTGTAGCACAGTTCCCTCGTACACTAGACGTGTTTTGAGATGAGTTAGACATTGTAGAACATCTCAGATGTTGAACTTCCAGTATGTTTCATAGAGGCCTAAGTGCCATACCCTGTCATTCACTCACAGGAAATAAACTTCTCTCTGTCCCTCCTTGTCCTATCTTCTTTCCTCCACTGGAAAGACTCTGTGAGAAATGAGATTCAGCCTGAAGGATTTAACCTTAAACAGAACTTGCTATAGTCCAACAGATAGACGTACGACACTGTAGCCCTATGTGCGCCTATTGAAGTTACCACATAGTCAGTCCCAAGAGCTTCCTTCTTTGACAGACGCAACACTGTAACGAATCCCTCCTAAAGCACACATCCCTCACAATGTTGGAAGCTTTTTTCCACAGAAAGAAAGTGCGGATGACCACTGGTCGGGAACATCCAATATGTGTTTGGGGATGCGTAAGCCCCATAGCCTGTACTTTACACACAGTACCTAATGTGCCCATTGTCAATCCCTGTTCTATCTTAATTACACAAAGGAGAAGACACTGTTAAGAATGAGCACGAACCTGAAGTAGGAACCCTGAACAGATACCTTTCTAAGAATCAACTGTCAGGGTCTGGTATGAGACACTTCATGATTGCTATACAGAGAAGACCCACAGTTTCCAACTTAGCACAGACTCATCCCTGTCCTGAGAATGTACTGTATCAGAGTTCCCTCCTTCATTTGAAGTGTTCTGAGTCGGTGTAGACACTGTGGAACATCACAGGTGTTGAACTTCGAGTATGTGTCATAGATGCCCAAGTGACTTACCCTGTCCTTCACTCACAGGATGCAACCTTCCCACTGTCCGTCCTTGTTCTATCTTCTTTCTTCCACTGGAAAGACACTGTGAGAAGTGAGATTTCTCCTGAAGGAGTTTTCCTTAAATAGAACGTGCTATAGTCCAACGGATAGACATCCGAGCCTGGAGCCCTTTATGCACATATTGCATTTACAACAGAGTCACTCCCAAGAGCTTCCTTCATTGACAGAGGCAACACTGCAACGAATCCCTCCTAAAGGACGCGTCCCTCACAATGATGCAAGCGGTTTTGCCTCAGAAAGAAAGTGGAGATGACCACGGGTCTTGAAGATCCAAATAGGGTTTGGTATGACTAATCGCCATACCCTGCAATTTACTCACAGTACCTAATGTGCCCATTGTCCTTCCTTGTTCTATCTTCATTCCTCGAAGGAAAAGAGACTGTTATGAATGAGCACGCACCTGAAGTACGATCCTTGAACAGAAAACTTCATAAGAATCAGGAGTCACGGTCCTTATGAGACACTTCATGATTGCTATACAGACGGTCCCACAGTGTCCAACATAGCACAGACATATCCCTGTCGTGAGAACGTACTGTAGAACAGTTAACTCGTACATTTGATGTGTTCTGAAACGAGTTCAACACTGTGGAACATCACAGGTGTTGAACTACAGTATGTGTCATAGAAGCCTAAGTGCCTTACACTATCATTCACTCACAGCATGCAATCTTCTTTCTGTCCCTCCTTGTTCTATCTTCTTTCCTCCACTGGAAAGACACTGTGAGAAGTTAGATTCGGCCTGAAGGATTTAACCTTAAAAAGAACTTGCTATAGTCCAATGGATAGAAGTCCGAGACAGCAGCCCTATGTGCACCTATTGCAATTACCACAGAGTCAGCATCAAGTGCTTCCTTCTTTGACACTCAAAACACTGCAAGGAATCCCTCCTAAAGCACACTTCCCTCCCAATGTTGGAATCTTTTTTTGCACAGAAAGATAGTGCGGATGACCACTGGTCATGAACAAGCAATATGTGTTTGGGATGTGTAAGCGCCATAGCCTGCACTTTACTCACAGTACCTAATGTGCCCATAGTCCATCCGTGTTCTATCTTCATTCCTCAAAGGAGGAGACCCTGTTTTGATTGAGAACGCACTTTAAGTAGGATCCATGAAAAAATACTTTCCCTAGAATCACCTGTCAGGGTCCTGTATGAGATACTTTATGATTGCTACACAGACAGGTCCTATAGTTTCCAACACAGGTTTTGACCTTCCATTAAGTTTCATAGAGCTCTAAGCGTCTTACCCTGTCCTTCACTCGAAGGATGCAACGTTCTCTCTGTGCGGCCTTGTGTTATCTTCTTTCCATCACTGGAAAGACACTGTGAGAAGTGAGATTATGCCTAAAGGAGTTTCCCTTAAACAGAACTTGCTATAGTCCAACAGATAGACGTCAGATACTAGAGCCCTATGTGCGGCTATTGCCGTTACCACAGAGTCAGTCTCAAGATCTTCCTTCTTTGACAGAGCAACACTACAACGAATCCCTCCTAAGGCACACTTCCCTCACAATATTGGAAGCGTTTTTGACACAGAAAGGGAGTGTGGATGACCACAGGTCCTGAACATCCAATATATGTTTGGGATGCCTAAGCGCCATAGTCTGCACTTTACTCACAGTACCTAATGTACCCATAGTCCGTCCGTGTTCTATCTTCATTCCTCAAAAGAGGAGATACTGTTTTGAATGAGATCTCACTTTACGTAGGATCCCTGCAAAGATGCCTTCCCTTGAATCACCTGTCAGGCTCCTGTAGGTGACACTTTATGATTGCTACACAGACAGGTCCTACAGTTTCCAACTTAGCACAGACTCATTCCTGTCGTGAGAACCTACAGTAGCATAGTTCCCTCGTACATTTGAAGTGTTTTGAGACCAGTTAGACCCAGTGGAACATCACAGGTGTTGACGTTCCAGTATGTGTGATAGATGGATAAGTGCCTGAGTCTGTCCTTCAATCTCAGGGTACAAAGCTCCCTCTGTCCTTCCTTGTTATATCTTCTTTCCTCCACTGGAAAGACACTGTGAGAAGTGAGATTGTGCCTGAAGGAGTTTCCCTTAAAAGAACTTTCTATAGTCCAACAGATAGACGTCTGATACTCGAGCCCTATGTGCGCTATTGCAGCTAACACAGAGTCAGACCCAAGAACTTCCTTCTTTGATAGACGCAACACTGTAACGAATCCCTTCTAAGGCACACTTCCCTCACAATGTTGGAAGCGTTTTTGACACAGACAGAAAGTGCTGATGAACACAGGTCCTGAACCTCCATTATATGTCTGGGATGCCGAAGCGCGATAGCCTGCATTTTACCCACATTACATAATGTGCCCATAGTCCGTCCGTGTTCTTTCTTCATTCCTTATAGGAGGAGACACTGTTTTGAATGAGAACTCACATTAAATAGGATCCCTGTAAAGATACCTTCCCTAGAAACACCTGTCAGGGTCCTGTAGGAGACACTATATGATTGCTACACAGACAGGTCCTATAGTTTCCAACTTATCACAGACTCATTACTGTCATAAGAACGTACAATAGCACAGTTCCCTCATACATTTGAAGTGTTTTGAGACGAGTTAGACAGAGTGGAACATCACAGTTTTTGACCGTCCAGTATGTGTCATAGAGGCCTTAGTGCCATACCCTGTCCTTCACTCTCAGGGCGCAACGTTCCCTCTGTGTGTCCTTGTTCTATCTTCTTTCCACCACTGGAAAGACACTGTAAGAAGTGAGATTCCGCCTGAAGGAGATTCCCTTAAACAGAACTGTTTGAGATAGCTTGGAGTTTTCAGCATCTGGAATCACTGGATCTTTGTGCTGGACTCTAAGGCAGGGCAGCTCAAACCCTTTATTAACATGATTTAAATCCTCGCCTCTTAATAGGTTGACAGTTTCTTCCCTTGGGCTGAGGTTGTTCTGGAAGGTGGCAAGTATTATTATTCTCTTTATACAGGCCGAAGTTTCTCTTTGTTTATTCTTAGCTTTCAAAAGAGGTTGAGTTGAATCCATTTTCAAACCCTCAGAGCTTCTTTATTAGAGGAAGAAAAAAGAGATTTGAACTTGCTATAGTCCAACGGATAGACATCTGATACTAGAGCCCTATGTGCGCCTATTGCAGTTACCACAGATTCAGTCCAAACAGCTTCCTTCTTTGACAGACGCAACTCTGGAACGAAAACCTCCTAAAGCACACTTCCGTCACAATGTTGGATGCGATTTTGACACAAAAGAGATTTCAACAGTCTGAGGGGTTTGAAGTGGCGGGGGTTGGGAAGTTGGGGTACCAGGTAGTGGGTATTATAGAGGGCACGGCTTGCATGGAGCACTGGGTGTGGTGAAAATAATGAATACTGTTTTTCTGAAAATAAATAAATTGGAAAAAAAAAAGAGATTACGGATGACCACTGGTCCTGAACATCCAATATGTGTTTGGGATGGCTAAGCACCATAGCCAGCACTTTATTCACAGTACCTAATGTGCCCATAGTCCGTCCGTGTTCTATCTTCATTCCTCAAAGGAGGAAACACTGTTTTGATTGAGAACGCACTTTAAGTAGGATCCCTGAAAAGATACCGTCCCTAGAATCACCTGTCAGTGTCCTGTATGAGACACTTTATGATTGCTACACAGACAGGTCCTACAGATTCCAACACAGGGGTTGAACTTCCATTATGTGTCATAGAAGTCTAGTGTCTCACCCTATCCTTCACTCGCAGGATGCAACGTTCCGTCTGTGCGTCCTTTTTCTATCTTCTTTCCTCCACTGGAAAGACACTGTTAGAAGTGAGATTCCACATGAAGGAGATTCCCTTAAACAGAAGTTGCTGTAGTCCATCGGATAGACATCTGATACTGGAGCCCTATGTGCGCCTATTGAAGGTAGCACAGAGTCAGTCCCAAGAGTTTCCTTCTTTGATAGAAGCAACACTGCAACGAATACCTCCTAAAGCACACATCCCACACAATGTTGGAAGCGTATTTGACACAGAAAGAAAGTGTGGATGACCACAGGTCCTGAACAACCAATATGTGTTTGGGATGCCTAAGAGCCATAGCATGCACTTTACTCACAGTACCTAATGTGCCAATAGTCCGTCCGTGTTTAGCTGCATTCCTCAAAGGAGAAAACACTGTTTTGAATAAGAACGCACTTTAAGTAGGATCCCGGAAAAGATACCTTCCCTAGAATCACCTGTCAGGGTCCTGTAAGAGACACTTTATGATTGCTACACAGACAGGTCCTACAGTTTCCATCATAGCACCGACTCATTCCTGTCATGAGAACGTACAGTAGCACAGTTCAATCGTAAATATGATGTGTCTTGAGACGAGTTAGACACAGTGGACATCACAGGTGTTGACCTTCCAGTATGTGTCATAGAGGCCTAAGTGCCATACCCTGTCCTTATTCACAGGATGCATCATTCCCTCTGTGCGTCCTTGTTCGATCTTCTTTCCATCACTGGAAAGACACTGTGAGAAGTGAGATTATGCCTGAAGGAGTTTCCCTTACACAGAACTTGCTATAGTACAACGGATAGACGTCTGATATAGAGCCCTATCGGCGCCTATTGCAGTTACCACAGAGTCAGTCCCAAGAGCTTCCTTCTTTGAACAGACACAACACTGCAACGAATCTCTCTAAAGCACACTTCCCTCACATTGTTGGAAGCGTTTTTGACACCAAAAGAGAGTGCGGATGACCACTGGTCCTGGACATCCAATATATGTTTGGGATGCTAAAGCGCCATAGCCTGCACTTTACTCACATTACCTAATGTACCCATAGTCCGTCCGTATTCTATCTTCATTCCTCAAATGGGGAGACACTGTTTTGAATGAGATCTCACTTTAAGTAGGAACCCTGCAAAGATATCTTCCCTAGAATCACCTGTCAGGTTCATGTAGGAGACATTGATGATTGCTACACAGACAGGTCCTACAGTTTCCAAGTTAGCACAGAGAATTCCTGTCGTGAGAACGTACAGTAGCACTGTCCCTCGAACATTTGAAGTGTTTTGGGACAAATTAGACACAGTGGAACATCACAGTTTTTGACCTTCCAGTATGTGTCATAGAGGCCTAAGTGCCTTACCCTGTCCTTCACTTGCAGGATGCAATGTTCCCTCTGTGCGTCCTTGTTCTATCTTCTTTCCTCCACTGTAAAGACACTGTGAGAAGTGAGATTATGCCTGAAGGAGTTTCCCTTAAACAGAAGTTGCTATAGTCCAACGCATAGACTTCTGATACTAGACGCCTCTGTCCGCCTATTGCGGTTACCATAAAGAAATTCTCAAGAGTTCCTTCTTTGAAAGACGCAAGAGTGCAACGAATCCCTCCTAAAGCACACTTCCCTCACAATTTTGGAAACATTTTTGAACAGAAAGAGTGTGCGGATGACCTCTGGTCCTGAACATCCAATATGTGTTTGGGATGACTAAGTGCCTTAGCCAGCATTTTACTCACAGTACCTAATGTGCCCATAGTCCGTCCGTGTTCTATCTTCATTCCTCAAAGGAGGAGACACTGTTTTGATTGAGAACGCACTTTAAGTAGGATCCCTGAATTTATACCATCCCTAGAATCTCCTGTCAGTGTCCTGTGTGAGACACTTTATGATTGCTACACACACAGGTCCTACAATTTCCAACACAGGTGTTGACCTTCCATTATGTTTCATAGAGGCCTAAGTATCTTACCGTGTCCTTCACTCGCGGGATGCAACATTTCCTTTTGCGTCCTTGTTCTATCTTCTTTCCATCACTGGAAAGACACTGTGAGAAGTGAGATTATGCCTGAAGGAGTTTCCCTTAAACAGAACTTGCTATAGTCGAACGGATAGACGTCAGATACTAGAGCCCTATGTGCGCCTATTGCCGTTACCACAGAGTCAGTCCCAAGAGCTTCCTTCTTTGACAGGCGCAACACTGCAACGAATCCCTCCTAAAGCACACTTCCCTCACAATTTTGGAAGCGTTTTTGACACAGAAAGGGAGTGCGGATGACCACAGGTCCTGAACATCCAATATGTGTTTGGCATGCCTAAGCGCCATAGCCAGCACTTTACTCACAGTACCTAATGTACCCATAGTCCGTCCGTGTTCTATCTTCATTCCTCAAAGGAGGAGATACTGTTTTGAATGAGATCTCACTTTAAGTAGGATCCCTACAAAGATACCTTCCTTTGAATCACCTGTCAGGCTCCTGTAGGTGACACTTCCTGATTGCTACACAGACAGGTCCTACAGTTTCCAATTTAGCACAGACTCATTCCTGTCGTGAGAATGTACAGTAGCTTAGTTCCCTCGTACATTTGAAGTGTTTTGAGACCTCTTAGACCCACTGGAACATCACAGTTGTTGACGTTCCAGTATGTGTGATATATGGATAAGTGCCCGATCCTGTCCATCACTCTCAGGGTACAACGTTCCCTCTGTCCTTCCTTGTTCTATCTTCTTTTCTCCACTGGAAAGACTCTGTGAGAACTGAGATTCCCCCTGAATGATTTTCCCTTAAAAGAACTTGTTATAGTCCAACGGATATACGTCAGTTACTAGAACCTGTGTTCGCCTATTGCAGTTACCACAGAGTCAGTCCCAAGAGCTCCTTCTTTGAAGAGACACAACACTGCAACGAATCCCTCCTAAAGCACACTTCCCTCACTATGTTGGAAGCGTTTTTGACACAGAAAGAGAGTGAGGATGACCATTGGTCCTGAACTTCCAATATATGTTTGGGATGCTAAAGCGCCATAGCCTGCACTTTACTCACATTACCTAATGTACCCATAGTCCGTCCGTGTTCTATCTTCATTCCTCAAAGGAGGAGACACTGTTTTGGATGAGATCTCACTTTAAGTAGGAACCCTGCAAAGATACCTTTCTAAGAATCGCCTGTCAGGTTCATGTAGGAGACACTTTATGATTGCTACACAGATAGGTCCTACAGTTTCCAACTTAGCACAGACTCATTCCTGTCGTGAGAACGTACAGTAGCACTGTTCCCTCGTACATTTGAAGTGTTTTGAGACAAATTAGACACAGTGGAACATCACTGTTGTTGACCTTCCAATATGTGTCATAGAGGCCTAAGTGTCATACCCTGTCCTTTACTCACAGGATGCAACGTTCCCTCTGTGCGTCCTTGTTCTATCTTCTTTCCTCTACTATAAAGACACTGTGAGAAGTGAGATTATGCCTGAAGGAGTTCCCCTTAAACAGAACTTGTTGCAGTCCAACGGATAGACTTCTGATACTAGAGCCCTATGTGCGCCTATTGCGGTTACCACAGAGTCAGTCCCAAGAGCTTCCTTCTTTGACAGACGCAAGAGTGCAATGATTATGCTGAGTGAAATAAGTCAAGCAGAGAGAGTCAATTATCATATGGTTTCACTTATTTGTGGATCATAACAAATAGCATGGTGGGCTAGGGGCGTTAGAGATGAGTAGGGAATTTGGGTAAATTGGAAGGGGAGGTGAACCATGAGAGGCTATGGACTCTGAAAAACAGTCTGAGGGGTTTGAAGTGGCGGTGGTGTGGGAGGCTGGGGTACCAGGTGGTGGGTATTATAGAGGGCACGGCTTGCATGGAGCACTGGGTGTGGTGAAAAAATAATGAATAATGTTTTTCTGAAAATAAATAATTTGGAAAAAAAAAGAGTGCAACGAATACCTCCTAAAGCACACTTCCATCACAATGTTGGAAGCATTTTTGAACAGAAAGAGTTTGCGGATGACCTCTGGTCCTGAACATCCAATATGTGTTTGGAATGCCTAAGCGCCATAGCCAGCACTCTACTCACAGTACCTAATGTGCCCATAGTCCATCCGTGTTCTATCTTCATTCCTCAAAGGAGGGGACACTGCTTTGATTGAGAACGCACTTTAAGTAGGATCCCTGAAAAGATACCTTCCCTAGAATCACCTGTCAGAATTCTGTATGAGACACTTTATGATTGCTACACACACAGGTCCTACAATTTCCAACACAGGTGTTGACCTCCATTATGTTTCATAGAGGCCTAAGTAACTTACCGTGTCCTTCACTCGCAGGATGCAACGTTCCCTCTGTGCGTCCTTGTTCTATCTTCTTTGCATCACTGGAAAGACACTGTGAGAAGTGAGATTATGCCTAAAGGAGTTTCCCTTAAACAGAACTTGCTATAGTCCAACGGATAGACGTCTGATACTAGAGCCCTATGTGCGCCTATTGCTGTTACCACAGAGTCAGTCCCAAGAGCTTCCTTCTTTGACAGACGCAACACTGCAACGAATCCCTCCTAAGGGACCCTTCCCTCACAATATTGGAAGCGTTTTTGACACAGAAAGCGAGTGCAGATGACCACTGGTCCTGAACATCCAATATATGTTTGGGATTCCTAAGCACCATAGCCTGCAATTTACTCACTGTACCTAATGTACCCATAGTCCGTCCGTGTTCTATCTTCATTCCTCAAAGGAGGGGACACTGTTTTGATTGAGAACGCACTTTAAGTAGGATCCCTGAAAAGATACCTTCCCTAGAATCACCTGTCAGAATTCTGTATGTGACACTTTATGATTGCTACACACACAGGTCCTACAATTTCCAACACAGGTGTTGACCTCCATTATGTTTCATAGAGGCCTAAGTAACTTACCGTGTCCTTCACTCGCAGGATGCAACGTTCCCTCTGTGCGTCCTTGTTCTATCTTCTTTGCATCACTGGAAAGACACTGTGAGAAGTGAGATTATGCCTAAAGGAGTTTCCCTTAAACAGAACTTGCTATAGTCCAACGGATAGACGTCTGATACTAGAGCCCTATGTGCGCCTATTGCTGTTACCACAGAGTCAGTCCCAAGAGCTTCCTTCTTTGACAGACGCAACACTGCAACGAATCCCTCCTAAGGGACCCTTCCCTCACAATATTGGAAGCGTTTTTGACACAGAAAGCAAGTGCGGATGACCACTGGTCCTGAACATCCAATATATGTTTGGGATTCCTAAGCACCATAGCCTGCAATTTACTCACTGTACCTAATGTACCCATAGTCCGTCCGTGTTCTATCTTCATTCCTCAAAGGAGGGGACACTGTTTTGATTGAGAACGCACTTTAAGTAGGATCCCTGAAAAGATACCTTCCCTAGAATCACCTGTCAGAATTCTGTATGTGACACTTTATGATTGCTACACACACAGGTCCTACAATTTCCAACACAGGTGTTGACCTCCATTATGTTTCATAGAGGCCTAAGTAACTTACCGTGTCCTTCACTCGCAGGATGCAACGTTCCCTCTGTGCGTCCTTGTTCTATCTTCTTTGCATCACTGGAAAGACACTGTGAGAAGTGAGATTATGCCTAAAGGAGTTTCCCTTAAACAGAACTTGCTATAGTCCAACGGATAGACGTCTGATACTAGAGCCCTATGTGCGCCTATTGCTGTTACCACAGAGTCAGTCCCAAGAGCTTCCTTCTTTGACAGACGCAACACTGCAACGAATCCCTCCTAAGGCACACTTCCCTCACAATATTGGAAGCGTTTTTGACACAGAAAGGGAGTGCGGATGACCACTTGTCCTGAACATCCAATATATGTTTGGGATTCCTAAGCACCATAGCCTGCAATTTACTCACTGTACCTAATGTACCCATAGTCCGTCCGTGTTCTATCTTCATTCCTCAAAAGAGGAGATACTGTTTTGAATGAGATCTCACTTTAAGTAGGATCCCTGCAAAGATACCTTCCCTTGAATCACCTGTCAGGCTCCTGTAGGTGACACTTTATGATTGCTACACAGACAGGTCCTACAGTTTCCAACTTAGCACAGACTCATTCCTGTCGTGAGAGCCTACAGTAGCATAGTTCCCACGTACATATGAAGTGTTTTTAGACCAGTTAAACCCAGTGGAACATCACAGGTGTTGACGTTCCAGTATGTGTGATAGATGGATAAGTGCCTGAGCCTGTCCTTCAATCAGGGTACTACGTTCCCTCTGTCCTTCCTTGTTATATCTTCTTTCCTCCACTGGAAAGACACTGTGAGAAGTGAGATTGTGCCTTAAGGAGTTTCCCTTAAAAGAACTTTGTACAGTCCAACAGATAGACGTCTATTACTAGAGCCCTATGTGCGCCTATTGCAGCTAACACAGAGTCAGTCCCAAGAACTTTCTTCTTTGACAGACGCAACACTGTAACGAATTACTCCTAAGGCACACTTCCCTCACAATGTTGGAAGCGTTTTTGACACAGACAGAAAGTGCTGATGAACACAGGTCCTGAACATCCATTATGTGTTTGGGATGCCTAAGCGCCATAGCCTGCACTTTACTCACAGGACCTAATATGCCCATACTCCGTCCGTGACCTATCTTCATTCCTCATAGGAGGAGACACTGTTTTGAATGAGAACTCACATTATGTAGGATGCCTGCAAAGATAGCTTCCCTAGAATCACCTGTCAGGGTCCTGTAGGAGACACTTTGTGATTGCTACACAGACTGGTCCTACAGATTCCAACTTATCACAGACTCATTTCTGTGGTAAGAACGTACTATAGCACAGTTCCCTCATATATTTGAAGTGTTTTGAGACGAGTTAGACACAGTGGAACATCACAGGTGTTGACCTTCCAGTATGTGACATAGAGGCCTAAGGGCCATACCTTGTCCTTCACTCTCAGGGCGCTGCGTTCCCTCTGTGCGTCCTTGTACTCTCTTCTTTCCTCCACTGGAAAGACACTGTGAGAAGTGAGATTATGCCTGAAGGAGTTTCCCTTAAACAGAACGTACTATAGTCCAACAGATAGACGTCTGATAACAGAGCCCTATGGGAACTATTGCAGTTACCACAGAGTCAGTCCCAAGAGCTTCCTTCTTTGACAGACGCAACACTGCAACGAATCCCTTTTAAGGCACACTTCCCTCACAATGTTAGAAGCGTTTTTGACACAGAAAGAGAGTGCCGATGACCACTGGTGCTGACCACCCAAATGTGTTTGGGAAATTAAGCGCAATAACCTGCACTTTACTCACAGGACCTAATGTGCCCTTAGTCCGTCCGTGTTTTATCTTCTTTCCTCAAAGGAGGAGACACTGTTTTGAATGAGAACTCGCTTTAAGTAGGATCCCTGCAAAAATACCTTCCCTAAAATCACCTGTCAGAGTCCTGTAGGAGACACTTCATGATTTCTACACAGACAGGTACAAAAGGTTCAACATAGCACAGACCTATTCCTGTCGTGAGAACGTACATTAGAAGAGTTACCTAGTACATTTGAAGTGTTTTGAGACGAGTTAGACACAGTGGAATATCACAGGTATTGTCGTTACAGTATGTGTCATAGAGGGCTAAGTACCATAGGCTGTCCTTAACTCTCAGGATGCAACATTCCCTCTGTCCTTCCTTGTTCTATCTCCTTTCCTCACCTGGAAACACACTGTGAAAAGTGAGATTCCGCCTGAATGAGTGTCCCTTTAACAGAATTTGCTATAGTCCAACGGATAGACGTCTCACACTAGAGCCCTATGTGCGCCTATTGCAGTTACCACAGAGTCAGTCCCAAGAGCTTCCTTCTTTGACAGACGCAACTCTGCAACAAATCCCTCCTAAGGCTCACTTCCCCCACAATGTTGGAAGCATTATAGACACAGAAAGAAAGTGCGGATGACCACAGGTCCTGAACATCCAATATGTGTTTGGGATGCCTATGCGCCATAGGCAGCACTTTACTCACAGTACCTAATGTGCCCATAGTCCGTCCGTGTTCTATCTGCATTCCTCAAAGGAGGAGACACTGTTTTGCATGAGAACTCACTTTAAGTAGGAACCTTGAAAGATATCTTCATAAGAATCACCTGTCAGGGTCCTGTATGAGAAACTTTGTGATTGCTACACAGACAGGTCCTACAGTTTCCAACTAAGCACAGACTCATTCCTGTCGTGAGAATGTACAGTAGCACAGTTCACTCATACATTTGAAGTGTTTTGAGGTGAGTTAGACACAGTGGAACATCACAAGTGTTGACCTTCCAGTATGTGTCATAGAGCCCTAAGTGCCATACCCTGTCCTTCACTCACAGGATGCAATGTTCCCTATTGCCTCCTTGTTCTATATTTTTCCTCACACTGTGAGAAGTGAGATTATGCCTGAAGGATTTTCCCTTAAAAAGAACTTGCTATCGTCCAATGGATATACGTCTGATATTAGAGCCCTATGTGCGCCTACTACAGTTAAAACAGAGTCAGTCCCAAGAGCTTCCTTTTTTGACAGATGCAACACTGCAACGTATCCCTCCTAAAGCACACGTCCCTCACAATGTTGGAAGCGTTTTTGACACAGAAAGAAAGTGCGGATGACCACTGGTCGTGAACATCCAATATGTGTTGGGATGACTAAGCACCATAGCCTGCACTTACTGACAGTACCTAATGTGCCCATAGTCCTTCCGTGTTCTATCTTCATTCCTCAAAGGCGGAGACACTGTTTTGAATAAGAATGCACTTTACGTAGGATCCCTGAAAGGATACCTTCCCTAGAATAACCTTCAGGGTCCTGAAGGGGACAATTTATTATTGCTACACAGAGAGGTCCTACAGTCTCCAAATAAGCACAGACTCATTCTTGTCGTAAGAACGTACAGTAGCACAGTTCCCTCGTATATTTGAAGTGTTTTGAGACGAGTTAGACACAGTGGAACATCACAAGTATTGACGTTCCAGTATGTGTCATAGAGGCCTAACTGTCATACCCTGTCCTCAACTATCAGGATGCAACGTTCCCTCTGTTTGTCCTTGTTCTATCTTTTTTACTCCACTGGAAAGACACTGTGAGAAGTGAGATTATGCCTGAAGGAGTTTCCCTTAAAAAGAACTTGCTATAGTCCAACGGATAGACGTCTGATCCTAGAGCCCTATGTGCGCCTACTGCAGCTAACACAGAGTCAGACCCAAAGCTTACTTCTTTGACAGACACAACACTGCAACGAATCCCTCCTAAGGCACACTTCCCTCACAATGTCGGAACCGTTTTTGACACAGAAATACAGTGCGGATGACCACAGGTCCCGAACATCCAATATATGTTTGGGATTCCTAAGCGCCATAGCCTGCACTTACTGACAGTATCTAATGTGCCCATAGTCCTTCCATGTTCTATCTTCATTCCTCAAAAGAGGAGACACTGTTTTGAATAAGAATGCACTTTACGTAGGATCCCTGAAACGATACCTTCCCTAGAATCACTTTCAGGTTCCTGTAGGGGACAATTTATTATTGCTACACAGAGAGGTCCTACAGTTTCCAACTAAGCACAGACTCATTCTTGCCGTAAGAACGTACAGTAGCACAGTTCCCTCGTACATTTGAAGTGTTTTGAGACGAGTTAGACACAGTGGAACATCACAAGTGTTGACGTTCCAGTATGTGTCATAGAGGCCTGTCATACCCTGTCCTTCACTCGCAGGATGCAACGTTCTCTCTTTCCTCCTTGTTCTATCTTCTTTCCTCCACTGGAAAGACACTGTGAATGTGAGATTATCTATGAAGGAGTTTCCCTTAAACAGACTTGCTATAGTCCAATGGATAGACGTCTTGTACTAGTGCCCTATGTGCTCCTGTTGCATTTACCACAGAGTCAGTCCCAAGAGCTTCCTTCTTTGACAAAATCAACACTGCAAGGAATCTTCATTCCTCAAAGAAGGAGACACTGTTTTGAATGAGGACTCTGTTTAAGTAGGATCCCTGCAAAGATACCTTCCCTATAAACACCTGTCAGGGTCCTGTAGGAGACACTTTATGATTGCTACACAGACAGGTCCTACAGTTTCCAACTTAGCACAGACTCATTGCTGTCATGAGAATGTACAGTAGCTCAGTTCTCTCGTACATTTGAAGTGGTTTGAGACGAGTTAGACACAGTGGAACATCACAGGTGTTGACGATCCGGTATGTGTCATAGAGGGCTAAATGCCATACCCTGTCCTTCTCTCTCAGGGTGCAACGTTCCCTCTGTCATTCCTTGTTCTATCTTCTTTTCTCCACTGGAAAGACACTGTGAGAAGTGAGATTCCACCTGAAGGTGTTTCCCTTAAACAGAACTTACTATATTCCAACGGCTAGATGTCTGATACTAGAGCCCTATGTGCGCCTATTGCAGTTACCACAGAGTCAGTCCCAAGAGCTTCCTTATTTGACAGACGCAACACTGCAATGAATCCTTCATAAAGCACACTTCCCTCACAATGTTGGGAGCATTTTTGACACAGAAAGAGAGTGTGGATGACCACTGGTCCTGAACCTCCAATATGTGATTGGGATGCCTAAGCGCCATAGCCAGCAATTTACTCACAGTACCTAATGTGCCCATAGTCCGTCCGTGTTCTATCTTCATACCTCAAAGGAGTAGACAGTGTTTTGAAGAGAACTCTCTTTAAGTAGGTTCCCTGCAAAGATCGCTTCCCTAGCATCACCTGTCAGGGTCCTGTAGGAAACAATTTATGATTGCTAAACAGACAGGTCCTACAGTTTCCAACTTAGCATAGAATCATTCCTGTCATGAGAACGTACAGTAGCACAGTTCCATTGTATATTTGAAGTGTTTTGAGACGAGTTAGACACAGTGGAACATCACAGGTGTTGACCTTCCAGTATGTGTCATAGAGGCCTAAGTGCCATACCCTGTCCTTCACTCGCAGGATGCAACGTTCCCTCTGTGGGTCCTTGTTCTATATTCTTTCCTTAACTGGAAAGACACTGTGAGAAGTGAGATTTTGCCTGAAGGAGTTTCCGTTAAATAGAACTTGCTATAGTCCAATGGATAGAAGTCTGATCCTAAAGCCCTATGTGCGCCTATTGGAGTTACCACAGAGTCAGTCCCAAGTGCTTCCTTCTTTGACAGACGGAACACTGCAACATCCCTCCTAAAGGACACTTCCCTCACAATGTTGAGAGCATTTTTGACACAGAAAGAGAGTGAGGATGACCACTGGTCCTGAACAGTCAATATGTGTTTTGGATGCCTAAGTGCCATAGCCTGAACCTTTTTTTTTTTTCATTTATTTTTTTTTATTTTTTTTTTCATTTTTTTTAATTCTTTATTTTTTTTCCAATTTATTTATTTTCAGAAATACATTATTCATTATTTTTTCACCACACCCATTGCTCCATGCAAGCCGTGCCCTCTATAATACCCACCACCTGGTACCCCAACCTCCCACTCCCCGACACTTCAAACCCCTCAGACTGTTTTTCAGAGTACATAGGCTCTCATGGTTCACGTCCTCTTCCAATTTACCCAAATTCCCTACTTATCTCTAACGCCCTTTGTCCTCCATGCTATTTGTTATGCTCCACAAATTAGTGAAACCATATGATAATTGACTCTCTCTGCTTGACTTATTTCACTCAACATAATCTCTTCCAGTCCCGTCTATGTTGCTACAAAAGTTGGGTATTCATCTTTTCTTATGGAGGCATAATACTCCAGAGAGTATATGGACCACATCTTCCTTATTCATTCATCCGTTGAAGGGCATCTTGGTTCTTTCCATAGTTTGGCTTCTGTGGCCATTGCTGCTATATACATTGGGGTACAGATGACCTTCTTTTCATGACATCTGTGTCTTTGGGGTAAATACCCAGGAGTGCAATTGCAGGGTCATAGGGAAGCTCTATTTTTAATTTCTTGAGGAATCTCCACACTGTTCTCCAAAGAGGCTGCACCAACTTGCTTTCCCAATAACAGTGTAAGAGGGTTCCCCTTTCTCCACATCCTCTCCAACACCTGTTGTTTCCTGTTTTGTTAATTTTGGCCATTCTATCTGGTGTAACGTGATATCTTAATGTGGTTTTATTTGAATCTCCCTGAGGGCTAATGATGATGAGCATTTTTTCATGTGTCTGATAGCCATTTGTATGTCTTGATTGGAGAAGTGTCTGTTCATATCTTCTGGCTATTGTTTGATGTGTTTGTCTGTTTCGTGTGGGTTGAGTTTGAGGAGTTCATTATAGATCCTGGATATCAACCTTTTGTCTGTACTGTCATTTGCAAATATCATCTCCCATTCCATGGGTTGCCTCTTTGTTTTTTTGACTGTTTCCTTTGCTGTGCAGAAGCTTTTGATTTTGATGAAGTCCCAGAAGTTTATTTTGGCTTTTGTTTCCATTGCCTTTGGAGACGTAACTTGAAAGAAGTTGCTGTGGCTGATATCAAAGAGATTTCTGCCTATGTTCTCCTCTAAGATTCTGATGGATTCCTGTCTCACGTTGAGGTCTTTTATCCATTTTGAGTTGATCTTTGTGTACGGTGTAAGGGAATGGTCGAGTTTCATTCTTCTACATATAGCTGTCCAGTTTTCCCAGCACCATTTATTGAAGAGACTGTCTTTTTTCCACTGTATATATTTTCCTATTTTGTCAAAGATTAATTTACCATTGAGTTGAGGGTCCATATCAGGGCTCTCTACTCTGTTCCACGGGTCTATTTGTCTGTTTTTATGCCAGTACCATGCTGTCTTGGTGATCACAGCTTTGTAATAAAGCTTGAAATCAGGTAAGGTTATGCCGCCGGCTTTATTTTTGTTTTTCAACATTTCCTTAGAGATTCCTGCTTTCTTCTGATTCCATACAAATTTTAGGATTATTTGCTCCAGCTCTTTGAAGAATGCCGGTGGAATTTTGATCGGAATGGCATTAAAAGTATAGATTGCTCTAGGCAGTATAGACATTTTAACAATGTTTATTCTTCCGATCCAAGAGCATGGAATGGTCTTCCATCTATTTGTGTCTTCTTCAATTTCTTTCATGAGTGTTCTGTAGTTCGTCAAGTACAGATCCTATACCTCTTTAGTTAGGTTTATTCCCAGGTATCTTATGGATCTTGGTGCTATAGAAATGGAATCGATTCTCTAATTTCCCTTTCTATATTTTCATTGATAGTGTATAAGAAAGGCGCTGATTCCTGCACATTGATTTTGTATCCTGCCACGTTGCTGAATTGCTGTATGAGTTCTAGTATTTTGGGGGTGGAGTCTTTTGGGTTTTCCATATAAAGAATCATGTCATCTGCGAAGAGACCAATTTGGATACCTTTTATTTCTCTCTGTTGTCTGATTGCTGTTGCTAGGACTTCTAATACTATGTTGAACAAGAGGGGTGAAAGTGGGCATCCTTGTCTTGTTCCTGATCTCAATGGGAAGGCTGCAAGCTTTTTCCCATTGAGGATGATATTTGCTGTGGGTCTTTCATAGATAGATTTGATGAGGTCCAGGAATGTTCCCTCTATCCCTATACTTTGAAGCGTTTTAATCAGGAACGGATGCTGGATTTTGTCAAATGCTTTTTCTGCATCAATTGAGAGGACCATGTGGTTCTTCTCTCTTCTCATATTAATTTGTTGTATCACATTGATGGATTTGCGAATGTTGAACCATCCTTGTAGCCCAGGGATGAATCTCACCTGATCATGGTGAATAATCTTTTTAATGTGCTGTTGGATCCTGTTGGCTAGGATCTTGTTGAGAATCTTAGCATCCATATTCATCAGTGATATTGGTCTGAAATTCTCCTTTTTGGTAGGGTCCTTGCCTGGTTTGGGGATCAGGGTAATGCTGGCTTCATAGAAAGAGTCTGGAAGTTTTCCTTCTGCTTCAATTTTTTGAAACAGCTTCAGGAGAATAGGTGTTATTTCTTCTTGGAAGGTTTGGTAGAATTCCCCATGGAATCCGTCAGGTCCTGGGCTCTTGTTTTTTGGGAGGTTTTTGATCACTGATTCAAACTCGTTTTTAGATATCGGTCTATTCAGGTTGTCGATTTCTTCCTGGTTCAATTTTGGTAGTTTATATTTTTCCAGGAATGCATCCATTTCATCTAGGTTGCTAAGCTTATTGGCATATAACTGTTCGTAATAACTTCTGAAGATTGTTTCTACTTCCTTGGTGTTAGTTGTGATCTCTCCCTTTTCATTCATAATTTTATGAATTTGGGATTTCTCTCTTTTCTTTCAGATTAGTGTAGCCAGTGGCTTATCGATCTTATTGATTCTTTCAAAAAACAAGCTTCTAGTTTCATTGATACTTTCTACTGTATCTCTGGTTTCTCCCTCATTGATCTCAGCTCTAATCTTGATGATTTCCCTTCTTATGTGTGGAGTTGGTTTGATTTGTTATTGATCCTCCAGTTCTTTAAGGTGTAGAGACAGCTGGTGTGTTCTGGATTTTTCAATTCTTTTGAGCGAGGCTTGGATGGCTATATATTTTCCCCTTAGGACCGCCTTTTCTGTATCCCATAGGTTTTGGACCGAAGTGTCTTCATTCTCATTGGTTTCCATGAATTGTTTCAGTTCTTCTTTGATCACCTGGTTGATCCAAGCATTCTTAAGCAAGGTGGTCTTTAACTTCCAGGTGTTTGAGTTCCTTCGGAACTTTTCCTTGTGATTGAGCTCCAGTTTCAAAGCATTGTGATCTGAGAATATGCAGGGAATCATCTCAGTCTTTTGGTATTGGTTGAGTCCTGATTTGTGACCCAGTATGTGGTCTATTCTGGAGAAGGTTCCGTGTGCACTTGAGAAGAATGAGTATTCTATTGTTTTAGGGTGGAATGTTCTGTATATATCTATGAGGTCCATCTGGTCCAATGTGTCATTCAATGCTCTTGTTTCTTTGTAGATTTTCTGCTTCGATGATCTGTCTAATTCTGAAAGAGGCGTGTTAAGATCTCCTACGATTAGTGTCTTCATATCAATATGAATCTTTATCTTGATTAACAGTTTTCTTAAGTAATTGGATGCTCCTATATGGGAGCATAGATATTTACAATTGTTAGTTCATCTTGGTGGATGGTCCCTTTAAGGATTATGTAGTGTCCTTCTGTAGCTCTGACTACAGTCTTTAGTTTGAAGTCTAATTTATCTGATGTGAGAATCGCTACCCCAGCCTTCTTTTGAGTCCCATTGTCATGAAAGATGCTTCTCCACCCCTTCACTTTCAGTCTGCGTGTATCTTTAGGTTCAAAATGGGTCTCTTGTAGACAGCATATGGATGGGTCCTGTCGTTTTATCCAATCTGCAACCCTGTGCCGTTTTATGGGTGCATTTAGGCCATTCACATTGAGAGTGATTATTGATAGATACGTTTTTATTGACATCGAGTTACCTTTGAAGTCTTTCTTTCTGTAGACTGTCTCTATATTTCTCTTCAATGCTATTCTTGGGATTTTTCATCTTTTATAGAAGCCCCCTTAATATTTCCTGCAGTATCGTCTTGGAGTTTGCATAGTCTTTTAAGCCTTGCCGGTCTTGGAAACTCTTTATCTCTCCATCCATTTTGAATGTCATTCTTGCTGGATAAAGTATTCTCGGCTGCATGTTCTTCTCATTTAGTGCCCTGAATATATCTTGCCAGCCTCTTCTGGCTTCCCAGGTCTCTGTGGGCAGGTCTGACGTTATTCTGATGGGCTTCCCTCTGTAAGTAAGGAGCCTCTTTGCCCTGGCGGCTTTCAAGAGATTATACCTACAATTATTATTCCTCAATTTGACCATCAGGTGTCTTGATGTTTTTTTGGAGTGTATAATCTTGGGTGGAGACCGTTCAGCCTCTAGTACATGAATGCTGGTTTTATTCGCGAGATTCGGAAAATTTTCATGAAGGACTTGTTCCACGATATCTTCTAGATTTCTTTCTTTCTCCTCCCCTTCAGGGATTCCAATAATTCTGACGTTGGATCGCTTCATGGCATCATTTATTTCCCTGATTCTGCTTTCGTGGGATCTAAGCTGTTTGTTCCAGGCTTCCTCTTGATCCTTTCTCTCTATCTGTTTGTCTTCCAGATCACTAATTCTATCTTCTGTCTCAGTTACCCTAGATTTGAGAGAGTTTAGATTAGATTGGAACTCATTGAGAGCATTGTGGACCTCCTCCCTGGTAGCTTTAAGCTCCGCCCTAACATTGTGAACATCCTGTCTGGTCGCTTTCAGTTCGGCCCTAATCAATTCTGTTTGGTCATCCATGGCTTTCTCCAACCTAGCTATTGCCTGGATATTTGTTAGCCTAAATTCTCTTTCCGACATATTGTCTATGTTGATAGCCATTAGCTCTGTTGCTGAAAGTCCATCCTCTGTATTTTTCTTCTGTTGGGCATTCCTCCTCCTAGTCATTTTGTTGGGAGAAGACTGAACAGATGTAGCTGGATGTATCAACTCTGGTGCAGTCAAGGTGCACCCTGGAACACTTCCTGATCTCCGTCTCAGAGAGAAGCCTCAGTCTGGGTGCAGAAGCTGAATAAATTCCCCCTTGGACGCTGGCAGTGCAGGTTCCATGTTGCAGACCCTGGGGGCGCAGGATCTTTTGCTCGTCCCCAAAGCCAAGGCAGTGGTGGCTGTCTGGGAGCTCCTGACCACCAGAGAGGTTCCAAGCAGCGATCGCACACTGAGATTTTGCCGCCGGCCCGGGCTGGGAGTGCCCGGTTTGCGCGCACCTCTTTTCAGAGGCGGCTGTGGGTCGGGCGCGTGTCTGGGGCCCTGAGAACGGGGCGCTGCTCCGTAAGCCGCAGGCTGGGCTTTTGCGGTCCTCTGTCTGGGGAATAGAATCGCGGGCACACGGCTTAGACTTTGACACAATGGCGTAGGTCAAGAAGCCCCCCCAGGCCTTAGAAACCCAGGAGAGCTGTAGGGACGTGCACACTCATCTCAAGCTTTGTGGTAGGGCTAGCGCGTGTTCTGCAGACCTCACAGGAGCGGAAACCCACGCGCTCTGGGGTGCGCTGGCGGCTTAGGGACTAGGAGCTGGTTTCTCCGCCGCACTCTCTCTGCCTCCACGCCGGGGAGGCCGTCTTGGACCGGGGACTTAAGCCCCTGTCCCTAGCCGCCCCGCTTCCCACAATTTGCCCCCACGATCCTTTGCTCTTTTGGAGTGCTTTCAACCAGTCTCCAAGTTAATGCTGGTCCCCAGACGCAGGGCACTCTCGCTCGTATTGGGGTATTACTTTCCCACCGGTCGCCTCTGGTGGCTCCCTCCCCCTTATGTTTATCTTCTGATATCAGTCCGCCGTTCCCATTCCGCTTTACCTGCTCACTGGCATCTTCTGCCCCTCTAGAGATCCAGACTTGTATAATTCTGATCTCAGGCTGATTTCATGGGTGATCAGAGTTCTTTGGTAGGTATATAGCTCACTTTGGGGTACCAGCTGAAAATACGCCTCTTCCTAGTACCCCGCCATCTTGTCCCCCCCCCAATTGAAGTGTTTTGAGACAAGTTAGACACAGTGGAACATCACAGGTGTTGATCTTCTAATATGTGTCATAGAGGCCTATGTGCCATACACTGTCCTTCACTCTCAGGGCGCAATGTTCTCTCTGTCCGTCCTTGTTCTATCCTCTTTCTTCTGCTGAAAAGACACTGTGAGTAGTGCGATTCCCCCTGAAGGAGTTTCCCTTAAACAGAACTTGCTATAGTCCAACGGATAGACGTCTGATACTAGAAACCTATGTGCGTCTACTGAAGAATCTGCAGAGTCAGACCCAAGATCTTCCTTCTTTAACAGACACAACACTGCAACGAATCCCTCCTAAAGAACACTTCGCTCACAATATTGCAAGCGTTTCTAACACAGAAAGAAAGTGCTGATCACCACTTCTCGTGATCATCCACTATGTGTTTGGGATGCCTAAGCGCCATAGCCTGCAGTTTACTCACAGTACCTAATGTGCCCATAATCTGTCCGTTATCTACCATCATTCCTCAAAGGAGGACACAATATTATGAATGAGAACGCACTTAGAGTTGGATCCCTGAAAAGATACCTTCCTAAGAATCACCTGTCAGGGTCTTGTATGAGACATTTTATGATTGCTACACAGACAGGTCCTACACTTTCCAACCTAGCACAGACTCATTCCTGTCATGATAACGTACAGTAGCACAGTACCCTAGTACATTTGAAGTGTTTTGAGACGAGTTAGACACAGTGGAACTTCACAGGTGTTGACTATCCAATATGTGTCATAGAGGCCTATGTGCTATACACTGACCTTCACACTCAGGGCGAAACATTCCCTCTGTCCGTCCTTGTTCTATCTTCTTTCCTCCGCTGAAAAGACACTGTGAGAAGTGGGATTCCACCTGTAGGAGTATCCCTTAACCATAACTTGCTATAGTCCAATGGATAGACGTCTGATACTAGAGTCCTATGTGCGCCTATTGCAGTTACCGCAGAGTAAGTCCCAAGAGCTTCCTTCTTTAACAGACGCAACACTGCAACGAATACCTCCTAAATCACACTTCGCTCACAATGTTGGAAGCGTTTTTAACACAGAAAGAAAGCGCGGATCATAACTGGTCGTGATCATCCAATATGTGTTTGGGATGCCTAAGTGCCATAGCCTGCACTTTACTCACCGTACCTAATGTGCCCATAGTCCGTCCGTGTTCTATCATCACTCCTCAAAAGAGGAGATACTGTTATGAATGAGAACGCACTTTAAGTAGGATCCCTGAAAAGATACCTTCCTAAGAATCACCTGTCAGGTTCCTTTACGAGACACTATATGATTGCTACACAGACAGGTCCTACAGTTTCCAACTTAGCACATACTCATTCCTGTCATGAGAACGTACTTTAGCACAGTTCCCTCGTACATTAGATATGTTTTGTGGCAAGTTAGACACAGTGGAACAACACAGGTTTTGACCTTCCAGTATGTGTCATAGAGGCCTATGTGCCATACCCTGTCCTTCACTCTAAGGTGCAACGTTCCCTCTGTCCGTCCTTTTTCTATATTCTTTACTCCGCTGAAAGACACTGTGAGAATTGCGATTCAGCCTGAATGAGTTTCCCTTATGCAGAACTTGCTATAGTCCAACAGATAGAAGTCTGATACTTGAGCCCTATGCGCGCCTCTTGCAGTTACAGCAGAGTCAATCCCAAGAGCTTCCTTCTTTAACAGACGCAACACTGCAACGAATCCTTCCTAAAACACACTTCGCTCACAATGTTGGAAGCGTTTTTAACACAGAAAGAAATTGCAGATCACCACTGGTCGTGATCATCCATTATGTGTATGGGATGCTAAGCCCCATAGCCTGTAATTTACTCACAGTACCTAATGTGCCCATAGTCCGTCCGTGTTCTATCATCATTCCTCAAAGGAGGAGACACTGTTATGAATGAGAACGCACTTTAAGTAGAATCCCTGAAATGATACCTTCCTAAGAATCACCTGTTATGTCCCTATACGAGACAATTTATGATTGCTACACAGACAGGTCCTACAGTTTCCAACGTAGCACAGACTCATTCCTGTGTGAAAATGTACAGAAGCAGAGTTCCCTCGTACATCTGAAGGGTTTTGACAGGAGTTAGACACACTGGTTCATCACAGGTTTTGACCTTCCAGTATGTGTCATAGAGGCCTATGTGCCATACCCTGTCACTCTCAGGGCTCAACGTTCCCTCTGTCCGTCCTTCTTCTATCTTCTTCCTCCCCTGAAAAGACACTGTGAGAATTACGATTCAGCCTGAAGGAGTTTTCCTTAAACAGAACTACTTAGTCCAACGGATAGACGTCTGATACTAGAGCCCTATGTGCGCCTCTTGCAGTTACCCCAGACTCAGTCCCATGAGCTTCCATATTTAACAAACCGAACAATGAAACGATCCCTCCTAATGCACACTTCGCTCACATTGTTGGAAGCGTTATTAACAGAGAAAGAAAGTGCAGATCATAATTGGTCGTGATCATCCAATATGTGTTTGGGATGCCTAAGCGCCTTTGCCGGCAATTTACTCACAACACCTAATGTGCCCATAGTCCGTCCGTGTTCTATAATCATTCCTCAAAGGAGGAAACACTGTTATGAATGAGAAAGCACTTTACGTAGGATCCCTGAAAATCACCTCTCAGTGTCCTTTACGAGACACTTGATGATTGCTACACAGACAGGTCCTACAGATTCCAACTTAGCACAGACTCATTCCTGTCATGAGAACGTACAGTAGCACAGTTCCCTTGTACATTTGAATGTTTTGAGACGAGTTAGACACAGTGGAACATCACAGGTGTTGACCTCCCAATATGTGTCATAGAGGCCTATGTGCCATAACCTGTCCTTCACTCTCAGGGCCCAACGTTCCTCTGTCCGACCTTGTTCTATCTTCTTTTTTCCGCTGAAAAGACACTGTGAGAAGTGCGATTCAAACTGAATGAGTTTCCTTTATACAGAACTTGCTATAATCCAACAGATAGACGTCTGATACTAGGGCCCTATGTGCGCATCTTGCAGTTACTACAGAGTCAATCCCAAGAGATTCCTTCTTTAAAAGACGCAACACTGCAATGAATCCCTCCTAAAACACACTTCGCTCACAATGTTGGAAGCGTTTTTAACACAGAAAGAAAGTGCGGATCACCACTGGTCGTGATCATCCAATATGTGTTTGGGATGCCTAAGCATCATTGCCTGCACTTTACTCACAGTACCTAATGTGCCCATAGTCCGTCCTTTTTCTATCATCATCCTCAAAGTAGGAGACACTGTTAAGAATTTGAAAGCACTTTAAGTAGGATCCCTGAAAAACACCTCTCAGCGTCATGTAGGAGACACTTTTTGATTGCTACACAGACAGGTCCTACAGTTTCCAACTTAGCACAGACTCATTCCTGTCATGAGAACGTACAGTAGCACAGTTCCTTCATACATTTGAAGTGTTCTGAGACGAGTTAAACACACTGGTTCATCACAGGTTTTGACCTTCCAGTATGTGTCATAGAGGCCTATGTGCCGTAACCTGTCCTTCACTCTCAGGGTGCAACGTTCCTTCTGTCCGTCCTTGTTCTATCTTCTTTCCTCCGCTGAAAAGGCACTGTGAGATGTGGGATTCCACCTGAAGGAGTTTCCCTTAAACAGAACTTGCTATAATCCAACGGATAGACGTCTGATACTAGAGCCCTTTGTGCGCCTATTGCAGTGACCCCAGATTAAGTCCCAAGAGCTTCCTTCCTTCATAGACGCAACACTGCAACGAATTCCTCCTAAAGCACACTTCCATCACAATGTTGGAAGCGTTTTTACACAGAAAGAAATTGCGGATCACCACGGGTCGTAATCATCCAATATGTTTTGGATGCCTAAGTGCCATAGCCTGATGTTTACTCACAGTACCTAATGTGCCCATAGTCCGTCCGTGTTCTATCATCATTCCTCAAAGGAGTAGATTCTGTTATGAATGAGAACGCACTTTAAGTAAGATGCTGAAAAGATAACTTCCTAAGAATCACCTGTCTGGGTCCTGTAGGAGACACTTTATGATTGCTACATAGACAGGTCCTTCAGTATCCAAATAGCACAGACTCATTCCTGTCGTGAGAACGTAGTAGCACAGTTCCCTCGTACATTTGAAGAGATTTGAGACGATTTAAACGCACTGGAACATCACAGGTGTTGACCTTCCAATACGTGTCATAGAGGCCTATATGCCATACCCTGTCCTTCACTCTCAGGGCGCAACGTTCCCTCTGTCCGTCCTTGTTCTATCTTCTTTCCTCAGCTGAAAAGACACTGTGAGAAGTGGGATTCCGCCTGAAGGAGTCTCCCTTCAACAGAACTTGCTATAGTCCAACGGATAGACATCTGATACTAGAGCCCTATGTGCGCCTATTGCTGTTGCCCCAGACTCAGTCCCAAGAGCTTCCTTCCTTAATAGATGCAACACTGCAACGAATCCCTCCTAAAGCACGCTTCCGTCACAATGTTGGAAGCGTTTTTAACACAGAAAGAAAGTGCGGATCACCACGGGTCGTGATCATCCAATATGTGTTTGGGATGCCTAAGCACCATAGCCTGCACTTTACTCACAGTACCTAATGTGCCCATAGTCCGTCCGTGTTCTATCATCATTCCTCAAAGGAGGAGACTCTGTTATGAATGAGAACGCACTTTAAGTAGGATGCTGAAAAGATAACTTCCTAAGAATCACCTGTCAGGGTCCTGTTAGAGACACTTTATGATTGCTACACAGACAAGTCCTTCAGTTTCCAATTAGCACATTCTCATTACTTTTGTGAGAACGTAGAGTAGCACATTTCCCTCATACATTTGCAGTGTCTTGAGATGTGTTAGACACAGTGGAACATCTCAGGTGTTGACCGTCCAATATGTGTTATAGAGTCCTATGTTCCATACCCTGTTCTTCACCCTCAGGACGCATCGTTCCCTCTGTCCGTCCTTGTTCTATCTTCTTTCCTCCGCTGAAAAGACACTGTGAGAGGTGGGATTCTGCCTGAAGGAGTTTCCCTTAAACAGAACTTGCTATAGTCCAACGGATAGACGTCTGATACTAGAGCCCTATGTACGCCTCTTGCAGTTACCGCAGAGTCAGTCCCAAGAGGTTCCTTCTTTAACAGAGGCAAAATGCAACGAATCCCTCCTAAACCACACTTCGCTCACAATGTTGGAAGCGTTTTTAACACAGAAAGAAAGTGCTGATCATAACTGGTTGTGATCATCCAATATGTGTTTGGGATGCCTTAGCGCCATAGCCTGCAGTTTACTCACAGTATATAATGTGCCCATAGTACGTAATGTGCCCATAGTCTGTCCTTTTTCTATCATCACTCCTCAAAGGAGCAGACACAGTTATGAATGAGAACGCACTTTAAGTAGGATCCCTAAAAAGATACTTTCCTAAGAATCACCTGTCAGGTTCCTTTACGAGACACTTTATGATTGCTACACAGACAGGTCCTACAGTTTCCAACTTAGCACATACTCATTCCTGTCGTGAGAACGTACTGTTGCACACTTCCCTCTTAGATTAGATGTGTTTTGAGGCAAGTTAGACACAGTGGAACAACACAGGTGTTGACCTTCCAGTATGTGTCATAGAGGCCGATGTGCCATACCCTGTCCTTCACCCTCAGGGTGAAATGTTCCCTCTGTCCTTCCATTTTCTATCTTCTTTACTCCGCGGAAAGACACTGTGAGAAGTGCGATTCAGCCTGAATGAGTTTCCCTTATACAGAACTTGCTATAGTCCAACAGATAGTAGTCCGATACTAGAGCCCTATGTGCGATCTTGCAGTTACCGCAGAGTCAATCCCAAGAGCTTCCTTCTTTAACAGACGCAACACTGCCACGAATCCTCCGAAAGCACACTTCCCTCACAATGTTGGAAGCGTTTTTAACACAGAAAGAAAGTGCGGATCACCACTGGTCGTGATAATCCGATATATTTTGGGGATGCCTAAGCGCTATAGCCTGCACTTTGCTCACAGTACCTAATGCGCCCATAGTCCGTCCGTGTTCCTTCATCATTCCTCAAAGGAGGAGACACTGTTATGAATGAAAACACACGTTAAGTAAGATCCCTGAAAAGAAACCCTCCTAAGAATCACCTGTCAGGTTTCTGTACGAGACACTTTATTATTGCTACACAGACAGGTCCCACAGTTTCCAACTTAGCACAGAATCATTCCTGTCGTGAGAAAGTACAGTAGCACAGTTCCCTCGTACATTTGAAGTGTTTGAGACCAGTTAGACACAGTGGAACATCAAAGGTGTTGAACTTCTGTATGTGTCTTAGAGGCCTATGTGCCATACCCTGTCCATCACACCCAGGGCGCAACGTTCCCTCTGTCCGTCCTAGTTCTATCTTCTTTCTTCCGATGCAAAGACACTGTGAGAAATGGGATTCTGCCTGAATGAGTTTCCCTTCAACAGAACATGTTATAGTCCAACAGATAGATGTCTGACACTAAAGCCCTAAGTGTGCCTACTGCAGTTCCCGCAGAGTCAGTTCAAGAACTTCCTTCTTTAACAGATGCAAGACTGCAACGAATCCCTCCTAAAGCACACTTCCCTCACAATGTTGGAAGCGTTTTTAGCACAGAAAGAATGTGCGGATCACCACTGGTCGTGACCATACAATATGTGTTTGGGATGCCTAAGCGCCATGGCCGGCACTTCACTCACAGTACCTAAAGTGCCCATAGTCCGTCTGTTTTCTATCATCATTCCTCCTAGGAGGAGACACTGTTATGAAAGAGAACGCACATTAAGTAGGATCCCTAAAAGACACATTCAAAATAATCACCCGTCAGGGTCCTGTACGAGACAATTTATGATTGCTACACAGACAAGTTCTACAGTTTCCAACTTGGCACAGAATAATTCCTGTCATGAGAACGTACAGTAGCACAGTTCCCTCATACATTTGAAGTGTTTGGAAATGAGTTAAACACAGTGGGACATCACAGGTGTTGACCTTCCAGTATGTGTCATGGAGGTCTATGTGCCATAAGCTGTCCTTCACTCTCAGGGCACAACGTTCCCTCTGTCCGTCCTTGTTCTATCTCCTTTCCTCCACTGAAAAGACACTGTGAGAAGTGCGATTCTCCTGAAGGAGTTTCACTTCAACACAACTTGCTATAGTCCAACGGATAGACGTCTGATACTAGAGCCCTATGTGAGCCTATTGCAGTTACAGCAGAGGCAGTCCCAAGAGCTCCCTTATGTCACAGACACAACACTTCAACGAATCCCTCCTAAGCACACTTCCATCACAATGTTGGAAGCGTTTTTAACACAGAAAGAAAGTGCTGATCACCACTAGTCGTGATCATCCAATATGTGTTTGGGAACTCTAAGCACAATAACCTGCACTTTACTCACAGTACCTAATGTGCCCATAGTCCGTCCGTATTCTATCATCATTCCTCAAAGGAGGAGACACTGTTGTGAATGAGAATGCACTTTAAGTAGGATCCCTGAAAAGATACCTTCCTAAGAATCACCAGTCAGGGTCCTGTACGAGACTTTTATGATTCCTACACAGACAGGTCCTACAGTTTCCAGCTTAGCACAGAATCATTCCTGTCGTGAGAACGTACAGTAGCACAGTTCCCTCGTACATTTGAAGTGTTTTGAGACGAGTTAGACACAGTGTAACATCACAGGTGTTGACCTTCCAGTATGTGTAATAGAGGCGTGAGTGCCATACCATGTCTTACACCCTCAAGGCGCAACGTTCCCTCTGTCTGTCCTTATTTTATATCAGTTCCTCCACTGAAAAGACACTGTGAGAAGTTGGATTCCGCCTGAAGGAGTATCCCTTAAACAGAACTTTCTATTGTCCAAAGGATAGAAATCTGATAATAGTGCACTATGTGCGCCTCTTGCAGTTACAGCAGATTCATTACCAAGAGCTTCGTTCTTTAAGAGACGCAACACTGCAACGAATTCCTCCTAAAGCACACTTCCCTCACTATGTTGGAAGCGTTTTTAACACAAAGTACGGATCACCACTGGTCGTGATCATTCAATATGTGTTTGGGATGCCTAAGCGCCATAGCCTGCACTTTACTCACAGTACCTAATGTGCCCATAGTCCATCCGTGTTCTATCATCATTCCTCAAAGAAGGAGACACTGTTATGAATGAGAAAACACTTTAAGAAGGATCCCTGAAAAGATACCTTCCTAAGTATCACCTGTCAGGGTCCTGTACGAGACACTTTATGATTGCTACACAGACAGGTCCTACAGTTTCCAACTTAGCACAGACTCATTCCTTTCATGAGAACGTACAGTAGCACAGTTCCCTCGTACATTTGAAGTGTTTTGAGACGAGTTAGACACAGTGGAACATCACAGGTGTTGACCTACCAGTATGTGTCATAGAGGCCTATGTGCCATACCCGGTCCTTCACTCTCAGTGCACAACGTTCCCTCTGTCCGTCCTTGTTCTATCTTCTTTCCTCCACTGGAAAGACATTGTGAGAAGTAGGATTCCGCCTGAAGGAGTTTCCCTTAAAAAGAACTTGCTTCAGTTCAACGGATAGACGTCAGTTACTAGAGCCCTATGTGCCCCTTTGCAGTTACCATAGAGTCCGTCCCAAGAGCTTCCTACTTTAACAGATACAACACTGCAATGAATCCCTCCGAACACACACTTCCCTCACAATATTGGAAGTATTTTTAACACAGAAAGAGAGCGGATCACCACTGGCCGTGATCATCTGATATGTGATTGGGATGCCTAAGCGTCATAGCCAGCACTTACTCACAGTACCTAATATGCCCATAGTTCATCCGTTTTCTATAATCATTACTCAAAGGAGGAGACACTGTTATGAGTGAGAACACACTTTAAGTTGGATACCTGAAAAGATAACTTCCGAAGAATCACCTGTCAGTTACCTGTAGGAGACTCTTTATGATTGCAACACAGACAGGTCCTACAGTTTCCAACTTAGCACAGACTCATTCCTGTCGTGAGAAAGTACAGTAGCACAGTTTCCTCGTACATTTGAAGTGTTTCAGATGAGTTACACAGTGGAACATCACAGGTGTTGACCTTCCAGTATGTGTCATAGAGGCCTAGGTGCCATACCTGTCCTTCGCTCTCAGGGCGAAACGTTCCCTCTCTCCGTCCTTGTTCTATCTCCTTTGCTCCACTGAAAAGACACTGTGAGAGTAGATTCCGACTGAAGGAGTTTCCCTTCAACAGAACTTGCTATAGTCCAACGGATAGACGACTGATAATAGAGCCCTATGTGCGCCTATTCCAGTTACCACAGAGTGCGTCCCAAGAGCTTCCTTCTTTAACAGATATAAAACTGCAACGAATCCCTCCTAAAGCACACTTCCCTCACAATGTTGGAAGCGTTTTAAACACAGAAAGAAAGTGCGGATCACCACTGGTCGTGATCAACCGATATATGTTTGGGATCCCTAAGCTCCATTGCCAGTACTTTACTCAAAGTACCTAATGTGCCCATAGTCAGTCCGTGATCTACCCTCATTCCTCAAAGGAGGAGACACTGTTATGAAGGAGAATGCTCTTAAGTAGGATCCCTGAAAAGATACCTTCCTAAGATTCACCTGTCAGTGTCCTGTACGAGACACTTTATGATTGCTACACAGACAGGCCCTACAGTTTCCAACTTAGCTCAGACTCATTCCTGTCATGAGAACATACAGTAGCAAAGTTCACTCGTACATTTGAAGTGTTTTGAGACGAGTTAGACACAGTGAAACATCACAGGTGTTGACCTAACATTATGTGTCATAGAGGCCTATGTGCCATACCCTGACCTTCACTCTCAGGGCGCAACGTTCCCTCTATCCGTCCTTGTTCTATATCCTTTCCTCCACTGGAAATACACTGTGAGAAATGCTATTCCACCTGAAGGAGTTTCCCTTAAACAGAACTTGTTATAGTTCAACAGATAGATGTCTGATAATAGAGCCCTATGTACGCCTATTGCAGTTACCACAGAGTGCGTCCCAAGAGCTTCCTTCTTTAACAGACGCAACGCTACAACAAATCCCTCCTAAAGCACACTTCCCCTCTCAATGTTGGAAGCGTTTTTAACACAGAAAGAAAGTGCGGATCACCACGGGTCGTGATCATCCAATATGTGTTTGGGATGCCTAAGCACCATAGCCTGCACTTTACTCACAGTACCTAATGTGCCCATAGTCCGTCCGTGTTCTATCATCATTCCTCAAAGGAGGAGACTCTGTTATGAATGAGAACGCACTTTAAGTAGGATGCTGAAAAGATAACTTCCTAAGAATCACCTGTCAGGGTCCTGTTAGAGACACTTTATGATTGCTACACAGACAAGTCCTTCAGTTTCCAATTAGCACATTCTCATTACTTTTGTGAGAACGTAGAGTAGCACATTTCCCTCATACATTTGCAGTGTCTTGAGATGTGTTAGACACAGTGGAACATCTCAGGTGTTGACCGTCCAATATGTGTTATAGAGTCCTATGTTCCATACCCTGTTCTTCACCCTCAGGACGCATCGTTCCCTCTGTCCGTCCTTGTTCTATCTTCTTTCCTCCGCTGAAAAGACACTGTGAGAGGTGGGATTCTGCCTGAAGGAGTTTCCCTTAAACAGAACTTGCTATAGTCCAACGGATAGACGTCTGATACTAGAGCCCTATGTACGCCTCTTGCAGTTACCGCAGAGTCAGTCCCAAGAGGTTCCTTCTTTAACAGAGGCAAAATGCAACGAATCCCTCCTAAACCACACTTCGCTCACAATGTTGGAAGCGTTTTTAACACAGAAAGAAAGTGCTGATCATAACTGGTTGTGATCATCCAATATGTGTTTGGGATGCCTTAGCGCCATAGCCTGCAGTTTACTCACAGTATATAATGTGCCCATAGTACGTAATGTGCCCATAGTCTGTCCTTTTTCTATCATCACTCCTCAAAGGAGCAGACACAGTTATGAATGAGAACGCACTTTAAGTAGGATCCCTAAAAAGATACTTTCCTAAGAATCACCTGTCAGGTTCCTTTACGAGACACTTTATGATTGCTACACAGACAGGTCCTACAGTTTCCAACTTAGCACATACTCATTCCTGTCGTGAGAACGTACTGTTGCACACTTCCCTCTTAGATTAGATGTGTTTTGAGGCAAGTTAGACACAGTGGAACAACACAGGTGTTGACCTTCCAGTATGTGTCATAGAGGCCGATGTGCCATACCCTGTCCTTCACCCTCAGGGTGAAATGTTCCCTCTGTCCTTCCATTTTCTATCTTCTTTACTCCGCGGAAAGACACTGTGAGAAGTGCGATTCAGCCTGAATGAGTTTCCCTTATACAGAACTTGCTATAGTCCAACAGATAGTAGTCCGATACTAGAGCCCTATGTGCGATCTTGCAGTTACCGCAGAGTCAATCCCAAGAGCTTCCTTCTTTAACAGACGCAACACTGCCACGAATCCTCCGAAAGCACACTTCCCTCACAATGTTGGAAGCGTTTTTAACACAGAAAGAAAGTGCGGATCACCACTGGTCGTGATAATCCGATATATTTTGGGGATGCCTAAGCGCTATAGCCTGCACTTTGCTCACAGTACCTAATGCGCCCATAGTCCGTCCGTGTTCCTTCATCATTCCTCAAAGGAGGAGACACTGTTATGAATGAAAACACACGTTAAGTAAGATCCCTGAAAAGAAACCCTCCTAAGAATCACCTGTCAGGTTTCTGTACGAGACACTTTATTATTGCTACACAGACAGGTCCCACAGTTTCCAACTTAGCACAGAATCATTCCTGTCGTGAGAAAGTACAGTAGCACAGTTCCCTCGTACATTTGAAGTGTTTGAGACCAGTTAGACACAGTGGAACATCAAAGGTGTTGAACTTCTGTATGTGTCTTAGAGGCCTATGTGCCATACCCTGTCCATCACACCCAGGGCGCAACGTTCCCTCTGTCCGTCCTAGTTCTATCTTCTTTCTTCCGATGCAAAGACACTGTGAGAAATGGGATTCTGCCTGAATGAGTTTCCCTTCAACAGAACATGTTATAGTCCAACAGATAGATGTCTGACACTAAAGCCCTAAGTGTGCCTACTGCAGTTCCCGCAGAGTCAGTTCAAGAACTTCCTTCTTTAACAGATGCAAGACTGCAACGAATCCCTCCTAAAGCACACTTCCCTCACAATGTTGGAAGCGTTTTTAGCACAGAAAGAATGTGCGGATCACCACTGGTCGTGACCATACAATATGTGTTTGGGATGCCTAAGCGCCATGGCCGGCACTTCACTCACAGTACCTAAAGTGCCCATAGTCCGTCTGTTTTCTATCATCATTCCTCCTAGGAGGAGACACTGTTATGAAAGAGAACGCACATTAAGTAGGATCCCTAAAAGACACATTCAAAATAATCACCCGTCAGGGTCCTGTACGAGACAATTTATGATTGCTACACAGACAAGTTCTACAGTTTCCAACTTGGCACAGAATAATTCCTGTCATGAGAACGTACAGTAGCACAGTTCCCTCATACATTTGAAGTGTTTGGAAATGAGTTAAACACAGTGGGACATCACAGGTGTTGACCTTCCAGTATGTGTCATGGAGGTCTATGTGCCATAAGCTGTCCTTCACTCTCAGGGCACAACGTTCCCTCTGTCCGTCCTTGTTCTATCTCCTTTCCTCCACTGAAAAGACACTGTGAGAAGTGCGATTCTCCTGAAGGAGTTTCACTTCAACACAACTTGCTATAGTCCAACGGATAGACGTCTGATACTAGAGCCCTATGTGAGCCTATTGCAGTTACAGCAGAGGCAGTCCCAAGAGCTCCCTTATGTCACAGACACAACACTTCAACGAATCCCTCCTAAGCACACTTCCATCACAATGTTGGAAGCGTTTTTAACACAGAAAGAAAGTGCTGATCACCACTAGTCGTGATCATCCAATATGTGTTTGGGAACTCTAAGCACAATAACCTGCACTTTACTCACAGTACCTAATGTGCCCATAGTCCGTCCGTATTCTATCATCATTCCTCAAAGGAGGAGACACTGTTGTGAATGAGAATGCACTTTAAGTAGGATCCCTGAAAAGATACCTTCCTAAGAATCACCAGTCAGGGTCCTGTACGAGACTTTTATGATTCCTACACAGACAGGTCCTACAGTTTCCAGCTTAGCACAGAATCATTCCTGTCGTGAGAACGTACAGTAGCACAGTTCCCTCGTACATTTGAAGTGTTTTGAGACGAGTTAGACACAGTGTAACATCACAGGTGTTGACCTTCCAGTATGTGTAATAGAGGCGTGAGTGCCATACCATGTCTTACACCCTCAAGGCGCAACGTTCCCTCTGTCTGTCCTTATTTTATATCAGTTCCTCCACTGAAAAGACACTGTGAGAAGTTGGATTCCGCCTGAAGGAGTATCCCTTAAACAGAACTTTCTATTGTCCAAAGGATAGAAATCTGATAATAGTGCACTATGTGCGCCTCTTGCAGTTACAGCAGATTCATTACCAAGAGCTTCGTTCTTTAAGAGACGCAACACTGCAACGAATTCCTCCTAAAGCACACTTCCCTCACTATGTTGGAAGCGTTTTTAACACAAAGTACGGATCACCACTGGTCGTGATCATTCAATATGTGTTTGGGATGCCTAAGCGCCATAGCCTGCACTTTACTCACAGTACCTAATGTGCCCATAGTCCATCCGTGTTCTATCATCATTCCTCAAAGAAGGAGACACTGTTATGAATGAGAAAACACTTTAAGAAGGATCCCTGAAAAGATACCTTCCTAAGTATCACCTGTCAGGGTCCTGTACGAGACACTTTATGATTGCTACACAGACAGGTCCTACAGTTTCCAACTTAGCACAGACTCATTCCTTTCATGAGAACGTACAGTAGCACAGTTCCCTCGTACATTTGAAGTGTTTTGAGACGAGTTAGACACAGTGGAACATCACAGGTGTTGACCTACCAGTATGTGTCATAGAGGCCTATGTGCCATACCCGGTCCTTCACTCTCAGTGCACAACGTTCCCTCTGTCCGTCCTTGTTCTATCTTCTTTCCTCCACTGGAAAGACATTGTGAGAAGTAGGATTCCGCCTGAAGGAGTTTCCCTTAAAAAGAACTTGCTTCAGTTCAACGGATAGACGTCAGTTACTAGAGCCCTATGTGCCCCTTTGCAGTTACCATAGAGTCCGTCCCAAGAGCTTCCTACTTTAACAGATACAACACTGCAATGAATCCCTCCGAACACACACTTCCCTCACAATATTGGAAGTATTTTTAACACAGAAAGAGAGCGGATCACCACTGGCCGTGATCATCTGATATGTGATTGGGATGCCTAAGCGTCATAGCCAGCACTTACTCACAGTACCTAATATGCCCATAGTTCATCCGTTTTCTATAATCATTACTCAAAGGAGGAGACACTGTTATGAGTGAGAACACACTTTAAGTTGGATACCTGAAAAGATAACTTCCGAAGAATCACCTGTCAGTTACCTGTAGGAGACTCTTTATGATTGCAACACAGACAGGTCCTACAGTTTCCAACTTAGCACAGACTCATTCCTGTCGTGAGAAAGTACAGTAGCACAGTTTCCTCGTACATTTGAAGTGTTTCAGATGAGTTACACAGTGGAACATCACAGGTGTTGACCTTCCAGTATGTGTCATAGAGGCCTAGGTGCCATACCTGTCCTTCGCTCTCAGGGCGAAACGTTCCCTCTCTCCGTCCTTGTTCTATCTCCTTTGCTCCACTGAAAAGACACTGTGAGAGTAGATTCCGACTGAAGGAGTTTCCCTTCAACAGAACTTGCTATAGTCCAACGGATAGACGACTGATAATAGAGCCCTATGTGCGCCTATTCCAGTTACCACAGAGTGCGTCCCAAGAGCTTCCTTCTTTAACAGATATAAAACTGCAACGAATCCCTCCTAAAGCACACTTCCCTCACAATGTTGGAAGCGTTTTAAACACAGAAAGAAAGTGCGGATCACCACTGGTCGTGATCAACCGATATATGTTTGGGATCCCTAAGCTCCATTGCCAGTACTTTACTCAAAGTACCTAATGTGCCCATAGTCAGTCCGTGATCTACCCTCATTCCTCAAAGGAGGAGACACTGTTATGAAGGAGAATGCTCTTAAGTAGGATCCCTGAAAAGATACCTTCCTAAGATTCACCTGTCAGTGTCCTGTACGAGACACTTTATGATTGCTACACAGACAGGCCCTACAGTTTCCAACTTAGCTCAGACTCATTCCTGTCATGAGAACATACAGTAGCAAAGTTCACTCGTACATTTGAAGTGTTTTGAGACGAGTTAGACACAGTGAAACATCACAGGTGTTGACCTAACATTATGTGTCATAGAGGCCTATGTGCCATACCCTGACCTTCACTCTCAGGGCGCAACGTTCCCTCTATCCGTCCTTGTTCTATATCCTTTCCTCCACTGGAAATACACTGTGAGAAATGCTATTCCACCTGAAGGAGTTTCCCTTAAACAGAACTTGTTATAGTTCAACAGATAGATGTCTGATAATAGAGCCCTATGTACGCCTATTGCAGTTACCACAGAGTGCGTCCCAAGAGCTTCCTTCTTTAACAGACGCAACGCTACAACAAATCCCTCCTAAAGCACACTTCCCCTCTCAATGTTGGAAGCGTTTTTAACACAGAAAGAAAGTGCGGATCACCACGGGTCGTGATCATCCAATATGTGTTTGGGATGCCTAAGCACCATAGCCTGCACTTTACTCACAGTACCTAATGTGCCCATAGTCCGTCCGTGTTCTATCATCATTCCTCAAAGGAGGAGACTCTGTTATGAATGAGAACGCACTTTAAGTAGGATGCTGAAAAGATAACTTCCTAAGAATCACCTGTCAGGGTCCTGTTAGAGACACTTTATGATTGCTACACAGACAAGTCCTTCAGTTTCCAATTAGCACATTCTCATTACTTTTGTGAGAACGTAGAGTAGCACATTTCCCTCATACATTTGCAGTGTCTTGAGATGTGTTAGACACAGTGGAACATCTCAGGTGTTGACCGTCCAATATGTGTTATAGAGTCCTATGTTCCATACCCTGTTCTTCACCCTCAGGACGCATCGTTCCCTCTGTCCGTCCTTGTTCTATCTTCTTTCCTCCGCTGAAAAGACACTGTGAGAGGTGGGATTCTGCCTGAAGGAGTTTCCCTTAAACAGAACTTGCTATAGTCCAACGGATAGACGTCTGATACTAGAGCCCTATGTACGCCTCTTGCAGTTACCGCAGAGTCAGTCCCAAGAGGTTCCTTCTTTAACAGAGGCAAAATGCAACGAATCCCTCCTAAACCACACTTCGCTCACAATGTTGGAAGCGTTTTTAACACAGAAAGAAAGTGCTGATCATAACTGGTTGTGATCATCCAATATGTGTTTGGGATGCCTTAGCGCCATAGCCTGCAGTTTACTCACAGTATATAATGTGCCCATAGTACGTAATGTGCCCATAGTCTGTCCTTTTTCTATCATCACTCCTCAAAGGAGCAGACACAGTTATGAATGAGAACGCACTTTAAGTAGGATCCCTAAAAAGATACTTTCCTAAGAATCACCTGTCAGGTTCCTTTACGAGACACTTTATGATTGCTACACAGACAGGTCCTACAGTTTCCAACTTAGCACATACTCATTCCTGTCGTGAGAACGTACTGTTGCACACTTCCCTCTTAGATTAGATGTGTTTTGAGGCAAGTTAGACACAGTGGAACAACACAGGTGTTGACCTTCCAGTATGTGTCATAGAGGCCGATGTGCCATACCCTGTCCTTCACCCTCAGGGTGAAATGTTCCCTCTGTCCTTCCATTTTCTATCTTCTTTACTCCGCGGAAAGACACTGTGAGAAGTGCGATTCAGCCTGAATGAGTTTCCCTTATACAGAACTTGCTATAGTCCAACAGATAGTAGTCCGATACTAGAGCCCTATGTGCGATCTTGCAGTTACCGCAGAGTCAATCCCAAGAGCTTCCTTCTTTAACAGACGCAACACTGCCACGAATCCTCCGAAAGCACACTTCCCTCACAATGTTGGAAGCGTTTTTAACACAGAAAGAAAGTGCGGATCACCACTGGTCGTGATAATCCGATATATTTTGGGGATGCCTAAGCGCTATAGCCTGCACTTTGCTCACAGTACCTAATGCGCCCATAGTCCGTCCGTGTTCCTTCATCATTCCTCAAAGGAGGAGACACTGTTATGAATGAAAACACACGTTAAGTAAGATCCCTGAAAAGAAACCCTCCTAAGAATCACCTGTCAGGTTTCTGTACGAGACACTTTATTATTGCTACACAGACAGGTCCCACAGTTTCCAACTTAGCACAGAATCATTCCTGTCGTGAGAAAGTACAGTAGCACAGTTCCCTCGTACATTTGAAGTGTTTGAGACCAGTTAGACACAGTGGAACATCAAAGGTGTTGAACTTCTGTATGTGTCTTAGAGGCCTATGTGCCATACCCTGTCCATCACACCCAGGGCGCAACGTTCCCTCTGTCCGTCCTAGTTCTATCTTCTTTCTTCCGATGCAAAGACACTGTAGAAATGGGATTCTGCCTGAATGAGTTTCCCTTCAACAGAACATGTTATAGTCCAACAGATAGATGTCTGACACTAAAGCCCTAAGTGTGCCTACTGCAGTTCCCGCAGAGTCAGTTCAAGAACTTCCTTCTTTAACAGATGCAAGACTGCAACGAATCCCTCCTAAAGCACACTTCCCTCACAATGTTGGAAGCGTTTTTAGCACAGAAAGAATGTGCGGATCACCACTGGTCGTGACCATACAATATGTGTTTGGGATGCCTAAGCGCCATGGCCGGCACTTCACTCACAGTACCTAAAGTGCCCATAGTCCGTCTGTTTTCTATCATCATTCCTCCTAGGAGGAGACACTGTTATGAAAGAGAACGCACATTAAGTAGGATCCCTAAAAGACACATTCAAAATAATCACCCGTCAGGGTCCTGTACGAGACAATTTATGATTGCTACACAGACAAGTTCTACAGTTTCCAACTTGGCACAGAATAATTCCTGTCATGAGAACGTACAGTAGCACAGTTCCCTCATACATTTGAAGTGTTTGGAAATGAGTTAAACACAGTGGGACATCACAGGTGTTGACCTTCCAGTATGTGTCATGGAGGTCTATGTGCCATAAGCTGTCCTTCACTCTCAGGGCACAACGTTCCCTCTGTCCGTCCTTGTTCTATCTCCTTTCCTCCACTGAAAAGACACTGTGAGAAGTGCGATTCTCCTGAAGGAGTTTCACTTCAACACAACTTGCTATAGTCCAACGGATAGACGTCTGATACTAGAGCCCTATGTGAGCCTATTGCAGTTACAGCAGAGGCAGTCCAAAGAGCTCCCTTATGTCACAGACACAACACTTCAACGAATCCCTCCTAAGCACACTTCCATCACGATGTTGGAAGCGTTTTTAACACAGAAAGAAAGTGCTGATCACCACTAGTCGTGATCATCCAATATGTGTTTGGGAACTCTAAGCACAATAACCTGCACTTTACTCACAGTACCTAATGTGCCCATAGTCCGTCCGTATTCTATCATCATTCCTCAAAGGAGGAGACACTGTTGTGAATGAGAATGCACTTTAAGTAGGATCCCTGAAAAGATACCTTCCTAAGAATCACCAGTCAGGGTCCTGTACGAGACTTTTATGATTCCTACACAGACAGGTCCTACAGTTTCCAGCTTAGCACAGAATCATTCCTGTCGTGAGAACGTACAGTAGCACAGTTCCCTCGTACATTTGAAGTGTTTTGAGACGAGTTAGACACAGTGTAACATCACAGGTGTTGACCTTCCAGTATGTGTAATAGAGGCGTGAGTGCCATACCATGTCTTACACCCTCAAGGCGCAACGTTCCCTCTGTCTGTCCTTATTTTATATCAGTTCCTCCACTGAAAAGACACTGTGAGAAGTTGGATTCCGCCTGAAGGAGTATCCCTTAAACAGAACTTTCTATTGTCCAAAGGATAGAAATCTGATAATAGTGCACTATGTGCGCCTCTTGCAGTTACAGCAGATTCATTACCAAGAGCTTCGTTCTTTAAGAGACGCAACACTGCAACGAATTCCTCCTAAAGCACACTTCCCTCACTATGTTGGAAGCGTTTTTAACACAAAGTACGGATCACCACTGGTCGTGATCATTCAATATGTGTTTGGGATGCCTAAGCGCCATAGCCTGCACTTTACTCACAGTACCTAATGTGCCCATAGTCCATCCGTGTTCTATCATCATTCCTCAAAGAAGGAGACACTGTTATGAATGAGAAAACACTTTAAGAAGGATCCCTGAAAAGATACCTTCCTAAGTATCACCTGTCAGGGTCCTGTACGAGACACTTTATGATTGCTACACAGACAGGTCCTACAGTTTCCAACTTAGCACAGACTCATTCCTTTCATGAGAACGTACAGTAGCACAGTTCCCTCGTACATTTGAAGTGTTTTGAGACGAGTTAGACACAGTGGAACATCACAGGTGTTGACCTACCAGTATGTGTCATAGAGGCCTATGTGCCATACCCGGTCCTTCACTCTCAGTGCACAACGTTCCCTCTGTCCGTCCTTGTTCTATCTTCTTTCCTCCACTGGAAAGACATTGTGAGAAGTAGGATTCCGCCTGAAGGAGTTTCCCTTAAAAAGAACTTGCTTCAGTTCAACGGATAGACGTCAGTTACTAGAGCCCTATGTGCCCCTTTGCAGTTACCATAGAGTCCGTCCCAAGAGCTTCCTACTTTAACAGATACAACACTGCAATGAATCCCTCCGAACACACACTTCCCTCACAATATTGGAAGTATTTTTAACACAGAAAGAGAGCGGATCACCACTGGCCGTGATCATCTGATATGTGATTGGGATGCCTAAGCGTCATAGCCAGCACTTACTCACAGTACCTAATATGCCCATAGTTCATCCGTTTTCTATAATCATTACTCAAAGGAGGAGACACTGTTATGAGTGAGAACACACTTTAAGTTGGATACCTGAAAAGATAACTTCCGAAGAATCACCTGTCAGTTACCTGTAGGAGACTCTTTATGATTGCAACACAGACAGGTCCTACAGATTCCAACTTAGCACAGACTCATTCCTGTCGTGAGAAAGTACAGTAGCACAGTTTCCTCGTACATTTGAAGTGTTTCAGATGAGTTACACAGTGGAACATCACAGGTGTTGACCTTCCAGTATGTGTCATAGAGGCCTAGGTGCCATACCTGTCCTTCGCTCTCAGGGCGAAACGTTCCCTCTCTCCGTCCTTGTTCTATCTCCTTTGCTCCACTGAAAAGACACTGTGAGAGTAGATTCCGACTGAAGGAGTTTCCCTTCAACAGAACTTGCTATAGTCCAACGGATAGACGACTGATAATAGAGCCCTATGTGCGCCTATTCCAGTTACCACAGAGTGCGTCCCAAGAGCTTCCTTCTTTAACAGATATAAAACTGCAACGAATCCCTCCTAAAGCACACTTCCCTCACAATGTTGGAAGCGTTTTAAACACAGAAAGAAAGTGCGGATCACCACTGGTCGTGATCAACCGATATATGTTTGGGATCCCTAAGCTCCATTGCCAGTACTTTACTCAAAGTACCTAATGTGCCCATAGTCAGTCCGTGATCTACCCTCATTCCTCAAAGGAGGAGACACTGTTATGAAGGAGAATGCTCTTAAGTAGGATCCCTGAAAAGATACCTTCCTAAGATTCACCTGTCAGTGTCCTGTACGAGACACTTTATGATTGCTACACAGACAGGCCCTACAGTTTCCAACTTAGCTCAGACTCATTCCTGTCATGAGAACATACAGTAGCAAAGTTCACTCGTACATTTGAAGTGTTTTGAGACGAGTTAGACACAGTGAAACATCACAGGTGTTGACCTAACATTATGTGTCATAGAGGCCTATGTGCCATACCCTGACCTTCACTCTCAGGGCGCAACGTTCCCTCTATCCGTCCTTGTTCTATATCCTTTCCTCCACTGGAAATACACTGTGAGAAATGCGATTCCACCTGAAGGAGTTTCCCTTAAACAGAACTTGTTATAGTTCAACAGATAGATGTCTGATAATAGAGCCCTATGTACGCCTATTGCAGTTACCACAGAGTGCGTCCCAAGAGCTTCCTTCTTTAACAGACGCAACGCTACAACAAATCCCTCCTAAAGCACACTTCCCCTCTCAATGTTGGAAGCGTTTTTAACACAGAAAGAAAGTGCGGATCACCACTGGTCGTGATCGTCCGATATGTGTTTGGGATGCCTAAGCGCCATTGCCTGCACTTTACTCACAGTACCTAATGTGCCCAGAGTCCGTCCGTGTTCTATCATCATTCCTCCTAGGAGGAGACACTGTTATGAATGAGAACGCACTTTAAGTAAGATCCCTGAAAAGATACCTTCCTAAGAATAACCTGTCAGGGTCCTGTACAAGACACATTATGAATGCTACACATACAGGTCCTACATTTTCCAACTTAGCACAGACTCATTCCTGTCCTGAGAACGTACACTAGCACAGTTCCGTCATACATTTGAAGTGTTTTGAGACGAGTTAGACACAATGGTACATCACAGGTGTTGGCCTTCCAGTATGTGTCATAGAGGCCTATGTGCCATACCCGGTACTTCACTCTCAGGGCGCAACGTTCCCTCTGTCCGTCCTTGTTCTATCTTCTTTCCTCCACTGGAAAGACACTGTGAGAAGTGGGATTCCGCCTGAAAGAGTTTCTTTCCCTTAAACAGAACTTGCTATAGTACAACGGAATGACGTCTGATACTAGAGCCCTATGTGCGCCTATTGCAGTTACCATAGATCAGTCCCAAGAGCTTCCTTCTTTGACAGACGCAACACTGCAATGAATCCCTTCTAAAGCACACTTCCCTCACAATATTGGAAGCGTTTTTGACACAGAAAGAGAGAGCAGATGACCACTGGTCCGGAACACCCAAAATGTGTTATGGGATGCCTAAGCGCCACAGCCTGCAATTTACTCACAGTACCTAATGTGCCCATAGTCTGTCCGTGTTCTATCTACATTCCTCAAAGGAGGAGACACTGTTTTGATTGAGAACGCACTTTAAGAAGGATCCCTGAAAAGATACCTTCCCTAGAATCACCTGTCAGGGTCCTGTATGAGACACTTTATGATTGCTACACAGACAGTCCCTACAGTTTCCAACACAGGTGTTGACCTTCCATTATGTGTCATGGAGGCCTAAGTATCTTACCCTGTCCTTCACTCGCAGGATGCAATGTTCCCTCTGTGCGTCCTGGTTCTATCATCTTTCCTCCACTGGAAAGACAGTGTTAGATGTGATATTCCACATGAAGGAGATTCCCTTAAACAGAACATGCTATAGTCCAACGGATAGATGTCTGATACTGGAGGCCTATGTGCTCCTATTGCAGTTACCACAGAGTCAGTCCCAAGAGCTTCCTTCTTTGACAGACGCAACACTGCAAGGAATCCCTTCTAAAGCACACTTCCCTCACAATGTTGTTAGTGTTTTTGACACAGAATGAGAGTGTGGATGACCACTGGTCCTGAACACCCAAAATGTGTTATGCGATGCCTAAGCGCCATTGCCTGCACTTTACTCACAGTACCTAATGTGCCCATAGTCCATCCGTGTTCTATCTACATTCCTCATAGGAGGAGACACTGTTTTGATTGAGAACTCACTTTAAGTAGGATCCCTGAAAAGATACCTTCCGCAGAATCACCTGTCAGGGTCCTGTATGAGACACTTTATGATTGCTACACAGACAGGCTCTACAGTTTCCAACACAGGTATTGACCTTCCATTATGTGTCATAGAGGCCTAGGTATCTTACCCTGTCCTTCACTCGCAGGATGCAATGTTCCCTCTGTGCTTCCTTGTTCTATCTTCTTTCCTCCACTGGAAAGACACTGTTAGAAGTGAGACTCCACATGAAGGAGATTCCCTTAAAAAGAAATTGCTATATTCCAACGGATAGACGTCTGATACTGGAGCCCTATGTGCGCCTATTGAAGTTACCAAAGAGTCAGTACCAATTAGATTCCTTCTTAGACAGACGCAACTCTGCAACGAATCCCTCCTAAAGCACACTTCACTCACAATGTTGAAAGCGTATTTGACACAGAAAGAAAGTGCGGATGACCACAGGTCCTGAACATCCAATATGTGTTTGGGATGCCTAAGCGCCATGGCCTGCACTTTACTCACAGTATCTAATGTGCCATTAGACCGTCCGTGTTCTGGCTGCATTCCTCAACGGAGAAAACACTGTTTTGAATAAGAATGCACATTAAGTAGGATCCCGGAAAAGATACCTTCTCTAGAATCACCTGACAGGGTCCTGTATGAGACACTTTATGATTGCTACATAGACAGGCTCTACAGTTTCCAACACAGTTGTTGACCTTCCATTATGTGTCATAGAGGCCTAGGTATCTTACCCTGTCCTTCACTCGCAGGATGCAATGTTCCCTCTGTGCGTCCTTGTTCTATCTTCTTTCCTCCACTGGAAAGACACTGTTAGAAGTGAGATTCCACATGAAGGAGATTCCCTTAAACAGAACATGCTATAGTCCAACGGATAGACGTCTGATACTGGAGCCCTATGTGCGCCTATTGAAGTTACCAAAGAGTCAGTACCAAGAGATTCCTTCTTAGACAGACGCAACTCTGCAACGAATCCCTCCTAAAGCACACTTCACTCACTATGTTGAAAGCGTAGTTGACACGGAAAGAAAGTGCGGATGACCACAGGTCCTGAACATCCAATATGTGATTGGGATGCCTAAGCGCCATGGCCTGCACTTTACTCACAGTATCTAATGTGCCAATAGACCGTCCGTGTTCTAGCTGCATTCCTCAACGGAGAAAACACTCTTTTGAATAAGAATGCACATTAAGTAGGATCCCGGAAAAGATACCTTCCCTAGAATCACCTGTCAGGGTCCTGTAGGAGACACTTTATGATTGCTACACAGACAAGTCCTACAGTTTCCAACTTAGCAAAGACTCATTCCGGTTTTGAGAACGTATAGAAGCACAGTTCCCTCGTACATATGAAGTGTTTTGAGACGAGTTAGACACAGTGGAACATCACAGGTGTTGACCTTCCAGTATGTGTTATAGAGGCCTAAGTGCCATACCCTGTCCTTCACTCGCAGGATGCAACGTTCCCTCTGTGCGTCCTTGTTCTATCTTCTTTCCATCACTGGAAAGACACTGTGAGAATTGAGATTATGCCTGAAGGAGTTTCCCTTACACAGAACTTGCTATAGTCCAACGGATAGACCTCTGATACTAGAGCCCTATGTGCATCCTATTGCCGTTACCACAGAGTCAGTCCCAAGAGCTTCCTTCTTTGACAGACGCAACACTGCAACGAATCCCTCCTAAAGCACACTTCCCTCACAATATTGGAAGCGTTTTTGACAGAGAAAGAGAGTATGGATGACCACTGGGCTGAACATCCAATATTTGTTTGGGATGGCTAAGCATAATAGCCAGCACTTATCCCAGTACCTAATGTACCCATAGTCCATCCATGTTCTGTCTTCATTCCTCAAAGGAGGAGATACTGTTTTGAATGAGATCTCACTTTAAGTAGGATCCCTGCAAAGATACCTTCCCTAGAATCACCTGGCATGGACCTGTAGGTGACACTTTATGATTGCTACACAGACAGGTCCTACAGTTTCAAACTTAGCACAGACTCATTCCTGTCGTGAGAACGTAGAGTAGCATAGTTCCCTCTTACATTTCAAGAGTTTTGAGACCAGTACAACCCAGTGGAACATCACAGGTGTTGACGTTCCAGTATGTGTGATAGATGGATAAATTCCGGAGCCTGTCCTTCACTCTCAGGTACAACGTTCCCTCTGTCCTTCCTTGTTCTATCTTCTTTCCTCCACTGGAAAGACACTCTGAGAAGTGAGATTCCGGCTGAATGAGTTTCCCTTAAAAGAACTTGCTCTAGTCCAACAGATAGATGTCTGATACTAGAGCCATATGTGCGCCTATTGCACATAACACAGAGTCAGTCCCAAGAGCTTCCTTCTTTGACAGACGCAACACTGCAACGAATCCCTCCTAAGGCCCACTTCCTTCACAATGTTGGAAGCGTTTTTGACACAGACAGAAAGTGCTGATGACCACAGGTCCTGAACCTCCAATATGTGTTTGGGATGCCTAAGCGCAATAGCCTGCACTTTACTCACAGTACCTAATGTGCCCATAGTCCGTCGGTGTTCTATCTTCATTCCTCATAGGAGGAGACACTGTTTTGAATGAGAACTCACTTTATTTATGATCCCTGCAAGGACACCATCCCTAGAATCACCTGTCAGCGTGCTGTAGGAGACACTTTATGATTGCTACACAGGCAGGTCCTACAGATTCCAACTTAACACAGACTCATTCCTGTCATGAGAATATACAGAAGCACAGATCCCTCGTACATTTGAAGTGTTTTGAGACGAGTTAGACAGAGTGGAACATCACAGATGTTGACCTTCCAGTATGTGTCCTAGAGTCCTAATTGCCATACCCTGTCCTTCACTCTCAGGGCGCAACGTTCCCTCTCGTGTCCTTGTACTATCTTCTTTCCACCTCTGGAAAGACACTGTAAGAAGTGAGATTCCGCCTGAAGGAGATTCCCTTAAACAGACTTGCTATAGTCCAACGGATAGACATCTGATACTAGAGCCCTATGAGCGCCTATTGCTCTTATCACAGAGTCAGTCCAAACAGCTTCCTTCTTTGACAGACGCAAATCTGCAACGAATCCCTCCTAAAGCACACGTCTGTCACAATGTTGGATGCGTTTTTGACACAGAAAGAGATTGCGGATGAACACTGGTCCTGAATATCCAATATGTTTTGGGATGCCTAAGCACCATAGCCAGCACTTTACTCTAAGTACCTAATGTGCCCATAGTCCATCCTTGCTCTATCTGCATTCCTCAAAGGAGAAGACTCTGTTTTGAATAAGAATATACTTTAAGTAGGTTCTCTGAAAAGAAACCTTCCCCAGAATCACCTGGTAGGTTCCTGTATGTGACATTTTATGATTGCTACACAGACAGGTCCTACAGTTTCCAACTTAGCACAGATCATTCCTTTCATGAGAACGTACAGTAGCACAGTTACCTCGTATAATTGAAGTGTTTTGAGACGAGTTAGACACAGTGGAACATCACAGGTGTTGACCTTCCAATATGTGTCATAGAGGCCTATGTGCCATACCCGGTCCTTCACTCCCAAATGCAACGTTCCCCCAGTGCTTCCTTGTTCTATCTTCTTTCCATCACTGGAAAGACACTGTGAGAATTGAGTTTATGCCTGAAGGAGTTTCCCTTAAACACAACGTTCTATAGTCCAATGGATAGATGACTGATAATAGAGCCCTATGTGCCCCTATTGCCGTTACCACAGAGTCAGTCCCAAGAGCTTCCTTCTTTGACAGACGCAACACTGCAACGAATCCCTCCTAAAGCACACTTCCCTCACAATATTGGAAGCGTTTTTGACAGAGAAAGAGAGTATGGATGACCACTGGGCTGTACATCCAATATTTGTTTGGGATGGCTAGGCATAATAGCCAGCACTTATCCCAGTACCTAATGTACCTATAGTCCATCCATGTTCTGTCTTCATTCCTCAAAGGAGGAGATACTGTTTTGAATGAGATCTCACTTTAAGTAGGATCCCTGCAAAGATACCTTCCCTAGAATCACCTGGCATGGACCTGTAGGTGACACTTTATGATTGCTACACAGACAGGTCCTACAGTTTCAAACTTAGCACAGACTCATTCCTGTCGTGAGAACGTAGAGTAGCATAGTTCCCTCTTACATTTGAAGAGTTTTGAGACCAGTACGACCCAGTGGAACATCACAGGTGTTGACGTTCCAGTATGTGTGATAGATGGATAAATTCCGGAGCCTGTCCTTCACTCTCAGGTACAACGTTCCCTCTGTCCTTCCTTGTTCTATCTTCTTTCCTCCACTGGAAAGACACTCTGAGAAGTGAGATTCCGGCTGAATGAGTTTCCCTTAAAAGAACTTGCTCTAGTCCAACAGATAGATGTCTGATACTAGAGCCATATGTGCGCCTATTGCACATAACACAGAGTCAGTCCCAAGAGCTTCCTTCTTTGACAGACGCAACACTGCAACGAATCCCTCCTAAGGCCCACTTCCTTCACAATGTTGGAAGCGTTTTTGACACAGACAGAAAGTGCTGATGACCACAGGTCCTGAACCTCCAATATGTGTTTGGGATGCCTAAGCGCAATAGCCTGCACTTTACTCACAGTACCTAATGTGCCCATAGTCCGTCGGTGTTCTATCTTCATTCCTCATAGGAGGAGACACTGTTTTGAATGAGAACTCACTTTATTTATGATCCCTGCAAGGACACCATCCCTAGAATCACCTGTCAGCATGCTGTAGGAGACACTTTATGATTGCTACACAGACGGGTCCTAGAGTTTCCAACTTAGCACAGATCATTCCTGTCATGAGAACGTACAGTAGCACAGATCCCTCGTATATTTGAAGTCTTTTGAGACGAGTTAGACACAGAGGGACATCACAGGTGTTGACCCTCCAATATGTGTCATACAGGCCTATGTGCCATACCCGGTCCTTCACTCCCAAATGCAACGTTCCCCCTGTGCTTCCTTGTTCTATCTTCTTTACATCACTGGAAAGACACTGTGAGAAGTGAGATTATGCCTGAAGGAGTTTCCCTTAAACAGAACGTTCTATAGTCCAACGGATAGATGACTGATAATAGTGCCCTATGTGCACCTATTGCCGTTACCATAGAGTCAGTCCCAAGAGCTTCCTTTTTTGACAGACGCAAGAGTGCAATGAATCCCTCCTAAAGCACACTTCCCTCACTATGTTGGAAGCGTTTTTGAACAGAAAGAGTGTGTGGATGACCACTGGTCCTGAACATCCAATGTTTGTTTGGGATGCCTAAGCGCCATAGCCAGCACATTACTCACAGTACCTAATGTGACCATAGTCCGTCCGTGTTCTATCTTCATTCCTCAAAGGAGGAGACCCTGTTTTGATTGAGAACGCACTTTAAGTAGGATCCCTGAAAAGATACTTTCCCTAGAATCACCTGTCAGGGTCCTGTATGAGATACTTTATGATTGCTACACAGACAGGTCCTATAGTTTCCAACACAGGTTTTGACCTTCCATTAAGTTTCATAGAGGCCTAAGCGTCTTACCCTGTCCTTCACTCGAAGGATGCAACGTTCCCTCTGTGCGGCCTTGTTCTATCTTCTTTCCATCACTGGAAAGACACTGTGAGAAGTGAGATTATGCCTAAAGGAGTTTCCCTTAAACAGAACTTGCTATACTCCAACAGATAGACGTCAGATACTAGAGCCCTATGTGCGCCTATTGCCGTTACCACAGAGTCAGTCTCAAGATCTTCCTTCTTTGACAGAGTAACACTGCAACGAATCCCTCCTGAGGGAAGTGTGCCTTCACAATATTGTGTGCTCACAATATTGGAAGCGTTTTTGACACAGAAAGGGAGTGAGGATGACCTACACAATATTGTGTGCTCACAATATTGGAAGCGTTTTTGACACAGAAAGGGAGTGCGGATGACCACAGTTCCTGAACTACCAATATATGTTTGGGATGCCTAAGCGCCATAGTCTGCACTTTACTCACAGTACCTAATGTACCCATAGTCCGTCCGTGTTCTATCTTCATTCCTCAAAAGAGGAGATACTGTTTTGAATGAGATCTCACTTTACGTAGGATCCCTGCAAAGATGCCTTCCCTTGAATCACCTGTCAGGCTCCTGTAGGTGACACTTTATGATTGCTACACAGACAGGTCCTACAGTTTCCAACTTAGCACAGACTCATTCCTGTCGTGAGAACCTACAGTAGCATAGTTCCCTCGTACATTTGAAGTGTTTTGAGACCAGTTAGACCCAGTGGAACATCACAGGTCTTGAAGTTCCAGTATGTGTGATAGATGGATAAGTGCCTGAGTCTGTCCTTCAATCTCAGGGTACAACGCTCCCTCTGTCCTTTCTTGTTATATCTTCTTTACTCCACTGGAAAGACACTGTGAGAAGTGAGATTGCGCCTGAAGGAGTTTCCCTTAAAAGAACTTTCTATAGTCCAACAGATAGACGTCTGATACTCGAGCCCTATGTGCGCTATTTCAGCTAACACAGAGTCAGACCCAAGAACTTACTTCTTTGATAGACGCAACACTGTAACGAATCCCTTCTAAGACACACTTCCCGCACAATGTTGGAAGCGTTTTTGACACAGACAGAAAGTGCTGATGAACACAGGTCCTGAACCTCCATTATATGTCTGGGATGCCGAGGCCCGATAGCCTGCATTTTACCCACATTACATAATGTGCCCATAGACCGTCCGTGTTCTTTCTTCATTCCTCATAGGAGGAGACACTGTTTTGAATGAGAACTCACATTAAATAGGATCCCTGCAATGATACCTCCCCTAGAATCACCTGTCAGGGTCCTGTAGGAGACACTATATGATTGCTACACAGACAGGTCCTATAGTTTCCAACTTATCACAGACTCATTACTGTCATAAGAACGTACAATAGCACAGTTCCCTCATACATTTGAAGTGTTTTGAGACGAGTTAGACAGAGTGGAACATCACAGTTTTTGACCGTCCAGTATGTGTCATAGAGGCCTTAGTGCCATACCCTGTCCTTCACTCTCAGGGCGCAACGTTCCCTCTGTGTGTCCTTGATCTATCTTCTTTCCACCACTGGAAAGACACTGTAAGAAGTGAGATTCCGCCTGAAGGAGATTCCCTTAAACAGAACTTTTTGAGATAGCTTGGAGTTTTCAGCATCTGGAATCACTGGATCTTTGTGCTGGACTCTAAGGCAGGGCAGCTCAAACCCTTTATTAACATGATTTTAATCCTCGCCTCTTAATAGGTTGACAGTTTCTTCCCTTGGGCTGAGGTTGTTCTGGAAGGTGGCAAGTATTATTATTCTCTTTATACAGGCCGAAGTTTCTCTTTGTTTATTCTTAGCTTTCAAAAGAGGTTGAGTTGAATCCACTTTCAAACTCTCAGAGCTTCTTTATTAGAGGAAGAAAAAAGAGATTTGAACTTGCTATAGTCCAACGGATAGACGTCTGATACTAGAGCCCTATGTGCGCCTATTGCAGTTACCACAGATTCAGTCCAAACAGCTTCCTTCTTTGACAGACGCAACTCTGGAACGAAAACCTCCTAAAGCACACTTCCGTCACAATGTTGGATGCGATTTTGACACAAAAGAGATTTCAACAGTCTGAGGGGTTTGAAGTGGCGGGGGGGTGGGAAGTTGGGGTACCAGGTAGTGGGTATTATAGAGGGCACGGCTTGCATGGAGCACTGGGTGTGGTGAAAATAATGAATACTGTTTTTCTGAAAATAAATAAATTGGAAAAAAAAAGAGATTGCGGATGACCACTGGTCCTGAACATCCAATATGTGTTTGGGATGCCTAAGCACCATAGCCAGCACTTTATTCACAGTACCTAATGTGCCCATAGTCCGTCCGTGTTCTATCTTCATTCCTCAAAGGAGGAAACACTGTTTTGATTGAGAACGCACCTAAGTAGGATCCCTGAAAAGATACCGTCCCTAGAATCACCTGTCAGTGTCCTGTATGAGACACTTTATGATTGCTACACAGACAGGTCCTACAGATTCCAACACAGGGGTTGTACTTCCATTATGTGTCATAGAGGTCTAGTGTCTCACCCTATCCTTCACTCGCAGGATGCAACGTTCCGTCTGTGCGTCCTTTTTCTATCTTCTTTCCTCCACTGGAAAGACACTGTTAGAAGTGAGATTCCACATGAAGGAGATTCCCTTAAACAGAAGTTGCTGTAGTCCATCGGATAGACATCTGATACTGGAGCCCTATGTGCGCCTATTGAAGTTAGCACAGAGTCAGTCCCAAGAGTTTCCTTCTTTGATAGAAGCAACACTGCAATGAATACCTCCTAAAGCACACATCCCAAACAATGTTGGAAGCGTGTTTGACACAGAAAGAAAGTGTGGATGACCACAGGTCCTGAACAACCAATATGTATTTGGGATGCCTAAGAGCCATAGCATGCACTTTACTCACAGTACCTAATGTGCCAATAGTCCGTCCGTGTTTAGCTGCATTCCTCAAAGGAGAAAACACTGTTTTGAATAAGAACGCACTTTAAGTAGGATCCCGGAAAAGATACCTTCCCTAGAATCACCTGTCAGGGTCCTGTAAGAGACACTTTATGATTGCTACACAGACAGGTCCTACAGTTTCCATCATAGCACCGACTCATTCCTGTCATGAGAACGTACAGTAGCACAGTTCAATCGTAAATATGACGTGTCTTGAGACGAGTTAGACACAGTGGACATCACAGGTGTTGACCTTCCAGTATGTGTCAAAGAGGCCTAAGTGCCATACTATGTCCTTATACACAGGATGCATCTTTCCCTCTGTGCGTCCTTGATCAATCTTCTTTCCATCACTGGAAAGACACTGTGAGAAGTGAGATTATGCCTGAAGGAGTTTCCCTTACACAGAACTTGCTATAGTACAACGGATAGACGTCTGATATAGAGCCCTATCGGCGCCTATTGCAGTTACCACAGAGTCAGTCCCAAGAGCTTCCTTCTTTGAACAGACACAACACTGCAACGAATCCCTCTAAAGCACACTTCCCTCACATTGTTGGAAGCGTTTTTGACACCAAAAGAGAGTGCGGATGACCACTGGTCCTGAACCTCCAATATATGTTTGGAATGCCAAAGCGCCATAGCCTGCACTTTACTCACATTACCTAATGTACCCATAGTCCGTCCGTATTCTATCTTCATTCCTCAAATGGGGAGACACTGTTTTGAATGAGATCTCACTTTAAGTAGGAACCCTGCAAAGATACCTTCCCTAGAATCACCTGTCAGGTTCATGTAGGAGACATTGATGATTGCTACACAGACAGGTCCTACAGTTTCCAACTTAGCACAGATCATTCCTGTCGTGAGAACATACAGTAGCACTGTCCCTCGTACATTTGAAGTGTTTTGGGACAAATTAGACACAGTGGAACATCACAGTTGTTGACCTTCCAGTATGTGTCATAGAGGCCTAAGTGCCTTACCCTGTCCTTCACTTGCAGGATGCAATGTTCCCTCTGTGCGTCCTTGTTCTATCTTCTTTCCTCCACTGTAAAGACACTGTGAGAAGTGAGATTATGCCTGAAGGAGTTTCCCTTAAACAGAAGTTGCTATAGTCCAACGCATAGACTTCTGATACTAGACGCCTCTGTCCGCCTATTGTGGTTACCATAAAGAAATTCCCAAGAGTTCCTTCTTTGAAAGACGCAAGAGTGCAACGAATCCCTCCTAAAGCACACTTCCCTCACAATGTTGGAAGCATTTTTGAACAGAAAGAGTGTGCGGATGACCTCTGGTCCTGAACATCCAATATGTGTTTGGGATGCCTAAGTGCCTTAGCCAGCATTTTACTCACAGTACCTAATGTGCCCATAGTCCGTCCGTGTTCTATCTTCATTCCTCAAAGGAGGAGACACTGTTTTGATTGAGAACGCACTTTAAGTAGGATCCCTGAATTTATACCATCCCTAGAATCTCCTGTCAGTGTCCTGTGTGAGACACTTTATGATTGCTACACACACAGGTCCTACAATTTCCAACACAGGTGTTGACTTCCATTATGTTTCATAGAGGCCTAAGTATCTTACCGTGTCCTTCACTCGCAGGATGCAACGTTTCCTTTTGCGTCCTTGTTCTATCTTCTTTCCATCACTGGAAAGACACTGTGAGAAGTGAGATTATTCCTGAAGGAGTTTCCCTTAAACAGAACGTTCTATAGTCCAACGGATAGATGACTGATAATAGTGCCCTATGTACGCCTATTGCCGTTACCACAGAGTCAGTCCCAAGAGCTTCCTTCTTTGACAGGCGCAACACTGCAACGAATCCCTCCTAAAGCACACTTCCCTCACAATTTTGGAAGCGTTTTTGACACAGAAAGAGAGTACGGATGACCACAGGTCCTGAACATCCATTATGTGTTTGGCATGCCTAAGCGCCATAGCCAGCACTTTACTCACAGTACCTAATGTACCCATAGTCCGTCCGTGTTCTATCTTCATTCCTCAAAGGAGGAGATACTGTTTTGAATGAGATCTCACTTTAAGTAGGATCCCTACAAAGATACCTTCCCTTGAATCACCTGTCAGGCTCCTGTAGGTGACACTTCCTGATTGCTACACAGACAGGTCCTACCGTTTCCAATTTAGCACAGACTCATTCCTGTCGTGAGAATGTACAGTAGCATAGTTCCCTCGTACATTTGAAGTGTTTTGAGACCTGTTAGACCCACTGGAACATCACAGTTGTTGACGTTCCAGTATGTGTGATATATGGATAAGTGCCCGATCCTGTCCTTCAGTCTCAGGGTAAAACGTTCCCTCTGTCCTTCCTTGTTCTATCTTCTTTTCTCCACTGGAAAGAATCTGTGAGAACTGAGATTCCGCCTGAATGATTTTCCCTTAAAAGAACTTGCTATAGTCCAACGGATATACATCAGTTACTAGAGCCCTGTGTTCGCCTATTGCAGTTACCACAGAGCCAATCCCAAGAGCTCCTTCTTTGAAGAGACACAACACTGCAACGAATCCCTCCTAAAGCACACTTCCCTCACTTTGTTGGAAGCGTTTTTTTTTTCTTCCCCCAATTTATTTATTTTCAGAAAAACAGTATTCATTATTTTTTCACCACACCCAGTGCTCCATGCAAGCTGTGCCCTCTATAATACCCACCACCTGGTACCCCAACCTCCCACACCCCCGCCACTTCAAACCCCTCAGACTGTTTTTCAGAGTCCATAGTCTCTCATGGTTCACCTCCCCTTCCAATTTACCCAAATTCCCTACTACTCTCTAACTCCCCTGTTCTTCCATGCTATTGGTTATGCTCCACAAATGAGTGAAACCATATGATAATTGACTCTCTCTGCTTGACTGATTTCACTCAGCATAATCTCTTCCAGTCCCGTCCAAGTTGCTACAAAAATTGGATACGACCCTGCAATTGCACTCCTGGGTATTTACCCCAAAGATACAGATGTCGTGAAAAGAAGGGCCATCTGTACCCCAATGTTTATAGCAGCAATGGCCACAGTCGCCAAACTATGGAAAGAACCAAGATGCCCTTCAACGGATGAATGGATAAGGAAGATGTGGTCCATATACACTATGGAGTATTATGCCTCCATCAGAAAGGACGAATATCCAACTTTTGTAGCAACATGGAAGCGTTTTTGACACAGAAAGAGAGTGCGGATGACCATTGGTCCTGAACTTCCAATATATGTTTAGGATGCCAAAGCGCCATAGCCTGCACTTTACTCACATTACCTAATGTACCCATAGTCCGTCCGTGTTCTATCTTCATTCCTCAAAGGAGGAGACACTGTTTTGGATGAGATCTCACTTTAAGAAGGAACCCTGCAAAGATACCTTTCTAAGAATCGCCTGTCAGGTTCATGTAGGAGACACTTTATGATCGCTACACAGATAGGTCCTACAGTTTCCAACTTAGCACAGACTCATTCCTGTCGTGAGAACGTACAGTAGCACTGTTCCCTCGTACATTTGAAGTGTTTTGAGACAAATTAGACAGTGGAACATCACTGTTGTTGACCTTCCATTATGTGTCATAGAGGCCTAAGTGCCATACCCTGTCCTTTACTCGCAGGATGCAACGTTCCCTCTGTGCGTCCTTGTTCTATCTTCTTTCCTCCACTGTAAAGACACTATGAGAAGTGAGATTATGCCTGAAGGAGTTTCCCTTAAACAGAACTTGTTACAGTCCAACGGATAGACTTCTGATACTAGAGCCCTATGTGTGCCTATTGCGGTTACCACAGAGTCAGTCCCAAGAGCTTCCTTCTTTGACAGACGCAAGAGTGCAATGATTATGCTGAGTGAAATAAGTCAAGCAGAGAGAGTCAATTATCATATGGTTTCACTTATTTGTGGATCATAACAAATAGCATGGTGGCCTAGGGGCGTTAGAGATGAGTAGGGAATTTGGGTAAATTGGAAGGGGAGGTGAACCATGAGAGGCTATGGACTCTGAAAAACAGTCTGAGGGGTTTGAAGTGGCGGTGGTGTGGGAGGCTGGGGTACCAGGTGGTGGGTATTATAGAGGGCACGGCTTGCATGGTGTGGTGAAAAAATAATGAATAATGTTTTTCTGAAAATAAATAATTTGGAAAAAAAAAAAGAGTGCAACGTATACCTCCTAAAGCACACTTCCATCACAATGTTGGAAGCATTTTTGAACAGAAAGAGTTTGCGGATGACCTCTGGTCCTGAACATCCAATATGTGTTTGGAATGCCTATTCGCCAGAGCCAGCACTCTACTCACAGTACCTAATGTGCCCATAGTCCATCCGTGTTCTATCTTCATTCCTCAAAGGAGGGGACACTGTTTTGATTGAGAACGCACTTTAAGTAGGTTCCCTGAAAAAATACCTTCCCTAGAATCACCTGTCAGAATTCTGTATGAGACACTTTATGATTTCTACACACACAGGTCCTACAATTTCCAACACAGGTGTTGACCTTTCATTATGTTTCATAGAGGCCTAAGTATCTTACCATGTCCTTCACTCGCAGGATGCAACGTTCCCTCTGTGCGTCCTTGTTCTATCTTCTTTGCATCACTGGAAAGACACTGTGAGAAGTGAGATTATGCCTAAAGGAGTTTCCCTTAAACAGAACTTGCTATAGTCCAACGGATAGACGTCTGATACTAGAGCCCTATGTGCGCCTATTGCTGTTACCACAGAGTCAGTCCCAAGTGCTTCCTTCTTTGACAGACGCAACACTGCAACGAATCCCTCCTAAGGCACACTTCCCTCACAATATTGGAAGCGTTTTTGACTCAGAAAGGGAGTGCAGATGACCACTGGTCCTGAACATCCAATATATGTTTGGGATGCCTAAGCGCCATAGCCTGCAATATACTCACCGTACCTAATGTACCCATAGACCGTCCGTGTTCTATCATCATTCCTCAAAAGAGGAGATACTGTTTTGAATGAGATCTCACTTTAAGTAGGATCCCTGCAAAGATACCTTCCCTTGATCACCTGTCAGGCTCCTGTAGGTGACACTTCCTGATTGCTACACAGACAGGTCCTACAGTTTCCAACTTAGCACAGACTCATTCCTGTCGTGAGAACCTAAACTAGCATAGTTCCCTCGTACATTTGAATTGTTTTGAGGAACCAGTGGAACATCACAGGTGTTGACGTTCCAGTATGTGTGATAGATGGATAAGTGCCTGAGCCTGTCCTTCAATCAGGGTACTACGTTCCCTCTGTCCTTCCTTGTTATATCTTCTTTCCTCCACTGGAAAGACACTGTGAGAAGTGAGATTGCGCCTTAAGGAGTTTCCCTTAAAAGAACTTTCTACAGTCCAACAGATAGACGTCTGATACTAGAGCCCTATGTGCGCCTATTGCAGCTAACACAGAGTCAGTCCAAAGAACTTTCTTCTTTGACAGACGCAACACTGTAACGAATTACTCCTAACGCACACTTCCCTCACAATGTTGGAAGCGTTTTTGACACAGACAAAAAGTGCTGATGAACACAGGTCCTGAACCTCCATTATGTGTTTGGGATGCCTAAGCGCCATAGCCTGCACTTTACTCACAGTACCTAATGTGCCCATACTCCGTCCGTGATCTATCTTCATTCCTCATAGGAGGAGACACTGTTTTGAATGAAACTCACATTATGTAGGATCCCTGCAAAGATACCTTCCCTAGAATCTCCTGTCAGGGTCCTGTAGGAGACACTTTATGATTGCTACACAAACAGGTCCTACAGTTTCCAACTTATCACAGACTCATTTCTGTGGTAAGAACGTACTATAGCACAGTTCCCTCGCACATTTGAAGTGTTTTGAGACGAGTTAGACACAGTGGAACATCACAGGTGTTGACCTTCCAGTATGTACATAGAGGCCTAAAGGCCATACCCTGTCCTTCACTCTCAGGGCGCTGCGTTCCCTCTGTGCGTCCTTGTACTCTCTTCTTTCCTCCACTGGAAAGACACTGTGAGAAGTGAGATTATCCCTGAAGGAGTTTCCCTTAAACAGAACGTACTATAGTCCAATGGATAGACGTCTGATAACAAGCCCTATGGGAACTATTGCAGTTACCACAGAGTCAGTCCCAAGAGCTTCCTTCTTTGACAGACGCAACACTGCAACGAATCCCTTTTAAGGCACACTTCCCTCACGATGTTAGAAGCGTTTTTGACACAGAAAGAGAGTGCGGATGACCACTGGTGCTGACCACCCAAATGTGTTTGGGAAATTAAGCGCAATAACCTGCACTTTACTCACAGGACCTAATGTGCCCTTAGTCCGTCCGTGTTTTATCTTCTTTCCTCAAAGGAGGAGACACTGTTTTGAATGAGAACTCGCTTTAAGTAGGATCCCTGCAAAAATACCTTCCCTAAAATCACCTGTCAGAGTCCTGTAGGAGACACTTCATGATTTCTACACAGATAGGTCCAAAAGGTTCAACATAGCACAGACCCATTCCTGTCGTGAGAACGTACATTAGTACAGTTACCTAGTACATTTGAAGTGTTTTGAGACGAGTTAGACACAGTGGAACATCACAGGTATTGACGTTACAGTATGTGTCATAGAGAGCTAAGTACCATTCACTTTCCTTACCTCTCAGGATGCAACATTCCCTCTGTCCTTCCTTGTTCTATCTTCTTTCCTCACCTGGAAAGACACTGTGAAAAGTGAGATTCCGCCTGAAGGATTGTCCCTCTAACAGAACTTGCTATAGTCCAACGGATAGACGTCTAACACTAGAGCCCTATGTGCGCCTATTGCAGTTACCACAGAGTCAGTCCCAGAGCTTCCTTCTTTGACAGACGCAACACTGCAACAAATCCCTCCTAAGGCACACTTCCTCCACAATGTTGGAAGCATTTTAGACACAGAAAGAAAGTGTGGATGACCACAGATCCTGAACATCCAATATGTGTTTGGGATGCCTATGCGCCATAGGCAGCACTTTACTCACAGTACCTAATATGCCCATAGTCCGTCCGTGTTCTATCAGCATTCCTCAAAGGAGGAGACACTGTTTTGCATGAGAACTCACTTTAAGTAGGAGCCCTGAAAAATATCTTCATAAGAATCACCTGTCAGGGTACTGTATGAGAAACTTTGTGATTGCTACACAGACAGGTCCTACAGGTTCCAACTAAGCACAGACTCATTCCTGTCGTGAGAATGTACAGTAGCACAGTTCACTCATACATTTGAAGTGTTTTGAGATGAGTTAGACACAGTGGAACATCACAAGTGTTGACCTTCCAGTATGTGTCATAGAGCCCTATGTGCCATACCCTGTCCTTCACTCACAGGATGCAATGTTCCCTATGTGCCTCCTTGTTCTATATTTTTCCTCCACTGGAAAGACACTGTGAGAAGTGAGATTATGCCTGAAGGATTTTCCCTTTAAAAGAACTTGCTATCATCCTATGGATATAGATCTGATACTAGAGCCCTATGTGCGCCTACTGCAGTTAAAACAGAATCAGTCACAAGAGCTTCCTTTTTTGACAGATGGAACACTGCAACGAATCCCTACTAAAGCACACGTCCCTCACAATGTTGGAAGCGTTTTTGACACTGAAAGAAAGTACGGATGACCACTGGTCGTGAACATCCAATATGTGTTGGGATGCCTAAGCACCATAGCCTGCACTTTACTCACAGTAGCTAATGTGCCCATAGTCCTTCCGTGTTCTATCTTCATTCCTCAAATGAGGATACACTGTTTTGAATGAGAAATCACTTTAAGTAGGATCCCTGAAATGATACCTTCCTTCGAATCACCTGTCACGATCCTGTAGGAGACAGTTTTTGATTGTTACCAAGACAGGTCCAACAGTTTCCAACTTAGCACAGACTCATTCCATTATTGAGAACGTACAGTATCACTGTTCCCTCTACATTTGAAGTTTTTTGAGATGAGTTAGACACAGTGGAACATGACAGGTGTTGACCTTCCAGTATGTGTCATAGATCCTAAGTGCCATACCCTGTCCTCAACTCGCAGGATGCAACGTTCCTCTGTTCGTCCTTGTTCTATCTTTTTTACTCCACTGGAAAGACACTGTGAGAAGTGAGATTATGCCTGAAGGAGTTTCCCTTAAAAAGAACTTGCTATAGTCCAACGGATAGACGTCTGATCCTAGAGCCCTATGTGCGCCTACTGCAGCTAACACAGAGTCAGACCCAAAGCTTACTTCTTTGACAGCACAACACTGCAACGAATCCCTCCTAAGGCACACTTCCCTCACAATGTTGGAACCGTTTTTGACACAGAAATACAGTGCGGATGACCACATGTCCCGAACATCCAATATATGTTTGGGATTCCTAAGCTCCATAGCCTGCACTTACTGACAGTATCTAATGTACCCATAGTCCTTCCATGTTCTATCTTCATTCCTCAAAGGAGGAGACACTGTTTTGAATAAGAATGCACTTTACGTAGGATCCCTGAAACGATACCTTCTCTAGAATCACCTTCAGGGTCCTGTAGGGGACAATTTATTATTGCTACACAGAGAGGTCCTACAGTTTCCAACTAAGCACAGACTCATTCTTGTCGTAAGAACGTACAGTAGAACAGTTCCCTCGTACATTTCAAGTGTTTTGAGATGAGTTAGACACAGTGGAACATCACAAGTGTTGACGTTCCAGTATGTGTCATAGAGGCCTGTCATACCCTGTCCTACACTCGCAGGATGCAACGTTCTCTCTTTCCTCCTTGTTCTATCTTCTTTCCTCCACTGGAAAGACACTGTGAATGTGAGATTATCTATGAAGGAGTTTCCCTTAAACAGACTTGCTATAGTCCAATGGATAGACGTCTTGTACTAGTGCCCTATGTGCTCCTGTTGCATTTACCACAGAGTCAGTCCCAAGAGCTTCCTTCTTTGACAGAATCAACACTGCAACGAATCCCTCCTAAAGCACACTTCTCTCACAATGTTGGGAAGGTTTTTGACACAGAAATAGATTGCAGATGAGCACTGGTCCTGAACATCCAATATATGTTTAAGATGCCTAAGCGCCATAGCCTACACTTTACTCAGAGTATCTAATGTGCCCACAGTCCGTCCGTGTTCTATTCATTCCTCAAAGGAGGAGACACTTTTTATATAAGAACGCACTTTAAGTAGGATCCCTGCAAAGATCCCTTCCCTAGAATCACCTGTCAGGGTCCTTTAGGAGACACTTTATGATTCCTACACAGACAGGTCGTACAGTTTCCAAATTAGCATAGACTCATTCCTTTCGTAAAACGTAGAGTGGCACAGTTCCACCGTGCATTTGAAGTGTTTTCAGACTAGTTAGACACAGTGGAACATTGCAGGTGATGTCATTCCAGTATGTGTCATAGAGGCCTAAGTGTCAAACCCTATCCTTCAATCTCAGGGTGCAACGTTCCCTCTCTCCTTCCTTGTTCTATCTTCTTTCATCCACTGGAAAGACACTGTGTGAAGTGACATTCCGCCTGAAGGAGTTTCCCTTAAACAGAACTTTCTATAGTCGAACGGATAGACGTCTGATACTGAGCCCTATGTGCGCCTATTGCAGTTACCACTGAGTCAGTCCCAAGAGCTTCATTCTTTGACAGACGCAACACTGCAACGAATCCCTTTTAAGGCACACTTCCCTCACAATGTTAGAAGCGTTTTTGACACAGAAAGAGAGTGCGGATGACCACCGGTCCTGAACATCTAATATGTGTTTGGGATGCCTAAGAGCCATTGCCTGCACTTTAATCACAGTACCTAATGTGCCCATAGTCCATCCGTGTTCTATCTTCATTCCTCAAAGAAGGAGACACTGTTTTGAATGAGGACTCTGTTTAAGTAGGATCCCTGCAAAGATACCTTCCCTATAAACACCTGTCAGGGTCCTATAGGAGACACTTTATGATTGCTACACAGACAGGTCCTACAGTTACCAACTTAGCACAGACTCATTGCTGTCATGAGAATGTATAGTAGCTCAGTTCTCTCGTACATTTGAAGTGGTTTGAGACGAGTTAGACACAGTGGAACATCACAGGTGTTGACGATCCGGTATGTGTCATAGAGGGCTAAATGCCATACCCTGTCCTTCTCTCTCAGGGTGCAACGTTCCCTCTGTCATTCCTTGTTCTATCTTCTTTTCTCCACTGGAAAGACACTGTGAGAAGTGAGATTCCACCTGAAGGTGTTTCCCTTAAACAGAACTTACTATATTCCAACGGCTAGATGTCTGATACTAGAGCCCTATGTGCGCCTATTGCAGTTACCACAGAGTCAGTCCCAAGAGCTTCCTTATTTGACAGACGCAACACTGCAATGAATCCTTCATATAGCACACTTCCCTCACAATGTTGGGAGCGTTTTTGACACAGAAAGAGAGTGTGGATGACCACTGGTCCTGAACCTCCAATATGTGTTTGGGATGCCTAAGCGCCATAGCCTGCAATTTACTCACAGTACCTAATGTGCCCATAGTCCGTCCGTGTTCTATCTTCATACCTCAAAGGAGTAGACACTGTTTTGAAGAGAACTCTCTTTAAGTAGGTTCCCTGCAAAGATCGCTTCACTAGCATCACCTGTCAGGGTCCTGTAGGAGACAATTTATGATAGCTACACAGACAGGTCCTACAGTTTCCAACTTAGCATAGAATCATTCCTGTCATGAGAACGTACAGTAGCACAGTTCCATTGTATATTTGAAGTGTTTTGAGACGAGTTAGACACAGTGGAACATCACAGGTGTTGACCTTCCAGTATGTGTCATAGAGGCCTAAGTGCCGTACCCTGTCCTTCCCTCGCAGGATGCAACGTTCCCTCTGTGCCTCCTTGTTCTATATTCTTTCCTCCACTGTAAAGACACTGTGAGAAGTGAGATTATGCCTTAAGGAGTTTCCGTTAAATAGAACTTGCTATAGTGCAATGGATAGAAGTCTGACCTAAAGCCCTATGTGCGCCTATTGGAGTTACCACAGAGTCAGTCCCAAGTGCTTCCTTCTTTGACAGACGGAACACTGCAACATCCCTCCTAAAGGACACTTCCCTCACAATGTAGGGAGCATTTTGACACAGAAAGAGAGTGAGGATGACCACTGGTCCTGAACAGTCAATATGTGTTTTGGATGCCTAAGTGCCATAGCCTGCACTTTTTTTTCCAATTTATTTATTTTCAGAAAAACAGTATTCATTATTTTTTCACCACACCATGTGCTCCATGCAAGCTGTGCCCTCTATAATACCCACCACCTGGTACCCCAAACTCCCACCCCCCCCCGCCACTTCAAACCCTCAGATTGTTTTTCAGAGTCCATAGACTCTCATGGTTCATCTCCCCTTCCAATTTACCCAAAAGCACATACCCTCCACAATGTCCATGACCCTACCCCCCTTCTCCCAACCCCCCTCCCCCCAGCAACCCACAGTTTGTTTCGTGAGATTAAGAGTCACTTATGGTTTTTCTCCCTCCCTATCCCATCTTGTTTCATGGATTCTTCTCCTACCCACTTAAGCCCCCATGTTGTATCACCACTCCCTCATATCAGGGAGATCATATGATAGTTGTCTTTCTCCGCTTGACTTATTTCGCTAAGCATGATACACTCTAGTTCCATCCATGTTGTCGCAAAAGGCAAGATTTTGTTTCTTTTGATGGCTGCATAGTATTCCATTGTGTATATATACCACATCTTCTTGATCCATTCATCTGTTGATGGACATCTAGGTTCTTTCCATAGCTTGGCTATTGTGGACATTGTTGCTATAAACATTCGGGTGTACGTGCCCCTTTGGATCACTACGTTTGTATCTTTAGGGTAAATTCCCAGTAGTGCAATTGCTGGGTCATAGGGCAGTTCTATTTTCAACATTTTGAGGAACCTCCATGCTGTTTTCCAGAGTGGTTGCACCAGGTTGCATTCCCACCAACAGTGTAGGAGGGTTCCCCTTTCTCCGCATCCTCGCCAGCATCTGTCATTTCCTGACTTGTTGACTTTAGCCATTCTGACTGGTGTGAGTTGATATCTCATTGTGGTTTTGATTTGTATTTCCCTGATGCCGAGTGATATGGAGCACTTTTCCATGTGTCTGTTGGCCATCTGGATGTCTTCTTTGCAGAAACGTCTGTTCATGTCCTCTGCACATTTCTTGATTGGATTATTTGTTCTTTGGGTGTTGAGTTTGTTAAGTTCTTTATAGATTTTGGACACTAGTCCTTTATCTGATATGTCGTTTGTAAATATCTTCTCCCATTCTGTCAGTTGTCGTTTGGTTTTGTTAACTGTTTCCTTTGCTGTGCAAAAGCTTTTGATTTTGATGAAATCCCAAACGTTCATTTTTGCCCTTGCTTCCCTTGCCTTTGGCGATGTTCCTAGGATGATGTTGCTGCGGCTGAGGTCGAAGAGGTTGCTGCCTGTGTTCTCCTCAAGGATTTTGATGGATTCCTTTCTCACATTGAGGTCCTTAATCCATTTTGAATCTATTTTTGTGTGTGGTGTATGATACTCTATGTGGAAAACCCAAAAGACTCCACTCCAAAACTGCTAGAACTTGTACAGGAATTCAGTAAAGTGTCAGGATATAAGATCAATGCACAGAAATCAGTTGCATTTCTCTACACCAACAACAAGACAGAAGAAAGAGAAATTAAGGAGTCAATATCATTTACAATAGCACCCCAAACCATAAGATACCTAGGAATAAACCTAACCAAAGAGGCACAGAATCTATACTCAGAAAACTATAAAGTACTCATGAAAGAAATTGAGGAAGACACAAAGAAATGGAAAAATGTTCCATGCTCCTGGATTGGAAGAATAAATATTGTGAAAATGTCTATGCTACCTAGAGCAATCCTCACATTTAACGCAATTCCTATCAAAGTACCATCCATCTTTTTCAAAGAAATGGAACAAATAATTTTAAAATTTATATGGAACCAAAAAAGACCTCGAATAGCCAAAGCGATATTGAAAAAGAAAGCCAAAGTTGGTGGCATCACAATTCCGGACTTCAAGCTTTATTACAAAGCTGTTATCATCAAGACAGCATGGTACTGACACAAAAACAGACACATAGACCAATGCAACAGAATAGAGAGCCCAGAAATAGACCCTCAACTCTATGGTCAACTAATCTTCGACAAAGCAGGAAAGAATGTCCAATGGAAAAAAGACAGCCTCTTCAATAAATGGTGTTGGGAAAATTGGACAGCCACGTGCATTTATTTTTTTTTTTCATTTATTTTTTTTATTTCTTTATTTATTTTTATTTTTTTCCAATTTATTTATTTTCAGAAATACATTATTCATTATGTTTTTCACAACACACATTGCTCCATGCAAGCCATGCCCTCTATAATACCCACCACCTGGTACCCCAACCTCCCACCCCCCCCGCCACTTCAAACCCCTCAGACTGTTTTTCAGAGTCCAAAGTCTCTCATGGTTCACCTCCCCTTCTAATTTACCCAAATTCCCTACTTCTCTCTAATGCCCCTTGTCCTCCATGCTATTTGTTATGCTCCACAAATTAGTGAAACCATATGATAATTGACTCTCTCTGCTTGACTGATTTCACTCAACATAATCTCTTCCAGTCCCGTCTATGTTGCTACAAAAGTTGGGTATTCATCTTTTCTTATGGAGGCATAATACTCCATAGTGTATATGGACCACATCTTCCTTATTCATTCATCCGTTGAAGGGCATCTTGGTTCTTTCCATAGTTTGGCTTCTGTGGCCATTGCTGCTATATACATTGGGGTACAGATGGCCTTCTTTTCACGACATCTGTGTCTTTGGGGAAAATACCCAGAAGTGCAATTGCAGGGTCATAGGGAAGCTCTATTTTTAATTTCTTGAGGAATCTCCACACTGTTCTCCAAAGAGGCTGCACCAACTTGCTTTCCCAATAAGAGTGTAAGAGCGTTCCATTTCTCCACATCCTCTCCAACACATGTTGTTTCCTGTTTTGTTAATTTTGGCCATTCTAACTGGTGTAACGTGATATCTCAATGTGGTTTTATTTGAATCTCCCTGAGGGCTAATGATGATGAGCATTTTTTCATATGTCTGATACCATTTGTATGTCTTGATTGGAGAAGTGTCTGTTCATATCTTCTGGCTATTGTTTGATGTGTTTGTCTGTTTCGTGTGGGTTGAGTCTGAGGAGTTCATTATAGATCCTGGATATCAACCTTTTGTCTGTACTGTCATTTGCAAATATCTTCTCCCATTCCGTGGGTTGCCTCTTTGTTTTTTGGACTGTTTCCTTTGCTGTGCAGAAGCTTTTGATTTTGATGAAGTCCCAGAAGTTTATTTTCGCTTTTGTTTCCTTTGCCTTTGGAGACGTAACTTGAAAGAAGTTGCTGTGGCTGATATCAAAGAGATTTCTGCCTATGTTCTCCTCTAAGATTCTGATGGATTCCTGTCTCACGTTGAGGTCTTTTATCCATTTTGAGTTGATCTTTGTGTACGGTGTAAGAGAATTGTCGAGGTTCATTCTTCTACATATAGCTGTCCAGTTTTCCCAGCACCATTTATTGAAGAGACTGTCTTTTTTCCACTGTATATTTTTTCATGTTTTGTCAAAGATTAATTGACCATAGAGTTGAGGGTCCATATCAGCGCTCTCTACTCTGTTCCACTGGTCTATGTGTCTGTTTTTATGCCAGTACCATGCTGTCTTGGTGATCACAGCTTTGTAATAAAGCTTGAAATCAGGTAAGGTGATGCCGCCGGCTTTATTTTTGTTTTTCAATATTCCTTAGCAATTCGGGGTCTCTTCTTCTTTTTTTTTTTTTTTAATATTTCTTTTTTTTTTCCCCAATTTATTTATTTTCAGAAAAACAGTATTCATTATTTTTTCACCACACCCAGTGCTCCATGCAAGCTGTGCCCTCTATAATACCCACCACCTGGTACCCCAACCTCCCACCCCCCTGCCACTTCAAACCCCTCAGACTGTTTTTCAGAGTCCATAGTCTCTCATGGTTCACCTCCCCTTCCAATTTACCCAAATTCCCTACTACTCTCTAACGCCCCTTGTCCTCCATGCTATTGGTTATGCTCCACAAATGAGTGAAACCATATGATAATTGACTCTCTCTGCTTGACTGATTTCACTCAGCATAATCTCTTCCAGTCCCGTCCATGTTGCTACAAAAGTTGGATATTCGTCCTTTCTGATGGAGGCATAATACTCCATAGTGTATATGGACCACATCTTCCTTATCCATTCATCCGTTGAAGGGCATCTTGGTTCTTTCCATAGTTTGTCGACTGTGGCCATTGCTGCTATAAACATTGGGGTACAGATGGCCCTTCTTTTCACGACATCTGTATCTTTGGGGTAAATACCCAGGAGTGCAATTGCAGGGTCATAGGGAAGCTCTATTTTTAATTTCTTGAGGAATCTCCACACTGTTCTCCAAAGAGGCTGCACCAACTTGCATTCCCACCAACAGTGGAAGAGGGTTCCCCTTTCTCCACATCCTCTCCAACACATGTTGTTTCCTGTTTTGTTAATTTTGGCCATTCTAACTGGTGTAAGGTGATATCTCAATGTGGTTTTAATTTGAATCTCCCTGAGGGCTAATGATGATGAGCATTTTTTCATGTGTCTGATAGCCATTTGTATTTCTTGATTGGAGAAGTGTCTGTTCATATCTTCTGCCCATTTTTTGATGTGTTTGTCTGTTTCGTGTGGGTTGAGTTTGAGGAGTTCATTATAGATCCTGGATATCAACCTTTTGTCTGTACTGTCATTTGCAAATATCTTCTCCCATTCCGTGGGTTGCCTCTTTGTTTTTTTGACTGTTTCCTTTGCTGTGCAGAAGCTTTTGATTTTGATGAAGTCCCACTAGTCTATTTTCGCTTTTGTTTCCTTTGCCTTTGGAGACGTATCTTGAAATAAGTTGCTGTGGCTGATATCGAAGAGATTACTGCCTATGTTCTCCTCTAAGATTCTGATAGATTCCTGTCTCACGTTGAGGTCTTTTATCCATTTTGAGTTGATCTTTGTGTACGGTGTAAGAGAATGGTCGAGTTTCATTCTTCTACATATAGCTGTCCAGTTTTCCCAGCACCATTTATTGAAGAGACTGTCTTTTTTCCACTGTATATTTTTTCCTGTTTTGTCGAAGATTAATTGACCATAGAGTTGAGGGTCCATATCAGGGCTCTCTACTCTGTTCCACTGGTCTATGTGTCTGTTTTTATGCCAGTACCATGCTGTCTTGGTGATCACAGCTTTGTAATAAAGCTTGAAATCAGGTAAGGTGATGCCGCCAGCTTTATTTTTGTTTTTCAACGTTTCCTTAGCGATTCGGGGTCTCTTCTGATTCCATACAAATTTTTGGATTATTTGCTCCAGCTCTTTGAAGAATGCCGGTGGAATTTTGATCGGAATGGCATTAAAAGTATAGATTGCTCTAGGCAGTATAGACATTTTAACAATGTTTATTCTTCCGATCCAAGAGCATGGAATGGTCTTCCATCTATTTGTGTCTTCTTCAATTTCTTTCATGAGTGTTCCTTAGTTCGTCAAGTACAATCCTATACATCTTTAGTTAGGTTTATTCCCAGGTATCTTATGGATCTTGGTGCTATAGTAAATGGAATCGATTCTCTAATTTCCCTTTCTATATTTTCATTGATAGTGTATAAGAAAGGCGCTGATTCCTGCACATTGACTTTGTATCCTGCCACGCTGCTGAATTGCTGTATGTGTTCTAGTAGTTTGGGGGTGGAGTCTTTTGGGTTTTCCATATAAAGAATCATGTCATCTGCGAAGAGAGAGAGTTTGACTTCTTCATTACCAATTTGGATACCTTTTATTTCTCTCTGTTGTCTGATTGCTGTTGCTAGGACTTCTAATACTATGTTGAACAAGAGGGGTGAACGTGGGCATCCTTGTCTTGTTCCTGATCTCAATGGGAAGGCTGCAAGCTTTTTCCCATTGAGGATGATATTTGCTGTGGGTCTTTCATAGATAGATTTGATGAGGTCCAGGAATGTTCCCTCTATCCCTATACTTTGAAGCGTTTTAATCAGGAACGGATGCTGGATTTTTGCCAAATGCTTTTTCTTCATCAATTGAGAGGACCATGTGGTTCTTCTCTCTTCTCATATTAATTTGTTGTATCACATTGATTGATTTGCGAATGTTGAACTATCCTTGTATCCCAGGGATGAATCCCACCTGATCATGGTGAATAATCTTTTAATGTGGTGTTGGATCCTGTTGGCTAGGATCTTGTTGAGAATCTTAGCATCCATATTCATCAGTGAATTTGGTCTGAAATTCTCCTTTTTGGTAGGATCCTTGCCTGGTTTGGGGATGAGGGTAATGCTGGCTTCATAGAAAGAGTCTGGAAGTTTTCCTTCTGCTTCAATTTTTTGAAACAGCTTCAGGAGAATAGGTGTTATTTCTTCTTGGAAGGTTTGGTAGAATTCCCCAGGGAATCCGTCAGGTCCTGGGCTCTTGTTTTTTGGGAGGTTTTTGATCACTGATTCAATCTCGTTTTTAGATATCGGTCTATTCAGGTTGTCAATTTCTTCCTGGTTCAATTTTGGTAGTTTATATTTTTCCAGGAATGCATCCATTTCATCTACGTTGCTAAGCTTATTGGCATATAACTGTTCGTAATAACTTCTGATGATTGTTTCTATTTCCTTGGTGTTAGTTGTGATCTCTCCCTTTTCATTCATAATTTTATGAATTTCGGCTTTCTCTCTTTTCTTTTGGATTAGTGTAGCCAGTGGCTTATCGATCTTATTGATTCTTTCAAAAAACCAGCTTCTAGTTTCATTGATACGTTCTACTGTATCTCTGGTTTCTCCCTCATTGATCTCAGCTCTAATCTTGATGATTTCCCTTCTTATGTGTGGAGTTGGTTTGATTTGTTGTTGATCCTCCAGTTCTTTAAGGTGTAGAGACAGCTGGTGTGTTCTGGATTTTTCAATTCTTTTGAGCGAGGCTTGGATGGCTTATATTTTCCCCTTAGGACCGCCTTTGCTGTATCCCATAGGTTTTGGACCGAAGTGTCTTCATTCTCATTGGTTTCCATGAATTGTTTCAGTTCTTCTTTGATCACCTGGTTGATCCAAGCATTCTTAAGCAAGGTGGTCTTTAGGTTCCAGGTGTTTAAGTTCCTTCGGAACTTTTCTTTGTGATTGAGCTCCAGTTTCAAAGCATTGTGATCTGAGAATATGCAGGGAATAATCTCAGTCTTTTGGTATCGGTTGAGTCCTGATTTGTGACCCAGTATGTGGTCTATTCTGGACAAGGTTCCGTGTGCACTTGAGAAGAATGAGTATTCTATTGTTTTAGGGTGGAATGTTCTGTATATATCTATGAGGTCCATCTGGTCCAATGTGTCATTCAATGCTCTTGTTTCTTTATAGATTTTCTGCTTCGATGATCTGCCTAATTCTGAAAGAGGCGTGTTAAGATCTCCTACGATTAGTGTATTCATATCAATATGACTCTTTATCTTGATTAACAGTTTTCTTAAGAAATTGGCTGCTCCTATATTGGGAGCATAGATATTTACAATTGTTAGATCATCTTGGTGGATAGTCCCTTTAAGGATTATGTAGTGTCCTTCTGTAGCTCTGACTACAGTCTTTAGTTTGAAGTCTAATTTATCTGATATGAGAATCGCTACCCTGCCTTCTTTTGAGTCCCATTGTCATGAAAGATGCTTCTCCACCCCTTCAATTTCAGTCTGCGTGTATCTTTAGGTTCAAAATGGGTCTCTTGTAGACAGCATATGGATGGGTCCTGTCGTTTTATCCAATCTGCAACCCTGTGCCGTTTTATGAGTGCATTTAGGCCATTCACATTGAGAGTGATTATTGATAGGTATGTTTTTATTGACATCGAGTTGCCTTTGAAGTCTTTCTTTCTGTAGACTGTCTCTATAATTCTGTTCAATGCTATTCTTGGGATTTTTCCTCTTTTATAGAACCCCCCTTAATATTTCCTGCAGTGTCGGCTTGGTGGTTGCATAGTCTTTTAAGCCTTGCCGGTCTTGGAAACTCTTTATCTCTCCATCCATTTTGAATGTCATTCTTGCTGGATAAAGTATTCTTGGCTGCATGTTCTTCTCATTTAGTGCCCTGAATATATCTTGCCAGCCTCTTCTGGCTTGCCAGGTCTCTGTGGACAGGTCTGACGTTATTCTGATGGGCTTCCCTCTGTAAGTAAGGAGCCTCTTTGCCCTGGCGGCTTTCAAGAGATTATACCTACAATTATTATTCCTCAATTTGACTATCAGGTGTCTTGATGTTTTTTAGGAGTGTATAATCTTGGGTGGAGACCGTTCAGTCTCTAGTACATGAACGCTGGTTTTATTCGCGAGATTCAGAAAATTTTCATGAAGGACTTGTTCCACGATATCTTCTAGATTTCTTTCTTTCTCCTCCCTTTCAGGGATTCCAATAATTCTGACGTTGGAACACTTCATGGCATCATTTATTTCCCTGATTCTGCTTTCGTGGGATCTAAGCTGTTTGTTCCAGGCTTCCTCCTGATCCTTTCTCTCTATCTGCTTGTCTTCCAGATCACTAATTCTATCTTCTGTCTCAGTTACCCTAGCTTTGAGAGAGTTTAGATTAGGTTGGAACTCATTGAGAGCATTGTGGACCTCCTCCCTGGTAGCTTTAAGCTCCGCCCTAACTTGTGAACATCCTGTCTCGTCGCTTTCAGTTCGGCCCTAATCAATTCTGTTTGGTCATCCATGGCTTTCTCCAACCTAGCTATTGCCTGGGTAATTGTTAGCCTGAATTCTCTTTCTGACATATTGTCTATTTTGATAGCCATTAGCTCTGTTGCAGAAATCCCATCCTCTGTATTTTTCTTCTGTTGGGCATTCCTCCTCCTAGTCATTTTGTTGGGAGAAGACTGAACAGATGTAGCTGGATGTATCAACTCTGGTGCAGTCAAGGTGCACCCTGGAACACTTCCTGATCTCTCTCTCAGAGAGAGGCCTCAGTCTGGGTGCAGAAGCTGAATAAATTCCCCCTTGGCCGCTGGCAGAGCAGGTTCCAAGTTGCAGACCCTGGGGGCGCAGGATCTTTTGCTCGTCCCCAAAGCCAAGGCAGTGGTGGCTGTCTGGGAGCTCCTGACCACCAGAGAGGTTCCAAGCAGCGATCGCACACTGAGATTTTGCCACCGGCCCGGGCTGGGAGTGCCCGGCTTGCGCGCACCTCTTTTCAGAGGCGGTTGTGGGTCGGGCGCGCGTCTGGGGCACTGAGAACGGGGCGCTGCTCCGTAAGCCGCAGGCTGGGCTTTTGTGTGCCTCTGTCTGGGGAAGAGTTTCGCGGGCACGCGGCTTAGACTTTGACACAATGGCGTAGGTCAAGAAGCCCCCCCGGGCCTTAGAAACCCAGGAGAGCTGGAGGGACGTGCACTCGCATCTCAAGCTTTGTGGTAGGGCTAGCGCGTGTTCTGCAGACCTCACAGGAGCCGGAACCCACGCGCTCTGGGGTGCGCTGGCCGCTTAGGGACCAGGAGCTGGTTTCTCCGCCGCACTCTCTCTGCCTCCGCGCCGGGGAGGCTGTTGGGACCGGGGACTTAAGCCCCTGTCCCTAGCCGCCCCGCTTCCCACAATTTGCCCCCACGATCCTTTGCTCTTTTGGAGTGCTTTCAACCAGTCTCCAAGTTAATGCTGGTCCCCAGACGCAGGGCACTCTCGCTCGTATTGGGGTATTACTTTCCCACCGGTCGCCTCTGGTGGCTCCCTCCCCCTTATGTTTATCTTCTGATATCAGTCCGCCGTTCCCATTCCGCTTTACCTGCTCACTGGCATCTTCTGCCCCTCTAGAGATCCAGACTTGTATAATTCTGATCTCAGGCTGATTTCATGGGTGATCGGAGTTCTTTGGTAGGTAATCAGCTAACTTTGGGGTACCAGCTGAAAATACGCCTCTTCCTAGTACCCCGCCATCTTGTCCCCCCCCCCACAATTGAAGTGTTTTGAGACGAGTTAGACACAGTGGAACATCACAGGTGTTGATCTTCTAATATGTGTCATAGAGGCCTATGTGCCATACACTGTTCTTCACTCTCAGGGCACAATGTTCCCTCTGTCCGTCCTTGTTCTATCCTCTTTCTTCCGCTGAAAAGACACTGTGAGACGTGTGATTCCCACTGAAGGAGTTTCCCTTAAACAGAACTTGCTATAGTCCAACGGATAGACGTCTGATACTAGAAACCTATGTGCGTCTACTGAAGTTACTGCAGGGTCAGAACCAAGATCTTCCTTCTTTAACAGACGCAACACTGCAACGAATCCCTCCTAAAGAACACTTCGCTCACAATATGGCAAGCGTTTCTAACACAGAAAGAAAGTGCTGATCACCACTTCTCGCGATCATCCACTATGTGTTTGGGATGCCTAAGCGCCATAGCCTGCAGTTTACTCACAGTACCTAATGTGCCCATAATCTGTCCGTTATCTATCATCATTCCTCAAAGGAGAACACAATATTATGAATGAGAACGCACGTTAAGTAGGATCCCTGAAAAGATACCTTCCTAAGAATCACCTCTCAGGGTCTTGTATGAGACATTTTATGATTGCTATACAGACAGGTCCTACACTTTCCAACCTAGCACAGACTCATTCCTGTCATGAGAACATACAGTAGTAGCACAGATCCCTAGTACATTTGAAGTGTTTTGAGACGAGTTAGACACAGTGGAACTTCACAGGTGTTGACTATCCAATATGTGTCATAGAGGCCTATGTGCTATACACTGACCTTCACTCTCAGGGCGCAACGTTCCCTCTGTCCGTCCTTGTTCTATCCTCTTTCCTCCGCTGAAAAGACACTGTGAGAGGTTTGATGCAGCCTGAAGGAGTTTCTTTAAACAGAACTTGCTATACTCCAACGGATAGACATCTGATACTAGAGCCCTATGAGCGCCTATTGCAGTTACCGCAGAGTCAGTTCCAAGAGCTTCCTTCTTTAACAGACGCAACACTGCAAGGAATCCCTCCTAAAGCACACGTCCCTCACAATGTTGGAAGCGTTTATAAAACAGAAAAAAGTGCGGATCACCACTGGTCGTGATCATCCAATATGTGTTTGGGATGCCTAAGTGCCATAGCATTCACTTTACTCACAGTACGTAATATGCCCATAGTCCGTCCGTGTTCTATCATCATTCTCCTAGGAGGAGACACTGTTATGAATGAGAAAGCACTTTAAGTAGGATCCCTGAAAATATACCTTGGTAAGATTAACATGTCATGGTCCTGTACGAGACACTTTATGATTGCTACACAGACAGGTCCTACACTTTCCAACCTAGCACAGACTCATTCCTGTCGAGAGAACGTACATTAGCACAGTTCCCTCGTACATTTGAAGTGTTTTGAGACGAGTTACACACAGTGGAACATCACAAGTTTTGACTTCCCAATATGTGTCATAGAGGCCTATGTGCCATAAACTGTCCTTCACTCTCAGGGCGCAACGTTCCCTCTGTCTGTCCTTGTTCTATCCTCTTTCCTACGATGAAAAGACACTGTGAGTAATTCGATGTAGCCTGAGGAGTTTCCCTTAAACAGAACTTGCTATAGTCCTACAGATAGACGTCTGATACTGGAGACCTATGTGCGCCTATTGCACTTACCGCAGACTCAGTCCCAAGAGCTTCCTTCTTAACAGACGCAACACTGCAATGAATCCCTTCTAAACCACACTTCGCTCACAATGTTGGAAGCGTTTTTAACACAGAAAGAAAGTGTGGATCACCACTGGTCATGATCATCCAATATGTGTTTGGCATGCCTAAGTGCCATAGCTTTCACTTTAAACACAGTACCTAATGTGCACATAGTCCGTCCGTGTTCTATCATCATTCCTCAAAGGAGGAGACACTGTTATGTATGAAAACGCACTTTAAGTAGGATCCCTGAAAAGATACGTTCCTACGAATCACCTTTCAGGGTCCTGTACGAGACACTTTATGATTGCTACACAGACAGGTCCTACAGTTTCCAACTTAGCACAGACTCATTCCTGTCGTGAGAACGTACAGTAGCACAGTTCCCTCGTACATTTGAAGTGTTTTGAGACGAGTTAGACACAGTGGAACATCACCCGTGTTGACCATCAAGTACGTGTCATAGAGGCCTATGTGCCATACCCTGTCCGTCACTCTCAGGGCACAACGTTCCCTCTGTCCGTCCTTCTTCTATCTTTTTCCTCCACTGAAAAGACACTGTGAGAAGTGTGATTCAGCCTGAAGGAGTTTTCCTTAAACAGAACTTGCTATAGTCCAACGGATAGACGTCTGATACTAGAGCCTAAGTGCGCCTCTTGCAGTTACCCCAGACTCCGTCCCATGAGCTTCCATATTTAACAAACGCTACAATGCAACGAATCCCTCCTAATGCACACTTCGCTCACATTGTTGGAAGCGTTATTAACACAGAAAGAAAGTGGAGATCATAACTGGTCGTGATCATCCAATATGTTTTTGGGATGCTAAGCGCCATTGCCTGCAGTTTACTCACAGTAACTAATGTGCCCCTTGTCCCTCCGTGTTCTATAATCATTCCTCAAAGGAGGAAACACTGTTATGAATGGAAAGCACTTTAAGTAGAATCCCTGAAAATCACCTCTCAGGGTCCTGTACGAGACACTATATGATTGCTACACAGGCAGGTCCTACAGTTTCCAAATTAGTACAGATTCATTCCTGTCGTGAGAACGTACAGTAGCACAGTTCCCTCGTACATTTGAAGTGTTTTTAGACGAGTTAGACACAGTGGAACATCACATGTGTTGACTTTCCAGTATGTGTCATAGAGGCCTATGTGGCATACACTGTCCTTCACTCTCAGGGCGCAACGTTCCCTCTGTCCGTCCTTGTTCTATCCTCTTTCCTCAGTTGAAAAGACACTGGGAAAAGTGCGATTCAGCCTGAAGGAGTTTCCCTTAAACAGAACTTGCTATAGTCCAACGGATAGACGTCTGATACTAGAGCCGTATGTGCGTCTATTGCAATTACTGCAGAGTCAGTTCCAAGATCTTCCTTCTTCAACAGACGCAACACTGCAATGAATCCCTCCTAAAGCACACTTCGCTCCCAATATTGGAAGTGTTTCTAACACAGAAAGAAAGTGCTGATCACCACTTCTCATGATCATCCACTTAGAGTTTGGGATGCCTAAGCGCCATAGACTGCAGTTTACTCACAGTACCTAATGTGCCTATAATCGGTCCGTTATCTATCATCATTCCTCAAAGGAGGACACAATATTATGAATGAGAACGCACCTTATGTAGCATCCCTGAAAAGATGCCTTCCTAAGGATCAACTGTCAGGGTCTTTTATGAGACATTTTATGATTGCTACACAGACAGGTCCTACACTTTCCAACCTAGCACAGACTCATTCCTGTCGTGAAAACGTACATTAGCACAGATCCCTACTACATTTGAAGTCTTTTGAGACGAGTTAGACACAGTGGGACATCACAAGTGTTGATTTCCCAATATGTGTAATAGAGGCCTATGTGTCATACACTGTCCTTCAACCTAAGAGCGCAACGTTCCCTATGTCCGTCTTTATTCTATCCACTTTCCTCCGCTGAAAAGACACTGTGAGAAGTTTGATGCAGCCTGAAGGAGTTTCCCTTAAACAGAACTTGCTATAGTCCAATGGATAGACGTCTGATACAAGAGCCCTATGTGCGCCTATTGCAGTTACCGCAGAGTCAGTTCCAAGAGCTTCCTTCCTTAACAGACGCAACACTGCAAGGAATCCCTCCTAAGCACACGTCCCTCACAATGTTGGAAGCGTTTATAAAACAGAAAAAAGTGCGGATCACCACTGGTCGTGATCATCCAATATGTGTTTGGGATGCCTAAGTGTCAGAGCCTTCACACTACTCACAGTACCTAATAGTCCCATAGTCCGTCCGTGTTCTATCATCATTCTTCAAAGGAAGAGACACTGTTAGGAATGAGAACGCACTTAAATAGGATCCCTGAAAATATACCTTCCTAAGAATCACCTGTCATGGTCCTGTACGAGACACTTTATGATTGCTACACAGACAGGTCCTACACTTTCCAACCTAGCACAGACTCATTCCTGTCATGAGAACGTACATTAGCACAGTTCCCTAGTACATTTGAAGTGTTTTTAGACTTGTTAGACACAGTGGAAAATCAAAGGTGTTGACCTTCCAATATGTGTCATAGAGGCATACGTGCCATACCCTTTCCTTCATTCTCAGGGCACAACGTTCCCTCTGTCCGTCCTTGTTCTATCTTCTTTCTTCCACGGAAAAGACACTGTGAGAAGTGGGATTCCGCCTGTAGGAGTTTCCCTTAACCAAAACTTGCTATAGTCCAATGGATAGACATCTGATACTAGAGCCCTATGTGCGCTTATTGCAGTTACCGCAGAGTAAGTTCCAAGAGCTTCATTCTTTAACAGACGCAACACTGCAACGAATACCTCCTAAACCACACTTCGCTCACAATGTTGGAAGCGTTTTTAACACAGAAAGAAAGTGCGGATCATAACTGGTCGTGATCATCCAATATGTGTTTGGGATGCCTAAGTGCCATAGCCTGCACTTTACTCACAGTACCTAATGTGCCCATAGTCCGTCCGTGTTCTATCATCACTCCTCAAAAGAGGAGATACTGTTATGAATGAGAACGCACTTTAAGTAGGATCCCTGAAAAGATACCTTCCTAAGAATCACCTGTCAGGTTCCTTTACGAGACACTTTATGATTGCTACACAGACAGGTACCTCAGTTTCCAACTTAGCACAGACTCAGCCTGTCATAGGAACGTACAGTAGCACATTTCCTTCATACATTTGAAGTGTTTTGAGACGAGTTAAACACACTGGAACATCACAGGTGTTGTCCTTCCAGTATGTGTCATAGAGGCCTATGTGCCGTACACTGACCTTCACTCTCAGGGCACAACGTTCCTTCTGTCCGTCTTTATTCTATCTTCTTTCCTCCGCTGAAAAGACACTGTGAGAAGTGGGATTCCACCTGAAGGAGTTTCTCTTAAATAGAACTTGCTATAATCCAACGGATAGACGTCTGATACTAGAGCCCTTTGTGCGCCTATTGCAGTTACCCCAGACTAAGTCCCAAGAGCTTCCTTCCTTCATAGACGCAACACTGCAACGAATCCCTCCTAAAGCACACTTCCATCACAATGTTGGAAGCGTTTTCACACAGAAAGAAATTGCGCATCACCACGGGTCGTGATCATCCAATATGTGTTTGGGATGCCTAAGTGCCATTGCCTGAACTTTACTCACAGTACCTAATGTGCTCATAGGCTGTCCGTATTCTATCATCATTCCTCAAAGGAGTAGATTCTGTTATGAATGAGAACGCACTTTAAGTAAGATGCTGAAAAGATAACTTCCTAAGAATCTCCTGTCTGGGTCCTGTAGGAGACACTTTATGATTGCTACATAGACAGGACCTTCAGTTTCCAAATTAGCACAGACTAATTCCTGTCGTGAGAACATAGTAGCACAGTTCCCTCGTACATTTGAAGTGAATTGAGACGAGTTAAACGCACTGGAACATCACAGGTGTTGACCTTCCAATACGTGTCATAGAGGCCTATATGCCATACCCTGTCCTTCACTCTCAGGGCGCAACGTTCCCTCTGTCCGTCCTTGTTCTATCTTCTTTCCTCAGCTGAAAAGACACTGTGAGAAGTGGGATTCCGCCTGAAGGAGTCTCCCTTCAACAGAACTTGCTATAGTCCAACGGATAGACGACTGATACTAGAGCCCTATGTGCGCCTATTGCTGTTGCCCCAGACTCAGTCCCAAGAGCTTCCTTCCTTAATAGATGCAACACTGCAATGAATCCCTTCTAAAGCACACTTCCATCACAATGTTGGAAGGGTTTTTAACACAGAAAGAAAGTGCGGATCACCACGGGTCGTATCATCCAATATGTGTTTGGGATGCCTACGCACCATAGCCTGCACTTTACTCACAGTACCTAATGTGCCCATAGTCCGTCCGTGTTCTATCATCATTCCTCAAAGGAGAAGACTCTGTTATGAATGAGAACGCACTTTAAGTAGGAGGCTGAAAAGATAACTTCCTAAGAATCACCTGTCAGGGTCCTGTAAGGGACACTTTATGATTGCTACACAGACAGGTCCTTCAGTTTCCAAATTAGCACATTCTCATTCCTTTCGTGAGAACGTAGAGTAGCACATTTCCCTCGTACATTTGCAGTGTCTTGAGATGTGTTAGACACAGTGGAACATCTCAGGTGTTGACCGTCCAATATGTGTTATAGAGTCCTATGTTCCATACCCTGTTCTTCACCCTCAGGACGCATCGTTCCCTTTGTCCGTCCTTGTTCTATCTTCTTTCCTCCGCTGAACAGACACTGTGAGAAGTGGGATTCTGCCTGAAGGAGTTTCCCTTAAACAGAACTTGCTATAGTCCAACGGATAGACGTCTGATACTAGAGCCCTATGTACGCCTCTTGCAGTTACCGCAGAGTCAGTCCCAAGAGGTTCCTTCTTTAACAGACGCAAAAAGCAACGAATCCCTCCTAAAGCACACTTCGCTCACAATGTTGGAAGCGTTTTTAACACAGAAAGAAAGTGCGGATCATAACTGTTTGTGATCATCAAATATGTGTTTGGGATGCCTAAGCGCCATAACCTGCATTTTACTCACAGTACGTAATGTGCCCATAGTCCGTCCGTGTTCTATCATCATTCCTCAAAGGAGTAGACACTGTTATGAATGAAAACGCACGTTAAGTAAGATCCCTGAAAAGAAACCCTCCTAAGAATCACCTGTCAGGTTTCTGTAGGAGACACTTTATTATTGCTACACAGACAGGTCCCACAGTTTCCAACTTAGCACAGAATCATTCCTGTCGTGAGAAAGTACAGTAGCACAGTTCTCTCGTACATTTGAAGTGTTTGAGACCAGTTAGACACAGTGGAACATCACAGGTGTTGAACTTCTAGTATGTGTCTTAGAGGCCTATGTGCCATACCCTGTCCATCACACCCAGGGCGCAACGTTCCCTCTGTCTGTCCTAGTTCTATCTTCTTTCTTCCGATGCAAAGACACTGTGAGAAATGGGATTGTGCCTGAATGAGTTTCCCTTCAACAGAACATGTTATAGTCCAACGGATAGATGTCTGATACTAAAGCCCTAAGTGTGCCTACTGCAGTTCCCGCAGAGTCAGTTCAAGAACTTCCTTCTTTAACAGACGCAAGATTGCAACGAATCACTCCTAAAGCACACTTCCCTCACAATGTTGGAAGCGTTTTTAGCACAGAAAGAAAGTGCGGATCACCACTGGTCGTGACCATACAATATGTGTTTGGGATGCCTAAGCGCCATGGCCGGCACTTCACTCACAGTACCTAAAGTGCCCATAGTCTGTCTGTTTTCTATCATCATTCCTCCTAGGAGGAGACACTGTTATGAAAGAGAACGCACATTAAGTAGGATCCCTAAAAGACACATTCAAATAATCACCAGTCAGGGTCCTGTACGAGACAATTTATGATTGCTACACAGACAAGTTCTACAGTTTCCAACTTGGCACAGAATAATTCCTGTCATGAGAACGTACAGTAGCACAGTTCCCTCGTACATTTGAAGTGTTTGGAAACGAGTTAGATACAGTGGGACATCACAGGTGTTGACCTTCCAGTATGTGTCATGGAGGTCTATGTGCCATAAGCTGTCCTTCACTCTCAGGGCACAACGTTCCCTCTGTCCGTCCTTGTTCTATCTCCTTTCCTCCACTGAAAAGACACTGTGAGAAGTGCGATTCTCCTGAAGGAGTTTCACTTCAACACAACTTGCTATAGTCCAACGGATAGACGTCTGATACTAGAGCCCTATGTGAGCCTATTGCAGTTACAGCAGAGGCAGTCCCAAGAGCTCCCTTATGTCACAGACACAACACTTCAACGAATCCCTCCTAAAGCACACTTCCATCACGATGTTGGAAGCGTTTTTAACACAGAAAGAAAGTGCTGATCACCACTAGTCGTGATCATCCAATATGTGTTTGGGAAGCCTAAGCACAATAACCTGCACTTTACTCACAGTACCTAATGTGCCCATAGTCCGTCCGTATTCTATCATCATTCCTCAAAGGAGGAGACACTGTTGTGAATGAGAATGCACTTTAAGTAGGATCCCTGAAAAGATACCTTCCTAAGAATCACCAGTCAGGGTCCTGCACGAGACTTTTATGATTCCTACACAGACAGGTCCTACAGTTTCCAACTTAGCACAGAATCATTCCTGTCGTGAGAACGTACAGTAGCACAGTTCCCTCGTACATTTGAAGTGTTTTGAGACGAATTAGACACAGTGTAACATCACAGGTGTTGACCTTCCAGTATGTGTCATAGAGGCCTATGTGCCATACCTGGTCCTTCACTCTCAGGGCGCAACGTTCCCTCTGTCCGTACTTGTTCTATCTTCTTTCCTCCACTGGAAAGACACTGTGAGAAGTAGGATTCCGCCTGAAGGAGTTTCCCTTAAAAATAACTTGCTTTAGTTAAACGGATAGACATCAGTTACTAGAGCCCTATGTGCCCCTTTGCAGTTACCATAGAGTCCGTCCCAAGAGCTTCCTACTTTAACAGACACAACACTGCAATGAATCCCTCCAAACGCACATTTCCCTCACAATATTGGAAGCATTTTTAACAAAGAAAGAGAGAGCGGATCACCACTGGCCGTGGTCATCTGATATGTGATTGGCATGCCTAAGCGTCATAGCCAGCACTTACTCACAGTACCTAATATGCCCATAGTTCATCCGTTTTCTATAATCATTACTCAAAGGAGGAGACAATGTTATGAGTGAGAACGCACTTTAAGTTGGATACCTGAAAAGATAACTTCCGAAGAATCACCTGTCAGGTTCCTGTAGGAGACTCTTTATGATTGCAACACAGACAGGTCCTACAGTTTCCAACTTAGCACAGACTCATTCCTGTCGTGAGAAAGTACAGTAGCACAGTTTCCTCGTACATTTGAAGTGTTTCAGATGAGTTACACAGTGGAACATCACAGGTGTTGACCTTCCAGTATGTGTCATAGAGGCCTAGGTGCCATACCTGTCCTTCGCTCTCAGGGCGAAACGTTCGCTCTCTCCGCCCTTGTTCTATCTCCTTTGCTCCAATGAAAAGACACTGTGAGAGTAGACTCCGACTGAAGGAGTTTCCCTTCAACAGAACTTGCTATAGTCCAACGGATAGACGACTGATAATAGAGCCCTATGTGCGCCTATTCCAGTTACCACAGAGTGCGTCCCAAGAGCTTCCTTCTTTAACAGATGTAAAACTGCAACGAATCCCTCTTAAAGCACACTTCCCTCACAATGTTGGAAGCGTTTTTAACACAGAAAGAAAGTGCGGATCACCACTGGTCATGATCAACCGATATATGTTTGGGATCCCTAAGCTCCATTGCCAGTAATTTACTCAAAGTACCTAATGTGCCCATAGTCAGTCCGTGATCTACCCTCATTCCTCAAAGGAGGAGACACTGTTATGAAGGAGAACGCTCTTAAATAGGATCCCTAAAAAGATACCTTCCTAAGATTCACCTGTCAGTGTCCTGTACGAGACACTTTATGATTGCTACACAGACAGGCCCTACAGTTTCCAACTTAGCTCAGACTCATTCCTGTCATGAGAACATACAGTAGCAAAGTTCGCTCGTACATTTGAAGTATTTTGAGACGAGTTAGACACAGTGAAACATCACAGGTGTTGACCTAACATTATGTGTCATAGAGGCCTATGTGCCATACCCTGACCTTCACTCTCAGGGCGCAACATTCCCTCTATCCGTCCTTGTTCTATATCCTTTCCTCCACTGGAAATACACTGTGAGAAATGCGATTCCACCTGAAGGAGTTTCCCTTAAACAGAACTTGTTATAGTCCAACAGATAGACGTCTGATAATAGAGCCCTATGTACGCCTATTGCAGTTACCACAGAGTGCGTCCCAAGAGCTTCCTTCTTTAACAGACGCAACGCTGCAACAAATCCCTCCTAAAGCACACTTCCCTCTCAATGTTGGAAGCGTTTTTAACACAGAAAGATAGTGCGGATCACCACTGGACGTGATCATCCAATATGTGTTTGGGATGCCTAAGTGCCATAGCCTGCACTTTACTCACAGTACCTAATGTGCCCAGAGTCCGTCCGTGTTCTATCATCATTCCTCCCAGGAGGAGACACTGTTATGAATGAGAACGCACTTTAAGTAAGATCCCTGAAAATATACCTTCCTAAGAATAAACTGTCAGGGAACTGTACAAGACACATCATGAATGCACACATACAGGTCCTACATTTTCCAACTTAGCACAGACTCATTCCTGTCCTGAGAACGTACACTAGCATAGATCCGTCGTACATTTGAAGTGTTTTGAGACGAGTTAGACACAATGGAACATCACAGGTGTTGGCCTTCCAGTATGTGTCTTAGAGGCCTATGTGCCATACCCGGTCCTTCACTCTCAGGGCGCAACATTCCCTCTGTCCGTCCTTGTTCTATCTTCTTTCCTCCACTGGAAAGACACTGTGAGAAGTGGGATTCCGCCTGAAGGATTTTCCCTTAAACAGGACTTGCTATAGTACAACGGATAGACGTCTGATTCTAGAACCCTATGTGCGCCTATTGCAGTTACCGCAAAGTCAGTCCCAAGAGCGTCCTTCTTTAACAGACGCAACACTGCAACGAATCCCTCCTAAAGCACAATTCCCTCACAATTTTGGAAGCATTTTTAACACAGAAAGAAAGTGCGGATCACCACTGGTCGTGATCATCCAATATGTGTTTGGGATGCCTAAGCGCCATAGCCTGCACTTTACACACAGTACCTAATGTGCTCATAGTCCGTGCATGTTCTATCATCATTCCTCAAAGGAGGAGACACTCTTGTGAATGAGAACGCACTTTAAGTAGGATCCCTGAAAAGATACCTTCCTAAGAATCACTTGTCAGTGTCCTGTACGAGACTCTTTATGATTGCTAACCAGACAGGTCCTACAGTTTCCCACTTAGCAAAGACTCATTCCTTTCGTGAGAACGTAGAGGAGCACAGTTCCCATGTACATTTGAAGTGTTTTGAGATGAGTTAGATACAGTGGAACATCACAGGTGTTGACCTTCCAGTGTGTGTCATATAGGCCTATGTGCCTTATCCGGTCCTTCACTCTCAGGACACAACGTTCCCTCTGTCCATAGTTGTTCTATCTCCTTTCCTCTGCTGAAAAGACACTATGAGAAGTGCGAATCCGCCTGAAGTAGTTTCCCTTAAACAGAAGGTGCTATAGTCCAAGGGATAGACGTTTGATAGTAGCGCCCTATGTGCGCCTATTGCAGTTACCACAGAGTCCGTCCCATGAGCTTCCTTCTTTAACGGACGCAACACTGCAACGAATCCCTCCGAAAGCACACTTCCTTCACAATATTGGAAGCATTTTTAACACAGAAAGCTGGAGCGGATCACCACTGGCCGTGATCATCCAATATGTGTTTGGGATGCCTCAACGCCATAGCCTGGAATTTACTCACAGTACCTAATGTGCCTATAGACCGTCCGTGTTCTATCATCATTTTTCAAAGGAGGAGACACTGTTGTGAATGAGAATGCACTTTAAGTAGGATCCTGAAAAGATACCTTCCTAAGATTCACCTGTCAGGGTCCTGTACGAGACACTTTTTGATTCCTACACAGACAGGTCCTACAGTTTCCAACTTAGCACAGACTCATTCCTTTCATGAGAACGTACAGTAGCACAGTTCCCTCATACATTTGAAGGGTTTTGATATGAGGTAGACACAGTGGGACATCACAGGTGTTGACCTTCCAGTATGTGTCATAGATGCCTATGTGCCATCCCCTCTCCTTCACAATCAGGGCAAAACGATCCCTCTTTCCGTCCGTGTTGTGTCTCCTCTCTTCCACTGAAAAGACACTGTGAGAAGTTGGATTCCGACTGAAGGAGTTTCCCTTCAACAGAACTTGCTATAGTCCAACGGATAGACGTATGATACTAGGGCCCATTGTTAGCCTCTTGCAGTTACCACAGAGTCAGTCCCAAGAGCTTCCTTCTTTAACAGACGCAAGACTGCAATGAATCCCTCCTAAAAAACACTTCCCTCACAATGTTGGAAGCGTTTTTAACACAGAAATATAGTGCGAATCACCACTAGTAGTGATCATCCGATATGTGTTTGGGATCCCAAAGCGCCATAGCCTGCACTTTGCTCACCGTACCTAATGTGCCCATAGTCCGTCCGTGTTCTATGATAATTCCTCAAATGAAGAGACACTGTTTTGAATGTGCACGCACGTTCAGTAGGATCCCTGAAAAGATAACTTCCTAAGAATCACCTGTCAGGGTTCTAGGAGACATTTTATGATTGCAACACAGACAGGTCCTACACTTTCCAACAAGTCACAGACCCATTCCTGTCGTGAGAACGTACAGTAGCATAGTTCCCTCGTACATTTGAAATGTTTTGAGATGCGTTAGACACAGTGGAACATCACAGGTTTGACTTTCCAGTATGTGTCATAGAGGTCTGTGTGCCATACCCTGTACCTCACTCTCAGGGCGCAACCTTCCCTCTCTCCGTCCTTGTTCTATCTCCTTTCCTCCACGGAGAAAACACTGTGAGAAGTGGGATTCCGCCTGAAGGAGTTTCCCTTAAGCAGAACTTGCTATAGTCCAACAGATAGACGTCTGATACTAGAGCCCTATGTGCGCCTATTGCAGTTACCCCAGAGTCAATCCCAAGAGCTTCCATCGTTAACAGACGCAACACTGCAACGAATTCCTCCTAAAGCACACTTCCATCACAATGTTGCAAGCGTTTTTAACAAAGAAAGAAAGTGAGGATTACCACTGGACGTTATCATCCAATATGTGTTTGGGATGCCTAAGTGCCACAGCCTGCACTTTACTCACAGTACCTAATGTGCCCATAGTCCGTCCGTGTTTCTATCATCATTCCTCAAAGAAGGAGACACTGTTGTGAATGAGAACGCACTATAAGTAGGATACCTGAAAAGATACCTTCCTAGGAATCACCTGTCAGGGTTCTAAGAGACATTTTATAATTGCTACACAGACAGGTCCTGCAGATTCGAACTTAGCACAGACTCATTCCTGTCATGAGTACGTACAGTAGCACAGTTCCCTCGTACATTTGAAGTGTTTTGAGACGAGTTAGACCCAGTGGAATATCACAGGTGTTGACCTTCCAGTATGTGTCATAGAGGCCAAAGTGCCATACCTGTCATACAATCTCAGGGCGCAACGTTCCCTCTGTCCGTCCTTGTTCTATCTTCTTTCTTCCACTGAGAAGACAGTGTGAGAAGTGGGATTCCGACTGAATGAGTTTCCTTTCAGCAGAACTTGCTATAGTCCAATGGATAGACGTCTGATACTAGAGCCCTATGTGCGCCTTTTGCAGTTACATAGAGTCAGTACCAAGAGCTTACATCTTTAACAGACGCAACACTGCAACGAATCCCTCCTAAAACACACTTCCCTCACAATGTTGGAAGCGTTTTTAACACAGAAAGAATGTGCGGATCACAACTGGACGTGATCATCCAATATTTTTTTGTGATGCCTAAGCGCCATAGCCTGCACTTTACTCACAGTGCCTAATGTGCCCATAGCCCGTCTGTGTTCTATTATCATTCCTCAAAGGAGGAGACACTGTTATGAATGAGAAGGCACTTTAAGTAGGATCCCTGAAAAGATACCTTCCTAAGAATCACCTGTCAGGGTTCTAGGAGACACCTTATGATTGCTAGACAGACAGGTCGTACAGTTTCCAACTTAGCACAGACTCATTCCTGTCGTAAGAACGTACAGTAGCACAGTTCCCTCGTACATTTGAAGTGTTTTGAGACGAGTTATACAGTGGAACATCACTGGTGTTGACCTTCAAGTATGTGTCATAGAGGCCTAATGCCATACCTGTCCTTCACTCTCATGGTGCACTGTTCCCTCTGTCTGTCCTTGTTCTATCTTATTTCCTATACTGAAAAGACACTGTGAGAAGTAGGATTCCGGCTGAAGGAGTTTCCCTTAAAAGAACTTGCTTTATTTCAACGGATAGACGTCAGATACTAGAGCCCTATGTCCCACTTTGCAGTTACCACAGAGTCCGTCCCAAGAGCTTCCTACTTTAAAAGACGCAACAATGCAACGAATCCCTCTGAATGAACACTTCCCTCACAATATTGGAACCATTTTTAACACAGAATGAGAGAGTGGATCAACACTGGCCGTGATCATCCGATATAATATGAGAAGAGAGAAGAACCACATGGTCCTCTCAATTGATGCAGAAAAAGCATTTGACAAAATCCAGCATCCGTTCCTGATTAAAACGCTTCAAAATATAGGGATAGAGGGGACATTCCTGAACCTCATCAAATCTATCTATGAAAGACCCACAGCAAATATCATCCTCAATGGAAAAAGCTTGCAGCCTTACCATTGAGATCAGGAACAAGACAAGGATGCCCACTTTCACCCCTCTTGTTCAACATAGTATTAGAAGTCCTAGCAACAGCAATCAGACAACAGAGAGAAATAAAAGGTATCCAAATTGGTAATGAAGAAGTCAAACTCTCTCTCTTCGCAGATGACATGATTCTTTATATGGAAAACCCAAAAGACTCCAACCCCAAACTACTAGAACTCATACAGAAATTCAGCAACGTGGCAGGATAGAAAGTCAATGTGCAGAAATCAGTGGCTTTCTTATACACTAACAATGAAAATACAGAAAGGGAAATTAGAGAATCAATTCCATTTACTATAGCACCAAGAACCATAAGATACATGGGAATAAACCTAACTAAAGAGGTAAAGGATCTGTACCTGAGGAACTATAGAACACTCATGAAAGAAATTGAAGAAGACACAAAAAGATGGAAGACCATTCCATGCTCTTGGATCGGAAGAATAAACATTGATAAAATGTCTATACTGCCTAGAGCAATCTATACTTTTAATGCCATTCCGATCAAAATTCCACCAGCATTCTTCAAAGAGCTGGAACAAATAATCCTAAAATTTGTATGGAATCAGAAGAGACCCCGAATCGTTAAGGAAATGTTGAAAAACAAAAATAAAGCTGGCGGCATCACCTTACCTGATTTCAAGCTTTATTACAAAGCTGTGATCACCAAGACAGCCTGGTACTGGCATAAAAACAGACAAATAGACCAGTGGAACAGCGTAGAGAGCCCTGATATGGACCCTCAACTCTATGGTCAATTAATCTTCGACAAAACAGGAAAAAATATACAGTGGAAAAAAGACAGTCTCTTCAATAAATGGTGCTGGGAAAACTGGACAGCTATATATAGAAGAATGAAACTCGACCATTCTCTTACACCGTACACAAAGATCAACTCAAAATGGATAAAAGACCTCAACGTGAGACAGGAATCTATCAGAATCTTAGAGGTGAACATAGGCAGTAATCTCTTTGATATCAGCCACAGCAACTTCTTTTCAGGTACCTCTCCAAAGGCAAAGGAAACAAAAGCGAAAATAAACTTCTGGGACTTCATCAAAATCAAAAGCTTCTGCACAGCAAAGGAAACAGTCAAAAAAACAATGAGGCAACCCACGGAATGGGAGAAGATATTTGCAAATGACAGCACAGACAAAAGGTTGATATCCAGGATCTATAATGAACTCCTCAAACTCAACCCACACGAAACAGACAAACACATCAAAAAATGGGCAGAAGATATGAACAGACACTTCTCCAATCAAGACATGCAAATGGCTATCAGACACATGAAAAAATGCTCATCATCATTAGCCCTCAGGGAGATTCAAATTAAAACCACATTGAGATATCACTTTATACCAGTTAGAATGGCCAAAGTGAACAAAACGGGAAACAACATGTGTTGGAGAGGATGTGGAGAAAGGGGAACCCTCTTACACTGTTGGTGGGAATGCAAGTTGGTGCAGCCTCTTTGGGGAACAGTGTGGAGATTCCTCAAGAAATTAAAAATAGAGCTTCCCTACGACCCTGCAATTGCACTCCTGGGTATTTACCCCAAAGATACAGATGTCGTGAAAAGAAGGGCCATTTGAACCCCAATCTTTATAGCAGCAATGGCCACAGTCGCCAAACTATGGAAAGAACCAAGATGCCCTTCAACGGATGAATGGATAAGGAAGATGTGGTCCATATACACTATGGAGTATTATGCCTCCATCAGAAAGGATGAATATCCAACTTTTGTAGCAACATGGACGGGACTGGAAGAGATTATGATGAGTGAAATAACTCAAGCAGAGAGAGTCAATTATCATACGGTTTCACTTATTTGTGGAGCATAACAAATAGCATGGAGGACAAGGGGCGTTAGAGAGGAGTAGGGAATTTGGGTAAATTGGAAGGGGAGGTGAACCATGAGAGACTATGGACTCTGAAAAACAGTCTGAGGGTTTTGAAGTGGCAGGGGGGTGGGAGGTTGGGGTACCAGGTCGTGGGTATTATAGAGGGCACAGCTTGCATGGAGCACTGGGTGCGGTGAAAAAATAATGAATACTGTTTTTCTGAAAATAAATAAATTGGGAAAAAAAAGAGTCTGGAAGTTTTCCTTCTGCTTCAATTTTTTGAAACAGCTTCAGGAGAATAGGTGTTATTTCTTCTTGGAAGGTTTGGTGGAATTCCCCAGGGAATCCGTCAGGTCCTGGGCTCTTGTTTTGTGGGAAGTTTTTGTTCACTGATTCAATCTCCTTATTAGATATCGGTCTATTCAGGTTGTCGATTTCTTCCTGATTCAATTATGGTAGATTATATTTTTCCAGGAATGCATCCAGTTAATCTACGTTGCTAAACTTATTGGCATATAACTGTTCGTAATAACTTCTGATGATTGTTTCTACTTCCTTGGAGTTAGTTGTGATCTCTCCCTTTTCATTCATAATTTTATGAATTTGGGATTTCTCTCTTTTCTTTCAGATTAGTGTAGCCAGTGGCTTATCGATCTTATTGATTCTTTCAAAAAACAAGCTTCTAGTTTCATTGATACTTTCTACTGTATCTCTGGTTTCTCCCTCATTGATCTCAGCTCTAATCTTGACGATTTCCCTTCTTATGTGTGGAGTTGGTTTGATTTGTTGTTGATCCTCCAGTTCTTTAAGGTGTAGAGAGAACTGGTGTGTTCTGGATTTTTCAATTCTTTTCAGCGAGGCTTGGATGGCTATATATTTTCCCCTTAGGACTGCCTTTGCTGTATCCCATAGGTTTTGGACCAAAGTGTCTTCGTTCTCATTGGTTTCCATGAATTGTTTCAGTTCTTCTTTGATCTCCTGGTTGATCTAAGCATTCTTAAGCAAGGTGGTCTTTAGCTTCCAGGTGTTTGAGTTCCTACGGAACTTTTCCTTGTGATTGAGCTCCAGTTTCAAAGCATTGTGATCTGAGAATATGCAGGGAACAATCTCAGTCTTTTGGTATCGGTTGAGTCCTGATTTGTGACCCAGTATGTGGTCTATTCTGGAGAAGGTTCCATGTGCATTTGAGAAGAATGAGTATTCTATTTTTTTAGGGTGGAATATTCTCTATATATCTATGAGGTCCATCTGGCCCAATGTGTCATTCAATGCTCTTGTTTCTTTATTGATTTTCTGCTTCGATGATCTGTCTAATTCTAAAAGAGGCATGTTAAGATCTCCTATGATTAGTGTATTCATATCAATAGGACTATTTATCTTGATTAATAGTTTTCTTAATTAATTGGCTGCTCCCATATTGGGAGCATAGATATTTACAATTGTTAGATCATCTTGGTGGATAGTCCCTTTACGGATTATGTAGTGTCCTTCTGTATCTCTGACTACAGTCTTTAGTTTGAAGTCTAATTTATCTGATATGAGAATCACTACCCCAGCCTTCTTTTAGTCCCATTGTCATGAAAGATGCTTCTCCACCCCTTCACTTTCAGTCTGTGTGTATCTTTAGGTTCAAAATGGGTCTCTTGTAGACAGCATATGGATGGGTCCTGTCGTTTTACCCAATCTGCAACCCTGTGCCGTTTTATGGGTGCATTTAGGCCATTCACATTGAGAGTGATTTTTGATAGATACGTTTTTATTGACATCGAGTTACCTTTCAAGTCTTTCTTTCTGTAGAGTGTCTCTATATTTCTGTTCAATGCTATTCTTGGGATTTTTCCTCTTTTATAGAACCCCACTTAATATTTCCTGCAGTGTCGGCTTGGTGGTTGCATAGTCTTTTAAGCCTTGCCGGTCTTGGAAACTCTTTATCTCTCCATCCATTTTGAATGTCAGTCTTGCTGGATAAAGTATTCTTGGCTGCATGTTCTTCTCATTTAGTGCCCTGAATATATCTTGCCAGCCTCTTCTGGCTTGCCAGGTCTCTGTGGACAGGTCTGACGTTATTCTGATGGGCTTCCCTCTGTAAGTAAGGAGCCTTTTGCCCTGGATGCTTTCAAGAGATTATACCTACAATTATAATTCCTCAATTTGACTACCAAGTGTCGTGGTGTTTTTTTGGAATGTATAAACTTGGGTGGAGACCGTTCAGCCTCTAATACATGAACGCTGGTGTCATTTGCGAGATTCGGAAAGTTTTCATGAAGGACTTGTTCCACGATATCTTCTAGACTTCTTTCTTTCTCCTCCCCTTCGGAGATTCCAATTATTCTGACGTTGGAACGCTTCATGGCATCATTTATTTCCTTGATTCTGCTTTCGTGGGATCTAAGCTGTTTGTTCCAGGCTTCCTCCTGATCCTTTCTCTCTATCTGTTTGTCTTCCAGATCACTAATTCTATCTTCTGTCCCAGTTACCCTAGCTTTGAGATTGTTTAGATTTGATTGGAACTCATTGAGAGCATTGTGGATCTCCTCCCTTGTAGCTTTAACCTCCGCCCTAACATTGTGAACATCCTGTCTGGTCGCTTTCAGTTCGGCCCTAATCAATTCTGTTTGGTTCCATGGCTTTATACAACCTAGCTATTGCCTGGATAATTGTTAGCCTGAATTCTCTTTCCGACATATTGTCTATGTTGATAGCCATTAGCTCTGTTGCAGAAGGTCCACCCTCTGTATTTTTCTTCTTTTGGGCATTCCTCATCCTAATCATTTTGTGGGAGAAGACTGAACAGATGTAGCTGGATGTATCAACTCTGGTGCAGTAAATGTGCACCCTGGAACACTTCTGAACAATCAGGATTCCCCTCCCAAACGAGAGACAAAAGAAAAGAAAAAGAGGAAAAGAAGAAAAAGAAAAAAAAATAAAGAAAAAAGAGAGAGAGAGAAAGACAGTAAAGAAAGGGAAGATGGAAGAGAAGGTTCAGCCCAGATGGGACCCAAGGTAAGATTTATGAAGTAGACAAACAAAAAGAGATAAAAAGACTGATACAATTATATGGCAAGAGAAATAAGAAAAAAAATATATATGGAAATAAAGAAAGAGCCTCGTCAAAAAGAACCATATGTGTAAAATTTATATGCTATCAGGACAAACAGAAAAAACACAGAAACACTGGTGGAAAAAAATGGGAGATTTCTTATAAATTCTCAGTGTGTGCGAGGAAGGTTGTTTTGATTCTTCCTGGGTGTATCTTGATGTCTTTGTTAAAGGACTCAACTTTCCTAAGATAAAGGGGATTAAAAATTGTTTACCTATAGGGGTAGTATTGATTGGGAAATGGGGATTACTTTGAAGTTAACTCTATATGAATATTAGAGGATAAAAATAAAAAGGAATGTACTAGACTAAACTAAACTAAATTTTTTTAAAAGGGAATTCAAAAAATAAAAATGCAAAAGAAAACATAGGTGTATGTATCAAAAAGTTCAGGTTAGAAAGGTATTATGGAATTTGATGTACTGTACAGCTCACTGTGATGGTAAATAGGTTAAAAAAATTACCTATGTGTAAAAAAAAATAAAAAAATAAAAAAATATGAACCGGAATAATGGAAACGAGTGAACAATACAAGTTTTCCTATGTAGTAGTGGTGGTTCTCTTGTAGTCCTTTTTTTTTTTCTTTCTTTGTTTTCTGGGGGAGGGCCCTGCCACGTGGGTTGTCAGTCAATGATGTTTCCTGAGTTGAGTCCCCCCACCCACCTCAAGGGGGTGGGCTCTGGGAAACTGTTTTTTTTCAGGCTTTTGTTCTCTGGCGGTTTTTTTGCTTGTTCACTTTTTTCCCTCTCACCTTGACCCCCTTTAATGGTTTTTGTAGTATTAGAAGAAATCAAACTGCACGCTGATCTCTGTCTCAGAGAGAAGCATCAGTCTGGGTGCAGAAGCTGAATAAATTCCCCCTTGGCAGCTGGCAGTGCAGGTTCCAAGGTGCAGACCCTGGAGGCGCAGGAACTTTTGCTCCTCCCCAAAGCCAAGGCAGTGGCGGCTGTCTGGGAGCTCCTGACCGCCAGAGAGGTTCCAAGCAGCGATCACACACTGAGATTTTGCCGCCGGCCTGGGCTGGGAATGTCCGGCTTGTGCGCACCTCTTTTCAGAGGCGGCTATGGGTCAGGCGCACGTCTGGGGCACTGAGAACGGGGCGCGGGTCCATGAGCCCCAGGCTGGGCTTTTGTGCGCCTCAGTCTGGGGAAGAGTTTCACGCGTGCGCGGCATAGGCTTTGAAACAATGGCGCGGTTCAAGGAGCCCCCGCTGGGCCTCAGTAATTCAGGGGAGAGTGAGGGACGTGCGCACGTATCTCAAGATTTGTGGTAGGGCTAGCGCGCTTTCCGCAGACCGGCGCGGCTCCCATCTCAACACAGGAGCCGGAACCCATACGCTCTGGGGCGCGCTGGCGGCTTAGGGACCAGGAGCGGTTTCTCCGCCGCACTCTCTCTGCATCAGCGCTGGGAGGCCATCTGGGACCGCGGACTTAAGCCCCTCTCCCTAGCCGCCATGATTACCACAATTTTCCCCTGCGATCCTTTGCTCTTTTGGAGTGCTTTCAACCAGTCTCCGAGTTACTGCTGGTCCCCAGACACAGGTTGCTCTCGCTCGGATTGGGGTATTACTTTCCCACCGGTTGCCACTGGTGGCTCCCTCCCACTTTAGGTTATCTTCCAATATCAGTCCACTGTTCCCATTCCGCTATACCTACTCACTGGCGTCTTCTGCCCCTGAAGAGATCCAGACGTGTATAATTCGGATCTCAGGCTGATTTCATGGGTGATCGGAGTTCTTTGGTAGGTAATCAGCTCACTTTGGGGTACAGGCTGAAAAGATGCCTCTTCCTACTACCCCGCCATCTTGTCCCCCCTCCACAAAATTCAGAGCTTCCTTCATTAACAGACGCAACACTGCAAAGAATCCCTCCTAAAGCACACTTCCCTCACAATGTTGTAAGCATTTTTAACACAGAAAGAAAGTGGGGATCACCACTGGTCGTGGGCTTCCAATATGTGTTTGGGATGCCTAAGCGCCATAGCCTGCACTTTACTCACAATACCTAGTGTGCCCATAGTCCGTCCGTGTTCTATCATCATTCCTCAAAGGAGGAGACACTGTTATGAATGAGAACGCTCTTGAAGTAGGATCCTTGAAAAGATACCTTCCTAAGAATCACCTTTCAGGGTCCTGTACGAGACACTTTATGATTCCTACCCAGACAGGTCCTACAGTTTCCAACTTAGCACAGACTCATCACTGTCATGAAAACGTACGGTAGCACGGTTCCCTCATACATTTGAAGTGTTTTGAGACGAGTTAGACACAGAGGAACATCACAGGTGTTGACCTTCCAGTATGTGTCATTGAGGCCTATGTGCCATACCCTGTCCTTCACTCTCAGGGCGCAATGTTCCCTCTGTCCGTAGTTGTTCTATCTTCTTTTCTCCGCTGAAAAGACTCTGTGAGAGTGCGATTCCACCTGGAGGAGTTTCCCTTAAACAGAACTTGCTATAGTCCAACGGATACACGCCTGATACGAGAGCCCTATGTGTGCCTACTGCAATTACTCTAGAGTCAGTCCCAAGAGCTTCCTTCTTTAAGACGCAACACTGCAATGAATCCCTCCGAAAGCACACTTCCCGCACAATGTTGGAAGCGTTTTTAACACAGAAAGAAAGTGCTGATCACCACTGGTCGTGATCAACCAATATGTTTTTGGGATGCCTAAGCGCCATAGCCTGCACTTTACTCACAGTACCTAATGTGCCCATACTCCGTCCGTGTTCTATCATCATTCCTCAAATGAGGAGACAGTGTTGTGAATGAGAACGCACTTTAAGTAGGATCCATGAAAAGATACCTTCCTAAGAATCACCTGTCAGTGTCCTGTATGAGACAATTTATAATTGCTACACAGACAGGTCCTACAATTTCCAACTGAGCACAGACTCATTCCTGTCGTGAGAACGTACTGTAGCAGAGTTCCCTCATACATTTCAATTGTTTTGAGACGAGTTAGACACAGTGGAACATCACAGGTGTTGACCTTCCAGTATGTGTCATAGAGGCCTATGTGACATACCCTGTCTTTCACTCTCAGGGCGCAAAGTTCCCTCTGTCCGTAGTTGTTCTATCTCCTTTCCTACGCTGAAAAGACACTGTGAGAAGTGTGATTACGCCTCAAGGAGTTTCCCTTAAACAGAACTTGCTATAGTCCAACGGATAGATGTCTGATACTAGAGCCCTATGTGCACCTATTGCAGTTACAGAAGAGTCAGACCCAAGAGCTTCCTTCTTTAACAGACACAACACTGAAACGAATCCCTCCTAAACCACACTTCCCTCACAATGTTGGAAGCGTTTTTAACACAGAAAGAAAGTGCGGATCACCACTGGTCGTGATCATCCAATATGTGTTTGGGATGCGTAAGGGCCATAGCCTGCACTTTACTCACAGTACCTAATTTGCCCATAGTCCTTCCGTGTTCTATCATCATTCCTCAAAGGAGGAGACAGTGTTGTGAATGAGAACGCACTTTAAGTAGGATCCCTGAAAAGATACCTTCCTAAGAATCACCTGTCAAGGTCCTGTACGAGACACTTTATAATTGCTACACAGACAGGTCCTACACATCCCAACTTAGCACACAATCATTCCTGTCGTTAAAACATACAGTAGCACAGTTCCCTCGTACATTTGAATTGTTTTGAGACGAGTTAGACAGAGTGGAACATCACAGGTGTGGATCTTCCAGTATGTGTCATAGAGGCCTATGTGCCATACGCTGTCCTTCACTCTCAGGGCGCAACGTTCCCTCTGTCCGTAGTTGTTCTATCTCCTTTTCTCTGCTGAAAAGACACTGTGAGAAGTGTGATTCCATTTGAAGGGGTTTCCCTTAAACAGAACTTGCTATAGTCCAACGGAGAGACGTATGATACTAGAGCCCTATGTGTGCCTATTGCAGTTACGACAGAGTCAGTCCCAAGAGATCCTTCTTTAACAGAAGCAACATTGCAACGAATCCGTCCTAAAGCACACTTCCCTCACAATGTTGGAAGCGTTTTAAACACAGAAAGAAAGTGCGGATCACCACTGATCGTGATCATCCAATATCTGTTAGGAATGCCTAAGCGCTATAGCCTGCACTTTACTCACAGTACCTAATGTGCCCATACTCCGTCCGCATTCTATCATCATTCTTCAAAGGAGGAGACACTGTTATGAATGAGAACGCAATTTAAGAAGATTCCCTGAAAAGATACTTTCCTAAGAATATCCTGTCAAGGTACTGTACGAAACTCTTTATGTTTGCTACACAGACAGGTCCTACAGTTTCCAACTTAGCACAGACTCATTCCTGTCGTGAGAACGTACATAGCACAGTTCCCTCGTACATTTGAAGTGTTTTGATAAGAGTTAGACACAGTGGAACATCACAGGTGTTGACCTTCCAGTATGTGTCATAGAGGGCTATGTGCCATACCCTGTCCTTCACTCTCAGGGCGCAACGTTCCGACTGTCCATAGTTGTTCTATCTCCTTTTCTCCGCTGAAAAGACAATGTGAGAAGTGCGATTCCGCCTGAAGGAGTTTCCCTCAAACAGAACTTGTTATAGTCCAACGGATAGACGCCTGATACGAGAGCCCTATGTGCGCCTATTTCAGTTACCGCAGAGTCAGTCCCAAGAGCGTCCTTCTTTAACAGACGCAACACTGCCAGGTATCCCTCTTAAAGCACACTTCCCTCACAATGTTGGAAGCGTTTTTAACACAGAATGATAGTGCGGATCACCACTGGTCGTGAGCATCCATATGTGTTTGGGATACCCAAGTGCCATAGCCTGCACTTTACTCACAGTACCTATTGTGCCCATAGTCCGTCTGTGTTCTATCATCATCCCTCAAAGGAGTGGACACTGTTTTCAATGACAACGCACTAAAGTTGGATCCCTGAAAAGTTACCTTCCTAAGAATCACCTGTCACGGTCCTGTACGAGACACTTTAAGTATGCTACACAGACAGGTCCTACAGTTTCCAACTTATCACAGACTCATTCCTGTCATGAGAACGTACTGTTGCAGAGTTACCTCGTACATTTGAAGTGTTTTGAGACGAGTTAGACACAGTGGAACATCATAGATGTTGACCTTCCAGTATGTGTCATAGAGGCCTATGTGCTATACCCTGTCATTAACTCCCAAGGTGCAACGTTACCTCTGTCCATAGTTGTTCTATCTGCATTCATCCGCTGAAAACACACTGTGAGTTTCCACCTGAAGAAGTTTCCCTTAAACAGAACTTGCTAGAGTCCAACGGATAGACGTCTGATAATAGAGCCCTATGTGCGCCTATTGCAGTTACCGCAGATTCAGTCCCAAGAGCTTCCTTCTTTAACAGACGCAATACTGCAACGAATCCCTCCTAAAGTACACTTCCCTCACAATGTAGGAAGCATTTCTAACACAGAAAGAAAGTGCGGATCACCACTGGTCTTGATCATCCAATATGTTTTGGGATGTCTAAGTACAATAGCCTGCACTTTACACACAGTACCTATTGTACCCATAGTCCGTCCGTGTTCTATCATCATTCCTCAAAGGAGGAGACACTGTTGTGAATGAGAACGTACTTTAAGTAGGATACCTGAAAGATACCTTCCTAAGAATAAACTGTCAGGGTCCTGTATGAGATACTTTATGAGTGCTACACAGACAGGTCCTACAGTTTCCAACTTATCATAAATTCATTCCCGTCGTGAGAACGTACTGTAGCAGAGTTCCCTCGTACATTTGAAGTGTTTTGAGACAAGTGAGACACAGTGGAACATCACAGGTGTTCAACTTACAGTATGTGTCATAGATGACTATGAGCCATACCTATAGTTAACTCTCAGGGTGCAATGTTCCCTCTGTCCGTAGTTGTTCTATCTCCTTTTCTCCGCTGAAAAGACACTGTGAGAAGTGCGATTCCGCCTGAAGGAGGTTTCCCTTAAACAGAACTTGCTATAGTCCAACGGAGAGACTTATGATACTAGAGCCTTATGTGCGCCTATTGCAGTTACCGCAGAGTCAGTCCCAAGAGCTTCCTTCTTTAACAGACGCAACACTGCAAGGAAACCCTCCTAAAGCACAATTCACTCACAATGTTGGAACCGTTTTTAACACAGAAAGAAAGTGCGGATCACCACTGGTCGTGAGCATCCAATATGTGTTTGGGATGCCTAAGCGCCATAGCCTGCACTTTACTCACACTACCTAATGTGCCCATAGTCCGTCCGTGTGCTATCACAATTCCTCAAAGGAGGAGACACTGTTGTGAATGAGAACGGACCTTATGTACAATCCCTGAAAAGATACCTTCCTAAGAATCACCTGTCAGGGTCCTGTACGAGACACTTTATGTATGCTACACAGACAGGTCCTACAGTTTCCAACTTAGCATAGAGTCATTCCTGTCGTGAGAACGTACTGTAGCAGAGTTCCCTCTACATTTGAAGTGTTTTGAGACGAGTTAGACACAGTGGAACATCACAGGTGTTGACCTTCCAGTATGTGTCATAGAGGCCTATGTGCCATACACTGTCCTTCACTCTCAAGGTGCAACGTTCCTCTGTCCGTAGTTGTTCTATCTCCATTTCTCCACTGAAAAGACACTATGAGAAGTGCGAATCCGCCTGAAGGAGTTTCCCTTAAACAGAACTTTCTATAGTCCAATGGAAAGACCTCTGATACTAGCGCCCTATGTGCGCCTATTGCAGTTATCACAGAGTCATTCCCAAGAGCTTCCTTCTTTTTTTTTTAAAATATTTTATTTATTTATTTGACAGAGAGAGTATAAGTAGGCAGAGAGGTAGGGAGAGAGAGAGAAGAGGAAGCAGGCTCCCTGCTGAGCAGAGAGCCCGATGCGGCTCTCGATCCCAGGACCCTGAGATCATGACCTGAGCCGAAGGCAGCGGCTTAACCCACTGAGCCACCCAGGCGCCCCAAGAGCTTCCTTCTTTAACAGACGCAACACTGTAATGAATCCCTCCTAAACACAGTTACCTCCCAATGTTGGATTCGCTTTTAACACAGAAGGTAAGTGCGGATCACACTGGTCGTGATCATCCAATGTGTTTGGGATGCCTAAGCGCCATACCCTCACTTTACTCGCAGTACCTAATGTGCCCATAGTCCGTCCTTGTTCTATCATCATTCTTAAAAGGAGGAGACACTCTTATGAATGAGAACACACTTTAAGTAGGATCCCTGAAAAGATAAATTCCTAAGAATCACTTGTCAGGATCCTGTACGAGACACTTTATCATTTTTACACAGACAGGTCCTACAGTTTCAAACTTAGCACAGACTCATTCCTGTCATGAGAACGTACTGTAGCAGAGTTCCCTCATACATTTGAACTGTTTGAGACGAGTTAGACACAGTGGAACATCACAGGTGTTGACCTTCCAGTATGTGTCATAGAGGCCTATGTGCCATACCCTGTCCTTCACTCTCAAGGAGCAACGTTCCCTCTGTCCGTAGTTGTTCTATCTCCTTTCCTACGCTGAAAAGACACTGTGAGAAGTGAGATTATGCCTGAAGGAGTTTCCCTTCAACAGAACTTGCTATAGTCCAAAGGATAGACGTCTGATTATAGAGCCCTATGTGCACCTATTGCACTTACCGCAGAGTAAGGTCCAAGAGTTTCCTTCTTTAACAGACGCAACACTGCAACGAATCCCTCCTAAACACACTTCCATCACAATGCTGGAAGCGTTATTAACACAGAAAGAAAGTGCGGATCACCACTGGTCGTGAGCATCCAATATGTGTTTGGGATGCCAAAGTGCAATAGCCTGCACTTTACTCACAGTACCTAATGTGCCCATAGTCCGTCCGTGTTCTATCATCATTCCTAAAAAAGGAGACACTGTTATGAATGAGAACGCATTTTATGTAGGATCCCTGAAAATATGCTTTCCTAAGAATCACCTGTCAGGGTCCTGTACGATACTCTTTATGATTTCTACACAGACAGGTCCTACAGTTTCCAACTTATCACAGACTCATTCCTGTCATGAGAACGTACTGTTGCAGAGTTACCTCGTACATTTGAAGTGTTTTGAGACGAGTTAGACAAAGTGGAACATCAACGGTGTTGACATTCCAGTATGTGTCATAGAGGCCTATGTGCCATACCCTGTACTTCACTCTCAGGGCGCAATGTTCCCTCTGTCCGTAGTTGTTCTATCTCCTTTCCTCCGCTGAAAAGACACTCTGCGAAGTGTGATTCCGCCTGAAGGAGTTTCCCTTAAACAGAACTTGCTATAGTCCAACGGATAGAATTCTGATACTAGAGCTCTATGTGCGCCTATTGCAGTTACCACAGAGTCAGTCCCAAGATCTTCCTTCTTTAACAGACGCAAACTGCACCGAATCCCTCCTAAAGCACACTTCCCTCAATGTTGGAAGCGTTATTAACACAGAAAGAAAGTGCGGATCACCACTGGTCGTGAAATCCAATATGTGTTTGGGATGCCTAAGTGCAATAGCCTGCACTTTACTCACAGTACCTAATGTGCCCTAGACCGTCCATGTTCTATCATCATTCCTAAATAAGGAGACACTGTTATGAATGAGAACACACTTTATGTAGGATCGTTGAGAAGATACTTTCCTAATAATCACCTGTCAGGTTCCTGTACGAAACACTTTATGATTGCTACACAGACAGGTCCTACACTTTCCAACTTATTACAGACTCATTCTTGTCGTGAGAACGTACAGTAGCACAGTTGCCTCATACATATGAAGTGTTTTGAGATGAGTTAGACACAGTGGAACATCACAGATGTTGACCTTCCAGTATGTGTAATAGAGGGCTACGTGCCATAACCTGTCCTTCACTCTCAGGGCGCAACGTTCCCTGTCCGTAGTTGTTCTATCTCCATTCCTCCGCTGAAAAGACACTGTGAGAAGTGTGATTAGGCCTTAAGGAGTTTCCCTTAAACAGAACTTGCTATAGTCAAAACGATAAACGTCTGATTCTAGTGCCCTATGTGCGCCTATTGCAGTTACCGCAGAGTCTGTCCCAAGAGCTTCCTTCCTTAACAGACGCAACACTGCAATGAATCCCTCCTAAAGGACCCTTCCCCAACAATGTTGGAAGTGTTTTTAACACAGAAAGAAAGTGCGGATCACCACTGGTCGTGAGCATCCAATATGTGTTTGGGATGTCTAAGCGCTATAGCCAGCACTTTACTCACAGTACCTAATGTGCCCATGGTACGTCCGTGTTCTATCATCATTCCTCAAAGGATGAGACAATGTTGTGAATGAGAACGCACTTTAAGTAGGATCCCTGAAAGATACCTTCCTAAGAATCACCTAACAGGGTCCTGTATGAGACACTTTATGATGGCTACACAGACAGGTCCTACAGTTTCCAACTTATCACAGACTCATTCCTGTCGTGAGAAAGTACAGTTGCACAGTTCAGTCGTATATTTGAAGCGTTTTGAGACTACTTAGACACAGTGGAACCTCACAGGTGTTGACCTTCTAGTATGTATCATAGAGGCATATGTGCCATACACTGTCCTTCACTCTCAAGGCACAACGTTCCCTCTGTCCCTAGTTGTCTATCTCCTTTCCTCCACTGAAAAGACACCTTGAGAAGTTCGATTCTGCCTGAAGGAGTTTCCCTTAAACAGAACTTGCTATAGTCCAATGGATAGACGTCTGATGCTGGAGCCCTATGTGCGCCTATTGCAGTTACGGCAGAGTCAGTCCGAAGCTTCTTTCTTTAACAGACGCAACACTGCAAGGAATCCCTCCTAAAGCAAAATTCCCTCACAATTTTGGAAGCATTTTTAACACAGAAAGAAAGTGCGGATCACCACTGGTCGTGATCATCAATATGTGTTTGGGATGCCTAAGCGCCATAGCCTGCACTTTATTCACAGTACCTAATGTGCCCATAGTCCGTCCTTGCTCTATCATCATTCCTCAAAGGAGGAGACACTCTTATGAATGAGAACACATTTTAAGTAGGTTCGCTGAAAAGATACCTTCCTAAGAATAACCTGTCAGGGTCCTGTAAGAAACTCTTTATGATGGCTTCACAGACAGGTCCTACAGTTTCCATCTTAGCACACCCTCATTCCTGTCGTGAGAACGTACAGTAGCACAATTCCTTCGTACATTTGAAGTGTTTCGAGACGAGTTAGACACAGTGGAACATCACAGGTGTTGTCCTTCCAGTATGTGTCATAGAGGCCTATGTTCCATACGCTGTCCTTCACTCTCAGGGTACAACGTTTCCTCTCTCCGTAGTAGTTCTATCTCCTTTCCTCCACTGGAAAGACTCTGTGAGAAGTGCGATTACGTTTGATGGAGTTTCCCTTAAACAGAACTTGCTATAGTCCAACGGATAGACGTCTGAAACTAGAGTCTATGTTCGCCTATTGCAGTTACAACAGAGTCAGTCCCAAGAGATTCCTTCTTTAACAGACGCAACACTGCAACTAATCCCTCCTAAAGCACAGTTCCCTCCCAATGTTTGAACCGTTTTTAACACAGAAAGAAAGTGCGGTTCACCACTGGTCGTGATCATCCGATATGTGTTTGGTATGCCTAAGCGCCATACCTGCACTTTACTCACAGTACCTAATGTGCCCATAGTCCGTCCGTGTTCTATCATCAATCCTCAAAAAAGGAGACACTTTTATGAATGAGAACGCACATTAAGTAGGGTCCTTGAAAAGATACCTTCCTAAGAATCACATGTCAGGGACCTGTATGAGACACTTTATGATTGCTAAACAGACAGGTCCTACAGTTTCCAAATTAGCACACACTTATTCCTGTCTTGAGAACCTACAGTAGCAGAGTTCCCACGTACATATGAAGTGTTTTGTGACGAGTTAGACACAGTGAAACATCACAGGTGTTGACCTTCAAGTATGTGTCATAGAGGCCTATGTGCCATACCCTGTCCTTCACTCTCAGGGCGCAACGTTCCCTCTGTCCGTAGTTGTTCTATCTCCATTTCTCCGCTGAAAAGACACTGTGAGAAGTGCGATTCCGCCTGAAGGAGTTTCCCTTAAACAGAACTTGCTATACTGCAACGGATAGACGTCTGATAATAGAGCCCTATGTGCGCTTATTGCAGTTACCGCAGAGTCGGTCCCAAGAGGTTCCTTCTTTAACAGACGCAACACTGCAACAAATCCCTCCTAAACACAGTTACCTCACAATATTGGAAGCGTTTTTAACACAGAAAGAAAGTGCGGATCACCACTGTTCGTGATCATCCAATATGTGTTTGGGATGTCTAAGCCATAGCCTGCACTTTACTCACAGTACCTAAGGTGCCCATAGTCCGTCCTTGTTCTATCATCATTCTTCAAAGGAGGAGACACTCTTATGAATGAGAACACACTTTAAGTAGGATCGCTGAAAAGATACCTTCCTAAGAATAACCTGTCAGGGTCCTGTACGAAACTCTTTATGATGGTTTCACAGATAGCTCTACAGTTTCCAACTTAGCACACCCTCATTCCTGTCGTAAGAACGTACAGTAGCAGAGTTCTCTCGACATTTGAAGTGTTTTGATAAGAGTTAGACACAGTGGAACATCACAGGTGTTGACCTTCCAGTATTATATTAGAGGCCTATGTGCCATACACTGTCCTTCACTCTCAGGGCGCAACGTTCCCTCTGTCCGTAGTTGTTCTATCTCCATTCCTCCACTGGAAAGATTCTGTGAGAAGTTTGATTCCGCCTGAAGGAGTTTCCCTTAAACATAACTTGCTCTAGTCCAACGGATAGACGTCTGATACTAGAGCCCTATGTGCGCCTATTTCAGTCACCACAGAGTCAGACCTAAGAGCTTCCTTCTTTAGCAGACGCAACACTGCAACGAATCCCTCCTAAAGCACACTTTCCTCACAATGTTGGAGCGTTTTTAACAGAGAAAGATAGTGCGGATCACCACTGGTCTTGAGCATCCAATATGTGTTTGGGATGCCTATGCGCCATCGCCTGCACTTTACTCACAGTACCTAATGTGCCCATAGTCCGTCCGTGTTCTATCATCAATCCTCAAAACAGGAGACACTGTTATGAATGAGTATGCACCTTAAGTAGGATCCCTGAAAAGATACCTTCCTAATAATCACCTGTCTGCGTCCTGTATGAAACACCTTATGATTGCTATACAGACAGGTCCTACAGTTTCCAAATTAGCACAGACTCATTCCTGATTTGAGAACCTACAGTAGCAGAGTTCCTTCGTACATATGAAGTGTTTTGAGACGAGTTAGACACAGTGGAACATCACAGGTATTGACCTTCCAGTATGTGTTATAGAGGCCTATGTGCCATACGCTGTCCTTCACACTGAGGGCGCAACCTTCCCTCTATCCGTTGTTGTTCTATCTCATTTCCTCCGCTGAAAAGACTCTGTGAGAAGTGCTATTCCGCCTGAAGGACTTTCCCTTAAACAGAACTTGCTATATTCCAACGGATAGATATCTGATACTAGAGACCTATATGCGCCTATTGCAGTTACGGCAGAGTCAGTCCGAAGAGATTCGTCCTTTAAGAGACGCAACACTGCAATGAATCCCTCCTAAAGCACACTTCCCTCACAATGTTGGAAGTGTATTTAACACAGAAAGAAAGTGCGGATTACAACCGGTCGTGAACATCCAATATGTGTTTGGGATGCCTAAGCACCATAGCCTGCACTTTACTCACAGTACCTTATGTGACCATAGTCCGTCCGTGTTCTATCAACATTCCTCAAAGGAGGGGACATTGTTATGAATTAGAACGCACTTTAAGTAGGATCCCTGAAAAGATACTTTCCTAAGAATCACCTGTCACGTCCTGTACGAGACACTTTATGATTGCTACACAGACAGGTCCTAGAGTTTCTAAATTAGCACAGACTCATTCCTGTGGTGAGAAGGTACAGTAGCACAGTTCCCTCGTACATTTGAAGTGTTTTGAGACAAGTTAGACACAGTGGAATTTCACAAGTGTTGACCTTCCAGATTGTGTCATAGAGGCCTATGTGACATATCCTGTCCTTCACTCTCAGGACGCAACATTCCTCTGTCCGTAGTTGTTCTATCTCCTTTCCTCCACTGGAAAGACTCTGTGAGAAGTTCGATTACGTTTGTAGGAGTTTCCCTTAAACAGAACTTGCTATAGTCCAACGGATAGACGTCTGATACTAGAGCCCTATGTGCGCCTATTTCAGTTACCACAGAGTCAGACCCAAGAGCTTTCTTCTTTAGCAGACGCAACACTGCAACGAATCCCTCCTAAAGCACACTTCCCTCACAATGTTAGAAGCGTTTTTAACACAGAAAGAAAGTGCGGATCACCACTGGTCGTGAGCATCCAATATGTGTTTGGGATGCCTAAGTGCCATAGCCTGCACTTTACTCACAGTACCTAATGTGCCCATAGTTCGTCCGTGTTCTACCATCATTCCTCAAAAAAGGAGACACCTGGGTGGTTCGGTTGGTTGACCAGCTGCCTTCGGCTCGGGTCATGATCCCAGCATCCTGGGATTGAGTCCCACATCGGGATCCTTGCTCGGCGGGGAGCCTGCTTCTCCCTCTGCCTCTGCCTGCCTCTCTGTCTGCCTGTGCTCGCTCTCTCTCCCTCTCTCTCTGACAAATAAATAAAAACCAAAAAAAAAAAAAAAGAGAGAGACACTGTCATGAATGAGAATGCACGTTAAGTAGGATCCCTGAAAAGATACCTTCCTAATATTCACCTGTCTGACTCCAGTATGAGACACTTTATGATTGCTACACAGACAGGTCCTACAGATTCCAAATTATCACATACTCATTCCTGCCGTTAGAACGTACTGTAGCAGAGTTCCCTCGTACATTTGAAGTGTTTTGAGATGAGTTAGACACAGTGGAACATCACAGGTGTTGACATTCCAGTATGTGTTATAGAGGCCTATGTGCTATACGATTTCCTTCACTCTCAGGGCGAAACGATCCCTCTGTCCGTAGTTGTTCTATCTCGTTTCCTCTGCTGAAAAAACACTGTGAGAAGTGCGATTCTGCCTGAAGGCGTTTCCTTGAAACATAACTTGCTCTAGTCCAACGGATAGACCTCTGATATTAGAGCTCTAAGTGCGCCTTTTGCAGTTATGGGAGAGTCAGTCCCAAGAGCTTCCTTCTATTACAGACGCAACTCTGCAACAAATCCCTCCTAAAGCACATTGCCCTCACATTTTTGGAAGCGTTTTTAACACAGAAAGAAAGTGCGGATCACCACTGGTCGTTATCATCCAATATGTTTTTCGGATGCTTAAGTGCCATAGCCTGCACTTTACTCAAAGTTCCTAATGTGCCCATAGTCCGTCCACGTTCTATATCATTCCTAAGAGGGGGAGACAGTGTTATGAGTGAGAACTCACTTTAAGTAGGATCCCTGAAAATATACCTTCCTAAGAAACCCCTGTCAGGGTCCCCTACGAAACTCTTTATGATTGCTACACAGACAGGTCCCACAGTTTCCAACTTATCCCAGACTCATTCCTGTCGTGAGAACGTACTGTAGCAGAGTTCCCTCATACATTTGAAGTGTTTTGAGACGAGTTAGACACAGTGGAACATCACAGGTATTGACCTTCCAGTATGCGTCATAGAGGCCAATGTGCCATACCCTGTCCTTCATTTCAGGGTTCAAAGTTCCCTCTGTCAGTAGTTGTTCTATCTCCTTTCCTCCACTGAAAAGACAATGTGAGATGTGGGATTCCGCCTGAAGGAGGTTCCCTTAAACAGAACTTGCTGTAGTCCAACGGATAGACGTCTGATACTAGAGCCCTAGGTGCGCCTATTGCTGTTACGACAGAGTCAGTCCCTAGAGCTTCCTCCGTTAACAGACGCAACACTGCAACGAATCCCTCCTAAAGCACACTTCCCTCATTAAGTTGGAAGCGTTTTTAACACAGAAAGAAACTGCGGATCACCACTGGTCGTGAGCATCCAATATTTATTTAGGATGCCTAAGCGCCATAGCCTGCATTTACCCAAAATAACTAATGTTCCCATAGTCCATCCGTGTTCTATCATCATTCCTCAAAGGAGGAGACACTGTTATGAATGAGAACGCAGTTTAAGTAGGATCCCTGAAAAGATACCTTCCTAAGAATCACCTGTCAGGGTCCTCTATGAGACACTTTATGATTGCTACAGAGACGGGTCCTACAGTTTCCAACTTAGCACAGACTCCTTCCTTTCGTGAGAACGTACAGTAGCACAGTTCCCTCCTAAATTTGAAGTGCTTTGAGACGAGTTAGACACAGTGGAACATCACAGGTATTGACCTTCCAGTATGAGTCATAGAGGCCTATGTGTTTTACCCTGTCCTTCACTCTCAGGGCACAACGTTCCCTCTGTCCGTAGTTGTTCTTTTCCATTCCTCCACGGAAAAGACACTGTGAGAAGTGCGATTCCGCCTGAAGGAGTTTCCCTTAAGCAGAACTTGCTATAGTCCAACGGATAGATGTCTGATATTAGAGCCCTTTGCACGTATTGCAGTTACCACAGAGTCAGTCCCAAGAGCTTCCTTCTTTAACAGACGCAACAGTGCAATGAATCCCTCCTAAAGCACACTTCCCTCACAATGCTGGAGGCGTTTTTAACAAGAAAGAAAGTGCGGATCACCACTGGTCGTAAAATCCAATATGTGTTTGGGATGCCTAAGCGCCATAGCCTGCACTTTACTCACTGTACCTAATGTGCCCATAGTCCGTCCGTGTTATATCATCATTCCTCAAGGAAGAGACACTGTTATTAATGAGAACGCACTTTAAGTAGGATCCCTGAAAAGTTATCTTCCTAAGAATAACCTGTCTGGGTCCTGTATGAGACACTTTATGATTGCTACACAGACAGGTCCTACAGTTTGCAATTTAGCACAGACTCATTCCTGTCGTGAGAACGTACAGTAGCACAGTTCCCTCGTACATTTGAAGTGTTTTGAGGCGAGTTAGACAGAGTGGAACATCACAGGTGTTGACCTTCAGTATGTGTCATAGAGGCCTATGTGCCATACGCTGTCCTTCACTCTCATGGCGCAACGTTGCCTCTGTCCGTAGTTGTTCTATCTCCTATCCTCCACTGAAAAGACACTGTGAGATGTGGGATTCCGCCTGAAGGAGTTTCCCTTAAACAGAACTTGCTCTAGTCCAATGATAGACGTCTGATAATAGAGCCCTATGTGCGCCTATTGCAGATATCGCAGAGTCAGTCCCAAGAGCGTCCTTCTTTTACAGACGCAACAATGCAATGAATCCCTCCTAAAGCACCCTTCCCTCACAATGTTGGAAGCGTTTTTAACACAGAAAGAAAGTGCCGATCACCACTGGTCTTGATCATCCAATATGTGTTTGGGATGCCTAAGCGCCATAGCCTGCACTTTACTAAGAGTACCTAATGTGCCCATAGTCCGTCCGTGTTCTATCATAATTCCTCAATGAGGGAGACACTGTTATGAATGACAACACACTTTAAGTAGGATCCCTGAAAAGATACCGTCCTAAGAATAACCTGTCAGTGTCCTGTAAGAAACTCTCTACGGTTGCTACCCAGACAGGTCCTACAGTTTCCAACGTAGTACAGACTCATTCCTGTTGTGAGAACGTACAGTAGCACAGTTCCCTCGTGCATTTGAAGTGCTTTGAGACGAGTTAGACACAGTGGAACATCACAGGTGTTGACCTTCCAGTATATGTCATAGAGGCCTATGTGCCATACCCTGTCCTTCACTCTCAAGGCGCTAAGTTCCCTCAGTACGTAGTTGTTCTTTCTCCTTTCCACCACAGAAAAGACACTGTGAGAAGTGCGATTCAGCACGAAGGAGTTTCCCTTAATCAGAACTTGCTATATTCCAACGGATGACGTCTGATACTAGAGACCAATGTGTACCTATTGCAGTTACCGCAGAGTCAGTCCCAAGAATTTCCTTCTTTAACAGACGCAAAACTGCAATAAATCCCTCCTAAAGCACACTTCCCTCACAATGTTGGAAGCGTTTTTAACACAGAAAGAAAGTGCGGGTAACCACTGGTCGTGATCATCCAATAAGAGTTTGGGATGCCTAAGTAACATAGCCTGCACTTTACTCACAGTACCTAATGTGCCCATAGTCTGTCCGTGTTCTATCATCATTCCTCCAAGGAGGAGACACTGTTATGAATAAGAATGCACTTTAAGCAGGATCCCGGAAAGATACCTTCCTAAGAATCACCTGTCAGGGTCCTGTACGAGACACTTTATGCTTGCTACTCAGACAGGTCCTACAATTTCCTACTTAGCACAGACTCATTCCTATCGTGAGAACGTACAGTAGCACAGTTCCCTCGTACATGTGAAGTGTTTTGAAACAAGTTAGAAACAGTGGAACATCACAGGTGTTGACCTTCCAGTATGTGTCATAGAAGCCTCTGTGCCATACCTGCCTTCACTCTCAGGGCGCAACGTTCCCTCTGTCCGTCCTTGTTCTATCTTCTTATCTCCACTGGAAAGACACTGTGAGAAGTGGGATTACGCCTGAAGGTGTTTTCCTTAAACAGAACTTGCTATAGTCCACCGGATACACGTCTGATACTAGAGTCCTATGTGCGCCTATTGCAGTTACCACAGAGTCAGTCCCAAGAGCTTCCTTCTTTAACAGACGCAACACTGCAACGAATCCTTCCTAAAGCACACTTCCCTCACAATGTTGGAAGTGTTTTTAACAAGAAAGTAAGTGCGGATCACCACTGGTTGTGATCATCCTATATGTGTTTGGGATGCCTAAGCGCCATTACCTGGGCTTTACTCACAGTACCTAATGTTCCCATAGTCCGTCCGCATTCTATCATCATTCCTCAAAGGAGGAGACACTATTTGAATGAGAACGCACTTTAAGTAGAATCCCTGAAAAGATACTTTCCTAAGAATCACCTGTCAGTGTCCTGTACGAGACACTTTATGATTGCAGCACAGACCGGTCAGACCGTTTCCATCTTAGAACAGTCTCATTCCTGTCGTGAGAATGTACAGTAGCACAGTTCCCTTGTACATTTGATGTTTTTTTTTTTTTCCCAACCTCTCCAACACTTGTTGTTTCCTGTTTTGTTAATTTTGGCCATTCTAACTGGTGTAAGGTGATATCTCAATGTGGTTTTAATTTGAATCTCCCTGAGGGCTAATGATGATGAGCATTTTTTCATGTGTCTGATAGCCATTTCTATGTCTTGATTGGACGAGTGTCTGTTCATATCTTCTGCCCATTTTTTGATGTGTTTGTCTGTTTCGTGTGGGTTGAGTTTGAGGAGTTCATTATAGATCTTGGATATCAACCTTTTGTCTGTACTGTCATTTGCAAATATCTTCTCCCATTCCGTGGGTTGCCTCTTTGTTTTGTTGACTGTTTCCTTTGCTGTGTAGAAGCTTTTGATTTTGATTAAGTCCCAGAAGTTTATTTTCGCTTTTGTTTCCTTTGCCTTTGGAGACGTATCTTTTTTTTTCCAATTTATTAATTTTTAGAAAAACAGTATTCATTATTTTATTCACCACACCCAGTATTCCATGCAAGCTGTGCCCTCTATAATACCCACCACCTGGTACCCCAACCTCCCACCCCCCCGCCACTTCAAACCCCTCAGACTGTTTTTCAGAGTCCAGAGTCTCTCATGGTTCACATCCCCTTCCAATTTAACCAAATTCCCTACTCCTCTCTAATGCCCCTTGTCCTCCATGCTATTTGTTATGCCCCACAAATAAGTGAAACCATATGATAATTGATTCTCTCTGTTTGACTTATTTCACTCAGCATAAGCTCTTCCAGTCCCGTCCATGTTGCTACAAAAGTTGGGTATTCATCCTTTCTGATGGAGGTATAATACTCCATAGTGTATATGGACCACATTTTCCTTATCCATTCATCCGTTGAAGGGCATATTGGTTCTTTCCATAGTTTGGCGACTGTGGCCATTGCTGTTATAAACATTGGGGTACATATGGCCCTTCTTTTCACGACATCTGTATCTTTGGGGTAAATACCCAGGAGTGCAATTGCAGGGTCGTAGGGAAGCTCTATTTTTAATTTCTTGAGGAATCTCCACACTGTTCTCCAAGGAGGCTGCACCAACCTGCATTATCTTGAAAGAAGTTGCTGTGGCTGATATCAAAGAGATTGCTGCCTATGTTCTCCTCTAAGATTCTGATGGATTCCTGTCTCACGTTGAGGTCTTTTATCCATTTTGAGTTGATCTTTGTGTACGGTGTAAGAAAATGGTCGAGTTTCATTCTTCTACATATAGCTGTCCAGCTTTCCCAGCACCATTTATTGAAGAGACTGTCTTTTTTCCACTGTATATTTTTTCATGTTTTGTCAAAGATTAATTGACCATAGAGTTGAGGGTCCATATCAGCGCTCTCTACTCTGTTCCACTCGTCTATGTGTCTGTTTTTATGCCAGTACCATGCTGTCTTGGTGATCACAGCTTTGTAATAAAGCTTGAAATCAGGTAAGGTGATGCCGCCAGCTTTATTTTTGTTTTTCAACATTTCCTTAGAGATTCGGGGTCTCTTCTGATTCCATACAAATTTTAGGATTATTTGCTCCAGTTCTTTGAAGAATGCCGGTGGAATTTTGATCGGAATGGCATTAAAAGTATAGATTGCTATAGGCAGTATAGACATTTTATCAATGTTTATTCTTCTGATCCAAGAGCATAGAATGTCTTCCATCTTTTTGTGTCTTCTTCAATTTCTTTCATGAGTGTCCTATAGTTCCTCAAGTACAGATCCTTTACCTCTTTAGTTAGGTTTATTCCCAGGTATCTTATGGATATGGTGCTATAGTAAATGGAATCGATTCTCTAATTTCCCTTTCTGTATTTTCATTGTTAGTGTATAAGAAAGCCACTGATTTCTGCACATTGACTTTGTATCCTGCCACGTTGCTATATTGCTGTATGAGTTCTAGTTGTTTGGGGGTGTAGTATTTGGGTTTTCTATATAAAGAATCATGTCATCTGCAAAGAGAGAGAGTTTGATTTCTTCATTACCAATTTGGATACCTTTTATTTCTCTCTGTTGTCTGATTGCTGTTGCTAGGACTTCTAATACTATGTTGAACAAGAGTGGTGAAAGTGGGCATCCTTGTCTTGTTCCTGATCTCAATGGGAAGGCTGCAAGCTTTTTCCCATTGAGGATGATATTTGCTGTGGGTCTTTCAGAGATAGATTTGATGAGGTTCAGGAATGTTCCCTCTATCCCTATACTTTGAAGCGTTTTAATCAGGAACGGATGTTGGATTTTGACAAATGCTTTTTCTGCATCAATTGAGAGGACCATGTGGTTCTTCTCTCTTCTCATATTAATTTGTTGTATCACATTGATTGATTTGCGAATGTTGAATCATCCTTGTAGCCCAGGGATGAATCCCACCTGATCATGGTGGATAATCCTTTTAATGTGCTGTTGGATGCTGTTGGCTAGGATCTTGTTGAGAATCTTAGCATCCATATTCATTAGTGCTATTGGTCTGAAATTCTGCTTTTTGCTAGGGTCCTTGCCTGGTTTGGGAATCAGGGTAATGCTGGATTCATAGAAAGAGTCTGGAAGTTTTCCTTCTGCTTCAATTTTTTGAAACAGCTTCAGGAGAATAGGTGTTATTTCTTCTTTGAAGGTTTGGTTGAATTCCCCAGGGAATCCTTCAGGTCCTGGGCTCTTGTTTTTTGGGAGCTTTTGATCACTGATTCAATCTCATTATTAGATATCGGTCTATTCAGGTTGTCGATTTCTTCCTGGTTCAATTATGGTAGTTTATATTTTTCCAGGAATGCATCCATTTCATCTAGGTTGCTAAGCTTATTGGCATATAACTCTCCATAATAACTTCTGATTATTGTTTCTACTTCCTTGGCGTTAGTTGTGATCTCTCCCTTTTCATTCATAATTTTATAAATTTGGGATTTCTCTCTTTACTTTTGGATTAGTGTGCCAGTGGCTTATTGATCTTATTGATTCTTTCAAAAAACCAGCTTCTAATTTCATTGATACATTCTACTGTATCTCTGGTTTCTCCCTCATTGATCTCAGCTCTAATCTTTATGATTTCCCTTCTTATGTGTGGAGTTGGTTTGATTTGTTGTTGATCCTAAAATTCTTTAAGGTGTAGAGACAGCTGGTGTGTTCTGGATTTTTCCATTTTTTTGAGCGAGGCTTGGATGGCTATATATTTTCCCCTTAGGACCACCTTGGCTGTATCCCATAGGTTTTGGACCGAAATCTCTTCATTCTCATTGGTTTCCATGAATTGTTTCAGTTCTTCTTAGATCTCCTGGTTGATCCAAGCATTCTTAAGCAAGGTGGTCTTTAGGTTCCAGGTGTTTGAGTTCCTTTCAGAATTTTCTTTGTGTTTGAGCTCCAGTTTCAAAGCATTGTGATCTGGGAATATGCAGGGAACCATCTCAGTCTTTTGGTATCGGTTGAGTCCTGATTTGTGACCCAGTATGTGGTCTATTCTGGAGAAGGTTCCGTGTGCACTTGAGAAGAATGAGTATTCTGCTGTTTTAGGGTGGAATGTTCTGTATATATCTATGAGGTCCATCTGGTCCAATGTGTCATTCAATGCTCTTGTTTCTTTATTGATTTTCTGCTTCGATGATCTGTCTAATTCTGAAAGAGGCGTGTTAAGATCACCTACGATTAGTGTATTCATATCAATATGACTCTTTATCTTGATTAACAGTTTTCTTAAGTAATTGGCTGCTCCCATATTGGGAGCATAGATATTTACAATTGTTAGATCATCTTGGTGGATAGTCCCTCTAAGGATTATGTAGTGTCCTTCTGTATCTCTGACTACAGTCTTTAGTTTGAAGTCTAATTTATCTGATATGAGAATCACTACCCCAGCCTTCTTTTGAGTCCCATTGGCATGAAAGATGCTTCTCCACCCCTTCTCTTTCAGTCTGTGTGTATCTTTAGGTTCAAAATGGGTCTCTTGTAGACAGCATAAGGATGGGTCCTGTCGTTTTATCCAATCTGCAACCCTGTGCCGTTTTATGGGTGCATTTATGCCATTCACATTGAGAGTGATTATTGATAGATACGTTTTTATTGACATCGAGTTACCTTTGAAGTCTTTCTTTCTGTAGACTGTCTCTATATTTATGTTCAATGCTATTCTTGGGATTTTTCATCTTTTATAGAACACCCCTTAATATTTCCGGCAGTGTTGGCTTGGTGGTTGCATAGTCTTTTAAGCCTTGCCGGTCTTGTACTATAGCCCTATGTGCGCCTATTGCAGTTAACACAGAGTACGTCCCAAGAGCTTCTTTCTTTAACAGACGCAACACTGCAAGGAATCCCTCCTAAAGCACACTTCCCTCAAAGTTGGAAGCGTTTTTAACACAGAAAGAAAGTGCAGATCACCACTGTTCGTGATCATCCGATAAGTGTTTGGGATGCCTAAGCACCATAGCCTTCACTTTACTCACAGTACCTAAAGTGCCCATAGTCCGTCCGTGTTCTATCTATATTTCTCAAAGGAGGATACATTGTTTTGAATAAGAATGCACTTTAAATAGGATCCCTGAAAAGATACCTTCCCTAGAATCAGATGTCAGGGTCCTGTACGAGATACTTTATGATTGTACAAAAACAGGTCCTAGAGTTTCCAACTTAGCACAGACTCATTCCTGTCATAGAACGTATAGTATCACAGTTCCCTTGTACATTTGAAGTGTTTTGAGACGTGTTAAGCACAGTGGAACATCACAGGTTTTGACCTGCCTGTATGTGTCATAGAGGCCTAAGTGCCATACCCTGTCCTTAACTCGCAGGATGCAACGTTCTCTCTGTGCGTCCTTGTTCTATATTCTTTCCTCCACTGGAAAGACACTGTGAGAAGTGAGATTATGCCTGAAGGAGTTTCCAAAATTGGAAGGGGAGGTGAACCATGAGAGACTATGGACTCTGAAAAACAGTCTGAGGGGTTTGAAGTGGCGGGGGGGTGGGAGGTTGGGGTACCAGGTGGTGGGTATTATAGAGGGCACAGCTTGCATGGAGCACTGGGTGTGGTGAAAAAATAATGAATACTGTTTTTCTGAAAATAAACAAATTGGGGGAAAAAAAAAAACAGAACTTGCTATATTCCAACAGGTAGACGTCTGATACTAGAGCCTTATTTGCGCCTATTGCAGTTACCACTGAGTCAGCCCTAATCTTCCTTCTTTGACAGACACAACAGTGCAACGTATCCCTCCTAAAGCACACTTCCCTCACAGTGTTGGAAGTGTTTTTGACCCAGAAAATAAGTGCGGATGACCACTGGTCATGAACATCCCTTATGTGTTTGGGATGCCTAAGCGCTTTAGCCTGCACTTTACTCAAAGTACCTAATGTGCCCATAGTCCCTACGTTTTCTATCTATATTCCTCAAAGGAGGAGACACTGTTTTGAATGAGAACTCACTTTAAGTAGGATCCCTGAAAAGATACCTTCCTAAGAATCACCTGTCAGGGTCCTCTACGAGATACTTTATGATTGCTATACAGACAGGTCCTACAGTTTCCAACTTATCACAGACTCATTCCTGTCGTGGGAACGTACAGTACCACTGTTCCCTCGTACATTTGAAGTGTTTTGAGACGAGTTAGACACAGTGGAACATCACAGGTTTTGACCTGCCAGTATATGTCATAGAGGCCTAAGTGCCATACCCTGTCCTACAGTCTCAGGTCGCAACATTCCTTCTGTCCGTCCTTGTTCTGTCTTCTTTCCTCCCCTAGAAAGATACCGTAAGAATGAGGTTCCGCCTGAAGGAGATTCCCTTTAATAGAACTTGCTATAGTCCAATGGATAGACGTCTAATACTAGAGCCCTATGTGCGCCTATGCAGTTACCACAGAGTCAGACCCAAGAGCTTCCTTCTTTGACAGACGCAACACCGCAAGGAATCCCTCCTAAAGCACACTTCCCTCACAATGTTGGAAGCGTTTTTGACACAGAAAGGGAGTGCGTATGACCACAGGTCCTGAATATCCAATATGTGTTTGGGATGCCTAAGCGCCATAGCCTGCACTTTACTCACAGTACCTAATGTGCCCGTAGTCCGTCCGTGTTTTATCTTCATTCCTCAAAGGAGGAGACACTGATTTGATTGAGAACTCACTTTAAGTAGGATCCCTGCAAATATATCTTCCCTTAAATCACGTGTCAGGGTCCTGTAGGAGACACCTTATGATTGCTACACAGACAGGTCCTACAGTTTCCAACTTAAACAGACTCATTCGTGTCGTGAGAATGTAAAGTAGCACATTTCCCTCGTACATTTAAAGTCTTTTGAGACGAGTTAGACAGAGTGGAAAATCACACGTGTTTACGTTCCAGTATTTGTCATAGAGGCCTAAGTGCCTTACGCTCGCCTTCACTCGCAGGATGCAACGTTCCTTCTGTGCGTCCTTGTTCTATCTTTTTACCGCCACTGGAACGACACTGTGAGAAGTGGTATTTTGCCCAAAGGGGATTACTTTAAACAGAACTTGCTATACTCCAACAGATAGACGTCTGATACTAGAGCCCTATGTGCGCTTATTGCAGTTACCACATGGTCCGTCCCAAGAGCTTCCTTCTTTGACAGGCGCAACACTGCAACGAATCCCTCCTAAAGCACACTTCCCTCACAATGTTGGAAGCGTTTTTAACACAGAAAGTAAGTGCGGATTACCACTGTTCAAGAACATCCAATATGTGTTTTGGATGCCTAAGCACCATAGCCTGCACTTTACTCACATTACCTAATGTGCCCATAGTCCGTCCGTGTTCTATCATCATTCCTCAAAGGAGGAGACACTGTTTTGAATGAGAACACGCTTTAAGTAGGATCGCTGAAAAGATACCTTCCTAAGAATCACCTGTCAGGGTCCTGTACGAGACACTTTATGATTGCTACACAGAGAGGTCCTACAGTTTCCAACTTAGCACAGACTCATTCCTGTCATGAGAACGTACATTAGCAAAGTTCCCTCGTACATTTGAAGTGTTTTGAGACGAGTTAGACACAGAGGAACATCACAGGTGTTGACCTCCCAGTTTGTGTCATAGAGGCCTAAGTGCCATACCCTGTCCTTCACTCTGAGGGCACAACCTTCCTTCTGTCCGTCCTTGTTCTATCTGTTTCTTCCCCTCGAAAGACACTGTAAGAAGTGAGATTCCGCCTGAAGGAGATTCCCTTAAACATAACTTGCTATCATCCAACGGATAGACGTCTTATACTAGAGCCCTATGTGCGCTTATTGCAGTTACCACAAAGTCACTCCCAAGAGCTTCCTTCTTTGACAGGCGCAACACTGCAACGAATCCCTCCTAAAGCACACTTCCCTCACAATGTTGGAAGCGTTTTTAACACAGAAAGTAAGTGCGGATGACCACTGTTCAAGAACATCCAATATGTGTTTTGGATGCCTAAGCACCATAGCCTGCACTTTACTCACAGTACCTAATGTGCCCATAGTCCGTCCGTGTTCTATCATCATTCCTCAAAGGAGGAGACACTGTTTTGAATGAGAACGCGCTTTAAGTAGAATCGCTGAAAAGATACCTTCCTAAGAATCACCTGTCAGGGTCCTGTATGAGACACTTCATGATTGCTACACAGACCGGTTCCACAGTGTCCAACTTAGCACAGACTCATCCGTGTCATGAGAACGTACTGTACCAACGTTCCTTCGTACATCTGACATGTTCTGAGTTGAGGTAGACACTGTGGAACATCACAGGTGTTGAACTTTTAGTATGTGTCGTAGTGGCCTAAGTGCCTTACCGTGTCATTCACTCTCAGCATGTAAACATCCTTCTGTCCGTCCTTGTTCTATCTTCTGTCCTCCCCTGGGAGACACTGTGAGAAGTGAGATTCCGCCAGAAGGATTTAACCTTAAACAGAACTTGCTATAGTACAACGGATAGACGTGTGAGAGAGGAGCCCTATGTACGCCTATTGCAGTTACCACAGAGTCAGTCCCAAGAGCTTCCTTCTTTGACAGACGATACACTGCAAGGAATCCCTCCTAAAGCACAAATCCCTAACAAGGATGGAAGCTTTTTAGCCACAGAAAGAAAGTGCGGATGACCACTGGTCGGGATCATCCAGTATGTGTTTGGCATGCCTAAGCGCCATTGCCTGCACTTTACTCACAGTACCTAAAGAGCCCATAGTTCGTCTGTGTTCTATCTGCATTCCACAAAGGAGAAGACACTGTTATGAATGAGTACGCACCTGAAGTAGGATCCCTCCCTGAAAAGTTACCTTCCTAAGAATCACCTGTCCGGGTCCTGTATAAGACACTTTATGATTGTTACACAGACAGGTCCTACCGTTAGCAACTTAGCACAGACTCATTCTTCTCGTGGGAACGTACAGTAGTACAGTTCCCTCGAACATGTGAAGTGTTTTGAGATGAGTTAGACACAGTGGAACATCACAGGTGTTGATCTTCTAGTATGTGACCTAGAGGCCTATGTGCCATACCCTGTCCTTCACTCTCAGGGCGCAATGTTCCCTCTGTCCGTGCTTGTTCTATCTTCTTTGCTCCAATGAAAAGACACTCTGAGAAGTGGGATTCCACCTGAAGGATTTTCCCTTAAACAGAACTTGCTAGGTCCAACGAATAGATGTCTGATACTAGAGCCCAATGTGTGCCTATTGCCGTTACCACAGAGTCAGTCCCAAGAACTTCCTTCTTTAAAAGATGCAACACTGCACCAATCCCTCCTATAGCACACTTCCCTCACAATGTTGGAAGCGTTTTTAACACAGAAAGAAAGTGCGGATCTCCACTGTTTGTGATCATAGGATATGTGTTTTGGATGCCTAAGCTCCATAGCCTGCACTTTACTCACAGTGCCTAATGTGCCCATAGTCCGTCCGTGTTCTATCATCATTCCTAAAAGGAAGAGACACTGTTATGAATGAGAACGCACTTTAAGTAGGATTCTTGAAAAGATACCTTCCTAAGAATCACCTGTCAGGTTTCTGTATGAAGCACTTTCTGACTGCTACACAGACAGGTCCTACAGTTTCCAAAATAGCACAGCCTCATTCCTGTCATGAGAACGTTCAGTAGCACAGTTCCCTCGAACATGTGAAGTGTTTTGAGACGAGTTATAGTCAGTGAAATATCACATCTGCTGACCTTCCAGTATGTGTCATAGAGTCCTATGTGTCATACACTGTCCTTCACTCTCAGGGCATAACGTTTCCTCTGTCCGTCCTTCTTCTATCTTCTTTCCTCCGCTGAAAAGATACTGTGAGAAGTGCGATTCAGCCGAAAGGAGTTTCCCTTAAACAGAACTTGCTATAGTCCAACGGATAGACGTCTGATAATAGAATCATATGTGCGAATATTGCAGTTTCCACAGAGTCACACCCAAGAGCTTCCTTCTTTAACAGACGCAACACTGCATTAAATACCTCCTAAAGCCCACTTCCCTTACAATGTTGGAAGCGTTTTTAACACAGAGAGAAAGTGCGGATAACCACTGGTCGTGATCATCCAATATGAGTTTGTGATGCCTAAGCGCCATAGCCTGCACTTTACTCACAGTACCTAATGTGAACATAATCCATCCGTGTTAAATCATAATTTTTCAAAAAGGAAACACTGTTTTGATTGAGAACGCTCTAGAAGTAGGATCCCTGAAAAGATACGTTCCTAAGAATCACCTGTCATGATCCTGAACGAGACACTTTATGATTGCTACATAGACAGGTCCTACAGTTTCCAACATAGCAAAGACTCATTCCTGTCGTGAGTACATACAGTAGCACAGTTCCCTCGTACATTTGAAGTGTTTTGAGTCGAGTTAGAAACAGTGGAACATCACAGGTTTTGACCTTCCATTATGTGTCATAGAGGCCTATGTGCCATACCCTGTCCTTCACTCTCAGGGCGCAAATTTCCCTCTCTCCCTTCTTGTTCTATCTTCTTTCCTCCGCTGAAAAGATACTGTGAGAAGTGCGATTCAGGCTGAAGGAGTTTCCCTTAAACCGAACTTGCTATAGTCCAATGGATAGACGTCAAATACTAGAGCCCTATGTGCGCCTATTGTAATTACCACAGTCAGTTCCAAGAGCTCCGTTCTTTAACAGACGTTGCAACACTGCAACGAATCCCTCCCAAAGCACACTTCCCTCACAATGTTGGAAGCGTTTTTAGAACAGAAAGAAAGTGCGGATCACCACTGGTCGTGACCATCCAATATGTGTTTGGGATGCCTAAGCGCCATAGCCTGCACTTTACTCTCAGTACCTAATGTGCCCATAGTCCTTCTGTGTTCTATCATCATTCCTCAAATAAGGAGACACTGTTTTGAATGAGAACGCACTTTAAGTAGGATTCCTGAAAAGATACATTGCTAAGAATCACCTGTCTGGATTTTGTCGAGACACATTATGATTGCTACACAGACTGGTCCTACAGTTTCCAACTTAGCACAGACTCATTCCTGTCGTGAGCACGTACAGTAGTACAGTTCCCTCGTACATTTGAAGACTTTTGAGACGAGCTATAGACAGTGGAACATCACATGTGCTGACCTTACAGTATGTGTCATAGAGGCCTATATGCCATACCCTGTCCTTCACTCTCATGACGCAACGTTCCCTCTGTCCGTGCTCGTTCTATCTCCTTTCCTCCAGTGAAAAGACACTGTGAGAAGTGCGATTCAGTCTGAAGTTGTTTCCCTTAAACAGAACTTGCTATAATCCAACGGATAGATGTCTGATACTAGAGCCCTAGGTGTGCCTATTGCAGTTACTGCAGAGTCAGTCCCAAGAGCTTCCATCCTTTTTTTTCCAATTTATTTATTTTCAGAAAAACAGTATTCATTATTTTAACCTCACCCAGTGCTCCATGCAAGCCATGCCCTCTATAATACCCACCACCTGGTACCCCAACCTCCCACCCCCCCCGCCACTTCAAAAGCCTAAGACTGATTTTCAGAGTCCATAGTCTCTCATGGTTCACCTCCCCTTCCAATTTACCCAAATTCCCTACTCCTCTCTAACGCCCCTTGTCCCCCATGCTATTGGTTATGCTCCACAAATAAGTGTAACCATATGATAATTGCCTCTCTCTGCTGACTAATTTCACTCAGCATAATCTCTTCCAGTCCCGTCCTTGTTGCTACAAAAGTTGGATATTCGTCCTTTCTCATGGAGGCATAATACTCCATAGTGTATATGGACCACATCTTCCTTAATCATTCATCCGTTGCAAGGCATCTTGGTTCTTTCCATAGTTTGGCGACTGTGGCCATTGCTGCTATAAACATTGGGGTACAAATGGCCCTTCTTTTCACGACATCTGTATCTTTGGGGTAAATACCCAGGAGTGCAATTGCTGGGTCGTAGGGAAGCTCTATTTTTAATTTCTTGAGGAATCTCCACACTGTTCTCCAAAGAGGCTGCACCAACTTGCATTCCCACCAACAGTGTAAGAGGGTTCCCCTTTCTTGGAAGCGTTTTTAACACAGAAATAAAGTGTGGATCATTAGTGGTCGCGATCATCCGATATGTGTTTGGGATGCCTAAGCGCCATAGCCTGCACTTTACTCACATTACGTAATGTGCCCATAGTCCGTCCATTATATCATAATTCTTCAAAGGAGGAGACACTGTTATGAATGAGAACGCACTTTAAGTAGGATCCCTGAAAAGATACCTTCCTAAGAATCACCTGTCAGGGTCCTATACGAGATATTTTATGATTGCTACACAGACAGGTCCTACAGTTTCCAACTTAGCACAGACTCATTCCTGTCGTGAGAACGTAAATTAGCACAGTTCCCTAGCAATTTTGAAGTGTTCTGAGACTAGTTAGACACAGTGGAACATCACAGGTGTTGACCTTCCATTATGTGTCATAGCGGCTTATGTGCCATACCCTGTCCTTCACACTTAGGGCGCAACGTTCCCTCTGTCCGTCCTTGTTCTATCTCCTTTCCCCCAGTGAAAAGACACTGTGAGAATTGGGATTCCGGCTGAAGGTGTTTCCCTTAAACAGAACTTGCTATAGTCCAACGTATAGATATCTGATACTAGAGCCCTATGTGCGCCTATTGCAGTTACCACAGATTCAGTCCCAAGAGCTTCCTTCTTTTTTTTTTTTTCCATCGGTTGCATGGTTTTATTAAAACTCAGAAGGAAATTTAAGGAAACTCCAATCCATCAATTTGATTTCAGAACATCTATTTCTTGAAATGGAAATATTATTCTATAGTACTTATGAACTTTTCTCTTTTACTTTAAAATATCTAGGATGATTTTTAAGTATGATTTTTTTATATTCTTTTTTTCCCAATTTATCTATTTTCAGAAAAACAGTATTCATTATTTTTTCACCACACCCAGTGCTCCATGCAAGCTGTGCCCTCTATAATACCCACCACCTGGTACCCCAACCTCCCACCCCCCCGCCATTTCAAACACCTCAGACTGTTTTTCAGAGTCCAAAGTCTCTCATGGTTCACCTTCCCTTCTAATTTACCCAAATTCCCTACTCCTCTCTAACGAGCTCCCTTCTTTAACAGACGCAACACTGCAAGGAGTCCCTCCTAAAGCACACTTCCCTCATATTGTTGGAAGCGTTTTTAACACAGAAATAACGTGCAGATCACCACTGGTCGTGATCATTCAATATGTGTTTTGGATGCCTAAGCGCCATAGCCTGCACTTTACTCACAGTACCTAATGGGCCCATAGTCGGTCCGTGTTCTCTCACCATTGCTCAAATAAGGAGACACTGTTATGAATGAGAACACACTATAAGTAGGATCCCCGAAAAGATACCTTCCTAAGATTCACCTGTCAGGGTCCTGTATGAGACACTTTATGATTGCTACACAGAGAGGTCCTACGTTTTCCAACTTAGCACAGACTCATTCCTATCATGAGAACGTACACGACTACAGTTACCTCGAACTATTGAAGTGTTTTGAGATGAGTTAGACACAGTGGAACATCATAGATGTTGACCTTCCAGTATGTGCCATAGAGGCCTATGTGCCATATTCTGTCCTTTTACTCTCAGGGCGCAACGTACCCTCTGCCCATCCTTGATCTATCTTCTTTCCTCCGCTGAAAAGACACTGTGAGAAGTGTGATTCCGCCTGAAGGAGTTTTCCTTAAACAGAACTTGCTATAGTCCAACGGATAGACCTCTGATACTAGAGCCCTATATGTGCCTATTGCAGTTACCGCAGAGTCAGTCCCAAGAGCTTCCATCCTTAACAGACACAATACTGCAAATAACCCCTCCTCAAGCACACTTCCCTCACAATGTTGGAAGCGTTTTTAACACAGAAAGAAAGTGCGGATTACCACTGGTCGTGATCATCCGATATGTGTTTGGGATGCCTAAGCGCCATAGCCTGCACTTTACCCACAGTACCTAATGTGCCCATAGTCGGTCCGTGTTCTATCATCATTCCTCAAAGTAGGAGACATTGTTGTGAGAGAGAAAGCATTTTAAGTAGGATCCCTGAAAAGTTACATTCCTAAGAATCACCTGTCAGGTTCCTCTATGAGACACTTTATGTTTGCTACACAGACAGGTCCTACAGTTTCCAACTTAGCACAGACTCATTCCTGCCATGAGAATGTACAGTAGCACTGTTGCCTCGTACATTTGAAGTGTTGTTAGACGAGTCAGACACAGTGGAACATCACAGGTGTTGAACTTCTAGAATGGGTCATAGAGGCCTATGTGCCGTACCCGGTCCTTCCCTCTCAGGGCGCAACGTTCCCTCTGTCCATCCTTGTACTATCTCCTTTATTCCACTGAAAAGACAATGTGAAAAGTGGGATTTCACCTGAAGGAGTTTCCCTTAAACAGATCTTGCTATAGTCCAACGGATAGACCTCTGATACTAGAGCCCTATATGTGCCTATTGCAGTTACCGCAAAATCAGTCCCAAGAGCTTCCATCCTTAACAGGCACAATACTGCAAAGAACCCCTCCTAAAGCATACTTCCCTCACAATGTTGGAAGCGTTTTTAACACAGAAAGAAAGTGCGGATTACCACTGGTCGTGATCATCCGATATGTGTTTGGGATGCCTAAGCGCCATAGCCTGCACTTTATCCACAGTACCTAATGTGCCCATAGTCGGTCCATGTTCTATCATCATTCCTCAAAGGAGGAGACATTGTTATGAGAGAGAGCGCACTTTAAGTAGGATCCCTGAAAAGTTACATTCCTAAGAATCACCTGTCAGGTTCCTCTATGAGACACTTTATGATTGCTACACAGACAGGTCCTACAGTTTCCAACTTAGCAAAGACTCATTCCTGTCGTGAGATGTACAGTAGCACTGCTGCCTCGTACATTTGAAGTGTTGTTAGACGAGTCAGACACAGTGGAACATCACAGGTGTTGACCTTCCAGAATGGGTCATAGAGGCTATGTGCCATACCCTGTCCTTCCCTCTCAGGGCACAACGTTCCCTCTGTCCGTCCTTGTTCTATTTCCTTTATTACACTGAAAAGACAATGTGAAAAGTGGGATTTCGCCTGAAGGAGTGTCCCTTAAACAGAACTTGCTATAGTCCAATGGGTAGACGTCTGATACTAGAGCTCTATGTGTGCCTATTACAGTTACCACAGAGTCAGTCCCAAGAGGTTCCTTCTTAAACAGATGTAACACTGTAATGAATCACTACTAAAGCACACTTCCCTCACAATGTTGGAAGCGTTTTTTTTTTCCCAATTTATTTATTTTCAGAAAAACAGTATTCATTATTTTTTCACCACACCCAGTGCTCCATGCAAGCTGTGCCCTCTATAATACCCACCACCTGGTACCCCAACCTCCCACCCCCCCGCCACTTCAAACCCCTCAGACTGTTTTTCAGAGTCCATAGTCTCTCATGGTTCACCTCCCCTTCCAATTTACCCAAATTCCCTACTACTCTCTAACGCCCCTTTTCCTCCATGCTATTGGTTATGCTCCACAAATGAGTGAAACCATATGATAATTGACTCTCTCTGCTTGACTGATTTCACTCAGCATAATCTCTTCCAGTCCCGTCCATGTTGCTACAAAAGTTGGATATTCGTCCTTTCTGATGGAGGCATAATACTCCATAGTGTATATGGACCACATCTTCCTTATCCATTCATCCGTTGAAGGGCATCTTGGTTCTTTCCATAGTTTGGCGACTGTGGCCATTGCTGCTATAAACATTGGGGTACAGATGGCCCTTCTTGTTGGAAGCGTTTTTAACACAGACAGAAAGTGCGGATAACCACTGGACTTGATCATCCAATATGTGTTTGGGATGCCTAAGCGCCATAGCCTGCATTTTACTCACAGTACCTAATGTGCCCATAGTCTGTTCGTGTTCTATCATCATTCCTCAAAGGTGGAGACACTGTTGTGAATGAGAAAGCACTTTAAGTAGGATCCCTGAAAAGATACCTTCCTATGAATCACCTGTAAGGGTAATGTACCTGACTCATTATGATTGCTACACAGACAGGTCCTACAGTTTCCAACTTAGCATAGACTCATTCCTGTCGTGAGAACGTACAGTAGCACAGTTCCCTCGTATATTTGAAGTGTTTTGAGGCGAGTTAGACACAGTGGAACATCACAAGTGTTGACCATCCAGATGTGTCATAGAGGCCTATGTTTCATACCCCGTCCTTCACTCTCAGGGCGCAACGTTCCCTCTATCCGTCCATGTTCTATCTTCTTTCCTCCACTGGAAAGACACTGTGAGAAGGGCGATTCAGCCTGAAGGAGTTTCCCTTAATCAGAACCTGCTATAGTCCAATGGAAAGACGTCTGATACTAGAGCCCTATGTGCGCCTATTGCATTTACCACAGAGTCCGTCCAAAGAGCTTCCTTCCTTAACAGACGCAACACTGCAACGAATCCCTCCTAAATCACACTTCCCTCACAATGTTGGAAGCGTTTTTTACACAAAAAGAAAGTGTGGATCACCACTGGTCGTGATCATCCGATATGTGTTTGAGATGCCTAACCGCCATAGCCTGCACTTTACTCACAGTACCTAATGTGATCATAGTTTGTCCATGATCTATCTTCTTTCTGAAAGGAGGATACACTGTTATGAATGAAATCGCACTTTAAGTAGCATCCCTGAAACGATACCGTCCTAAGAATCACCTGTGAGAGTCCTGTATGAGGCAATTTATGATTGCTACACAGACAGGTCAACCGTTTCCAACATAGCACAGACTCATTTCTGTCATGAGAACGTATATTAGCACAGTTCCCTCGTACACTGGAAGTGTTTAGAGACGTGTTAGACACAGACGAATATCACAGGTGTTGAAATTCCTCTGTGTGTCATAGAGGACTATGTGCCATATTGTCCTTCAATCTCAGGGCGCAATGTTCCCTCTGTCCGTCCTTGTTCTATCTTCTTTCTTCTACTGGAAAGACACTGTGAAAAGTGGGATTCCGCCTGAAGGAGTTTGCCTTAAACAGAACTTGCTATCGTCCAACGGATAGACGTCTGATACAGGAGACCTATGTGGCCTATTCAGTTACCACAGAGTCCGTACCAATAGCTTCCTTCTTTAACCGACGCAGCACTGCAACGAATGCCTCTTAAGCACACTTCCCTCACAAAGTTGGAAGCGTTTTTAACACAGAAAGAAAGTGCAGATCACCACTGGTCGTGATCCTCCGATATGTGTTTGGGATGCCTAAGCGCCATAGCCTGCACTTTACTCACAGTACCTAAGGTGCCCATAGTCCGTCCGTGTTCTATCATCATACCTCAAAGGAGGAGACACTGTTGTGAATGAGAACGCACTTTAAGTAGGATCCCTGAAAAGATACCTTCCTAAAAATCACTTGTCAGGGTCCTCTATGAGACACTATATGATTGCTACACAGACAGGTCCTACAGTTTCCAATTAGCACAGACTCATTCCTGTCGTGAGAACGTACAGTAGCACAGTTCCCTCATACACTTGAAGTGTTTTGAGACATGTTAGACATAGTGGAACATCATAGGTGTTGACGTTCAAGTATGTGTTATAGAGGCCTATGTGCCATACCCTGTCCTTCACTCTCAAGGCACAGCGTTCCTTCTGTCCGTCCTTGTTCTATCTCCTTTCTTCCACGAAAGGACACTGTGAGAATTCGGTATCCACCTGAAGGAGTTTCCCTTAAAAAGAACTTGCTATAGTCCAACGGAAAATCCTATGATACTGGAGCCCTATGTGCGCCTATTGCAGTTACAGCAGAGTCAGTCCCAAGAGCTTCCTTCTTTAACAGACGCAACACTGCAATGAATCCCTCCTAAAGCACACTTCCCTCACAATGTTGGAAGCGTTTTTAACACAGAAAGATAGTGCGGATCACCACTTGTCATGATCATCCCATATGTGTTTGGGATGCCTAAGCACCATAGCCTGCAATTTACTCACAGACCAAATGTGTCCATAGTTTGTCCGTGATTTATCATCATTCCTCAAAGGAGGAGACACTGTTATGAATGAGAACGCACTTTTTAGTAGGATCCCTGAAAAGATACCTTCCTAAGAATCACCTGTCAGGGTCCTCTACGAGACACTTTATGAATGCTACACAGACAGGTCCTACAGTGTCCAACTAAGCACAGACTCATTCCTGTTGTGAGAACGAACAATAGCACAGTATCCTCGTACATTTGAAGTGTTTTGAGACGAGTTAGAGACAGTGGAACATCACAAGTGTTTACGTTCCAGTATGTGTCATAGAGGCCTATGTGCCATACCCTGCCCTTCACTCTCAGGGCCAACGTTCCCTCTGTCCGTCCTTGTTGTATCTGCTTTCCTCCAATAAAGGACACTGTGAGAAGTTGGATTCCACCTGAAGAAGTTTCCCATAAACAGAACTTGCTATAGTCCAACATAAACTTCTGATACTAGAGCCCTATGTGCGCCTATTGCAGTTACTGCAGAGTCAGTCCCAAGAGCTTCCTTCTTTAACAGACGCAACAGTGCAACAAATCCCTCCTAAAGCACACTTCCCTCACAATGTTGGAAGCATTTTTAACACAGAAAGAAAGTGCAGATCACCACTGGTCATGATCATCCATTGTGTGTTTGGGATGCCAAAGTGCCATAGCGTGCACTTTACTCACAGTACCTATTGTGCCCATAGTCCCTTCGGGTTCTATCATCATTCCTCTAAGGAGGAGACACTGTTATGAATGAGAACGCACTGTAAGTAGGATCCCTGAAAAGATAACTTCCTAAGAATCACCTGTCAGTTTCCTGTGAGAGACACTTTATTATTGCTACAGAGACAGGTCCTACATTTTCCAACTTAGCACAGACTCATTCTTGTCGTGACAACGTAGAGTAGCACAGTTCCCTTGTACACTTGAAGTGTTTTGAGACGAGTTAGACACAGTGGAACATCACAGTTGTTGTCCATCCTGTATGTGTCATAGAGGCCTATGTGCCATACCTGGCCTTCACTCTCAGGGCGAAACGTTCCCTCTGTCCATCCTTGTTCAATCTCCTTTCCTCCACTGGAAAGACACTGTGAAGAGTGCGATTCAGCCTGAAGGAGTTTCCCTTAAACAGAACTTGCTATAGGCCAACAGTCGACGTCTGATACTCGAGCCCTACAGCGCCTATTGCAGTACCACAGAGTCTTTCCCAAGAGCTTCCTTCTTTAACAGATACTACACTGCAATGAATCCCTCCTAAAGCACACTTCCCTCACAAAGTTGGAAGCGTTTTTAACACAGAAAGAACGTGCGGAACACCACTGGTCGTGATCATCCGATATATGTATGGGGTGCCTAAGCACCATAGCCTGCACTTTACTCACAGTACCTAATATGCCCATACTTTGTCCGTGTACTATCATCATTCCTCAAAGGAGGAGACATTGTTATGAATGAGAACGCACTTTAAGTAGGATCCCTGAAAAGATACCTTCCTAAGAATCACCTGTCAGGGTCCTCTACGAGATACTTTATGATTGCTACACAGACAGGTCCTACAGTTTCCAACTTAGCACCGACTCATTCCTGTCGTGAGAACGTACAGTTGCACAGTTCTCTCGTACATTTGAAGTATTTTGAGACGAGTTAGACACAGTGGAACATCACAGGTGTTGACTTCCAGTATGTGTCATAGAGGCCTATGTGCCATACCCTGTCCTTCATTATCAGGGCGCATTGTTCGCTCTGTCCGTCCTTGTTCTGTCTTCTTTCCTCCACTGGAAAGACACTGTGAGAAGTGGCATTCCGCCTGAAGCAATTTCCCTTAAACAGAACCTGCTATAGTCCAACGGATAGACGTCTGTTACTAGAGCCTTATGTGCGCCTAGTGCAGTTACTAAAGAGTCCGTCCCAACAACTTCTTTCTTTAACAGGCGCAACACTGCAATGAATCCCTCCTAAAACGCACTTCCCTAAAAATGTTGGAAGCGTTTTTAACACAAAAGAAAGTGCGGGACCATTACAGGGCTCTCTATTCTGATCCACTGGTCTATGTGTCTGTTTTTATGCCAGTACCATGCTGTCTTGGTGATCACAGCTTTGTAATAAAGCTTGAAATCAGGTAAGGTGATGCCGCCAGCTTTATTTTTGTTTTTCAACATTTCCTTAGCGATTCGGGGTCTCTTCTGATTCCATACAAATTTTAGTTTTATTTGCTCCAGCTCTTTGAAGAATGCCGGTGGAATTTTGATCGGAATGGCATTAAAAGTATAGATTGCTCTAGGCAGTATAGACATTTTAACAATGTTTATTCTTCTGATCCAAGAGCATGGAATGGTCTTCCATCTTTTTGTGTCTTCTTCAATTACTTTCATGAGTGTTCTATAGTTCCTCAAGTATAGATCGTTTACCTCTTTAGTTAGGTTTATTCCCAGGTATCTTATGGTTCTTGGTGCTATAGTAAATGGAATCGATTCTATAGTTTCCCTTTCTATATTTTCATTGTTAGTGTAAAGAAAGCCACTGATTTCTGCACATTGACTTTGTATCCTGCCACGCTGCTGAATTGCTGTATGAGTTCTAGTAGTTTGGGGGTGGAGTCTTTTGGGTTTTCCATATACAGAATCATTTCATCTGCGAAGAGAGAGAGTTTGACTTCTGCATTACCATTTTGGATACCTTTTATTTCTCTCTGTTGTCTGATTGCTGTTGCTAGGACTTCTAATACTATGATGAACAAGAGTGGTGAAAGTGGGCATCCTTGTCTTGTTCCTTATCTCAATGGGAAGGCTGCAAGCTTTTTCCCATTGAGGATGATATTTGCTGTGGGTCTTTCATAGATAGATTTGATGAGGTTCAGGAATGTTCCCTCTATCCCTATACTTTGAAGCGATTTAAACAGGAACGGATGCTGGATTTTGTTAAATGCTTTTTCTGCATCAATTGAGAGGACCATGTGGTTCTTCTCTCTTCTCATCTTAATTTGTTGTATCACATTGATTGATTTGCGAATGTTGAACCATCCTTGTAGCCCAGGGATGAATCCCACCTGATCATGGTGGTTAATCTTTTTAATGTGCTGTTGGATCCTGTTGGCTAGGATCTTGTTGAGAATCTTAGCATCCATATTCATCAGTGATATTGGTCTGAAATTCTCCTTTTTGGTAGGGTCCGTGCCTGGTTTGGGGTTCAGGGTAATGCTGGCTTCATAGAAAGAGTCTGGAAGTTTTCCTTCTGCTTCAATTTTTTGAAACAGCTTCAGGAGAATAGGTGTTATTTCTTCTTGGAAGGTTTGGTAGAATTCACCAGGGAATCCGTCAGGTCCTGTGCTCTTGTTTTTTGGGAGGTTTTTGATTACTGCTTAATCTCTTTATTAGATATCGGTCTATTCATGTTGTCGATTTCTTCCTGGTTCAATTTTGGTAGTTTATATTTTTCCAGGAATGCATCCATTTCATGTAGGTTGCTAAGCTTATTGGCATATAACTGTTCATAATAACTTCTGATGATTGTTTCTACTTCCTTGGTGTTAGTTGTGATCTCTCCCTTTTCATTCATAATTTTATGAATTTGGGATTTCTCTCTTTTCTTTCGGATTAGTTAGCCAGTTGCTTATTGATCTTATTGATTCTTTCAAAAAACCAGCTTCTAGTCTGATTGATACGTTCTAATGTATCTCTGGTTTCTCCCTCATTGATCTCAGCTCTAATCTTGATGATTTCCCTTCTTATGTGTGGAGTTGGTTTGACTTGTTGTTGATCCTCCAGTTCTTTAAGGTGTAGAGACAGCTGGTGTGTTCTGGATTTTTCAATTCTTTTAGCAAGGCTTGGATGGCTATATATTTTCCCCTTAGGACCACCTTTGCTGTATCCCATAGGTTTTGGACCGAAGTGTCTACATTCTCATTGGATTCCATGAATTGTTTCAGTACTTCTTTGATCCCCTGGTTGAACCAAGCATTCTTAAGCAAGGTGGTCTTTAGCTTCCAGGTGTTAGAGTTCCTTCTGAACTTCTCCTTGTGATTGAGCTTCAGTTTCAAAGCATTGTGATCTGAGAATATGCAGGTAATAATCTCAGTCTTTTGGTATCGGCTGATTTCTGATATGTGACCCAGTATGTGGTCTACTCTGGAGAAGGATCCGTGTGCACTAGAGAAGAATGTGTATTCTGCTGTTTTAGGGTGGAATGTATCTGTTCTGAAACAGAAAAACACATCCAAAAATGGGCAGAAGATATGAACAGACACTTCTCCAGTCAAGAAATACAAATGGCTCTCAGACACATGAAAAAATGCTGATCATCATAAGCCCTCAGGGAGTTTCAAATTAAAACCACATTGAGATATCACCTTACACTAGTAAGAATGGCCAAAATTAAAAAAAAAAAAAAACAGGAAGAAACATGTGTTGGAGAGGATGTGGAGAAAGGGGAACCCTCTTACACTGTTGGTGGGAATGCGAGTTGGTGCAGCCTCTTTGGAGAACAGTGTGGAGATTCCTCAAGAAATTAAAAATAGAGCTTCCCTACGACCCTGCAATTGCACTCCTGGGTATTTACCCCAAAGATACAGATGTCGTGAAAAGAAGGGCCATCTGTACCCCAAAGTTTATAGCAGCAATGGCCACAGTCGCCAAACTATGGAAAGAACCAAGATGCCCTTCAACGGATGAATGGATAAGGAAGATGTGGTCCATATACACTATGGAGTATTATGCCTCCATCAGAAAGGACGAATATCCAACTTTTGTAGCAACATGGACGGGACTGGAAGAGATTATGCTGAGTGAAATCAGTCCAGCAGAGAGAGTCAATTATCATATGGTTTCACTTATTTGTGGAGCATAACCAATAGCATGGGGGACAAGGGGCGTTAGAGAGCCATAGGGAATTTGGGTAAATTGGAAGGGGAGGTGAACCATGAGAGACTATGGACTTTGAAAAACAGTCTTAAGGGTTTGAAGTGGCGGGGGGTGGGAGGTTGGGGTACCAGGTGGTGGGTATTATAGATGGCACGGCTTGCATGGAGCACTGGGTGTGGTGAAAAAATAATGAATACTGTTTTTCTGAAAATAAGTAAATTGGAAAAAAAAAAAGTTGGGAACACCACTGGTCGTGATAATCCGATTTGTGTTTGGGATCGCTAAACGCCATAGCCGCACTTTACTCACTGTACCTAATGTGCCCATAGTCTGTCTGTGTTCTATCATAATTCCTCAAAGAAGGAGACACTGTTGTGAATGAGAATGCACTTTAAGTAGTATCCCTGTAAAGATACCTTCCTAAGAATCACCTGTCTGTGTCCTGTATGAGACTCTTTATGTTTGCTACACAGACTGGTCCTACAGTTTCCAACATAGTACAGACTCAGTCCTGTCCTAAGAACGTACAGTAGCAGTGTTCCATCATACAGTTGAAGAGTTTTGTGACGAGATAGACACAGTGGAATATCACAGGTGTTCACCTTCCTGTATGTGTCATAGAGTCCCATGTACCATACCCTGTCCTTCACTATCAGGGTGCAAAGTTCCCTCTGTCCGTCTTTGTTCTATCTTCTTTCCTCCACTGGTTAGACACTGTGAGAAGTGGGATTGTGCCTGCAGGAGTTTCCTTTAAACAGAACTGCTATAGTCCAACGGATAGACCTCTGATACTAGAGCCCCATGTGCGCCTATTGCAGTTACCGCAGAGTCAGTCCCAAGAGCTTCCTTCTTTAACAGATGCAACACTGCAACGAATCCCTCCTAAAGCACACTTTCCTCACAAATTGGAAGCGTTTTTATCACAGAATGAAAGTGCAGAACACCACTTCTCGTGATCATCCTATATGTGTTTGAGATGCTAAGCGCCATAGCCTGCACTTTACTCTCAGTACCTAATGTTCCCATAGTTTGTCCGTGATCTATCATCATTCCTCAAAGGAGGATAAACTGTTATAAATGAGAACACACATTAAGTAGGATCCCTGAAAGGATACCTTCCTAAGATCACCTGTCAGGCTCCTGTACGAGACTCTTTATGACTGCTACCCAGACAGGTCCTATAGTTTCTAACTTAGCACAGACTCATTCCTCTCATGAAAACGTACAGAGGACACATCCGTCGTACATTTGAATTGTTTTGTGACGAGTAAGACTAAGAGGAACATCACAGGTGTTGACCTTCCTCTGTGTGTCATAGAGGCCTATGTGCCATTCCTGTCCTTCCCTCTCAGGGCGCAAGGTTCCCTCTGTCCGTCATTGTTCTATCTTCTTTCCTCCACTGGAAAAACACTGTGAGAAGTGGGATTATGACAGAACGAGTTTCCCTTAAACAGAATTTGCTATACTCCAACGGATAGACGTCTGATTCTAGAGCCCCATCTGCGCCTATACACTTACCACAGAGTCCGTACCAATAACTTCCTACTTTAACCGACGCTGCACTGCAACGAATGCCTCTTAAGCACATTTCCCTCACAAAGTTAGAAGCATTTTTAACACAGAAAGAAAGTGCGGAACACCACTGGTCGTGATCATCCGATATATGTTTGGGATGCCGAAGCACCATAGCCTGTACTTTACTCACTGTACCTAATGTGCCCATAGTCTTTCCGTGTTCTATCATCATTCCTCAAAGGAGGAGACACTGTTATGAATGAGCACGCACTTTAAGTAGGATCCCTGAAAAGATACCTTCCTAAGAATCACCTGTCAGGGTCCTCTTTGAGACACTTTATGTTTGCTACACAGACAGGTCCTACAGTTTCCAACTTAGCACAGACTCATTCCTGTCGTGAGAACGTACAGTAGCACAGTTCCCTCGTACATTTGAAGTGTTTTGAGACGAGTTAGACACAGTGGAACATCACAGGTGTTGATGTACCTGTATGAGTAATAGAGGCCTACGTGCCATACCCTGTCCTTCACTCTCAGAGCACAAGGTTCCCTCTGTCCGTCCTTTTTCTATCTCCTTTCCTCCACTAAAAGGACACTGTGAGAAGACGGATTCCGCCTGAAGGTGTTTCCCTTAAACAGAACTTTCTATAGTCAACGGATAAACTTCTGATACAAGAGCCCTATGTGTGCCTATAGCAGTTACCCCAGAGTCAGTCCCAAGAGCTTCCTTCTTTCACAGACGCAACACTGCAATGAATCCCTCCTAAAGCACACTTCCCTCATAATGTTGGAAGCGTTTTTAACACAGAAAGAAAGTGCGGATCACCATTGGTCGAGATCATCCAATATGTGTTTGGGATGCCTAAGCGCCATAGCCTGCACTTTACTCACAGTACCTATTGTGCCCATAGTCCGTCCGTGTTCTATCATTATTCCGCATACGAGGAGACACTGTTATGAAAGAGAACGCACTTTAAGTAGGATCCCTGAAAAGATACCTTCATAAGAATCACGTGTCAGTGTCCTGTATGAGACACATTATGATTTCTACACAGACAGGTCCTACAGTTTCCAACTTAACACAGACTCATTCCTGTCATGAGAAAGTACAGTTGCACAGTTCCCTCGTACATTGGAAGTGTTTTGAGACGATTTAGACACAGTGGAACATCAGAGGTGTTGACCATCCAGTATGTGTCATAGAGGCCTTTGTGTCATACCTGGCCTTCACTCTCAGGGCGCAACGTTCCCTCTGTCCATCCTTGTTCTATCTTCTTTCCTCCACTGGAAAGACACTGTGAGAATTGGTATTCCGCCTGAACAAGTGTCCCTTAAACAGAAACTGCTATAGTCCAACGGATAGACGTCTGATACTAGAGCCCTATGTGCGCCTATTGTGGTTACCACAGTGTCCGTCCCAAGAGCTTCCTTCCTTAAAGGACGCAACACTGCAACGAATCCCTCCTAAATGACACTTCCCTCACATACTTGGAAGCGTTTTTAACACAGAAAGAAAGTGCGATCCTTGTCTTGTTCCTGATCTCAATTGGAAGGCTCCAAGCTTTTTCCCATTGAGGATGATATTTGCTGTGGGTCTTTCATAGGTAGATTCGATGAGCTTCGGGAATGTTCCCTCTATCCCTATACTTTGAAACGTTTTAATCAGGAACGAATGTTGGATTTAGTCAAATGCTTTTTCTGCATCAGTTGAGAGGACCATGTGGTTCTTCTCTCTTCTCATATTAATTTGTTGTAACACATTGATTGATTTGCGAATGTTGAACCATCCTTGTAGCCCAGGGATGAATCCCACCTGATCATGGTGGATAATCTTTTTAATGTGTTGTTGGATCCTGTTGGCTAGGATCTTGTTGAGAATCTTAGCATCCATATTCATCAGTGCTATTGGTCTGAAATTCTCCTTTTTGATAGGGTCCTTGTCTGGTTTGGGGATCAGGGTAATGCTGGCTTCATAGAAAGAGTCTGGAGGTTTTCCTTCTGCTTCAATTTTTTGAAACAGCTTCAGGAGAATAGGTGTTATTTCTACTTGGAAGGTTTGGTAGAATTCCCCAGGGAATCCGTCAGGTCCTGGGTTCTTGTTTTTTTGGGAGATTTTTGATCACTGCTTCAATCTCGTTATTAGATATCGGTCTATTCAGGTTGTCGATTTCTTCCTGGTTCAATTTTGGTAGTTTATATTTTTCCATGAATGCATCCATTTCATCTAGGTTGCTAAGCTTATTGGCATATAACTGTTCGTAGTAACTTCTGATGATTGTTTCTACTTCCTTGGCGTTAGTTGTGATCTCTCCCTTTTCATTCATAATTTTATGAATTTGGGATTTCTCTCTTTTCTTTGGACAGCTATATGTAGAAGAATGAAACTCGACCATTCCATTACACCGTACACAAAGATCAACTCAAAATGGATAAAAGACCTCAACGTGAGACAGGAATCCATCAGAATCTTAGAGGAGAACATAGGCAGTAATCTCTTTGATATCAGCAACAGAACTTCTTTCAAGATACGTCTCCAAAGGCAAAGGAAACAAAAGCGAAAATAAATTTCTGGGACTTCAGCAAAATCAAAAGCTTCTGCACAGCAAAGGAAACAGTCAAAAAAACAAAGAGGCAAACCACAGAATGGGAAAAGATATTAGCAAATGACAGTACAGACAAAAGGTTGATATCCAGGATCTATAATGAATTCCTCAAACTCAACCCACATTAGCAGACAAACACATCAAAAAATGGGCAGAATATATGAACATAACTTCTCCAATCAAGACGTACAAATGGCTATCAGACACATGAAAAAATGCTCATCATCATTAGCCCTCAGGGAGATTCAAATTAAAACCACATTGAGATATCACCTTACACCAGTTAGAATGGCCAAAATTAACAAAACAGGAAACAACATGTGTTGGAGAGGATGTGGAGAAGGGGTACCCTCTTACACTGTTGGTGGGAATGCAAGTTGGTGCAGCCTCTTTGGAGAACAGTGTGGAGATTCCTCAAGAAATTAAAAATAGAGCTTCCCTGCGACCCTGCAATTGCACTCCTGGGTATTTACCCCAAAGATACAGATGTCGTGAAAAGAAGGGCCATCTGTACCCCAATGTTTATAGCAGCAATGGCCACAGTCGCCAAACTTTGGAAAGAACCAAGATGCCCTTCAACGGATGAATGGATAAGGAAGATGTGGTCCATATACACTATGGAGTATTATGCCTCCATCAGAAAGGACGAATATCCAACTTTTGTAGCAACATGGACGGGACTGGAAGAGATTATGCTGAGTGAAATCAGTCAGGCAGAGTGAGTCAATTATCATATGGTTTCACTCATTTGTGGAGCATAACCAATAGCATGGAGGACAAGGGGCGTTAGAGAGGAGTAGGGAATTTGGGTAAATTGGAAGGGGAGGTGAACCATGAGAGACTATGGACTCTGAAAAACAGTCTGAGGGGTTTGAAGTGGCGGGGGTGGTGGAAGGTTGGGGTACCAGGTGGTGGGTATTATAGAGGGCACAGCTTGCATGGAGCACTGGGTGTGGTGAAAAAATAATGAATACTGTTTTTCTGAAAATAAATAAATTGGGGGAAAAAAAAGAAAGAAAGTGCGGATCACCACTTGTCGTGATCATCCTATATGTGTGGGATCCCTTAGCGCCATTGGATGCACTTTACTCACAGTACCTAATGTGCCCATAGTCCATCCGTGTTCTCTCATCATTCCTCAAAGGAAGAGACACTGTTGTGAATGAGAACGCACTTTAAGTAGTATCCCTGAAACGATACCGTCCTAGGAATCACCTGTGAGTGTCCTGTATGATACACTTTATGATTTCTACACAGACAGGTCCTACAGTTTCCAACCTAACACAGACTCATTCCTGTCGTGAGAAAGTAAGTTGCACAGTTCCCTCGTACATTTGAAGTGTTTTGAGACGAGTTAGACACTGTGGAACATCACAGGTGTTGACCTTTCAGTATGTGCCATGGGGCCCATGTGCCATACCCTGTCCTTCCCTCTCAGGGCGCAACGTTCCCTCTGTCCGTCCTTGTTCTATCTTATTTCCTACGCTGGAAAGACACTGTGAGAAGTGGGATTCCGCCTGAAGCAGTTTCCCTTAAACAGAACTTGCTATAGTCCAACGGATAGACGTCTGATACTAGAGCCCTATGTGCGCCTATTGCAGTTACCGCAGAGTCAGTCCCAAGAGCTTCCTTCCTTAACAGACGCAACACTGCAACGAATCCCTCCTAAAGCACACTTCCCTCACAATGTTGGAAGCGTTTTTAACACAGAAAGAAAGTGCGGATGACCACCGGTCGTGATCATCCAATATGTGTTTTGGATGCCTAAGGGCCATAGCCTGCACTGTACTCACAGTACCTATTGTACCCATAGTCCATCTGTGTTCTATCATTATTTCTCAAAGGAGTAGACACTGTTATGAATGAGAATGCACTTTAAGTAGGATCCCTGAAAAGATACCTTCCTAAAAATCACCTGTCATGGGCCTGTATGAGACAATTGATGATTGCTACATAGACAGGTCCTACAGTTTCCAACTTAGCACAGAATCATTCCTGTCGTGAGAACGTACAGTTGTACAGTTCCCTCGTACATTTGAAGTGTTTTGAGACGAATTAGACACAGTGGAACATCACAGGTGTTGACCTTCCAGTATGTGTCATAGAGGCCTATGTGCCATACCTGGTTTTCACTCTCAGGGTGCAACGTTCCGTCTGTCCGTGCTTGTTCTGTCTTCTTTCCTCCACTGGAAAGAAACTGTGAGAAGTGGGATTCCGCCTGAAGGAGATTCCCTTATACAGAACCTGCTATAGCTCAACGGAGAGACGTCATATACTAGAGACCTATGTGCGCCTATTGTAGTTACCAAAGAGTCAGTCCCAAGAGCTTCCTTCTTTAACAGACGCCACACTGCAACGAATCCCTCCTAAATCACACTTCCCTCACAATGTTGGAAGTGTTTTTTACACAGAAAGAAAAGTCCGGATGACCACTTGTCATGATCATCCGATATGTGTTTGGGATCTCTAAGCGCCATAGGCTGCACTTTACTCACAGTACCTAATGTGCCCATAGACCGTCTGTGTTCCATCTTCATTCCTCAAAGGAGGAGACACTGTTATGAATGAGAACGCACATTACGTAGGATCCCTGAAACGATACCGTCCTAAGAATCACCTGTGAATGTCCTGTATGAGACACTACATGATTGCTACACAGACAGGTCCTACAGTTTCCAACATAGCACAGACTCATTCCTGTCGTGAGAACGTACATTAGCATAATTCCCTCGTACATTTGATGTGTTTTGTGACGAGTTAGACACAGTGGAATATCACAGGTGTTGACCTTCCAGTATATGTCATAGAGGCCCACGTGCCGTACCCTGCCCTTCACTCTCAGGGCACAACGTTCCCCCTGTATGTCCTTGTTCTATCTTCTTTCCTCCGCTGGAAAGACAGTGTGAGAAGTGGGATTCCGCCTGAAGGAGTTTCCCTTAAACAGAACTTGCTATAGTCCAATGGATAGACGTCTGATACTAGAGCCCTATGTGCGCCTAGTGCAGTTACCGCAGAGTCATTACCAAGAGCTTCGTTCTTTAAGAGACGCAACACTGCAACGAATTCCTCCTAAAGCACACTTCCCTCACAATGTTGGAAGCATTTTTAACACAGAAAGAAAGTGCGGATCACCACTGGTCGTGATCATCCAATATGTATTTGGGATGCCTAAGGGCCATAGCCTGTATTTTACTCACTGTACCTAATGTGCCCATAGTCCTTCCGTGTTCTATCATCATTCCTCAAAGGAGGAGACACTATTATGAATGAGAACGCACTTTAAGTTGGATCCCTGAAAAATACCTTCCTAAGAATCACCTGTTAGGTTCCTATACGAGACACTTTATGATAGCTACACAGACAGGTCCTAGAGTTTCCAACATAGCACAGATTCATTCCTGTCGTGAGAACGTACAGAAGCAGATTCCCTTGTACATCTGAAGGGTTTTGAGAGGAGTTAGACACAGTGGTACATCACAATTATTGACATTCCAGTATGTGTCATAGAGGCCTATGTGCCATAACCTGTCCTTCACTCTCAGGGCGCAAATTCCCTCTGTCCTTCCTTGTTCTATCTTCTTTCCTCCGCTGAAAAGACACTGTGAGAAGTTCGATGCAGCCTGAAGGAGTTTCCCTTAATCAGAACTTGCTATAGTCCGACGGGTACACGTCTGATACTAGAGCACTATGTGCGCCTATTGCAGTTACCGCAGATTCTGTTACAAGAGCTTCCTTCTTTAACAGATGCAACACTGCAAGGAATCCTTCCTAAAGCATACTTCCCTCACAATGTTGGAAGTGTTTATGAAACAGAAAGAAAGTGTGGATCACCACTGGTCGTGATCATCCAATATGTGTTTTGGATGCCTAAGTGCAATAGCCTTCAATTTACTCACAGTACCTAATATGCCTATAGTTCGTCCGTGTTCTATCATCCTTCTTCAAAGGAGGAGACACTGTTATGAAAGAGAACGCACTTTAAGTTGGGTCCCTGAAAATATACCTTCCCTAGAATCAGCTGTCATGGTCCTGTACGAGACACTTTATGATTGCTACACAGACAGGTCCTACATTTTCCAACCTAGCACAGACTCATTCCTGTCGTGAGAACGTACATTAGCACAGTTCCCTAGTACATTTGAAGTGTTTTGAGATGAGTTAGACACAGTGGAAAATCACAAGTGTTGACTTCCCAATATGTGTCATAGAGGCCTATGTGCCCTATATTGTCCTTCACTCTCAGGACGCAATGTTCCCTCTGTTCGTCCTTTTCTATCCTTTTTCCTACGATGAAAAGACACTGTGAGAAGTTAAATGCAGCCTGAAGGAGTTTTCCTTAAACAGAACTTGCTATTATCCAACGGATAGACGTCTGATACTAGAGCCCTATGTCAGCCTATTTCAGTTACTGCAGAGTCAGTTCCAAGAGCTTCCTTCTTTACCACTAGCAACACTGCAACTAATCCGTCCTAAAGCACACGTCCCTCAAAATGTTGGAAGCGTTTTTAACACAGAAAGAAAGTGCGTATCATAACTGGTCGTGATCTTCAAATATGTGTTTGGGATGCCTAAGCGCCTTTGCCTGCACTTTACTCACAGTACCCAACGTGCCCATAGTCTGTCCGTGTTCTATCATCATTCCTCAAAGGAGTAGACACTGTTATGAATGACAACGCACTTTAAGTAGGATCCCTGAAAAGATACCTTCCTACGAATCACCTGTCAGGGTCCTGTACGAGACACTTTATGATTGTTACACAGACACGTCCTTCAGTTTCCAAATTAGCACAGACTCATTCCTGTCGTGAGAACGTACAGTAGCACAGTTCCCTCTTACATTTGAAGTGTTTTGAGATCAGTTAGACACAGTGGAACATCACAGGTGTTGACCTTCCAATATGTGTCATAGAGGCCTATGTGCCAATCCCTGTCCTTCACACTCAGGGCACAACGTTCCCTCTGTCCGCCCTTGTTCTATCTTCTTTCCTCCACTGAAAAGACACTGTGAGATGTTGGATTCCGCCTGAAGGAGTTTTCCTTATACAGAACTTGCTATAGTCCTACGGATAGACGTCTGATACTAGAGCCCTATGTGCGCCTATTGCACTTACTGCAGACTCTGTCCCAAGAGCTTCCTTCTTAACAGACGCACACTGCAACGAATCCCTCCTAAAGCACACTTACCTCACAATCTTGGAAGCGTTTTTTACACAGAAAGAAAGTACGGATCACCACTGTTCATGATCATCCAATATGTGTTGGGATGCCTAAGTGCCATAGCCTTCACTTTACTCACAGTACCTAATGTGCCCATAGTCCGTCCATGTTCTATCATCATTCCTCAAAGGAGGAGACACTGTTATGTATGAGAACGCACTTTAAGTAGGATCCCTGAAAAGATACGTTCCTACGAATCACCTGTCAGGGTCCTGTACGAGACACTTTATGATTGCTACACAGACAGGTCCTACAGTTTCCAACTTAACACATACTCATTCCTGTCGTGAGAACGTACAGTAGCACAGTTCCCTCATAAATTTGAAGTGTTTTGAGACGAGCTAGACACAGTGGAATATAACAGGTGTTGACCATCAAGTATGTGTCATAGAGGCCTATGTGCCATACCCTGTCCTTCAATCTCAGGGCGCAACGTTCCCTCTGTTGGTCCTTCTTCTATCTTCTTCCTCCAATGAAAAGACACTGTGAGAAGTGTGATTCAGCCTGAAGGAGTTTTCCTTAAACAGAACTTGCTATAGTCCAACGGATAGACATCTGATACTAGAGCCCTAAGTGCACCTCTTGCAGTTACCTAGACTCAGTCCCATGAGTTTCCATGTTTAACAAACGCAACAATGCAACGAATCCCTCCTAATGCACACTTCGCTCACATTGTTGGAAGCGTTATTAACACAGAAAGAAAGTGCAGATCATACAGGTCGTGATCATCCAATATGTGTTTGGAATGCCTAAGCGCCATTGCCTGCACTTTATTCTCAGTACCTAAAGTGCCCATAGTCCGTCCGTGTTCTATAATCATTCCTCAAAGGAGGAAACACTGTTATGAATGAGAAAGCACTTTAAGTAGGATCCCTGAAAATCACCTCTCAGGGTCCTGTACGAGACACTTTATGATTGCTACACAGACAGGTCCTACAGTATCCACGTTAGCACAGCCTCATTCCTGTCGTGAGTACGTACAGTAGCACTGTTCCCTCGTACATTTGAATGTTTTCACACGAGTTAGACACAGAGGAACATCACAGGTGTTGATTTTCCAATATGTGTCATAGAGGCCTAAGTGCCATACCCTGTCCTTCACACGCAGGCTGCAACGTTCCCTCTGTCCGTCCTTGTTCTATCTTCTTTACTCCGCTGAAAAGACACTATGAGAAGTGCGATTCAAACTGAATGAGGTTCCTTTATACAGAACATGCTATAGTCCAACAGATAGACGTCTCATACTAGAGCCCTATGTGCGCCTCTTGCAGTTACCGCAGAGTCAATCCCAAGACCTTCCTTCTTTAACAGACGCAACACTGCAACGAATCCCTCCTAAACCACACTTTCGCTCACAATGTTGGAAGCGTTTTTAACAAAAAAAAAAAAAAAAAGTGCGCTTCACCACTGGTCATGATCATCCAATTTGTGTTTGGGATGCTAAGCGCCATAGCCTGCACTTTACTCACAGTACCTAATGTGCCCATAGTCCGTCCGTGTACTATCATCATTCCTCAAAGGAGTAGACACTGTTATGAATGAGAACGCACTTTATGTAGGATCCCTGAAAAGATACCTTCCTAAGAATCACCTGTCAGGGTCCTGTACATGACACTTTATGATTGCTACACAGAGAGGTCCTTCACTTTCCAAATTATCACAGACTCTTTCCTTTCGTGAGAAAGTACAGTAGCACAGTTCCGTCGTACATTTGAAGTGTTTTGAGACTTGTTAGACACAGTGGAACATCTCAGGAGTTGACCTTCCAATATGTGTCATAGAGGCCTATGTGCCATACCCTGTCCTTCACTCTCAGAGCGCAACGTTCCCTCTGTCCATCCTTGTTCTATCTTCTTTCCTAAGCTGAAAGGACAGTGTGAGAAGTGGCATTCCGCCTGAAGGAGTTTCCCTTAAACAAAACTTGCTATAATCCAATGGATAGACGTCTGATACTAGAGCCCTATGTGCGCCTATTGCAGTTACCGCAGAGTCAGTCCCAAGAGCCTCCTTCTTTAACAGACGCAACACTGCAAGAATCCCTTCTAAACCACACTTCGCTCACAATGTTTGAAGCGTTTTTAACTCAGAAAGATAGTGCGGATCATAACTGGTCGTGATCATCCAATATGTGTTTTGAATGCCTAAGCGTCATTGCCTGCACTTTACTCACAGTACCTAATGTGCCCATAGTTCGTCCGTGTTCTATCATCATTCCTCAAAGGAGGACACACTGTTATGAATGAGAACACACATTAAGTAGGATCCCTGAAAAGATACCTTCCTAAGAATCACCTGTCAGGTTCCTTTACGAGACACTTTATGATTGCCACACAGACAGGTCCTACAGTTTCCAAATTAGCACATACTCATTCCTGTCGTGAGAACGTACTGTAGTACAGTTCCCTCGTACATTCGATGTGTTTTGAGGCAAGTTAGACACAGTGGAGCAACCCAGGTGTTGACCTTCCAGTACGTGTCATAGAGGCCTATGTGCCATAACCTGTCCTTCACTCTCAGGGTGCAACGTTCCCTCTGTCCATCCTTTTTCTATCTTCTTTACTCTGCTGAAAAGACACTGTGAGAAGTGCGATTTAGCCTGAATGAGTTTCCCTTATACAGAACTTGCTATAGTCCAACAGATAGACGTCTGATACTAGAGCCCTATGTGCGCCTCTTGCATTTACTGCAGAGTCAGTCCCAAGATCTTCCTTTTTAATAGACGCAACACTGCAACGAATCCCTCCTAAACCACACTTTGCTCTCAATGTTAGAAGGGTTTTTAATACAGAAAGAAAGTGCGGATCACCACTGGTCCTTATCTTGCAATATGTGTTTGGGATGCCTATGCGCCATTGCCTGCAATTTAGTCACAGTACCTAATGTGCCCATAGTCCGTCCTTGTTCTATCATCATTCCTCAAAGGAGGAGACACTGTTTTGAATGAGAACGCACTTTAAGTAGGATCCCTGAAAAGATACTTTCCTAAGAATCACCTGTCAGTTTCCTTTACGAGACACTTTGTGATTGCTACACAGACATGTCCTACAGTTTCCAACTTAGCACAGACTCATTCCTGTCGTGAGTACGTACAGTAGCAAAGTTCCCTCGTACATTTGAAGAGGTTTTTTTTGATGTTTTTTTCCAATTTATTTATTTTCAGAAAAAACAGTATTCATTATTTTTTCACCACACTCAGTGTTCCATGCAAGCCGTGCCCTCTATAATACCCAGCACCTGGTACCCCAACCTCCCACCCCCCCGCCACTTCAAACCCCTAGGACTGTTTTCCAGAGTCCATAGTCTCTCATGGTTCACCTCCCCTTCCAATTTACCCAAATTCCCTACTCCTCTCTAACGCCCCTTGTCCTCCATGCTATTGGTTATGTGCCACAAATAAGTGAAACCATATGATAAGTGACTCTCTCTGATTGACTTATTTCACTTAGCATAATCTCTTCCAGTCCCGTCCATGTTCTACAAAAGTTGGGTATTCATCCTTTCTGATGGAGGCATAATACTCCATAGTGTATATGGACCACATCTTCCTTATCCATTCATCTGTTGAAGGGCATCTTGGTTCTTTCCATAGTTTGGCGACTGTGGCCATTGCTGCTATAAACTTTGGGGTACAGATGGCCCTTCTTTTCATGACATCTGTATCTTTGGGGTAAATACCCAGGAGTGCAATTGCAGGGTCGTAGGGAAGCTCTATTTTTAATTTCTTGAGGAATCTCCACACTGTTCTCCAAAGAGGCTGCACCAACTTGCATTCCCACCAACAGTGTAAGAGGGTTCCCCTTTCTCCACATCCTCTCCAACACATGTTGTTTCCTGTTTTGTTAATTTTGGCCACTCTAACTGGTGTAAGTTGATATCTCAATGTGGTTTTAATTTGAATCTCCCTGAGGGCTAATGATGATGAGCATTTTTTCATGTGTCTGACAGCCATTTGTATTTCTTGATTGGAGAAGTTCTGTTCATATCTTCTGCCCATTTTTTGATGTGTTTGTCTGTTTCATGTGGGTTGAGTTTGAGGAGTTCATTATAGATCCTGGATATCAACCTTTTGTCTGTACTGTCATTTGCAAATATCTTCTCCCATTCCGTGGGTTGCCTCTTTGTTTTTTTGACTGTTTCCTTTGCTGTGCAGTGCCCGGCTTGCGCGCACCTCTTTTCAGAGGCGGCTGTGAGTCGGGCGCGGGTCTGGGGCACTGAGAACGGGGCGCTGGTCCATAAGCCGCAGGCTGGGCTTTTGCGCGCCTCTGTCAGGGGAAGAGTTTCGCGCGCGTGCGACTTAGACTTTGAAACAATGATGCAAGTCAAGAAGCGCCCCCGGGCCTTAGAAACCCAGGAGAGCTGGAGGGACGTGCGCATGCATCTCAAGCTTTGTGGTAGGGCTAGCACGCGTTCTGCAGACCGGCGCAGCTCCCATCCCCTAACAGGAGCTGGAACCCATGCGCTCTGGGGCGCGCTGGCGGATTAGGGACCAGGAGCTGGTTTCTCTGCCGCACTCTCTCTGCCTACACGCCCGGGAGGCCGTCTGAGACCGGGGACTTAAGCCCCTGTCCCTAGCCGCCCCGATTCCCACAATTTGCCCCCGCAATCCTTTGCTCTTTTGGAGTGTTTTCAACCAGTCTCCAAGTTAATGCTGGTCCCCAGACGCAGGGCACTCTCGTTCGTTTCGGGGTATTACTTTCGCACTGGTCGCCTCTGGTGGCTCCCTCCCCCTTTTGTTTATCCTCCAATATCAATCCGCAGTTCCCATCCCGCTTTACCTGCCCGCTGGCGTCTTCAGCCCCTGCAGAGATCCAGACGTGTATAATTCTGATCTCAAGCTGATTTCATGGGTGATCGGAGTTCTTTTGTAGGTAATCAGCTCACTTTGGAGTACCAGCTGAAAAGACGGCTCTTCCTAGTACCCCGCCATCTTGTCCCCTCGGTTCCATTTGAAGAGTTTTGAGACGAGTTAGACAGAGTGGAACATCACAGGTGTTGACCATCAAGTATGTGTCTTAGAGGTCTATGTGCCATACGCTGTCCATCACTATCAGGGCGCAACGTTCCCTCTGTCCGTCCTTCTTCTATCTTCTTCCTCCACTGAAAAGACACTGTGAGAAGTGCGATTCAGCCTGAAGGAGTTTTCCTTAAACAGAACTTGCTATAGTCCAACGGATAGACGTCTGATACTAGAGCCCTATGTTAGCCTCTTGCAGTTACCCAGACTCAGTACAATGAGCTTCCATATTTAACAAACGCAACAATGCAACGAATCCAACCTAATGCACACTTCGCTCACATTGTTGGAAGCGTTATTAACACAGAAAGAAAGTGCGGATCATAACTGGTCGTGATCATCCAATATGTGTTTGGGATGCCTAAGCGCCATTGCCTGCACTTTACTCACAGTACCTAATGTGCCCATAGTCCATCCGTGTCTATAATCATTCCTCAAAGGAGGAAACACTGTTATGAATGAGAAAGCACTTTAAGTAGGATCCCTGAAAATCACCTCTCAGGGTTCTGTACGAGACACTTTATGATTGCTACAGAGACAGGTCCTACAGTTTCCAACGTAGCACAGAATCATTCCTGTCGTGGAACGTACAGTAGCACTGTTCCCTCGTACATTTGAAGTGTTTTGAGATGACTTAGACTCAGTGGAACATCACAGTTGTTGACCTTCCAATATGTGTCATAGAGGCCTATGTGCAATTAAGAATGAGAACGCACTTTAAGTAGGATCCCTGAAAAGATACCTTCCTAAGAATCACCTATCAGGGACCTGTACGAGACACTTTATGATTGCTACACAGACAGGTCCTTCAGTTTCCAAATTAGCACAGACTCATTCATGTCGTGAGAACGTGCAGTAGCACAGTTCCCTTGTACATTTGAAGTGTTTTGAGACAATTTATACACAGTGGAACATCACAGGTGTTGACCTTCCAATATGTGTCATAGAGGCCTAAGTGCCATACCCTTTCCTTTGCTCTCAGGGTGCAACGTTCCCTCTGTCCGTCCTTCTTCTACCTTCTTTCCTCCGCTGAAAAGACACTGTGAGAAGTGGGATTACGCCTGAAGGAGTTTCCCTTAAACAGAATTTGCTATAGTCCTACGGATAGACATCTAATACTAGAGCCCTATGTGCGCGTATAGCACTTACCGCAGACTCAGTCCCAAGAGCTTCCTTCTTCAACAGACGCAGCACTGCAACGAATCCCTCCTAAAGAACGCTTCCCTCACAATGTTGGACGCGTTTTTAACACAGAAGGAAAGTGCGGATCATCACTGTTCGTGATCATCCAATATGTGTTTGGGATGCCTAAGTGCCATAGCCTTCACTTTACTCACAGTACCTAAAATGCCCATAGTCCGTCCGTATTCTATCATCATTCCTCAAAGTAGGAGACACTGTTATGAATGAGAGCGCACTTCATAGGATCCCTGAAAAGATACCTTCCTAAGAATCACCTGTCAGGTTCCTGTATGAGACACTTTATGATTGCTACACAGACAGGTCCTACAGTTTCCAAATTAGCACAGACTCATTCCTGTCGTGAGACCGTACAGTAGCACAGTTCCCTCGTACATTTGAAGTGTTATGAGATGAGTTAGACACAGTGGATAATCTCAGGTGTTGACCTTCCAGTATGTGTCATAGAGGCCTATGTGCCAATCCCTGGCACTCACTCTCAGGGCGCAACTTACCCTCTGTCCGTCCTTGTTCTATCTTCTTTGCTCCGCTGAAAAGACACTGTGAGAAATGCGATTCAGCCCGACGGAGTTTCCCTTAAACAGCGGATAGACGTCTGATTCTAAAGCCCTATTGCGCCTATTGCTGTTACTGCAGAGTCAGTTACAAGAGTTTCCTTCTTTAACAGACAAAAATATTGCAACAAATCCCTCCTAAAGCATACTTCCCTCACAATGTTGGAAGCATTTTAAACACAGAAAGAAAGTGCGGATCACCACTGGTCGTAGTCATCCAATATGAGTTTGGATGCCTAAGCGCCATAGCCTGCACTTTACTCACAGTACCTAATATGCCCATAGTCTGTCCGTGTTCTATCATCATTCCTCAAAGGAGGAGACACTCTTATGAATGAGAACGCACTTAAGTGAGATCCATGAATAGATACCTTCCTTAGTATCACTTGTCAGTTCCTGTACGAGACACTTTATAATTGCTACACAGACAGGTCCTACAGTTTACAACTTAGCACAGACTCATTTCTGTCGTTAGAACGTACAGTAGCAGAGTTCCCTCGTACATTTGAAGTGTTTTGAGAGGAGTGTGACACAGTGGAATATCACAGGTGTAGACATTCCATTATGTGTCATAGAGTCCTATGTGCCATACACTGTCCTTCACTCTCAGGGCACAACGTTCCCTCGGTCTGTCCTTGTTCTACCTTCTTTCCGCCACTGAAAAGACATTGTGAGAAGTGTGATTCAGCCTAAAGGAGATTCCCTTAAACAGAACTTGCTATAGTCCAACGGATAGACGTCTGATTCTAGAGCCCTATGTGCGCCTATTGCATTTACCACATACTCAGTCCCAAGAGCTTCCTTCTTTAAAAGATGCAACACTGCATCGAATCCCTCCTAAAGCACACTTCCCTCACAATGTTGGAATCGTTTTAACACTGAAAGAATGTGCGGGACACCACTGGTCGTCATCATCCAATATTTGTTTGGGATGCCTAAGCGCCATAGCCTGCATTTTACTCACAGTACCTAATGTGCCCATAGTCCGTCAGTGTTCTATCATCATTCCTCAAAGGAAGAGATACTGTTATGAATGAGAACGCACTTTAAGTAGGATCCCTGAAAAGATACCTTCCTAAGAATCACTTGTCATGGTCCAGAATGAGACACATTATGATTGCTACACAGACAGGTCCTACAGTTTCCAACTTAACACAGACTCATTCCTGTCGTGAGAACGTACAGTAGCAAAATTCCCTCGTAGATTTGAAGTGTTTTGAGAGGAGATAGACACAGTGGAACATCACAGGTGTTGACCTTCCAGTATGTGTCATAGAGGCCTAAGTGCCATACCCTGTCCATCATTCTCAGGGCGCAACGTTCCCTCTGTCCGTCCTTGTTCTATCTTCTTTCCTCAGCTGAAAAGACACTGTGAGAAGTGGGATTCCGCCTGAAGGAGTTTCCCTTAAACAGAACTTGCTATAGTCCAACGGTTAGAAGCCTGATACTAGAGCCCTATGTGCGCCTATTGCAGTTACCTCGAGTCAGACCTAAGAGCTTCCTTCTTTAAGAGACGCAAGAGTGCAACGAATCCCTCCTAAAGGACACTTCCATCATAATGTTGGAAGCGTTTTTAACACAGAAAAAAACTATGGATCACCACTGTTCGTGATCATCCAATATGTGTTTGGGTTGGCTAAGCACCATAGCCTTCACTTTACTCATAGTACATAATGTGCCCAACTCTGTCCGTGTCTATCATCATTCCTCAAAGGAGGAGACACTGTTATGAATGAGAACGCACTCTAAGTAGGATCCCTGAAAAATACCTTCCTAAAAAACAACTGTCAGGGTCCTGTACGAGACACTATATGATTGCTACACAGTCAGGTCCTATAGTTTCCAACTTAGCACAGACTCATTCCTGTCATGGGAACGTACAGTAGCACAGTTCCCTCGTACATTTGAAGTGTTTTGAGACGAGTTAGACACAGTGGAACATCACAGGTGTTGACCTTCCAGTGTGTGTCATAGAGGCCTATGCGCCAAACCCTGTCCTTCACTCTCAAGGCGCAACGTTCCCTCTGTCCGTCCTTGTTTTATCTTCTTTCCTCCGCTGAAAAGACACTGTGCAAAGTGGGATTCCACATGAAGGAGTTTCCCTTAAACAGAACTTGCTATAGTCCAACGGATAGAAGTCTGATACTAGAGCCCTATGTGCGCCTATTGCAGTTACCGCAGTGTCATTCCCAAGAGCTTCCTTCTTTAACAGACGCAACACTGCAATGAATCCCTCCTAAAGCACACTTACCTCACAATGTTGGAAGTGTTTATAACACAGAAAGGAAGTGCGGATCACCACTGGTAGTGATCATCCAATATGTGGTTAGGATGTCTAAGCGCCATTGCCTGCATTTTACTCACAGTACCTAATGTGCCCATAGTCCGTCCGTGTTCTATCAACATTCCTCAAAGGAGGAGACACTGTTATGAATGAGAACGCACTTAACTAAGATCCCTGAAAAGATACATTCCTAACAAACACCTGTCAAGGTCCTGTACGAGACACTTTATGATTGATAAACAGTCAGGTCCTATAGTTTCCAACTTAGCACAGTCTCATTCCTTTCGTTTGAACGTAGAGTAACACAGTTCCCTCGTACATTTGAAGTGTTTTGATACGAGTTACACACAGTGGAACATCACAGGTGTTGACCTTCCAGTGTGTATCATAGAGGCCTATGCGCCATACCCTGTCCTTCACTCTCAAGGCGCAACGTTCTCTCTGTCCGTCCTTGTTCTATCTTCTTTCCTCCGCTGAAAAGACACTGTGAGAAGTGGGATTCCGCCTTAAAGAGTTTCCCTTAAACATAACTTGCTATAGTTCATCGGATAGACATCTGATACTCGAGCCCTATGTGCACCTATTGTATTTACCGCAGAGTCAGTCCAAAAGAGTCCTTCTTTAACAGTCGCAACACTGCAATGAATCCATCCTAAAGCATACTTCCCTCACAATGTTGGAAGCCTTTTTTTTTCCCAATTTATTTATTTTCAGAAAAACAGTATTCCTTATTTTTTCACCACACCCAGTGCTCCATGCAAGCTGTGCCCTCTATAATACCCACCACTTGGTACCCCAACCTCCCACCCCCCCGCCACTTCAAACCCCTCAGACTGTTTTTCAGAGTCCATAGTCTCTCATGGTTCACCTCCCCTTCCAATTTACCCAAATTCCCTACTACTCTCTAACGCCCCTTGTCTTCCATGCTATTGGTTATGCTCCACAAATGAGTGAAACCATATGATAATTGACTCTCTCTGCTTGACTGATTTCACTCAGCATAATCTCTTCAGTCCCGTCCATGTTGCTACAAAAGTTGGATATTCGTCCATTCTGATGGAGGCATAATACTCCATAGTGTATATGGACCACATCTTCATTATCCATTCATCTGTTGAACGGCATCTTGGTTCTTTCCATAGTTTGGCGACTGTGGCCATTGCTGCTATAAATATTGGGGTACAGATGGCCCTTCTTTTCACGACATCTGTATCTTTGGGGTAAATACCCAGGAGTGCAATTGCAGGGTCGTAGGGAAGCTCTATTTTTAATTTCTTGAGGAATCTCCACACTGTTCTCCAAAGAGGCTGCACCAACTTGCATTCCCACCAACAGTGTAAGAGGGTTCCCCTTTCTCCACATCCTCTCCAACACATGTTGTTTCCTGTTTTGTTAATTTTGGCCACTCTAACTGGTGTAAGGTGATATCTCAATGTGGTTTTATTTTTTTTCCCAATTTATTTATTTTCAGAAAAACAGTATTCATTATTTTTTCACCACACCCAGTGCTCCATGCAAGCTGTGCCCTCTATAATACCCACAACCTGGTACCCCAACCTCCCACCCCCCCGCCACTTCAAACCCCTCAGACTGTTTTTCAGAGTCCATAGTCTCTCATGGTTCACCTCCCCTTCCAATTTACCCAAATTCCCTACTACTCTCTAACGCCCCTTGTCCTCCATGCTATTGGTTATGCTCCACAAATGAGTGAAACCATATGATAATTGACTCTCTCTGCTTGACTGATTTCACTCAGCATAATCTCTTCCAGTCCCGTCCATGTTGCTACAAAAGTTGGATATTCGTCCTTTCTGATGGAGGCATAATACTCCATAGTGTATATGGACCACATCTTCCTTATCCATTCATCCGTTGAAGGGCATCTTGGTTCTTTCCATAGTTTGGCGACTGTGGCCATTGCTGCTATAAACATTGGGGTACAGATGGCCCTTCTTTTCACGACATCTGTATCTTTGGGGTAAATACCCAGGAGTGCAATTGCAGGGTCGTAGGGAAGCTCTATTTTTAATTTCTTGAGGAATCTCCACACTGTTCTCCAAAGAGGCTGCACCAACTTGCATTCCCACCAACAGTGTAAGAGGGTTCCCCTTTCTCCACATCCTCTCCAACACATGTTGTTTCCTGTTTTGTTAATTTGGCCATTCTAACTGGTGTAAGGTGATATCTCAATGTGGTTTTAATTTGAATCTCCCTGAGGGCTAATGATGATGAGCATTTTTTCATGTGTCTGATAGCCATTTGTATTTCTTGATTGGAGAAGTGTCTGTTCATATCTTCTGCCCATTTTTTGATGTGTTTGTCTGTTTCGTGTGGGTTGAGTTTGAGGAGTTCATTATAGATCCTGGATATCAACCTTTTGTCTGTACTGTCATTTGCAAATATCTTCTCCCATTCCGTGGGTTGCCTCTTTGTTTTTTTGACTGTTTCCTTTGCTGGGCAGAAGCTTTTGATTTTGATGAAGTCCCAGAAGTCTATTTTCGCTTTTGTTTCCTTTGCCTTTGGAGACGTATCTTGAAAGAAGTTGCTGTGGCCGATATCGAAGAGATTACTGCCTATGTTCTCCTCTAAGATTCTGATAGATTCCTGTCTCACGTTGAGGTCTTTTATCCATTTTGAGTTGATCTTTGTGTACGGTGTAAGAGAATGGTCGAGTTTCATTCTTCTACATATAGCTGTCCAGTTTTCCCAGCACCATTTATTGAAGAGACTGTCTTTTTTCCACTGTATATTTTTTCCTGTTTTGTCGAAGATTAATTGACCATAGAGTTGAGGGTCCATATCAGGGCTCTCTACTCTGTTCCACTGGTCTATGTGTCTGTTTTTATGCCAGTACCATGCTGTCTTGGTGATCACAGCTTTGTAATAAAGCTTGAAATCAAGTAAGGTGATGCCGCCAGCTTTATTTTTGTTTTTCAACGTTTCCTTAGCGATTCGGGGTCTCTTCTGATTCCATACAAATTTTTGGATTATTTGCTCCAGCTCTTTGAAGAATGCCGGTGGAATTTTGATCGGAATGGCATTAAAAGTATAGATTGCTCTAGGCAGTATAGACATTTTAACGATGTTTATTCTTCCGATCCAAGAGCATGGAATGGTCTTCCATCTTTTTGTGTCTTCTTCAATTTCTTTCATGAGTGTTCTATAGTTCCTCAAGTATAGATCCTTTACCTCTTTAGTTAGGTTTATTCCCAGGTATCTTATGGTTCTTGGTGCTATAGTAAATGGAATCGATTCTCTAATTTCCCTTTCTGTATTTTCCTTGTTAGTGTATAAGAAAGCCACTGATTTCTGCACATTGACTTTGTATCCTGCCACGCTGCTGAATTGCTGTATGAGTTCTAGTAGTTTGGGGGTGGAGTCTTTTGGGTTTTCCATATAAAGAATCATGTCATCTGCGAAGAGAGAGAGTTTGACTTCTTCATTACCAATTTGGATACCTTTTATTTCTCTCTGTTGTCTGATTGCTGTTGCTAGGACTTCTAATACTATGTTGAACAAGAGTGGTGAAAGTGGGCATCCTTGTCTTGTTCCTGATCTCAACGGGAAGGCTGCAAGCTTTTTCCCATTGAGGATGATATTTTCTGTGGGTCTTTCATAGATAGATTTGATGAGGTTCAGGAATGTTCCCTCTATCCCTATACTTTGAAGCGTTTTAATCAGGAACGGATGTTGGATTTTGTCAAATGCTTTTTCTGCATCAATTGAGAGGACCATGTGGTTCTTCTCTCTTCTCCTATTAATTTGTTGTATCACATTGATTGATTTACGAATGTTGAACCATCCTTGTAGCCCAGGGATGAATCCCACCTGATCATGGTGGATAATCTTTTTAATGTGTTGTTGGATCCTGTTGGCTAGGATCTTGTTGAGAATCTTAGCATCCATATTCATCAGTGATATTGGTCTGAAATTCTCCTTTTTGGTAGGGTCCTTGCCTGGTTTGGGGATCAGGGTAATGCTGGCTTCATAGAAAGAGTCTGGAAGTTTTCCTTCTGCTTCAATTTTTTGAAACAGCTTCAGGAGAATAGGTGTTATTTCTTCTTGGAAGGTTTGGTAGAATTCCCCAGGGAATCCGTCAGGTCCTGGGCTCTTGTTTTTTGGGAGATTTTTGATCACTGCTTCAATCTCGTTATTAGATATCGGTCTATTCAGGTTGTCGATTTCTTCCTGGTTCAATTTTGGTAGTTTATATTTTTCCAGGAATGCATCCATTTCATCAAGGTTGCTAAGCTTATTGGCATATAACTGTTCGTAGTAACTTCTGATGATTGTTTCTACTTCCTTGGTGTTAGTTGTGATCTCTCCCCTTTCATTCATAATTTTATGAATTTGGGATTTCTCTCTTTTCTTTTGGATTAGTGTAGCCAGTGGCTTATCGATCTTATTGATTCTTTCAAAAAACCAGCTTCTAGTTTAATTGATACGTTCTACTGTATCTCTGGTTTCTCCCTCATTGATCTCAGCTCTAATCTTGATGATTTCCCTTCTTATGTGTGGAGTTGGTTTGATTTGTTGTTGATCCTCCAGTTCTTTAAGGTGTAGAGACAGCTGGTGTGTTCTGGATTTTTCAATTTTTTTGAGCAAGGCTTGGATGGCTATATATTTTCCCCTTAGGACCGCCTTTGCTGTATCCCATAGGTTTTGGACCGAAGTGTCTTCATTCTCATTGGTTTCCATGAATTGTTTCAGTTCTTCTTTGATCTCCTGGTTGATCCAAGCATTCTTAAGCAAGGTGGTCTTTAGCTTCCAGGTGTTTGAGTTCCTTCGGAACTTTTCCTTGTGATTGAGCTCCAGTTTCAAAGCATTGTGATCTGAGAATATGCAGGGAATAATCTCAGTCTTTTGGTATCGGCTGAGTCCTGATTTGTGACCCAGTATGTGGTCTATTCTGGAGAAGGTTCCGTGTGCACTTGAGAAGAATGAGTATTCTGCTGTTTTAGGGTGGAATGTTCTGTATATATCTATGAGGTCCATCTGGTCCAATGTGTCGTTCAATGCTCTTGTTTCTTTATTGATTTTCTGCTTCGATGATCTGTCTAATTCTGAAAGAGGCGTGTTGAGATCACCTACGATTAGTGTATTCATATCAATATGACTCTTTATCTTGATTAACAGTTTTCTTAAGTAATTGGCTGCTCCCATATTGGGAGCATAGATATTTACAATTGTTAGATCATCTTGGTGGATAGTCCCTTTAAGGATTATGTAGTGTCCTTCTGTATCTCTGACTACAGTCTTTAGTTTGAAGTCTAATTTATCTGATATGAGAATCGCTACCCCAGCCTTCTTTTGAGTCCCATTGGCATGAAAGATGCTTCTCCACCCCTTCACTTTCAGTCTGCGTGTATCTTTAGGTTCAAAATGGGTCTCTTGTAGACAGCATATGGATGGGTCCTGTCGTTTTATCCAATCTGCAACCCTGTGCCGTTTTATGGGTGCATTGAGGCCATTCACATTGAGAGTGATTATTGATAGATACGTTTTTATTGACATCGAGTTACCTTTGAAGTCTTTCTTTCTGTAGACTGTCTCTATATTTCTGTTCAATGCTATTCTTGGGATTTTTCCTCTTTTATAGAACCCCCCTTAATATTTCCTGCAGTATCGGCTTGGTGGTTGCATAGTCTTTTAAGTCTTGCCGGTCTTGGAAACTCTTTATCTCTCCATCCATTTTGAATGTCAGTCTTCCTGGATAAAGTATTCTTGGCTGCATGTTCTTCTCATTTAGTGCCCTGAATATATCTTGCCAGCCTCTTCTGGCTTGCCAGGTCTCTGTGGACAGGTCTGACGTTATTCTGATGGGCTTCCCTCTGTAAGTAAGGAGCCTCTTTGCCCTGGCAGCTTTCAAGAGATTATACCTACAATTATAATTTCTCAATTTGACTATCAGGTGTCGTGATGTTTTTTTGGAGTGTATAATCTTGGGTGGAGACCGTTCAGCCTCTAGTACATGAACGCTGGTTTCATTCGCGAGATTCGGAAAGTTTTCATGAAGGACTTGTTCCACGACATCTTCTAGACTTCTTTCTTTCTCCTCCCCTTCAGGAATTCCAATAATTCTGACGTTGGAACGCTTCATGGCATCACTTATTTCCCTAATTCTGCTTTCGTGGGATCTAAGCTGTTTGTTCCAGGCTTCCTCCTGATCCTTTCTCTCTATCTGTTTGTCTTCCAGATCACTAATTCTATCTTCTGTCTCAGTTACCCTAGCTTTGAGAGAGTTTAGATTGGATTGGAACTCATTGAGAGCATTGTGGACCTCCTCCCTGGTAGCTTTAAGCTCCGCCCTAACATTGTGAACATCCTGTCTGGTCGCTTTCAGTTCGGCTCTAATCAATTCTGTTTGGTCATCCATGGCTTTCTCCAACCTAGCTATTGCCTGGATAATTGTTAGCCTGAATTCTCTTTCCGACATATTGTCTATGTTGATAGCCGTTAGCTCTGTTGCGGAAGGTCCATCCTCTGTATTTTTCTTCTGTTGGGCATTCCTCCTCCTAGTCATTTTGGTGGGAGAAGACTGAACAGATGTAGCTGGATGTATCAACTCTGGTGCAGTCAAGGTGCACCCTGGAACACTTCCTGATCTCCTTCTCAGAGAGAAGCCTCAGTCTGGGTGCAGAAGCTGAATAAATTCCCCCTTGGATGCTGGCAGTGCAGGTTCCAAGTTAAAGACCCTGGGGGCGCAGGATCTTTTGCTCATCCCCAAAGCCAAGGCAGTGGCGGCTGTCTGGGAGCTCCTGACCGCCAGAGAGGTTCCAAGCAGCGATCGCACACTGAGATTTTGCCGCTGGCCGGGGCTGGGAGTGCCCGGCTTGCGCGCACCTCTTTTCAGAGGCGGCTGTGGGTCGGGCGCGCGTCTGGGGCACTGAGAACGGGGCGCTGGTCCGTAAGCCGTAGGCTGGGCTTTTGCGCGCCTCTGTCCGGGGAAGAGTTTCGCGGGCGCGAGGCTTAGACTTTGAAACAATGGCCCGGGTCAAGAAGCGCCCCAGGGCCTTAGAAACCCAGGAGAGCTGGAGCGACGTGCACGCGCATCTCAAGCTTTGTGGTAGGGCTAGCGCGCGTTCTGCAGACCGGCTCCCATCCCCTCACAGGAGCCGGAACCCCGCGCTCTGGGGCACGCTGGCGGCTTAGGGACCAGGAGCCGGTTTCTCCGCCGCACTCTCTCTGCCTCCGCGCCGGGGAGGCCGTCTGGGACCGGGGACTCAAGCCCCTGTCCCTAGCCGCCCCGATTCCCACAGTTTGCCCCCGCGATCCTTTGCTCTTTTGGAGTGCTTTCAACCAGTCTCCGAGTTAATGCTGGTCCCCAGACGCAGGGCACTCTCGCTCGTATCGGGGTATTACTTTTGCACCGGTCGCCTCTGGTGGCTCCCTCCCCCTTTTGTTTATCTTCCGATATCAGTCCGCTGTTCCCATTCCGCTTTACCTGCTCACTGGCGTCTTCTGCCCCTGTAGAGATCCAGACGTGTATAATTCTGATCTCAGGCTGATTTCATGGGTGATCAGAGTTCTTTGGTAGGTAATCAGCTCACTTTGTGGTACCAGCTGAAAAGACGCCTCTTCCTAGTACCCCGCCATCTTGTCCCCCTTGTCGAGCCTCCTTCTTTGACAGACGAAACACTGCAACGAATCCCTCCTAAAGCACACATCCCTCACAATGATGGAACCCTTTCTGTCTCAGAAAGAAAGTGCAGATGACCACCGGTCATGAACATCCAATATGTGTTTTGGATGCATAAGCGCCATACTTGCACTTTACTCACAGTACCTAATGTGCCCATTGTCCGTCTGTGTTCTATCTTCATTCCTCAAAGGAGAAGACACTGTTTTGAATGAGCACACACCGGAAGTAGGATCCCCGAACAGATACCTTCCTAAGAATCACCTGTCAGTGTCTGGTATGAGACACTTCATGATTGCTAAATAGAGAAGTCCCACAGTTTCCAACTTAGCACAGACTCATCCCTGTCACGAGAACGTACTGTATCAGAGTTCCCTCGTACATTTGAAGTGTTCTGAGTCGAGGAAGACACTGTGGTACCTCACAGGTGTTGAACTTCCAGTATGTGTCCTAGAGACCTTAGTGCCTTACCCTGTCCTTCACTCACGTGATGCAACCTTCCCGCTGTCCGTCCTTGTTCTATCTCCTTTCCTCCACTGGAAAGACCCTGTGAGAAGTGAGATTCCTCCTGAAGGAGTTTACCTTAAACAGAACTTGCTATAGTCCAACGGATAGACGTCCGAGACTGGAGCCATATGTGTGCCTATTGCAGTTATCACAGAGTCACTCCCAAGATCTTCCTTCTTTGACAGATGCAACACTGCATCGAATCGCTCCTAAAGCACACTTCCCTAAAAATGTTGGAGCCATTTTTGCCACAGAAAGAAGGTGCGGATGACCACTGGTCAAGAACATCCAATATGTGTTTGGGATGCCTAAGTGCCATAGCCTGTACTTTACTCACAGTACCTAATGAGCCCATACTCGGTCCGTTTTCTATCTTCATTCCTAAAGGAGAAGACACTGTTATGAATGAGCATGCACCTGAAGTAGGATCCCTGAACAGATTACTTCCTAAGAATCACCTGTCAGGGTCTGATATGAGACACTTCATGATTGCTATATAGAGAAGTCCCACCGTTTCCAATATAGCACAGACTCATTCCTGTCGTGAGAACGTACTATACCACAGGTCCCTCATATCCTTGAAGTGTTCTGAGACGAGGTACACAGTGTGGAACATCACAGGTGATTAACTCCCAGTATGTGTCATAGAGTGCTACGTGCATTATCCTGTCCTTCATTCACAGGATGCAACCTTCCCGCTGTCCGTCCTTGTTCTATCTTCTTTCCTCCACTGTAAAGACATTGTGAGAAGTGAGATTCCGCCTGAAGGAGTTTCCCTTAAACAGAACTTCTCTACTCCAACGGATAGACGTATGAGACTGTGGCCCTATGTGCGCCTATTGAAGTAACAACAGAGTCAGTCCCAAGAGCTTCCTTCTTTGACAGACCCAACACTGCAATGATTCTTTCCTAAAGCACACTTCCCTCACAACGTTGTAAGCGTTTTTGCCACAGAAAGAAAGTGCGGGGGGGACAAGATGGCGGCGAAGTAGGAAGAGGAGCCTTTACAGCTGGTACCCCAAAGTGAGCTGATTACCTACCAAAGAATCCGATCACCCATGAAATCAGCCTGAGACCAGAATTATACACGTCTGGATCTCTACAGGGGCAGAAGACGCCAGTGAGCAGGTAAAGCGGAATGGGAACAGCGGACTGATATTGGAAGATAAACAAAAGGTGGAGGGAGCCACCAGTTGAGACTGGTGGGAAATAATACCCCAATACAAGCGAGAGTGCCCTGCGTCTGGGGACCAGCATTAACTTGGAGACTGGTTGAAAGCACTCCAAAAGAGCAAAGGATCACGGGGGGAAATTGTGCAATCGGGGCGGCTAGGGACAGGGGCTTAATTCCCCGGTCCCAGACGGCCTCCCCGGCACTGAGGCAGAGGGAGTGCGGCCGAGAAACCAGCTCCTGGTCACTAAGCCGCCAGCGAGCCCCAGAGCACGTGGGTTCTGGCTCCTGTGAGGGGATGGGAGCCGCGCCGGTCTGCAGAACACACGCTAGCCCTACAGGAAAGCTTGAGATACGTGCACATGTCCCTCAAGCTCCCCTGCGTTACTGAGGCACGGCCGGCACTCCGTGACCCGCGCCATAGTTTGAAAGCCTAAGCCGTGGGCGCGGGAAACTCTTCCCCTGACAGAGGGGCGCAAAAGCCCAGCCTGGGGCTTACGGACAAGCGCCCCGTTCTCAGTGCCCCAGACGCGCGCCCGATCCACAGCCGCCTCTGAAAAGAGGTGTGCATACGCGGGGCACTCCCAGCCCCGGCCGGCGGCAAAATCTCAGTGTGAGATCGCTGCTTGGAACCCCTCTGGCTGTTGGGAGCTCCCAGACAGCCGCCACACCCTTGGCTTTGAGGTCGAGCAAACGATCCTGCGCCCCCAAGGTCGGCAACTTGGAACCTGCGCTGCCAGTGGCCAAGGGGGAATTTATTCAGCTTCTGCACCAAGACTGAGGCTTCTCTCTGAGATGGAGATCAGGGTGCAGTTTGATTTCTTCTAATACTACAAAAACCATCCATGGCGGTCAAGGTGAGAGGAAAAAAAGTGAACAAGCAAAAAATCCGCCAGAGAACAAAAGCCTGAAAAAAACCAGTTTCCCCAGATCCCACCCCCTTGTGGGGGGGCGGGGACTCAACACAGGAAAAATCATTGACTGAAAACCCACGTGGCAGGCCCCTCCCCCAGAAAACAAACCAAGAAAGAAAAAAAAAAAAAAGAACTACAAGAGAACCACTACTACTTCATTGGAAAACTTGTATTGTTCACTCCTTTCCACTATTCCAGTTCATATATATATATATATATATATATATATATATATATATATTTTTTTTTTTTACACATAGGTAATTTTTTTAACCTATTTACCATCACAGTGAGCTGTACAGTACATCAAATTCCATAATACATTTTTTTCAATTAATTATTTTCAGAAAAACATTATTATTTTTTCACCACACCCAGTGTTCCATGTAAGCCATGCCCTCTATAATACCCACCACCTGATACCCAAACCTCCCACCCTCCCCACAACTTCAAACCCCTCAGATTGTTTTTCAGAGTCCATAGTCTCTCATGGTTCACCGCCCCTTCCAATTTACCCAAATTCCCTACTACTCTCTAATGCCCCTTGTCCTCCATGCTATTTGTTATGCTCCACAAATAAGTGAAACCGTATGATAATTGACTCTTTTGCCTGACTTATTTCACTCAGCATAATCTCTTCCAGTCCCGTCCATGTTGCTACAAAAGTTGGGTATTCATCCTTTCTGATGGAGGCATAATACTCCATAGTGTATATGGACCACATCTTCCTTATCCATTCATCCGTTGAAGGGCATCTTGGTTCTTCCATAGTTTGGCGACTGTGGCCATTGCTGCTATAAACATTGGGGTACAGATGGCCCTTCTTTTCACGAAGAGCTTCCTTCTTTGACAGACTCAACACTGCAATGAATCCCTCCTAAACCACACTTCCCTCACAATGATGGAAGCATTTTTGCCACAGAAAGAAAGTGCGGATGACCAATGTTCGTGAACATCTAACATGTGCTTGGAATGCGTAAACGCCCTAGCCTGCACCTTACCTACATTACCTAATGTGCCCATTGTCCGTATGTGTTCTATCTTCATTCCTCAAAGGATAAGACACTGTTAAGAATAAGCAGGCAACTGAAGTCAGATCCCTGAACAGATAACTTCCTAAGAATCACCTCTCAGAGTCTGGTATGAGACACTTCATGATTGCTATATAGAGAAGTCCCACAGTTTCAAACTTAGCACAGACTCATCCCTGTCAGCAGAATGTACTGTATCAGAGTTCCCTCGTATATTTGAAGTGTTCGGAGTCAAGAAAACACTGTGGAACATCACAGGTGTTGAACGTCGAGTATGTGTCATAGAGTGCATGTGCATTACCCTGTCCTTCACTCACAGGGCAACCTTCCCGCTGTCCGTCCCTGTTCTTTCTTCATTCCTACACTGGAAAGACACTTTGAGCAGTGAGATCCTGCCTGAAGGAGTTTCCTTTAAACAGAAGTTACTATAGTCCAACGGATAGACGTACGAGACTGTAGCCCTATGTGCGCCATTTGCAGTTATCACAGAGTCAGTCCCAAGAGGTTCCTTCTTTGACAGACGCAACACTGCAATGATTCTCTCCTAAATCACACTTCACTCACAATGTTGGAAGCATTTTTGCCACAGAAAGAACGTGCAGATGACCACTGGTCGTGAACATCCAATATATGTTTGGGATGCATAAGTCCCATACCCTGCACTTTACTCACAGTACATAATGTGCCCATTGTCCGTCCATGTTCTATCTTCATTCCTCAAAGGAGAAGACTCTGTTATGCATGAGCACGCACCTGAAGTAGGATCCCTGAAAAGATACCTTCCTAAGAATCACCTGTCAGGGTCTGGTATGAGACATTTCATGATTGCTATACAGAGAAGGCCCACATTTCCAACTTAGCACAGACTCATCCCTATCATGAGAATGTAGCAAATCAGAGTTCCTTCGTACATTTGAAGTGTTCTGAGTTGAGGTAGACACTGTGAAACATCACAGGTGTTGAACTTCGAGTATGTGTCATAGAGGCCTAAGAGCCTTACCCTGTCCTTCACTCAAGGATGCAACATTCCCGCTGTCCATCCTGTTTTATCTTCTTTCCTCCACTGGAAAGTCACTGCGAAAAGTGAGATTCCTACTGAAGGAGTTTACTTTTTATTTTCTCCCAATTTATTTATTTTCAGAAAAACAGTATTCATTATTTTTTCACCACACCCAGTGCTCCATGCAAGCTGTGCCCTCTATAATACCCACCACCTGGTACCCCAACCTCCCACACCCCAGCCACTTCAAACCCCTCAGACTGTTTTGCAAAGTCCAGTGTCTCTCATGGTTCACCTCCCCTTCCAATTTACCCAAATTCCCTACTCCTTTCTAACGCCCCTTGTCCACCATGCTATTGGTTATGCTCCACAAATGAGTGAAACCATATGATAATTGACTCTCTCTGCTTGTCTGATTTTACTTAGCATAATCTCTTCCAGTCCCGTCTATGTTGCTACAAAAGTTGGATATTCGTCCTTTCTGATGGAGGCATAATACTCCATAGTGTATATGGACCACATCTTCCTTATCCATTCATCCGTTGAAGGGCATCTTGGTTCTTTCCATAGTTTGGCGACTGTGGCCATTGCTGCTATAAACATTGGGGTACAGATGGCCCTTCTTTTCACGACATCTGTATCTTTGGGGTAAATACCCAGGAGTGCAATTGCAGGGTCGTAGGGAAGCTCTATTTTTAATTTCTTGAGGAATCTCCACACTGTTCTCCAAAGTGGCTGCACCAACTTGCATTCCCACCAACAGTGTAAGAGGGTTCCCCTTTCTCCACATCCTCTCCAACACATGTTGTTTCCTGTTTTGTTAATTTGGGCCATTCTAACTGGTGTAAGGTGATATCTCAACGTGGTTTTAATTTGAATCTCCCTGAGGGCTAATGATGATGAGCATTTGTTCAAGTGTCTGATAGCCATTTGCGTGTCTTTATTGGAGAAGTGTCTGTTCATATCTTCTGCCCATTTTTTGATGTGTTTGTCTGTTTCGTGTGGATTGAGTTTGAGGAGTTCATTATAGATCCTGGATATCAACCTTTTGTCTGTACTGTCATTTGCAAATATCTTCTCCCATTCCGTGGGTTGCCTCTTTGTTTTGTTGACTGTTTCCTTTGCTGTGCAGAAGCTTTTGATTTTGATGAAGTCCCAGAAGTTTATTTTCACTTTTGTTTCCTTTGCCTTTGGAGACGTATCTTGAAAGAAGTTGCTGTGGCTGATATCGAAGAGATTACTGCCTATGTTCTCCTCTAAGATTCTGATAGATTCCTGTCTCACGTTGAGGTCTTTTATCCATTTTGAGTTGATCTTTGTGTACGGTGTAAGAGAATTGTCGAGTTTCATTCTTCTACATATAGCTGTCCAGTTTTCCCAGCACCATTTATTGAAGAGACTGTCTTTTTTCCACTGTATATTTTTTCCAGTTTTGTCGAAGATTAATTAACCATAGAGTTGAGGGTCCATATCAGGGCTCTCTACTCTGTTCCACTGCTCTATGTGTCTGTTTTTATGCCAGTACCATGCTGTCTTGGTGATCACAGCTTTGTAATAAAGCTTGAAATCAGGTAAGGTGATGCCGCCAGGTTTATTTTTGTTTTTCAACATTTCCTTAGCGATTCGGGGTCTCTCTGATTCCATACAAATTTTAGGATTATTTGCTCCAGCTCTTTGAAGAATGCCGGTGGAATTTTGATCGGAATGGCATTAAAAGTATAGATTGCTCTAGGCAGTATAGACATTTTAACAATGTTTATTCTTCCGATCCAAGAGCATAGAATGGTCTTCCATCTTTTTGTGTCTTCTTCAATTTCTTTCATGAGTGTTCTATAGTTCCTCAAGTATAGATCCTTTACCTCATTTGTTAGGTTTATTCCCAGGTATCTTATGGTTCTTGGTGCTATAGTAAATGGAATCGATTCTCTAATTTCCCTTTCTGTATTTTCATTGTTAGTGTATAAGAAAGCCACTGATTTCTGCACATTGACTTTGTATCCTGTCACGATGCTGAATAGCTGTATGAGTTCTAGTAGTTTGGGGGTGGAGTATTTTTGGTTTTCCATATAAAGAATCATGACATCAGTGAAGAGAGAGAGAATGACTTCTTCATAACCAATTTGGATACCTTTTCTTTCTCTCTGTTGTCTGATTGCTGTTGCTAGGACTTCTAATACTATGTTGAATAAGAGTGGTGTTAGTGGACATCCTTGTCTTGTTCCTGATCTCAATGGGAAGGCTGCAAGCTTTTTCCCATTGAGGATGATATTTGCTGTGGGTCTTTCATAGTTAGATTTGATGAGGTTCAGGAATGTTCCCTCTATCCCTATACTTTGAAGCGTTTTAATCAGGAACGGATGCTGGATTATGTCAAATGCTTTTTCTGCATCAATTGAGAGGACCATGTGGTTCTTCTCTCTTCTCCTATTAATTTGTTGTATCACATTGATTGATTTACGAATGTTGAACCATCCTTGTAGCCCAGGGATGAATCCCACCTGATCATGGTGGATAATCTTTTTAATGTGCTGTTGGATCCTGTTGGCAGGATCTTTTTGGGAATCTTAGCATCCATATTCATCAGTGATATTGGTCTGAAATTCTACTTTTTGGTATGGTCCTTGCCTGGTTTGGGGATCAGGGATATGCTGGCTTCATAGAAAGAGTCTGGAATTTTTCCTTCTGCTTCAATTTTTTGAAACAGCTTCAGGAGAATAGGTGTTACATCTTATTTGAAGGTTTGGTAGAATTCCCCAGGGAATCCGTCAGGTCCTGGGCTCTTGTTTTTTGGGAGATTTTTGATCACTGATTCAATCTCGTTTTTAGATATTGGTCTATTCAGGTTGTCGATTTCTTCTTGGTTCAGTGTTGGTAGTTTATATTTTTCCAGGAATGCATCCATTTTAACTTGGTTTGCTAAGCTTATTGGCATATAACTCTCCGTAATAACTTCTGATGATTGTTTCTACTTCCTTGGTGTTAGTTGCGATCTCTCTCTTTTCATTCATAATTTTATGAATTTGGGATTTCTCTCTTTTCTTTCGGATTAGTGTAACCAGTGGCTTATCGATCTTATTGATTCTTTCAAAAAACCAGCTTCTAGTTTCATTGATACGTTCTACTGTATCTCTGGTTTCTCCCTCATTGATCTCAGCTCTAATCTTGATGATTTCCCTTCTTATGTGTGGAGTTGGTTTGATTTGTTGTTGATCCTCCAGTTCTTTAAGGTGTAGAGACAGCTGGTGTGTTCTGGATTTTTCAATTTTTTGGAGCAAGGCTTGGATGGCTATAAATTTTCCCCTTAGGACCGCCTTTTCTCTATCCCATAGGTTTTGCACTGACGTGTCTTCATTCTCATTGGTTTCCATGAATTGTTTCAGTTCTTCTTTGATCTCCTGGTTGATCCAAGCATTCTTAAGCAAGGTGGTCTTTAGCTTCCAGGTGTTAGAGTTCCTTCGGAACTTTTCCTTGTGATTGAGCTCTAGTTTCAAAGCATTGTGATCTGAGAATATGCAGGGAATAATCTCAGTCTTTTGTTATCGGCTGAGTCCTGATTTGTGACCCAGTATGTGGTCTATTCTGGAGAAGGTTCCGTGTGCACTTGGGAAGAATGAGTATACTGCTGTTTTAGGGTGGAATGTTCTGTATATATCTATGAGGTCCATCTGTTCCAATGTGTCATTCAATGCTCTTGTTTCTTTATTGATTTTCTGCTTCGATGATCTGTCTAATTCTGAAAGAGGCGTGTTAAGATCACCTACGATTAGTGTATTCATATCAATATGACTCTTTATCTTGATTAACAGTTTTCTTAAGTAATTGGCTGCTCCCATATTGGGAGCATAGATATTTAAAATTGTTAGATCATCTTGGTGGTTAGTCCCTTTAAGAATTATGTAGTGTCCTTCTATATCTCTGACTACAGTCTTTAGTTTGAAGTCTAATTTATCTGATATGAGAATCGCTACCCCAGCCTTCTTTTGAGTCCCATTGGCATGAAAGATGCTTCTCCACCCCTTCACTTTCAGTCTGCGTGTAACTTTAGGTTCAAAATGGGTCTCTTGTAGACAGCATATGGATGGGTCCTGTCGTTTTATCCAATCTGCAACCCTGTGCCGTTTTATGGGTGCATTTAGGCCATTCACATTGAGAGTGATTATTGATAGATACGTTTTTATTGACATGGAGTTACCTTTGAAGTCTTTCTTTTTGTAGACTGTCTCTATATTTCTGTTCAATGCTATTCTTTGGATTTTTCCTCTTTTATAGCACCCCCCTTAATATTTCCTGCAGTGTCGGCTTGGTGGTTGCATAGTCTTTTATGCCTTGCCGGTCTTGGAAACTCTTTATCTCTCCATCCATTTTGAATGTCAGTCTTGCTGGATAAAGTATTCTTGGCTGCATGTTCTTCTCATTTAGTGCCCTGAATATATCTTGCCAGCCTCTTCTGGCTTGCCAGGTCTCTGTGGACAGGTCTGACGTTATTCTGATGGGCTTCCCTCTGTAAGTAGGAGCCTCTTTGCCCTGGCGGCTTTCAAGAGATTATACATACAATTATAATTTCTCAATTTGACTATCAGGTGTCGTGATGTTTTTTTGGAGTGTATAATCTTGGGTGGAGACCGTTCAGCCTCTAGTACGTGAACGCTGGTTTCATTCGCGAGATTCGGAAAGTTTTCATGAAGGACTTGTTCCATTATATCTTCTAGACTTCTTTCTTTCTCCTCCCCTTCAGGAATTCCAATAATTCTGACGTTGGAACGCTTCATGGCATCACTTATTTCCCTAATTCTGCTTTCGTGGGATCTAAGCTGTTTGTTCCAGGCTTCCTCCTGATCCTTTCTCTCTATCTGTTTGTCTTCCAGATCACTAATTCTATCTTCTGTCTCAGTTACCCTAGCTTTGAGAGAGTTTAGATTGGATTGGAACTCATTGAGAGCATTGTGGACCTCCTCCCTGGTAGCTTTAAGCCCCGCCCTAACATTGTGAACATCCTGTCTGGTCGCTTTCAGTTCGGCCCTAATCAATTCTGTTTGGTCATCCATGGCTTTCTCCAACCTAGCTATTGCCTGGATAATTGTTAGCCTGAATTCTCTTTCCGACATATTGTCTATGTTGATAGCCGTTAGCTCTATTGCAGAAGGTCCATCCTCTGTATTTTTCTTCTGTTGGGCATTCCTCCTCCTAGTCATTTTGGTTGGAGAAGACTGAGCAGATGTAGCTGTATGTATCAACTCTGGTGCAGTCAAGGTGCACCCTGGAACACTTCCTGATCTCCTTCTCAGAGAGAAGCCTCAGTCTGGGTGCAGAAGCTGAATAAATTCCCCCTTGGATGCTGGCAGTGCAGGTTCCAAGTTAAAGACCCTGGGGGCACAGGATCTTTTGCTCGTCCCCAAAGCCAAGGCAGTGGCGGCTGTCTGGGAGCTCCTGACCGCCAGAGAGGTTCCAAGCAGCGATTGCACACTGAGATTTTGCCTCCCGCCGGGGCTGGGAGTGCCCGGCTTGCGCGCACCTCTTTTCAGAGGCGGCTGTGTGTCAGGCGCGCGTTTGGGGCACTGAGAACGGGGCGCTGGTCCATAAGGCACAGGCTGGGCTTTTGCGCGCCTCGGTCCAGGGACGATATTCGTGCGCGCGAGGCTTAGACTTTGAAACAATGGCCCAGGTCAAGAAGCGCCCCCGGGCCTTAGAAACCCAGGAGAGCTGGAGCTACGTGCGCGCGCATCTCAAGCTTTGTGTTAGGGCTAGCGCGCGTTCTGCAGCCTGGCGAGGCTCCCATCCCCTCACAGGAGCCAGAACCCCGGCGCTCTGGGGCGTGCTGGCGGCTTAGGGACCAGGAGCCGGTTTCCCCGCCACAATCTCTCTGCCTGTGTGCCGGGGAGGCCGTCTGGGACCGGGGACTTAAGCCCCTGTCCCTAGCCGCCCCGATTCCCACAATTTCCCCCCGAGATCCTTTGCTCTTTTGGAGTGCTTTCAACCAGTCTCCAAGTTAATGCTGGTCCCCAGACGCAGGGCACTCTCGCTCGTATTGGGGTATTACTTTTGCACCAGTCGCCTCTGGTGGCTCCCTCCCCCTTTTGTTTATCTTCCTATATCAGTCCGCTGTTCCCATTCCGCTTTACCTGCTCACTGGCGTCTTCTGCCCCTGTAGAGATCCAGACGTGTATAATTCTGATCTCAGGCTTATTTCATGTGTGATCAGAGTTCTTTGGTAGGTAATCAGCTCACTTTGGGGTACCAGCTGAAAAGACGCCTCTTCCTAGTACCCCGCCATCTTGCCCCCCCCCCCGAAGGAGTTTACTTTAAACAGAAGTTGATATAGTCCAAATAGCCGCCCGAGACTGGTGCCCTATGTGCGCCTATTGCAGTTACCACAGAATCAGTCCCAAGAGCTTCCTTTTTTGACAGTCGCAACACTTCAACGAATCCCTCATAAATCACACATCCCTCACAATGTTGGAAGCGTTTTTGACAGAGAAAGAACGTGCGGTTGACCACTGGTCGGGAACATCCAATATGTGTTTGGGATGCCAAAGCGCCATAGCCTGCAGTTTATGCACAGTACCTAATGAGCCCATTGTCCGTCCGTGTTCTATCTTCATTATTCAAAAGAGAAGACACTCTTATGAATTAGTACACACCTGAAGTAGGTTCGCATATCAGAAACTTACCTAGGAAGCACCTGTCAGGGTACTATGTGAGACACTTCATGATTCCTACTCAGACAGGTCCCACAGATTCCAACTTAGCACAGTCTCATTCCTGTCGTGAGAACATACTGTTGCAGAGTTCCCTCGTACATTAGAAGTGTTTTGAATTGAGGTAGACACTGTGGAACATCACAGGTGTTGAACTTCCAATATGTGTCAAGGAGTGCTATGTACATTACCCGGTCATTCACTCACAGGATGCAGCCTTCCCTCTGTCCGTCCTTGTTCTACCTTCTTTCCTCCACTGGAAAGACACTGTGAGAAGTGAGATTCCGCCTGAAGGAGTTTACCTTAAACAGAACTTGCTATAATGCAACGGATAGATGTAAGAGACTGTAGCCCAATGTGTGGCTATTGCAGTTATCACAGAGTCAGTCCCAAGAGCTGCCTTCTTTGACAGACGCAACAATTCAATGATATTCTCCTAAAGCACACTTCCCTCACAATGCTGGAAGTGTTTTTCCACAGAAAGTGCGGATGACCACTGGTCGTGAACATCCAAATACTGTTTGGGATTAGTAAGCGCCATAGCCTGCACTTTACTCTCAATACCTAATGAGCTCATAGTCCATCCGTGTTCTACCTTCATTACTCAAAGGAGAATACACTGTTATGAATGAGTACGCACCTGAAGTAGAATCCCTGAACAGAAACTTTCCTAGCAATTACCTGTCAGGGTCCAGTAGGAGACACTTAATGATTGCTACACGGACCGGTCCCACAGTGTCCAAATTAGCACAGACTCATCCCTGTCGTGGAAGGTACTGTAGCAACGTTCCCTCGTACATTTGACGTGTTCTGAGACGAGGTTGACACTGCTGAACGTCACAGGTGTTGAACTTCCAGTATGTGTCATAGAGGCCTAAGTGCCTTACACTGTCATTCATTCACAGGATGTAAACTTCCCTCCGTCCGTCCTTCTTCTATCTTCTTTCCCCCACTGGAAAGACACTGTCAGAAGTTAGATTCGCCTGAAGGATTTAACATTAAACAGAACTTGCTACAGTCCAACTGATAGACATCCGAGCCAGGAGCCCTATGTATTCCTATTGCAGTTACCACAGAGTCAGTACCAAGAACTTCCTTCTTTGACAGTTGCAACACTGCAACGAAACCCTCCTAAAGCACACATCCCTCACAATGATGGAAGCATTTTTGCCACAGAATAAAAGTGCGGATGACCACTGGTCGAAAACATTCAATATGTGTTTGGGATGCAGGAGCGCCATGGCCAGCACTTTACTCCTGGTACATAATGTGCCCATTCCGTCCATGTTCTATCTACATTCCTCAAAGGAGTAGACACTGTTATGAATGAGCAGGCACCTGAAGTAGGATCCCTGAACAGATACCGTCCTAAGAATCACCTGTCAGGTTCTGGTTTGAGACACTTTATGATTTCTATGAAGAGAAGGCCCACAGTTTCCAAGTTAGCACAGACTCATCCCTGTCGTGAGAATGTACTGTATCAGAGTTCCCTCGTACATTTGAAGTGTTCTGAGTCGAGGTAGACACTGTGAAACATCACAGGTGTTGAATTTCGAGTATGTGTCATAGAGGCCTAAGTGCCTTACCCTGTCTTTCACTCACAGGATGAAACCTACTGCTGTCCGTTCTTGTTCTATCTTCTTTCCTCCAATGGAAAGACACTGTGAGAAGTGAGATTCATCCTGAAGGAGTTTACCTTAAATAGAACTTGATGTGGACCAATGGATAGATGTACGAGATTGGTGTCCTAAGCGCCTATTGCAGTTACCACAGAGTCACTCCCAAGAGCTTCCTACTTTGACAGTCGAAACACTGCAACGAATCCCTCCTAAAGCACACCTCCCTCACAATGTTGGAAGCGTTTTTGACACAGAAAGAAAGTGCGGATGACCACTGGTCGTGAACATCTAATATGTGTTTGGGATGCGTAAGCGCCATAACCTGCATTTTACTTATTGTACCTAATGTGCCCATTGTCCGTCCGTGTTCTATCTTCATTCCTCAAAGGAGAAGACACTGTTATGGATGAGCACGCACCTGAAGTAGGATCCCTGAACAGAAACCTTTCTAAGATTCACCTGTCAGGGTCCTGTATGAGACACTTCATGATTGCTACACAGACCGGTCCCATAGTGTCCAACTTAGCACAGACTCATCCCTGTCATGAGAACGTACTGTAGCACCGTTCCCTCGTACATTTGACGTGTTCTGAGACAAGTAGACTCTGTGGAACATCACAGGTGTTGAAGTTCCTTTATGTATCTTAGAATGCTACGTGCATTACCCTGTCCTTCACTCAGAGGATGCAACCTTCCCACTGTCCGTCCTTGATCTATCTTCTTTCCTCCACTGGAAAGACACTGTGAGAAGTGAGATTCTGCCTGAAGGAGTTTCCCTTAAACAGAACTTGCTATAGTCCAACGGATAGACGTACGAGACTGAAGCCATATATGCGCCTATTGAAGTTACCACATAGTCAGTCCCAAGAGCTTCCTTCTTTGACAGACGCAACACTGCAACGAAACCCTCCTAAAGCACACTTCCCTCCCAATGTTGGAAGCATTTTTGACACAGAAAGAAAGTGCAGAAGACCACTGGTCGGGAAAATCCAATATGTGTTTGGGATGCCTAAGCGCCATAACCTGCACTTTACTCACATTACCTAATGAGCCCATAGTCCGTCCGTGTTCTATCTTCATTCCTCAAAGGAGAAGACACTGATATGAATGAGTACGCTCCTGAAGTAGGATCCCTGAACAGATACTTTCCTAAGAATCACCTTCAGGTTCCTATGTGATACACTTCATGATTGCTACACAGATAGGACCCATAGATTCCAACTTAGCACAGTCTCATTCCTGTCGGTAGAATGGACTGCATCAGAGTTCCCTCGTACATTTGAAGTGTTCTGAGACGAGGTAGACACTGTGGAACATCACAGGTGTTGAACTTCCAGTATGTGTCATAGAAGCCTAGTGACTTTCCCTGTCCTTCACTCACAGGATTCAAACTTCCCGTCGTCCGTCCTTGTTCTATTTTCTTTCCTCCACTTGAAATACACTGTGAAATGTGAGATTCCGCCTGAAGGAGTTTCCCTTAAACAGAACTTGCTGTAGTCCAACGGATAGACTTACGAGACAGGAGCCCTATGTACGCCTATTGAAGTTACATCATAGTCAGTCCCAAGAGCTTCTTTCTTTGACAGATGCAACATTACAACGATTCTCTCCCAGAGCATACTTCTCTCACAATGGTGGAAGCTTTTTTGCCACAATTGAAAGTGCGGATGACCACTGTTCGTGAACATCCAAATAGTGTTTGGGATGCCTAATCGCCATAGCCTGCACATTACTAACAGTACCTAACGTGCCCATTGTCTGTCCATGTTCTATCTTCATTCCTCAAAGGAGAAGACACTTTTATGAATGAGCACGCACCTGAAGTAGGATCTCTGAACAGACACCTTCCTAAGAATGACCTTCCAGGGTCTGGTATGAGACATTTCATGATTGCTATATAGAAGTCCCTCAGATTCCAACTTAGCACAGACTCATCCCTGACGGGAGAGTGTACTGTATCAGCGTTCCCTCGTATATTTGAAGTGTTCTGAGTCGAGGAAGATACTTGGAACATCACAGGTGTTGAACTTCCAGTATGTGTCATAGGGGCGTAGTTACTTACCCTGTCCTTCACTCACAGGATGCAACCTCCCCGCTGTCCTACCTTGTTCTATCTTCTTTTCTCCACTGGAAAGACACTGTGAGAAGTTAGATTCCGCCTGAAGTATTTCACCTTAAACAGAACTTGCCATAGTCCAACGGATAGATATCCGAGACAGGAGGCCTATGTACGCCTATTGCAGTTACCAGGAGTCAGACTCAAGAGCTTCCTTCTTTGACAGTCGCAACACTGCAATGAATCCGTCCAAAAGCACACTTCACTCACAATGATGGAAGCATTTTTGCCAAAGAAAGAAAGTGCGGGTGACCAATGGCCGTGAATATCCAATATGTGTTTGGGATGCGAAAGCGCCATAGCGTGCACTTTATTCACAGTACCAAATGTGCCCATTGTCTGTCCATGTTCTATCTTCATTCCTCAAAGGAGAAGACACTGTTATGAATGAACAGGCACCTGAAGTAGGATCCCTGTACCGATACCTTCCTACGATTCACCTGTCAGGTTCTGGTATGAGACACTTCATGATTGCTATACAGAGAAGGCCCACCGTTTCCAACTTAGCACAGACTAAACCCTGTCGTGAGAATGTACAGTTTCAGATACTGTGGAAAATCACAGGATTTGAACTACAGTATGTGTCATAGAGGCCTAAGTGCCTTACATGTCATTCACTCACAGGATGCAACCTTCCCACTGTCCGTCCTTGATCTATCTTCTTTCCTCCAATGGAAAGACACTGTGAGAAGTGAGATTCTGCCTGAAGGAGTGTCCCTTAAACAGAACTTGCTATAGTCCAACGGATAGATGTACGAGACTGTAGCCCTATGTGCGCCTATTGAAGTTACCACATAGTCAGTCCCAAGAACTTCCTTCTTTGACAGACGCAACACTGCAACGAAACCCTCCAAAAGCAAGCTTCCCTCCCAATGTTGGAAGAGTTTTTGACACAGAAAGAAAGTGCGGAAGACCACTGGTCGGGAAAATCCAGTATGTGTTTGGGATGCCTAAGAGCCATAGCCTGCAATTTACTCACATTACCTAATGAGCCCATAGTCCGTCCGTGTTCTATCTTCATTCCTCAAAGGAGAAGACACTGTTATGAATGAGTACGCACCTGAAGTAGAATCCCTGAACAGAAACTTTCCTAAAAATCACCTGTCAGTGTCCTGTGTGAGACACTTCATTATTGCTACACAGACAGCACCCACAGATTGCAACTTAGCACAGTCTCATTCCTGTCAGAAGAATGTACTGCATCAGAGTTCCCTCATACATTTGAAGTGTTCTGAGACGAGGTCGACAGTGTGGAACATCACAGGTGTTGAACTTCCAGTATGTGTCATATAGGCCTAGTGACTTACTGTATCTTTCATTCACAGGATGCAAATTTCCCGCTGTCCATCCTTGTTCTATTTTCTTTCCTCCACTGGAAAGACACTGTGTGTAGTGAGATTCAGCCTGAAGGATTTAACCTTAAACAGAACTTGCTATAGTCCAACGGATAGACGTACGACACTGTAGCCCTATGTGTGCCTATTGAAGTTACCACATAGTCAGTCCCAAGAGCTTCCTTCTTTGACAGACACAACACTGTAACGAATCCCTCCTAAAGCACACATCCCTCACAATTTTGGAAGCTTTTTTCCACAGAAAGAAAGTGCGGATGACCACTGGTCGGGAACATCCAATATCCAATATGTGTTTGGGGATGCGTAAGCGCCATAGCCTGTACTTTACACACAGTACCTAATGTGCCCATTGTCAATCCCTGTTCTATCTAAATTACAAAAAGGAGGAGACACTGTTAAGAATGAGCACGAACCTGAAGTAGGAACCCTGAACAGATACCTTTCTAAGAATCAACTGTCAGGGTCTGGTATGAGACACTTCATGATTGCTATACAGAGAAGACCCACAGTTTCCAACTTAGCACAGACTCATCCCTGTCCTGAGAATGTACTGTATCAGAGTTCCCTCCTTCATTTGAAGTGTTCTGAGTCGGCGTAGACACTGTGGAACATCACAGGTGTTGAACTTCGAGTATGTGTCATAGATGCCCAAGTGACTTACCCTGTCCTTCACTCACAGGATGCAACCTTCCCACTGTCCGTCCTTGTTCTATCTTCTTTCTTCCACTGGAAAGACACTGTGAGAAGTGAGATTTCTCCTGAAGGAGTTTTCCTTAAATAGAACGTGCTATAGTCCAACGGATAGACATCCGAGCCTGGAGCCCTTTGTGCACCTATTGCATTTACAACAGAGTCACTCCCAAGAGCTTCCTTCATTGACAGAGGCAACACTGCAACGAATCCCTCCTAAAGGATGCATCCCTCACAATGATGCAAGCGGTTTTGCCTCAGAAAGAAAGTGGAGATGACCACGGGTCTTGAAGATCCAAATAGGGTTTGGTATGACTAATCGCCATAGCCTACAATTTACTCACAGTACCTAATGTGCCCATTGTCCTTCCTTGTTCTATCTTCATTCCTCGAAGGAGAAGAGACTGTTAGGAATGAGCACGCACCTGAAGTACCATCCTTGAACAGAAAACTTCATAAGAATTAGGAGTCACTGGGACGCCTGGGTGGCTCAGTTGGTTGGACGACTGCCTTCGGCTCAGGGCGTGATCCTGGGGTCCCGGGATCGAGTCCCACATCAGGCTCCCAGCTCCATGGGGAGTCTGCTTCGCTCTCTGACCTTCTCCTCGCTCATGCTCTCTCTCACTGTCTCTCTCTCTCAAATAAATAAATAAAATCTTTAAAAAAAAATTAGGAGTCACGCTACTTATGAGACACTTCATGATTGCTATACAGACGGTCCCACAGTGTCCAACATAGCACAGACGTATCCCTGTCGTGAGAACGTACTGTAGAACGGTTAACTCGTACATTTGATGTGTTCTGAAACGAGTTCGACACTGTGGAACATCACAGGTGTTGAACTACAGTATGTGTCATAGAAGCCTAAGTGCCTTACACTATCATTCACTCACAGCATGCAATCTTCTTTCTGTCCCTCCTTGTTCTATCTTCTTTCCTCCACTGGAAAGACACTGTGAGAAGTTAGATTCCGCCTGAAGGATTTAACCTTAAAAAGAACTTGCTATAGTCCAATGGATAGAAGTCCGAGACAGCAGCCCTATGTGCGCCTATTGCAATTACCACAGAGTCAGCATCAAGTGCTTCCTTCTTTGACACTCAAAACACTTCCAGGAATCCTTCCTAAAGCACACTTCCCTCCCAATGTTGGAATCGTTTTTTGCACAGATAGTGCGGATGACCACTGGTCGTGAAGAAGCATTATGTGTTTGGGATGTGTAAGGGCCATAGCCTGCACTTTACTCACAGTACCTAATGTGCCCATAGTCCGTCCGTATTCTATCTTCATTCCTCAAAGGAGAAGACACTGTTATGAATGAGCACGCACCTGATAAAGGATCCCTGAACAGATACCTTCCTAAGAATTACCTGTCAGGGTCTGGTATGAGACACTTCATGACTGCAATACAGAGAAGGCCCACAGATTCCAACTTAGCACAGAATCATCCCCGTCTGGAGAATGTACTGTATCAGAGTTCCCTCGTACAAATAAGTGTTTTGAATCAAGGTAGACACTGTGGAGCATCACAGGTGGTGAACTTCGAGTGTGTGTCATAGAGGCCTAAGGGTCTTACCCTGTCCTTCAATCACAGGATGCAACTTTCCGGCTGTCCTCCCTGTTCTATCCTCTTTCCTCCACTGGAAAGACATTATGAGAAGTGAGATTCCGCCTGAAGGAGTTTACCTTAAATAGAATTTGCTATAGTCCAACGGATAAACATCCGAGACTGGAGCCCTATGTGCGCCTATTGCATTTACCTCAGAGTCACTCCCAAGAGCTTCCTACTTTGACAGACACAACACTGCAACGAATCCCACCTAAAGCTCACTTCCCTCACAATGTTGGAAGCATTTTTGACACAGAAAGCAAGTGCGGATGACCACTGGTCGGGAACAATCAATATGTGTTTGGGATGCCTAAGCTCCATAGCCTGCACTTTACTCACTGAACCTAATGAACCCATAGACCGTCCGTGTTCTATCTTCATTCCTCAGAGGAGAAGAAACTGTTATGAATGCGTACGCACAAGAAGTAGGATCCCTGATCAGAAACTTTCCTAAGAATCACCTGTCAGGGACCTGTATGAGACACTTTATGATTTCTACACAGACAGGTCTGCCCAATTCCAACTTAGCAGAGTCTCATTCCTGTCGTGAGAACGTACTGTACCACAGTTAACTCGTACATTTGAAGTGTTCTGGGACGAGGTCGACAGTGTGGAATATCACAGGTGTCGAACTTCCAGTATGTGTCTTAGAGTCCAACGTGCATTACCTGTCCTTCACTCACAGGATGCAACATTCCCGCTGTCCGTCCTTGTTCTATCTTCTTTCATCCACTGGAAAGGCACTGTGAGAAGTGATATTCCGCCTGAAGGATTTTCCCTTAACCAGAACTTGCTATAGTCCAACGGATAGACGTCTGAGACTGAAGTCCTATGTGCACCTATTGAAGTAACTCAGAGTCAGTCTAAAGAGCTTCCTTCTTTGACAGATGCAACACTGCAATGATTCTCTCCTAAAGCATACTTCCCTCCCAATGTTGGAAGCGTTTTCTGCACAGAAAGAAAGTGCGGATGACCACTGTTCGTGAACATGCAATATGTGTTTGGGATGTGTAAGAGCCATAGCCTGCATTTTACTCACAGTACCTAATGTGCCCATAGTCCGTCCGTATTCTATCTTCATTCCTCGAAGGAGAAGACACTGTTATGAATGAGCACGCACCTGAAGTAGGATCCCTGAACAGATACCTTCCTAAGAATTACCTGTCATTGTCTGGTATGAGACACTTCATGACTGCAATACAGAGAAGGCCCACAGATTCCAACTTAGCACAGAATCATCCCCGTCTGGAGAATGTACTGTATCAGAGTTCCCTCGTACATTTAAGTGTTCTGAGTCAAGGTAGACACTGTGGAACATCACAGGTGTTGAACATCCAGTTTGTGTCATAGAGGCCTAAGGGTCTTACCCTTTCCTTCAATCACAGGATGCAACCTTCCGGCTGTCCTCCCTGTTCTATCTTCTTTCCTCCACTGGAAAGACATTATGAGAAGTGAGATTCCGCCTGAAGGAGTTTACCTTAAATAGAATTTGCTACTGAGACTGGAGCCCTATATGCGCCTATTGCATTTACCACTGAGTCACTCCCAAGAGCTTCCTACTTTGACAGACGCAACACTGCAACAATCGCTCCTAAAGCACACTTCCCTCACAATGTTGGAAGCATTTTTGACACAGAAAGCAAGTGCGGATGACCACTGGTCGGGAACATCCAATATGTGTTTGGGATGCCTAAGCTCCATAGCCTGCACTTTACTCACTGAACCTAATGAGCCCATAGACCGTCCGTGTTCTATCTTCATTCCTCAAAGGGGAAGATACTGTTATGAATGAGAACGCACCTGAAGTAGGATCCCTGAACAGAAACTTTCCTAAGAATCACCTGTCAGCGACCTGTATGAGACACTTTATGATTGCTACACAGACAGGTCCGACCAATTCCAACTTAGCAGAATCTCATTCTTGTCGTGAGAACGTACTGTACCACAGTTAACTCATACATTTGAAGTGTTCTTGGACGAGGTCGACAGTGTGGAACATCACAGGTGTTGAATTACCAGTATGTGTCTTAGAGTCCAACGTGCATTACCCTGTCCTTCACTCACAGGATGCAACATTCCCGCTGTCCGTCCTTGTTCTATCTTCTTTTATCCACTGGAAAGGCACTGTGAGAAGTGATATTCCTCCTGAAGGATTTTCCCTTAACCAGAACTTGCTATAGTCCAACGGATAGACGTCTGAGTCTGTAGGCCTATGTGTACCTATGGAAGTAACCACAGAGTCAGTTTCAGGAGATACCTTCTTTGACAGATGCAACACTGCAATGATTCTCTCCTAAAGCACACTTCCCTCCCAATGTTGGAAGCATTTTTTGCACATAAAGAAAGTGCGAATGACCACTGGTCATGAATATGCAATATGTGCTTGGGATGTGTAAGCGCCATAGCCTGCACTTTACTCACAGTACCTAATGTGCCCATAGTCCGTCCGTATTCTATCTTCATTCCTCAAAGGAGAAGTCACTGTTATGAATGAGCACGCACCTGAAGTAGGATTCCTGAATGCATACCTTCTTAAAAATTACCTGTCTGGGTCTGGTATGAGACACTTCATGACTGCAATACAGAGAAGGCCCACAGATTCCAACTTAGCACAGAATCATCCCTGTCGGAGAATGTACTGTATCAGAGTTCCCTTGTACATTTAAGTGTTTTGAATCAAGGTAGACACTGTGGAACATCACAGGTGTTGAACATCCAGTTTGTGTCATAGAGGCCTAAGGGTCTTACCCTGTCCTTCAATCACAGGATGCAACCTTCCGGCTGTCCTCCCTTTTCTATCTTCTTTCCTCCACTGGAAAGTCATTATGAGAAGTGAGATTCCGCCCGAAGGAGTTTAGGTTAACTAGAATTTGCTATAGTCCATCGAATAGACATCCGAGACTGGAGCCCTATGTGCGCCTATTGCATTTACCACAGAGTTAATCCCAAGACCTTCCTACTTTGACAGACGCAAACTGCAAAGAATCCCTCCTAAAGCACACTTCCCTCACTATGTTGGAAGCATTTTTGACACAGAAAGAAAGTGCAGATGACCACTGGTCGGGAACATCCAATATGTGTTTGGGATGCCTAAGCTCCATAGCCTGCACTTTGCTCATTGAACCTAATGAGCCCATAGACCGTCCGTGTTCTATCTTCATTCCTCAAAGAAGAAGAAACTATTATGAATGAGTACGCACCTGAAGTAGGATCCCTGAACAGAAACTTTCCTAAGAATCACCTGTCAGGTTCCTTATGAGAACTTTATGATTGCTACACAGACAGGTCCGACCAATTCCAACTAGCACAGTCTCATTCATGTCGTGAGAACGTACTGTACCACAGGTAACTAGTACATTTCAAGTGTTCTGGGACGAGGTCGACAGTGTGGAACATCACAGGTGTTGAATTTCCAGTATGTGTCTTAGAGTCCAACGTGCATTACCTGTCCTTCACTCACAGGATGCAACATTCCTGCTGTCCGTCTTTGTTCTATCTTCTTTCATCCACTGGAAAGGCACTGTGAGAAGTGATATTCCGCCTGAAGGATTTTCCCTTAAACAGAACTTGCTATAGTGCAACGGATAGACATCTGAGACTGTAGTCCTATGTGCACCTATTGAAGTAACCACAGAGTCAGTCCCAGGAGCTTCCTTATTTGACAGATGCAATACTGCAATGATTCTCTCCTAAGCACACTTCCCTCCCAATGTTGGAAGCGTTTTCTGCACAGAAAGAAAGTGTGGATGACCACTGGTCGTGAACATGCAATATGTGTTTGAGATGTGTAAGCGCCATAGCGTGCACTTTACTCACAGTACCTAATGTGTCCATAGTCCGTCCATAATCAATCTTCATTTCTCAAAGGAGAAGACATTGTTATGAATGAGCACGCACCTGAAGAAGGATCCCTGAACAGATACCTTCCTAAGAATTACGTGTCAGGTTCTGGTATGAGACACTTCATGACTGCAATACAGAGAAGGCCCACAGATTCCAACTTAGCACAGAATCATTCCCGTCTGGAGAATGTACTGTATCAGAGTTCCCTCGTACACTTAAGTGTTCTGAGTAAAGGTAGACACTGTGGAACATCACAGGTGGTGAACTTCGAGTGTGTGTCATAGAGGCCTAAGGGTCTTACCCTGTCCTTCAATCACAGGATGCAACCTTCCGGCTGTCCTCCCTGTTCTATCTTCTTTCCTCCACTGGAAAGACATTATGAGAAGTGAGATTCCGCCTGAAGGAGTTTACCTTAAATAGAATTTGCTACTGAGACTGGAGCCCTATATGCGCCTATTGCATTTACCACTGAGTCACTCCCAAGAGCTTCCTACTTTGACAGACGCAACACTGCAACAATCGCTCCTAAAGCACACTTCCCTCACAATGTTGGAAGCATTTTTGACACAGAAAGCAAGTGCGGATGACCACTGGTCGGGAACATCCAATATGTGTTTGGGATGCCTAAGCTCCATAGCCTGCACTTTACTCACTGAACCTAATGAGCCCATAGACCGTCCGTGTTCTATCTTCATTCCTCAAAGGGGAAGATAGTGTTATGAATGAGTACGCACCTGAAGTAGGATCCCTGAACAGAAACTTTCCTAAGAATCACCTGTCCGGTCCTGTATGAGACACTTTATGATTTCTACACAGACAGGTCTGCCCAATTCCAACTTAGCAGAGTCTCATTCCTGCCGTGAGAACGTACTGTACCACAGTTAACTCGTACATTTGAAGTGTTCTGGGACGAGGTCGACAGTGTGGAACATCACAGGTGTAGAACTTCCAGTATGTGTCTTAGAGTACAACGTGCATTACCTGTCCTTCACTCACAGGATGCAACATTCCCGCTCTCCGTCCTTGTTCTATCTTCTTTTATCCACTAGAAAGGCACTCTGAGAAGTGATATTCCGCCTGAAGCATTTTCCCTTAACCAGAACCTGCTATAGTCCAACGGATAGACATCTGAGACTGTAGGCCTATGTGCACCTATTGAAGTAACCACAGAGTCAGTCCCAGGAGCTTCCTTCTTTGACAGATGCAACACTGCAATGATTCTCTCCTAAGCACACTTCCCTCCCAATGTTGGAAGTGTTTTTGAAACAGAAAGAAAGTGCGGAAGACTACTGTTCAGAAACATCCAATATGTGTTTGGGATGCAGAAGCGCTATACCCTGCACTTTACTCACAGTACGTAATGTGCCCATTGTCCGTCCGTATTCTATCTTCATTCTTCAAAGGCTAAGAAACTGTTATGAATGAGCAAGCACGTGTAGTAGGATCCCTGAATTGATATCGTACTAAGAATCATCTGTCAGGGTCTGGTATGAGACACTTCATGATTGCTATACAGAGAAGGTCCACAGTTTCCAACATATCACAGACTCATCCCTGTCGTGAGAATGTACTGTATCAGAGTTCCCTCGTACATTTGAAGTGTTCTGAGTTTAGGTAGACACTGTGGAACATCACAGGTGTTGAACTTCCAGTATGTGTCATAGAGGCCTACGTGCCTCACTGTGTCCTTCACACACAGGATGCAACCTTCCCGCTGTCCCTCCTTGTTCTGTCTTATTTCCTGCACTGGAAGGACACTGTGAGTATTGAGATTCCTCCTGAAGGAGTTTACCTTAAACAGAACCTTCTATAGACTAAAGGATAGACGTCCGAGAATCGAGATCGTTTTGCACCTATTGCTGTTACCACAGAATCACTCCCAAGAGCATCCTTCTTTGACAGACACTACACTGCAACGAATCCCTCCTAAAGCACATTTCCCTCACAATGTTGGAAGCGTTTTCTGCACAGAAAGAAAGTGCGGATGACCACTGATCGGGAACATCCAATATGTGTTTGGGATGCCTAAGCGCCATAGCCTGCATTTTACTCAGAGTACCTAATGAGCCCATAGTCCGTCCGTTTTCTATCTTCATTCCTCAAAGGAGAAGACACTGTTATGAATGAGTACGAACTTGAAGTAGGATCCCTGAACAGAAACTTTCCTAAGAATCACGTGTCAGGGTCCTATGTGAGTCACTTCATGATTGCGACACAGAAAGTTCCCACAGTTTCCAACGTAGCACAGTCTCATTCCTGCCGTGAGAACATACTGTAGCACTGTTCCCTCGTACATTTGAAGTGTTCTGAGAGGAGGTAGACACTGTGGAACCTCACAGTTGTTGAACTTCCATTATTTGACATAGATTGCTACGTGCAATACCCTGTCCCTCACTCACAGGATGCAACCTTCCCGCTGTCCGTCCTTGTTCTATCTTCTTTCCTCCACTGGAAAACACTGTGAGAAGTGAGATGCCGCCTGAAGTAGTTTCCCTTAAACAGAACTTGCTATAGTCCAATGGATACACGTAGCGACTGTAGCCCTCTGTGTGCCTATTGCTATTATCACAGAGTCAATCTCAAGAGCTTCCTTGTTTGACAGACGCAACACTGCAACGATTCGCTCCTAAAGCACACTTCCCTCACAATGTTGGAAGCGTTTTTGCCACAGAAAGAATTTGCAGATGACCACTGGTCGTGAACATCCAAATAGTGTTTAGGGTGCCTAAGCGCCATAGCCTGCACGTTACTCACAGTACCTAATGTGCCCATAGTCCATCCGTGTTCTATCTTCATTCCTCAAATGAGAAGACACTGTTATGAATGAGCACGCACCTGAAGTAGGATCCCTGAGCAGAAACCTTCCTAAGAATCACCTGTCAGGGTCCTGTATGAGACACTTCATGATTGCTACACAGACCGGTCCCACAGTGTCCTACATAGAACAGACGCATCCCTGTCGTGAGAACATACTGTAGCACCGTTCCCTCGTACATTTGAAGTGTTATGAGACGAGGTAGACACTGTGGAACATCACAGGTGTTGAATTCCAGTATGTATCATAGAGTGCTACGTGCATTACCCTGTCCTTCACTGACTGGATGCAACCTTACCGCTGTCCGTCCTTGTTCTATCTTCCTTCCTCCACTGGAAAGACCCTGTGAGCAGTGAGATTCCGGCTGAAGGAGTATCCCTTAAACAGAATTTGATATAGTCCAACGGATAGACTTACGAGACTGTAGCCCTATTTGCGTCTATAGAACTTACCACATAGTCAGTCCCAAGAGATTCATTCTTTGACAAAGGCAACACTGCAACGAAAACCTCCTAAAGCACACATCACTCACAATGATGGAAGCGATTTTGCCACTGAAAGAAAGTGTGGATGTCTACTGGTCGTGATTATCCACTATGTGTTTGGGATGCATAAGCGCCATAGTCTGCACTTTACTCATGTACCGAATATGACCATATTCTGTCCGTGTTCTATCTTCATTCCTCAAAGGAGAAGAATTTGTTATGAATCAGCATACACCTGAAGTAGAATCCTTGGAAGATACATTCCTAAAAATCACCTGTCAGGGTCTGGTATGAGACACTTCATGATTGCTATATAGAAAAGTCCCACAGTTTCCAACTTAGCACAGATTCATCCCTGTCTGGAGATTGTACTGTATCAGTGTTCCCTCGTACATTTGATGGATTCTGAGTCGAGGAAGACCCTGTGGAACATCACAGGTGTTGAACTTCCATTATGTGTCATAGAATGCTAAATGCATTACCGTGTCCTTCACTCACAGGATGCAACCTTCCCGCTGTCCGTCCTTGTTCAATCTTCTTTCCTCCACTGAAAGACACTCTGAGAAGTGAGATTCCACCTGAAGGAGATTCCCTTAAACAGAACTTGCTATAGTCCAATGGATAGACGTACGAGACAGGAGCCCTATGTGCGCCTATTGAAGTTATCACAGAGTCAATACCAAGAGCATCCTTCTTTGACAGATGCAACACTGCAATCTTTCTCCAAAAGCACACTTCCCCTCACAATGTTGGAAGCGTTTTTGCCACAGAAAGAAAGTGCGGTTGACCACTGGTCGTGAACATCCAAATAGTGTTTGGGATGCCTATATACCATAGGCTGCACTTTAATCACAGTACCTAATGTGCCCATAGTCCGTCTGTGTTCTATCTTCATTCCTCAAAGAAGAAGACACTGTTTGAATGAGGATGCACCTGAAGTAGGATCCCTGAACAGAAACCTTCCTAAGAATCACCTGTTTCGGTCCTGAATGAGACACTTCATGATTGCTATGCAGACCGGTCCCACAGTGTCCAACGTAAAACAGACTCATCCCTGTCATGAGAACGTGCTGTAGCACCATTCCCTCGTACATTTGAAGTGTTCTGAGACGAGGTAGGCACTGTGGAACATCATAGGTGTTGAACTTCCAATATGTGTCATAGAGGCCAAGTGCCTTACCATGCCCTTCACTCACAGGATGCAACCTTCCAGTGTCCGTCCTTGTTATATCTTCTTTCCTCCGCTGGAAAGACACTGTAAGAGGTGATATCCCGCCTGAAGGGTTTAACCTTAAACAGAACTTTGCTATAGTCCAACGGATAGACGTCCGAAACAGGAGCCCGATGTGCGCCTATTGCAGTTACCACAGAGTCAGTCCCAAGATCTTCCTTCTTTGACAGTCGCAACACTGCAAAGAATCCCTCCTAAAGCATACTTCCAGCACTATGATGGAAGCGATTTTGCACCAGAAAGAAAGTGCGGATGACCACTGGTCGGGAACATCCAATATGTGTTTGGGATGCGGAAGCGCCATAGCTTGCACAATACTAACCTACCTAATTGGCCCAATATCCGTCCGTGTTCTACCTACATTCCTAAAAGGTGAAGACACTGTTTTGAATAAGAACGCACTTTAAGTAGTATACCTGAAAAGATACCTTCCCTAGAATCACCGGTCAGGGTCCCATAGGAGACACTTTATGATTGCCTCACTGACAGGTCCTACAGTTTCCAACTTAGCATAGACTCATTCCTGTCGTTATTATGTAGTAGCACAGTTCCCTCGTACATTTGAAGTGTTTGAGACGAGTTAGACACAGTGGAACATCACAGGTGTTGACCTTCCAGTATGGGTCATAGAGGCCTAAGTGCCATACCCTGTCCTTCACTTGCAGGATGCAACGTTCCCTCTGTGTGTCCTAGTTCTATCTTCTTTCCTCCACTGGAAAGACACTGTGAATTTTGAGATTATGCCTGAAGGAGCTTCCCTTAAACAGAACTTGTTATATTCCAACGGATAGATGGCTGATACTATAGCCCTAGGTGAGCCTTTTGCAGTAACCACAGAGTCAGTCACAAGAGCTTCCTTCTTTGACAGACGCAACACTGCAACCAATCCCTCCTAAAGCACACTTCCCTCACAATGTTGGAAGCGTACTTGATACAGAAAGAGAGTGCGGATGACCACTAGTCCTGAACATCCAATATGTGTTTGGGATGCCTAAGCGCCATAGCCTACACTTTACTCACAGTACCTAATGTGCCCATAATCCGTCCATTTTCTATCTTCATTCCTCAAAGGAGGAGACACTGTTTTGATTGAGAACTCACTTTAAGTAGGATCCCTGCAAAGATACCTTCCCTAGAATCACCTGTCACGGTCCTGTAGGAGACACGTTATGATTGCTACACAGATAGGTCCTACAGTCTGCAACTTAGCACAGACTCATTCCTGTCATAAGAACGTACCGTAGCACAATTCCTTTGGACATTTGAAGTGTTTTGAGACGAATTATAAACAGTGGAACATCACAGGGGTTGACCTTCCAGTATGTGTCATAAAGGCCTAAGTTCCATACCCTGTCCTTCACTCTCAGGGCGCAACGTTCCCTCTGTCCTTCTTTGTTCGATCTTCTTTCCTCCCCTGGAAAGGCACTGTGAGAAGTGAGATTCCGCTGAAAGAGTTTACCATAAATAGAACTTGCTATAGTCCAACAGATAGAAGTCTGATACTAGAGCCCTATGTGCGCCTATCGCAGTTACCACAGATTCAGAACCAAGAGCTTCCTTCTTTGACAGACGGAACACTGCAAGGAATCCCTTCTAAAGCACACTTCCCTCACAATGTTGGAAGCGTTTTTGACACAGAAAGAGAGTGCGGATGACCACTGGCACTGAACATCCAATATGTGTTTGAGATGCCTAAGCACCATTGCCTGCACTTTACTCACAGTACCTAATGTGCCCATAGTCCGTCCGTGTTCTATCTTCATTCCTCAAAGGAAGAGACACTGTTTTGAATGTGAACTCACTTTAAGGAGGATCCCTGCAAAGATATCTTCCCTAGAATCACCTATCAGGTTCCTGTAGGAGACACTTTATGATTGTTACACAGACAGGTCCTACAGTTTTCAACTTAGCACAGACTCATTCCTCTCATTAGAACGTACAGTAGCACAGTTCCCTTGTACATTTGAAGTGTTTTGAGATGAGTTACAGAGTGGAAAAGCACACGTGTTGACGTTCCATTATGTGTCATAGAGGGCTAAGCGCAATACCCTGTTCTTCACTCTCAGGGTGCAACGTTCCCTCTGCCCTTCCTTGTTCTATCTTTTTTCCTCAACTGGAAAGACTCTGTGAGTAGTGAGATTCCGCCTGAAGGAGTTTTCTTTTAACAGAACTTGCTATAGTCCAACGGATAGAAGTCTGATACTAGAGCCCTATGTGTGCCTATTGCAGTTACCAGAGAGTCAGTCCCAAGAGCTTCCTTCTTTGACAGATGCAACACTGCAAGGAATCCCTTCTAAAGGATAGTTTCCTCACAATGCTGGAAGCGTATTTGACACAAAAAGAAAGTGCGGATGACCACTGGTCCTGAACATTCAATATGTGTTTGGGATGCCTAAGCGCCAAGCCTGCAGTTTACAAACAGTACCTTATGTGCTCATAGTCCGTGCATGTTCTATCTGCATTTCTCAAAGGAGAAGACACTGTTTTGAATAATAACGCACTTTAAGTAGGATCCCTGCAAAGATAACTTCCCTAGAATCACCTGTCAGGGTCCTGTAGGAGACACTTTATGATTGCTAAACAGACAGGCCCTACAGTTTCCAACCCAGGTGTTGACCTTCCATTATGTGTCATAGAGGCCTAAGTATCTTACCCTGTCCTTCACTCGCAGGATGCAATGTTCCCTCTGTGTGTCCTTGTTCTATCTTCTTTCCTCCACTGGAAAGACACTGTTAGAAGTGAGATTCCACATGAAGGAGATTCCCTTAAACAGAACTAACCCTCTATGGGTCTATAGCAGTTCCCACAGACTCACAACCAAGAGATTCCTTCTTAGACAGGTGCAACATGGCAGCGAATCCCTCCTAAGCACACTTCACTCACAATGTTGGAAGCGTATTTGACACAGAAAGAAAGTGCGGATGACCACAGATCCTGAACATCCAATATGTGTTTGGGATGCCTAAGCGCCATGACCTGCACTTTACTCACAGTATCTAATGTGCCAATAGTCCGTCCGTATTCTATGTGCATTCATCAAAGGAGAAAACACTGTTTTGAATAAGAATGCACATTAAATAGGATCCCGGAAAAGATACCTTCCCTAGAATCACCTGTCAGGGTCCTTAGGAGACACTTTATGATTGCTACACAGACAAATCCAACAGTTACCAACTTATCAAAAGCTCATTCCTGTCGTGAGAACGTATAGAAGCACAGTTCCCTCATACATATGAAGTGTTTTGAGACGAGATAGACACAGTGGAACATCACAGGTGTTGACCTTCCAGTATGTGTTATAGAGGCCTAAGTGCCATACCCTGTCCTTCACACTCAGGGCGCAACATTTCCTCAGTGTCTCCTTGTTCTATCTTCTTTCCATCACTGGAAAGACACTGTGAGAAGGGAGATTATGCCTGAAGGAGTTTCCCTTAAACAGAACTTGCTATAGTCCAACGGATAGACGTCTGATACTAGAGCCCTATGTGCATCCTATTGCCGTTACCACAGAGTCAGTCCCAAGAGCTTCCTTCTTTGACAGACGCAACACTGCAACGAATCCCTCCTAAAGCACACTTCCCTCACAATATTGGAAGAGTTTTTGACACAGAAAGAGAGTATGGATGACCACTGGTCCTGAACATCCACTATGTGTTTGGGATGCCTAAGCACCATAGACAGCACTTTACTCCCAGTACCTAACGTACCCATATTCCGTCCACGTTCTGTCTTCAGTCCTCAAAGGAGGAGATACTGTTTTGAATGAGATCTCACTTTAAGTAGGATCCCTGCAAAGATACCTTCCCTAGAATCACCTGGCAGGGACCGTAGGTGACACTTTATGATTGCTACACAGACAGGTCCTACAGTTTCAATCTTAGCACAGACTCATTCCTGTCGTGAGAACGTAGAGAAGCATAGTTCCCTTGTACATTTGAAGAGTTTTGAGACCAGTAAGACCCAGTGGAACATCACAGGTGTTGACGTTCCAGTTTGTGTGATAGATGGATAAGTGCCCGATCCTGTCCTTCACTCTCAGGGTACAACGTTCCCTCTGTCCTTCCTTGATCTATCTTCTTTCCTCCACTGGAAAGACACTCTGAGAAGTGAGATTCCGGCTGAATGAGTTTCCCTTAAAAGAACTTGCTCTAGTCCAACATATAGATGTCTGATTATAGAGCCATATGTGCGCCATTGCAGCTAACACAGAGTCAGTCCCAAGAGCTTCCTTCTTTGACAGATGCAACACTGCAACGAATCCCTCCTAAGGCACACTTCCCTCACAATGTTGGAAGCGTTTTTGACAGACAGAAAGTGCTGATGACCACAGGTCCTGAACCTCCAATATGTGTTTGGGATGCCTACACGCAATAGCCTGCACTTTACTCACAGTACCTAATGTGACAATAGTCTGTCGGTGTTCTATCTTCATTCCTCATAGGAGGAGACACTGTTCTGAAAGAGAACTCACATTAATTATGATCCCTGCAAGGAGACCTTCCCTAGAATCACCTGTAAGGGTGCTGTAGGAGACACTTTATGATTGCTAAACAGGCAGGTCCTACAGTTTCCAACTTAGCACAGACTCATTCCTGTCATGAGAACGTACAGAAGCACAGATCCCTCGTACATTTGAAGTGTTTTGAGACGAGTTAGACAGAGTGGAACATCACAGGCGTTGACCTTCAAGTATGTGTCATAGAGTCCTAAGTGCCATAACATGTACTTCATTCTCATGGTGCAACGTTCCCTCTGGCATCCTTGTTCTATCTTCTTTCCACCACTGGAAAAACACTGTAAGAAGTGAGATTCCGCCTGAAGGAGATTCCCTTAAAGAGAACTTGCTATAGTCCAACGGATAGACGTCTGATACTAGAGCCCTATGTGCGCCTATTGCACTTATCACAGAGTCAGTCCAAACAGCTTCCTTCTTTGACAGACGCAACTCTGCAACGAATCCCTCTAAAGCACACATCTGTCACAATGTTGGATGCATTTTTGACACAGAAAGAGATTGCAGATGAACACTGGTCCTGAACATCCATATATGTTTGGGATGCCTAAGCACCATAGTCAGAACTTTACTCTCAGTACCTAATGTGCACATAGTCCGTCCGTGCTCTATCTGCATTCCTCAAAGGAGAAGACACTGTTTTGTATAAGAATGCACTTTAAGTAGGTTCCCTGAAAAGATACCTTTCCTAGAATCACCTGGTAGGGTCTTGTATGTGACACTTTATGATTGCTACACAGACAGGCCCTACAGTTTCCAACTTAGCACAGACTCATTCCTATCGTGAGAACGTACAGTAGAACAGTTCCCTCGTACATTAGAAGTGTTTTGAGACGAGTTAGACACAGTGGAACATCACAGGTGTTGACCTTCCAATATGTGTCATAGAGGCCTATGTGCCATACCCTGTCCTTCACTCCCAAATGCAACGTTCCCTCTGTTCTTCCTTGTTCTATCTTCTTTCCATCACTGGAAAGACACTGTGAGAAGTGAGATTATGCCTGAAGGAGTTTCCCTTAAACAGAACTTTCTATAGTCCAACGGATGATGACTGATACTAGAGCCCTATGTGCGCCTATTCTCGTTACCACAGATCAGTCCCAAGAGATTCCTTCTTTGATAGACGCAAGAGTGCAACGAATCCCTCCTAAAGCACACTTCCCTCACAATGTTGGAAGCGTTTTTGAACAGAAAGAGTGTGCGGATGACCACTGGTCCTGAACATCCAATATGTGTTTGGGATGCCTAAGCGCCATAGCCAGCACTTTACTCACAGTACCTAATGTGCCCATAGTCTGTCCGTGTTCTATCTTCATTCCTCAAAGGAGGAGACACAGTTTTGATTGAGAACGCACTTTAATTAGGATCCCTGAAAAGATACTTTCCCTAGACTCACCTGTCATTGTCCTGTATGAGATATTTTATGATTGCTACTCAGACAGGTCCTACATTTTCCAACACAGGTGTTGACCTTCCATTAAGAGTCATAGAGGCCTAAGAGTCTTACCCTTTCCTTCACTCGCAGGATGCAACGTTCCCTCTGTGCGTCCTTGTTCTAACTTCTTTCCATCACTGGAAAGACACTGTGAGAAGTGAGATTATGCCTAAAATAGTTTCCCTTAAACAGAACTTGCTATAGTCCAACGGATAGACGTCTGATACTAGAGCCCTATGTGCGCCTATTTCTGTTACCACAGAGTCAGTCCCAAGAGCTTCATTCTTTGACAGACGCAAAACTCAACGAATCCCTCCTAAAGCACACTTCCCTCACAATATTGGAAGCCTTTTTGACACAGAAAGTAGTGCGGATGACCACAGGTTCTGAACATCCAATAGATGTTTGGGATGCCTAAGCGCCATAGTCTGCACTTTACTCACAGTACCTAATGTACTCATAGTCCGTCTGTGTTCTATCTTCATTCCTCAAAAGAAGAGATACTGTTTTTTTTTTGTTTTGTTTTGTTTTGTTTTTCCCAATTTTTTTTTATTTTCAGAAAAACAGTATTCCTTATTTTTTCACCACACCCAGTTCTCCATGCAAGCCGTGCCCTCCATAATACCACCCACCTGGTACCCCAACCTCCCACCCCCCCGCCACTTCAAACCCCTCAGACTGTTTTTCAGAGTCCATAGTCTCTCATGGTTCACCTCCCCTTCCAATTTACCCAAATTCCCTACTCCTCTCTAACGCCCCTTGTCCTCCATGCTATTTGTTATTCTCCACAAATAAGTGAAACCATATGACAATTGACTCTCTCTGCTTGAGTTATTTCACTCAGCATAATCTCTTCCAGTCCCGTCCATGTTGCTACAAAAGTTGGGTACTCATCTTTTCTTATGGAGGCATAATACTCCATAATGTATATGGACCACATCTTCCTTATCCATTCATCCGTTGAAGGGCATCTTGGTTCTTTCCATAGTTTGGGAACTGTGGCCATTGCTGCTATACACATTGGGGTACAGATGGCCCTTCTTTTCACGACATCTGTATCTTTGGGGTAAATATCCAGGAGTGCAATTGCAGGGTCGTAGGGAAGCTCTATTTTTAATTTCTTGAGGAATCTCCACACTGTTCTCCAAAGAGGCTGCACCAACTTGCATTCCCACCAACAGTGTAAGAGGGTTCCCCTTTCTCCACATCCTCTCCAACACATGTTGTTTCCTGTTTTGTTAATTTTGGCCATTCTAACTGGTGTAAGGTGATATCTCAATGTGGTTTTAATTTGAATCTCCCTGAGGGCTAATGATGATGAGCATTTTTTCATGTGTCTGATAGCCATTTGTATGTCTTGATTGGAGAAGTGTCTGTTCATATCTTCTGCCCTTTTTTTTTGATGTGTTTGTCTGTTTCGTGTGGGTTGAGTTTGAGGAGTTCATTATAGATCCTGGATATCAACCTTTTGTCTGTACTGTCATTTTCAAATATCTTCTCCCATTCCGTGGGTTGACTCTTTGTTTTTTTTGATTGTTTCCTTTGCTGTGCAGAAGCTTTTGATTTTGATGAAGTCCCAGAAGTTTATTTTCGCTTTTGTTTCCTTTGCATTTAGAGACGTATCTTGAAAGAAGTTGCTGTGGCTGATATCAAAGATATTACTGCCTATGTTCTCTTCTAAGATTCTGATGGATTCCTGTCTCACGTTGAGGTCTTTTATCCATTTTGAGTTGATCTTTGTGTATGGTGTGAGAGAATGGTCGAGTTTCATTCTTCTACATATAGCTGTCCAGTTTTCCCAGCACCATTTATTGAAGAGACTGTCTGTTTTCCAGTGTATATATTTTCCTGTTTGGTCAGAGATTAATTGGCCGTAGAGTTGAGGGTCCATATCATGGCTCTCTACTCTGTTCCACTGGTCTATGTGTCTGTTTTTATGCCAGTACCATGCTTTCTTGGTGATCACAGCATTGTAATAAAGCATGAAATCAGGTAAGGTGATGCCGCCAGCTTTATTTTTTTTTTCAACATTTCCTTAGCGATTCGGGGTCTCTTTGATTCCATACAAATTTTAGGATTATTTGCTCCAGCTCTTTGAAGAATGCCGGTGGAATTTTGATCGGAATGGCATTAAAAGTATAGATTGCGATCTTGAGAAGATGGCGGGGTACTAGGAAGAGGCGTCTTTTCAGCTGGTACCCCAAAGTGAGCTGATTACCTACCAAAGAACTCTGATCACCCATGAAATCAGCCTGAGATCAGAATTATACACGTCTGGATCTCTACAGGGGCAGAAGATGCCAGTGAGCAGGTAAAGTGGAATGGGAACAGCGGACTGATATCTGAAGATAAACAAAAGGGGGAGGGAGCCACCAGAGGCGACCGGTGCAAAAGTAGTACCCCGATATGAGCGTGAGTGCCCTGCGTCTGTGGACCAGCATTAACTTGGAGACTGGTTGAAAGCACTCCAAAAGAGCAAAGGATCGCGGGGGCAAATTGTGGGAATCGGGGAGGCAAGGGACAGGGGCTTAAGTTCCTGGTCCCAGGCAGCCTCCCCGGCGCGGAGGCAGAGAGAGTGGGGCGGAGAAACCAGCTCCTGGTACCTAAGCCGCCAGCGCGCCCCAGAGCGCGGGGGTTCAGGCTCCTGTGAGGGGATGGGAGCAGCGCCAGTCTGCAGAACGCGCACTAGTCCTACCACAAAGCTTGAGATGCGCGCCCACGTCGCTCCAGCTCTCCTGGGTTTCTAAGGCCCGGGGGCGCTTCTTGACCCGCGCCATTGTTTCAAAGTATAAGCCGCCCGCGCGCGAATCTCTTCCCCGGACAGAGGCGCGCAAAAGCCCAGCCTGCGTCTTACGGACCAGCGCCCCGTTCTCAGTGCCCCAGACGCGCGCCCGACACATAGCCGCCTCTGAAAAGAGGTGCGCGCAAGCCGGGCACTCCCAGCCCGGGCCGGTGGCAAAATCTCAGTGTGCAATCGTGGCTTGGAACCCCTCTGGCGGTCAGGAGCTCCCAGACAGCCGCCACTGCCTTGGCTTTGGGGACGAGCAAAAGATCCTGCGCCCCCAGGGTCTTTAACTTGGAACCTGCACTGCCAGCGGCCAAGGGGGAATTTATTCAGCTTCTGCACCAGAACGAGGCTTCTCTCTGAGAGGGAGATCAGGGTGTGGTTTGATTACTTCTAATACTACAAAAACCATCAAAGGCGGTCAAGGAGAGAGGGAAAAAATTGAACAAGCAAAAAAACCGCCAGAGAACAAAAGCCTGAAAAAAACCAGTTTCCCCAGAACCCACCGCCTTGAGGGGGGCGGGGGGACTCAACTCAGGAAACATCATTGACTGACACCCACGTGGCAGGCCCCTCCCCCAGAAAACCAACCAAGAAAGAAAACAAAAATGACTACAAGAGAACCACCACTACCTCATAGGAAAACTTGTATTATTCACTCATTTCCACTATACCGGTTTATATATACATATATATATATGTATATACATATACATACATATATATATATATGTATTTTTTTTCCAATTTATTTATTTTCAGAAAAACAGTATTCATTATTTTTTCACCACACCCAGTGCTCCATGCAAGCTGTGCCCTCATTAATACCCACCACCTGGTACCCCAACCTCCCACCACCCCCGCCACTTCAAACCCCTCAGATTGTTTTTCAGAGTCCATAGTCTCTCATGGTTATCTCCCCTTCCAATTTACCCTAAAGCACATACCCTCCCCAATGTCCATAACCCTGCCCCCCTTCTCCCAACCCCCCTCCCCCCAGCAACCCACAGTTTGTTTCGTGAGATTAAGAGTCACTTATGGTTTGTCTCCCTCCCTATCCCATCTTGTTTTATGGATTCTTCTCCTACCCACTTAAGCCCCCATGTTGCATCACCACTCCCTCATATCAGGGAGATCATATGATAGTTGTCTTTCTCCGCTTGACTTATTTCGCTAAGCATGATACGCTCTAGTTCCATCCATGTTGTCGCAAATGGCAAGATTTCGTTTCTTTTGATGGCTGCATAGTATTCCATTGTATATATATATATATATATATATATATATATATATATATATATACCTATGTGTAAATATATATTTACACATAGGTAATTTTTTAAACTATTTACCATTACAGCGAGCTGTACAGTACATCAAATTCCATAATACCTTTCTAACCTGAACTTTTTGATATATACACCTATGTTTTTCTTTTGCATTTTTATTTTTTGAATTCCTTTTTTTAAAAAATTTTAGTTTAGTTTAGTCTTGTATATTCCTTTTTATTTTTATCCTCTAATATTCATATAGAGTTAACTTCAAAGTAATCCACTTTCCCCAATCAATACTACACCTATAGGTAAACCAATTTTTAATCCCATTTATCTTAGGAAAGTTGAGTCCTTTAACAAAGATATCAAGATACATCCAGGAAGAATCAAAAAAAAAAAACATTCCTCACACACACTGAGAATTTAAAAGAACTCTCCCATCTTCATCCACCAGTGTTTCTGTGTTTTTTGAGTTTGTCCTGATAGCATATAAATTTTACACTTCTGGTTCTTTTTGACGAGGTTCTTTCTTTATTTACATATATATATATATATATATATGTATATTCTTTATTTACATATATATATATATATATATATATTTTCTTTCTCTTTTTTTTTCCCAATTTATTTATTTTCAGAAAAACAGTTTTCATTATTTTTTCACCACACCCAGTGCTCCATGCAAGCTGTGCCCTCTATAATACCCACCACCTGGTACCCCAACCTCCCACCCCCCCGCCACTTCAAACCCCTCAGACTGTTTTTTCAGAGTCCATAGTCTCTCATGGTTCACCTCCCCTTCCAATTTACCCAAATTCCCTACTACTCTCTAACGCCCCTTGTCCTCCATGCTATTGGTTATGCTCCACAAATGAGTGAAACCATATGATAATTGACTCTCTCTGCTTGACTGATTTCACTCAGCATAATCTCTTCCAGTCCCGTCCATGTTGCTACAAAAGTTGGATATTCGTCCTTTCTGATGGAGGCATAATACTCCATAGTGTATATGGACCACATCTTCCTTATCCATTCATCCGTTGAAGGGCATCTTGGTTCTTTCCATAGTTTGGCGACTGTGGCCATTGCTGCTATAAACATTGGGGTACAGATGGCCCTTCTTTTCACGACATCTGTATCTTTGGGGTAAATACCCAGGAGTGCAATTGCAGGGTCGTAGGGAAGCTCTATTTTTAATTTCTTGAGGAATCTCCACACTGTTCTCCAAAGAGGCTGCACCAACTTGCATTCCCACCAACAGTGTAAGAGGGTTCCCCTTTCTCCACATCCTCTCCAACACATGTTGTTTCCTGTTTTGTTAATTTTGGCCATTCTAACTGGTGTAAGGTGATATCTCAATGTGGTTTTAATTTGAATCTCCCTGAGGGCTAATGATGAGGAGCATTTTTTCATGTGTCTGATAGCCATTTGTATTTCTTGATTGGAGAAGTGTCTGTTCATATCTTCTGCCCATTTTTTGATGTGTTTGTCTGTTTCGTGTGGGTTGAGTTTGAGCAGTTCATTATAGATCCTGGATATCAACCTTTTGTCTGTACTGTCATTTGCAAATATCTTCTCCCATTCCGTGGGTTGCCTCTTTGTTTTTTTGACTGTTTCCTTTGCTGTGCAGAAGCTTTTGATTTTGATGAAGTCCCAGAAGTCTATTTTCGCTTTTGTTTCCTTTGCCTTTGGAGACGTATCTTGAAAGAAGTTGCTGTGGCTGATATCGAAGACATTACTGCCTATGTTCTCCTCTAAGATTCTGATAGATTCCTGTCTCACGTTGAGGTCTTTTATCCATTTTGAGTTGATCTTTGTGTACGGTGTAAGAGAATGGTCGAGTTTCATTCTTCTACATATAGCTGTCCAGTTTTCCCAGCACCATTTATTGAAGAGACTGTCTTTTTTCCACTGTATATTTTTTCCTGTTTTGTCGAAGATTAATTGACCATAGAGTTGAGGGTCCATATCTAGGCTCTCTACTCTGTTCCACTGGTCTATGTGTCTGTTTTTATGCCAGTACCATGCTGTCTTGGTGATCACAGCTTTGTAATAAAGCTTGAAATCAGGTAAGGTGATGCCGCCAGCTTTATTTTTGTTTTTCAACGTTTCCTTAGCGATTCGGGGTCTCTTCTGATTCCTACAAATTTTTGGATTATTTGCTCCAGCTCTTTGAAGAATGCCGGTGGAATTTTGATCGGAATGGCATTAAAAGTATAGATTGCTCTAGGCAGTATAGACATTTTAACGATGTTTATTCTTCCGATCCAAGAGCATGGAATGGTCTTCCATCTTTTTGTGTCTTCTTCAATTTCTTTCATGAGTGTTCTATAGTTCCTCAAGTATAGATCCTTTACCTCTTTAGTTAGGTTTATTCCCAGGTATCTTATGGTTCTTGGTGCTATAGTAAATGGAATCGATTCTCTAATTTCCCTTTCTGTATTTTCCTTGTTAGTGTATAAGAAAGCCACTGATTTCTGCACATTGACTTTGTATCCTGCCACGCTGCTGAATTGCTGTATGAGTTCTAGTAGTTTGGGGGTGGAGTCTTTTGGGTTTTCCATATAAAGAATCATGTCATCTGCGAAGAGAGAGAGTTTGACTTCTTCATTACCAATTTGGATACCTTTTATTTCTCTCTGTTGTCTGATGGCTGTTTCTAGGACTTCTAATACTATGTTGAACAAGAGTGGTGAAAGTGGGCATCCTTGTCTTGTTCCTGATCTCAACGGGAAGGCTGCAAGCTTTTTCCCATTGAGGATGATATTTGCTGTGGGTCTTTCATAGATAGATTTGATGAGGTTCAGGAATGTTCCCTCTATCCCTATACTTTGAAGCGTTTTAATCAGGAACGGATGTTGGATTTTGTCAAATGCTTTTTCTGCATCAATTGAGAGGACCATGTGGTTCTTCTCTCTTCTCATATTAATTTGTTGTATCACATTGATTGATTTACGAATGTTGAACCATCCTTGTAGCCCAGGGATGAATCCCACCTAATCATGGTGGATAATCTTTTTAATGTGTTGTTGGATCCTGTTGGCTAGGATCTTGTTGAGAATCTTAGCATCCATATTCATCAGTGATATTGGTCTGAAATTCTCCTTTTTGGTAGGGTCCTTGCCTGGTTTGGGGATCAGGGTAATGCTGGCTTCATAGAAAGAGTCTGGAAGTTTTCCTTCTGCTTCAATTTTTTGAAACAGCTTCAGGAGAATAGGTGTTACATCTTATTTAAAGGTTTGGTAGAATTCCCCAGGGAATCCGTCAGGTCCTGGGCTCTTGTTTTTTGGGAGACTATTGATCACTGCTTCAATCTCGTTATTAGATATCGGTCTATTCAGTTTGTCGATTTCTTCCTGGTTCAATTTTGGTAGTTTATATTTTTCCAGGAATGCATCCATTTCATCTAGGTTGCTAAGCTTATTGGCGTATAACTGTTCGTAGTAACTTCTGATGATTGTTTCTACTTCCTTGGTGTTAGTTGTGATCTCTCCCCTTTCATTCATAATTTTATGAATTTGGGATTTCTCTCTTTTCTTTTGGATTAGTGTAGCCAGTGGCTTATCGATCTTATTGATTCTTTCAAAAAACCAGCTTCTAGTTTCATTGATACGTTCTACTGTGTCTCTGGTTTCTCCCTCATTGATCTCAGCTCTAATCTTGATGATTTCCCTTCTTATGTGTGGAGTTGGTTTGATTTGTTGTTGATCCTCCAGTTCTTTAAGGAGTAGAGACAGCTGGTGTGTTCTGGATTTTTCAATTTTTTTGAGCAAGGCTTGGATGGCTATATATTTTCCCCTTAGGACCGCCTTTGCTGTATCATATAGGTTTTGGACCGAAGTGTCTTCATTCTCATTGGTTTCCATGAATTGTTTCAGTTCTTCTTTGATCTCCTGGTTGATCCAAGCATTCTTAAGCAAGGTGGTCTTTAGCTTCCAGGTGTTTGAGTTCCTTCGGAACTTTTCTTTGTGTTTGAGCTCCAGTTTCAAAGCATTGTGATCTGAGAATATGCAGGGTATAATCTCAGTCTTTTGGTATCGGCTGAGTCCTGATTTGTGACCCAGTATGTGGTCTATTCTGGAGAAGGTTCTGTGTGCACTTGAGAAGAATGAGTATTCTGCTGTTTTAGGGTGGAATGTTCTGTATATATCTATGAGGTCCATCTGGTCCAATGTGTCGTTCAATGCTCTTGTTTCTTTATTGATTTTCTGCTTCGATGATCTGTCTAATTCTGAAAGAGGCGTGTTAAGATCACCTACGATTAGTGTATTCATATCAATATGACTCTTTATCTTGATTAACAGTTTTCTTAAGTAATTGGCTGCTCCCATATTGGGAGCATAGATATTTACAATTGTTAGATCATCTTGGTGGATAGTCCCTTTAAGGATTATGTAGTGTCCTTCTGTATCTCTGACTACAGTCTTTAGTTTGAAGTCTAATTTATCTGATATGAGAATCGCTACCCCAGCCTTCTTTTGAGTCCCATTGGCATGAAAGATGCTTCTCCACCCCTTCACTTTCAGTCTGCGTGTATCTTTTGGTTCAAAATGGGTCTCTTGTAGACAGCATATGTATGGGTCCTGTCGTTTTTCCAATCTGCAACCCTGTGCCGTTTTATGGGTGCATTTTGGCCATTCACATTGAGAGTGATTATTGATAGATACGTTTTTATTGACATTGAGTTACCTTTGAAGTCTTTCTTTCTGTAGACTGTCTCTATATTTCTGTTCAATGCTATTCTTGGGATTTTTCCTCTTTTATAGAACCCCCCTTAATATTTCCTGCAGTGTCGGATTGGTGGTTGCATAGTCTTTTAAGCCTTGCCGGTCTTGGAAACTCTTTATCTCTCCATCCATTTTGAATGTCAGTCTTGCTGGATAAAGTATTCTTGGCTGCATGTTCTTCTCATTTAGTGCCCTGAATATATCTTGCCAGCCTCTTCTGGCTTGCCAGGTCTCTGTGGACAGGTCTGACGTTATTCTGATGGGCTTCCCTCTGTAAGTAAGGAGCCTCTTTGCCCTGGCGTCTTTCAAGAGATTATACCTACAATTATAATTTCTCAATTTGACTATCAGGTGTCGTGATGTTTTTTTGGAGTGTATAATCTTGGGTGGAGACCGTTGAGCCTCTAGTACATGAACGCTGGTTTCATTCGTGAGATTCGGAAAGTTTTCATGAAGGACTTGTTCCACGACATCTTCTAGACTTCTTTCTTTCTCCTCCCCTTCAGGAATTCCAATAATTCTGACGTTGGAACGCTTCATGGCATCACTTATTTCCCTAATTCTGCTTTCGTGGGATCTAAGCAGTTTGTTCCAGGCTTCCTCTTGATCCTTTCTTTCTATCTGTTTGTCATCCAGATCACTAATTCTATCTTCTGTCTCAGTTACCCTAGCTTTGAGAGAGTTTAGATTGGATTGGAACTCATTGAGAGCATTGTGGACCTCCTCCCTGGTAGCTTTAAGCTCCGCCCTAACATTGTGAACATCCTGTCTGGTCGCTTTCAGTTCGGCCCTAATCAATTCTGTTTGGTCATCCATGGCTTTCTCCAACCTAGCTATTGCCTAGATAATTGTTAGCCTGAATTCTCTTTCTGACATATTGTCTAGGTTGATAGCTGTTATCTCTATTGCAGAAGGTCCATCCTCTGTATTTTTCTTCTGTTGGGCATTCCTCTTCCTAGTCATTTTGGTGGGAGAAGACTGAACAGATGTAGCTGGATGTATCAACTCTGGTGCAGTCAAGGTGCACCCTGGAACACTTCCTGATCTCCGACTCAGAGAGAAGCCTCAGTCTGGGTGCAGAAGCTGAATAAATTCACCCTTGGACGCTGGCAGTGCAGGTTCCAAGTTAAAGACCCTGGGGGCGCAGGATCTTTTGCTCGTCCCCAAAGCCAAGGCAGTGGCGGCTCTCTGGGAGCTCCTGAGAGCCAGGGAGTTTCCAAGCAGAGATCGCACACTGAGATTTTGCCGCCGGCCGGGGCTGGGAGTGCCCGGCTTGCGTGAACCTCTTTTCAGAGGCGGCTGTGGGTCTGGCGCGTGTCTGGGGCACTGAGACCGGGGCGCTGGTCCGTAAGCCGCAGGCTGGGCTTTTGCGCGCCTCTGTCATGGGAAGATTTTCGTTCGCGCGTGGCTTAAACTTTGAAACAATGGCCCGGTTCAAGAAGCGCCCCAGGGCCTTAGAAACCCAGGAGTGCTGGAGCGACATGTGCGCGCATCTCAAGCTTTGTGGTAGGGCTAGCGCGCCTTCTGTAGACCGGCGCTGCTCCCAGCCCCTCACAGGAGCTGGAACCCCCTGGGGCGCCCTGGCGGCTTAGGGACCAGGAGCCGGTTTCTCCGCCGCACTCTCTCTGCCTCCGCGCCGGGGAGGCCGTCTGGGCCCCGGGACTTAAGCCCCTGTCCCTAGCCGCCCCGATTCCCACAATTTCCCCCCGAGATCCTTTGCTCTTTTGGAGTGCTTTCAACCAGTCTACAAGTTAATGCTGGTCCCCAGATGCAGGGCACTCTCGTTCGTATCGGGGTATTACTTTTGCACCAGTTGCCTCTGGTGGCTCCCTCCCCCTTTTGTTTATCTTCCCATATCAGTCCGCTGTTCCCATTCCGCTTTACCTGCTCACTGGCGTCTTCTGCCCCTGTAGAGATCCAGACGTGTATAATTCTGATCTCAGGCTGATTTCATGGGTGATCAGAGTTCTTTGGTAGGTAAACAACTCACTTTGGGGTACCAGCTGAAAAGACGCCTCTTCCTAGTACCCCGCCATCTTGTCCCACCCATTTGAAGTGTTTTGAGACGAGTTAGACACAGTGGAACATCACAGGTTTTGACCTCTCAGTATGTGTCATAGAGGCCTATGTGCCATACCCTGTCCTTCACTCTCAGGGCGCAACGTTCCCTCTGTCCATCCTTGTTCTATCTTCTTTCCTCCACAGGTAAGACATGTGAGAAGTGGGATTCCGCCTGAAGGAGTTTCCCTTAAACAGAACTGGCTATAGTGCAACGGATAGACGTCTGATACTAGAGCTCTATGTGCGCCTATTGCAGTTACCACAGAGTCAGTCCAAAGATTTTCCTTCTTTGACAGACGCAACACTGCAACGAATCCCTGCTAAAGCACACTTCCTTCACTCTCGGGAGGGTCTTTGGCACAGAAAGAAAGTGCTGATGAACAATTGCCGTGATCATCCAATATGTGTTTGGGATGCCTAAGCTCCATAGCATGCACTTTACTCACAGTATCTAATGTGCCCAAAGTCCGTCCGTGTTTTATCTGCATTCCTCAAAGGAGAAGACACTGTTATGAATGAGAACGCACTTTAGGTAGGATCCCTGAATAGTTACCTTCCTAAGAATCACCTGTCCGGGTCCTGTATAAGACACTTTATGATTGCTACACAGACAGGTCCTACCGTTAGCAACTTAGCACAGACTCATTCCTGTCATGAGAACGTACAGTAGCACAGTTCCCTTGTACCTTTGAAGTGTTTTAAGTCGAGTTAGACGCAGTGTGGAACATCACAGTTGTTGACCTTCCAGTATGTGTCATAGAAAACTATGTGCAATATATTGTCCTTCACTCTCAGAGTGCAACGTTCCCTCTGTCCGTCCTTGTTCTATCTTCTTTCCAACTCTAAAACACACTGTAAGAAGTGCGATTCCACCTGAATGAGTTTCCCTTAAACAGAACTTGTTATAGTCCAATGGATAGACGTCTGATACTAGAGCCCTATGTGCACCTTTTGCAGTACCGCAGAGTCAGTCACAAGAGCTTCCTTCTTTTCAGATGGAACACTGCAACGACTCCCTCCTAAAGCACTCTTACCTCACAATGTTGGAAGCATTTTTAACACAGAAAGAAAGTGCGGATAACCACTGGTCGTGATCATCCAATATGTGTTTGGGATTCGTAAGCCCCTTAGCCTACACTTTACTCACAGTACCTAATGTGCCCAGAGTCCTTCTGTGCTCAATTGTCATTCGTCAAAGGAGGAACACTGTTATGAATGAGAACGCACTTTAAGAAGGATCCCTGAAAAGATACCTTCTCAAGGCGCAACGTACCCTCTGCCCATTCTTGTTTTATCTTCTTACCTACGCTGAAAAGACACTTTGAGAAGTGCGATTCAGCCTGAAGGAGTTTCCCTTAAACAGAACTTGCTATAGTGCAACGGATAGACGTCTGATACTAGAGCCCTATGTGCACCTATTGCAGTTACCACAGAGTCAGTCCCAAGAGCTTCCTTCTTTAACAGACTCAACACTGCAATATATCCCTCTTAAAGCACACTTCCCTCACAATGTTGGGAGCGTTTTTAACACAGAAAGAATGTGCGGATCACCACAGGTCGTGACCATCAAATATATGTTTGTCATGCCTAAGCGCCATAGCCTGCACTTTACTCAAAGTTCCTAATGTGCCCATAGTCCGTCCGTGTTCTATCAAAATTCTTCAAAGGACGAGACACTGTTATGAATGAAAACACATTTTAAGTAGGATCCCTGAAAAGATACCTTCCTAAGAATCACCTGTCAGGGTCCTGTACGAGACACTTTATGATTGCAACACAGACAGGTCCTACAGTTTCCATCTTAGCACAGACTCATTCCTGTCGTGATAACGTACAGTAGCACAGTTCCCTCGTACATTTGTAGTGTATTGAGTCGAGTTAGACACAGTGGAACATTACAGGTGTTGACTTTCCAGTATGTGTCATAGAGGCCTATGTACCATACCCTGTCCTTCACTCTCAGGGCGCAACCTTCCCTCTGTCAGTCCTTGTTCTATCTTCTTTCCTCTACTGGAAAGACACTGTGAGAGGTGCGATACAGCCAGAAGGTGTTTCCCTTAAACAGAACTTGCTATAGTCCAACGTATAGACGTCTAATACTAGACGTCAATACTCGGGCGCCTGGGTGGCTCAGTGGGTTAAGCCGTTGCCTTCGGCTCAGGTCATGATCTCAGGGTCCTGGGAACGAGTCCCGCATTGGGCTCTCTGCTCAGCAGGGAGCCTGCTTCCTCCTCTCTCTCTGCCTGCCTCTCTGCCTACTTGTGATATCTCTCTGTCAAATAAATAAATAAAATCTTTAAAAAAAAGACGCAATATTGCAAAGAACCCCTTTAAAGCACACTTCACTCACAATGTTGGAAGCATTTTTAACACAGAAAGAACGTACGGATCACCACTGGTCATGATCATCTAATATGTGTTTAGGATGCCTAAGTGCCATAGCCTGCACTTTACTTACAGTACCTAATTTGCCCATAGTTCCTCCGTGTTCTATCATCATTCTTCAAAGAGGAGACACTGTTATGAATGAGAACGCACTTTAAGTAGGATCCTTGAAAAGATACCTTCCTTAGAATCACCTGTCAGGGTCATGTGCGAGACATTTATGATTGCTACACAGACAGCTCCTACAGTTTCCAACATAGCACAATCTCATTCCTGTCATGAGAACGTACAGTAGCACAGTTCCCTTGTACATTTGAAGTGTTTTGAGACGAGTTAGACACAGTGGAACATCACAGGTGTTGACCTTCCAGTATGTGACCTAGAGGCCTATGTGCCAAACCCTGTCCTTCACTCTCAGGGCGCAACGTTCCCTCTGTCCGTCCTTGTTCTATCTTCTTTGCTCCAATGAAAAGACACTCTGAGAAGTGGGATTCCGCCTGAAGTTGTTTCCTTAAACGGAATTTGCTAGTCCAACGGATAGTCGTCTGATACTAGAGCCCTGTGTGCGCCTATTGCTGTTACCACAGAGTCAGTCCCAAGAACTTCCTTCTTTAAGAGACGAAACACTGCACCAATCACTCCTATAGCACACTTCCCTCACCATGTTGGAAGTGTTTTTAACACAGAAAGTAAGTGCGGATCTCCACTGTTTGTGATCATAGGGTATGTGTTTCGGATGCCTAAGCACCATAGCCTGCACTTTACTCACAGTGCCTAATGTGCCCATAGTCCGTCCATGTTCTAATATCATTCCTAAAAGGAACAGACTCTGTTTTGCATGAGAACGCACTTTAATAGGATCCCTGAAAAGATACATTCCTAAGAATCACCTGTCAGGGTCATGTACTAGACATTTCTGATTGCTACACAGACAGCTCCTACAGTTTCCAACTTAGCACAGACTCATTCCTGTCGTGAGAACGTACAGTAGCAGAGTTCCCTCGTACATTTGAAGTGTTTTGAGATGTTTAGACACAGTGGAACATCACAGGTGTTGACCTTCCAGTATGTGACCTAGAGGCCTATGTGCCATACCCTGTACTTCACTCTCAGGGCGCAATGTTCCCTCTGTCCGTCCTTGTTCTATCTTCTTTACTCCAATGAAAAGACACTCTGAGAAGTGGGGTTCCGCCTGAAGTTTTTTCCTTAAATGGAATTTGCTAGTCCAACGGATAGTCGTCTGATACTAGAGCCCTGTGTGCGCCTATTGCTGTTACCACAGAGTCAGTCCCAAGAACTTCCTTCTTTAAGAGACGAAACACTGCACCAATCACTCCTATAGCACACTTCCCTCACCATGTTGGAAGTGTTTTTGACACAGAAAGTAAGTGCGGATCTCCACTGTTTGTGATCATAGGGTATGTGTTTCGGATGCCTAAGCGCCATAGCCTGCACTTTACTCACAGTGCCTAATGTGCCCATAGTCCGTCCATGTTCTAATATCATTCCTAAAAGGAAGAGACTCTGTTTTGCATGAGAACGCACTTTAATAGGATCCCTGAAAAGATACATTCCTAAGAATCACCTGTCAGGGTCATGTACGAGACATTTCTGATTGCTACACAGACAGCTCCTACAGTTTCCAACTTAGCACAGACTCATTCCTGTCGTGAGAACGTACAGTAGCAGAGTTCCCTCGTACATTTGAAGTGTTTTGAGATGTTTAGACACAGTGGAACATCACAGGTGTTGACCTTCCAGTATGTGACCTAGAGGCCTATGTGCCATACCCTGTACTTCACTCTCAGGGCGCAACGTTCCCTCTGTCCGTCCTTGTTCTATCTTCTTTCCTCCAATGAAAAGACACTCTGAGAAGTGGGATTCCGCCTGAAGTTGTTTCCTTAAACGGAATTTGCTAGTCCAACGGATAGTCGTCTGATTCTAGAGCCCTGTGTGCGCCTATTGCTGTTACCACAGAGTCAGTCCCAAGAACTTCCTTCTTTAAGAGACGAAACACTGCACCAATCACTCCTATAGCACACTTCCCTCACCATGTTGGAAGTGTTTTTGACACAGAAAGTAAGTGCGGATCTCCACTGTTTGTGATCATAGGGTATGTGTTTCGGATGCCTAAGCGCCATAGCCTGCACTTTACTCACAGTGCCTAATGTGCCCATAGTCCGTCCATGTTCTAATATCATTCCTAAAAGGAACAGACTCTGTTTTGCATGAGAACGCACTTTAATAGGATCCCTGAAAAGATACATTCCTAAGAATCACCTGTCAGGGTCATGTACTAGACATTTCTGATTGCTACACAGACAGCTCCTACAGTTTCCAACTTAGCACAGACTCATTCCTGTCGTGAGAACGTACAGTAGCAGAGTTCCCTCGTACATTTGAAGTGTTTTGAGATGTTTAGACACAGTGGAACATCACAGGTGTTGACCTTCCAGTATGTGACCTAGAGGCCTATGTGCCATACCCTGTACTTCACTCTCAGGGCGCAATGTTCCCTCTGTCCGTCCTTGTTCTATCTTCTTTGCTCCAATGATAAGACACTCTGATAAGTGGGATTCTGCCTGAAGGTGTTTCCATTAAACAGAAGTTGCTAGGTCAAACGGATAGACGTCTGATACTAGAAACACATGTGCGCCTATTGCCGTTTCCACAGAGTCAGTCCCAAGAACTTCCTTCTTTAAAAGACGCAACACTGCACCAATCACTCCTATAGCACACTTCCCTCACAATGTTGGAAGCATTTTTAACACAAAAAGAAAGTGCGGATCTCCACTCTTTGTGATCATAGGATATGTGTTTGGGATGCCTAAGCGCCATAGCCTGCACTTTACTCACAGTGCCTAATGTGCCCATAGTCCGTCCGTGTTCTATCATCATTCCTAAAAGGAAGAGACTCTGTTATGAATGAGAACGCACTTTAAGTAGGATCCCTGAAGAGATACCTTCCTGAGAATCACCTGTCATGTTTCTGTATGAGACACATTATGACTGCTACACAGACAGGTCCTACAGTTTCCAAAATAGCACAGTCTCATTCCTGTTGTGAGAACGTACAGTAGCACAGTTCCCTCACATTTTTGAAGTGTTTTGAGACGAGTTAGACACAGTGGAACTTCACAGGTGTTGACCTTCCAGTATGTGTCATAGAGACCTATGTGCCATACACTGTCCTTCACTCTCAGGGCGCAACGTTCCCTCTCTCCGTCCGTGTTCTATAATTTCCTCCGCTGAAAAGACACTGTGATAAGTGCGATTCCGCCTGAAGGAGTTTCCCTTAAACAGAACTTGCTATAGTCCAACGGATAGACGTCTGATAATAGAATTATATGTGCGAATATTGCAGTTTCCACAGAGTCAGTCCCAAGAGCTTCCATCTTAAACAGACGCAACACTGCAATAAATACCTCCTAAAGCACACTTCCCTCACAATGTTGGAAGTGTTTTTACCACAGAGAGAAAGTGCGGATAACCACAGGTCGTGATCATCCAATACGTGTTTGAGATGCCTAAGCGCTATAGCCTGCAATTTACTCACAGTACCTAAAGTGCCCATAATCCATCCGTGTTAAATCATAATTTTTCAAAAAGGACACACTGTTATGAATGAGGATGCACTAGAAGTAGGATCCCTGAAAAGATACCTTCCTAAGAATCACCTGTCATGATCCTGTACGAGACACTTTATGATTGCTACATATACAGGTCCTACAGTTTCCAACTTAGCAAAGACTCATTCCTGTCGTGAGTACATACAGTAGCACAATTCCCTCGTACATTTGAAGTGTTTTGAGATGATTTAGAAACAGAAGAACATCACAGGTGTTGACCTTCCTATGTGTCATAGAGGCCTATGTGCCATACCCTGTACTTCACTCTCAGGGCGCAACTTTCCCTCTCTCCCTTCTTGTTTTATCTTTTTTCCTCCGCTGAAAAGATACTATGAGAAGTGCGATTCAGGCTGAAGGAGTTTCCCTTAAACAGAACTTGCTATAGTCCAATGGATAGACGTCAGATACGAGAGCCCTATGTGCGCCTATTGTAGTTACAGCAGTCAGTTCCAAGAGCTTCGTTCTTTAACCGACGCAACACTGCAACGAATCCCTCCCAAAGCACACTTCCCTCACAATGTTGGAAGCGTTTTTAGAACAGAAAGAAAGTGCGGATCACCACTCGTCGTGAACATCCGATATGTGTTTGCGATACCTAAGCGCCATAGCCTGCACTTTACTCACAGTATTAATGTGCCAATAGTCGGTCTGTGTTCAATCGTCATTCGTCAAAGGAGGAGACACTGTTATGAATGAGAACACACTTTAACTAGGATCCCTGAAAAGATACCGTCCTAAGAATAACCTGAAAGGGTCCTGTACGAGACACTTTATGATTGCTACACAGACAGGTCCTACAGTTTCCAACTTAGCAAAGACTCATTCCTGTCTTGAGAACGTACAGTAGCACAGTTCCCTCGTACATTTGAAGTATTTTGAGACGAGTTAGACACAGTGGAACATCACAGGTGTTGACCTTCCAGTATGTGTCATAGAGGCCTATGTGCCATACCCTGTCCTTCAGGCTTCGGGCGCAATTTTCCCTCTCGCCATCCTTGTTCTATCTTCTTTCTTCCACTGAAAAGATACTGTGAGAAGTGCGATTCAGCTTGTACGAGTTTCGCTGAAACAGAACTTGCTATAGACCAACGGATAGACGTCTGATACTAGAGCCCAATGTTCGCCTATTGCAGTTACCGCAGTCAGTCCCAAGAGCTTCCTTCTTTAACAGACGCAACACTGCAATGAATCTCTCCTAAAGCACACTTCCCTCACAATGTTGGAAGCGTTTTTAACACAGAAAGAAAGTGCCGATCACCACTGCTCGTGATCATCCGATATGTGTTTGTGATGACTAAGTGCCACTGCCTGCACTTTACTCACAGTACTTAATGTGCCCATAGTCTGTCCGTGTTCTATCATCATTCTTCAAAGGCGGAGACACTGTTATGAATGAGAATGCACTTTAAGTAGCATCCCTGAAAACATACCTTCCTACGAATCACCTGTCAGGGTTCTATATGAGACAATTTATGATTGCTACACAGACAGGTCCTACAGTTTCCATCATACCAAAGACCTATTCCTGTCGTGATAACGTACAGTAGCATAGTTCCCTCGTACATTTGCAGTGTTTTGAGACGAGTTAGACGCAGTGGAATATAACAGGTGTTGACCTTCCAGTATGTGTCATACAGGACTAGGTGCCAACCATGTCCTTCACTCTCAGGGCAAAGCGTTCCCTCAGTCCGTCCTTGTTCTATCTCCTTTCCCCCAGTGAAAAGACATTGTGAGAATTGGGACACAGCTCAAGGTGTATCCCTTAAACAGAACTTGCAATAGTCGAACGGATAGACGTCTGATACTAGAGCCCTATGTGCGCCTATTGCAGTTACCACAGAGTCAGTCCCAAGAGCTTACTTCTTTAACAGATGCAACACTGCAACGAATCCCTCCTAAAGCACACTTCCCTCAGAATGTTGGAAGCGTTTTTAACACAGAAAGAAAGTGCGGATCACCACTGGTTGTGATCATCCAATATTTTTTTGGATGCCTAAGCACCATATCCTGCACTTCACTCACAGTACCTAATGGGCCCATAGTCGGTCCGTGTTCTCTCATCATTCCTCAAAGGAGGAGACACTGTTATGAAAGAGAACACACTTTAAGTAGGATCCCTGAAAAGATACCTTCCTAAGATTCACCTGTCAGGTTCCTGTATGAGACTCTTTATGATTGCTACACAAAAGGTCCTACAGTTTCCAACTTAGCAAAGTCTCATTACTGTCGTGAGAACGTACAGTAGCACAGTTCCCTCGTACATTTGAAGTGCTTTGCGACGAGTTAGACACAGTGGAACATCACAGGTGTTGACCTTCCAGTATGTGTCATAGAGGCCTATGTGCCATACATGTCATTCACTATCAGAGCGCAACATTCCCTCTGTCCGTCCTTGTTCTATTTCCTTTCCTCCACTGAAAAGACACTGTGAGCAGTGGGATTCCGCTTGAAGGAGTTTCCCTTTAACAAAACTTGCTATACTCCAATGGATAGACGTCTGATACTATAGCCCTATGTGCGCCTATTGCATTCACCATAGAGTCCGTCCCAAGAGTTTCCTTCTTTAACAGACGCAACACTGCAATGAATCCCTCCTAAAGCACACTTCCCTCACAATGTTGGAAGCATTTTTAACACAGAAAGAAAGTGCGGATCACCACCGGTCGTGATCATCCGATATGTTTTTGGGATGCCTAAGCGCCATATCCTGTACTTTACTCCCAGTACCTAATGTGCCTATAGTCCTTCCGTGTTCTATCATCATTCCTCAAAGGAGGAGACACTGTTATGAAAAAGGTAGCACACTAAGTAGGATCTCTGAAAAGATACCTTCCTAAGAATCACCTGTCAGGTTCCTGTACGAGACATTTAGTGACTGCTACACAGACAGGTCCTACAGTTTCCACTTAGCACAGACTCATTCCTGTCGTGAGAACGTACAGTAGCACAGTTCCATCATACATTTGAAGTGTTTTGAGACGAGTTAGACACAGTGGAACATCACAGGTGTTGACGTTCCAGTATATGTCATAGAGGCCTATGTGCCATACCCTGTCCTTCACTCTCAGGGCACAACGTTCCCTCTGTCTGTCCTTGTTCTATCTCCTTTCCTCCACTGAAAAGACACTGTGAGCAGTGGGATTCCTCTTGAAGGAGTTTCCCTTTAACAGAACTTGCTGTACTCCAATGGATAGATGTCTGATACTAGAGCCCTATGTGCGCTATTACAGTCAACACAGAGTCCGTCCCAATAGCTTCTTTCTTTAAAAGATCAACACTGCAACGAATCCCTCATAAAGCACACTTCCCTCACAATGTTGGAAGCGTTTTTAACACAGAAAGAAAGTTCGGATCACCAATGTTCGTGATATCCAATGTGTGTTTGGGATGCCTAAGCGCCATAGCCTGCACGTTACTCACATTACCTAATGTGCCCATAGTCCGTCCGTGTTCTGTCATCATTCCTCAAAGGAGGAGACACTATTGTGAATGAGAACGCACTTTATGTAGGATTCCTGAAAAGATATCTTCCTTAGAATAACCTGTCAGAGTCCTGTAAGAGACACATTAAGATTGCTACACAGACAGGTCCTACAGTTCACAACTTAGCACAGACTCATTCCTGTCCTGAGAATGTACAATAGCACAGTTCCCTCGTACATTTGAAGTGTGTTGAGACGAGCTAGACACAATGGAACATCACAGGTTTTGACCTTCCAGAATGTGTCATAATGGCCTATGTGCCGTACCCTGTCCTTCACACTCAGAGCACAACGTTCCCTCTGTCCGTAGTTGTTCTATCTCCTTTCCTCCACTGAAAAGATACTGTGAGCAGTGGGATTCCACCTGAAGGAGTTTCCCTTAAAAGAACTTGCTATAGTCCAATGCATAGACGTCTGATAGTAGAGCCCTATGTGCGCCTATTGCAGTTAAAACAGAGTCAGTCCCAAGACTTTCTTTTTTTAACAGACGCAACACGATCCCTCCTAAAGCACCCTTCCCTCACAATGTTGGAAGCTTTTTTAACACAGAAAGAACGTGCGGATCACCACTGAACGTGATCATCCGATATGTGTTTGGGATGCCTAAGTGCACTACCCTGCACTTGACTCTCAGTACCTAATGTGCCCATAGTCCTTCCTTGTTCTATCATCATTCCTCAAATTCGGAGACACTGTTATGAATGAGAACGCACTTTAAGTAGGGTTCCTGAAAAGATACATTGCTAAGAATCACCTGTCAGGATTTTGTCGAGGCACTTTATGATTGCTACACAGACAGGTCCTACAGTTTCCAACTAGCACAGACTCATTCCTGTCGTGAGAATGTACAGTAGCACCGTTCCCTCGAACATTTGAAGAGTTTTGGGATGAGTTAGACACAGTGGAACATCATAGGTGTTGACCTTCAAATATGTGTCATACGGCCTATGTGCCATACCCTGTCCTTCATTCTCAGGGCGCAACGTTCCCTCTGTCCGTCTTTGTTCTATCTCCTTTCCTCCACTGAAAAGACACTGTGAGAATTGGTATTCCACCTGAAAGAGTTTCCCTTAAACAGAACTGGCCATAGTCCAACGGAAAGACGTCTGATATTAGAGCCCTATGTGTGCCTATTCCAGTCACAACAGAGTCATTCCCAAGAGCTTACTTCTTTAACATACACAACTCTGCAATATATCCCTCCTAAAGCACACTTCACTCACAATGTTGGCAGTGTTTTTACCACAGAAAGACTGTGCGGATCACCACTGGTCGTGATTATCCAATATGTGTTTGGGATGCCTAAGCGCCATAGCCTTCACTTTACTCACAGTACCTAATGTGCCCATAGTCCGTCCGTGTCCTATCATCATTCTTCAAAGGAGGAGACACTGTTATGAATGAGAACGCACTTTAATTAGGATCCCTGAAAAGATACCTTCCTAAGAATCACCTGTCAGGGTCCTGTATGAGACACTTTATGATTGCTACACAGACAGGTCCTACAGTTTCCAACTTAGCACAGACTCATTCCTGTCATGAGAAGGTGCAGTAGCACAGTTCCCTCGTACATTTGAAGAGTTTTGGGATGAGTTAGACACAGTGGTACATCACAGGTGTTGACCTTCCAGTATGTGTCATAATGGCCTATGTGCCATACTCTGTCCTTCATTCTCAGGTCGCAACGTTCTCTCTGTCCGTCTTTGTTCTATCTCCTTTCCTCCACTGAAAAGATACTGTGAGATGTGGTATTCCGCCTGAAGGAGTTTCCCTTAAACATAACTTGCTATAGTAGCCAACGGATAGACGTCTGATACTAGAGCCCCATGTGCCCCTAATGCAGTTACCACAGGGTCAGTCCCAAGAGTTTCTTTCTTTAACAGACGCAACACTGCAACGAATCCCTCCTAAAGCACACTTACCTCTCATTGTTGGAAGCGTTTTTAACACAGAAAGAAAGGGCAGATCACCACTGGTCGTGATCATCCGATATGTGTTTGGGATGCCTAATCGCCATATCCTACACTTTACTCACAATACCTAATGTGCCAATAGTCGGTCCGTGTTCAATCATCATTCGTCATGGAGGAGAAACAGTTATGAATGAGAACGCACTTTCAGTAGGATCCCTGAAAGATACCTTCCTAAGAATCACCTGTCAGGGTCCTGGACGAGACACTTAATGATTGCTACACAGACAGGTCCTACAGTTTCCAACTTAGCAGAGACTAATTCCTTTCGTGGGAACGTACATTAGCACAGTTCCTCGTACATTTGAAGTGTTTTTAGTCAAGGTAGACACAGTGGACATCACAGGTGGTGACCTTCCAGTATGTGTCATACAGGCCTATGTACCATACCTGTCCTTCACTCTCAGGGCGCAACATTCCCTCTGTCCGTCCTTGTTCTATCTTCTTACTCCACTGAAAAGATACTTTGAGATGTGGGATTCCGCCTGAAGGAGTTTCCCTTACAGAACTTGCTATAGTCCAACATAGACGTCTGATACTAGAGCCCTGTGAGCGCCTATTGCAGCTACCACAGAGTCAGTCCCAAGAGCTTCCTTCTTTAACAGATGCAACACTGCAACGAATCCCTCCTAAAGAACACTTCCCTCACAATGTTGGAAGCGTTTTTATCACAGAAAGAATGTGCGGATCACCACTAGTCGTGATCATCCTATATGTGTTTGGGATGCCTAAGTGCCATAGCCTGCACTTTACTCAAGTACCTAATGTGCCCATAGTCCGTCCGTGTATATCAGCATTCCGCAAAGGAGGAGACACTGTTGTGCATTGGAACGCACTTTAAGTAGGATCCCTGAAAAGATACCTTCCTAAGAATCACCTGTCACGGTCCTGTTGGAGACACTTTATGATTGCTACACAGACAGGTCCTACAGTTTGCATCTTAGCACAGACTCATTCCTGTCGTGAGAACGTAGAGTAGTACAGTTCCCTCGTACATTTGAAGTGTTTTGAGACGAGTTAGACACAGTGGAACATCACAGGTGTTGACCTTCTAGTATGAGTCATAGAGGCCTATGAGCCATACCCTGTCCTTCACTCTCAGGGCGCAACATTCCATCTGTCCGTCCTTGTTCTATCACCTTTCATCCACTGAAAAGACACTGTGAGAAGTGGGATTCAGCCTGAATGTGTTTCCCTTCAACAGAACTTGCTATAGTCCAACGGATAGACGTCTGATACTAGACCACTCTGTGCGCCTATTGCAGTTACCACAGAGTCAGTACCAAGGGCTTCCCACTTTAACAGACGCAAATATGCAACGAATCCCTCCTAAAGCACACTTCCCTCACAATTTTGGAAGCATTTTTAACACAGAAAGAACGTGCGGATCACCACTGGTCGTGATCATCCGATATGTGTTTGGGATGCCTAAGCGCCAGAGCCTGCACTTTACTCACAGTACCTAATGTGCCCTTAGACCGTCCGAGTTCTATCATTATTCCTCAAAGGAGGAGACACTGTTATGAATGAAAACGCACTTTAAGTTAGATCCCCGAAAAGATACCTTCCTAAGAATCACCTGCCTGTGTCCTATATGAGACAATTTATGATTTCAACACAGACAGATCCTACAGTTTCCATAATACCACAGACCTATTACTGTCGTGAGAACGTACAGTAGCACAGTTCCCTCATACATTTGACGTGTTTTGAGACGAGTTAGACACAGTGGAACATCACAAGTGTTGACCTTCCACTATGTGTCATAGAGGCCAAGAGCCATACCCTGTCCTTCACTCTCAGGGCGCAACTTTCCCTCTCTCCATCCTTGTTCTATCTTTTTTCCTCCGCTGAAAAGATACTGTAAGAAGTGCGATTCATCCTGAAGGAGTTTGCCTTAAACAGAACTTGCTATAGTCCAACGGAGAGACGTCTGATAATACAGTCTAAGTGCGCCTATTGCAGTTACCACAGAGTCAGTCCCAAGAGCGTCCTTCTTTAACAGACTCAACACTGCAACATATCCCTCCTAAAGCACACTTTCCTCACAATATTGGAAGCGTTTTTAGCACAGAAAGAAAGTGCGGATCACCACTGGTGTGATCATCCCATATGCGTTTGGGATGCCTAAGCGCCATAGCCTGTAATTTACTCACACTACCTAATGTGCCCAAGTCCGTCCGTGTTCTCTCATCATTCCTCAAAGGAGGAGACACTGTTATGAATGAGAACGCACTTTAAGTTAGATCCCTGAAAAGATACCTTCCTAAGAATCACCTGTCAGATTTTGTACGAGACACTTTATGATTGCTACACAGAGAGGTCTTACACTTTCCCACTTAGCACAGACTCATTCCTGTCTTGAGAACATACAGTATCACAGTTCCTTCGTACATTTGATGTGTTTTGAGACGAGTTAGACACAGTGGAACATCACAGATGTTGACCATTCAGTATATGTCATAGAGGCCTATGTGCCATACCCCGTCCTTCTCTCTCAGGGAGCAACGTTGCCTCTGTCCTTCCTTTTTCTATCTTCTTTCCTCCACTGAAAAGACACTGTGAGAGGTGCGATTAAGCCTAAAGTAGTTTTACCTTAAACAAAACTTGCTATAATCCAACGGATAGACGTCTGATACTAGAGCCCTAGGTGTGCTTATTGCAGTTACTGCAGAGTCAGTCCCAAGAGCTTCCTTCTTTTTGTTACAATTTATTTCTTTTCAGAAAAACAGTATTCATTATTTTCACCACACCCAGTGCTCCATGCAAGCCGTGCCCTCTATAATACACACCACCTGGTACCCCAACCTCACACCCCCCGCCACTTCAAAACTCTCAGACTGTTTTTCAGAGTCCATAGTCTCTCATGGTTCACCTCCCCTTCCAATTTACCCAAATTCCTTACTCCTCTCTAACACCCCATTTCCCCCATGCTATTTGTTATGCTCCACAAATAAGTGTAACCATATGATAATTGCCTCTATCTGCTGACTAATTTCACTCAGCTTAATCTCCTCCAGTCCCTCTATGTTGCTACAAAATTTGGGTATTCATCCTTTCTGATGGAGGAATAATACTCCATAGTGTGTATGGAACACATCTTCCTTATCCATTCATCCGTTGAAGGGATATCTTGGTTCTTTCAATATATGGCCACTGTGGCCATTGCTGCTATAAACATTGGGGTACAGATGGCCCTTCTTTTCACGACATGTGTCTTTCTGGTAATTACCCAGGAGTGCAAATGCAGGGTCACAGGGAAGCTCTATTTTTAATTTCTTGAGGAATCCCCACACTTTCTCCAAAGAGGCTGCACGTATTTGCATTCCCACCAACAGTGTAAGAGGATTCCCCTTTCTTGGAAGCGTTTTTAACACAGAAATAAAGTGCGGATCATCACTGGTCGTGATCATCCGTTATGTGTTTGGGATGCCTAAGCGCCATAGCCTGCACTTTACTCACAGTACGTAATGTGCCCATAGTCCGTCCATTCTATCATAATTCTACAAAGGAGGAGACATTGCTATGAAGGAGAATGCACTTTAATTAGGATCCCTGAAAAGATACCTTCCTAAGAATCACCTGTCAGGGTCCTTTACGAGATATTTTATGATTGTTACACAGACTGGTCCTACAGTTTCCAACTTAGCACTGACTCATTCCTGTCGTGAGAACGTACATTTACACAGTTCCCTTGCACTTTTGAAGTGTTCTGAGAATAGTGTGACACAGTGGAACATCACAGGTGTTGACATTCCATTATGTGTCATAGAGGCCTATGTGCCATACCTTGTACTTCACACTTAGGGTGCAACGTTCCCTCTGTCCGTCCTTGTTCTATCTCTTTTCCCTCAGTGAAAAGACACTGTGAGAATTGGGATTCCGGCTGAAAGTGTTTCCCTTAAACAGAACTTGCTATAGTCCAACAATAGATATTTGATACTAGAGCCCTTTGTGCGCCTATTGCAGTTACCACAGAGTCAGATCCAATACCTTCCTTCTTTAACAGACGCAACACTGCAACGAATCCCTCCTAAAGCACACTTCCCTCACAATGTTGGAAGCGTTTTTAACACAGAAAGAACGTGTGGATCACCACTGGTCGTGATCATCCAATATGTGTTTGGGATGCCTAAGGGCCATAGCCTGCACTTTACTCACAGTACCTAATGGGCCCATAGTCGGTCCGTGTTCTCTCATCATTCCCCAAATAAGGAGACACTATTATGAATGAGAACGCACTATAAGTAGGATCCCCGAAAAGATACCTTCCTACGATTCACCTTTCAGGGTCCTGTATGAGACACTTTATGATTGCTACACAGACAGGTCCTACAGTTTTCAACTTAGCACAGACTCATTCCTGTCGTGAGAACGTACAGTAGCACAGTTCCCTCGAACTATTGAAGTGTTTGGAGACGAGTTAGGCACAGTGGAACATCACAGGTGTTGACCTTCCAGTATGTGTCCTAGAGGCCTCTGTGCCATATCCTGTCCTTTTAATCTCAGGTTGCAACGTTCCCTCTGTCCATCCTTGATCTGTCTTCTTTCCTCCGCCGAAAAGACACTTTGAGATGTGCGATTCCGCCTGAAGGAGTTTCCCTTAAACAGAACTTGCTATAGTCCAACGGATAGACGTCTCATACTAGTGCCCTATGTGTGCCTATTGCTGTTACTGCAGAGTCAGTCCCAAGAGCTTCCATCCTTAACAGACACAATATTGCAAAGAACCCCTCCTAAAGCACACTTCCCTCACAATGTTGGAAGCGTTTTTAAAACAGAAGGAAAGTGCGGATTACCACTGGTCGTGATCATCCGATATATGTTTGGGATGCCTATGCGCCATAGCCTGCACTTTACTCACAGTGGCTAATGTGCCCGTAGTCCGTCCGTGTTCTATCATCATTCCTCAAAGGAGGAGACACTGTTATGAATGAGAACGCAGTTAAGTAGGATCCCTGAAAAGATACCTTCCTACGAATCACCTGTCAGGGTCCTCTACGAGACACTTTATGATCGCTACACAGACAGGTCCTACAGTTTCCAACTTAGCACATTCTCATTCCTTTCGTGAGAACCTACAGTAGGACAATTCCGTATTACATTTGAAGTGTTTTGAGATGAGTTAGACACATTGGTCATCACAGGTGTTGACCTTCCAGTATGTGTCCTAGAGACCTATGTGCCATACACTGTCATTCAGTCTCAGGTCGCAACGTTCCCTGTGTCCGTCCTTGTTCTATCTTCTTTCCTCCACTGTAAAGATACTGTGAGATGTTCGATACAACCTGAAGGAGTTTCCACTAAACAGAACTTGGTAGAGTCCAACGGATAGACATCTGATACTAGACCCCTATGTGCGCCTATTGCAGTTACCACAGAGTCAGTGCCAAGAGCTTCCATCTTTTACGGACGCAACACTGCAACGAATCGCTCCTAAAGCACACTTCCCTCACAATTTGGAAGTTATTTAACACAGAAAGAAAGTGCGGATCACCACTGGTCGTGATCATCCGATATGTGTTTGGGATGCCTAAGCGCCATTGCCTGCACTTTACTCACAGTACCTAATGTGCCCATAGTCAGTTCCTGTTCTATCATCATTCCTCAAATAAGGAGACACTCTTATGAATGAGAGTGCACTTTTAGTAAGATCTCTGAAAAGATACCTTCCTAAGAATCACCTGTCAGGGTCCTGTATGAGATACTTTATGATTGCAACATAGACAGGTCCTAGAGTTTCCAACTTAGCACAGAGTCATTCCTGTCGTGAGAACGTACAATAGCACAGTTCCCTCTTACATCTGAAGTGTTTTGAGATGAGTTAGACACAGTGGAACATCATAGGTGTTGACCTTCCAGTATGAGTCATAGAGGACTATGTGCCATACACTGTCCTTCAGGCTCACGGCGCAACGTTCCCTGTGTCCGTCCTTGTTCTATCTTCTTTCCTCCACTGAAAAGATACTGTGAGAAGTGCGATACATCCTGAAGGAGTTTCCCTTAAGCAGAACTTGTTATAGTCCAACGGATAGACGTCTGATACTAGAGCACTATGTGCGCCTATGGAGTTACCAGAGAGTCAGTCCGAAGAGATTCCTTCTTTATTTATTTATTTATTTTTTAATTCTTTTTTTAAAATTTATTTATTTTCAGAAAAACAATATTAATTATTTTTTCACCACACCAAGTGCTCCAAGCAAGCCGTGCCCTCTATAATACCCACCAACTGGTACCCCAACCTCCCACCCCCCCCACCACTTCAAACCCCTCAGATTGTTTTTCAGAGTCCATAGTCTCTCATGGTTCACCTCCCCTTCCAATTTACCCAACTTCCCTACTCCTCTCTGACACCCCTTGTCCTCCATGCTATTTGTTATGCTCCACAAATTAGTGAAACCATATGATAATTGACTCTCTCTGCTTGACTAATTTCACTCATATAATCTCTTCCATTCTCGTCCATGTTGCTACAAAAGTTGGGTATTCATCCTTTCTGATGGAGGCATAATACTCCATAGTGTATATGAACCACATCTCCCTTATCCATTCATCCATTGAAGGGCATCTTGGTTCTTTCCATAGTTTGGCGACTGTGGCCATTGCTGCTATAAACATTGGGGTACATATGGCCCTCCTTTTTACGACATCTGTTTCTCTATCTGGTAAATACCCAGGAGTGCAATTGCAGGGTCATCGGGAAGCTCTATTTTTAATTTCTTGAGGAATCTCCACACTGTTCTCCAAAGAGGCTGCACCAACTTGCATTCCCACCAACAGTGTAAGAGGTTTCCCCTTTCTCCCCATCCTCTCCAACACATGTTGTTTCCTGTTTTGTTAATTTGGGCCATTCTAACTGGTTTAAGGTGATATATCAATGTGGTTTTAATTTGAATCTCCCTGAGGGCTAATGATGATCAGCATTTTTTCATGTGTCTGATAGCCATTTGTACGTCTTTTTTGGAGAAGTGTCTGTTCATCTCTTCTGCCCATTTTCTGAATGTTTGTCTGTTTCGTGAAGGTTGAGTTTGAGGAGTTCATTATAGATCCTGGATATCAACCTTTTGTCTGTACTGACATTTGCAAATATCTTCTCCCATTCCGTGTGTTGCCTCTTTGTTTTTTTTTGACTGTTTCCTTTGCTGTGCAGAAGCTTTTGATTTTGATGAAGTCCCAGAAGTTTATTTTCGCTTTTGTTTCCTTTGCCTTTGGAGACGTATTTTGAAAGAAGTTGCTGTGCCTGATATCAAAGAGATTTCTGCCTATGTTCTCCTCTAAGATTCTGATGGATTCCTGTCTCACGTTGAGGTCTTTTATCCATTTTGAGTTGATCTTTGTGTACAGTGTAAGAGAATGGTGGAGTTTCATTCTTCTAAATATAGCTGTCCAGTTTTCCCAGCACCATTTATTGAAGAGCCTGTCTTTTTTCCACTGTATCTTTTTTCCTGTTTTGTCGAAGATTAATTGACCATAGAGTTGAGGGTTCATATCTGGGCTCTCTACTCTGTTCCACTGGTCTATGTGTCTGTTTTTATGCCAGTACCATGCTGTCTTGTTGATCACAGCTTTGTAATAAACCTTGAAGTCAGGTAGGGTGATGCCGCCAGCTTTATTTTTGTTTTTCAACATTTCCTTAGCGATTCGGGGTCTCTTCTGATTCCATACAAATTTTAGGATTATTTGTTCCAGCTCTTTGAGGAATGTCGGTGGAATTTTGATCGGAATGGCATTAAAAATATAGAATGCTCTAGGCAGTATAGACATTTTAACAATGTTTATTCTTCCGATCCAAGAGCATGGAATGTTCTTCCATCTATTTGTGTCTTCTTCAGTTTCTTTCATGAGTGTTCTGCAGTTCTTCAAGTACAGATCCTTTACCACTTTAGTTAGGTATATTCCCAGGTATCTTATGGTTCTTGGTGCTATATTAAATGGAATCTCTTCTCTAATTTCCCTTTCTGTATTTTCATTGTTAGTGTATAAGAAAGCCACTGATTTCTGCACATTGACTTTGTATCCTGCCACGCTGCTGAATTGCTGTATGATTTCTAGTAGTTTGGGGGTGGAGTCTTTTGGGATTTCCATATAAAGAATCATGTCATCTGCGAAGGGACAGAGTTTGACTTCTTCATTACCAATTTGGATACCTTTTATTTCTCTCTGTTGTCTGATTGCTGTTGATAGGACTTCTAATACTATGTTGAACAAGAGTGGTGAAAGTGGGCATCCTTGTCTTGTTCCTGATCTCAATGGGAAGGCTGCAAGCTTTTTCCCATTGAGGATGATATTTGCTGTGGGTCTTTCATAGATAGATTTGATGAGGTTCAGGAATGTTCCCTCTATCCCTATACTTTGAAGAGTTTTAATCAGGAACGGATGTTGGATTTGTCAAATGCTCTTTCTGCATCAATTGAGAGGACCACGTGGTTCTTCTCTCTTCTCATATTAATTTGTTGTATCACATTGATTGATTTGCGAATGTTGAACCATCCTTGTAGCCCAGGGATGAATCCCACCTGATCATGGTGGATAATCTTTTTAATGTGCTGTTGGATCCTGTTGGCAGGATCTTGTTGAGAATCTTAGCATCCATATTCATCATTGATATTGGTGTGAAATTCTCCTTTTGGTAGGGTCCTTGCCTGGTTTGGGGATCAGGGTAATGCTGGCTTCATAGAAACAGTCTGGAAGTTTTCCTTCTGCTTCAATTTTTGAAACAGCTTCAGGAGAATAGCTCTTATTTCTTCTTTGAGGATTTGGTAGAATTCCCCAGGGAATCCGTCAGGTCTTGGGCTCTTGTTTTTTGGGAGGTTTTTGATCACTGATTCAATCTCGTTATTAGATATCGGTCTATTCAGGTGTCGATTTCTTCCTGGTTCAATGTTGGTAGTTTATATTTTTCCAGGAATGCATCCATTTCATCTAGGTTGCAAAGCTTATTGGCATATAAATGTTCGTAATAACTTCTGATGATTGTTTCTACTTCCTTGGCGTTAGTTGTGATCTCTCCCTTTTCATTCATAATTTTATGAATTTGGGATTTCTCTCTTTTCTTTCGGATTAGTGTATCCAGTGGCTTATCGATCTTATTGATTCTTTCAAAAAACCAGCTTCTAGTTTCATTGATACATGCTACTGTATCTCTGGTTTCTCCCTCATTGATCTCAGGTCTAATCTTGATGATTTCCCTTCTTATGTGTGGAGTTGGTTTGATTTGTTGTTGATCCTCCAGTTCTTTAAGGTGTAGAGATAGCTGGTGTGTTCTGGATTGTTCAATTTCTTTGAGCAAGGCTTGGATGGCTATATATTTTCCCCTTAGGACTGCCTTTGCTCTATCCCATAGGTTTTGGACCGAAGTGTCTTCATTCTCATTGGTTTCCATGAATTGTTTCGGTTCTTCTTTGATCTCCTGGTTGATCCAAGCATTCTTAAGCAAGGTGGTCTTTAGCTTCCAAGTATTTGAGTTCCTTCGGAACTTTTCCTTGTGATTGAGCTCCAGTTTCAAAGCATTGTAATCTGAGAATATGCAGGGAATAATCTCAGTCTTTTGGTATCGGTTGAGTCCTGATTTGTGACCCAGTATGTTGTCTATTCTGGGGAAGGTTCCGTGTGCACTTGAGAAGAATGTGTATTCTGCTGTTTTATGGTGGAATGTTCTGTATATATCTATGAGGTCCATCTGGTCCAATGTGTCATTCAATGCTCTTGTTTCTTTATTGATTTTCTGCTTCGATGATCTGTCTAATTCTGAAAGAGGTGTGTTAAGATCTTCTGCGATTAGTGTATTCATATCAATATGCCTCTTTATCTTGATTAACAGTTTTCTTAAGTAATTGGCTGCTCCCATATTGGAAGCATAGATATTTACAATTGTTAGATCATCTTGGTGGATAGTTTCTTAAAGGATTATGTAGTGTCCTTCTGTATCTCTGACTACAGTCTTTAGTTTGAAGTCTCATTTATCTGATATGAGAATCGCTACCCCAGCCTTCTTTTGAGTCCCATTGGCATGAAAGATGCTTCTCCACCCCTTCACTTTCAGTCTGCGTGTATGTTTAGGTTGAAAATGGGTCTCTTGTAGACAGCATATGGATGGGTCCTGTCGTTTTATCCCATCTGCAACCCTGTGCCGTTTTATGGGTGCATTTAGGCCATTCACATTGAGAGTGATTATTGATAGATACGTTTTTATTGACATCGAGTTACCTTTGAAGTCTCTCTTTCTGTAGACTGTCTCTATATTTCTGTTCAATGCTATTCTTGGGATTTTTCCTCTTTTATTGAACCCCCCTTAATATTTCCTGCAGTGTCGGCTTGGTGGTTGCATAGACTTTTAAGCATTGCCGGTCTTGGATACTCTTTATCTCTCCATCCATTTTTGCGCTCCTCTGTCAGGGGAAGAGTTTCGCGCGTGCGCGGCTTAGACTTTGAAACAATGGCCCGGGTCAAGGAGCGCCAGCCAGGGCCTCAGTAACCCAGGGGAGATCGAGGGACGTGTGCGCGCATCTCGAGCTTTGTGGTAGGGCTAGTGCACGTTCTGCAGACCTCCGCAGCTCCCATGCCCTCACAGGAGCCGGATCCCACGCGCTCTGGGGCGCGCTGGCGGCTTAGGGACCAGGAGCTGGTTTCTCCGCCGCACTCTCTCTGCCTCCCCACCGGGGAGGCCGTCTGGAACCAGGACTTAAGCCCCTATCCCTAGTCGCCCCGATTCCCAAAATTTCCTCCCGCGAACCTTTGCTTATTTGGAATGCTTTCAACCAGTCTCCAAGTTAATGCTGGTCCCCAGACGCAGGGCACTCTCGCTCATATTGGGGTATTACCTTCCCACTGTCGCAACTGGAGGCTACCTCCGCCTTTTGTTTATCTTCCGATATCAGTCCGCTGTTCCCATTCTGCTTTACCTGCTCACTGGCGTCTTCTCCCCCGGTAGAGATCCAGACGTGTATAATTCTGATCTCAGGCTGATTTCATGGGTGATCGGAGTTTTTTGGTAGGTAATCAGCTCACTTTGGGTTACCAGCAAAAAAGACGCCTCTTCCTACTACCCCGCCATCTTCTCCCACCTCTCCATTTGAAGTGTTTTGAGACAGTTTTCCTCTGTCGGTAGTTGTTCTATCTCCTTTCCTCCACTGGAAAGACACTGTGAGAAGTGGGATTCCGCCTGAAGGAGTTTCCCTTAAACAGAACTTACTATGTTCCAACGGATAGACATCTGATACTAGAGCCCTCTAGTGTTGACCTCTCTGTGTAGCAATCATAAAGTGTCTTATACCTTCATAAGAATCAGCTGTCAGGGTCCTGTACGAGACACTTTATGATTGCTACACAGACAGGTCCTACAGTTTCCAACTTAGCACAGACTCATTCCTTTCCTGAGAACATACAGTAGCACTGTTCCGTCGTACATTTGAAGTGTTTTGAGACGAGTTAGACACAGTGGAACATCACAGGTGTTGACCTCTCAGTATGTGTCATAGAGGCCTATGTGCCATACAATGTCCTTCACACTAAGGGCGCAACGTTCCCTCTCTCCGTACTTGTTCTATCTCCTTTCCTCTGCTGAAAAGACACTGTGAGAAGTGCGATTCCGTTTGAAGGAGTTTTCCTTAAACAGAACTTGCTATAGATTAACGGATTGACGTCTGATACTAGAGCCCTATATGGGCCTATTGCTTTACCACAGAATCCGTCCCAAGAGCTTCTTTCTTTAACAGACGCAACACTGCAACGAATCCCTCATAAAGCACACTTCCTTCACAATGTTGGAAGCATTCTTAACACAGAAAGAATGTGCGGATCAAAATTGGTCGTGATCATCCAATATGTATTTGGGATGCCTAAGCGTCGTAGCCTGCACTTCACTCAGAGTACCTAATGTGCCCATAGTTGGTCCATGTTCTATCATCATTCCTCAAAGTAAGAGACACTGTTGTGAATGAGAACGCACTTTAAGTAGGATCCCTGAAAAGATACCATCCTAAGAATCACCTATCTGGGTCCTGTATGAGACATTTTTAGATGCTACACACACAGGGCCTACAGTTTCCAAATTAGCACACACTCATTCCTGTCGTGAGAACATACAGTAGCACAGTTCCCTCGAACATTTGAAGCGTTTTATAGAAGAGTTCGACACAGTGGAACATCACAGGTGTTGACCTGCCAGTATGTGTCATAGAGGCCTATGTGCCATAACCTGTCCTTCACTCTCAGGGCGCAACGTTCCCTCTGTCCGTAGTTGTTCTATCTCCTTTCCTCCGCTGAAAAGACACTGTGAGAAGTGTGATTCAGCCTGAAGGAGTTTCCGTTCAACAGAACTAGCTATAGTCCAACGGATAGACGTCGGATACTAGAGCCCTATGTGCGCCTATTGCAGTTACCGCAGTATCCGTCCTAAGAGCTTCCTTCTTTAACATACGCAACACTGCAACGAATCCCTCCTAAAGCACACTTCCCTCACAATGTTGGAAGCGTTTTTTACACAGAAAGAAAGTGTGGATCACCACTGGTCGTGATCATTCAATATGTTTTTGGGATGACTAAGCGCCATAGCCTGCACTTTACTCACAGTACCTAATGTGCTCATAGTCCACCCATGTTCTATCATCATTCCTCAAAGAGGGAGACACTGTTTTTAAATGAGAACACACTTTAAGTAGGATCCCTGAAAAGATACCTTCCTAAGAATCACCTGTCAGGATCCTGTACGAGACACTTTATGTATGCTACACAGACAGGTCCTACAGTTTCCAACTTAGCACAGAATCATTCCTGTCATGAGAAAGTACAGTAGCAGACTTCCCTCATATATTTGAAGTGTTTAGAGACTAGTTAGACACAGTGGAACATCACAGGTGTTGACCTTCCTGTATGTGTCATAGAGGCCTATGTGCCATACATGTCCTTCACACTCAAGGCGCAAATTTCCCTGTGTCCGTCCTTGGTCTATCTTCTTTCCTCCAGTGGAAAGACACTGTGAGAAGTGGGATTCCGCTGAAGGAGTTTCCCTTAAACAGATCTTGTTATAGTCCAAAGGATAGACGTCATATTCTAGAGCCCTATGTGCATCTATTGCTGTTACGGCAGAGTCAGTCCCGAGAGCTTCCTTCTTTAACTACGCAATACTGCAACGAATCTCTCCTAAAGCAATATTCCCTCACAATGTTGGACGCGATTTTAAACAGAAAGTAAGTGCAGATAATCACTGAACATGATCATCCAATATGTGTTTGGGATGCCAAACCACCAAGCCTGCACTTTACTCACATTACCTAATGTGCCCATAGTCCATCCATGTTCTATCATCTTTCATAAAGTAGGAGACACTGTTGTGAATGAGAACGCACTTTAATAGGATCCCTGAAAAGATATCTTCCTAAGAAACACCTGTCAGGGTCCTGTACAAGACACTTTATGATTGCTACACAGACAGGTCCTACAATTTCCAACTTACCACAGACTCATTCCTGTCTTGAGAACGTACAGAAGCACAGTTCCTTCGTACATTTGAAGTGTTTTGAGACGAGTTAGACAGAGTGCAACATTACAGGTGTTGACCTTACAGTATGTGTCATAGAGGCCTATGTGCCATACCTGTCCTTCACTCTCAGGGCGCAATGTTCCCTCTGTCCGTCCTTGTTCCATCATCTTTCCTCCAGTGGGAAGACAATGTGAGAAGTGGCATTCCGCCTAAAGGAGTTTCCCTTCAACAAAATTGCAATAGTCCAACGGATAGACGTCTGATACTAGAGCCCTATATGTGCCTATTTCAGTTACCACAGAGTCAGTCCCAAGAGCTTCCTTCCTTAACAGTCGCAACACAGCAACAAATCCCGCCTAAAGCACACTTTCATCACAATGTTGGAAGCATTTTAAACACAGAAAGTAAGTGCGGATCACCACTGGTCGTGATCATCCGATATATGTTTGGGATGCCTAAGCAACATAGCCTGCACTTTACTCACAGTACCTAATGTGACCATAGTCCTCGGTGTTCTATCATCATTCCTCAAAGGAGGAGACACTGTTGTGAATGAGAACACACTTTAAGTATGATCCCTGAAAACATACCTTCCAAAGATCACCTGTCATGTCCTGTATGTGACACTTTATGATTGCTACACAGACAGGTCCTACAGTTTCCAACTTAGCACAAACTCATTCCTGTCGTGAGAACGTACAGTTGCACAGTTGCTCGTACATTTGAAATTTTTTGAGACGTTTTGACACGGTGGAACATCACAGGTGTTGATCTTCCAGTATGGGTCATAGAGGCCTATGTGCCATACCCTGTCCTTCACTCTCAGGGGACAACTTTCCTTCTGTCTGTCCTTGTTCTATCCATTTTATTCCACTGAAAAGACACTGTGAGAAGTGGGATTCCGCCTGAAGGAGTTTCCCTTAAACAGAACTTGCTCTAGTCCAACGGATAGACGTCTGATACAAGAGCCCTATGTGCGCCTATTGCAGTTACCGCAGAGTCAGTCCCAAGAGCTACCTTCTTTAACAGACGCAACACTGCAACGAATCCCTCCTAGCGCACACTTCCTGCACAATGTTGGAAGCGTTTTTAACACAGAAAGAAAGTGCGGATCACCACTGGTCGTGATCATCCAATACGTGTATGGGATGCCTAAGCATCATAGCCGGCCCTTTACTCACAGTACCTAAAGTACCTATAGTCCGTCCCCGTTCTATCATCATTCCTCAAAGGAGGAGACACTATTGAGAATGAGAATGCACTTTAAGTAAGATCCCTGAAAAGACCCTTCCCATGAATCACCTGTCAGAGTCCTGTACGAGACACTTTATGATTGCTACACAGACAGGTCCTACAGTTTCCAACTTAGCACAGACTCATTCCTGTCGTGAGAACGTACAGTTGCACAGTTCCCTCGTACATTTGAAGTGGTTTGAGACGAGTTAGACACAGTGGAACATCACAGGTGTTGAAGAACCAGTATGTGTCATAGAAGCCTATGTGCCATACCCTGTCCTTCACTCTCAGTGCGCAACGTTCCGTCTGTCCGTCCTTGTTCTATCTCCTTTCTTCCACTGAAAAGACACTGTGAGATGTGGGATTCCGCCTGAAGGAGTTTCCCTTCAACAGAATTTGCTATAGTCCAACAGGTAGACGTCTGATACTAGAGCCATATGTGCGCCTATTGTAGTTACCACAGAGTCAGTCCAAAGAGCTTCCTTCTTTAAGAGACGCAACTCTGCAACGAATCCCTCCTAAAGCACACTTCCCTCACAATGTTGGACGCGTTTTTAACACAGAAAGAAAGTGCGGATCACCACTGGTCGTGAGCATCCAATATGTGTTTGGGATGCTTAACCGCCATAGCCTGCACTTATCTAACAGTACCTAATGTGCACATAGACCGTCTGTTTTCTATCATCATTCCTCAAAGGAGGAGACACTGTTATGAATGAGAGCACACTTTAAGTAGGAACCCTCTAAAGATACTTTCGAAAGATCACCTCTCAGGTCCTGTACGAGACACTTTATGATTGCTACACAGACAGGTCCTATAGTTTCCAATTAGCAAAGACTCATTCCTGTCGTGAGAACGTACAGTAGCACCGTTCCCTCGTACATTTGAGGTGTTTTAGAGGACTTAGACACAGTGGAACATCACAGGTGTTGACCTTCCAGTATGTGTCATAGAGGCCTATGTGCCATACCCTGTCCTTCACTCACAGGGCACAACATTCTCTCTGTCCGTCCTTTTTCTCTCTTCTTTCATCCACTGGAAATACAATGTGAGCATTGGGATTCAGACTGAAGGAGTTTCCCTTGAACAGAACTTGCTATAGTCCAATGGATAGACGTTTGATACTAGAGCCCTATGTGCGCCTATTGAAGTTACAGCAGAGTCAGTCCCAAGAGCTTCCTTCTTTAACAGATGCAACACAGCAACGAATCCCTCCTAAAGCACACTTCCCTCACAATGTTGGAAGCGTTTTGAACGCAGACAGAAAGTGCGGATAACCACTGGACGTGATCATCCAATATGTGTTTGGGTTGCCTAAGCGCCATAGCCTGCAAATTACTCACAGTACCTAATGTGCCCATAGTCCGTCCGTGTTCTATCTTCATTCCTCAAAGGAGGAGACACTGTTGTGAATGAGAATGCACTTTAAGTAGGATCCCTGAAAAGATACCATCCTATGAATCACCTGTAAGGGTCCTGTACTTGACTCTTTATGATTGCTACCCAGACAGGTCCTACAATTTCCAACTTAGCACAGACTCATTCCTGTCGTGAGAATGTAAAGTAGCACAGTTCCCTCGTACATTTGAAGTGTTTTGAGACGAGTCAGACACAGTGGAACATCACAGGTGTTGATCTTCTAGTATGTGTCATAGAGGCCTATGTGCCATACCCTGTCCTTCACTCTCAGGGCGCAACGTTCCCTCTGTCCGTCCTTTTTCTATCTTCTTTCCTCCACTGGACAGACACTGTGAGAAGGGTGATTCAGCCTGAAGGAGTTTCCCTTAATCAGAACCTGCTATAGTCCAAAGGAAAGACGTCTGATACTAGAGCCCTATGTGGGCCTATTGCATTTACCACAGAGTCCGTCCCAAGAGCTTCCTTCTTTAACAGATGCAACACTGCAACGAATCCCTCCTAAATCACACTTCCCTCACAATGTTGGAAGTGTTTTTAACACAAAAAGAAAGTGCGGATCACCACTGTTCGTGATCATCCGATATGTGTTTGGGATGCCTAACCGCCATAGCTTGCAATTTACCCACAGTACCTAAGGTGATCATAGGTTGTCCGTGATCTATCATCATTCCTGAAATGAGGAGACACTGTTATGAATGAAAAAGCATTTTAAGTAGGATCCCTGAAACAATACCGTCCCCTCATACATTTGAAGTGTTTTGAGATGAGTTAGACACAGAGGAACATCACAGGTGTTGACCTTCCAGTGTGTGTAATAGAGACCTATGTGCCATACTTGTCCTTCACTCTCAGGGCGCAACTTTCCCTCTGTCCGTCCTTGTTCTATCTTTTTTCTTCCACTGGAAAGACACTGTGAGAAGTGGGATTCCGCCTGAAGGAGTTTGCCTTAAACAGAACTTGCTATAGTCCAACGGATAGACGTCTGATACTAGAGACCTATGTGCGCCTATTCAGTTACCACAGAGTCCGTAACAATAGCTTCCTTCTTTAACCGATGCAGCACTGCAACGAATGCCTCTTAAGCACACTTCCCTCACAAAGTTGGAAGCGTTTTTAACACAGAAAGAAAGTGCGGAACACCACTGGTCGGGATCATCCGATATATGTTTGGGGTGCCTAAGCACCATAGCCTGCACTTTACTCACAGTACCTAATGTGCCCATAGTCCGTCCGTGTTCTATCATCATACCTCAAAGGAGGAGACACTGTTATGAATGAGAACGCACTTTTTTTTTAAGTTTTTATTTATTTATTCGACAGAGAGAGATTACAAGTAGGCAGAGAGGCAGACAGAGAGAGAGGAGGAAGCAGGTTCCCTGCTGAGCAGAGAGCCCGATGCGGGACTCGATCCCAGGACCCTGAGATCACGACCTGAGCCGAAGGCAGCGGCTTAACCCACTGAGCCACCCAGGCGCCCCTGAATGAGAACGCACTTTAAGTAGGATCCCTGAAAAATTCCTTCCTAAGAATCACCTGTCAGTGTCCTGTACGAGACACTTTATGATTGCTACACAGACAGGTCTTACAGTTTCCAACTTAGCACAGACTCATTCCTGTCGTGAGAACGTACAGTTGCATAGTTCCCTCGTACATTGGAAGTGTTTTGAAATGAGTTAGACACAGTGGAACATCAGAGGTGTTGACCATCCAGTATGTGTCCTAGAGGCCTATGTGCCATAACTGGCCTTCACTCTCAGGGCGCAACGTTCGGTCTGTCCGTCCTTGTTCTATCTCCTTTCTTCCACTGAAAAGACATTGTGAGATGTGGGATTCCGCCTGAAGGAGTTTCCCTTCAACAGAATTTGCCATAGTCCAACAGGTAGACGTCTGATACTAGAGCCCTATGTCCGCCTATTGTAGTTACCACAGAGTCAGTCCAAAGCGCTTCTTTCTTTAAGAGACGCAACTCTGCAACTAATCCCTCCTAAAGCACACTTCCCTCACAATGTTGGATGCGTTTTTAACACAGAAAGAAAGTACGGATCACCACTGGTCGTGAGCATCCAGTATGTGTTTGGGATGCCTAACCGACATAGCCTGCACTTATCTAACAGTACCTAATGTGCACATAGACCATCTGTTTTCTATCATCATTCCTCAAAGGAGGAGACACTGTTGTGAATGAGAACGCACTTTAAGTAGGATCCCTGAAACGATACCGTCCTAGGAATCACCTGTTAGTGTCCTGTATTAGACACTTTATGATTACTACTCAGACAGGTCCTACAGTTTCCAACATAGCACAGACTCATTCCTGTAATGAGAACGTACATTAGCACAGTTCCCTCATACATTTGAAGTATTTTGAAACGAGTTAGACACAGTGGATCATCACAGGTGTTGACCTTCCAGTATGTGTCATAGAGGCCCACGTGCCATACCCTGTCCGTCCCTCTCAGGGCGCAACGTTCCCTCGGTCTGTCCTTGATTTATCTTCTTTCCTACGCTGGAAAGACACTGTGAGAAGTGGGATTCCGCCTGAGGCAGTTTCCCTAAAACAGAACTTGCTATATTCCCACGGGTAGACGTCTGATACTAGAGCCCTATGTGCGCCTATTGCAGTTAATGCAGTGTTATTCCCAAGAGCTTCCTTCTTTAACAGATGCAACAATGCCATGAATCCCTCCTAAAGCACACTTTCCTCACAATGTTGGAAGCATTTTTAACACAGAAAGAAAGTGCGGATCACCACTGGTAGTGATCTTCTGATATGAGTGTGGGATCCCTTAGCGCCATAGGCTGCACTTTACTCACAGTACCTAATGTGCCCATAGTCCGTCCGTGTTCTATCATCATTCCTCAAAGGAGGAGACACTGTTGTGAATGAGAACGCCTTTAAGTAGTATCCCTGAAACGATACCGTCCTAGGAATCACCTGTGAGTGTCCTGTATGAGACACTTTATGATTGCTACACAGACACGTCCCACAGTTTCGAACATAGCACAGACTCATTCCTGTCATGAGAACGTACATTAGCACAGTTCCCTCGTTCATTTTAAGTGTTTTGAGACGAGTTAGACACAGTGGAACATCACAGGTGTTGACCTTCCAGTATGTGTCATAGAGACCTATGTGCCATACCTGTCCTTCATCTCAGAACATAGCGTTCCTTCTGTTCATCCTTGTTCTATTTCTTTCCTCCACTGAAAAGACAATGTGAGAAGTGGGATACCGCCTGAAGGAGTTTCCCTTAAACAGAACTAGCTATAGTCCAACGGATAGAAGTCTGATACTAGAGCCCTATGTGCGCCTATTGCAGTTACCACGGAGTAAGTCCCAAGATCTTCCTTCTTTAACAGAGGCAACAATGCAACGAAACCCTCCAAAAGCACACTTCCCTCACAATGTTGGAAGCGTTTTTAACACAGAAAGAAAGTATGGATCACCACTGGTCGTGATCATCCAATATGTGTTTGGGATGCGTAAGTGCCATACCCTGCAATTTACTCACAGTACCTAATGTGCCCATAGTCCGTCCGTGCTCTGTCATCATTCCTCAAAGGAGGAGACACTGTTATGAATGAGAACGCACTTTAAGAAGGATCCCTGAAAAGATACCTTCCTAAGATTCACCTGTCATGGTCCTGTACGAGACATTTTATGATTGCTACACATACAGGTCCTACAGTTTCCAACTTAGCACAGACTCATTCCTGTCATAAGAACGTAGAGTAGCACTGTTCCCTCGTACATTTGAAGTGGTTTGAGATGAGTTAGACACAGTGGAACATCACAGGTGTTGACGTTCCAGTATGTGTCACAGAGGCCTTTGTGCCATACCCTGCCCTTCACTCTCACGGCCAACGTTCCCTCTGTCCGTCCTTGTTCTATCTTCTTTCCTCCACTAAAACGACACTGTGAGAAGTCGGATTCCGCCTGAAAGAGTTTCCCTTAATCAGAACTTGCTATATTCCAACGGATAAAGTTCTGATACTGGAGCCCTATGTGCGCCTATTGCAGTTACCGCAGAGTCAGTCCAAAGAGCTTCCGTATTTAACAGACTCAACAATGCAACAAATCCCTCCTAAAGCACACTTTCCTCACAATGTTGGAAGCGTTTTTAACACAAAAAGAAAGTGCGGATCACCACTGGTCGTGATCATCCATTATGTGTTTGGGATGCCTAAGGGCCATAGCCTGCACTTAACTCACAGTTCCTATTGTGCCCATAGTCCGTATGTGTTCTATCATCATTCCTCAAAGGAGGAGACACTGTTATGAATGAGAACGCTCTTTAAGTAGGATCCCTGAAAAGATACCTTCCTAAGAATCACCTGTCAGTTTCCTGTGTGAGACGCTTTATGATTGCTGCACAGACAGGTCCTACAGTTTCCAACGTAGCACAGACTCATTCCTGTCGTGAGAACGTAGAGTAGCACAGTTCCCTTGTACATTGAAGTGTTTTGCAACGAGTTAGACACAGTGGAACATCACAGGTGTTGTTCATCCAGTATGTGTCATAGAGGCCTATGTGCCATACCTGTCCTTCACTCTCAGGGCGCAACCTTCCCTCTGTCCGTCCTTGTTCAATCTTCTTTCCCCACTGTAAAGACAATGTGAGAAGTGCGATTCAGCCTGAAGGAGTTTCCCTTAAACAGAACTTGCTATAGTCCAACGGATAGACGTCTGATACTAGAGCCCTATGTGCGCCTATTGCAGTTACCACAGAGTCACTCCCAAGAGCTTCCGTATTTAACAGATGCAACACAGCAACGTATCCCTCCTAAAGCACACTTCCCTCACAATGTGGAAGCGTTTTTAACCCAAAAGAAAGTGCGGAACACCACTGGTCCTGATCATCCGATATGTGTGGGATCCCTTAGCCAATCGGCTGCACTTTACTCACTATTCCTAATATGCCCATAGTCCGTTCGTGTTCTATCATCATTCCTCAAAGGCGGAGACTCTGTTGTGAATGAGAACGCACTTTAAGTAGTATCCGTGAAACGATACCGTCCTAGGAATCACCTGTGAGTGTCCTGTATGAGACACTTTATGATTGCTACACAGACAGGTCCTACAGTTTCCAACATAGCACAGATTCATTCCTGTCGTGAGAACGTACATTAGCACAGTTCCCTGTACATTTAAAGTGTTTCGAGACCAGTAGACACAGTGGAACATCACAGGTGTTGACCTTCCTGAATGTGTCTTAGAGGCCCACGTGCCATACCCTGTCCCTCCCTCTCATGGCGCAACTTTCCCTCTGTCCGTCCTTGTTCTATCTTATTTCCTACGCTGGAAAGACACTGTGAGAAGTGGGATTCCGCCTGAAGCAGTTTCCCTTAAACAGAACTTGCTATAGTCCAACGGATAGACGTCTGATACTAGAGCCCTATGTGCGCCTATTTTAGTTACCGCAGAGTCATTCCCAAGAGCTTCCTTCTTTAACAGACGCAACACTGCAACGAATCCCTCCTAAAGCACACTTCCCTCACAATGTTGGAAACGTTTTTAACACAGAAATAAAGTGCGGATCACCACGGGTCGTGATCATCTGGTATGTGTTTGGGATCCCTAAGAGCCATAGCCTGCAGTTTACTCACAGTACCTAATGTGCCCATATTCCGACCGTGTTCTATCATCATTCCTCAAAGGAGCAGACACTGTTGTGAATGAGAACGCACTTTTTTTTTTTTTGTATTTGTTACAACCTTTTATTATAGAATGTGACTTGAGCACTACATTTCCACTCACGGAACTTGTGGAGTTACTCCTCCAACAGCTTTACAACACGCTTAAGTAGGCGGAGAATGTCGCTACTCTAAACAACGCTCCTCTTTGGAAAACAAGCTCTATACTGGTTACTCCCTTCTGGTTGGTTGAACTACTAGTATCTGGAGGCCTGGTACATGCATCTGGGAACTACAGGGGACAGAAGATTTAAAAAGTAGTCCTAGAGGGTCAGAGCTGTTTTAACCAACATTTCACTTTAAAACATCAAGGTATAACTCGGAACACTTCAGTGACAGACAAAATTTGGTCTTACTAAGGAATCCGCTTGGTAGCTAAACACGTGAGACCACAGTTAACGTTAGGTTACGCACACCTCACAACAAAGGTCACCTTGTCCGGTTACGAGCCAGCGTGGTGCTAGGGAAGAAAAACTAGCTGGGCTTTAGCTGCTGCACGTCACAGTATCACACTCGAACAGAAAGAAATCTTATCTTCCCCTTAAGTAGTTATTATCATGCCATACAGATCCTTAAAATGTTAACAAAAATAAAGAAAAACATCCTTGAAAATATATTATCAGAGGGAATGAAGATGAAGTATCGAATATATGTACAAGTCATTCTCGCCGCACCTAGTCAACCTCCTCCATGCGCGACGTGTCGTCGTCACCTTCCAGGGGGGGCATCTCCTCACTCACGGCCTCAGTGCTGTCGTCAGCAGTGGGGTCGTCTTCATCAATACCGAGACCGAGCTTGATCATCCTGTAGATCCTGTTGTAATGCGTCTGCGGACCTTCCAGACTGAAGCCGGAGGACAGGAGCGCCGTCTCGTAGAGCAGGATGACCAGGTCTTTCACAGACTTGTCGTTCTTGTCGGCCTTGGCCTTCTGCCGTAAGGTCTCGATGATGCAGTGGTCGGGATTGATCTCCAGGTGCTTCTTCGCGGCCATGTAGCCCATGGTGGAGTTATATCTCAAGGCCTGGGCCTTCATGATCCTCTCCATGTTTGCCGTCCAGCCTTACGTGCTTGTCACGATGCAGCACGGGGAGGTCACCAGTCGGTTTGACACGACCACCTTCTCTACTTTCTTCTCTAAGATGTCCTTCATGATCTTGCACAGGTTTTCAAACTTTGTCTTTTTCTCTTCCTGTTTCTTTTTCTCTTCTTTGTCTTCTGGAAGTTCCAAGCCCTCTTTGGTCACAGACACCAACGTCTTCCCCTCAAACTCCTTCAGCTGCTGGACGCAGTACTCGTCAATGGGCTCGATCATGTAGATCACTTCCAGGCCGTGCTTCCGAAGACGCTCCATGAAGGCCGAGTTCGCTACCTGGTCCTTGGTCTCACCTGTGATGTAATAGATGTGCTTCTGGTTCTCCTTCATTCTGGTGCAATAGTCCTTGAGAGACACCATCTCGTCTCCAGAGGCAGACGTGTAATAGCGCAACAGCTCCGAGAGCTTCTTCCTATTCTGGGAGTCCTCGTGGATGCCAAGCTTGATGTTTTTGGAGAACTGTTCGTAAAACTTTTGGTAGTTCTCTTTGTCTTCGGCCAGTTCGGTGAAGAGTTCTAAGCACTTTTTAACCAAGTTCTTTCTGATAACCTTTAAAATTTTGCTTTGCTGCAGCATCTCACGGGAAATATTTAGAGGAAGATCCTCAGAGTCCACCACACCTCTGATGAAATTCAGATACTCTGGGATGAGCTCCTCACAGTTATCCATGATGAAAACTCTGCGAACATACAACTTAATGTTGTTCTTTTTCTTTCTGTTCTCGAATAGGTCAAAGGGAGCACGTCTTGGCACAAAGAGAAGAGCTCGGAACTCCAACTGCCCTTCCACTGAAAAATGCTTCACTGCCAGGTGGTCTTCCCAGTCATTGGTCAAACTCTTGTAGAATTCTCCATACTCTCCGTTGGTAATATCGTCGGGGTTTCGAGTCCAAATAGGCTTTGTCTTGTTCAATTCTTCCTGATCAATGTACTTCTCCTTGATCTTCTTTTTCTTCTTCTTGTCCCCATCTTTCTTCTCCTCCTCCTCTTCATCGGAACCAACGTCTTCTATCTCGGGTTTGTCATCAGATTCCTTCTCTTCCTTTTCTTTTTCCTCCTCTTTGTCTTCCTTTTCTTCAGCCTCATCATCGCTCACCTCTTTATCACGTTCCTTCTCCACGAACAGAGTGATGGTTAGCCGATGAACTGGGAGTGCTTCTTCATGATCTCCTTTATCCTCCTCTCCTCCACGTACTCCGTCTGGTCTTCTTTCAGGTGCAGGATAACTTTCGTTCCCCGACCCATAGGTTCGCCTGTGTCAGTGCGGACCGTGAATGAGCCCCCTGCGGAGGACTCCCAGGCGTACTGCTCGTCATCGTTGTGCTTGGTGATCACCATCACCTTCTCGGCCACCAAGTAGGCTGAATAGAACCCGACCCCGAACTGGCCAATCATAGAAATATCTGCGCCCTCCTGCAGAGATTCCATGAACGCTTTGGTCCCCGACTTGGCTATGGTGCCCAGGTTGTTGATCAGGTCTGCCTTGGTCATGCAGATCCCGGTATCCACGATGGTGAGGGTCCGGTCCTGCTTGTTCGGGATGAGGTTAATGTGCAGCTCCTTCCCCGAGTCGAGCTTACAGGGGTTGGTCAGGCTCTCGTATCGGATTTTGTCCAGAGCGTCGGACGAGTTGGAGATCAGCTCCCACAAGAAGATCTCCTTGTTCGAGTAGAAGGTGTTGATGATCAGTGACATCAACTGCGCGATCTCCGCCTGGAAGGCGAACGTCTCCAACTCCTCCTCCTCCATCGGCTGGTCTTGGGTCTGGATTTCCTCAGGCATCTTGGCTAAAGGACCGCACGGGCTCCGAGAGGACGCAGCACCCAGACGCAGGAGCAACTGAGAACGCAATTTAAGTAGGATCCCTGAAATGATACCTTCCTGAGAATAACCTGTCAGGTTACTGTAAGAAACACTTTATGATTGCTACACAGACAGGTCCTACAGTTTAGAAATTAGCAGAGACTCATTCCTGCCGTGAGCACGTACAGTAGCACAGTTCCCTCGTACATTTGAACTGTTTTGAGACGAGTTAGACACAGTGGAACATCACAGCTGTTGACCTTCCAGAATGTGTCATAGAGGCCTATGTGCCATACCTTGTCCTTCACTCTCAGGGCACAACGTTCCGTCTGTCCTTCCTTGTTCTATCTTCTTTCCTCCACTGGAAAGACACTGTGAGAAGTGGGACTCTGCCTGAGGGAATTTCCCTTTTTTTTTTTTTTTTTTTTTTTTTTTTTTTTCCCAATTTATTTATTTTCAGAAAAACAGTATTCATTATTTTTTCACCACACCCAGTGCTCCATGCAAGCTGTGCCCTCTATAATACCCACCACCTGGTACCCCAACCTCCCACCCCCCCGCCACTTCAAACCCCTCAGACTGTTTTTCAGAGTCCATAGTCTCTCATGGTTCACCTCCCCTTCCAATTTACCCAAATTCCCTACTACTCTCTAACGCCCTTTGTCCTCCATGCTATTGGTTATGCTCCACAAATGAGTGAAACCATATGATAATTGACTCTCTCTGCTTGACTGATTTCACTCAGCATAATCTCTTCCAGTCCCGTCCATGTTGCTACAAAAGTTGGATATTCGTCCTTTCTGATGGAGGCATAATACTCCATAGTGTATATGGACCACATCTTCCTTATCCATTCATCCGTTGAAGGGCATCTTGGTTCTTTCCATAGTTTGGCGACTGTGGCCATTGCTGCTATAAACATTGGGGTACAGATGGCCCTTCTTTTCACGACATCTGTATCTTTGGGGTAAATACCCAGGAGTGCAATTGCAGGGTCGTAGGGAAGCTCTATTTTTAATTTCTTGAGGAATCTCCACACTGTTCTCCAAAGAGGCTGCACCAACTTGCATTCCCACCAACAGTGTAAGAGGGTTCCCCTTTCTCCACATCCTCTCCAACACATGTTGTTTCCTGTTTTGTTAATTTTGGCCATTCTAACTGGTGTAAGGTGATATCTCAATGTGGTTTTAATTTGAATCTCCCTGAGGGCTAATGATGATGAGCATTTTTTCATGTGTCTGATAGCCATTTGTATTTCTTGATTGGAGAAGTGTCTGTTCATATCTTCTGCCCATTTTTTGATGTGTTTGTCTGGTTCGTGTGGGTTGAGTTTGAGGAGTTCATTATAGATCCTGGATATCAACCTTTTGTCTGTACTGTCATTTGCAAATATCTTCTCCCATTCCGTGGGTTGCCTCTTTGTTTTTTTGACTGTTTCCTTTGCTGTGCAGAAGCTTTTGATTTTGATGAAGTCCCAGAAGTCTATTTTCGCTTTTGTTTCCTTTGCCTTTGGAGACGTATCTTGAAAGAAGTTGCTGTGGCTGATATCGAAGAGATTACTGCCTATGTTCTCCTCTAAGATTCTGATAGATTCCTGTCTCACGTTGAGGTCTTTTATCCATTTTGAGTTGATCTTTGTGTACGGTGTAAGAGAATGGTCGAGTTTCATTCTTCTACATATAGCTGTCCAGTTTTCCCAGCACCATTTATTGAAGAGACTGTCTTTTTTCCACTGTATATTTTTTCCTGTTTTGTCGAAGATTAATTGACCATAGAGTTGAGGGTCCATATCAGGGCTCTCTACTCTGTTCCACTGGTCTATGTGTCTGTTTTTATGCCAGTACCATGCTGTCTTGGTGATCACAGCTTTGTAATAAAGCTTGAAATCAGGTAAGGTGATGCCGCCAGCTTTATTTTTGTTTTTCAACGTTTCCTTAGCGATTCGGGGTCTCTTCTGATTCCATACAAATTTTTGGATTATTTGCTCCAGCTCTTTGAAGAATGCCGGTGGAATTTTGATCGGAATGGCATTAAAAGTATAGATTGCTCTAGGCAGTATAGACATTTTAACGATGTTTATTCTTCCGATCCAAGAGCATGGAATGGTCTTCCATCTTTTTGTGTCTTCTTCAATTTCTTTCATGAGTGTTCTATAGTTCCTCAAGTATAGATCCTTTACCTCTTTAGTTAGGTTTATTCCCAGGTATCTTATGGTTCTTGGTGCTATAGTAAATGGAATCGATTCTCTAATTTCCCTTTCTGTATTTTCCTTGTTAGTGTATAAGAAAGCCACTGATTTCTGCACATTGACTTTGTATCCTGCCACGCTGCTGAATTGCTGTATGAGTTCTAGTAGTTTGGGGGTGGAGTCTTTTGGGTTTTCCATATAAAGAATCATGTCATCTGCGAAGAGAGAGAGTTTGACTTCTTCATTACCAATTTGGATACCTTTTATTTCTCTCTGTTGTCTTATTGCTGTTGCTAGGACTTCTAATACTATGTTGAACAAGAGTGGTGAAAGTGGGCATCCTTGTCTTGTTCCTGATCTCAACGGGAAGGCTGCAAGCTTTTTCCCATTGAGGATGATATTTGCTGTGGGTCTTTCATAGATAGATTTGATGAGGTTCAGGAATGTTCCCTCTATCCCTATACTTTGAAGCGTTTTAATCAGGAACGGATGTTGGATTTTGTCAAATGCTTTTTCTGCATCAATTGAGAGGACCATGTGGTTCTTCTCTCTTCTCCTATTAATTTGTTGTATCACATTGATTGATTTACGAATGTTGAACCATCCTTGTAGCCCAGGGATGAATCCCACCTGATCATGGTGGATAATCTTTTTAATGTGTTGTTGGATCCTGTTGGCTAGGATCTTGTTGAGAATCTTAGCATCCATATTCATCAGTGATATTGGTCTGAAATTCTCCTTTTTGGTATGGTCCTTGCCTGGTTTGGGGATCAGGGTAATGCTGGCTTCATAGAAAGAGTCTGGAAGTTTTCCTTCTGCTTCAATTTTTTGAAACAGCTTCAGGAGAATAGGTGTTATTTCTTCTTGGAAGGTTTGGTAGAATTCCCCAGGGAATCCGTCAGGTCCTGGGCTCTTGTTTTTTGGGAGATTTTTGATCACTGCTTCAATCTCGTTATTAGATATCGGTCTATTCAGGTTGTCGATTTCTTCCTGGTTCAATTTTGGTAGTTTATATTTTTCCAGGAATGCATCCATTTCATCAAGGTTGCTAAGCTTATTGGCATATAACTGTTCGTAGTAACTTCTGATGATTGTTTCTACTTCCTTGGTGTTAGTTGTGATCTCTCCCCTTTCATTCATAATTTTATGAATTTGGGATTTCTCTCTTTTCTTTTGGATTAGTGTAGCCAGTGGCTTATCGATCTTATTGATTCTTTCAAAAAACCAGCTTCTAGTTTCATTGATACGTTCTACTGTATCTCTGGTTTCTCCCTCATTGATCTCAGCTCTAATCTTGATGATTTCCCTTCTTATGTGTGGAGTTGGTTTGATTTGTTGTTGATCCTCCAGTTCTTTAAGGTGTAGAGACAGCTGGTGTGTTCTGGATTTTTCAATTTTTTTGAGCAAGGCTTGGATGGCTATATATTTTCCCCTTAGGACCGCCTTTGCTGTATCCCATAGGTTTTGGACCGAAGTGTCTTCATTCTCATTGGTTTCCATGAATTGTTTCAGTTCTTCTTTGATCTCCTGGTTGATCCAAGCATTCTTAAGCAAGGTGGTCTTTAGCTTCCAGGTGTTTGAGTTCCTTCGGAACTTTTCCTTGTGATTGAGCTCCAGTTTCAAAGCATTGTGATCTGAGAATATGCAGGGAATAATCTCAGTCTTTTGGTATCGGCTGAGTCCTGATTTGTGACCCAGTATGTGGTCTATTCTGGAGAAGGTTCCGTGTGCACTTGAGAAGAATGAGTATTCTGCTGTTTTAGGGTGGAATGTTCTGTATATATCTATGAGGTCCATCTGGTCCAATGTGTCGTTCAATGCTCTTGTTTCTTTATTGATTTTCTGCTTCGATGATCTGTCTAATTCTGAAAGAGGCGTGTTAAGATCACCTACGATTAGTGTATTCATATCAATATGACTCTTTATCTTGATTAACAGTTTTCTTAAGTAATTGGCTGCTCCCATATTGGGAGCATAGATATTTACAATTGTTAGATCATCTTGGTGGATAGTCCCTTTAAGGATTATGTAGTGTCCTTCTGTATCTCTGACTACAGTCTTTAGTTTGAAGTCTAATTTATCTGATATGAGAATCGCTACCCCAGCCTTCTTTTGAGTCCCATTGGCATGAAAGATGCTTCTCCACCCCTTCACTTTCAGTCTGCGTGTATCTTTAGGTTCAAAATGGGTCTCTTGTAGACAGCATATGGATGGGTCCTGTCGTTTTATCCAATCTGCAACCCTGTGCCGTTTTATGGGTGCATTGAGGCCATTCACATTGAGAGTGATTATTGATAGATACGTTTTTATTGACATCGAGTTACCTTTGAAGTCTTTCTTTCTGTAGACTGTCTCTATATTTCTGTTCAATGCTATTCTTGGGATTTTTCCTCTTTTATAGAACCCCCCTTAATATTTCCTGCAGTATCGGCTTGGTGGTTGCATAGTCTTTTAAGTCTTGCCGGTCTTGGAAACTCTTTATCTGTCCATCCATTTTGAATGTCAGTCTTGCTGGATAAAGTATTCTTGGCTGCATGTTCTTCTCATTTAGTGCCCTGAATATATCTTGCCAGCCTCTTCTGGCTTGCCAGGTCTCTGTGGACAGGTCTGACGTTATTCTGATGGGCTTCCCTCTGTAAGTAAGGAGCCTCTTTGCCCTGGCAGCTTTCAAGAGATTATACCTACAATTATAATTTCTCAATTTGACTATCAGGTGTCGTGATGTTTTTTTGGAGTGTATAATCTTGGGTGGAGACCGTTCAGCCTCTAGTACATGAACGCTGGTTTCATTCGCGAGATTCGGAAAGTTTTCATGAAGGACTTGTTCCACGACATCTTCTAGACTTCTTTCTTTCTCCTCCCCTTCAGGAATTCCAATAATTCTGACGTTGGAACGCTTCATGGCATCACTTATTTCCCTAATTCTGCTTTCGTGGGATCTAAGCTGTTTGTTCCAGGCTTCCTCCTGATCCTTTCTCTCTATCTGTTTGTCTTCCAGATCACTAATTCTATCTTCTGTCTCAGTTACCCTAGCTTTGAGAGAGTTTAGATTGGATTGGAACTCATTGAGAGCATTGTGGACCTCCTCCCTGGTAGCTTTAAGCTCCGCCCTAACATTGTGAACATCCTGTCTGGTCGCTTTCAGTTCGGCTCTAATCAATTCTGTTTGGTCATCCATGGCTTTCTCCAACCTAGCTATTGCCTGGATAATTGTTAGCCTGAATTCTCTTTCCGACATATTGTCTATGTTGATAGCCGTTAGCTCTGTTGCGGAAGGTCCATCCTCTGTATTTTTCTTCTGTTGGGCATTCCTCCTCCTAGTCATTTTGGTGGGAGAAGACTGAACAGATGTAGCTGGATGTATCAACTCTGGTGCAGTCAAGGTGCACCCTGGAACACTTCCTGATCTCCGTCTCAGAAGCCTCAGTCTGGGTGCAGAAGCTGAATAAATTCCCCCTTGGATGCTGGCAGTGCAGGTTCCAAGTTAAAGACCCTGAGGGCGCAGGATCTTTTGCTCGTCCCCAAAGCCAAGGCAGTGGCGGCTGTCTGGGAGCTCCCGACCGCCAGAGAGGTTCCAAGCAGCGATCGCACACTGAGATTTTGCCGCCGGCCCGGGCTGGGAGTGCCCGGCTTGCGCGCACCTCTTTTCAGAGGCGGCTGTGGGTCGGGCGCGCGTCTGGGGCACTGAGAATGGGGCGCTGGTCCGTAAGCCGCAGGCTGGGCTTTTGCGCGCCTCTGTCCGGGGAAGAGTTTCGCGGGCAGGAGGCTTAGACTTTGAAACAATGGCCCGGGTCAAGAAGCGCCCCAGGGCCTTAGAAACCCAGGAGAGCTGGAGCGACGTGCACGCGCATCTCAAGCTTTGTGGTAGGGCTAGCACGCGTTCTGCAGACCGGCGCAGCTCCCATCCCCTCACAGGAGCCGGAACCCCGCGCTCTGGGGCGCGCTGGCGGCTTAGGGACCAGGAGCCGGTTTCCCCGCCGCACTCTCTCTGCCTCCGCGCCGGGGAGGCCGTCTGGGACCGGGGACTCAAGCCCCTGTCCCTAGCCGCCCCGATTCCCACAGTTTGCCCCCGCGATCCTTTGCTCTTTTGGAGTGCTTTCAACCAGTCTCCGAGTTAATGCTGGTCCCCAGACGCAGGGCACTCTCGCTCGTATCGGGGTATGACTTTCGCACTGGTCGCCTCTGGTGGCTCCCTCCCCCTTTTGTTTATCTTCCGATATCAGTCCGCTGTTCCCATTCCGCTTTACCTGCTCACTGGCGTCTTCTGCCCCTGTAGAGATCCAGACGTGTATAATTCTGATCTCAGGCTGATTTCATGGGTGATCAGAGTTCTTTGGTAGGTAATCAGCTCACTTTGGGGTACCAGCTGAAAAGACGCCTCTTCCTAGTACCCCGCCATCTTGTCCCCCCCTGAGGGAATTTCCCTTAAACAGAACCTGCTATAGTCCAACGGATTGACGTCTGATATAGAGCCCTATGTGCGCCTATTGCAGTTACTGCAGAGTCAGCCACAAGAGCTTCCTTCCTTAACAGATGCAACACTGCAACGAATCCTTCCTAAAGCACACTTCCCTCACAATGTTGGAAGTGTTTTTATCACAGAAAGAAAGTGCGGAACACCACTGGTCATGATCATCCAATATGTCTTTGGGATGGCTAAGCGCCATAGCCTACACTTTACTCACAGTACCTAATGTGCCCATAGTTTGTCCGTGATCTATCATCATTCCTCAAAGGAGGAGATATTGTTATGAATGAGAACGCACTTTAAGTAGCATCACTGAAAAGATACCTTCCTAAGAATCACCTGTAAGGGACCTGTACGAGACACTTCATGATTGCTACATAGATAAGTCCTACAGTTTCCAACTTAGCACAGACTCATTCCTGTCGTGAGAACGTACAGTAGCACAGTTCCGTCGTACATTTGAAGTGTTTTGAGAGAGTTAGACACAGAGGAACATCACAGGTGTTGACTTTCCAGTGTGTGTCATAGAGGCCAATGTGCCATACCTGCCTTTAAACTCAGGGCGAAACGTTCCCTCTCTCCATCCTCGTTCTATATTCTTTTCTCCACTGGAAAGACACTGTGAGAAGTGGAATTCCGTCTGAAGGAATTTCCCTTAAACTGAACTTGCTATAGTCCAACGGATAGACGTCTGATACTAGAGCCCTATGTGCGCCTATTGCAGTAAGCACAGAGTCCTTCCCAAGAGCTTCCTTCTTTAAAAGACGCAACACTACAACGAATCCCTCCTAAATCACATTACCCTCACAAATTTGGAAGCGTTTTTAACACAGAAAGAAAGTGCTGATATCCACTGGTCGTGATCATCTGATATGTGTTGGGATCCCTAATCGCCATAGGCTGCTCTTTCCTCACAGTACCTAATGTGCCCATAGTCTGTCCATGTTCTATCATCTTCCTGAAAGGAGGAGACACTGTTGTGAATGAGAACACACTTTAAGTAGGATCCCTGAAATGATACCTTCCTGAGAATAACCTGCCAGGTTCCTGTACGAAACACTTTATGAATGCTACACAGACAGGTCCTACAGTTTGGAACTTAACGGAGACTCATTCCTGTCGTGAGCACGTACAGTAGCACAGTTCCCTCGAACATTTGAAGTGTTTTGAGACGAGTTAGACACAGTGGAACATCACAGGTGTTGACCTTCCAGAATGTGTCATAGAGGCCTATGTGCCATACCTGGCCTTCACTCTCAGGGCGCAAACTTCAGTCTGTCCGTTTTTGTTATATCTTCTTTCCTCCACTGGAAAGACATGTGAGAAGTGGGATTCCGCCTGAAGGAGTTTCCCTTAAACAGAAACTGCTATAGTCCAACGGATAAACATCTGATACTAGAGCCCTATGTGCGCCTCTTGCAGTTACCGCAGAGTCCGTCCCAAGAGCTTCCTTCTTTAAAGGACGCAACACTGCAACGAATCCCTCCTAAATCACACTTCCATCACAATGTTGGAAGCGTTTTTAACACAGAAAGGAAGTGCTGATCACCACTGGTCGTGAGCATCCAATATGTGTTTAGGATGCCTAAGCGCCATAGCCTGCACTTTACTCATAGTACCTAATGTGCCCATAGTCCGACATTGTTCTATCATCATTCCTCAAAGGAGGAGACACTGTTGTAAATGAGAACGCACCTTAAGTAGGATGCCTGAAACGATACCGTCCTAAGAATCACCCGTGAGTGTCCTGTATGAGACACTTTATGATTGCTACACAGACAGGTCCTACAGTTTACAACATAGCAGATTCATTCCTGTCGTGAGCACGTACAGTAGCACAGTTCCCTCATACATTTGAAGTGTTTTTTAGACGAGTTAAACACAGAGGAACAGGTATTGACTTTCCAGTGTGTGTCATTGAGGCCTATGTGCCCTACCCTGTCCTTCATTCTCAGGGCGCAATGTCCCCTCTGTCCTTAGTTGTTCTATCTCGTTTCCTCCACTGAGAGGACAATGTGAGAAGTGCGATTCCGCCGGAAGGAGTTTCCCTTAAACAGAACTTGCTATAGTCCAAAGGATAGACGTCTGAAACTAGAGCCTTATGTGCGCCTATTGCAGTTACCACAGAGTCAGATCCAATACCGTCCTTCTTTAACAGACGCAACACTGCAACGAATCTCTCCTAAAGCACACTTCCCTCACAATGTTGGAAGCGTTTTTAACGCAGAAAGAAAGTGCGGATCACCACTGGTCGTGATCATTCGATATGCGTTTGGGATCCCTAAACGCCATAGCCTGCATTTTATTCAAAGTACCTTATGTGCCCATAGTCCGTCCGTGTTCTATCATCATTCCTCAAAGGAGGAGACACTTTTGTTAATAAGAACGCACTTTAAGTAAGATCCCTGAAATGATACCTTCCTGAGAATAACCTGTCAGGTTCTTGTACGAAACTCTTTATGATTGCTACACAGACAGGTCCTACAGTTTCCAACTTAACACAGACTCATTCCTGCCGTGAGAACGAAGAGTAGCACAGTTCCTTCGTACATTTGAAGTATTTTGAGAAGAGTTACACACAGTAAACATCACAGGTGTTGACCTTCCTGTATGTGTCATAGAGGCCTATGTGCTATACCCTGTCCTTCACTCTCAGGGCGCAACGTTCTCTCTGTCCGTCCTTGTTCTATCTTCTTCCTCCACTGGATAGACACAGTGAGAAGTGGAACTCCGCCTGAAGGAATTTCCCTTAAACAAAACCTGCTATAGTCCAACGGATAGACGTCTGATACTAGAGCCCTATGTGCGCCTATTGCAATTACCGCAGAGTCAGTCCCAAGAGTTTCCTTCCTTAACAGACGCAACACTGCAACGAATCCCTCTTAAGCACACTTCCCTCACAATGTTGGAAGCATTTTTATCACAAAATGAATGTGCGGATCACCACTGGTCATGATATTCCAATATTTCTTTGGGATGGCTATGCGCCATAGCCTGCACTTTACTCACAGTACCTTATGTGCCCATAGTCCGTCTGTGTTCTATCATCATTCCTCAAAAGAGGAGACACTGCTGTGAATGAGAACGAACTTTACGTAGGATCCCTGAAATGATACCTTCCTAAGAATAACCTGACAGGTTCCTGTACGAAACACTTTATGATTGCTACACAGACAGGTCCTACAGTTTCCAACTTACCACAGACTCATTCCTGTCGTGAGAACTTCTGTAGCAGAGTTCCCTCGTTCATTTGAAGTATTTTGAGATGAGTTAGACACAGTGGAACATCACAGGTGTTGGCCTTCCATTATGTGTCATAGAGGCCTATGTGGCATACCCTGTCCTTCAAACTCAGGGCGCAACGTTCCCACTGTCAGTAGTTGTTCTATCTCCTTTCCTCCGCTGAAAAGACACTGTGAGAAGTGCGATTCCGCCTGAATAGGTTTCCCTTAAACAGAACTTGCTATAGTCCAATGGATAGAAGCCTGATACTAGAGCCCTATGTGCTCTAATTGCAGTTACAGCAGAGTCAGCCCAAAGAGCTTCCTTCTTTAACAGACGCAACACTGCAATGAATCCCTCCTAAAGCACACATCCCTCACAATGTTGGAAGACTTTTAAACACAGAAAGAAAGTGCAGATCACCACTGGTCGTGAGCATCCAATATGTGTTTAGGATGCCTAAGCGCCATAGCCTGCACTTTACTCATAGTACCTAATGTGCCCATAGTTGTCCCTCTACTATCATCATTCCTCAAAGGAGGAGACACTGTTGTGAATGAGAACGAACTTTAGGTAGGATCCCTGAAATGATACCTTCCTAAGAATAACCTGTCAGGTTCCTGTACGAAACACTTTATGATTGCTACACAGACAGGTCCTACAGTTTACAACATAGCAGATTCATTCCTGTCGTGAGCACGTACAGTAGCACAGTTCCCTCATACATTTGAAGTGTTTTTTAGACGAGTTAAACACAGAGGAACAGGTATTGACTTTCCAGTGTGTGTCATTGAGGCCTATGTGCCCTACCCTGTCCTTCATTCTCAGGGCGCAATGTCCCCTCTGTCCTTAGTTGTTCTATCTCGTTTCCTCCACTGAGAGGACAATGTGAGAAGTGCGATTCCGCCGGAAGGAGTTTCCCTTAAACAGAACTTGCTATAGTCCAAAGGATAGACGTCTGAAACTAGAGCCTTATGTGCGCCTATTGCAGTTACCACAGAGTCAGATCCAATACCGTCCTTCTTTAACAGACGCAACACTGCAACGAATCTCTCCTAAAGCACACTTCCCTCACAATGTTGGAAGCGTTTTTAACGCAGAAAGAAAGTGCGGATCACCACTGGTCGTGATCATTCGATATGCGTTTGGGATCCCTAAACGCCATAGCCTGCATTTTATTCACATTACCTTATGTGCCCATAGTCCGTCCGTGTTCTATCATCATTCCTCAAAGGAGGAGACACTTTTGTTAATGAGAACGCACTTTAAGTAAGATCCCTGAAATGATACCTTCCTGAGAATAACCTGTCAGGTTCTTGTACGAAACTCTTTATGATTGCTACACAGACAGGTCCTACAGTTTCCAACTTAACACAGACTCATTCCTGCCGTGAGAATGAACAGTAGCGAAGTTCCTTCGTACATTTGAAGTATTTTGAGAAGAGTTACACACAGTAAACATCACAGGTGTTGACCTTCCTGTATGTGTCATAGAGGCCTATGTGCTATACCCTGTCCTTCACTCTCAGGGCGCAACGTTCTCTCTGTCCGTCCTTGTTCTATCTTCTTCCTCCACTGGATAGACACAGTGAGAAGTGGAACTCCGCCTGAAGGAATTTCCCTTAAACAAAACCTGCTATAGTCCAACGGATAGACGTCTGATACTAGAGCCCTATGTGTGCATATCGCAGTTACCGCAGAGTCAGTCCCAAGAGTTTCCTTCCTTAACAGACGCAACACTGCAACGATCCCTCCTAAAGCACACTTCCCTCACGTTGGAAGCGTTTTTATCACAGAATGAATGTGCGGATCACCACTGGTCGTGATCTTCCAATATTTCTTTGGGATGGCTAAGCGCCTTAGCCTGCACTTTACTCACAGTACCTTATGTGCCCATAGTCCGTCCGTGTTCTATCATCATTCCTCAAAAGAGGAGACACTGTTGTGAATGAGAAAGAACTTTACGTAGGATCCCTGAAATGATACCTTCCTAAGAATAACCTGACAGGTTCCTGTACGAAACACTTTATGATTGCTACACAGACAGGTCCTACAGTTTCCAACTTACCACAGACTCATTCCTGTCGTGAGAACTTCTGTAGCAGAGTTCCCTCGTTCATTTGAAGTATTTTGAGATGAGTTAGACACAGTGGAACATCACAGGTGTTGGCCTTCCATTATGTGTCATAGAGTACTGTGTGGCATACCCTGTCCTTCAAACTCAGGGCGCAACGTTCGAACTGTCAGTAGTTGTTCTATCTCCTTTCCTCCGCTGAAAAGACACTGTGAGAAGTGCGATTCCGCCTGAATACGTTTCCCTTAAACAGAACTTGCTATAGTCCAACGGATAGAAGTCTGATACTAGAGCCCTATGTGCTCTAATTGCAGTTACAGCAGAGTCAGTCCAAAGAGCTTCCTTCTTTAACAGACGCAACACTGCAACGAATCCCTCCTAAAGCACACTTCCCTCACAATGTTGGAAGCGTTTTTAACACAGAAAGTAAGTGCGGATCACCAATGGTCGTAAGCATCCAATATGTGTTTGGTATGCCTAAGTGCCATAGCCTGCACTTTACCCATAGTACCTAATGTGCCCATAGTTGTCCCTGTCTATCATCATTACTCAAAGGATGAGACACTGTTATGAATGAGAACGCACTTTAAGTAGGATCCCTGAAAAGATACCTTCCTAAGAATCACCTGACAGTGTCATGTACGAAACACTTTATGATTGCTACACAGACAGATCGTACAGTTTCCAACTTTGCACAGTCTCATTCCTGTCGTGAGAACGTACAGTAACACAGTTCCCTCGTTCATTGGAAGTGTTTTGAAATGAGTTAGACACAGTGGAACATCACAGGTGTTGACCTTCCAGTATGTGTCATAGAAGCCTACGTGACATACCCTGACCTTCACTCTCAGGGCGCAAGTTCCCTCTCTCCGTAGTTGTTCGATCTCCTTACCTGTGCTGAAAAGACACTGTGAGAAGTGCGATTCCGTATGAAGGAGTTTCCCTTAAACAGAACTTCTATAGTCCAATGGTTAGACGTCTGATACTAGAGCCCTATGTGTGCCTATTGCAGTTACCGCAGAGTCAGTCCCAAGAGATTCCTTCCTTAACAGACGCAACACTGCAACGAATCCCTCCTAAAGCACACTTCCTGCACAATGTTGGAAGCATTTTTAACACAGAAAGAAAGTGCAGATCACCACTGATCGTGAGCATCCAATATGTGTTTGGGATGTCTTAGCGCCATAGCCAGCACTTTACTCATAGTACCGAATGTGCCCATAGTTGTCCCTTTACTATCATCATTCCTCAAAGGAGGAGACAATGTTGTGAATGAGAACGAACTTTACGTAGGATCCCTGAAGTGATACCTTCCTAAGAATAACCTGTCAGGTTCCTGTACGAAACACTTTATGATTGCTACACAGACAGGTCCTACAGTTTACAACATAGCAGAGATTCATTCCTGTCGTGAGCACGTAAAGTAGCACAGTTCCCTCGTACATTTGAAGTGTTTTTTTAGACTAGTTAAACACAGAGGAACATAACAGGTATTGACTTTCCAGTGTGTGTCATTGAGACCTATGTGCCCTACCCTGTCCTTCATTCTCAGGGCGCAATGTCCCCTCTGTCCTTAGTTGTTCTATCTCGTTTCCTCCGCTGAGAGGACAATGTGAGAAGTGCGATTCCGCCGGAAGGAGTTTCCCTTAACAGAACTTGCTATAGTCCAACGGATAGACGTCTGAAACTAGAGCCTTATGTGCGCCTATGCAGTTACCAAGGAGTCAGATCCAATACCGTCCTTCTTTAACAGACGCTACACTGCAACGAATCTCTCCTAAAGCACACTTCCCTCACAAAGTTGGAAGCGTTTTTAACACAGAAAGAAAGTGCGGATCACCACTGGTCGTGATCATTCGATATGCGTTTGGGATCCCTAAATGCCATAGCCTGCACTTTATTCACAGTACCTTATGTGCCCATAGTCCGTCCGTGTTCTATCATCATTCCTCAAAGGAGTAGACACTTTTGTTAATGAGAACGCACTTTAAGTAAGATCCCTGAAATGATACCTTCCTAAGAATAACCTGTCAGGTTCTTGTACGAAACTCTTAATGATTGCTACACAGACAGGTCCTACAGTTTCCAACTTAACACAGACTCATTCCTGCCGTGAGAACGAAGAGTAGCACAGTTCCTTCGTACATTTAAAGTATTTTGAGAAGAGTTACACACAGTAAACATCACAGGTGTTGACCTTCCTGTATGTGTCATAGAGGCCTATGTGCTATACCCTGTCCTTCACTCTCAGGGCGCAACGTTCTCTCTGTCCGTCGTTGTTCTATCTTCTTCCTCCACTGGATAGACACAGTGAGAAGTGCAACTCCGCCTGAAGGAATTTCCCTTAAACAAAACCTGCTATAGTCCAACGGATAGACGTCTGATACTAGAGCCCTATGTGTGCCTATTGCAGTTACCGCAGAGTCAGTCCTAAGAGTTTCCTTCCTTAACAGACGCAACACTGCAACGAATCCCTCCTAAAGCACACTTCCCTCACAATGTTGGAAGTGTTTTTATCACAGAATGAATGTGCGGATCACTACTGGTCGTGATCTTCCAATATTTCTTTGGGATGGCTAAGCGCCATAGCCTGCACTTTACTCACAGTACCTTATGTGCCCATAGTCTGTCCGTGTTCTATCATCATTCCTCAAAAGCGGAGACACTGTTGTGAATGAGAACGAACTTTACGTAGGATCCCTGAAATGATACCTTCCTAAGAATAACCTGACAGGTTCCTGTATGAAACACTTTATGATTGCTACACAGACAGGTCCTACAGTTTCCAAATTACCACAGACTCATTCCTGTCGTGAGAACTTCAGTAGCAGAGTTCCCTCGTTCATTTGAAGTATTTTGAGATGAGTTAGACACAGTGGAACATCACAGGTGTTGGCCTTCCATTATGTGTCATAGAGGCCTATGTGGCATACCCTGTCCTTCAAACTCAGGGCGCAACGTTCCCACTGTCAGTAGTTGTTCTATCTCCTTTCCTCCGCTGAAAAGACACTGTGAGAAGTGCGATTCCGCCTGAATACGTTTCCCTTAAACAGAACTTGCTATAGTCCAAGGGATAGAAGTCTGATACTAGAGCCCTATGTGCTCTTATTGCAGTTACAGCAGAGTCAGTCCAAAGAGCTTCCTTCTTTAACAGACGCAACACTGCAACGAATCCCTCCGAAAGCACACTTCCCTCACAATGTTGGAAGCGTTTTTAACACAGAAAGAAAGTGCAGATCACCACTGGTCGTGAGCATCCAATATGTGTTTGGTATGCCTAAGTGCCATAGCCTGCACTTCACTCATAGTACTAAATGTGCCCATAGTTGTCCCTGTCTATCATCATTACTAAAATGAGGAGACACTGTAATGAATGAGAACTCACTTTAAGTAGGATCCCTGAAAAGATACCTTCCTAAGAATCACCTGTCAGTGTCTTGTATGAGACACTTTATGATTGCTACACAGAGAGATCCTACAGTTTCCAACTTAGCACAGACACATTCCTGTCGTGAGAACATACATTAACACAGATCCCTCGTACATTTGAAGTGTATTGAGACGAGTTAGACACAGTGGAACATCACAGGTGTTGACCTTCCAGTATGTGTCATAGAGGCCTACGTGACATACCCTGACCTTCACTCTCAGGGCGCAAGTTCCGTCTCTCCGTAGTTGTTCGATCTCCTTACCGCCGCTGAAAAGACACAGTGAGAAGTGCGATTCCGTTTGAAGGAGTTTCCCTTAAACAGAACTTGCTATAGTCCAATGGATAGACCTCTGATATTAGAGACCTATGTGCGCCTATTGCAGTTACCGCAGAGTCAGTCCCAAGAGATTCCTTCCTTAACAGACGCAACACTGCAACGAATCCCTCCTAAAGCATTCTTCCCGCACAATGTTAGAAGCGTTTTTAACACAGAAAGAAAGTGCAGATCACCACTGGTCGTGAGCATCCAATATGTGTTTGGGATGTCTTAGCGCCATAGCCAGCACTTTCCTCACAGTACATAATGTGCCCATAGTACGTCCATGTTCTATCATCATTCCTCAGAAAGAGACACTTTTATGAATGAGAACGCACTTTAAGTAGGATCCCTGAAAAGATTCCTTCCTAATAATCACCTGTCATGCTCCTGTATAAGACACTTTATGATTGCTACACCGACAGGTCCTACAGTTTGCAACTTAGCACAGACTCATTCCTGTCGTGAGAACGTACAGTTGCACAGTTCCCTCGTACATCTGAAGTGTTTTGAGACGAGTTAGACACAGTGGAACATCACAGGTTTTGACCTTCCAGTATGTGTCATAGAGGCCTATGTGCCATACCCTGTCCTTCACTCTCAGGGCGCAACATTCCCTCTGTCTGTAGTTGTTCTATCTCCTTTCCTCCGCTGCAAAGACACGGTGAGAAGTGCGATTCCGTTTGAAGGAGTTTCCTTATACAGAACTTGCTATAGTCCAACGGATAGACGTCTGATACTAGAGCCCTATGTGCGCCTATTGCAGTTACCGCAGAGTCAGTCCAAAGAGCTTCCTTCTTTAACATAGGCAACCCTGCAACGAATCCCTCCTAAAGCACACTTCCCTCACAATGTTGGAAGCATTTTTAACACAGAATGAAAGTGCGGATCACCACTGGTCTTGATCATTCAATATGTGTTTGGGAGGCCTAAGCGCCATAGCCTGCACTTTACTCACTGTACCTAAAGTGCCCATAGTCCGTCCGCGTTCTATGATCATTCCTCAAAGAGGGATACACTGTTATGAATGAGAACACAGTTTAAATAGGATCCCTGAAAAGATAACTTCCTAAGAATCACCTGTCAGTGTCCTGTATGAGACACTTTATGATTGTTACAAGGACAGATCCTACAGTTTCCAACTTAGCACAGACACATTCCTGTCGTGAGAACGTACAGTAACACAGATCCCTCGTACATTTGAAGTGTATTGAGACGAGTTAGACACAGTGGAACATCACAGGTGTTGACCTTCCAGTATGTGTCATAGAGGCCTACGTGACATACCCTGACCTTCACTCTCAGGGCGCAAGTTCCCTCTCTCCGTAGTTGTTCGATCTCCTTACCGCCGCTGAAAAGACACTGTGAGAAGTGTGATTCCGTTTGAAGGAGTTTCCCTTAAACAGAACTTGCTATAGTCCAATGGATAGACTTCTGATACTAGAGACCTATGTGCACCTATTGCAGTTACCACAGAGTCAGTCCCAAGAGATTCCTTCCTTAACAGACGCTCAACACTGCAACGAATCCCTCCTAAAGCACACTTCCCTCATAATGTTGGAAGCGTTTTTAACACAGAAAGAAAGTGCAGATCACCAATGGTCGTGAGCATCCAATATGTGTTTGGGATGCCTTAGTGCCATAGCCAGCACTTTACTCACAGTACATAATGTGCCCATAGTACGTCCATGTTCTATCATCATTCCTCAGAAAGAGACACTTTTATGAATGAGAACGCACTTTAAGTAGGATCCCTGATAAGATTCCTTCCTAATAATCACCTGTCATGCTCCTGTATGAGACACTTTATGATTGCTACACAGACAGGTCCTACAGTTTGCAACTTAGCACAGACTCATTCCTGTCGTGAGAACATACAGTTGCATAGTTCCCTCGTACATCTGAAGTGTTTTGAGACGAGTTAGACACAGTGGAACATCACAGGTTTTGACCTTCCAGTATGTGTCATAGAGGCCTAAGTACCATACCCTGTCCTTCACTCTCAGGGCGCAACGTTCCCTCTCTCCGTAGTTGTTCTTTCTCCTTTCCTCCGTTGCAAAGAGAAGTGCGATTCCGTTTGAAGGAGTTTCCCTTATACAGAACTTGCTATAGTCCATCGGATAGACGTCTGATACTAGAGCCCTATGTGCGCCTATTGCAGTTACCGCAGAGTCAGTCCAAAGAGCTTCCTTCTTTAACATAGGCAACACTGCAACGAATCCCTCCTAAAGCACACTTCCCTCACAATGTTCGAAGCGTTTTTAACACAGAAAGAAAGTGCAGATCACCACTGGTCGTGAGCATCCAATATGTGTTTGGGATGCCTTAGCGCCATAGCCAGCACTTTACTCACAGTACATAATGTGCCCATAGTACGTCCATGTTCTATCATCATTCCTCAGAAAGAGACACTTTTATGAATGAGAACGCACTTTAAATAGGATCCCTGATAAGATTCCTTCCTAATAATCACCTGTCATGCTCCTGTATGAGACACTTTATGATTGCTACACAGACAGGTCCTACAGTTTGCAACTTAGCACAGACTCATTCCTGTCGTGAGAACATACAGTTGCATAGTTCCCTCGTACATCTGAAGTGTTTTGAGACGAGTTAGACACAGTGGAACATCACAGGTTTTGACCTTCCAGTATGTCTCATAGAGGCCTATGTGCCATACCCTGTCCTTCACTCTCAGGGCGCAACGTTCCCTCTCTCCGTAGTTGTTCTTTCTCCTTTCCTCCGCTGCAAAGAGAAGTGCGATTCCGTTTGAAGGAGTTTCCCTTATACAGAACTTGCTATAGTCCATCGGATAGACGTCTGATACTAGAGCCCTATGTGCGCCTATTGCAGTTACCGCAGAGTCAGTCCAAAGAGCTTCCTTCTTTAACATAGGCAACCCTGCAACGAATCCCTCTTAAAGCACACTTCCCTCACAATGTTCGAAGCGTTTTTAACACAGAATGAAAGTGCGGATCACCACTGGTCTTGATCATTCAATATGTGTTTGGGATGCCTAAGCGCCATAGCCTGCACTTTACTCACTGTACCTAAAGTGCCCATAGACCGTCCGCGTTCTATGATCATTCCTCAAAGAGGGATACACTGTTATGAATGAGAACACACTTTAAATAGGATCCCTGAAAAGATTCCTACCTAATAATCACCTGTCTTGGTCCTGTATGAGACACTTTATGATTGCTACACAGACAAGTCCTACAGTTTGCAACTTAGCACGGACTCATTCCTGTCGTGAGAACGTACAGTTGCACAGTTCCCTCGTACATTTGAAGTGTTTTGAGACGAGTTAGACACAGTGGAACATCACAGGTTTTGACCTTCCAGTATGTGTCATAGAGGCCTATGTGCCATACCCTGTCCTTCACTCTCAGGGCGCAACGTTCCCTCTGTCCGTAGTTCGTCTATCTCCTTTCCTCTGCTGTAAAGAGAAGTGCGATTCCGTTTGAAGTAGTTTCCCTTATACAGAACTTGCTATAGTCCAACGGATAGACGTCTGATACTAGAGCCCTATGTGCGCCTATTGCAGTTACCGCAGAGTCAGTCCAAAGAGCTTCCTTTTTTAGCAGACGCAACACTGCAACGAATCCCTCCTAAAGGACACTTCCCTCACAATGTTGGAAGCATTTTTAACACAGAAAGAATGTGCGGATCACCACTGTTCGTTAGCATCCAATATGTGTTTGGGATGCCCAAGAGCCATAGCCTGTACTTTACTCATAGTACCTAATGTGCCGATAGTTGTCCTTGTTCTATCATCATTCCTCAAAGGAGGAGACACTGTTATGAATGAGAACGCAGTTTAAGTAGGATCCCTGAAATATACCTTCCTAAGAATCACCTGTCAGTGTCCTGTATGAGACACTTTATGATTGCTACACAGACAGATCCTACAGTTTCCAACTTAGCACAGACTCATTCCTGTCGTGAGAACGTACAGTAGCACAGTTCCCTCGTTCATTGGAAGTGTTTTGAGACGAGTTAGACAAAGAGGAACATCACAGGTGTTGACCTTCCCTATGGGTCATAGAGGCCTATATGCCATAACCTGTCCTTCACACTCAGGCGCAACGTTCCCTCTGTCCGTAGTTGTTGTATCTCCTTACCTCCGCTGAAAAGACACTATGAGAAGTGCGATTACGTTTGAAGGAGTTTCCCTTAAACAGACTTGCTATAGTCCAACGGATAGACGTCTGATACTAGAGCCCTATGTGCGCCTATTGCAGTTACCGCAGAGTCAGTCCCAAGCGCTTCCTTCTTTAACAGATGCAACACTGCAATGAATCATTCCTAAAGCACACTTCCCTCACAATGTTGGAAACGTTTTTAACACAGAAAGAAAGTGCGGATCACCACTGGTCGTGAGCATCCAATATGTGTTTGGGATGCCTAAGCGCCATAGCCTTCACTTTACTCATAGTACCTAATGTGCCCATAGTTGTCCCTGTACTATCATCATTCTTCAAAGGAGGAGACACTGTTGTGAATGAGAACGAACTTTACGTAGGATCCCTGAAGAGATACCTTCCTAAGAATAACCTGTCAGGTTCCTGTATGAAACACTTTATGATTGCTACACAGACAGATCCTACAGTTTGCAACTTAGCACAGACTCATTCCTGTCGTGAGCATGTACAGTAGCACAGTTCTCTCGTACATTTGAAGTGTTTTGAGACGAGTTAAACACATAGGAACATAACAGGTATTGACTTTCCTGTGTGTGTCATTGAGGCCTATGTGCCCTACCCTGTCCTTCATTCTCAGGGCGCAATGTCCCCTCTGTCCTTAGTTGTTCTATCTCGTTTCCTCCGCTGAGAGGACAAAGTGAGAAGTGTGATTCCGCCGGAAGGAGTTTCCCTTAAACAGAACTTGCTATAGTCCAACGGATAGACGTCTGAAACTAGAGCCTTATGTGCGCCTATTGCAGTTACCAAGGAGTCAGATCCAATACCGTCTTTCTTTAACAGACGCTACACTGCAACCAATCTCTCCTAAAGCACACTTCCCTCACAATGTTAGAAGCGTTTTTAACACAGAAAGAAAGTGCGGATCACCACTGGTCGTGATCATTCGATATGCGTTTGGGATCCCTAAATGCCATAGCCTGCACTTTATTCACAGTACCTTATGTGCCCATAGTCCGTCCGTGTTCTATCATCATTCCTCAAAGGAGGAGACACTTTTGTTAATGAGAACGCACTTTAAGTAAGATCCCTGACCTGATACCTTCCGAGAATAACCTGTCAGGTTCTTGTACGAAACTCTTTATGATTGCTAACCAGACAGGTCCTACAGTTTCCAACTTAACACAGACTCATTACTGCCGTGAGAACGAACAGTAGCACAGTTCCTTCGTACATTTGAAGTATTTTGAGAAGAGTTACACACAGTAAACATCACAGGTGTTGACCTTCCTGTATGTGTCATAGAGGCCTATGTGCTATACCCTGTCCTTCACTCTCAGGGCGCAACGTTCTCTCTGTCCGTCCTTGTTCTATCTTCTTCCTCCACTGGATAGACACAGTGAGAAGTGCAACTCCGCCTGAAGGAATTTCCCTTAAACAAAACCTGCTATAGTCCAACGGATTGACGTCTTATACTAGAGCCCTAAGTGTGCCTATTGCAGTTACCGCAGAGTCAGTCCCAAGAGTTTCCTTCCTTAACAGACGCAGCACTGCAACGAATCCCTCCTAAAGCACACTTCCCTCACAATGTTGGAAGCGTTTTTATCACAGAATGAATGTGCGGATCACCACTGGTCGTGATCTTCCAATATTTCTTTGGGATGGCTAAGCGCCATAGCCTGCACTTTACTCACAGTACCTTATGTGCCCATAGTCCGTCCGTGTACTATCATCATTCCTCAAAAGCGGAGACACTGTTGTGAATGAGAACGAACTTTACCTAGGATCCCTGAAATGATACCTTCCTAAGAATAACCTGACAGGTTCCTTTACGAAACACTTTATGATTGCTACACAGACAGGTCCTACAGTTTCCAACTTACCACAGACTCATTCCTGTCGTGAGAACTTCTGTAGCAGGTTCCCTCGTTCATTTGAAGTATTTTGAGATGAGTTAGACACAGTGGAACATCACAGGTGTTGGCCTTCCATTATGTGTCATAGAGGCCTATGTGGCATACCCTGTCCTTCAAACTCAGGGCGCAACGTTCCCACTGTCAGTAGTTGTTCTATCTCCATTCCTCCGCTGAAAAGACACTGTGAGAAGTGCGATTCCGCCTGAATACGTTTCCCTTAAAAAGAACTTGCTATAGTCCAAGGGATAGAAGTCTGATACTAGAGCCCTATGTGCTCTTATTGCAGTTACAGCAGAGTCAGTCCAAAGAGCTTCCTTCTTTAACATAGGCAACACTGCAACGAATCCCTCCTAAAGTACACTTCCCTCACAATGTTAGAAGCGTTTTTAACACAGAAAGAAAGTGCAGATCACCACTGGTCGTGAGCATCCAATATGTGTTTTGGATGTCTTAGCGCCATAGCCAGCACTTTACTCACAGTACATAATGTGCCCATAGTACGTCCATGTTCTATCATCTTTCCTCAGAAAGAGACACTTTTATGAATGAGAACGCACTTTAAGTAGGATCCCTGAAAAGATTCCTTCCTAATAATCACCTGTCATGCTCCTGTATGAGACACTTTATGATTGCTACAAAGACAGGTCCTACAGTTTGCAACTTAGCACAGACTCATTCCTGTCGTGAGAACGTACAGTTGCACAGTTCCCTCGTACATCTGAAGTGTTTTGAGACGAGTTAGACACAGTGGAACATCACAGGTTTTGACCTTCCAGTATGTGTCATAGAGGCCTATGTGCCATACCCTGTCCTTCACTCTCAGGGCACAACGTTCCCTCTCTCCGTAGTTGTTCTATCTCCTTTCCTCCGCTGCAAAGACATGGTGAGAAGTGCGATTCCGTTTGAAGGAGTTTCCTTATACAGAACTTGCTATAGTCCAACGGATAGACGTCTGATACTAGAGCCCTATGTGCGCCTATTGCAGTTACCGCAGAGTCATTCCAAAGAGCTTCCTTCTTTTCATAGGCAACACTGCAACGAATCCCTCTTAAAGCACACTTCCCTCACAATGTTGGAAGCGTTTTTAACACAGAATGAAAGTGCGGATCACCACTGGTCTTGATCATTCAATATGTGTTTGGGATGCCTAAGCGCCATAGCCTGCACTTTACTCACTGTACCTAAAGTGCCCATAGTCCGTCCGCGTTCTATGATCATTCCTCAAAGAGGGATACACTGTTATGAATGAGAACACACTTTAAATAGGATCCCTGAAAAGATACCTTCCTAAGAATCACCTGTCAGTGTCCTGTATGAGACACTTTATGATTGCTACACAGACAGATCCTACAGTTTCCAACTTAGCACAGACACATTCCTGTCGTGAGAACGTACAGTAACACAGATCCCTCGTACATTTGAAGTGTATTGAGTCGAGTTAGACACAGTGGAACATCACAGGTGTTGACCTTCCAGTATGTGTCATAGAGGCCTACGTGACATACCCTGACCTTCACTCTCAGGGCGCAAGTTCCCTCTCTCCGTAGTTGTTCGATCTCCTTACCGCCGCTGAAAAGACACTGTGAGAAGTGCGATTCCGTTTGAAGGAGTTTCCCTTAAACAGAACTTGCTATAGTCCAATGGATAGACCTCTGATACTAGAGACCTATGTGCGCCTATTGCAGTTACCGCAGAGTCAGTCCCAAGATATTCCTTCCTTAACATACGCAACACTGCAACGAATCCCTCCTAAAGCACACTTCCCGCACAATGTTGGAAGCGTTTTTAACACAGAAAGAAAGTGCAGATCACCACTGGTCGTGAGCATCCAATATGTGTTTGGGATGCCTTAGCGCCATAGCCAGCACTTTACTCACAGTACATAATGTGCCCATAGTACGTCCATGTTCTATCATCATTCCTCAGAAAGAGACACTTTTATGAATGAGAACGCACTTTAAATAGGATCCCTGAAAAGATTCCTTCCTAATAATCACCTGTCATGCTCCTGTATGAGACACTTTATGATTGCTACAAAGACAGGTCCTACAGTTTGCAACTTAGCACAGACTCATTCCTGTCGTGAGAACGTACAGTTGCACAGTTCCCTCGTACATCTGAAGTGTTTTGAGACGAGTTATACACAGTGGAACATCACAGCTTTTGACCTTCCAGTATGTGTCATAGAGGCCTATGTGCCATACCCTGTCCTTCACTCTCAGGGCGCAACGTTCCCTCTGTCCGTAGTTGTTCTATCTCCTTTCCTCCGCTGCAAAGAGAAGTGCGATTCCGTTTGAAGGAGTTTTCCTTATACAGAACTTGCTATAGTCCAACGAATAGACGTCTGATACTAGAGCCCTATGTGCGCCTATTGCAGTTACCGCAGAGTCAGTCCAAAGAGCTTCCTTCTTTAACAGACGCAACACTGCAATGAATCCCTCCTAAAGCACACTTCCCTCACAATGTTGGAAGCGTTTTTAATACAGAAAGAAAGTGCTGATCACCGCTGGTCTTGATCATCCAATATGTATTTGGGATGCCTAAGCGCCATAGCCTGCACTTTACTCACAGTACATAATGTGCCCATAGTCCGTCCGTGTTCTATCATCATTCCTCAAAGCAGGAGACACTGTTAAGAATGAGAACGCACAAAGTAGGATCCCTGAAAAGATACCTTCCTAAGATTTACCTATCAGGGTCCTGTACGAGACACTTTATGATTGCTACACAGACAGGTCCTACAGTTTCCAAATTAGCACAGACTCATTAATGTCGTGAGAACGTGCAGTAGCACAGTTCCCTCGTACATTTGAAGTGTATTGAGACGAGTTAGACACAGTGGAACATCACAGGTGTTGACCTTCCAATATGTGTCATAGAGGCATAAGTGCCATACACTTTCCTTCGCTCTCAGGGTGGAACGTTCCCTCTGTCCGTCCTTGTTCTACCTAGCTATAGTCCAACGGATAGACGTCTGATACTAGAGCCTTATGTGCGCGTATTGCACTTACTGGAGACTGAGTCCCAAGAGCTTCCTCTTCAACAGACGCAGCACTGCAATGAATCCCTTCTAAAGCACACTTCCCTCACAATGTTGGACGCGTTTTTAACACAGAAGGAAAGTGCGGATCACCACTGTTCGTGATCATCCAATATGTGTTTGGGATGCCTAAGTGCCATAGTCTTCACATTACTCACAGTACCTAAAGTGCCCATAGTTCGTACGTGTTCTATCATCATTCCTCAAAGAGGAGACACTGTTATGAAAGAGAACACACTTTAAGTAGGATCCCTGAAAAGATACCTTCCTACGAATCTCCTGTCAGGTTCCTGTACGAGACACTTTATGACTGCTACACAGACAGGTCCTACTGTTTCCAACTTAGCACAGACTCATTCCTTTCGTGAGAACGTACAGTAGCACAGTTCCCTCGTACATTAGATGTGTTTTGAGGCAAGTTAGACACAGTGGAACATCACAGGTGTTGACCTTCCAGTATGTGTCATAGAGGCCTATGTGCCATACCCTGTCCTTCACTCTCCGGGTGCAACGTTCCCTCTATCAGTCCTTGTTCTATCTTCTTTCCTCCGCTGAAAAGACACTGTGAGACGTGCGATTCAGACTGAATGAGTTTCCCTTATACAGACCTTCTATAATCCAACGGATAGACGTCCGATAATAGAGCCCTATGTGCGCCTATTGCAGTTACCGCAGAGTCAGTCCTAAGAGCATTCTTCTTTAACAGACGCAACACTGCAACGAATCCCTCCTAAAACACACTTCGCTCACAATATTGGAAGCGTTTTTAACACAGAAAGAAAGTGCGGATCACCACTTCTCGTGATCATCCAATAGGTGTTTGGGACGCCTAAGCGCAATAGCCTGCTGTTTACTCACAGTACCTAATGTGCCCATAATCCGTCCGTTATCTATCATCATTCCTCAAAGGAGGAGACACGGATATGAATGAGAACTCCCTTTAAGTAGGATCCCTGAAAAGATACCTTCCTATTATCACCTGTCAGGGTCCTGTACGAGACAGTTTATTATTGCTACACAGACAGGTCCTACAGTTTCCAAATAAGCACAGACTCATTCCTGTCATGAGAACGTACACTAGCACGGTTCCCTCGTACATTTGAAGTGTTATGAGATGAGTTAGACACAGTGGATCATCTCAGGTGTTGACCTTCCAGTATACCTTCCAGTCATAGAGGCCTATGTGCCAATCGCTGGCACTCACTCTCAGGGCGCAACTTTCCCTCTGTCTTTCCTTGTTCTATCTTCTTTCGTCCGCTGAAAAGACACTGTGAGAAATGCGATTCAGCCTGACGGAGTTTCCCTTAAACAGAACTTGCTAGAGACCAGCGGATAGACGTCTGATTCTAAAGCCCTATGTGCGCCTATTGCAGTTACTGCAAAGTCAGTCCCAAGAGTTTCCTTCTTTAACAGACAAAATACTGCAATAAATCCCTCCTAAAGCACACGTCCCTCACAATGTTGGAAGCGTATTTTTCCCCCAATTTATTTATTTTCAGAAAAACAGTATTCATTATTTTTTCACCACACCCAGTGCTCCATGCAAGATGTGCCCTCTGGAATACCCACCACCTGGTACCCCGACCTCCCACCCCCCGCCACTTCAAACCCCTCAGACTGTTTTTCAGAGTCCATAGTCTCTCATGGTTCACCAAGTGTTTTTAACACAGAAAGAAAGTGCGGATCATCACTGGTCGTGATCATCCAATATGTGTTTGTGATGCCTAAGCGCCATTGGCTGCACTTTACTCACAGTACCTATTGTTCCCATAGTCCTTCCGTTTCTTTCATCAATCCTCAAAGGAGGTGACACTGTTATGAATGCCAACGCAATTTATGTAGGATCCCTGAACAGATACCGTCCTAAGAATCATCTGTCAGTGTCCTGTATGAGACACTTAATGATTGCTACACAGACACGTCCTACAGTTTCCAACTTAGCACAGACTCATTCCTGTCCTGAGAACGTACAGTAGCACAGTTCCCTCGTACATTTGAAGTGTTTTGACACAAGTTAGACAGTGTGGAACATCACAGGTGTTGACCTTCCAGTATGTGTCTTAGAGGCCTATGTGCATTACCCTGTCCTTCACTCTCAGTGCGCAATGTTCCCTATGTCCGCCCTGGTTCTATCTTCTTTCCTCCACTGAAAAGACACTGTGAGAAGTGCGATTCCGCCTGAAGGAGTTTCCCTTAAACAGAACTTGCTATAGTCCAACGGATAGACGTCTAATACTAGAGCCCTATGTGCGTCTATTGCAGTTACTGCAGGGTCCGTCCCATGAGCTTCCATCTTTCACAGACGCAACACTGCAACGAATCCCTCCTAAATCACACTTTGCTCACAATGTTGGAAGCGTTTTTAACACAGAAACAAAGTGCGGATCACCACTGGTCGTGATCATCCAATATGTGTTTGGGATGCTAAGCGCCATAGCCTGTACTTTACTAACAGTACCTAATGTGCCCATAGTCCGTCCGTGTACTATCATCATTCCTCCAAGTAGGAGACACTGTTTTGAGTGAGAACCCACATTAAGTAGGATCCCTAAAAAGATACCTTCCTAAGAATCACCTGTCAGGTTCCTGTATGAGACACTTTATGATTGATAACAGACAGGTCCTACATTTTCCAAATTAGCACAGACTCCTTCCTGTCATGAGAAAGTACAGTAGCACAGTTCTCTTGTACATTGAAAGTGTTTTTAAAAAAGTTAGACACAGTTGAACATCATAGGTATTGACCTTCAAGTATGTGTTATAGAGGCCTATGTGCCATACCCTGTCCTTCACACTCAGGGCGCAACGTTCCCTCTGTCCATCCTTGTTCTATCTTCTTTCCTCCACTGAAAAGACACTGTGAGAAGTGGGATTCCGCCTGAAGGAGTTTCCCTTAAACAGAACCTGCTATAGTCCAATGGACAGACGTCTGATACTGGAGCCCTATGTGCTCCTATTTCAGTTACCCCAGAGTCAGTCCCAAGAGCTTCCTTCTTTCACAGACGCAACACTGCAACGAATCCCTCCTATAGCACACTTCCCTCAAAATGATGGATGCATTTTTAACACAGAAAGAAAGTGCGGATGACCAATGTCGTGATCATCCAATATGTGTTTGGAATGCCTAAGCCCCATATCCTGTACTTTACTCACAGTACCAAATGTGCCCAATGTTCGTCCGAGTTCTATCATCATTATTCAAAGGAGGAGACAATGTTATGAATTAGAATGCACTTAAAGTAGGATTCCTGAAAAGACACCTTCCTAAGAATCACCTTTCGTGGTCCTGTAGGAGACATTTTATGATTGCTTCACAGACAGGTCCTACAGTTTCCAACTTAGCAAAGAATCATTCCTGTCATGAGAACGTACAGTAGCACAGTTCCCTCGTACATTTGAAGTGTTTTGAGACGTTAGACAGTAGAACATCACAGGTATTGACCTTCCAGTATGTGTCATAGAGGCCTATGTGCCATACCTGTCCTTCACTCTCAGGTCGCAACGTTCCCTCTATCCGTAATTGTTCTATCCTCTTTCCTGCACTGAAAAGACACAGTGAGAGTGCGATTCCGCCTAAAGGAGTGTCCCGTAAACAGAACTGCTATAGTTATTCTCGTTGGTTTCCATGAATTGTTTCAGTTCTTCTTTGATCTCCTGTTTGATCCAAGCATTCTTAAGCAAGGTGGTCTTTAGCTTTTTGAATTCCTTCGGAACTTGTCCTTGTGATTGAGCTCCAGTTTCAAAGCATTGTGATCTGAGAATATGCAGGGAATCATCTCAGTCTTTTGGTATCGGTTGAGTCCTGATTTGTGACCCAGTATGTGGTCTATTCTGGAGAACGTTCCGTGTGCACTTGAGAAGAATGAGTATTCTGCTGTTTTAGGGTGGAATGTTCTGTATATATCTATGAGGTCCATCTGGTCCAATGTGTCATTCAATGCTCTTGTTTCTTTATTGATTTTCTGCTTCGATGATCTGTCTAATTCTGAAAGAGGCGTGTTAAGATCTCCTACGATTAGTGTATTCATATCAATATGACTCTTTATTTTAATTAACAGTTTTCTTAAGTAATTGGCTGCTCCCATATTGGGAGCATAGATTTTACAATTGTTAGATAATCTTGGTGGATAGTCCCTTTAAGGATAATGGAGTGTCCTTCTGTATCTCTGACTACAGTGTTTAGTTTGAAGTCCAATTTATCTGATATGAGAATCGCTACCCCAGCCTTCTTTTCAGTCCCATTGGCATGAAAGATGCTTCTCCACCCCTTCACTTTCAGTCTGCGTGTATCTTTAGGTTCAAAATGGGTCTCTTGTAGACAGAATATGGATGGGACCTGTCGTTTTAAATAATCTGCAACGCTGTGCTGTTTTTTGGGTGCATTTAGGCCATTCAAATTGAGAGAGATTTTTGATAGATACATTTTTATTGATATCGAGTTGCCTTTGAAGTCTTTCTTTCTGTAGACTGTCTCTATATTTCTGTTCAATGCAATTCTTGTGATTTTTCCTCTTTTATAGGACCCTCTTAATATTTCCTGCAATGTCGGCTTGGTGGTTGCATAGTCTTTTAAGCCTTGCCGGTCTTGGAAACTCTTTATCTCTCCATCCATTTTGAATGTCAGTCTTGCTGGATAAAGTATTCTTGGCTGCATGTTCTTCTCATTTAGTGCCCTGAATATATCTTGCCAGCCTCTTCTGGCTTGCTAGGTCTCTGTAGACAGGTCTGACGTTATTCTGATGGGCTTCCCTCTGTAAGTAAGGAGCCTCATTGCCCTGGCGGCTTTCAAGAGATTATACCTACAATTATAATTGCTCAATTTGACTATCAGGTGTCGTGATCTTTTTTTGGTGTGTATAATCTTGGGTGGAGACCATTCAGGCTCTAGGACACGAACGGTGGTTTCATTCGCGAGATTCGGAAAATTTTCATGAAGGACTTGTTCCACGATATCTTCTAGACTTCTTTCTTTCTCCTCCCCTTCAGGGTTTCCAATAATTCTGACTTTGGTACGCTTCATGGCATCATTTATTTCCCTGATTCTGCTTTGGTGGGATCTAAGCTGTTTGTTCCAGGCTTCCTCCTGATCCTTTCTCTCTATCTGTTTGTCTTCCAGATCACTAATTCTATCTTCTGTCTCAGTTACCCTAGCTTTGAGAGAGTTTAGATTGGATTGGAACTCATTGAGAGCATTGTGGACCTCCTCCCTGGTAGCATTAAGCTCCGCCCTAACATTGTGAACATCCTGTCTTGTCGCTTTCAGTTCGGCCCTAATCAATTCTGTTTGGTCATCCATGGCTTTCTCCAACCTAGCTATTGCCTGGATAATTGTTAGCCTGAATTCTCTTTCCGACATATTATCTATGTTGATAGCCGTTAGCTCTGTTGCAGAAGTTCCATCCTCTGTATTTTTCTTCTGTTGGGCATTCCTCCTCCTAGTCATTTTGGTGGGAGAAGACTGAACAGATGTAGCTGGATGTATCAACTCTGGTGCAGTCAAGGTGCACCCTGGAACACTTCTGAGCAATCAGGATTCCCCACCCAAACGAGAGACAAAAGAAAAAAAAAAGAAAAAGAAGAAAAAGAAAAAGAAAAAAAAAGAGAGAGAGAGACAGGAAGGAAAGGGAAGATGAAAGATAAGGTTCAGCCCAGATGGGCTCCAGGTAAGATTTATGAAGTAGACAAACAAAAAGAGATAAAAAGACTGATACAATTATATGGCAAGAGAAAGAAAAAAATATATATATATGCAAATAAAGAAAGAACCTCGTCAAAAAAAACCACAAGTGTAAAATTTATATGCTATCAGGACAAACTCATTAAACACAGAAACACTGGTGGAAGAAGATGGGATAGTTGTTATAAATTCTCAGTGTGTGCGAGGAAGGTTGTTTTGATTCTTCCTGGATGTATCTTGATATCTTTGTTAAAGGACTCAACTTTCCTAAGATAAAGGGGATTAAAAATTGGTTTACCTATAGGGGTAATATTGATTGGGCAAAGGGGATTACTTTGAAGTTAACTCTATATGAATATTAGAGGATAAAAATAAAAAGGAATATACTAGACTAAACCAAACTAAAATTTTAAAAAAAGGAATTCAAAAAATAAAAATGCAAAAGAAAAACTTAGGTGTATAAATCAAAAAGTTCAGGTTAGAAAGGTATTATGGAATTTGATGTACTGTACAGCTCGCTGTGATGGTAAATAGGTTAAAAAATTACCTATGTGTAAATATATATATATATATATATATATATATATATATATATATATGAACCAGAATAGTGGAAACGAGTGAATAATACATGTTTTCCTATGAAGTAGTGTTGGTTCTCTTGTAGTCCTTTTTTTTTTTTTTTTCTTTCTTGGTTGGTTTTCTGGGGGAGGGTCCTGCCACGTGGGTTGTTAGTCAATGATGTTTCCTGAGTTGAGTCCCCCCGCCCCCCTCAAGGGGGTGGGCTCTGGGGAAATTGGTTTTTTTCAGTCCTTTGTTCTCTAGCGTTTTTTTGCTTGTTCACTTTTTTCCCTCTCACCTTGACCGCTTTTGATGGTTTTTGTAGTCTTAGAAGAAATCAAACCGCACCCTGATCTCCGTCTCAGAGATAAGACTCAGTCTTGGTGCAGAGGCTGAATAAATCCCCCCTTGGCCCCTGGCAGCGCAGGTTCCAAGTTGCAGACCCTGGGGGCGCAGGATCTTTTGCTCGTCCCCAAAGTCAAGGCAGTGGCGGCTGTCTGGGAGCTCCCGACAGCCAGAGAGGTTCCAAGCAGTGATCGCACACTGAGATTTTGCTGCCGGCCCAGGCTGGGAGTGCCCAGCTTGCGCGCACCTCTTTTCAGAGGCGGCTGTTGGTCGGGCGCACGTCTGGGGCACTCAGAACGGGGCGCTGGTCCGTAGGCCGCAGGCTGGGCTTTTGTGCGCCTCTGTCCAGGGAAGTGTTTCCCGTGTGCACGGATTAGGCGTTGAAACAATGGCGTGGGTCAAGGAGCGTCAGCTGGGCCTCAGTAACCCAGGGGAGCTCGAGCAACGTGTGCGCGTATCTCAAGCTTTGTGGTAGGGCTAGCGCGCGTTCTGCAGACCGGCGCAGCTCCCATCCCGTCACAGGAGCCGGAACCCATGCGCTCTGGGGCGCGCTGGCAGCTTAGGGTCCAGGAGCTGGTTTCTCCGCCGCACTCTCTCTGCCTCCGCGCCGGGGAGGCCATCTGGGACCGGGGACATAAGCCCCGGTCTCTAGCCGCCTCAATTCTCAGAATTTCCCCCTGCGATCCTTTGCTCTTTTGGAGTGTTTTCAACCTGTCTCCAAGTTAATGCTGTTCCCCAGATGTAGGGCACTCTCGCTCGTATTGGGGTATTACTCTCCCACTGGTCGCCTCTGGTGGATCCCTCCCACTTTTGTTTATCTTCCGATATCAGTCCACAGTTCCCATTCAGCTTTACCTGCTCACTGGCGTCTTCTACCCTCTAAGGATTCTGGGGGCATCTCTTCAATGCCTTTTTCAAGCCTGGCTAGAACCTTGAGAATTGTCATTTTGAAGTCTAGATCTGACATATTACCAGTGTCTATATTTATTAGGTATCTAGCCTTTGGTAGTCCCTCTTGTTCTTTCTTTTGTTGTGAATTTTCCCGCCTTGTCATTTTGTCCAGCTAAGAGTATATGAAGGAGGAAGTAAAATACTAAAAGGGTGGTAACAATCCCAGGAAAATATGCTTTAACCAAATCAGAAGAGATCCCAAATAGTGAGGGGGGATTTCTCCCCCCTCACGATTGGGTGAGGGATCTCCTCTGATTGGGATCTCCTCTGATTGGGATCTCCCAATCTCTTCTGATTGGGATCTCTTCTGATTTGGGGATAAAAAGAGGTTCAAAAAGAAAGAAAGAAAAAAAAAGAATTAAAAAAAGAGATTGAATTAAAAATTCAATCAAGAATTAAAAAAGAATTTAAAAAAGAGATTGAAGAGATTGGGATCTCTTCTGATTTGGGGATAAAAAGAGGTGAGGTTCAAAAAGAAAGAAAGAAAAAAAGAATAAAAGAATAAAAAAAAAGAAAACGAATATAGAAAAGTATAAATATATATATATATTTATATATATATATGATAGACTAGTTAAAAACGTTTAAAAAGAAAAGGGTAAAAGTTAAAAAAAAATAGCAGAAGAAGAGAAAAAAAATGAAAAAGAAAAAAATTCAATGAACTGCAAGACTAAAAAATCACAGGGAGAAAGCCATGAGTTCCGTGGTTTCTTTTCTCCTCCTCTGGAATTCTGCTGCTCTCCTAGGTATTGAAACTGCACTCCTTGGTAGGTGAACTTGGTCTTGCCTGGATTTCTTGTTGATCTTCTGGGGGAGGGGCCTGTTGTAGTGAATCTCCAGTGTCTTTGCCTCAGGCGGAATTCGACCGCCCTTACCAAGGGCTGGGCTGAGTGATCCGCTCGGCTGTGTTTCAGGAGATTTTGTTCCCTGAGCGCTTTCCATAGAGTTCCGGAGGACGGGAATACAAATGGCGGCCTCCGGGTCTCCGGCCTGGAGGAGCCAAGAGCACGTGGCCCCGCTCCCCAGTGCGCCCTCAGAGAACAGCTCCCAGTAACTCCCATCTGCCTAACCTCTGGCCGCACTTCAACCTCACTGAGCCTGCGACCGTTTCAAGGCAACACCGAGCTGTGAGCTTACTGTCGGCTCTGTCTCTGCAGCCGGCTTTCCCATTCCAAAATCCGCAAGCTCTGCAATACTCAGAAACCCCCGATCCTTCTGTGACACTGCGAGACCTGAGGCCACGCCGACTCCCCGTGGGCTTCGCTACAGTTTAGCCTCTGGAACGATGTCCCTCAGTGGAACAGACATTTAAAAGTCGTGATTTTTGCTCCGTTGCTCCACCGCTTGCCGGGAGCCAGCTACTCCCCCCGAGGTCTATCTTCCCGATGCTTTGGAATCACTTCTGCGCCAGTCCTACCTTTCAGAAAGTGGTTGTTTTTCTGTTTCTAGAATTGCTGTTATTCATCTCATCGATCTGACGAAAGATTTGCAGGTGTTTGCAATCTTTAGATAAGCTCTCTAGCTGATCTCATGCTAGCTGAAGTAGTCTCCGACTGCTATTCATCCGCTATCTTGACTCTTCCCCCTGAGAGCTTCCTTCTTTTACAGACACAACACTGCAACGAATCCCTCCTAAAGCACACTTCTCTAACAATGTTGGAAGCGTTTTTGACACAGAAAAAAAGTGCGGCTCACCACTGGTCGTGATCATCATATATGTATTTGGGATGCCTAAGCGCCATAGCCTGCACATTACTCACAGTACCTAATGTACCCAAAGTCCGTCCGTGTTCTATCTTCATTCCTCAAAGGAGGAGACACTGTTATGAATGAGAATGCACTTTAAGTATGATCCCTGAAAAGATACCTTCCTAAGTATCACCTGTCAGGGTCCTGTATGAGACACTTTATGATTGCTACACACACAGGTCCTACAGTTTCCAACATAGCACAGAATCATTACTGTCATGAGAACGTACAGTAGCAGAGTTCCCTCGTACATTTGAAGTGTTTTGAGACGAGTTAGACACAGTGGAACATCACAGGTGTTGACCTTCCAGTATGTGTCAAAGAGGCTTATGTGCCATACCCTGTACATCACTCTCAGGGCGCAACGTTCCCTCTGTCCATCCATGTTCTTTCTTGTTTCCTCCACAGAAAAGACACTGTGAGAAGTGGGATTCCGCCTGAAGGAGTTTCCCTTAAACTTTCTATAGTTCAAAGGATAGACGTCTGATAATAGAGCCCTATGTGCGCCTATTGCAGTTATCACAAACTCAGTACCAAGAGCTTCCTTCTTTAACAGAAGCAATACTGCAACGAATCCCTCCTAAAGCGCCCTTCGCTCACAATGTTGGACGCGTTTTTAACACTGAAAGAAAGTGCGGATCACCACTGGTCGTGATCATCCAATATGTGTTTGGGATGCCTAAGCGCCATAGCCTGCACTTTACTCACAGTACTTAATGTTCTCATAGTCCGTCCGTGTTCTATCATCATTCCTCAAAAGAGGAGACACTGTGATGAATGAGAACGCACTTTAAGTAGGATCTCTGAAAATATATCTTCCTAAGAATCACCTGTCAGGGTCCTGTATGAGACACTTTATGATTGCTACACAGACAGGTCCTACACTTTCGAACCTAGCATTGACTCCTTCCTGTCTTGAGAATGCACAGTGGTACAGATCCCTCGGACAATTGAAGTGTTTTGAGACCAGTTAGACACAGTGGATTATCACATCTATAGACCTTCCAGTATGTGTCATGGAGGCCTATGTGCCATACCCTGTCCTTCACTCTCAGGGCGCAAGGATCCCTCTGTCCATCCTTGTTCTATCTTCTTTCCTCCTCTGAAAAGACACTGTGAGAAGTGGTATTCCCAATGATGGAGTTTCCCTTAAATAGAAATTGCCATAGTCAAACGGATAGACATCTGATACTAGAGCCCTATATTCGCCTATTGCAGTTACCACAGACTCAATCCCAAGAGCTTCCTTCTTTAACAGACGCAACACTGTAACGAAACCCTCTAAAGCACATTTCCCTCACACTGTTGGAAGCATTTTTAACACAGAAAGAAAGTGCGGATCACCACTGGTCATGATCATCCTAAATGTTTTTGGGATGCCTAAGCTCCAGAGCCTGCACTTTACTCACAGTACCTAATGTTCTCATAGTCCGTCCGTGTTCTATCATCATTCCTCAAAAGAGGAGACACTGTGATGAATGAGAACGCACTTTAAGTAGGATCCCTGAAAATATATCTTCCTAAGAATCACCTGTCAGGGTCCTGTATGAGACACTTTATGATTGCTACACAGACAGGTCCTCCACGTTCCAACCTAGCACTGACTCCTTCCTGTCGTGAGAACGTACAGTAGTACAGTTCCCTCGTACATTTGAAGTGTTTTGAGACGAGTTATACACAGTGGCATATCACATCTATTGACCTTCCAGTATGTGTCATAGAGTCCTATGTTCCATACGCTGTCCTTCACTCTCAGGGCGCAACGATCCCTCTGTCCGTCCTTGTTCTATTTTCTTTAGTCCGCTGAAAAGACACTGTGAGAGGGGGACAAGATGGCGGGGTACTAGGAAGAGGCGTCTTTTCAGCAGGTATCCCAAAGTGAGCTGATTACCTACCAAAGAACTCCGATCACCCATGAAATCAGTCTGAGATCAGAATTATACACGTCTGGATCTCTACAGGGGCAGAAGATGCCAGTGAACAGGTAAGCGGAATGGGAACAGCGGACTGATAGCGGAAGATAAACAAAAGCGGGAGGGAGCCACAAGAGGCGACCGGTGTGAAAGTAATACCCCGATACGAGCGAGAGTGCCCTGCGTCTGGGGACCAGCATTAACTTGGAGACTGGTTGAAAGCACTCCAAAAGAGCAAAGTTTCACGGGGGCAAATTGTGGGAATCGGGGCAGCGAGGGACAGGAGCTTAAGTCCCTGGTACCAGACGGCCTCCCCGGCGCGGAGGCAGAGAGAGTGCGGCGGAGGAACCGGCTCCTGGACCCTAAGCCGCCAGCGCGCCCGAGAGCGCGTGGGTTCCGGCTCCTGTGAGGGGATGGGAGCTGCGCTGTGCTGCAGAACGTGTGCTAGCCCTACCACAAAGCTTGAGATGCTCGCGCACGTCCACCGAGCTCTCCTGGGTTTCTAAGGCCAGGGGGCGCTTCTTGACCCGCGCGATTGTTTCAAAGTCTAAGCCTCGCACGCGCGAAACTCTTCCCCAGAGAGAGGCACGCAAAAGCCCAGCCTGCGGCTTACGGACCAGCGCCCCGTTCTCAGTGCCCCAGACGCGTGCCCGACCCACAGCCGCCTCTGAGAGGTGCACGCAAGCCGGGCACTCCCAGCCCGGGCCGGCGGCAAAATCTCAGTGTGCGATCACTGGTTGGAACCTCTCTGGCAGTCAGGAACTCCCAGACAGCTGCCACTGCCTTGGCTTTGGGGACGAGCAAAAGATCCTGCGCCCCCAGGGTCTTTAAATTGGAACCTGCACTGCCAGCGTCCAAGGAGGAATTGATTCAGCTACTGCACACAGACTGAGGCTTCTCTCTGAGACGGAGATCATGAAGTGTTCCAGGGTGCACCTTGACTGCACCAGAGTTGATACATCCAGCTACATCTGTTCAGTCTTCTCCCACCAAAATGACTAGGAGGAGGAATGCCCAACAGAAGAAAAATACAGAGGATGGAACTTCTGCAACAGAGCTAACTGCTGTCTACATAGACAATATGTCGGAAAGAGAATTCAGCCTAACAATTATCCAGGCAATAGCTAGGTTGGAGAAAGCCATGGATGACCAAACAGAATTGATTAGGGCTGAACTGAAAGCGACCAGACAGGATGTTCAAAATGTTTGGGCGGAGCTTAAAGCTACCAGGGAGGAGGTCCACAATGCTCTCATTGAGTTCCAATACAATCTAAACTCTCTCAAAGCTAGGGTAACTGAGACAGAAGATAGAATTAGTGATCTGGAAGACAAACAGATAGAGAGAAAGGATCAGGAGGAAGCCTGGAAAAAACAGCTTAGATCCCACGAAAGCAGAATCAGGAAATAAATGATGCCGTGGAGCGTTCCAACATCAGAATTATTGGAATTCCTGAAGGGGAGGAGAAAGAAAGAAATCGAGAAGATATCGTGGAACAAGTCCTTCATGAAAATTTTCCGAATCTCGCGAATGAAACCAGCGTTCATGTACTAGAGGCTGAACAGTCTCCACCCAAGATTATACACTCCAAAAAAAATTCACGACACCTGATAGTCAAATTGAGAAATTAAAATTGTAGGTATAATCTCTTGAAAGCTGCCAAGGCAAAGAGGCTCCTTACTTACAGAGGGAAGCCCATCAGAATAACGTCAGACCTGACCACAGAGACCTGGCCAGCGAGAAGAAGCTGGCAAGATATATTCAGGGCACTAAATGAGAAGAACATGCAGCCAAGAATACTTTATCCAGCAAGACTGACATTCAGAATGGATGGAGAGATAAAGAGTTTCCAAGACCGGCAAGGCTTAAAAGACTATGCAACCACCAAGCCGACACTGCAGGAAATATTAAGGGGGGTTCTATAAAAGAGAAAAAATCCCAAGAATAGCATTGAACAGAAATATAGAGACAGCCTACAGAAAGAAAGACTTCAAAGTTAACTCGATATCAATAAAAACGTATCTATCAAAAATCACTCTCAATGTGAATGGCCTAAATGCACCCATAAAACGGCACAGGGTTGCAGATTGGATAAAAAGACAGGACCCATCCATATGCTGTCTACAAGAGACCTATTTTGAATCTAAAGAAACTTTCCTACGAATCACCTGTCAGTGTCCTATGTGAGACACTTCATGATTGCCACGCAGACAGGTCCCACAGATCCAACATAGCACAGTCTCATTTCTGTCGTGAGAACGTACTGTACCACAATTCCCTCGTACATTTGAAGTATTCTGAGAGGAGGGGGAAAAGATGGTGGGGTAATAGGAAGAGGCGCCTTTCAGCCGTACCCCAAAGTTAGCTGGTTACCTACCAAAGAACTCTGATCACCCATGAAATCAGCCTGAGATCAGAATTATACACGTCTGGATCTCTGCAGGGGCAGAAGATGCCAGTGGGCAGGTAAAGGAAATGGGAACAGCGGACTGATATTGGAAGATAAACAAAAGGGGGAGGGAGCCACCAGAGGCGACTGGTGGGAGAGTAATACACGAATAGGAGAGAGAGCGCCCTGTGTCTGGGGACCAGCAGTAACTCGGAGACTGGTTGAAGGAACTCCAAAAGAGTAAAGGATCCCGGGGGGAAATTGTGGGAATCGGGGCGGCTAGGGACAGGGGCTTAAATGCCCGGTCCCAGTCAGCCTCCCCGGCACGGAGGCAGAGAGAGTGTGGCGGAGAAACCGCTCTTGGTCCCGAAGCCGCCAGCGTGCCCGAGAATGGTGGGTTCTGGCTCCTGTGAGGGGAGGGGAGCCGCGCCGGTGGACAGAACGTGCGTTAGCCCTACCACAAAGCTCGAGATATGCGCGCACGTCCCTCATTCTCCCCTGAGTTACTGAGGCACGGCCAGTGCTCCTTGACCCGCGCCATTGTTTCAAAGCCTAAGCCGCGCGCGCGAAACTCATCCCCCGACAGAGGCTTGCAAAAGCCCAGCCTGGGGCTTATGGACCAGCGCCCAGTTCTCAGTGCCCCTGACGCGCCCCCGACCCACAGCCGCCGCTGAAAGAGGTGTGCGCAAGCCAGGCACTCCCAGCCCAGGGCAGCAGCAAAATCTCAGTGTGCAATCACTGCTTGGAAACTCTCTGGCGGCTGGGAGCTCCCAGACAGCCGCCACTGGCTTGGCATTGGGTAGGAGCAAAAGTTCCAGCACCCTTAGGGTCTGTAATTTGGAACCTGCTCTGCCGGCGGCCAAGGGGGAATTCATAGAGCTTCTGCACCCAGACTGAGGCTTCTCTCTGGGAAGGAGATCAGGGTACGGTTTGATTTCTTCTAATACTACAAGAACCAACAAAGGCGGTCAAGATGAGAGGAAAAAGAGTGAACAAGCAAAAAAACCGCTTTTTATGCCTGAAAGCCTGAAAAAAAAAAAAAAAAAACAGTTTCCCCAGAGCCCACCCCCTTGAAGGGGGCGGGAGAACTCAACTCAGGAAACATCATTGACTGACAACCCACGTGGCAGGCCACTCCCCAAGAAAACACACCAAGAAAGAAAAAAAAAATAAAGGACTACAAGAGAACAACCAATACATCATAGAAAAACTTGTATTGTTCACTCATTTCTACTATTCCGGTTAATTTTTTTTTTCACATAGGTAATTTTTTTAACTGATTTACCATCACAGCGAGCTGTACAGTACATCAAATTCTATAATACCTTTCTAACCTGAACTTTTTGATACATACACCTATGTTTTTCTTTTGAATTTTTATTTTTTGAATTCCTTTTTTAAAATTTTAGTTTAGTTTAGTCTAGTTTATTCCTTTTTATCTTTATCTTCTAATATTCATATAGAGTTAAACTTCAAAATAATCTCCTTTCTCCAATCAATACTACACCTATAGGTAAACCGATTTTTAATCCCCTTTATCTTAGGAAAGTTGAGTCCTTTAAAAAAGATATCAAGATACATCCAATAAGAATCAAAACATCCTTCCATGCACACACTGATAAATTATAAGAACTCTCCCATCTTCTTCCACCAGTGTTTCTGTGTTTTTTGTGTTTGTCCTGACAGCATATAAATTTTACACTTGTGGTACTTTTTGATGAGGTTCTTTCTTTACTTGCATATATGAGTTTTTTTCTCTTGCCATATACTTCTATTAGACTTTTTATCTGTTTTTGTTTGTCTACTTAATAAATCTTACCTTGGGGCCCATCTGGACTGAACCTTCTTTTTCATCTTCCCATTCTTTCCCCCCTCTCTCTCTCTCTCTTTTTCCCTTCATTTCTTTTTTTCTTTTTTTTTTTCTTTTCCTTTGTCTCTAGTTTGGGTGGGGAATGCTGATTGCTCAGAAGTGTTCCAGGGTGCACCTTGACTGCACCAGAGTTGATACATCCAGCTACATCTGTTCGGTCATCTCCCACCAAAATGACTAGGAGGAGGAATGCCCAACAGAAGAAAAATACAGAGGATGGAACTTCTGCAAAAGAGCTAACGGCTATCAACAATATGTCGGAAAGAGAATTAGGGCTAACAATTATCCAGGCAATAGCTAGGTTGGAAAAAGCCATGGATGACCAAACAGAATTGATTAGGGCCGATTTGAAAGCAACGAGACAGGATGTTCACAATGTTAGGGCGGAGCTTAAAGCTACCAGGGAGGAGGTCCACAATGCTCTCAATGAGTTCCAATCCAATCTAAACTCTCTCAAAGCTAGGGTAACTGAGACAGAAGATAGAATTAGTGATCTGGAAGACAAACAGATAGAGAGAAAGAAACAGGAGGAAGCCTGGAACAAACAGCTTAGATCCCACGAAAGCAGAATCAGGGAAATAAATGATGCCATGAAGTGTTCCAACGTCAGAATTAATGGAATCCCTGAAGGGGAGGAGAAAGAAAGACGATTAGAAGATAGAGTGGAACAAGTCCTTCATGAAAATTTTCAGAATCTGGCGAATGAAACCAGCCTTCATGTACTAGAGGCTGAACGGTCTCCACCCAAGATTATACATTCCAAAAAAAACATCACGACACCTGATAGTCAAATTGAGGAATTATAATTGTAGGTATAATCTCTTGAAAGCCGCCAGGGCAAAGAGGCTCCTTACATACAGAGGGAAACCCATCAGAATAACGTCAGACCTGTCCACAGAGACCTGGCAAGCCAGAAGAGGCTAGCAAGATATATTCAGGGCAATAAATGAGAAAAACATGCAGCCAGGAATACTTTATCCAGCAAGAATGACATTCAAAATGGATGGAGAGATAGAGTTTTCAAACGGACAAGGCTTAAAAGACTATTCAACCACCAAGCCGACACTCCAGGAAATATTAAGGGGGGTTCTATAAAAGAGGAAAAATCCAAAGAATAGCATTGAACAGAAATATAAAGACATTATAGAGAAAGAAAGACTTCAAAGGTAACTCGACGTCAATAAAAATGTATCTATCAAAAATCACTCTCAATGTGAATAGCCTAAATGCACCCATAAAACGGCACAGCGTTGCAGATTGGATAAAACGATAGGACCCATCCATATGTTGTCTACTGAAGAAACATTTTGAACCTAAAGATACACGCAGACTGAAAGTGAAGGGATGGAGCAGCATCTTTCATGCCAATGGGACTCAAAAGAAGGCTGGGGTAGAGATTTTCATTTCAGTTAAATTAGACTTCAAACTAAAGACTGTAGTCAGAGCTACAGAAGGACATTACATAATCCGTAAAGGGACTATCCAGCAAGATGATCTAACTATTGTAAATATCTATGCTCCCAATATGGGAACAGCCAATTAATTAAGAAAACTGTTAATCAAGATAAAGAGTCATATTGATATGAATACACTAATCGTAGGAGATCTTAACACGCCTCTTTCAGAATTAGACAGATCATTGAAGCAGAAAATCAATAAAGAAACTAGAGCATTGAATGACACATTGGACCAGATGGACCTCATAGATATATACAGAACATTCCACCCTAAAACAACAGAATACTCATTCTTCTCAAGTGCACACGGGACCTTCTCCAGAATAGACCACATACTGGGTCACAAATCAGGACTCAACCGATACCAAAAGACGGAGATGATTCCCTGCATATTTTCAGATCACAATGCTTTGAAACCGGAGGTCAATCAGAAGGAAAAGTTCCAAAGGAAGTCAAACACCTGGAAGCTAAAGACCACCTCGCTTAAGAATGCTTGGATCAAACAGGAGATCAAAGAAGAACTGAAACAATTCATGGAAACCAATGAGAATGAAGACACATCGGTCCAAAACCTATGGGATACAGCAAAGGCGGTCCTAAGGGGAAAATACATAGCAATCCAAGCCTCCCTCAAAAAAATTGAAAAATCTAGAACACATCAGCTGTCTCTACATCTAAAAGAACTGGAGAATCAACAACAAATCAAACCAACTCCACACATAAGAAGGGAAATCATCAAGAATAGAGCTGAGATCAATGAGGGAGAAACCAGAGATACAGTAGAATGTATCAATGAAACTAGAAGCTGGTTTTTTGAAAGAATCAGTAAGATCGATAAGCCACTGGCCACACTAATCCAAAAGAAAAGATAGAATGGCCAAATTCATAAAATTATGAATGAAAAGGGAGAGATCACAACTAACGCCAAGGAAGTAGAAACAATCATCAGAAGTTATTATCAACAGTTATATGCCAATAAGCTCAGCAACCTAGACGAAATGGATGCATTCTTGGAAAAATATAAACTACCAACATTGAACCAGGAAGAAACCGACAACCTGAATAGACCGATATCTAATAACGTGATTGAATCAGTGATCATAAATCTCCCAAAAAACAAGAGCCCAGGACCTGAGGGATTCCCTGGAGAATTCTACCAAACTTTCCAAGAAGAAATAACACCTATTCTCCTGAAGCTGTTTCAAAAAATTTGAGGCAGAAGGAATACTTCCAGACTCTTTCCATGAAGCCAGCATTACCCTGATCCCCAAACCAGGCAAGGACCCTACCCAAAAGGATAATTTCAGACCAATATCACTGATGAATATGGATGCTAAGTTTCTCAAAAAGATCCTAGCCAACAGGATCCAACAGCACATTAAACAGATTATCCACCATGATCAGGTGGGATTCATCCCTGGGCTACAAGGATGGTTCAACATTCGCAAATCAATCAATGTGATACAACAAGTTAATATGAGAAGAGAGAAGAACCACATGGTCCTCTCAATTGATGCAGAAAAAGCATTTGACAAAATCCAACATCCATTCCTGATTAAAACGCTTCAAAGCATAGGGATAGAGGGAACATTCCTGAACCTCATCAAATCTATCTATGAAAGAACCACAGCAAATATCATCCTCAATGGGAAAAAGCTTGCAGCCTTCCCTTTGAGATCAGGAACAATACAAGGATGCCCACTTTCACCACTCTTGTTCAACATAGTATTAGAAGTCCTAGCATCAGCAAACAGACAACAGAGAGAAATAAAAGGTATCCAAATTGGTAATGAAGAAGTCAAACTCTCTCTCTTCGCAGATGACATGATTCTTTATATGGAAAACCCAAAAGACTCCACCCCCAAACTACTAGAACTCATACAGCAATTCAGCAACGTGGCAGGATACAAAGTCAATGTGCAGAAATCAGTGGCTTTCTTATACACTAACAATGAAAATACAGTAGGGAAATTAGTGAATCGATTCCATTCACTATAGAACCAAGAACCATAAGATACCTGGGAATAAACCTAACCAAAGAGATTAAGGATCTGTACTCAAGGAACTACAGAACAGTCGTGAAAGAAATTGAAGAAGACAAATAGATGGAAGACCATTCCATGCTCTTGAATAGAAAGAGTAAACATTGTTAAAATGTCTATACTGCCTAGAGCAATCTATAATTTTAATGCCATTCATATCAAAATTCCACCAGCATTCTTCAAAGAGCTGGAGCAAATATTCCTAAATTTTGTATGGAATCAGAAGAGACCCCGATTTGCTAAGGAAATGTTGAAAACAAAAATAAAGCTGGCGGCATCACGTTACCTGATTTCAAGCTTTATACAAAGCTGTGATCACCAAGACAGCATGGTACTGAAGTGTTCTGAGACGAGGTAGACACTGTGGAACATCACAGGTGTTGAACTTCCAGTATGTGTCATAGAGATGTACGTGCATTACCCTGTCCTACACTCACAGGATAGAACCTTCCCGCTGTCCGTCCTTGTTCTATCTTCTTTCCTCCAGGGAAAGACACTGTGAGTAGTGAGATTCTGCCTGGAGGAGTTTCCCTTAAAGAGAACTTGCTACAGTCCAACGGATAGACATACGAGACTGTAGCCCTATGTGAGCCTATTGCAGTTACCACCGAGTCAGTCCCAAGAGATTCCTTCTTTGACAGACGCAGCACTGCAAGGGATCCCTCTTAAAGCACACATCCCTCACAGTGATGGAAGCGTTTTTGCCACAGAAAGAAAGTGCGGATGACCACTGGTCATAAACATCCAATATGTGTTTGTGTTGCATAAGCTCCATAGCCTGCACTTTTCTCACAGTACATAATGTGCCCATTGTCCATCCGTGTTCTATCTTCATTCCTCAAAGGAGAAGACACTGTATGGATGAGCACGCTCCTGAAGTAGGATACCTGAACAGATCCTTCATGAGAATCACCTGTCAGGGTCTGGTATGAGACACTTCATGATTGCTATATAGAGAAGTCCCACAGTTTCCAACTTAGCACAGACTCATCCCTGTCGGGAGAATGTACTGCATCAGATTCCCGCGTACATTTGAAGAGTTCTGAGTTGAGGAAGACACTGTGGAACATCACAGGTGTTGAACTTCCAGTATGTGTCATAGAGGCCTAAGTGCCTTACCCTGTCCTTCCCTCACAGGATGCAACATTCCCGCTGTCCATCCTTGTTCTATCTTCTTTTGTCCACTGGAAAGATTGTGAGAAGTGAGATTCCGCCTAAGAGGTTTCCATTAAACAGAAACTTTCTATAGTCCAACGGATAGACATACGCGACCGTAGCCCTATGTACGCCTATGGCAGTTACCACAGAGTCAGTCCCAAGAGCTTCCTTCTTTGACAGACGCAACACTGCAACAGATCCCTCCTAAAGCACACATCCCTTACAATGATGGAAACGTTTTTGCCACAGAAAGAAAGTGCGGAACCACTGGTGGTAACATCCAATATGTGTTTGGGATGCATAAGCGCCATAGCCTGCACTTTACTCACTGTACATAATGTGCCCATAGTCCATCCATGTTCTATCTTCATTACTCAAAGGAGAAGACACTGTATGAATGAGCACGCACCTGAGGTAGGATCCTGAACAGATACTTCCCTAAGAATCACTTGTCAGGGTCGGTATTGAGACACTTCATGATTGCTATATACAGAAGTCCCACAGTTTCCAACTTAGCACAAACTCATTCCTGTCGGGAGAATGTACTGTATTAGAGTTCCCTCATTCATTTGAAGTGTTCTGAGTCGAGGAAGACACTGTGGAACATCACAAGTGTTGAACTTCCAGTATGTGTCATAGAGGCCTATGTGCATTACCCTGTCCTTCACTCACAGGATGCAACCTTCCCGCTATCCGTCCTTGTTCTATCTTCTTTCGTCCACTGGAAAGACACTGTGAGAAGTGAGATTCCGCCTGTAGGAGTTTACCATAAACAGAACTTGCTATAGTCTAACGTATAGACGTCTTAGACTGGAGCCCTATGTGCGTCTATTGCATTTACCACAGAGTCACTCCCAAGAGCTTCCTTCTTTGACAGACGCAACACTGCAATGAATCCCGCCTAATGCACACTTCCCTCACCATGTTGGAAGAGTTTTTTGTTTTTGTTTTTTGTTTTTTTTTTACTGTTTAAACTGTATAGTTTTTTTCCCCAATTTATTTATTTTCAGAAAAACAGTATTCATTATTTTTTCACCACACCCAGTGCTCCATGCAAGCTGTGCCCTCTATAATACCCACCACCTGGTACCCCAACCTCCCACCCCCCCGCCACTTCAAACCGCTCAGACTGTTTTTCAGAGTCCATTGTCTCTCATGGTTCACCTCCCCTTCCAATTTACCCAAATTCCCTACTACTCTCTAATGCCCTTTGTCCTCCATGCTATTGGTTATGCTCCACAAATGAGTGAAACCATATGATAATTGACTCTCTCTGCTTGACTGATTTCACTCAACATAATCTCTTCCACTCCCGTCCATGTTGCTACAAAAGTTGGATATTCGTCCTTTCTGATGGAGGCATAATACTCCATAGTGTATATGGACCACATCTTCCTTATCCATTCATCCGTTGAAGGGTATCTTGGTACTTTCCATAGTTTGGCGACTGTGGTCATTGCTGCTATAAACATTGGGGTACAGATGGCCCTTCTTTTCACGACATCTGTATCTTTGGGGTAAATACCCAAGAGTGCAATTGCAGGGTCGTAGGGAAGCTCTATTTTTAATTTCTTGAGGAATCTCCACACTGTTCTCCAAAGAGGCTGCACCAACTTGCATTCCCACAAACAGTGGATCGCAGGGGCAAATTGTGGGAATCGGGGCAGCTAGGGACAGGGGCTTAAGTCCCCGGTCCCAGATGGCCTCCCGGGCGCGGAGGCAGAGAGAGTGTGGCGGAGAAACCAGCTCCTGGTCCCTAAGCCGCCAGCGCGCCCCAGAACGCGGGGGTTCCGGCTCCTGTGAGGGGATGGGAGCTGCGCCGGTGCAGAACACGCACTAGCCCTACCACAAAGCTTGAGATGCTTGCGCACGTCCCTCCAGCTCTCCTGGGTTTCTAAGGTCCCGGGGGCGCTTCTTGACCAGCGCCATCGTTTCAAAGTCTAAGCCGTGCGCGCGCGAAACTCTTCCCCGGACAGAGGCGTGCAAAAGCCCAGCCTGCGGCTTAGGGACCAGCACCCCGTTCTCAGTGCCCCAGACGCGCGTCCGACCCACAGCCGCCTCTGAAAAGAGGTGCGCGCAAGCCGGGCACTCCCAGCCCAGGCCGGCGGCAAAATCTCTGTGTGCGATCGCTGCTTGGAACCTCTCTGGCGGTCAGGAGCTCCCAGATAGCCGCCACTGCCTTGGCTTTGGGGACTAGCAAAAGATCCTGGGCCCCCAGGGCCTTTAACTTGGAACCTGCACTGCCAAGGTCCAAGGGTGAATTTATTCAGCTTCTGCACCCAGACTGAGGCTTCTCTCTGAGTCGGAGATCAGGAAGTGTTCCAGGGTGCACCTTGACTGCACCAGAGTTGATACATCCAGCTACATCTGTTCAGTCTTCTCGCACCAAAATTACTAGGAGGAGGATTGCCCAACACAAGAAAAATACAGAGGATGGACCTTCTGCAACAGAGCTAACGGCTATCAACATAGACAATATGTCAGAAAGAAAATTCAGGCTAACAATTATCCAGGAAGCTAGGTTGGAGAAAGCCATGGATGACCAAACAGAATTGATTAGGGCCGAACTGAAAGCGACCAGACAGGATGTTCACAATGTTAGGGCGGAGCTTAAAGCTACCAGGGAGGAGGTCCACAATGCTCTCAATGAGTTCCAATCTAATCTAAACTCTCTCAAAGCTAGGGTAACTGAGACAGAAGATAGAATTAGTGATCTGGAAGACAAACAGTACAGAGAAAGAATCAGGAGGAAGCATGGAACAAAATGCTTAGATCCCACGAAAGCAGAATCAGGGAAATAAATGATGCCATGAAGCGTTCCAACGTCAGAATTATTGGAATCCCTGAAGGGGAGGAGAAAGAAAGAAGTCTAAAGATATCGTGGAACAAGTCCTTCATGAAAATTTACCGAATCTCGCGAATGAAACCAGCATTCATGTACTAGAGGCTGAACGGGCTCCACCCAAGATTATACACTCAAAAAAAAAAAAAAAAACATCACGACACCTGATAGTCAAATTGAGGAATTATAATTGTAGGTAATCTATTGAAAGCTGCCAGGGCAAAGAGGCTCCTTACTTAAAGAGGGAAGCCCATCAGAATAACGTCAGACCTGTCCACAGAGATCTGGCAAGCCAGAAGAGGCTGGCAAGATATATTCAGGGCCCTAAATGAGAAGAACATGCAACCAAGAATACTTTATCCAGCAAGACTGACATTCAAAATGGATGGAGAGATAAAGAGTTTCCAAGGCCGGCAAGGCTTAAAAGACTATGCAACCACCAAGCCGACACTCCAGGAAATGTTAAGGGGGGTTCTATAAAAGAGGATAAATCCCAAGAATAGCATTGAACAGAAATATAGAGACAACCTACAGAAAGAAAGACTTCAAAGTTAACTCGATGTCAATAAAAACATATCTATCAATAATCACTCTCAATGTGAATGGCCTAAATGCAGCCATAAAACAGCACAGGGTTGCAGATTGGGTAAAACGACAGGACCCATCCATATGCTGTCTACACGAGACCCATTTTGAATCTAAAGATACACGCAGACTGAAAGTGAAGGGGTGGAGAAGCATCTTTCATGCCAATGGGACTCAAAAGAAGGCTGGGGTAGCGATACTCATATCAGATAAATTAGACTTCAAACTAAAGACTGTACTCAGAGATACAGAAGGACACTACATAATCCTTAAAGGGACTATCCACCAAGATGATCTAACAATTGTAAATATCTATGCTCCCAATATGGGAGCAGCCAATTACTTAAGAAAACTGTTAATCAAGATAAAGAGTCATATTGATATGAATACACTAATCGTAGGAGATCTTAACACGCCTCTTTCAGAATTAGACAGATCATCGAAGCAGAAAATCAATAAAGAAACTAGAGCATTGAATGACACATTGGACCAGATGGACCTCATAGATATATACAGAACATTCCACCTTAAAACAATAGAATACTCATTCTTCTCAAGTGCACACGGGACCTTCTCCAGAATAGACCACATACTGGGTCACAAATCAGGACTCAGCCGATACCAAAAGACTGAGATGATTCCCTGCATATTCTCAGATCACAATGCTTTGAAACTGGAGCTCAATCACAAGGAAAAGTTCCGAAGGAACTCAAACACCTGGAAGTAAAGACCACCTTGCTTAAGAATGCTTGGATCAACCAGGAGATCAAAGAAGAACTGAAACAATTCATGGAAACCAATGAGAATGAAGACACTTTGGTCCAAAACCTATGGGATACAGCAAAGGCGGTCCTAAGGGGAAAATATATAGCCATCCAAGCCTCGCTCAAAAAAATTGAAAAATCCAGAACACACCAGCTGTCTCTACACCTTAAAGAACTGGAGGATCAACAACAAATCAAACCAACTCCACACATAAGAAGGGAAATCATCAAGATTAGAGCTGAGATCAATGAGGGAGAAACCAGAGATACAGTAGAATATATCAATGAAACTAGAAGCTGGTTTTTTGAAAGAATCAATAATATCGATAAGCCACTGGCTACACTAATCCAAAAGAAAAGAGAGAAATCCCAAATTCATAAAATTATGAATGAAAAGGGAGAGATCACAACTAACGCCAAGGAAGTAGAAACAATCATCAGAAGTTATTAGGAACAGTTATATGCCAATAAGCTTAACAACGTAGATGAAATGGATGCATTCCTGGAAAAATATACACTACCAACATTGAACCAGGAAGAAATTGACAACCGGAATAGACCGATATCTAATAACGAGATTGAAGCAGTGATCAAAAACCTCCCAAGAAAACAAGAGCCCAGGACCTGACGGATTCCCTGGGGAATTCTACCAAATTTTCAAAGAAGAAATAACAGCTATTCTCCTGAAGCTCTTTCAAAAAATTGAAGTAGAAGGAAAACTTCCAGACTCTTTCTATGAAGCCAGCATTACCCTGATCCCCATACCATGCAAGGACCCTACCAAAAAGGAGAATTTCAGACCAATATCACTGATGAATATGGATGCTAAGATTCTCAACAAGATCCTAGCCAACAGGATCCAACAGCACATTAAAAAGATTATCCACCATGATCAGGTGGGATTCATCCCTGGGCTACAAGGATGGTTCAACATTCGCAAATCAATCAATGTGATACAACAAATTAATATGAGAAGAGAGAAGAACCACATGGTCCTCTCAATTGATGCAGAAAAAGCATTTGACAAAATCCAACATCCGTTCCTGATTAAAACGCTTCAAAGCATAGGCATAGAGGGAACATTCCTGAACCTCATCAAATCTATCTATGAAAGAACCACAGCAAATATCATCCTCAATGGGAAAAAGCTTGCAGCCTTCCCATTGAGTTCAGGAACAATACAAGGATGCCCACTTTCACCACTCTTGTTCAACATAGTATTAGAAGTCCTAGCAACAGCAATCAGACAACAGAGAGAAATAAAAGGTATCCAAATTGGTAATGAAGAAGTCAAACTCTCTCTCTTCGCAGATGACATGATTCTTAAATGGATAACCCAAAAGACTCCACCCCCAAACTACTAGAACTCATACAGCAATTCAGCAGCGTGGCAGGATACAAAGTCAATGTGCAGAAATCAGTGGCTTTCTTATACACTAACAATGAAAATACAGAAAGGGAAATTAGAGAATCGATTCCATTTACTATAGCACCAAGAACCATTAGATACCTTGCAATAAACCTAACTAAAGAGGTAAAGGATCTGTACTTGAAGAACTGCAGAACACTCATGAAAGAAATTGAAGAAGACACAAAAAGGTGGAAGACCATTCCATGCTCTTGGATCGGAAGAATAAACATTGTTAAAATGTCTATACTGCCTAGAGCAATCTATACTTTCAATGCCATTCCGATCAAAATTCCACCGGCATTCTTCAAAGAGCTGGAACAAATAATCCTAAAATTTGTATGGAATCAGAGAGGCCCCGAATCGCTAAGGAAATGTTGAAAAACAAAAATAAAGCTGGCGGCATCACCTTACCTGATTTCAAGCTTTATTACAAAGCTGTGATCACCAAGACAGCATGGTACTGGCATAAAAACAGACACATAGACCAGTGGAACAGAGTAGAGAGCCCTGATATGGACCCACAACTCTATGGTCAATTAATCTTCGACAAAACAGGAAAAATATACAGTGGAAAAAAGACAGTCTCTTCAATAAATGGTGCTGGGAAAACTGGACAGCTATATGTAGAAGAATGAAACTCGACCATTCTCTTAAACCGTACACAAAGATCAACTCAAAATGGATAAAAGACCTCAACGTGAGACAGGAATCCATCAGAATCTTAGAGGAGAACATAGGCAGTAATCTCTTTGATATCAGCCACAGCAACTTCTTTCAAGATACGTCTCCAAAGGCAAAGGAAACAAAAGCGAAAATAAACTTCTGGGACTTCATCAAAATCAAAAGCTTGTGCACAGCAAAGGAAACAGTCAAAAAAACAAAGAGGCAACCCACGGAATGGGAGAAGATATTTGCAAATGACAGTACAGACTAAAGGTTGATATCCAGGATCTATAATGAACTCCTCAAACTCAACCCACACGAAACAGACAAACACATCAAAAAATGGGCAGAAGATATGAACAGACATTTCTCCAATCAAGAAATACAAATGGCTATCAGACACATGAAAAAATGCTCATCATCATTAGCCCTCAGGGAGATTCAAATTAAAACCACATTGAGATATAACCTTACAACAGTTAGAATGGCCAAAATTAACAAAACAGGAAACAACAGGTTTTGGAGAGGATGTGGAGAAAGGGGAACCCTCTTACACTGTTGGTGGAAGCATTTTTGACACATAAAGAAAGTACGGATGACCACTGTGCGTGAACATCCTATATGTGTTTGGAATGCCTAAGCGCCATAGTCTGCACTTTACTCACAGTACCTAATGAGACCATAATCCGTCCGTGTTTTATCTTCATTTCTCAAAGGAGAAGACTCTGTTATGAATGAGTACGCACCTGAAGTAGGATCCCTGAACAGAAACCTTCCTAAGAATCACCTGTCAGGGTCCTACGTGAGACACTTCATAATTGCTACACAGACAGGTCCCACAGATTCCAATGCTGCACAGTCTCTTTCCTGTTAGGAGAACATACTGTAGCACTGTTCCCTCGTACTTTTGAAGTGTTCTGAGACGAGGTAGACACTGTGGAACATCACACGTGTTGAACTTCCAGTATTGTCATAGAATGCTACGTTCATTACCCTGTCTTCCACACAAAGGATGCAACCTTCCCGCTGTTCTTCCTTGTTCTATCTTCTTTCCTCCACTGGAAAGACACTGTGAGAAATGAGATTCCCCCTGAAGCAGATTACCTTAAACAGAACTTGCTATACTCCAAAGGACTGACGTCCGAAACTGGAGCCCTATGTGTGCCTATTGCAGTTAACACAGAGTCACTCCCATGAGCTTCCTTCTTTTTCAGACGCAACAATGCAACGAATCCCTTCTAAAGCACACTTCGTTCAAAATTTTGGAAGCGTTTTTGACAAGTAAAGAAAGTGCAGTAGACCACTGGTCGGGAACATCCAATATGTGTTTGGGATGCCTAAGCGCCATAGCCTACACTTTACTCACAGTACATAATGTGCCCATAGTCCGTTCGTGTTCTATCTTCATTCCTCAAAGGAGACGACACTGCTATGAATGAGCACGCACCTAAAGTAGGATCCCTGAACAGATACCTTCCTAAGAATCACCTGTCAGGGTCTGGTATGAAACACTTCATGATTGCTACGTAGAGAAGTTCCAACGTTTCCAATTTAGCACAGACTTATCCCTGTCAGAAGAATGTACTGCATCAGAGTTCCCTCGTACCTTTTAAGTGTTCTGATTCGAGGAAGACACTGTGGAACATCACAGTTGTTGAAATTCCAGTATGTGTCATAGAGGCCGAAGTGCCTTACCCTGTCCTTCCTTAACAGGATGAAAACTTCCCACTGTCCGTCCTTGTTCTATCTTCGTTCCTCACTGGAAAGACCCTGGGAGAAGTGAGATTCCACCTTAAGGAGTTTACCTTAAACCTAACTTCCTATAGTCCAATGGATAGAAGTACGAGACTGTAGCCCTCTGTGCGCCTATTGAAGTAACCACAGAGTCAGTCCCAAGAGCTCCCTTCTTTTACAGACGCAACACTGCAATGATTCTCTCCTGAAGCACACTTCCCTCACAATGTTGGAAGCCTTTTTTGCCACAGAAAGAAAGTGCGGATGACCACTGGTCGTGAACATCCAATACGTGTTTGGGATGCTTAAGCACCATAGCCTTCATTTTACTCACAGTACCTAATGTGCCCATTGTCCATCCGTGTTCTATCTTCATTCCTCAAAGGAGAAGACACTGTTATGAATGAGCATGCACATGAAGTAGGATCCCTGAACAGATACCTTCCTAAGACTCACCTGTCAGGGTCGGGTATGAGACACTTCATGATTGCTATACAGAGAAGTCCCACAGTTTCCAACTTAGCACAGACTCATCCCTGTCATGAGAGTGTACTGTATCAGAGTTTCCTCGTATATTTACAGTGTTCTGAGTCGAGGTAGACACTGTGGAACATCACAGGTGTTGAACTTCCAGTATTTGTCATAGAGGCCTAAGTGCCTTACCCTGTCCTTCACTCACAGGATGCAACATTCCCGCTGTCCATCCTTGTTCTAACTTCTTTGCTCCACTGGAAAGACACTGTGAGAAGTGAGATTCCTCCTGAAGGAGTTTCCCTTAAACAGAACTTGCTATAGTCCAACGGATAGACATAAGAGACTGTAGCCCTATGTGCACCTAATGAAGTTAACACATAGTCAGTCCCAAGAGCTTCATTCTTTGACAAACGCTACACTGCAACAAATCCATCCTACAGCACACATTCCTCACAATGATGGAAGTGTTTTTTGCCACAGAAAGAAAGTGCAGATGACCACTGGTCGGGAACATCCAATATGTGTTTGGAATGCGTAAGCGCCGTAGCCTGCACTTTGCTCACAATACCTAATGTCCCATTGTCCGTCCGTGTTCTATCTTCATTCTTCAAAAGAGAAGATACTGGTATGAATGACCACGCACCTGAAGTAGGATCCCTGAACAGATACTTCCTAAGAATCACCTGTCAGGGTCTAGCATGAGACACTTCAGGATTGCTATTGAGAGAGGGCCCACAGTTTCCAACTTAGCACAGACTCAGGCCTGTCATGAGAATGTACTGTATCAGAGTTCCCTCGTACATTTGAAGTGTTCTGAGTTGAGGAGGACACTGTGGAACATCACAGGTATTGAACTTCCAGTATGTGTCATAGAGGCCTAAGTACCTTACCCTGTCCTTCACTCACAGGATGCAACCTTCCCACTCTCCGTCCTTGTTCTATCTTCTTTCCTCCACTGGAAAGACACTGTGATACGTGAGATTCCACCTGAAGGAGATTACCTTAAACAGAACTTGCTATAGTCCAACGGATAGACGTCCGAGGCTGGAGCCCTATGTGCGCCTATTGCAGTTACTACAGAGTCATTCGCAAGAGTTTTCTTCTTTGAAGATGCAACACTGCAACGAATCCATCCTAAAACACACTTCCCTCACAATGTTCGAAGCGTTTTTGACGCAGAAAGAAAGTGCGGATGACCACTGGTCGGGGACATCCAATATGTGTTTGCGATGCCTAAGCTCGATAGCCTGCACTTTACTCAGAGTACCTAATGAACCCAAAGACCATCCGTGTTCTATCTTCATTCCTCAATGAATAAGACACTCTTATGAATAAGTAGACATCTGAAGTAGGATCCCTGAACAGAAACTTTCCAAGGAATCATCTGTCAGTGTCCTATGTGAGACACTTCATGATTACTACACAGACAGTTCCCACAGATTCCAACTTAGCAAAGTCTCACTTCTTTCATGATAACGTACAGTACCACAGTTCCCTCGTACATATGAAGTGTTCTGAGGTGAGGTAGACAGTGTGGAACATCACAGGTGTTTAACATCCAGTATGTGTCATAGAGTGCTACGTGCATTACCCTGTCCGTCACTCACAGGATGCAACCTCCCACTCTCCGTCCTTGTTCTATCTTCTTTTCTCCACTGGAAAGACACTGTGACTAGTGAGATAATGCCTGCAGGAGTTTCCCTTAAACATAACTTGCTATAGTCCAATGGACAGACGTACGAGTGTAGCCCTATGTGCGCCTATTGAAGTTACCACAGAGTCAGTCCCAAGAGCTTCATTCTTTGACAGACGCAACACTGCAATGAATCCCTCTTAAAGCACACATCCCTCACAATGATGGAAGCGTTTTTGCCACAGGAAGAAAGTGCGGATGACCACTGGTCGTGAACATCCAATATGAGTTTGGGAAGCATAAGCGCCATAGCCTGCACTGTACCCAGAGTACTAAATGTGCCCATATTCCGTCCGTGTTCTATCTTCATTCCTCAAAGGAGAAGACACTGTTATGAATAGGTACACACCTGAAGTAAGATCCCTGAACAAATACCTTCCTATGAATCAACTGTCAGGGTCTGGTATGAGACATCATGATTGCTATGTAGAAAGGTCCCAAGGTTTCCAACTTGTCACAGACTCATCCCTATCGGAGGAATGTACTGTATCAGAGTTCTCTAGTACATTTAAAGTGTTCTGAGTCGAGGAAGACACTGTGGAACATCACAGGTGTTGAACTTCCAGTATGTGTCATATAGGCCTCAATGCCTTACCCTGTCCTTCACTCACAGGATTCAACCTTCCCACTGACCTTCCTTCTTCTATCTTCTTTCCTACTGGAAAGACACTTGGAGAAGTGAGATTCCAACTGAAGGAGTTTCCGTTAAGCAGAACTTGCTAGTGTCCAACGGATAGATGGAAGAGACTGGAGCCCTATAAGCGCCTATTGTAGTTCTCACAGAGTCAGTCCCAAGATCTTCTTTCTTTGACAGACACAACACTGCAAAGATTCTCTCCTAAAGCACACTTCCCTCACAATGTTGGAAGCGTTCTTGACACAGAAAGAAAGTGCAGATGACCACTGGTCGGGAACATCCAATATGTGTTTGGGATGCCTAAACTCCATAGCCTGCACTTTACTCGCAGTACCTAATGTGCCCATTGTCCGTCCGTGTTCTATCATCATTCCTCAAAGGAGAAGACACTGTTATGAATGAGCACGCACCTAAAGTAGGATCCCTGAACAGATACCTTCCTAAGAATCACCTGTCAGGATCCTGTATCAGACACTTCATGATTACTACACAGACCGGTCCCGGAGTGTCCAAATTAGCACAGACTTATTTCTATCATTACAATGTACTGTAGCACCATTCCCTCGTACATTTGACGTGTTCTGAGACGAGTAAACACTGTGGAACATCACAGGTGTTGAACTTCCAGTATGTGTCATAGAGTGCTACGTGCATTACCCTGTCCTTCACTTACAGGATGCAACCTTCCCTCTGTCCATCCTTGTTCTATCTTCTTTCCTCCACTGGAAAGACACTGTGAGAAGTGAGATTCCACCTGAAGGAGTTTGCCTTAAACAGAACTTGCTATAGTCCAAGGATAGTAATACGAGACTCTAGCCCTAAGTGCGCCTATTGAACATATCACATAGTCAGTCTCAAGAGCTTCCTTCTTTCACAAACGCAAAACTGCAATGTATCCCTCCTAAAGCACACTTCCCTCACAATGATGGAAGCGTTTTTGCCACAGAAAGAAAGTGCAGATGACCACTGCTCGGGAATATCCAAAATGTTTTTGGGATGCGTAAGCGCGATAGTCTGCACTTTACTCACAGTACCTAATGTGCCCGTTGTCCGTCCGTGTTCTATCTTCAGTCCTCAAAGGAGAAGACACTGTAATGAATGAGCACGCACCTGAAGTAGGATCCCTGAACAGATACCTTCCTAAGAATCACTTGTCAGTTTCTAGTATGAGACACTTCATGATTGCTATACAGAAAGGGCCCAAAATTTCCAACTTAGCACAGACTCATACTTGTCGTGAGAGTGTACTGTATCAGAGTTCCCTTGTACATTTGAAGGGTTCTGAGTCGAGATAGACACTGTGGAATATCACAGGTGTTGAACTTCGAGTATGTGTCATAGAGGTCTAAATGCCTTACCCTGTCCTTCACTCACAAGATGAAACCTTCCAGCTGTCCTTCCTTGCTCTATCTTCTTTCCTCCACTGGAAAGGCACAGTGATAAGTGAGATTATGCCTGCAGGAGTTTCCCTTAAACAGAACTTGCAATAGTCCAATGGACAGACATACGAGACCTTAGCCCAATGTGTGCCTATTGAAGTAACCACTGAGTCAGTCCCAAGATGAAACACTGCAAATATTCTTTACTAAAGCACACTTCCCACTCAATGTTGGAAGCGTTTTTGCCACATAAAGAAAGTGTGGATGACCACTGGTCGTGAACATCCAAATAGTGTTTGGGATGCCTAATCACCCTACCCTGCACTTTACTCAAAATACCTAATGTGCCCATTGTCCATCCGTGCTCCATCTTCATTCCTCATAGGAGAAGACACTGTTATGAATGAGTACGCACCTGAAGTAGGATACCTGAACAGATACCTTCCTAAGAATCACCTGTCAGGGTCTGGAAAGAGACACTTCATGAATGCTATATAGAGAAGTCCCACAGTTTCCAACTTAGCACAGACTCATCACTGTCAGAGGAATATACTGTCAGAGTTCCCTCGAACATTTGAAATGTCTGAGTCGAGGAAGGCACTGTGGAACATCACAGGTGTTGAACGTCCCATATGTGTCATAGAGGCATAAGTGCCTTACCCTGTCCTTAACACAGGATGCAACCTTCCCGCTGTCCGTCCTTGTTCTATCTTCTTTCCTCCACTGGAAAGACACTGTGAGAAGTGAGATTCCGCTTGAAGAATTTTCCCTTAAACAGAACTTGCTATAGTCCAATGGATAGATGTACGACACTGTAGCCCTATGTGCCCCTATTGCAGTTATCACAGAGTCACTCCCAATGGCTTCCTTCTTTGACAGATGCAACACTGCAACGAATCCCTCCTAAAGCACACTTCCCTCACAATGTTGGAAGCGTTTTTGACACAGAAAGAAAGTGCGGATGACCACTGGTCATGAACATCCAATATGTGTTTGGGATTCCTAAGCGCCCTAGCCTGCACTTTACTCACAGTACCTAATGAGTCCATAGTCCTTCCGTGTTCTATCTTCATTCCGCAAAGGAGAAAACACTGTTATGAATGAGTATGCACCTGAAGTAGGATCCCTGAACAGAAACATTCCTAGGAATCACCTGGCAGGATCCTATGTGAGACAATTTATGATTGCTAACCAGACAGGTCTCAAAGATTCCAACTTAGCAAAGTCTCATTCTAGTCGTGAGAAAGTACTGTACCACAGTTCCCTCGTACATTTGAAGTGTTCTGAGACGAGGTAGACACTGTGGAACATCACAGGTGTTGAACTTCCAGTATGTGTCATAGAGTGCTACGTGCATTACCCTGTCCTTCACTCACAGGATGCAACCTTCTCGCTGTCCATCGTTGTTCCATCTTCTTTCCTCCACTGGAAAGACACTGTGAGAAGTGAGATTCCGCCTGAACTTTCCCTTAAAGAAAACTGGCTTTAGTCCAACGGTTAGACGTACGAGAATGTAGCCTATGTGCGCCTATTGAAGTTACTACAGAGTCAGTCCCAAGAGCTTCCTTCTTTGACCGATGCAACACTGTAACGATCCCTCAAAAAGCACATTTCCCTCACAATGATGGAAGCGTTTTTGCCACAGAAAGAAAGTGCGGATGACCACTGATCGTGAACATCCAATATGTGTTTGGGATGCATAAGCGCCATAGCCTGCACTTTACTCACAGTACATAATGTGCACATACTCCGTCCATGTTTTATTTTCATTCCTCAAAGGAGAAGACTGTTATGCATGAGCATACACCTGAAGTCGGATCCCTGAACAGATACCTTCCTAAGATTCACCTGTCAATATCTGGTATGAGACACTTCATGATTGCTATACAGAGAAGGCTCACCGTTTCCAACATAGCACAGACTCATGCCTGTCATGAGAATGTACTGTATCAGAGTTCACTCGTACATTTGAAGTGTTCTGAGTCGAGGTAAACACTGTGGAACATCACAGGTGTTGAACATCGATTATGTGTCATAGAGGCCTAACAGCATAACCTGTCCTTCACTCACAGGATGCAACCTTCGCTCTGTCTATCCGTGTTCTATCTTCTTTCCTCAACTGGAAAGACACTGTGAGAAGTGAGAATCCTCCTGAAGGAGTTTACCTTAAACAAAACTTCCTATCGTCCAAAGGATAGACGTCCGAGACTGAAGCCCTATGTGCGCCTATTGTAGTTACCACAGAGTCACTCCCTAGAGCTTCCTTCTTTGACAGACTCAACACTGCAACGAAACCCTCTTAAAGCACACTTCCCTCACAATGTTGGAAGCATTTTTGACACAGAAAGAAAGTGCGGATGACCACTGGTCGGGAACTTCCAATATGTGTTTGGGATGCCTAAGTGCCATAGCCTGCACTTTAATCACAGTAACTAAAGAGCCCATAGTCCGTCCATGTTCTATCTTCATTCCTCAAAGGAGAAGGCACTGTTATGAATCAGCACGCACCTGAAGTAGGATCCCTGAACAGAAACTTTCCTAAGAATCACCTGTCAGGGTCCTATATGAGTCACTTCATGACTGCTACACAGACAGGTCCCACAGATTCCACCTTAGCACAGTCTCATTCCTGTCTTGGGAACATACTGTACCACAGTTCCCTCGTACTTTTGAAGTATTCTGAGACGAGGTAGACACTGTGGAACATCACAGGTGTTGAACTTCCCGTATGTGTCATAGAGCGCTACGTGCATTAACCTGTCCTTCACTCACAGGATGCAACCTTCCCACTGTCCGTCATTGTTCCATCTTCTTTCCTCCACTGGAAAGATACTCATAGAAGTGAGATTCCACCTGAAGGTGTTTCCCTTAAACAGAACTTGCTATTGACTAACGGATAGTCGTACGAGACTGTAGCCCTATGTGCGCCTATTGCAGTTACTACACAGTCACTCCCAAGAGTTTCCTTCGTTGACAGACGTAACACTGCAATGAAACCCTCCTAAAGCCCACATCCCTCACAATGATGGAAGCGTTTATGCCACCGAAAGAAAGTGTGGATGACCAAAGTTCGTGAACATCCAATATGTGTTTGGGATGCATAAGCGCCATAGCCTTCACTTTACTCACAGTACCTAATGTGCCCATTGTCCATCCGTGTTCTATCTTCATTCCTCAAAGGAGAAGACACTGTTATGAATGAGCACGCACCAGAAATGGAATCCCTGAACAGATTCCGTCCTACGAATCACCTCAGGGTCTGGTATGAGACACTTCGTGATTGCTATACAGAGAAGATCCACCGTTTCCAACATAGCACAGACTCATCCGTGTCGTGAGAATGTACTGTATCAGAGTTCCTTTGTACATTTGAAGTGTTCTGAGTCGAGAAAGACACTGTGGAACATCACAGGTGTTGAACTTCCAGTATGTGTCATAGAGGCCTATGTGCCTTACCCTGTCCTTCACACACAGGGTGTAAACTTCCCTCTGTCAGTCCTTGTTCTATCTACTTTCCTCAACTGGAAAGACACTGTGAGAAGTGAGATTCCGCCTGAAGAATTTTCCCTTAAACAGAACTTGCTATAGTCCAATGGATAGACGTAAAAGACTGTAGCATTATGTGCGCCTACTGCAGTTATCACAGAGACAGTCCCAAGAGCTTCCTTCTTTGACAGACGCAACGCTACAACGATTCTCTCCTAAACCACACTTCCCTCACAATTTTGGAAGCATTTTTCCACAGAAAGAAATTGCGGATGACCACTGGTCTTGAACATCCAAAAAGTGTTTGGGATGCCTAAGTGCCATAGCGTGCACTTTACTCATAGTACCTAAAGTGTCCATGGTCCAGCCGTGTTCTATCTTCATTCCTCAAAGGAAAAGACACTGTTATGAATGAGGACGCACCTGACGTAATCCCTGAACAGAAACCTTCCTAAGAATCACCTGTCAGGGTCCTGTATGAGCCACTTAATGATTGCTACACAGACCGGTCCCACAGTGTCCAAATTAGCAGAGACTCATCCCTGTCGTGAGAACGTACTGTAACAACATTCCCTTGTACATTTGAAGTGTTCTGAGACGAGGTAGACACTGTGGAACATCTGTGTTGAACTTTTAGTATGTGCCATATAGGTCTAAGAGCCTTACCCTGTCATTCAGTAACAGGAAGTATACTTCCCTCTGTCGGTCCTTGTTCTATCTTCTATCCTCCCCTGGAAGTCACTGTGAGAAGTAGGATTCCGCCTGAAGGAGTTTCCCTTAAAAAGAACTTGCTATAGTCCAACGGATAGACGTACGAACTGTAGCCCTATGTGCGGTTATTGACGTTATCACAGAGTCAGCCCCAAGAGCTTCCTTCTTTGACAGACGCAACACTGCAACGAATCCCTCCAAAAGCACACTTCCCTCACAATGATGGAAGCGTTTTTGCCACCGAATGAAAGTGCGAATGACCACTGGTCGTGACATCCAATATGTGTTTGGGATGCATAAGCGCCATAGCCTTCACTTTACTCATAGTACCTAATGTGCCCATTGTCCGTCCGTGTTCTATCTTCATTCCTCAAAGGAGAAGACACTGTTATGAATGAGCAGGCATCTGAAGTACGATCCCTGTACAGATACCTTCCTAAGAATCACCTGTCATGATCTGGTATGAGAAACTTCATGACTGCTATACAGAGAAGGCCCACCATTTTCAACTTAGCACAGACTCATCCCTGTCTTGAGAATGTACTGTATTAGAGTTCCCTCGTACATTTGAAGTGTTGTGAGTCGTGGTAGACATTGTGGAACATCACAGGTGTTGAACTACGAGTATGTGTCATAGAGGCCTAAGTGCCTTACAATTTCCTTCACTCACACGATGCAAACATACCGCTGTCTGTCCTTGTTCTATCTTCTTAACTCCACTGGAAAGACACTGTGAGAAATGAGATTCCTCCTGAAGAAGTTTACCTTAAACAGAACTTACTAGAGTCCAAAATAGATGTCCGAGACTGGTGCCCTATGTGCGCCTATTGCAGTTACCAATTAGTCAGTCCCAAGAGCTTCCTCCTTTGAGAGATCAACACTGCAACGATTCTCTCCTAAAGCACACTTCCCTCACAATGTTGAAAATGTTTTTGCCACAAAAAGAAATACCCACTTTTGTAGCAATATGGACGGGACTGGAAGAGATTATGCGGAGTGAAATAAGTCAAGCAGAGAGAGTCAATTATCATATGGTTTCACTTATTTGTGGAGCATAACAAATAGCATGGAGGACAAGGGGTGTTAGAGAGGAGTAGGGAATTTGTGTAAACTGGAAGGGGAGGTGAACCATGAGAGACTATGGACTCTGAAAAACAATCTGAGGGGTTTGAAGTGAGGGGGCGGTGGGAGGTTGGGCTACCGGGTGGTGGGTATTATAGAGGGCACGGCTTGCATGGAGCACTGGGTGTGGTGAAAAAATAATGAATACTGTTTTTCTGAAAATTAATAAATAAATAATAATTAAAAAAAATAAAGTGCAGATGACTACTGGTCGTGAACATCCAAATAGTGTTTGTGATGTCTAAGCGCCGTAGCCTGCACTTTACTCACACTTCCAAATGTGCCCATCGTCCGACCGTGTTCTATCTTCATTCCTCAAAGGAGAAGACACTGTTATGAATGAATAGGCACCTGAAGTACGATCCCTGAACAGAAACCTTCCTAAGAATCACCTGTCAGGGTCTGGTATGAGACACTTCATGATTGCTATACAGAGAAGGCCCACAGTTTCCAACTTAGCAAAGACACATCCCTGTCGTGAAAATGTACTGTATCAGAGTTCCCTCGTACATTTGACGTGTTCTGAGACGATGTAGACACTGTGGAACGTCACAGGTGTTGAACTTCCAGTATGTGTCATAGAGGCCTAATTGCCTTACCCATTCATTCATTCACAGGATGAAATCTTCCTGCTGTCCGTCCTTGTTCTAACTTCGTTCCTCCACTGGAAAGACTCTGTGAGAAGTGAGATTTCGCCTGAAGGAGTTTACCTTAAATTGTAGTTGCTATATTCCAACAGATAGACGTCCGAGACTGGAGCCCTATGTGAGCCTATTGCAGTTACCACAGAGTGAATCCCAAGAGCTTCCTTCTTTGACAGAAGCAACACTGCAACGAATCCCTCATAAAGGACACTTCCCTCACAATGTTGGAAGCGTTTTTGACACGGAAAGAAAGTGCGGAAGAGCACTGGTCGGGAACATCCAAATAGTGTCTGGGATGCCTAAGCGCCATACCCTGCACATTACTCACAGTACCTAATGCGTCCATTGTCCGTCTGTGTTCTATCTTCATTCCTCAAAGGATAAGACACTGTTATGAATGAGCACACAGCTAAAGTAGGATCCCTGAACAGAAACCTTCCTAAGAATCACCTGTCAGGGACCTCTATGAGACACTTCATGATTGCTACACAGACCGGTCCAACAGTGTCCAACTTAGCACAGATTCATCCCTGTCGTGAGAACATACTGTACCACAGTATCCTCTTACATTAGTGTTCTGAGATGAGGTAGACACTGTGGAATATCACAGGTGTTTAATCTCCAGTATGTGTCATAGAGGCCTAAGTGCCTTACCCTGTCCTTCACTCACAGGATGTAAACTTCCCTCTGTCAGTCCTTGTTTATCTACTTTCCTCCACTGGAAAGACACTGTGAGAAGTGAGATTCCGCCTGAAGGTTTTTCCCTTAAGCAGAACCTGCTATAATCCAATGAATAGACCTACGAGATTAGAGTCCTACGTGCGCCTATTGCAGTTACCACAGAGTCAGTCCCAAGAGCTTCCTTCTTTGACAGACGCAACACTTCATCGAATCCCTCATAAAACACACTTCCCTCACCATGATGGAACCATTTTTTCCACAGAAAGAAAGTGCAGATGACTACTGCTCGTGAATATGCAATATGTGTTTGGAATGCTTAAGCGCCATAACCTGCACTTTACATACAATACCTAATGTGCCCAAGGTCCGTCCGTGTTCTATCGTCATTCCTCAAAGGAGAAGACACAGGGAGGAGGTCCACAATGCTCTCAATGAGTTCCAATCTAATCTAAACTCTCTCAAAGCTAGGGTAACTGAGACAGAAGATAGAATTAGTGATCTGGAAGACAAACAGTACAGAGAAAGAATCAGGAGGAAGCATGGAACAAAATGCTTAGATCCCACGAAAGCAGAATCAGGGAAATAAATGATGCCATGAAGCGTTCCAACGTCAGAATTATTGGAATCCCTGAAGGGGAGGAGAAAGAAAGAAGTCTAAAGATATCGTGGAACAAGTCCTTCATGAAAATTTACCGAATCTCGCGAATGAAACCAGCATTCATGTACTAGAGGCTGAACGGGCTCCACCCAAGATTATACACTCAAAAAAAAAAAAAAAAACATCACGACACCTGATAGTCAAATTGAGGAATTATAATTGTAGGTAATCTATTGAAAGCTGCCAGGGCAAAGAGGCTCCTTACTTAAAGAGGGAAGCCCATCAGAATAACGTCAGACCTGTCCACAGAGATCTGGCAAGCCAGAAGAGGCTGGCAAGATATATTCAGGGCCCTAAATGAGAAGAACATGCAACCAAGAATACTTTATCCAGCAAGACTGACATTCAAAATGGATGGAGAGATAAAGAGTTTCCAAGGCCGGCAAGGCTTAAAAGACTATGCAACCACCAAGCCGACACTCCAGGAAATGTTAAGGGGGGTTCTATAAAAGAGGATAAATCCCAAGAATAGCATTGAACAGAAATATAGAGACAACCTACAGAAAGAAAGACTTCAAAGTTAACTCGATGTCAATAAAAACATATCTATCAATAATCACTCTCAATGTGAATGGCCTAAATGCAGCCATAAAACAGCACAGGGTTGCAGATTGGGTAAAACGACAGGACCCATCCATATGCTGTCTACACGAGACCCATTTTGAATCTAAAGATACACGCAGACTGAAAGTGAAGGGGTGGAGAAGCATCTTTCATGCCAATGGGACTCAAAAGAAGGCTGGGGTAGCGATACTCATATCAGATAAATTAGACTTCAAACTAAAGACTGTACTCAGAGATACAGAAGGACACTACATAATCCTTAAAGGGACTATCCACCAAGATGATCTAACAATTGTAAATATCTATGCTCCCAATATGGGAGCAGCCAATTACTTAAGAAAACTGTTAATCAAGATAAAGAGTCATATTGATATGAATACACTAATCGTAGGAGATCTTAACACGCCTCTTTCAGAATTAGACAGATCATCGAAGCAGAAAATCAATAAAGAAACTAGAGCATTGAATGACACATTGGACCAGATGGACCTCATAGATATATACAGAACATTCCACCTTAAAACAATAGAATACTCATTCTTCTCAAGTGCACACGGGACCTTCTCCAGAATAGACCACATACTGGGTCACAAATCAGGACTCAGCCGATACCAAAAGACTGAGATGATTCCCTGCATATTCTCAGATCACAATGCTTTGAAACTGGAGCTCAATCACAAGGAAAAGTTCCGAAGGAACTCAAACACCTGGAAGTAAAGACCACCTTGCTTAAGAATGCTTGGATCAACCAGGAGATCAAAGAAGAACTGAAACAATTCATGGAAACCAATGAGAATGAAGACACTTTGGTCCAAAACCTATGGGATACAGCAAAGGCGGTCCTAAGGGGAAAATATATAGCCATCCAAGCCTCGCTCAAAAAAATTGAAAAATCCAGAACACACCAGCTGTCTCTACACCTTAAAGAACTGGAGGATCAACAACAAATCAAACCAACTCCACACATAAGAAGGGAAATCATCAAGATTAGAGCTGAGATCAATGAGGGAGAAACCAGAGATACAGTAGAATATATCAATGAAACTAGAAGCTGGTTTTTTGAAAGAATCAATAATATCGATAAGCCACTGGCTACACTAATCCAAAAGAAAAGAGAGAAATCCCAAATTCATAAAATTATGAATGAAAAGGGAGAGATCACAACTAACGCCAAGGAAGTAGAAACAATCATCAGAAGTTATTAGGAACAGTTATATGCCAATAAGCTTAACAACGTAGATGAAATGGATGCATTCCTGGAAAAATATACACTACCAACATTGAACCAGGAAGAAATTGACAACCGGAATAGACCGATATCTAATAACGAGATTGAAGCAGTGATCAAAAACCTCCCAAGAAAACAAGAGCCCAGGACCTGACGGATTCCCTGGGGAATTCTACCAAATTTTCAAAGAAGAAATAACAGCTATTCTCCTGAAGCTCTTTCAAAAAATTGAAGTAGAAGGAAAACTTCCAGACTCTTTCTATGAAGCCAGCATTACCCTGATCCCCATACCATGCAAGGACCCTACCAAAAAGGAGAATTTCAGACCAATATCACTGATGAATATGGATGCTAAGATTCTCAACAAGATCCTAGCCAACAGGATCCAACAGCACATTAAAAAGATTATCCACCATGATCAGGTGGGATTCATCCCTGGGCTACAAGGATGGTTCAACATTCGCAAATCAATCAATGTGATACAACAAATTAATATGAGAAGAGAGAAGAACCACATGGTCCTCTCAATTGATGCAGAAAAAGCATTTGACAAAATCCAACATCCGTTCCTGATTAAAACGCTTCAAAGCATAGGCATAGAGGGAACATTCCTGAACCTCATCAAATCTATCTATGAAAGAACCACAGCAAATATCATCCTCAATGGGAAAAAGCTTGCAGCCTTCCCATTGAGTTCAGGAACAATACAAGGATGCCCACTTTCACCACTCTTGTTCAACATAGTATTAGAAGTCCTAGCAACAGCAATCAGACAACAGAGAGAAATAAAAGGTATCCAAATTGGTAATGAAGAAGTCAAACTCTCTCTCTTCGCAGATGACATGATTCTTAAATGGATAACCCAAAAGACTCCACCCCCAAACTACTAGAACTCATACAGCAATTCAGCAGCGTGGCAGGATACAAAGTCAATGTGCAGAAATCAGTGGCTTTCTTATACACTAACAATGAAAATACAGAAAGGGAAATTAGAGAATCGATTCCATTTACTATAGCACCAAGAACCATTAGATACCTTGCAATAAACCTAACTAAAGAGGTAAAGGATCTGTACTTGAAGAACTGCAGAACACTCATGAAAGAAATTGAAGAAGACACAAAAAGGTGGAAGACCATTCCATGCTCTTGGATCGGAAGAATAAACATTGTTAAAATGTCTATACTGCCTAGAGCAATCTATACTTTCAATGCCATTCCGATCAAAATTCCACCGGCATTCTTCAAAGAGCTGGAACAAATAATCCTAAAATTTGTATGGAATCAGAGAGGCCCCGAATCGCTAAGGAAATGTTGAAAAACAAAAATAAAGCTGGCGGCATCACCTTACCTGATTTCAAGCTTTATTACAAAGCTGTGATCACCAAGACAGCATGGTACTGGCATAAAAACAGACACATAGACCAGTGGAACAGAGTAGAGAGCCCTGATATGGACCCACAACTCTATGGTCAATTAATCTTCGACAAAACAGGAAAAATATACAGTGGAAAAAAGACAGTCTCTTCAATAAATGGTGCTGGGAAAACTGGACAGCTATATGTAGAAGAATGAAACTCGACCATTCTCTTAAACCGTACACAAAGATCAACTCAAAATGGATAAAAGACCTCAACGTGAGACAGGAATCCATCAGAATCTTAGAGGAGAACATAGGCAGTAATCTCTTTGATATCAGCCACAGCAACTTCTTTCAAGATACGTCTCCAAAGGCAAAGGAAACAAAAGCGAAAATAAACTTCTGGGACTTCATCAAAATCAAAAGCTTGTGCACAGCAAAGGAAACAGTCAAAAAAACAAAGAGGCAACCCACGGAATGGGAGAAGATATTTGCAAATGACAGTACAGACTAAAGGTTGATATCCAGGATCTATAATGAACTCCTCAAACTCAACCCACACGAAACAGACAAACACATCAAAAAATGGGCAGAAGATATGAACAGACATTTCTCCAATCAAGAAATACAAATGGCTATCAGACACATGAAAAAATGCTCATCATCATTAGCCCTCAGGGAGATTCAAATTAAAACCACATTGAGATATAACCTTACAACAGTTAGAATGGCCAAAATTAACAAAACAGGAAACAACAGGTTTTGGAGAGGATGTGGAGAAAGGGGAACCCTCTTACACTGTTGGTGGAAGCATTTTTGACACATAAAGAAAGTACGGATGACCACTGTGCGTGAACATCCTATATGTGTTTGGAATGCCTAAGCGCCATAGTCTGCACTTTACTCACAGTACCTAATGAGACCATAATCCGTCCGTGTTTTATCTTCATTTCTCAAAGGAGAAGACTCTGTTATGAATGAGTACGCACCTGAAGTAGGATCCCTGAACAGAAACCTTCCTAAGAATCACCTGTCAGGGTCCTACGTGAGACACTTCATAATTGCTACACAGACAGGTCCCACAGATTCCAATGCTGCACAGTCTCTTTCCTGTTAGGAGAACATACTGTAGCACTGTTCCCTCGTACTTTTGAAGTGTTCTGAGACGAGGTAGACACTGTGGAACATCACACGTGTTGAACTTCCAGTATTGTCATAGAATGCTACGTTCATTACCCTGTCTTCCACACAAAGGATGCAACCTTCCCGCTGTTCTTCCTTGTTCTATCTTCTTTCCTCCACTGGAAAGACACTGTGAGAAATGAGATTCCCCCTGAAGCAGATTACCTTAAACAGAACTTGCTATACTCCAAAGGACTGACGTCCGAAACTGGAGCCCTATGTGTGCCTATTGCAGTTAACACAGAGTCACTCCCATGAGCTTCCTTCTTTTTCAGACGCAACAATGCAACGAATCCCTTCTAAAGCACACTTCGTTCAAAATTTTGGAAGCGTTTTTGACAAGTAAAGAAAGTGCAGTAGACCACTGGTCGGGAACATCCAATATGTGTTTGGGATGCCTAAGCGCCATAGCCTACACTTTACTCACAGTACATAATGTGCCCATAGTCCGTTCGTGTTCTATCTTCATTCCTCAAAGGAGACGACACTGCTATGAATGAGCACGCACCTAAAGTAGGATCCCTGAACAGATACCTTCCTAAGAATCACCTGTCAGGGTCTGGTATGAAACACTTCATGATTGCTACGTAGAGAAGTTCCAACGTTTCCAATTTAGCACAGACTTATCCCTGTCAGAAGAATGTACTGCATCAGAGTTCCCTCGTACCTTTTAAGTGTTCTGATTCGAGGAAGACACTGTGGAACATCACAGTTGTTGAAATTCCAGTATGTGTCATAGAGGCCGAAGTGCCTTACCCTGTCCTTCCTTAACAGGATGAAAACTTCCCACTGTCCGTCCTTGTTCTATCTTCGTTCCTCACTGGAAAGACCCTGGGAGAAGTGAGATTCCACCTTAAGGAGTTTACCTTAAACCTAACTTCCTATAGTCCAATGGATAGAAGTACGAGACTGTAGCCCTCTGTGCGCCTATTGAAGTAACCACAGAGTCAGTCCCAAGAGCTCCCTTCTTTTACAGACGCAACACTGCAATGATTCTCTCCTGAAGCACACTTCCCTCACAATGTTGGAAGCCTTTTTTGCCACAGAAAGAAAGTGCGGATGACCACTGGTCGTGAACATCCAATACGTGTTTGGGATGCTTAAGCACCATAGCCTTCATTTTACTCACAGTACCTAATGTGCCCATTGTCCATCCGTGTTCTATCTTCATTCCTCAAAGGAGAAGACACTGTTATGAATGAGCATGCACATGAAGTAGGATCCCTGAACAGATACCTTCCTAAGACTCACCTGTCAGGGTCGGGTATGAGACACTTCATGATTGCTATACAGAGAAGTCCCACAGTTTCCAACTTAGCACAGACTCATCCCTGTCATGAGAGTGTACTGTATCAGAGTTTCCTCGTATATTTACAGTGTTCTGAGTCGAGGTAGACACTGTGGAACATCACAGGTGTTGAACTTCCAGTATTTGTCATAGAGGCCTAAGTGCCTTACCCTGTCCTTCACTCACAGGATGCAACATTCCCGCTGTCCATCCTTGTTCTAACTTCTTTGCTCCACTGGAAAGACACTGTGAGAAGTGAGATTCCTCCTGAAGGAGTTTCCCTTAAACAGAACTTGCTATAGTCCAACGGATAGACATAAGAGACTGTAGCCCTATGTGCACCTAATGAAGTTAACACATAGTCAGTCCCAAGAGCTTCATTCTTTGACAAACGCTACACTGCAACAAATCCATCCTACAGCACACATTCCTCACAATGATGGAAGTGTTTTTTGCCACAGAAAGAAAGTGCAGATGACCACTGGTCGGGAACATCCAATATGTGTTTGGAATGCGTAAGCGCCGTAGCCTGCACTTTGCTCACAATACCTAATGTCCCATTGTCCGTCCGTGTTCTATCTTCATTCTTCAAAAGAGAAGATACTGGTATGAATGACCACGCACCTGAAGTAGGATCCCTGAACAGATACTTCCTAAGAATCACCTGTCAGGGTCTAGCATGAGACACTTCAGGATTGCTATTGAGAGAGGGCCCACAGTTTCCAACTTAGCACAGACTCAGGCCTGTCATGAGAATGTACTGTATCAGAGTTCCCTCGTACATTTGAAGTGTTCTGAGTTGAGGAGGACACTGTGGAACATCACAGGTATTGAACTTCCAGTATGTGTCATAGAGGCCTAAGTACCTTACCCTGTCCTTCACTCACAGGATGCAACCTTCCCACTCTCCGTCCTTGTTCTATCTTCTTTCCTCCACTGGAAAGACACTGTGATACGTGAGATTCCACCTGAAGGAGATTACCTTAAACAGAACTTGCTATAGTCCAACGGATAGACGTCCGAGGCTGGAGCCCTATGTGCGCCTATTGCAGTTACTACAGAGTCATTCGCAAGAGTTTTCTTCTTTGAAGATGCAACACTGCAACGAATCCATCCTAAAACACACTTCCCTCACAATGTTCGAAGCGTTTTTGACGCAGAAAGAAAGTGCGGATGACCACTGGTCGGGGACATCCAATATGTGTTTGCGATGCCTAAGCTCGATAGCCTGCACTTTACTCAGAGTACCTAATGAACCCAAAGACCATCCGTGTTCTATCTTCATTCCTCAATGAATAAGACACTCTTATGAATAAGTAGACATCTGAAGTAGGATCCCTGAACAGAAACTTTCCAAGGAATCATCTGTCAGTGTCCTATGTGAGACACTTCATGATTACTACACAGACAGTTCCCACAGATTCCAACTTAGCAAAGTCTCACTTCTTTCATGATAACGTACAGTACCACAGTTCCCTCGTACATATGAAGTGTTCTGAGGTGAGGTAGACAGTGTGGAACATCACAGGTGTTTAACATCCAGTATGTGTCATAGAGTGCTACGTGCATTACCCTGTCCGTCACTCACAGGATGCAACCTCCCACTCTCCGTCCTTGTTCTATCTTCTTTTCTCCACTGGAAAGACACTGTGACTAGTGAGATAATGCCTGCAGGAGTTTCCCTTAAACATAACTTGCTATAGTCCAATGGACAGACGTACGAGTGTAGCCCTATGTGCGCCTATTGAAGTTACCACAGAGTCAGTCCCAAGAGCTTCATTCTTTGACAGACGCAACACTGCAATGAATCCCTCTTAAAGCACACATCCCTCACAATGATGGAAGCGTTTTTGCCACAGGAAGAAAGTGCGGATGACCACTGGTCGTGAACATCCAATATGAGTTTGGGAAGCATAAGCGCCATAGCCTGCACTGTACCCAGAGTACTAAATGTGCCCATATTCCGTCCGTGTTCTATCTTCATTCCTCAAAGGAGAAGACACTGTTATGAATAGGTACACACCTGAAGTAAGATCCCTGAACAAATACCTTCCTATGAATCAACTGTCAGGGTCTGGTATGAGACATCATGATTGCTATGTAGAAAGGTCCCAAGGTTTCCAACTTGTCACAGACTCATCCCTATCGGAGGAATGTACTGTATCAGAGTTCTCTAGTACATTTAAAGTGTTCTGAGTCGAGGAAGACACTGTGGAACATCACAGGTGTTGAACTTCCAGTATGTGTCATATAGGCCTCAATGCCTTACCCTGTCCTTCACTCACAGGATTCAACCTTCCCACTGACCTTCCTTCTTCTATCTTCTTTCCTACTGGAAAGACACTTGGAGAAGTGAGATTCCAACTGAAGGAGTTTCCGTTAAGCAGAACTTGCTAGTGTCCAACGGATAGATGGAAGAGACTGGAGCCCTATAAGCGCCTATTGTAGTTCTCACAGAGTCAGTCCCAAGATCTTCTTTCTTTGACAGACACAACACTGCAAAGATTCTCTCCTAAAGCACACTTCCCTCACAATGTTGGAAGCGTTCTTGACACAGAAAGAAAGTGCAGATGACCACTGGTCGGGAACATCCAATATGTGTTTGGGATGCCTAAACTCCATAGCCTGCACTTTACTCGCAGTACCTAATGTGCCCATTGTCCGTCCGTGTTCTATCATCATTCCTCAAAGGAGAAGACACTGTTATGAATGAGCACGCACCTAAAGTAGGATCCCTGAACAGATACCTTCCTAAGAATCACCTGTCAGGATCCTGTATCAGACACTTCATGATTACTACACAGACCGGTCCCGGAGTGTCCAAATTAGCACAGACTTATTTCTATCATTACAATGTACTGTAGCACCATTCCCTCGTACATTTGACGTGTTCTGAGACGAGTAAACACTGTGGAACATCACAGGTGTTGAACTTCCAGTATGTGTCATAGAGTGCTACGTGCATTACCCTGTCCTTCACTTACAGGATGCAACCTTCCCTCTGTCCATCCTTGTTCTATCTTCTTTCCTCCACTGGAAAGACACTGTGAGAAGTGAGATTCCACCTGAAGGAGTTTGCCTTAAACAGAACTTGCTATAGTCCAAGGATAGTAATACGAGACTCTAGCCCTAAGTGCGCCTATTGAACATATCACATAGTCAGTCTCAAGAGCTTCCTTCTTTCACAAACGCAAAACTGCAATGTATCCCTCCTAAAGCACACTTCCCTCACAATGATGGAAGCGTTTTTGCCACAGAAAGAAAGTGCAGATGACCACTGCTCGGGAATATCCAAAATGTTTTTGGGATGCGTAAGCGCGATAGTCTGCACTTTACTCACAGTACCTAATGTGCCCGTTGTCCGTCCGTGTTCTATCTTCAGTCCTCAAAGGAGAAGACACTGTAATGAATGAGCACGCACCTGAAGTAGGATCCCTGAACAGATACCTTCCTAAGAATCACTTGTCAGTTTCTAGTATGAGACACTTCATGATTGCTATACAGAAAGGGCCCAAAATTTCCAACTTAGCACAGACTCATACTTGTCGTGAGAGTGTACTGTATCAGAGTTCCCTTGTACATTTGAAGGGTTCTGAGTCGAGATAGACACTGTGGAATATCACAGGTGTTGAACTTCGAGTATGTGTCATAGAGGTCTAAATGCCTTACCCTGTCCTTCACTCACAAGATGAAACCTTCCAGCTGTCCTTCCTTGCTCTATCTTCTTTCCTCCACTGGAAAGGCACAGTGATAAGTGAGATTATGCCTGCAGGAGTTTCCCTTAAACAGAACTTGCAATAGTCCAATGGACAGACATACGAGACCTTAGCCCAATGTGTGCCTATTGAAGTAACCACTGAGTCAGTCCCAAGATGAAACACTGCAAATATTCTTTACTAAAGCACACTTCCCACTCAATGTTGGAAGCGTTTTTGCCACATAAAGAAAGTGTGGATGACCACTGGTCGTGAACATCCAAATAGTGTTTGGGATGCCTAATCACCCTACCCTGCACTTTACTCAAAATACCTAATGTGCCCATTGTCCATCCGTGCTCCATCTTCATTCCTCATAGGAGAAGACACTGTTATGAATGAGTACGCACCTGAAGTAGGATACCTGAACAGATACCTTCCTAAGAATCACCTGTCAGGGTCTGGAAAGAGACACTTCATGAATGCTATATAGAGAAGTCCCACAGTTTCCAACTTAGCACAGACTCATCACTGTCAGAGGAATATACTGTCAGAGTTCCCTCGAACATTTGAAATGTCTGAGTCGAGGAAGGCACTGTGGAACATCACAGGTGTTGAACGTCCCATATGTGTCATAGAGGCATAAGTGCCTTACCCTGTCCTTAACACAGGATGCAACCTTCCCGCTGTCCGTCCTTGTTCTATCTTCTTTCCTCCACTGGAAAGACACTGTGAGAAGTGAGATTCCGCTTGAAGAATTTTCCCTTAAACAGAACTTGCTATAGTCCAATGGATAGATGTACGACACTGTAGCCCTATGTGCCCCTATTGCAGTTATCACAGAGTCACTCCCAATGGCTTCCTTCTTTGACAGATGCAACACTGCAACGAATCCCTCCTAAAGCACACTTCCCTCACAATGTTGGAAGCGTTTTTGACACAGAAAGAAAGTGCGGATGACCACTGGTCATGAACATCCAATATGTGTTTGGGATTCCTAAGCGCCCTAGCCTGCACTTTACTCACAGTACCTAATGAGTCCATAGTCCTTCCGTGTTCTATCTTCATTCCGCAAAGGAGAAAACACTGTTATGAATGAGTATGCACCTGAAGTAGGATCCCTGAACAGAAACATTCCTAGGAATCACCTGGCAGGATCCTATGTGAGACAATTTATGATTGCTAACCAGACAGGTCTCAAAGATTCCAACTTAGCAAAGTCTCATTCTAGTCGTGAGAAAGTACTGTACCACAGTTCCCTCGTACATTTGAAGTGTTCTGAGACGAGGTAGACACTGTGGAACATCACAGGTGTTGAACTTCCAGTATGTGTCATAGAGTGCTACGTGCATTACCCTGTCCTTCACTCACAGGATGCAACCTTCTCGCTGTCCATCGTTGTTCCATCTTCTTTCCTCCACTGGAAAGACACTGTGAGAAGTGAGATTCCGCCTGAACTTTCCCTTAAAGAAAACTGGCTTTAGTCCAACGGTTAGACGTACGAGAATGTAGCCTATGTGCGCCTATTGAAGTTACTACAGAGTCAGTCCCAAGAGCTTCCTTCTTTGACCGATGCAACACTGTAACGATCCCTCAAAAAGCACATTTCCCTCACAATGATGGAAGCGTTTTTGCCACAGAAAGAAAGTGCGGATGACCACTGATCGTGAACATCCAATATGTGTTTGGGATGCATAAGCGCCATAGCCTGCACTTTACTCACAGTACATAATGTGCACATACTCCGTCCATGTTTTATTTTCATTCCTCAAAGGAGAAGACTGTTATGCATGAGCATACACCTGAAGTCGGATCCCTGAACAGATACCTTCCTAAGATTCACCTGTCAATATCTGGTATGAGACACTTCATGATTGCTATACAGAGAAGGCTCACCGTTTCCAACATAGCACAGACTCATGCCTGTCATGAGAATGTACTGTATCAGAGTTCACTCGTACATTTGAAGTGTTCTGAGTCGAGGTAAACACTGTGGAACATCACAGGTGTTGAACATCGATTATGTGTCATAGAGGCCTAACAGCATAACCTGTCCTTCACTCACAGGATGCAACCTTCGCTCTGTCTATCCGTGTTCTATCTTCTTTCCTCAACTGGAAAGACACTGTGAGAAGTGAGAATCCTCCTGAAGGAGTTTACCTTAAACAAAACTTCCTATCGTCCAAAGGATAGACGTCCGAGACTGAAGCCCTATGTGCGCCTATTGTAGTTACCACAGAGTCACTCCCTAGAGCTTCCTTCTTTGACAGACTCAACACTGCAACGAAACCCTCTTAAAGCACACTTCCCTCACAATGTTGGAAGCATTTTTGACACAGAAAGAAAGTGCGGATGACCACTGGTCGGGAACTTCCAATATGTGTTTGGGATGCCTAAGTGCCATAGCCTGCACTTTAATCACAGTAACTAAAGAGCCCATAGTCCGTCCATGTTCTATCTTCATTCCTCAAAGGAGAAGGCACTGTTATGAATCAGCACGCACCTGAAGTAGGATCCCTGAACAGAAACTTTCCTAAGAATCACCTGTCAGGGTCCTATATGAGTCACTTCATGACTGCTACACAGACAGGTCCCACAGATTCCACCTTAGCACAGTCTCATTCCTGTCTTGGGAACATACTGTACCACAGTTCCCTCGTACTTTTGAAGTATTCTGAGACGAGGTAGACACTGTGGAACATCACAGGTGTTGAACTTCCCGTATGTGTCATAGAGCGCTACGTGCATTAACCTGTCCTTCACTCACAGGATGCAACCTTCCCACTGTCCGTCATTGTTCCATCTTCTTTCCTCCACTGGAAAGATACTCATAGAAGTGAGATTCCACCTGAAGGTGTTTCCCTTAAACAGAACTTGCTATTGACTAACGGATAGTCGTACGAGACTGTAGCCCTATGTGCGCCTATTGCAGTTACTACACAGTCACTCCCAAGAGTTTCCTTCGTTGACAGACGTAACACTGCAATGAAACCCTCCTAAAGCCCACATCCCTCACAATGATGGAAGCGTTTATGCCACCGAAAGAAAGTGTGGATGACCAAAGTTCGTGAACATCCAATATGTGTTTGGGATGCATAAGCGCCATAGCCTTCACTTTACTCACAGTACCTAATGTGCCCATTGTCCATCCGTGTTCTATCTTCATTCCTCAAAGGAGAAGACACTGTTATGAATGAGCACGCACCAGAAATGGAATCCCTGAACAGATTCCGTCCTACGAATCACCTCAGGGTCTGGTATGAGACACTTCGTGATTGCTATACAGAGAAGATCCACCGTTTCCAACATAGCACAGACTCATCCGTGTCGTGAGAATGTACTGTATCAGAGTTCCTTTGTACATTTGAAGTGTTCTGAGTCGAGAAAGACACTGTGGAACATCACAGGTGTTGAACTTCCAGTATGTGTCATAGAGGCCTATGTGCCTTACCCTGTCCTTCACACACAGGGTGTAAACTTCCCTCTGTCAGTCCTTGTTCTATCTACTTTCCTCAACTGGAAAGACACTGTGAGAAGTGAGATTCCGCCTGAAGAATTTTCCCTTAAACAGAACTTGCTATAGTCCAATGGATAGACGTAAAAGACTGTAGCATTATGTGCGCCTACTGCAGTTATCACAGAGACAGTCCCAAGAGCTTCCTTCTTTGACAGACGCAACGCTACAACGATTCTCTCCTAAACCACACTTCCCTCACAATTTTGGAAGCATTTTTCCACAGAAAGAAATTGCGGATGACCACTGGTCTTGAACATCCAAAAAGTGTTTGGGATGCCTAAGTGCCATAGCGTGCACTTTACTCATAGTACCTAAAGTGTCCATGGTCCAGCCGTGTTCTATCTTCATTCCTCAAAGGAAAAGACACTGTTATGAATGAGGACGCACCTGACGTAATCCCTGAACAGAAACCTTCCTAAGAATCACCTGTCAGGGTCCTGTATGAGCCACTTAATGATTGCTACACAGACCGGTCCCACAGTGTCCAAATTAGCAGAGACTCATCCCTGTCGTGAGAACGTACTGTAACAACATTCCCTTGTACATTTGAAGTGTTCTGAGACGAGGTAGACACTGTGGAACATCTGTGTTGAACTTTTAGTATGTGCCATATAGGTCTAAGAGCCTTACCCTGTCATTCAGTAACAGGAAGTATACTTCCCTCTGTCGGTCCTTGTTCTATCTTCTATCCTCCCCTGGAAGTCACTGTGAGAAGTAGGATTCCGCCTGAAGGAGTTTCCCTTAAAAAGAACTTGCTATAGTCCAACGGATAGACGTACGAACTGTAGCCCTATGTGCGGTTATTGACGTTATCACAGAGTCAGCCCCAAGAGCTTCCTTCTTTGACAGACGCAACACTGCAACGAATCCCTCCAAAAGCACACTTCCCTCACAATGATGGAAGCGTTTTTGCCACCGAATGAAAGTGCGAATGACCACTGGTCGTGACATCCAATATGTGTTTGGGATGCATAAGCGCCATAGCCTTCACTTTACTCATAGTACCTAATGTGCCCATTGTCCGTCCGTGTTCTATCTTCATTCCTCAAAGGAGAAGACACTGTTATGAATGAGCAGGCATCTGAAGTACGATCCCTGTACAGATACCTTCCTAAGAATCACCTGTCATGATCTGGTATGAGAAACTTCATGACTGCTATACAGAGAAGGCCCACCATTTTCAACTTAGCACAGACTCATCCCTGTCTTGAGAATGTACTGTATTAGAGTTCCCTCGTACATTTGAAGTGTTGTGAGTCGTGGTAGACATTGTGGAACATCACAGGTGTTGAACTACGAGTATGTGTCATAGAGGCCTAAGTGCCTTACAATTTCCTTCACTCACACGATGCAAACATACCGCTGTCTGTCCTTGTTCTATCTTCTTAACTCCACTGGAAAGACACTGTGAGAAATGAGATTCCTCCTGAAGAAGTTTACCTTAAACAGAACTTACTAGAGTCCAAAATAGATGTCCGAGACTGGTGCCCTATGTGCGCCTATTGCAGTTACCAATTAGTCAGTCCCAAGAGCTTCCTCCTTTGAGAGATCAACACTGCAACGATTCTCTCCTAAAGCACACTTCCCTCACAATGTTGAAAATGTTTTTGCCACAAAAAGAAATACCCACTTTTGTAGCAATATGGACGGGACTGGAAGAGATTATGCGGAGTGAAATAAGTCAAGCAGAGAGAGTCAATTATCATATGGTTTCACTTATTTGTGGAGCATAACAAATAGCATGGAGGACAAGGGGTGTTAGAGAGGAGTAGGGAATTTGTGTAAACTGGAAGGGGAGGTGAACCATGAGAGACTATGGACTCTGAAAAACAATCTGAGGGGTTTGAAGTGAGGGGGCGGTGGGAGGTTGGGCTACCGGGTGGTGGGTATTATAGAGGGCACGGCTTGCATGGAGCACTGGGTGTGGTGAAAAAATAATGAATACTGTTTTTCTGAAAATTAATAAATAAATAATAATTAAAAAAAATAAAGTGCAGATGACTACTGGTCGTGAACATCCAAATAGTGTTTGTGATGTCTAAGCGCCGTAGCCTGCACTTTACTCACACTTCCAAATGTGCCCATCGTCCGACCGTGTTCTATCTTCATTCCTCAAAGGAGAAGACACTGTTATGAATGAATAGGCACCTGAAGTACGATCCCTGAACAGAAACCTTCCTAAGAATCACCTGTCAGGGTCTGGTATGAGACACTTCATGATTGCTATACAGAGAAGGCCCACAGTTTCCAACTTAGCAAAGACACATCCCTGTCGTGAAAATGTACTGTATCAGAGTTCCCTCGTACATTTGACGTGTTCTGAGACGATGTAGACACTGTGGAACGTCACAGGTGTTGAACTTCCAGTATGTGTCATAGAGGCCTAATTGCCTTACCCATTCATTCATTCACAGGATGAAATCTTCCTGCTGTCCGTCCTTGTTCTAACTTCGTTCCTCCACTGGAAAGACTCTGTGAGAAGTGAGATTTCGCCTGAAGGAGTTTACCTTAAATTGTAGTTGCTATATTCCAACAGATAGACGTCCGAGACTGGAGCCCTATGTGAGCCTATTGCAGTTACCACAGAGTGAATCCCAAGAGCTTCCTTCTTTGACAGAAGCAACACTGCAACGAATCCCTCATAAAGGACACTTCCCTCACAATGTTGGAAGCGTTTTTGACACGGAAAGAAAGTGCGGAAGAGCACTGGTCGGGAACATCCAAATAGTGTCTGGGATGCCTAAGCGCCATACCCTGCACATTACTCACAGTACCTAATGCGTCCATTGTCCGTCTGTGTTCTATCTTCATTCCTCAAAGGATAAGACACTGTTATGAATGAGCACACAGCTAAAGTAGGATCCCTGAACAGAAACCTTCCTAAGAATCACCTGTCAGGGACCTCTATGAGACACTTCATGATTGCTACACAGACCGGTCCAACAGTGTCCAACTTAGCACAGATTCATCCCTGTCGTGAGAACATACTGTACCACAGTATCCTCTTACATTAGTGTTCTGAGATGAGGTAGACACTGTGGAATATCACAGGTGTTTAATCTCCAGTATGTGTCATAGAGGCCTAAGTGCCTTACCCTGTCCTTCACTCACAGGATGTAAACTTCCCTCTGTCAGTCCTTGTTTATCTACTTTCCTCCACTGGAAAGACACTGTGAGAAGTGAGATTCCGCCTGAAGGTTTTTCCCTTAAGCAGAACCTGCTATAATCCAATGAATAGACCTACGAGATTAGAGTCCTACGTGCGCCTATTGCAGTTACCACAGAGTCAGTCCCAAGAGCTTCCTTCTTTGACAGACGCAACACTTCATCGAATCCCTCATAAAACACACTTCCCTCACCATGATGGAACCATTTTTTCCACAGAAAGAAAGTGCAGATGACTACTGCTCGTGAATATGCAATATGTGTTTGGAATGCTTAAGCGCCATAGCCTGCACTTTACATACAATACCTAATGTGCCCAAGGTCCGTCCGTGTTCTATCGTCATTCCTCAAAGGAGAAGACACTGTTATGAATGTGCACGCACCTGAAGTAGGATCCCTAAACAGATAACTTCCTAAGAATCACCTGTCAGGGTTTGTATGAGACACTTCATGATTGCTATATAGAGAAGCCCCACAGTTTCCAACTTAGCACAGACTCATCCCTGTCGTGAGAATGTACTGTATCAGAGTTCCCTCGTACATTTGAAGTGTTCTGAGTCCAGGAAGACACTGTGCAATATCACAGGTGTTGAACTTCCAGTAGGTGTCATAGAGGCCTAAGTGCGTTACCCTGTCTTTCACTCATAGGATGCAACTTTCCCGCTGTCCGTCCTTGTTCTATCTTCTTTCCTCCACTCGAAAGACACTGTGAGAAGTGAGAATCCACCTTAAGGAGTTTCCCTTAAACAGAACTTACTATAGTCCAACGGATAGACGTAAGAGACTGTAGCCCTATGTTCGCCTATTGCAGTTGTCATAGAGTCAGTCCCAAGAGCTGCCTTCTTTGACAGATGCAACACTGCAACGATTCTCTCCTAAAGCACACTTCCCTCACAATTTTGGAAGTGTTTTTGCCACTGAAAGAACGTGCGGATGACCACTGGTCGAGAAAATCCAAACAGTGTTTTGTATGCCTAATCACCATAGCTTGCATTTTGCTCACAGTACCTAATGTGCCCGTTGTCCATCCGTGTTCTATCTTCATTCCTCAAAGGAGAAGACACTGTTATGAATGAGCACGCACCTGAAGTAGGATCCCTGAACAGAAACCTTCCTAAGAATCACCTGTCAGTGCCTGTATAGACACTTCATGATTACTACAGAGATCGGTCCCACAGTGTCCAACTTAGCACAGACTCATCCCTGTCGTGAGAACGTACTGTACACCATTGCCTCATACATTTGACGTGTTCTGAGATGGGGTAGACACTGTGGAACATCACAGGTGTTGAACTACAGTATGTGTCATAGAGGCCTAAGTGCCTTACCCTACATTCACTCACAAGTTGTAAACTTCTCTCTGTCCCTACTTGTTCTATCTTCTTTCCCCCACTGGAAAGACACTGTGAAAAGTGCCATTCTGCCTGAAGAATTTAAACGTAAAAAGAACTTGCTATAGTCCAACAGATAGACGTCCGACACAGGAGCCCTATGTGCGCCTTTTTCAGTTACCACAGAGTCAGTCCCAAGAGGTTCCTTCTTTGACAGTCGCAACACTACAACGAACACCTCCTAAAGCACAACTCCCTCACAATGATGGAAGCGTTTTTGTCACAGAAAGTAAGTGCGGATGACCACTGTTCGGGTACATCCAATATGTGTTTGGGATACGTAAGCACCATAGCCTGCACTTGACTCACAGTACCTAATGTGTCCATAATCTGTCCGTGTTCTATCTTTATTCCTCAAAGGAGAAGAAACTCTTATAAATGAGCATGCACCTGAAGTAGGATCCCTGAACAGATACCTTCCTAAGAATCACCTGTCAGGGTCTGGTATGAGACACTTCATGATTGCTATACAGAGAAGGCCCACAGTGTCCAACTTAGCACATATTCATCCCTGTCAGGAAAATGTACTGTATCAGAGTTCCCTCGTACCTTTGAAGTGTTGTGAGTCGAGGTAGACACTATGGAGCATCAGAGGTGTTGAACTTCGAGTATGTGTCTTAGAGGCCTAAGTGTCCTAACCTGTCCTTCATCCACAGGATGCAAACTTCCGCTGTTCTACCTTGTTCTATCTTCTTGCCTCCACTGGAAAGACACTTTGAGAAGTGAGATTCCGCCTGAAGGAGTTTACCTTAAATAGAAGTTGCTATAGTCCAACGGATAGACGTCCGAGACTGGAGCCCTAGTGTGTCTATTGCTTTTACCACAGAGTCACTCCCAACAGCTTCGTTCTTTGACAGATGCAACACTGCAACGAATCCCTCCTAAAGCACACTTCCCTAACAATGATGGTTGAGTTTTTGCCACAGAAAGAAAGTGCGGTTGACCGCTGGTCGTGTTCATCCAATATGTGTTTGGAATGTGTAAGTGCCATCGCCTGCACTTTACTCACAATACCTAATGAGCCCATTGTCCGTCCGTGTTCTATCTTCATTCCTCAAAGGAGAAGACACTGTTAATAATGAGCACGCACCTGAAGGAGGATCCCTGAACAGATACCTTCCTAAGAATCACCAGTCAGGGTTTGGTATGAGACATTTCATAATTGCTATACAGAGAAGGCCCACAGTTTCCAACTTAGCAAAGACACATCCCTGTCATGAGAATGTACTCTATCAGAGTTCCCTCGTACATTTGAAGTGTTCTGAGTCAAGGAAGACCCTGTGGAACATCACAGGTGTTGAAATTCCAATATGTGTCATAGAGGCCTATGTGACTTACCCTGTCCTTCACTCACAGGATGCCACCTTTCCGCTGTCTGTCCTTGTTCTAACTTCTTTCCTCCACTGGAAAGACACTGTGAGAAGTGAGATTCCGCCTGAAGGAATTTCCCTTAAACAGAACTTGCTATAGTCCAACGATTAGACGTAAGTGACTGTAGCCCTGTGTGGACCTACGGCAGTTATCACAGAGTCAGTCCCAGGATATTCCTTCTTTGAGAGACACAACACTGCAACGATTCTCTCCTAAAGCACACTTCCCTCACAATGCTTGAAGCGTTTTTGCCACAGAAAGATATTGCAGATGGCCACTGTTCGTGAACTTCCAAAATGTGTGTGGGATGCCTAAGCGCCATAGTTGCACTTTACTCACAGTACCTAATGTGCCTATTGTCCTTCCGTGTTCTATCTTCATTCCTCAAAGGAGATGACACGTTATGAATGAGCACGCACCTAAAGCAGAATCCTTGAACAGAAACCTTCCTATTATCACCTGTCATGATCCTGAATGAGACACTTCATGATTGCTACACAGACCTGTCCCACAGTGTCCAACTTAGCACAGACTCATCCCTGTCATGTGAACGTACTGTAGCACCGTTCCCTCAACATTTGACGTGTTCTGAGACGAGGTCGACAGTGGGGAACATCACAGGTCTGAACTACAGTATGTGTAATAGAAGCCTAAGTGCCTTACCCTGTCATTTACTCACAGGATATAAACTTCTCTCTGTCCATCCTTGTTCTATCTTCTTTCCTCCACCAGAAAGAGACTGTGAGAAGTAAGATTCCGCCTGAAGGATTTAACCTTAAAAAGAACTTGCTATAGTCCAATGGATAGACGTACGAGACAGGAGCCCTATGTGTGCCTATTGATGTTACCACATTGTCAGTCCCAAGAGCTTCCTTCTTTGACAGACGCAACACTGCAACGAATCCCTCCTAAATCACTCATCCCTCAAATGATGGAAGCGTTTTTGCCACCAAAAGAAAGTGCGGATGACCACTGCATGTGAACATCCAACATGTTTTCCGGATGCATAAGCGCCAGCCTGCACTTTACTGACAGTACATAAAGTGACCATAGTCAGTCCGTGTTCTATCTTCATTCCTCAAAGGAGAAGTCACTTTATGAATGAGTACGCACCTGAAGTAGGATCCCTGAATAGATAACTTCCAAAGAATCACCTGTCAGGGTCCTAGGTGAGACACTTCATGATTGCTACAAAGACAGCTCCCACAGATTCCAACTTAGCACAGTCTCATTCCTATCCTGAGAACGTACTGTACCACAATTCCCTAGTACACTTGAAGTGTTCTGAGTCGAGGTACATACTGTGGAACATCACAGGTGTTGACCTTCCAGTATGTGTCATAGAGCGCTACTTGCTTTACCCTGTGCTTCACTCACAGGATGCAACCTTCCTGCCTTCCGTCTTTGTTGTATCTTCTTTCCTTCAATGGAAAGACACTGTGCGAAGTGAGATTTCGCCTGAAGGAGATTCCCTTAAACAGATCTTGCTATAGTCCAACAGATAGTCGGACGAGACTGTAGCCCTATGTGCATCTATTGAAGTTACCACGTGGTCAGTCCCAAGAGCTTCCTTCTTTGACAGACGCAACACTGCAACGAATCCCTCCTAAAGCACACATCCCTCACAATGATGGAAGCGTTTTTGCCACAGAAAGAAAGTGTGGATGACCACTGGTCGTGAACTTCCCATATGTGTTTGGATTGCCTAATTGCCGTAGCCTGCACTTTACTCACAGTACCTAATGTGCCCATTGTCCGTCCGTGTTCTATCTTCCTTCTTCAAAGTAGAAGACACTGTTATGAATGAGCACGCACCTGAAGTAGGATCCCTGAACAGATACCTTCCTACGAATCACCTGTCAGGGTTTGTATGAGACACTTGATGATTGCTATATAGAGAAGTCCCACAGTTTCCAACTTGGCACAGACTCATCCCTGTTGGAGGAATGTACTTTATCAGAGTTCCCTCGTACACATAAACTGTTCTGAGACGAGGAAGGCACTGTGGAACATCACAGGTGTTGAACTTCCAGTATGTGTCACAGAGGCATAAGTGCCTTACCCTGTCCTTCACTCACAGTATGCAACATTCCTGCTGTCCGTCCTTGTTCTATCTGATTTCCTCCACTGGAAAGACACTGTGAGAAGTAAGATTCCGCCTAAAGGAGTTTCCTTTAAACAGAACTTGCTATTTCCAACATAGACGTAAGAGACTGTAGATCTAAGTGCGCCTATTGTAGTTATCACAGAGTCAGTCCCAGGAGCTTCCTTCTTTGACAGACGCAACACTGCAACGATTCTCTCCTAAGCACACTTCCCTCACAATGTTGGAAGCGTTTATGCCACAGAAAGAAAGTGCGGATGACCACTGGTCGTGAACATCCAATATGTGTTTGGGATGCCTAAGTGCCGTAGCCTGCACTTTACTCATAGTACCTAATGTACCCATAGTCCGTCCATGTACTATCTTCATTCCTCAAAGGAGAAGACACTGTTATGAATAAGCACGCACCTGAAGTAGGATGCCTGAACAGAAACCCTCCTAAGAATCACCAGTCAGGTTCCTGTATGAGACACTTCATGATTGCTACACAGACCGGGACCACAGTGTCGAACTTAGCACAGACTCATCCCTGTCATTAGAATGTACTGTATCAGAGTTCCCTTGTACATTTGAAGAGTTCTGAGTCGAGGAAGACCCTGTGGAACATCATAGGTGTGGAACTTCCAGTATGTGTCATAAAGGCCTAATTCCTAAACCTGTCATTCACTCACAGGATGAAAATTCCCTTGTCAGTCCTTGTTCTATCTTCTTTCCTCCACTAGAAAGACACTGTGAGAAGGGAAAATCCGCCTGAAAAATTTACCATTAAACAGAACTTGCTATAGTCCAACGGATAGACTTCCGAGCCTGGAGCCCTATGTGCGCCAATTGCAGTTACCACAGAGTCAGTCCCAAGAGCTTCCTTCTTTGACAGACGCAACTCTTCAACGAATCTTTCCTAAAGCACACTTCCCTCACAATGATCGAAGCGTTTTTGCCACAGAAAGAAAGAGTGGATGACCGCTGGTCGTGAACATCCAATATGTTTTTGGAATGCATAAGCACCATAGCCTGCACCTTATTCACAATACCTAATGTGTCCATTGCCGTCCGTGTTCTATCCTCATTTCTCAAAGGAGAAGACACTGATATGAATGAGCACGAACCTGAACTAGGATCCATGAACAGATACCTTCCTAAGAATCACCAGTCAGGTAGTTGTATGAGACAATTCATGATTGCTATACAGAGTAGGCCCACAGTTTCCAACTTAGAACAGGCTCATCCCTCCGTGAGAATGTACTTATTAGAGTTCCCTCATACATTTGAAGTGTTCTGAGTTGAGGAAGACCTTGTGGAGCATCACAGGTGTTGAACTTCCAGTATGTGTCATAGAGGCCTATGTGCCTTACCCTGTCCTTCACTCACAGGATGCCACGATCCCGCTGTCCGTCCTTGTTCTATCTTATTTCCTACATTGGAAAGACACTGTGAGAAGTGAGATTCCACCTGAAGGAGTTTCCCTTAACAGAACTTGCTATAGCCCAACGGATAGACGTAAGAGACTGTAGCCCTATGTGCGCCAATTGCAGTTATCATAGAATCAGTCCCAAGAGCTTCCTCTTTGACAGACACAACACTGCAACAATTCTCTCCTAAAGCACACTTCCCTCACAATGTTGGAAGCGTTTTGCCACCGATGGAAAGTGTGGATGACGACTGGTTGTGAACATCCAAGTAATGTTTGGGATACCTAAGCGCCATAGCCCGCACTTTACTCACAGTACCTAATGTGCCCATTGTCTGTCCGTGTTCTATCTTCATCCTCAAAGGAGAAGACACTGTTTTGAATGAGCACGCCCCTGAAGTAGGATCCCTGAACAGAAACCTTCCAACGAATCACCTGTTAGGGTCCTGTATGAGACACTTAATGATTGATACACAGACTGGTCCCACAGCGTCCAACATAGCACAGACTCATCCCTGTCTTGAGAACGTACTGTAGCACCATTCCCTCGTACAGTTGACATGTTCTGAGACGAGGTAGACACTGTGAACATCACAGGTGTTGAACTTCCAGTATGTGTCATAGAGTGCTACGTGCATTACCCTGTCCTTCACTATAGGAGGCAACCTTTCCGCTGTCCATCCTTGTTCTATCTTATTTCCTCCACTGGAAAGACACTGTGAGAAGTGAGATTCTGCTTGAAGGAGTTTACCTTAACAGAACTTGCTATAGTCCAACGGATAGACGTCCGAGACTGGAGCCCTATGTGCGCCTATTGCAGTCACCACGGAGTCAGTCCCAAGAGCTTCCTTCTTTGACAGACGCAACACTGCAATGAATCACTCCTAAAGCACACTTTCCTCACAATGTTGGAAGAGTTTTTGACACGGAAAGAAAGTGCGGATGACCACTGGTCGGGAACATCCAATATGTGTTTTGGATCCCTAAGTGCCATAGCCTGCTCTTTACTCACAGTACCTAATGAGCCCATAGTCTGTCCGTGTTCTATCTTCATTCTTCAAAGAGAAGACACTGTTATGAATGAGTACGCATCTGAAGTAGGATCCTTGGACAGATACCTTCCTACGAATCACCTGTCAGTTTCCTATGTGAGACACATCATGATTGCTACACAGACAGGTCCCTCAGATTCCAACATAGCACAGTCTCATTCCTGTCGTGAGAACATACTGTACCACAGTTCCCTCGTACATTTTAAGTGTTCTGAGTCGAGGTAGATACTGTGGAACATCACAGGTTTTCAACTTCCAGTATGTGTCATAGAGTGCTACATGCCTTACCCTGTCCTTCACTCACAGAATGCAAACTTCCCACCGTCCGTCCTTGTTCTATTTTCTTTCCTCCACTTGAAATACACTGTGAAATGTGAGATTCCGCCTGAAGGAGTTTCCCTTAAACAGATCTAGCTATAGTCCAACGGATAGTGTACGAGAATGTAGCCCTATGTGTGTCTATTAAAGTTACCACATAGTCAGTCCCAAGAGCTTCCTTCTTTGACAGACGCAACACTTCAACGAATCCCTCCTAAAGCACACATCTCTCAAAATGATAAAAGCGTTTTTGCCACAGAAAGAAAGTGCGGATCACCACTGGTTGTGAACATCTCATATGTGTTTGGAATGCCTAATTGCCATAGCCTGCATTTTACTTACATTACCTTATGTGCCCATTGTCCTTCCATGTTCTATCTTCATTTTCAAAGTAGAAGACACTGTTATGAATGAGCACGCACCTGAAGTAGGATCCCTGAACAGAAACCTTCCTAAGAATTACCTGTCAGGGTCTGGTATGAGACAGTTCACGATTGCTATATAGAGAAATCCCACAGTTTCCAACTTAGCACAAACTCATCCCTGTTGGAGGAATGTACTTTATCAGAGTTCCCTCGTACACATAAAGTGCTCTGAGTTGAGGAAGGTACTGTGGAACATCACAGGTGTTGAACATCCAGTATGTGTTATAGAGGCATAAGTGCCTTACGCTGTCCTTCACTCACAGGATGCAACCTTCTCGCTGTCCGTCCTTGTTCTATCTTCTTTCCTCCATGGGAAAGACACTGTGAGAATTGGGTTTCTGCCTGAAGGAGTTTACTTTAAACAGAACTTGCTATATTCCAACGGATAGACGTGACTGTAGACCTATGTGCGCCTATTGAAGTTATACAGAGTCAGTCCCAAGTGCTTCCTTCTTTAAAAGACACAACACTGCAATGATTCTCTCCTAAGCATACTTCCCTCCCAATGTTGGAATCGTTTCTGCAACAGAAATAATGTGCGGATGACCACTGGTCGTGATCATCCAATATGTGTTTGGGATGCCTAAGTGCCGTAGCCTGCACTGTACTCACAGTACCTAATGTGCCCATTGTCTGTCCGTGTTCCATCTTCATTCCTCAAAGGAGAAGACACTGTTATGAATGAGCACGAACCTGAAGTAGGATCCCTGAACATCAACCTTCCTAAGAATCACCAGTCAGGTTCCTGTATGACACACTTCATGATTGCTACACAGACCGGTCCCACAGTGTCCAACTTAGCACAGACTCATCTGTGTCTTGAGAACGTACTGTAGCACCGTTCCCTCATATATTTGACGTGTCTGAGACGAGATAGACACTGTGAAACATCACAGGTGTTGAACTTCCAGTATGTGTCATAAAGGCCTAAGTGCCTTTCACTGTCATTGACTCACAGGATGTAAACTTCCCTCTGTCCGTCCTACTTCTATCTTCTTTCCTCAACTGGATAGACACTGTGAGAAATGTGATTCTGCCTGAAGGATTTTCCTTTAACAGAACTTGCTATAGTCCAACGGATAGACGTCCAAGATTGGAGCTCTATGTTCGCCTCTTGCAGATACCACAGAGTCACTCCCAAGCGCTTCCTTCTTTTATTTTTTAATTAAATATTTATTTATTTCAGAAAAGCAGTATTCATTATTTTTTCACCACACCCAGTGCTCCATGCAAGCCGTCCCCTCTATAATACCCACCACCTGGTACCCCAACCTCCCACCCCCCAGCCACTTCAAACCCCTCAGATTGTTTTTCAGAGTCCATAGTCTCTCATGGTTCATCTCCTCTTCCAATTTACCCAAATTCCCTACTCCTCTCTAATGCCCCTTGTCCCCCATGCTATTTGTTATGCTCCACAAATAAGTGAAACCATAGAATTGACTCTCTCTGCTTGACTTATTTCACTCAGTATAATCTCTTCCAGTCCCGTCCATATTGCTGCAAAAGTTGGGTATTCATCCTTTCTGATGGAGGCATAATACTCCATAGTGTATATGGACCACATCTTCTTTATCCATTCATCCGTTGAAGGACATCTTGGTTCTTTCCATAGTTTGGCGACTGTGGCCATTGCTGCTATAAACATTGGGGTACAGATGGCCCTTCTTTTCACGACATCTGTATCTTTAGGGTAAATACCCAGGAGTGCAATTGCAGGGTCATAGGGAAGCTCTATTTTTAATTTCTTGATGAATCTCCACACTGTTCTCCAAAGAGGCTGCACCAACTTGCTTTCCCGCCAACAGTGTAAGAGGGTTCCCCTTTCTCCACATCCTCTCCAACACATGTTGTTTCCTCTTTTGTTAATTTTGGCCATTCTAACTGGTGTAAGGTTATATCTCAATATGGTTTTAATTTGAATCTCCCTGAGGGCTAATGATGATGAGCATTATTTCATGTGTCTGATAGCCATTTGTATGTCTTGATTGGAGAAGTGTCTGTTCATATCTTCTGCCCATTTTTTGATGAGTTTGTCTGTTTCATGTGTGTTGAGTTTGAGGAGTTCATTATAGATCCTGGATATCAACCTTTTGTCAGTACTGTCATTTGCAAATATCTTCTCCCATTCTGTGGATTGCCTCTTTGTTTTTTTGACTGTTTCCTTTGCTGTGCAGAAGCTTTTGATTTTGATGAAGTCCCAGAAGTTTATTTTCGCTTTTGTTTCCTTTGCCTTTGGAGACGTATCTTGAAAGAAGTTGCTGTGGCTGATACCAAAGAGATTACTTCCTAAGTTCTCCTCTAAGATTCTGATGGATTCCTGCCTCACATTGAGGTCTTTTATCCATTTTGAGTTGATCTTTGTGTACGGTTTAAGAGAATGGTCGAGTTTCATTCTTCTACATATAGCTGTCCAGTTTTCCCAGCACCATTTATTGAACAGACTGTCTTTTTTCCACTGGATATTTTTTCCTGTTTTGTCAAAGATTAATTGACCATAGAGTTGAGGGTCCATATCTGGGCTCTCTACTCTGATCCACTGGTCTATGTGTCTGTTTTTATACCAGTACCATGCTGTCTTGGTGATCACAGCTTTGTAATAAAGCTTGAAATCAGGTAAGGTGATGCCGCCAGCTTTATTTTTGTTTTTCAACATATCCTTAGCGATTCGGGGTCTCTTCTGATTCCATACAAATTTTAGGATTATTTGCTCCAGCTCTTTGAGGAATGCCGGTGTAATTTTGATCGGAATTGCATTAAAAGTATAGATTGCTCTAGGCAGTATAGACATTTTAACAATGTTTATTCTTCCAATCCAAGAGCATGGAATGGTCTTCCATCTTTTTGTGTCTTCTTCAATTCCTTTCATGAGTGTTTTGTAGTTCCTCAAGTACAGATCCTTTACCTCTTTAGTTAGGTTTATTCCCAGGTATCTTATGGTTCTTGGTGCTATAGTAAATGGAATCCATTCTCTAATTTCCATTTCTGTATTTTCATTGTTAGTGTATAAGAAAGCCACTGATTTCTGAATTGACTTTGTATCCTGCCACGTTGCTGAATTGATGTATGAGTTCTAGTAGTTTGGGGGTGGAGTCTTTTGGGTTTTCCATATAAAGAATCATGTCATCTGCAAAGACAGAGTGTTTGACTTCTTCATTATCAATTTGGATACCTTTTATTTCTCTCTGTTGTCTGATTGCTGTTGCTAGAACTTCTAAGACTATGTTGAACAAGAGTGGTGAAAGTGGGCATCCTTGTCTTGTTCCTGATCTCAATCAGAAGGCTGCAAGTTATTTCCCATTGAGGATGATATTTTTTGTGGGTCTTTTATAGATAGATTTGATGAGGTTCAGGAATGTTCCCTCTATCCCTATACTTTGAAGCGTTTTAATCAGGAACGGATGCTGGATTTTGTCAAATGTTTTTTCTGCATCAATTGAGAGGACCATGTGGTTCTTCTATCCTCTCATATTAATTTGTTGTATCACATTGATTGATTTGCGAATGTTGAACCATCCTTGTAGCCCAGGGATGAATCCCACCTGATAATGGTGGATAATTTTTTTTCTCTATTTATTTATTTTCAGAAAAACAGTATTCATTATTTTTCACCACACCCAGTGCTCCATGCAAGCCGTGCCCTCTTTAATACCCACCACCTGGTACCCCAACCTCACACCCCTCCGCCACTTCAAACCCCTCAGATTGTTTTTCAGAGTCCATAGTCTCTCATGGTGGATAAGTTTTTTAATGTGCTCTTCGATCCTGTTGGCTAGGATCTTGTTGAGAATCTTATCATCCATATTCATCAGTGATATTGGTCTGAAATTCTCCTTTTTGGTAGGGTCCTTGCCTGTTTTGGGGATCAGGGTAATGCTGGCTTCATAGAAAGAGTCTGGAAGTTTTCTTTCTGCTTCAATTTTTTGAAACAGCTTCAGGAGAATAGGTGTTAATTCTTCTTGGAAGGTTGGTAGAATGACCCAGGTAATTGGTAAGTTCCTGGGCTCTTGTTCTTTGGGAGTTTTTTGATCACTGATTCATTCTCATTATTAGATATTGGTCTATTCAGGTTGTCGATTTCTTCCTGGTTCAAAGTTGGTAGTTTATATTTTTCCAGGAATGCATCCATTTCATCTAGGTTGCTAAGCTTATTGGCATATAGCTGTTCATAATAACTTTTGATGATTGTTTCTACTTCCTTGGCGTTAGTTGTGATCTCTCCCTTTTCATTCATAATTTTATGTATTTGGGCTTTCTCTCTTCTTTTGTGGATTAGTGTCGCCAGTGGATTATCGATCTTGTTGATTTTTTCAAAAAACCAGCTTCTAGTTTCATTGATACGTTCTAATGTATCTCTGGTTTCTCCCTCCTTGATCTCAGCTCTAATCTTGATGATTTCCCTTCTTATGTGTGGAGTTAGTTTGATTTGTCGTTGATCCTCCAATTCTATAAGGTGTAGAGACACCTGGTGTGCTCTGGATTTTTCAATTTTTTTGAGCGAGGCTTGGATGCTAAATATTTTCCCCTAGTACCGCCATTGCTGTATCCCATAGGTTTTGGACCGAAGTGTCTTCATTCTCATTGATTTCCATGAATTGTTTCAGTTCTTCTTTGATCTCCTGGTTGATCCAAGCATTCTTAAGCAAGGCGGTCTTTAGTTTCCAGGTGTTTGAGTTGCTTCTGAACTTTTCCTTTTTTTTCCCAATTTATTTATTTTCAGAAAAACAGTATTCATTATTTTTTCACCACACCCAGTGCTCCATGCAAGCTGTGCCCTCTATAATTCCCACCACCTGGTACCCCAACCTCCCACCCCCCCGCCACTTCAAACCCCTTAGGCTGTTTTTCAGAGTCCATAGTCTCTCATGGTTCACCTCCCCTTCCAATTTACCCAAATTCCCTACTCCTCTCTAACGCCCCTTGTCCTCCATGCTATTGGTTATGCTCCACAAATGAGTGAAACCATATGATAATTGACTCTCTCTGCTTGACTTATTTCACTCAGCATAATCTCTTCCAGTCCCGTCCATGTTGCTAAAAAAGTTGGATATTCGTCCTTTCTGATGGAGGCATAATACTCCATAGTGTATATGGACCACATCTTTCTTATCCATTCATCTGTTGAAGGGCATCTTGGTTCTTTCCATAGTTTGGCGACTGTGGTCATTGCTGCTATAAACATTGGGGTACAGAAGGCCCTTCTTTTTACGACATCTGGTTCTTTGCGGTAAATACCCAGGAGTGCAATTGCAGGGTCGTAGGGAATCTCTATTTTTAATTTCTTGAGGAATCTCCACACTGTTCTCCAAAGAGGCTGCACCAACTTGCATTCCCACCAATAGTTTAAGAAGGTTCCCCTTTCTCCACATCCTCTCCAACACATGTTGTTTCCTGTTTTGTTAATTTTGGCCATTCTAACTGGTGTAAGGTGATATCTCAATGTGAACTTTTCCTTTGATTGAGCTCCAGTTTCAAAGCATTGTGATCTGATTATATTTAGGGAATCATCCCAGTCTTTTGGTATTGGTTGAGTCATGATTTGTGACCAAGTATGTGGTCTATTCTGGAAAAGGTTCCGTGTGCACTTGAGAAGAATGAGTATTCTGTTGTTTTAGGGTGGAATGTTCTGTATTTATCTATGAGGTCCATCTGGTCCAATGTGTCATTCAATGCTCTTGTTTCTTTATTGATTTTCTGCTTCGATGATCTGTCTAATTCTGAAAGAGGCGTGTTAAGATCGCCTACGATTAGTGTATTCATATCAATAGGACTCTTTATCTTGATTAACTATTTTCTTAAGTAATTGGCTGCTCCTATATTGGGAGCATAGATATTTACAATTGTTAGGTCATCTTGGTTGATAGTCCCTTTAAGGATTATGTAGTGTCCTTCTGTATCTCTGACTACAGTCTTTAGTTTGGAGTCTAATTTATCTGATATGAGAATCGCTACCCCAGCCTTCTTTTGAGTCCCATTGGCATGAAAGATATTTCTCCACCCCTTCACTTTCAGTCTGCGTGTATCTTCAGGTTCAAAATGGGTCTCTTGTAGAGAGCATATGGATGGGTCCTGTCGTTTTATCCAATCTGCAGCCCTGTGCCGTTTTATGGGTGCATTTAGGCCATTCACATTGAGAGTGATTATTGATAGATACGTTTTTATTGACATCGAGTTACCTTTGAAGTCTTTCTTTCTGTAGACTGTCTCTATATTTCTGTTCAATGCTATTCTTGGGATTTTTCCTCTTTCATAGAACCCCCCTTAATATTTCCTGCAGTGTCGGCTTGGTGGTTGCATAGTCTTTTAAGCCTTGCCGGTCTTGGAATCTCTTTATCTCTCCATCCATTTTGAATGTCAGTCTTGCTGGATAAAGTATTCTTGGCTGCATTTTCTTCTCATTTAGTGCCCTGAATATATCTTGCCAGCCTCTTCTGGCTTGCCAGGTCTCTGTGGACAGGTCTGACGTTATTCTGATGGGTTTCTCTCTTTAAGTAAGGAGCCTCTTTGCCCTGGCGGCTTTCAAGAGATTATACATACAATTATAATTCCTCAATTTGACTATCAGGTGTCGTGATGTGTTTTTGGATTGTATAATCTTGGGTGGAGACCGTTCAGCCTCTAGTACATGAACGCTGGTTTCATTCGCGTGATTTGGAAAGTTTTCATGAAGGACTTGTTCCACTATATCTTCTAGACTTCTTTCTTTCTCCTCCCCTTCAGGGATTCCAATAATTCTGACGTTGGAACGCTCCCTGGCTTCATTTATTTCCCTGATTCTGCTTTCGTGGGATCTAAGCTGTTTGTTCCAGGCTTCCTCCTGATCCTTTCTCTCTATCTGTTTGTCTTCCAGATCACTAATTCTATCTTCTGTCTCAGTTACCGTAGATTTATGAGAGTTTAGATTAGATTGGAACTCATTGAGAGCATTGTGGACCTCCTCCCTGGTAGCTTTAAGCTCCGCCCTAACATTGTGAACATCCTGTCTGGTCGCTTTCAGTTCGGCCCTAATCAATTCTGTTTGGTCATCCATGGCTTTCTCCAACCTAGCTATTGCCTGGATAATTGTTAGCCTGAATTCTCTTTCCGACATATTGTCTATGTTGATAGCCGTTAGCTCTGTTGCAGAAGGTCCATCCTCTGTATTTTTCTTCTGTTGGGCATTCCTCCTCCTAGTCATTTTGGTGGGAGAAGACTGAACAGATGTAGCTGGATGTATCAAATCTGGTCCAGTCAAGGTGCACCCTGGAACACTTCTGAGCAATCAGGATTCCCCACCCAAATGAGAGACAAAAGTAAAGAAAAAGAAAAAGAAGAAAATGAAAAGAAGAATAAGAAGAAGAAAAAAAGATAAAAGAGAGAGAGAGAGACAGGAAAGAAAGGGAAGTTGAAAGAAGGTTCAGCCCAGATGTCCCCAAGGTAAGATTTATGAAGTAGACAAACAAGAAGAGATAGAAAGACTGATACATTATATGGCAAGAGAAAGAAGAAAAGAAAAAAATATATATATATGCAAATAAAGAAAGAACCTCGTCAAAAAGAACCACAAGTGTAAAATTTATATGGTATCAGGACAAACTCAAAAAACACAGAAACACTGGTGGAAGAAGATGGGAGAGTTCTTATAAATTCTCAGTGTGTGCGAGGAAGGTTGTTTGATTCTTTCTGGATGTATCTTGATATCTTTGTTAAAGGACTCAACTTTCCTAAGAGAAAGGTGATTAAAATTGGTTTACCTATAGGGGTAGTATTGATTGGGGAAAGGGGATTACTTTGAAGTTAACTCTATATGACTATTAGAGGATAAAAATAAAAAGGAATATACTAGACTAAACTAAATGAAAATTTTTAAAAAAGGAATTAAAAAAATAAAAATGCAAAAAAAACATATGTGTATGCATCAAAAATTCAGGTTAGAAAGGTATTATGGAATTTGATGTACTGTGCATATCGCTGTGGTTGTAAATAGGTTAAAAAATTACCTATGTGTAAAAAGTATATATATATATATATATATATATATATATGATCCGGAATAGTGTAAACGAGTGAATAATACAAGTTTTCCAGTGAAGTAGTGGTGGTTCTCTTGTAGTCCTTTTTTTTTTCTTTCTTGGTTTGTTTTCTGGGGGATGGGCCTGCCACCTGGGTTGTCAGTCAATGATGTTTCCTGAGTTGAGTCCCCCCGCCCCCCTCAAGGGGGTGGGCTCTGGGAAACTGGTTTTTTTCAGGCTTTTGTCTCTGGTGGTTTTTTTTGCTTGTTCACTTTTTTCCCTCTCACCTTGACCGCCTTGGATGGTTTTTGTAGTATTAGAAGAAATCTAACCGCACCCTGATATCTTTCTCAGAGAGAATCATCAGTCTGGGTGCAGAAGCTGAATAAATTCCCCCTTGGACGCTGGCAGCATATCTCGAGCTTTGTGGTGGGGCTAGCGCGCATTCTGCAGACCGGCGCGGCTCCCAGCCCCTCAAAGGAGCCGGAACCCACGCGCCCTGGGGCTCGCTGGCAGCGTAGGGACCAGGAGCTGGTTTCTCCGCCCACTCTCTCTGCCTCAGGGCCAGGGAGGCCATCTGAGACGGGGGACTGAAGCCCCGGTCCCTAGCCGCCCCGATTCCCACAATTTTCCCCGCGATCCTTTGCTCTTTTGAGTGCTTTCAACCAGTCTCCAAGTTAATGCTGGTCCCCAGACAAAGGGCAGTCTCGCTCATAATGGGGTATTACTTTCCCACCGGTCGCCTCTGGTGGCTCCCTCCCCCTTTTGTTTATCTTCCGATATCAGTCCACTGTTCCCATTCCGCTTTACCTGCTCACTGGCGTCTTCTGCCCCTGTAGAGATCCAGACGTGTATAATTCTGATCTCAGGCAGATTTCATGGGTGATCGGAGTTCTTAGGTAGGTAAGCAGCTCACTTTGGAGTACCAGCTGAAAAGGCGCCTCTTCCTACTACCCCACCTTCTTGTCCTCCCAGGAATCGTTTTTGACACAGAAAGAAAGTGCAGATGACCAGAGGTCATGAACATCCAATATGTGCTTGGGATGCCTAATCGCATAGCCTGCACATTACTCACCGTACCTAATGTGCCCAGAGTCCTTCCGTGTTCTATCTTCATTCCTCAAAGGAGGAGACACTGTTATGAATGATAACTCACTTTAAGTAGGATCCCTGTAAAGATACCTTCCCTAGAATCACCTGTCAGGGACCTGTATGAGATACTTTATGATTGCTACAGACAGGTCCTACAGTTTCCAAATAAGCACAGACACATTCCTGTCGTGAGAACATACAGTAGCACAGTTCCTTCGTATATTTGAAGGGTTTTGAGACGAGTAAGACACAATGGAACATCACAGGTGTTGACATTCCAGTATGTGTCCTAGCGGGCTAAGTGCCATACACTGTCCTTCATTCTCAGGGTACAACGTTCCCTCTGTGCGTCCTTGTTCTATCTTCTTTCATCCTCTGGAAAGACTCTGTGAGAAGTGAGATTCCGACTGAAGGAGTTTCCTTTAAAAGAACTTGCTATAGTCCAACAGATAAACGTCTGATAATAGAGCCCAGAGTCAGTCCGAAAAGCTTCCTTCTTTGACAGACGCAACACTGTAACGAATCCCTCCTAAGGCACACTACCCTCACATGTTGGAAGCATTTTTGACACAGAAAGAAAGTGCGGATGACCACAGGTCCTGAACATCCAATATGTGTTTGGGATGCCCAAGGGCAATAACCTGCACTTTACTCACAGTACCTAATGTGCCCATAGTCCGTCCGTGTTTTATCTTCATTCCTCAAAGGAGGAGACACTGTTCTGAATGAGAATGCATTTTAAGTAGGATCCCTGAAAAGATTCCTTCCCTAGAATCACCTGTCAGGGTCCTGTAGGAGACACTTTATGGTTGCTACACGGACAGGTACAACAGTTTGCAACTTAGCACAGACTCATTCCTGTCATGAGAATGTACAGTAGCAAGTTCCCTCGTACAACTGAAGTGCTTAGAGATGATTTAGACACAGTGGAACATCACAGGTTTTGACCTTCCAGTATGTGTCATAGAGGCCTAAGTGAAATACACTGACCTTTACTCTCAGGGCGCAACGTTCCCTCTGTCCTTCCTTGTTCTATCTTCTTTATTCCACAGGAAAGACACTGTAAGAAGTGAGATTCCGGCTGAAGGAGATTCCCTTATACAGAACTTTCTATCGTACAACGGATTGACGTCTGATACTAGAGCCCTATGTGCGCCTATTGCCATTACAACAGAGTCAGTCCCAAGAGCTTCTTTCTTTGAAAGAAGCAACCCTGCAAAGTATCCCTCCTAAGGCACACTTCCCTCAAAATGTTGGAAGCCTTTTTGACCGAGAAAGAGATTGCAGATGACCATCGTTCCTGAACATCCAATATGTGTTTTGGATGCCTATGCGCCATAGCCTGCACTTAACTCACAGTACCTAATGTGCCCATAGTCTGTCCGTGTTCTCTCTTCATTCCTCAACGTAGGTGACACTGTTTTGAATAATAACACACTTTAAGAAAGATCCCTGCAAAGATACCTTCCCTAGAATCATCGGACAGGGTCCTGTATGAGACACTTTATGATTGCTACACAGACAGGTCCTACAGTTTCCAACTTAGCACAGACTCATTCCTGTCATGAGAACGCACAGTAGCACAGTTCCCTCGTATATTTGAAGTGTTTTGAGACGAGTTAGACACAGTGGAACAACACAGGTGTTGACCTTCCTGTATGAGTAATAGAGCCCTAAGTGCCATACCCTATCCTTCACTAGCAGGATGCAAGGTTCCCTCTATGCGCCCTTGTTCTATCTTCTTTCTTCCACTGGAAAATCACTGTGAGAAGTGAGATTATGCCTGAAGGAGTTTCCCTTAAACAGAAATTGCTATAGTCCAACGGATAGACGTCTGATACTAGAGCCCTATGTGGACCTATAGCAATTACCACAGAGTCAGTCCCAAGAGCTTGCTTCCTTGACAGACGCAACACTGCAACGAGTCCCTCCTAAAGCACACATCCCTCCCAATATTGGAAGCATTTTTGACACAGAAAGAGAGTGTGGATGACCACTGTTCCTGAACATCCAATATGTGTTTGGGATGCCTAAGCGCCATAGCCTTCACTTTATTCACAGTAACTAATGTGCCCATATTCCGTCCGTGTTCTTTCTTAATTCCTCAAAGGAGGAGACACTGTTTTGAATGAGATCTCACTTTCAGTAGGATCCCTGCAAAGATACCTTCCATCGAATCACCTCTCAGGGTCCAGTAGGAAACACTTTATGATTGCTACAGACACAGGACCTACAGTTTCCAACTTACCACAGACTCATTCCAGTCGTGAGAACGTACAGTAGCAGAGTTGTCTCGTATCTTTGAACTGTTTTGAGACTAGTTAGACACAGTGGAACATTACAGATTTTGACGTTCCAGTATGTGTCATAAAGGATAAAGTGTCATACCCTGTCCTTCACTCTCAAGGTACAACGTTGCCTCTGTGCATCCTTGTTCTATCTTCTTTCCTACACGGGAAAGACAGTGTGAGAAGTGAGATTCCGCCTGAAGGAGTTTCCCTTTAAAAAACTTGCTATATCCAACGCATAGATGTCTGATCCTAGAACCCTATATGCGCCTAATGCAGCTAACACAGAGTCAGTCCCAAGAGCTTGCTTCTTTTACAGACGCAACACTGCAACGAATCCCTCCTAAAGCAAACTTCCCTCACAATGTTGGAAACGTTTTAGACACAGAAAGAGAGTGTGGATAACCACTGGTTCTGATCATCCAATCTGTGTTTGGGATGCCTAAGCACCATAGCCTACACTTTACTCACATTACCTAAAGTGCCCATAGTCCGTCCGTGTTTTATCTTCATTCCTCAAAGGAGGAGACACTGTTTTGAATGAGATCTCATTTTAAGAAGGATCCCTGCAAATATACCTTCCCTAGAACCACCTGTCAGGGTCCTGTAGGAGACACTTTATGATCGCTACACAGACAGGTTCTATAGTTTCCAACGTAGCACAGACTCATTCCTGTCGTGAGAACACACAGTAGCACAGTTCCCTCGTACATCTGAAGTGCTTTGAGACGAGATAGACACAGTGGAACATCACAGGTGTTGACCTTCCAGTATGTGTCATAGACACCTAAGTGCCATACCCTGTCCTTCACTCGCAGGATGCAACGTTCCCTCTGTGCGTCCTAGTTCTATCTTCTTTCCTCCCCTGGAAAGACACTGTGAGAAGTGAGATTATGCCTGAAGGAGTTTCCGTTAAACAGAACTTGCTATAGTCCAATTGATAGATCTGATACTAGAGCCCTATGTGCGCCTATTGTAATTACCACAGAGTCAGTCCCAAGAGCTTCCTTCTTTGACAGACGCAACACGGCAACGAATACCTCCTAAAGCACCCTTCCATTACAATGTTGGAAGCGTTTTTGACACAGAAAGAGAGTACGGATGACCACTGGTCCTGACATCCAATATGTGTTTGTGATGCCTATGCACCATAGCCTGCACTTTCCTCACAATACCTAATGTGCCCATAGGTCTTCCGTGTTCTATCTTCATCCGAAAGGAGGAGACAGTGTTTTGAATGAGTACTACTTTAAGTAGGATCCCTGCAAAGATACCTTCCCAAGAATCATGAGTCAGGGTCCTCTATGAGACACTATATGATTGCTACACAGACAGGTCCTACTCTTTCCAACCTAGCACAGACTCATTCCTGTCGTGTGAACTTACAGTAGCACAGTTCGTTGGTACATTTGAAGTGTTTTGAGACGAATTAGACACAGTGGTCCATCACAGGTGTTGACAATCCAGTATGTGTCATAGAGGCCTAAGTGCCATACCCTGTCCTTCATTGGCAAGATGCAACGTTCCCACTGTGCAGCCTTGCTCTATCTTCTTTCCTCCACTGGAAAGACACTGTGAGAAGTGAGATTATGCCTGAAGGAGTTTCCCTTAAACAGAACTTTGCTATATTCCAAAGGATAGATGTCTTATACTAGAGCCCAATGAGCTCCTATTGCAGTTACCACAGAGTCATTCCCAAGAGCATCCTTCTTTGACAAACGCAACACTGCAATGAATCCCTCCTAAAGCACCCTTCCCTCACATTGTTCGAAGCGTTTTGACACAGAAAGAGAGTGCGGATGACCACTGGTCCTGAACATCCAGTATGTGTTTGGGTTGCCTAAGCGCCATTGCCTGCACTTTATTCACAGTACCTAATGTGCCCATAGTCCGTCCATGTTCTATCTTAATTCCTCAAAGAAGGAGAAACTGTTTTGAATGAGAACTCTCTTTAAGTAGGATCCCTGCAAAGATACCTTCCCTAGAATCACCAGTCAGGGTACCGTAGAAGACACTGTATGATTGCTACACTGAAAGGTCATACAGTTTCCAACTTAGCACAGACTCATTCCTATCGTGAGAAAGTACAGTAGCACAGTTCCCTCGTACATTTGAGATTGAGATAAGTTAGATCCAGTGGAACATCTCAGGTATTGACGTTCCGGTATGTGTCATAGAGGGCTAAGTACCATAACCTGTCCTTCACTCTCAGGGTGCAACGTTCCCTCTGTGCATTCTCTTTCTATCTTCTTGTCTCCACTGGAAACACATGTGAGAAGTGACATTATGCCTGAAGGAGTTTCCCATAAATAGAACTTTCTATAGTCAACGGATAAACGTCTGATATAGAGCCCTATATGTTCATATTGCAGTTAACACAGAGTCAGTCGCAAGAGCTTCATTCTTTGAAAGACGCAACACTGCAACGAATCCCTCCTAAGGCACACTTCCCTCACAATGTTGGAAGCGTTTTTGACACAACAAGAGAGTGCGGATGACCACTGGTCCAGAACATCCAATATGTGTTTGGGATGCCTATGCGCCATAGCCTGCAATTTACCCACAGTACCTACTGTGCCCATAGTCCGTCCGTGTTATATCTTCATTCCTGAAGGAAGGAGACCAGGTATTGAATAAGAATGCACTGTATGTAGGATCCCTGAAAAGATAATTCCCTAGAATCACCTGTCAGGGTCCTGTATGAGACACTTTATGATTGCCACACAGACTGGTCCTCCTGTTTCCAACTTATCACAGACTCATTCCTGTCGTGAGAACGTACAGTAGCACAGTTCTCTCGTATATTTGAAGTGTTTTGAGACAAATTAGAAACAGTGGAACATCACAGGTGTTGACCTTCCAGTAAGTGTCATAGAGGCCTAAGTGCCATACCCTGTCCTTCACTCGCAGGATGCAATGTCCCCTATGTGCCTCCTTGTTCTATCTTCTTTCCTCCAATGTAAAGACAATGTGAGAAGTGAGATTATGCCTGAAGGAGTTTCCCTAAAACAGAACTTGCTATAGTCCAACAAATAGACCTCTGATACTAGCTCCGTATGTGCACCTATAGCAGTTTCCACAGAGTCTGTCCCAAGAGTTTACGTCTTTGACAGACGCAACACTGCAACGAATCCCTCCTAAAGCACACTTCCCTCACAATGTTGGAAGTGTTTTTACACGGAAAGAGAGTGTGGATGACCACTGGTCCTGTTCATCCAATATGTGTTTGGGATGCCTAAGCGCCATAGCCTGCACTTTACTCACAGTACCTAAAGTGCCCTTAGGCGTCCATGTTCTATCTTCATTCCTCAAAGGAGGAGACACTGTTTTGAATGAGAACACTTTAAGTAGGATCCCTGCAAAGGTATCTTCCCTAGAATCACCTGTCAGGGTACTGTGGAGACACATGATGATTGCTACACTGACAGTTCCTACAGTTTCCAACGTAGCACAGACTCATTCCTGTCGTGAGAACGTACAGTAGCACAGTTCGCTCATACATTTGAAGTGTTTTGAGACGAGTTAGACAGAGTGGAACATCACAGGTGTTTACGTTCCAGTATGTGTCATAGAGTGCTAAGTGCCTTACCCTGTCCTTCAATATCAGGTCACAACGTTCCCTCTGACCTTCCTTGTTCTATCTTCTTTCCTCCACTGGAAAGACACTGTGAGAACTGAGAATCTGCCTGAAGGAGTTTCCCTTATACAGAACTTGCTATAGTCCAACGGATAGACGTCTGATACTAGAGCCCTATGTGCGCCTACTGCAGTTACCAAAGAGTCAGTACCTGGAGCCTACTTCTTTGAAGACGCAACACTTCAACGAATCCCTCCTAAAGCACACTTTCCTCACATGTTGGAAGCGTTTATGACACAGGAAGAAAGTGCGGATGACCACTGATCCTGAACATCCAATATGTGTTTGGGTTGCCTAAGCGTCATAGCCTGCACTTTACTTACAGTACTTAATGTGCCCATAGTGCCTCCGTGTTCTATCTTCATTCATCAGAGGAGGAGACACTGTTTTAATTGAAAACTCACTTTAAGTAGGATCCCTGCAAAGATACCTTTAGAATACCTGTCAGAGTCCTGTAGGAGACACTTTATGATTGCTACACAGACTGGTCCTACAGTTTCCAACTTAGCACAGACTCATTCCTGTTGTGAAAATGTACAGTAGCACAGTTCCCTCGTACATTTGAAGTGCTTTTTTTTAATAAAATATATTTATACATTTATATGTTTATTTATATATATATATATTTTTCCGATTTATTTATTTTCAGAAAAACAGTATTCATTATTTTTTCACAACACCCAGTGCTCCATGCAAGCCGTGCCCTCTATAATACCCACCACCTCATACCCCAACCTCCCACCCCCCCCGCCACTTCAAACCCCTCAGACTGTTTTTCAGAGTCGATTTGAAGTGTTTTGAGACGAGTTAGACACAGAGGAACATCACAGGTGTTGACCTTCCAGTATGTGTTATAGAGGCCTAGGTTCCATACCCTGTCCTTCACTCGCAGGGTGCAACGTTCCCTCTGTGCGTCCTTGTTCTATCCTCATTCCTCCACTGGAAAGACACTGTAAGAAGTGAGTTTCCGCCTGAAGGAGTTTCCCTTAAACAGAACTTGCTAGAGTTCAACGGATAGAAGTCTGTTACTAGAGCCCTATGTGCGCCTATTTCAGTTACCACATGTCAGTCCCAAGATCTTCCTTCTTTGACAGACACAACACTGCAACGAATCCCTCCTAAAGCACACTTCCTTCACAATGTTTGAAGCGTATTAGACACAGAAAGAGAGTGCAGATGACAACTGGTCCTGAACATTCAATATGTGTTTGGGATGCCTAAGCGCCATAGCCTGCACTTTACTCACAGTACCTAATGTGCCCATAGTCCATCCGTGTTCTGTCTTCATTCCTCAAAGCAGGAGACACTGTTTTGAATGAGAACTCACTTTAAGTAGTATCCCTGCAAAGATACCTTCCCTAGAATCACCAGTCAGGGTCCTTTAGGAGACACTTTATGATTGCTACACAGACAGGTCCTACAGTTTCCAACTTAGCACAGACTCATTCCTGTCGTAGGAACGTACAGTAACACCATACCCTCGTACATGTGAAGTGTTTTGAGACGAGTTAGACACAGTGGAACATCACAGGTGTTGACATTCTAGTATGTGTCATAGAGGCCTAAGTGCCATACCCTGTCCTTCACTCGCAGGATGCCACGTTCCCTCTGTGCGTCCTAGTTCTATCTTCTTTCCTTCACTGGAAAGACACTGTGAGAAGTGAGATTATGCCTGAAGGAGTTTCCCTTAAACAGAACTTGCTATAATCCAACAGATAGAAATCTGATACTAGAGCCCTATGTGTGCCTATTGCAATTACAACATAGTCAGTACCAAGAGCTTCCTCCTTTGACAGACACAACACTGCAATGAATCCCTCTTAAAGCACACTTCCCTCACAATGTTGGAAGCGTTTTTGACACAACAAGAGAGTGCGGATGACCACTGGTCCAGAACATCCAATATGTGTTTGGGATGCCTATGCGCCATAGCCTGCAATTTACTCACAGTACCTACTGTGCCCATAGTCCGTCCGTGTTATATCTTCATTCCTGAAGGAAGGAGACCAGGTATTGAATAAGAATGCACTGTATGTAGGATCCCTGAAAAGATAATTCCCTAGAATCACCTGTCAGGGTCCTGTATGAGACACTTTATGATTGCCACACAGACTGGTCCTCCTGTTTCCAACTTATCACAGACTCATTCCTGTCGTGAGAACGTACAGTAGCACAGTTCTCTCGTATATTTGAAGTGTTTTGAGACAAATTAGAAACAGTGGAACATCACAGGTGTTGACCTTCCAGTAAGTGTCATAGAGGCCTAAGTGCCATACCCTGTCCTTCACTCGCAGGATGCAATGTCCCCTATGTGCCTCCTTGTTCTATCTTCTTTCCTCCAATGTAAAGACAATGTGAGAAGTGAGATTATGCCTGAAGGAGTTTCCCTAAAACAGAACTTGCTATAGTCCAACAAATAGACCTCTGATACTAGCTCCGTATGTGCACCTATAGCAGTTTCCACAGAGTCTGTCCCAAGAGTTTACGTCTTTGACAGACGCAACACTGCAACGAATCCCTCCTAAAGCACACTTCCCTCACAATGTTGGAAGCGTTTTTACACGGAAAGAGAGTGTGGATGACCACTGGTCCTGTTCATCCAATATGTGTTTGGGATGCCTAAGCGCCATAGCCTGCACTTTACTCACAGTACCTAAAGTGCCCTTAGGCGTCCATGTTCTATCTTCATTCCTCAAAGGAGGAGACACTGTTTTGAATGAGAACACTTTAAGTAGGATCCCTGCAAAGGTATCTTCCCTAGAATCACCTGTCAGGGTACTGTGGAGACACATGATGATTGCTACACTGACAGTTCCTACAGTTTCCAACGTAGCACAGACTCATTCCTGTCGTGAGAACGTACAGTAGCACAGTTCGCTCATACATTTGAAGTGTTTTGAGACGAGTTAGACAGAGTGGAACATCACAGGTGTTTACGTTCCAGTATGTGTCATAGAGTGCTAAGTGCCTTACCCTGTCCTTCAATATCAGGTCACAACGTTCCCTCTGACCTTCCTTGTTCTATCTTCTTTCCTCCACTGGAAAGACACTGTGAGAACTGAGAATCTGCCTGAAGGAGTTTCCCTTATACAGAACTTGCTATAGTCCAACGGATAGACGTCTGATACTAGAGCCCTATGTGCGCCTACTGCAGTTACCAAAGAGTCAGTACCTGGAGCCTACTTCTTTGAAGACGCAACACTTCAACGAATCCCTCCTAAAGCACACTTTCCTCACATGTTGGAAGCGTTTATGACACAGGAAGAAAGTGCGGATGACCACTGCTCCTGAACATCCAATATGTGTTTGGGTTGCCTAAGCGTCATAGCCTGCACTTTACTTACAGTACTTAATGTGCCCATAGTGCCTCCGTGTTCTATCTTCATTCATCAGAGGAGGAGACACTGTTTTAATTGAAAACTCACTTTAAGTAGGATCCCTGCAAAGATACCTTTAGAATACCTGTCAGAGTCCTGTAGGAGACACTTTATGATTGCTACACAGACTGGTCCTACAGTTTCCAACTTAGCACAGACTCATTCCTGTTGTGAAAATGTACAGTAGCACAGTTCCCTCGTACATTTGAAGTGCTTTTTTTTAATAAAATATATTTATACATTTATATGTTTATTTATATATATATATATTTTTCCGATTTATTTATTTTCAGAAAAACAGTATTCATTATTTTTTCACAACACCCAGTGCTCCATGCAAGCCGTGCCCTCTATAATACCCACCACCTCGTACCCCAACCTCCCACCCCCCCGCCACTTCAAACCCCTCAGACTGTTTTTCAGAGTCGATTTGAAGTGTTTTGAGACGAGTTAGACACAGAGGAACATCACAGGTGTTGACCTTCCAGTATGTGTTATAGAGGCCTAGGTTCCATACCCTGTCCTTCACTCGCAGGGTGCAACGTTCCCTCTGTGCGTCCTTGTTCTATCCTCATTCCTCCACTGGAAAGACACTGTAAGAAGTGAGTTTCCGCCTGAAGGAGTTTCCCTTAAACAGAACTTGCTAGAGTTCAACGGATAGAAGTCTGATACTAGAGCCCTATGTGCGCCTATTTCAGTTACCACATGTCAGTCCCAAGATCTTCCTTCTTTGACAGACACAACACTGCAACGAATCCCTCCTAAAGCACACTTCCTTCACAATGTTTGAAGCGTATTAGACACAGAAAGAGAGTGCAGATGACCACTGGTCCTGAACATTCAATATGTGTTTGGGATGCCTAAGCGCCATAGCCTGCACTTTACTCACAGTACCTAATGTGCCCATAGTCCATCCGTGTTCTGTCTTCATTCCTCAAAGCAGGAGACACTGTTTTGAATGAGAACTCACTTTAAGTAGTATCCCTGCAAAGATACCTTCCCTAGAATCACCAGTCAGGGTCCTTTAGGAGACACTTTATGATTGCTACACAGACAGGTCCTACAGTTTCCAACTTAGCACAGACTCATTCCTGTCGTAGGAACGTACAGTAACACCATACCCTCGTACATGTGAAGTGTTTTGAGACGAGTTAGACACAGTGGAACATCACAGGTGTTGACATTCTAGTATGTGTCATAGAGGCCTAAGTGCCATACCCTGTCCTTCACTCGCAGGAGCCACGTTCCCTCTGTGCGTCCTAGTTCTATCTTCTTTCCTTCACTGGAAAGACACTGTGAGAAGTGAGATTATGCCTGAAGGAGTTTCCCTTAAACAGAACTTGCTATAATCCAACAGATAGAAGTCTGATACTAGAGCCCTATGTGTGCCTATTGCAATTACAACATAGTCAGTACCAAGAGCTTCCTCCTTTGACAGACACAACACTGCAATGAATCCCTCTTAAAGCACACTTCCCTCACAATGTTGGAAGCGTTTTTGACACAACAAGAGAGTGCGGATGACCACTGGTCCAGAACATCCAATATGTGTTTGGGATGCCTATGCGCCATAGCCTGCAATTTACTCACAGTACCTACTGTGCCCATAGTCCGTCCGTGTTATATCTTCATTCCTGAAGGAAGGAGACCAGGTATTGAATAAGAATGCACTGTATGTAGGATCCCTGAAAAGATAATTCCCTAGAATCACCTGTCAGGGTCCTGTATGAGACACTTTATGATTGCCACACAGACTGGTCCTCCTGTTTCCAACTTATCACAGACTCATTCCTGTCGTGAGAACGTACAGTAGCACAGTTCTCTCGTATATTTGAAGTGTTTTGAGACAAATTAGAAACAGTGGAACATCACAGGTGTTGACCTTCCAGTAAGTGTCATAGAGGCCTAAGTGCCATACCCTGTCCTTCACTCGCAGGATGCAATGTCCCCTATGTGCCTCCTTGTTCTATCTTCTTTCCTCCAATGTAAAGACAATGTGAGAAGTGAGATTATGCCTGAAGGAGTTTCCCTAAAACAGAACTTGCTATAGTCCAACAAATAGACCTCTGATACTAGCTCCGTATGTGCACCTATAGCAGTTTCCACAGAGTCTGTCCCAAGAGTTTACGTCTTTGACAGACGCAACACTGCAACGAATCCCTCCTAAAGCACACTTCCCTCACAATGTTGGAAGCGTTTTTACAAGGAAAGAGAGTGTGGATGACCACTGGTCCTGTTCATCCAATATGTGTTTGGGATGCCTAAGCGCCATAGCTTGCACTTTACTCACAGTACCTAAAGTGCCCTTAGGCGTCCATGTTCTATCTTCATTCCTCAAAGGAGGAGACACTGTTTTGAATGAGAACACTTTAAGTAGGATCCCTGCAAAGGTATCTTCCCTAGAATCACCTGTCAGGGTACTGTGGAGACACAGGATGATTGCTACACTGACAGTTCCTACAGTTTCCAACGTAGCACAGACTCATTCCTGTCGTGAGAACGTACAGTAGCACAGTTCGCTCATACATTTGAAGTGTTTTGAGACGAGTTAGACAGAGTGGAACATCACAGGTGTTTACGTTCCAGTATGTGTCATAGAGTGCTAAGTGCCTTACCCTGTCCTTCAATATCAGGTCACAACATTCCCTCTGACCTTCCTTGTTCTATCTTCTTTCCTCCACTGGAAAGACACTGTGAGAACTGAGAATCTGCCTGAAGGAGTTTCCCTTATACAGAACTTGCTATAGTCCAACGGATAGACGTCTGATACTAGAGCCCTATGTGCGCCTACTGCAGTTACCAAAGAGTCAGTACCTGGAGCCTACTTCTTTGAAGACGCAACACTTCAACGAATCCCTCCTAAAGCACACTTTCCTCACATGTTGGAAGCGTTTATGACACAGGAAGAAAGTGCGGATGACCACTGCTCCTGAACATCCAATATGTGTTTGGGTTGCCTAAGCGTCATAGCCTGCACTTTACTTACAGTACTTAATGTGCCCATAGTGCCTCCGTGTTCTATCTTCATTCATCAGAGGAGGAGACACTGTTTTAATTGAAAACTCACTTTAAGTAGGATCCCTGCAAAGATACCTTTAGAATACCTGTCAGAGTCCTGTAGGAGACACTTTATGATTGCTACACAGACTGGTCCTACAGTTTCCAACTTAGCACAGACTCATTCCTGTTGTGAAAATGTACAGTAGCACAGTTCCCTCGTACATTTGAAGTGCTTTTTTTTAATAAAATATATTTATACATTTATATGTTTATTTATATATATATATATTTTTCCGATTTATTTATTTTCAGAAAAACAGTATTCATTATTTTTTCACAACACCCAGTGCTCCATGCAAGCCGTGCCCTCTATAATACCCACCACCTCGTACCCCAACCTCCCACCCCCCCGCCACTTCAAACCCCTCAGACTGTTTTTCAGAGTCGATTTGAAGTGTTTTGAGACGAGTTAGACACAGAGGAACATCACAGGTGTTGACCTTCCAGTATGTGTTATAGAGGCCTAGGTTCCATACCCTGTCCTTCACTCGCAGGGTGCAACGTTCCCTCTGTGCGTCCTTGTTCTATCCTCATTCCTCCACTGGAAAGACACTGTAAGAAGTGAGTTTCCGCCTGAAGGAGTTTCCCTTAAACAGAACTTGCTAGAGTTCAACGGATAGAAGTCTGTTACTAGAGCCCTATGTGCGCCTATTTCAGTTACCACATGTCAGTCCCAAGATCTTCCTTCTTTGACAGACACAACACTGCAACGAATCCCTCCTAAAGCACACTTCCTTCACAATGTTTGAAGCGTATTAGACACAGAAAGAGAGTGCAGATGACAACTGGTCCTGAACATTCAATATGTGTTTGGGATGCCTAAGCGCCATAGCCTGCACTTTACTCACAGTACCTAATGTGCCCATAGTCCATCCGTGTTCTGTCTTCATTCCTCAAAGCAGGAGACACTGTTTTGAATGAGAACTCACTTTAAGTAGTATCCCTGCAAAGATACCTTCCCTAGAATCACCAGTCAGGGTCCTTTAGGAGACACTTTATGATTGCTACACAGACAGGTCCTACAGTTTCCAACTTAGCACAGACTCATTCCTGTCGTAGGAACGTACAGTAACACCATACCCTCGTACATGTGAAGTGTTTTGAGACGAGTTAGACACAGTGGAACATCACAGGTGTTGACATTCTAGTATGTGTCATAGAGGCCTAAGTGCCATACCCTGTCCTTCACTCGCAGGATGCCACGTTCCCTCTGTGCGTCCTAGTTCTATCTTCTTTCCTTCACTGGAAAGACACTGTGAGAAGTGAGATTATGCCTGAAGGAGTTTCCCTTAAACAGAACTTGCTATAATCCAACAGATAGAAATCTGATACTAGAGCCCTATGTGTGCCTATTGCAATTACAACATAGTCAGTACCAAGAGCTTCCTCCTTTGACAGACACAACACTGCAATGAATCCCTCTTAAAGCACACTTCCCTCACAATGTTGGAAGCGTTTTTGACACAACAAGAGAGTGCGGATGACCACTGGTCCAGAACATCCAATATGTGTTTGGGATGCCTATGCGCCATAGCCTGCAATTTACTCACAGTACCTACTGTGCCCATAGTCCGTCCGTGTTATATCTTCATTCCTGAAGGAAGGAGACCAGGTATTGAATAAGAATGCACTGTATGTAGGATCCCTGAAAAGATAATTCCCTAGAATCACCTGTCAGGGTCCTGTATGAGACACTTTATGATTGCCACACAGACTGGTCCTCCTGTTTCCAACTTATCACAGACTCATTCCTGTCGTGAGAACGTACAGTAGCACAGTTCTCTCGTATATTTGAAGTGTTTTGAGACAAATTAGAAACAGTGGAACATCACAGGTGTTGACCTTCCAGTAAGTGTCATAGAGGCCTAAGTGCCATACCCTGTCCTTCACTCGCAGGATGCAATGTCCCCTATGTGCCTCCTTGTTCTATCTTCTTTCCTCCAATGTAAAGACAATGTGAGAAGTGAGATTATGCCTGAAGGAGTTTCCCTAAAACAGAACTTGCTATAGTCCAACAAATAGACCTCTGATACTAGCTCCGTATGTGCACCTATAGCAGTTTCCACAGAGTCTGTCCCAAGAGTTTACGTCTTTGACAGACGCAACACTGCAACGAATCCCTCCTAAAGCACACTTCCCTCACAATGTTGGAAGCGTTTTTACACGGAAAGAGAGTGTGGATGACCACTGGTCCTGTTCATCCAATATGTGTTTGGGATGCCTAAGCGCCATAGCCTGCACTTTACTCACAGTACCTAAAGTGCCCTTAGGCGTCCATGTTCTATCTTCATTCCTCAAAGGAGGAGACACTGTTTTGAATGAGAACACTTTAAGTAGGATCCCTGCAAAGGTATCTTCCCTAGAATCACCTGTCAGGGTACTGTGGAGACACATGATGATTGCTACACTGACAGTTCCTACAGTTTCCAACGTAGCACAGACTCATTCCTGTCGTGAGAACGTACAGTAGCACAGTTCGCTCATACATTTGAAGTGTTTTGAGACGAGTTAGACAGAGTGGAACATCACAGGTGTTTACGTTCCAGTATGTGTCATAGAGTGCTAAGTGCCTTACCCTGTCCTTCAATATCAGGTCACAACGTTCCCTCTGACCTTCCTTGTTCTATCTTCTTTCCTCCACTGGAAAGACACTGTGAGAACTGAGAATCTGCCTGAAGGAGTTTCCCTTATACAGAACTTGCTATAGTCCAACGGATAGACGTCTGATACTAGAGCCCTATGTGCGCCTACTGCAGTTACCAAAGAGTCAGTACCTGGAGCCTACTTCTTTGAAGACGCAACACTTCAACGAATCCCTCCTAAAGCACACTTTCCTCACATGTTGGAAGCGTTTATGACACAGGAAGAAAGTGCGGATGACCACTGCTCCTGAACATCCAATATGTGTTTGGGTTGCCTAAGCGTCATAGCCTGCACTTTACTTACAGTACTTAATGTGCCCATAGTGCCTCCGTGTTCTATCTTCATTCATCAGAGGAGGAGACACTGTTTTAATTGAAAACTCACTTTAAGTAGGATCCCTGCAAAGATACCTTTAGAATACCTGTCAGAGTCCTGTAGGAGACACTTTATGATTGCTACACAGACTGGTCCTACAGTTTCCAACTTAGCACAGACTCATTCCTGTTGTGAAAATGTACAGTAGCACAGTTCCCTCGTACATTTGAAGTGCTTTTTTTTAATAAAATATATTTATACATTTATATGTTTATTTATATATATATATATTTTTCCGATTTATTTATTTTCAGAAAAACAGTATTCATTATTTTTTCACAACACCCAGTGCTCCATGCAAGCCGTGCCCTCTATAATACCCACCACCTCGTACCCCAACCTCCCACCCCCCCGCCACTTCAAACCCCTCAGACTGTTTTTCAGAGTCGATTTGAAGTGTTTTGAGACGAGTTAGACACAGAGGAACATCACAGGTGTTGACCTTCCAGTATGTGTTATAGAGGCCTAGGTTCCATACCCTGTCCTTCACTCGCAGGGTGCAACGTTCCCTCTGTGCGTCCTTGTTCTATCCTCATTCCTCCACTGGAAAGACACTGTAAGAAGTGAGTTTCCGCCTGAAGGAGTTTCCCTTAAACAGAACTTGCTAGAGTTCAACGGATAGAAGTCTGATACTAGAGCCCTATGTGCGCCTATTTCAGTTACCACATGTCAGTCCCAAGATCTTCCTTCTTTGACAGACACAACACTGCAACGAATCCCTCCTAAAGCACACTTCCTTCACAATGTTTGAAGCGTATTAGACACAGAAAGAGAGTGCAGATGACCACTGGTCCTGAACATTCAATATGTGTTTGGGATGCCTAAGCGCCATAGCCTGCACTTTACTCACAGTACCTAATGTGCCCATAGTCCATCCGTGTTCTGTCTTCATTCCTCAAAGCAGGAGACACTGTTTTGAATGAGAACTCACTTTAAGTAGTATCCCTGCAAAGATACCTTCCCTAGAATCACCAGTCAGGGTCCTTTAGGAGACACTTTATGATTGCTACACAGACAGGTCCTACAGTTTCCAACTTAGCACAGACTCATTCCTGTCGTAGGAACGTACAGTAACACCATACCCTCGTACATGTGAAGTGTTTTGAGACGAGTTAGACACAGTGGAACATCACAGGTGTTGACATTCTAGTATGTGTCATAGAGGCCTAAGTGCCATACCCTGTCCTTCACTCGCAGGAGCCACGTTCCCTCTGTGCGTCCTAGTTCTATCTTCTTTCCTTCACTGGAAAGACACTGTGAGAAGTGAGATTATGCCTGAAGGAGTTTCCCTTAAACAGAACTTGCTATAATCCAACAGATAGAAGTCTGATACTAGAGCCCTATGTGTGCCTATTGCAATTACAACATAGTCAGTACCAAGAGCTTCCTCCTTTGACAGACACAACACTGCAATGAATCCCTCTTAAAGCACACTTCCCTCACAATGTTGGAAGCGTTTTTGACACAACAAGAGAGTGCGGATGACCACTGGTCCAGAACATCCAATATGTGTTTGGGATGCCTATGCGCCATAGCCTGCAATTTACTCACAGTACCTACTGTGCCCATAGTCCGTCCGTGTTATATCTTCATTCCTGAAGGAAGGAGACCAGGTATTGAATAAGAATGCACTGTATGTAGGATCCCTGAAAAGATAATTCCCTAGAATCACCTGTCAGGGTCCTGTATGAGACACTTTATGATTGCCACACAGACTGGTCCTCCTGTTTCCAACTTATCACAGACTCATTCCTGTCGTGAGAACGTACAGTAGCACAGTTCTCTCGTATATTTGAAGTGTTTTGAGACAAATTAGAAACAGTGGAACATCACAGGTGTTGACCTTCCAGTAAGTGTCATAGAGGCCTAAGTGCCATACCCTGTCCTTCACTCGCAGGATGCAATGTCCCCTATGTGCCTCCTTGTTCTATCTTCTTTCCTCCAATGTAAAGACAATGTGAGAAGTGAGATTATGCCTGAAGGAGTTTCCCTAAAACAGAACTTGCTATAGTCCAACAAATAGACCTCTGATACTAGCTCCGTATGTGCACCTATAGCAGTTTCCACAGAGTCTGTCCCAAGAGTTTACGTCTTTGACAGACGCAACACTGCAACGAATCCCTCCTAAAGCACACTTCCCTCACAATGTTGGAAGCGTTTTTACAAGGAAAGAGAGTGTGGATGACCACTGGTCCTGTTCATCCAATATGTGTTTGGGATGCCTAAGCGCCATAGCTTGCACTTTACTCACAGTACCTAAAGTGCCCTTAGGCGTCCATGTTCTATCTTCATTCCTCAAAGGAGGAGACACTGTTTTGAATGAGAACACTTTAAGTAGGATCCCTGCAAAGGTATCTTCCCTAGAATCACCTGTCAGGGTACTGTGGAGACACAGGATGATTGCTACACTGACAGTTCCTACAGTTTCCAACGTAGCACAGACTCATTCCTGTCGTGAGAACGTACAGTAGCACAGTTCGCTCATACATTTGAAGTGTTTTGAGACGAGTTAGACAGAGTGGAACATCACAGGTGTTTACGTTCCAGTATGTGTCATAGAGTGCTAAGTGCCTTACCCTGTCCTTCAATATCAGGTCACAACATTCCCTCTGACCTTCCTTGTTCTATCTTCTTTCCTCCACTGGAAAGACACTGTGAGAACTGAGAATCTGCCTGAAGGAGTTTCCCTTATACAGAACTTGCTATAGTCCAACGGATAGACGTCTGATACTAGAGCCCTATGTGCGCCTACTGCAGTTACCAAAGAGTCAGTACCTGGAGCCTACTTCTTTGAAGACGCAACACTTCAACGAATCCCTCCTAAAGCACACTTTCCTCACATGTTGGAAGCGTTTATGACACAGGAAGAAAGTGCGGATGACCACTGCTCCTGAACATCCAATATGTGTTTGGGTTGCCTAAGCGTCATAGCCTGCACTTTACTTACAGTACTTAATGTGCCCATAGTGCCTCCGTGTTCTATCTTCATTCATCAGAGGAGGAGACACTGTTTTAATTGAAAACTCACTTTAAGTAGGATCCCTGCAAAGATACCTTTAGAATACCTGTCAGAGTCCTGTAGGAGACACTTTATGATTGCTACACAGACTGGTCCTACAGTTTCCAACTTAGCACAGACTCATTCCTGTTGTGAAAATGTACAGTAGCACAGTTCCCTCGTACATTTGAAGTGCTTTTTTTTAATAAAATATATTTATACATTTATATGTTTATTTATATATATATATATTTTTCCGATTTATTTATTTTCAGAAAAACAGTATTCATTATTTTTTCACAACACCCAGTGCTCCATGCAAGCCGTGCCCTCTATAATACCCACCACCTCGTACCCCAACCTCCCACCCCCCCGCCACTTCAAACCCCTCAGACTGTTTTTCAGAGTCGATTTGAAGTGTTTTGAGACGAGTTAGACACAGAGGAACATCACAGGTGTTGACCTTCCAGTATGTGTTATAGAGGCCTAGGTTCCATACCCTGTCCTTCACTCGCAGGGTGCAACGTTCCCTCTGTGCGTCCTTGTTCTATCCTCATTCCTCCACTGGAAAGACACTGTAAGAAGTGAGTTTCCGCCTGAAGGAGTTTCCCTTAAACAGAACTTGCTAGAGTTCAACGGATAGAAGTCTGTTACTAGAGCCCTATGTGCGCCTATTTCAGTTACCACATGTCAGTCCCAAGATCTTCCTTCTTTGACAGACACAACACTGCAACGAATCCCTCCTAAAGCACACTTCCTTCACAATGTTTGAAGCGTATTAGACACAGAAAGAGAGTGCAGATGACAACTGGTCCTGAACATTCAATATGTGTTTGGGATGCCTAAGCGCCATAGCCTGCACTTTACTCACAGTACCTAATGTGCCCATAGTCCATCCGTGTTCTGTCTTCATTCCTCAAAGCAGGAGACACTGTTTTGAATGAGAACTCACTTTAAGTAGTATCCCTGCAAAGATACCTTCCCTAGAATCACCAGTCAGGGTCCTTTAGGAGACACTTTATGATTGCTACACAGACAGGTCCTACAGTTTCCAACTTAGCACAGACTCATTCCTGTCGTAGGAACGTACAGTAACACCATACCCTCGTACATGTGAAGTGTTTTGAGACGAGTTAGACACAGTGGAACATCACAGGTGTTGACATTCTAGTATGTGTCATAGAGGCCTAAGTGCCATACCCTGTCCTTCACTCGCAGGATGCCACGTTCCCTCTGTGCGTCCTAGTTCTATCTTCTTTCCTTCACTGGAAAGACACTGTGAGAAGTGAGATTATGCCTGAAGGAGTTTCCCTTAAACAGAACTTGCTATAATCCAACAGATAGAAATCTGATACTAGAGCCCTATGTGTGCCTATTGCAATTACAACATAGTCAGTACCAAGAGCTTCCTCCTTTGACAGACACAACACTGCAATGAATCCCTCTTAAAGCACACTTCCCTCACAATGTTGGAAGCGTTTTTGACACAACAAGAGAGTGCGGATGACCACTGGTCCAGAACATCCAATATGTGTTTGGGATGCCTATGCGCCATAGCCTGCAATTTACTCACAGTACCTACTGTGCCCATAGTCCGTCCGTGTTATATCTTCATTCCTGAAGGAAGGAGACCAGGTATTGAATAAGAATGCACTGTATGTAGGATCCCTGAAAAGATAATTCCCTAGAATCACCTGTCAGGGTCCTGTATGAGACACTTTATGATTGCCACACAGACTGGTCCTCCTGTTTCCAACTTATCACAGACTCATTCCTGTCGTGAGAACGTACAGTAGCACAGTTCTCTCGTATATTTGAAGTGTTTTGAGACAAATTAGAAACAGTGGAACATCACAGGTGTTGACCTTCCAGTAAGTGTCATAGAGGCCTAAGTGCCATACCCTGTCCTTCACTCGCAGGATGCAATGTCCCCTATGTGCCTCCTTGTTCTATCTTCTTTCCTCCAATGTAAAGACAATGTGAGAAGTGAGATTATGCCTGAAGGAGTTTCCCTAAAACAGAACTTGCTATAGTCCAACAAATAGACCTCTGATACTAGCTCCGTATGTGCACCTATAGCAGTTTCCACAGAGTCTGTCCCAAGAGTTTACGTCTTTGACAGACGCAACACTGCAACGAATCCCTCCTAAAGCACACTTCCCTCACAATGTTGGAAGCGTTTTTACACGGAAAGAGAGTGTGGATGACCACTGGTCCTGTTCATCCAATATGTGTTTGGGATGCCTAAGCGCCATAGCCTGCACTTTACTCACAGTACCTAAAGTGCCCTTAGGCGTCCATGTTCTATCTTCATTTCTCAAAGGAGGAGACACTGTTTTGAATGAGAACACTTTAAGTAGGATCCCTGCAAAGGTATCTTCCCTAGAATCACCTGTCAGGGTACTGTGGAGACACATGATGATTGCTACACTGACAGTTCCTACAGTTTCCAACGTAGCACAGACTCATTCCTGTCGTGAGAACGTACAGTAGCACAGTTCGCTCATACATTTGAAGTGTTTTGAGACGAGTTAGACAGAGTGGAACATCACAGGTGTTTACGTTCCAGTATGTGTCATAGAGTGCTAAGTGCCTTACCCTGTCCTTCAATATCAGGTCACAACGTTCCCTCTGACCTTCCTTGTTCTATCTTCTTTCCTCCACTGGAAAGACACTGTGAGAACTGAGAATCTGCCTGAAGGAGTTTCCCTTATACAGAACTTGCTATAGTCCAACGGATAGACGTCTGATACTAGAGCCCTATGTGCGCCTACTGCAGTTACCAAAGAGTCAGTACCTGGAGCCTACTTCTTTGAAGACGCAACACTTCAACGAATCCCTCCTAAAGCACACTTTCCTCACATGTTGGAAGCGTTTATGACACAGGAAGAAAGTGCGGATGACCACTGCTCCTGAACATCCAATATGTGTTTGGGTTGCCTAAGCGTCATAGCCTGCACTTTACTTACAGTACTTAATGTGCCCATAGTGCCTCCGTGTTCTATCTTCATTCATCAGAGGAGGAGACACTGTTTTAATTGAAAACTCACTTTAAGTAGGATCCCTGCAAAGATACCTTTAGAATACCTGTCAGAGTCCTGTAGGAGACACTTTATGATTGCTACACAGACTGGTCCTACAGTTTCCAACTTAGCACAGACTCATTCCTGTTGTGAAAATGTACAGTAGCACAGTTCCCTCGTACATTTGAAGTGCTTTTTTTTAATAAAATATATTTATACATTTATATGTTTATTTATATATATATATATTTTTCCGATTTATTTATTTTCAGAAAAACAGTATTCATTATTTTTTCACAACACCCAGTGCTCCATGCAAGCCGTGCCCTCTATAATACCCACCACCTCGTACCCCAACCTCCCACCCCCCCGCCACTTCAAACCCCTCAGACTGTTTTTCAGAGTCGATTTGAAGTGTTTTGAGACGAGTTAGACACAGAGGAACATCACAGGTGTTGACCTTCCAGTATGTGTTATAGAGGCCTAGGTTCCATACCCTGTCCTTCACTCGCAGGGTGCAACGTTCCCTCTGTGCGTCCTTGTTCTATCCTCATTCCTCCACTGGAAAGACACTGTAAGAAGTGAGTTTCCGCCTGAAGGAGTTTCCCTTAAACAGAACTTGCTAGAGTTCAACGGATAGAAGTCTGATACTAGAGCCCTATGTGCGCCTATTTCAGTTACCACATGTCAGTCCCAAGATCTTCCTTCTTTGACAGACACAACACTGCAACGAATCCCTCCTAAAGCACACTTCCTTCACAATGTTTGAAGCGTATTAGACACAGAAAGAGAGTGCAGATGACCACTGGTCCTGAACATTCAATATGTGTTTGGGATGCCTAAGCGCCATAGCCTGCACTTTACTCACAGTACCTAATGTGCCCATAGTCCATCCGTGTTCTGTCTTCATTCCTCAAAGCAGGAGACACTGTTTTGAATGAGAACTCACTTTAAGTAGTATCCCTGCAAAGATACCTTCCCTAGAATCACCAGTCAGGGTCCTTTAGGAGACACTTTATGATTGCTACACAGACAGGTCCTACAGTTTCCAACTTAGCACAGACTCATTCCTGTCGTAGGAACGTACAGTAACACCATACCCTCGTACATGTGAAGTGTTTTGAGACGAGTTAGACACAGTGGAACATCACAGGTGTTGACATTCTAGTATGTGTCATAGAGGCCTAAGTGCCATACCCTGTCCTTCACTCGCAGGAGCCACGTTCCCTCTGTGCGTCCTAGTTCTATCTTCTTTCCTTCACTGGAAAGACACTGTGAGAAGTGAGATTATGCCTGAAGGAGTTTCCCTTAAACAGAACTTGCTATAATCCAACAGATAGAAGTCTGATACTAGAGCCCTATGTGTGCCTATTGCAATTACAACATAGTCAGTACCAAGAGCTTCCTCCTTTGACAGACACAACACTGCAATGAATCCCTCTTAAAGCACACTTCCCTCACAATGTTGGAAGCGTTTTTGACACAACAAGAGAGTGCGGATGACCACTGGTCCAGAACATCCAATATGTGTTTGGGATGCCTATGCGCCATAGCCTGCAATTTACTCACAGTACCTACTGTGCCCATAGTCCGTCCGTGTTATATCTTCATTCCTGAAGGAAGGAGACCAGGTATTGAATAAGAATGCACTGTATGTAGGATCCCTGAAAAGATAATTCCCTAGAATCACCTGTCAGGGTCCTGTATGAGACACTTTATGATTGCCACACAGACTGGTCCTCCTGTTTCCAACTTATCACAGACTCATTCCTGTCGTGAGAACGTACAGTAGCACAGTTCTCTCGTATATTTGAAGTGTTTTGAGACAAATTAGAAACAGTGGAACATCACAGGTGTTGACCTTCCAGTAAGTGTCATAGAGGCCTAAGTGCCATACCCTGTCCTTCACTCGCAGGATGCAATGTCCCCTATGTGCCTCCTTGTTCTATCTTCTTTCCTCCAATGTAAAGACAATGTGAGAAGTGAGATTATGCCTGAAGGAGTTTCCCTAAAACAGAACTTGCTATAGTCCAACAAATAGACCTCTGATACTAGCTCCGTATGTGCACCTATAGCAGTTTCCACAGAGTCTGTCCCAAGAGTTTACGTCTTTGACAGACGCAACACTGCAACGAATCCCTCCTAAAGCACACTTCCCTCACAATGTTGGAAGCGTTTTTACACGGAAAGAGAGTGTGGATGACCACTGGTCCTGTTCATCCAATATGTGTTTGGGATGCCTAAGCGCCATAGCCTGCACTTTACTCACAGTACCTAAAGTGCCCTTAGGCGTCCATGTTCTATCTTCATTCCTCAAAGGAGGAGACACTGTTTTGAATGAGAACACTTTAAGTAGGATCCCTGCAAAGGTATCTTCCCTAGAATCACCTGTCAGGGTACTGTGGAGACACAGGATGATTGCTACACTGACAGTTCCTACAGTTTCCAACGTAGCACAGACTCATTCCTGTCGTGAGAACGTACAGTAGCACAGTTCGCTCATACATTTGAAGTGTTTTGAGACGAGTTAGACAGAGTGGAACATCACAGGTGTTTACGTTCCAGTATGTGTCATAGAGTGCTAAGTGCCTTACCCTGTCCTTCAATATCAGGTCACAACGTTCCCTCTGACCTTCCTTGTTCTATCTTCTTTCCTCCACTGGAAAGACACTGTGAGAACTGAGAATCTGCCTGAAGGAGTTTCCCTTATACAGAACTTGCTATAGTCCAACGGATAGACGTCTGATACTAGAGCCCTATGTGCGCCTACTGCAGTTACCAAAGAGTCAGTACCTGGAGCCTACTTCTTTGAAGACGCAACACTTCAACGAATCCCTCCTAAAGCACACTTTCCTCACATGTTGGAAGCGTTTATGACACAGGAAGAAAGTGCGGATGACCACTGCTCCTGAACATCCAATATGTGTTTGGGTTGCCTAAGCGTCATAGCCTGCACTTTACTTACAGTACTTAATGTGCCCATAGTGCCTCCGTGTTCTATCTTCATTCATCAGAGGAGGAGACACTGTTTTAATTGAAAACTCACTTTAAGTAGGATCCCTGCAAAGATACCTTTAGAATACCTGTCAGAGTCCTGTAGGAGACACTTTATGATTGCTACACAGACTGGTCCTACAGTTTCCAACTTAGCACAGACTCATTCCTGTTGTGAAAATGTACAGTAGCACAGTTCCCTCGTACATTTGAAGTGCTTTTTTTTAATAAAATATATTTATACATTTATATGTTTATTTATATATATATATATTTTTCCGATTTATTTATTTTCAGAAAAACAGTATTCATTATTTTTTCACAACACCCAGTGCTCCATGCAAGCCGTGCCCTCTATAATACCCACCACCTCGTACCCCAACCTCCCACCCCCCCGCCACTTCAAACCCCTCAGACTGTTTTTCAGAGTCGATTTGAAGTGTTTTGAGACGAGTTAGACACAGAGGAACATCACAGGTGTTGACCTTCCAGTATGTGTTATAGAGGCCTAGGTTCCATACCCTGTCCTTCACTCGCAGGGTGCAACGTTCCCTCTGTGCGTCCTTGTTCTATCCTCATTCCTCCACTGGAAAGACACTGTAAGAAGTGAGTTTCCGCCTGAAGGAGTTTCCCTTAAACAGAACTTGCTAGAGTTCAACGGATAGAAGTCTGTTACTAGAGCCCTATGTGCGCCTATTTCAGTTACCACATGTCAGTCCCAAGATCTTCCTTCTTTGACAGACACAACACTGCAACGAATCCCTCCTAAAGCACACTTCCTTCACAATGTTTGAAGCGTATTAGACACAGAAAGAGAGTGCAGATGACAACTGGTCCTGAACATTCAATATGTGTTTGGGATGCCTAAGCGCCATAGCCTGCACTTTACTCACAGTACCTAATGTGCCCATAGTCCATCCGTGTTCTGTCTTCATTCCTCAAAGCAGGAGACACTGTTTTGAATGAGAACTCACTTTAAGTAGTATCCCTGCAAAGATACCTTCCCTAGAATCACCAGTCAGGGTCCTTTAGGAGACACTTTATGATTGCTACACAGACAGGTCCTACAGTTTCCAACTTAGCACAGACTCATTCCTGTCGTAGGAACGTACAGTAACACCATACCCTCGTACATGTGAAGTGTTTTGAGACGAGTTAGACACAGTGGAACATCACAGGTGTTGACATTCTAGTATGTGTCATAGAGGCCTAAGTGCCATACCCTGTCCTTCACTCGCAGGAGCCACGTTCCCTCTGTGCGTCCTAGTTCTATCTTCTTTCCTTCACTGGAAAGACACTGTGAGAAGTGAGATTATGCCTGAAGGAGTTTCCCTTAAACAGAACTTGCTATAATCCAACAGATAGAAGTCTGATACTAGAGCCCTATGTGTGCCTATTGCAATTACAACATAGTCAGTACCAAGAGCTTCCTCCTTTGACAGACACAACACTGCAATGAATCCCTCTTAAAGCACACTTCCCTCACAATGTTGGAAGCGTTTTTGACACAACAAGAGAGTGCGGATGACCACTGGTCCAGAACATCCAATATGTGTTTGGGATGCCTATGCGCCATAGCCTGCAATTTACTCACAGTACCTACTGTGCCCATAGTCCGTCCGTGTTATATCTTCATTCCTGAAGGAAGGAGACCAGGTATTGAATAAGAATGCACTGTATGTAGGATCCCTGAAAAGATAATTCCCTAGAATCACCTGTCAGGGTCCTGTATGAGACACTTTATGATTGCCACACAGACTGGTCCTCCTGTTTCCAACTTATCACAGACTCATTCCTGTCGTGAGAACGTACAGTAGCACAGTTCTCTCGTATATTTGAAGTGTTTTGAGACAAATTAGAAACAGTGGAACATCACAGGTGTTGACCTTCCAGTAAGTGTCATAGAGGCCTAAGTGCCATACCCTGTCCTTCACTCGCAGGATGCAATGTCCCCTATGTGCCTCCTTGTTCTATCTTCTTTCCTCCAATGTAAAGACAATGTGAGAAGTGAGATTATGCCTGAAGGAGTTTCCCTAAAACAGAACTTGCTATAGTCCAACAAATAGACCTCTGATACTAGCTCCGTATGTGCACCTATAGCAGTTTCCACAGAGTCTGTCCCAAGAGTTTACGTCTTTGACAGACGCAACACTGCAACGAATCCCTCCTAAAGCACACTTCCCTCACAATGTTGGAAGCGTTTTTACACGGAAAGAGAGTGTGGATGACCACTGGTCCTGTTCATCCAATATGTGTTTGGGATGCCTAAGCGCCATAGCCTGCACTTTACTCACAGTACCTAAAGTGCCCTTAGGCGTCCATGTTCTATCTTCATTCCTCAAAGGAGGAGACACTGTTTTGAATGAGAACACTTTAAGTAGGATCCCTGCAAAGGTATCTTCCCTAGAATCACCTGTCAGGGTACTGTGGAGACACATGATGATTGCTACACTGACAGTTCCTACAGTTTCCAACGTAGCACAGACTCATTCCCGTCGTGAGAACGTACAGTAGCACAGTTCGCTCATACATTTGAAGTGTTTTGAGACGAGTTAGACAGAGTGGAACATCACAGGTGTTTACGTTCCAGTATGTGTCATAGAGTGCTAAGTGCCTTACCCTGTCCTTCAATATCAGGTCACAACGTTCCCTCTGACCTTCCTTGTTCTATCTTCTTTCCTCCACTGGAAAGACACTGTGAGAACTGAGAATCTGCCTGAAGGAGTTTCCCTTATACAGAACTTGCTATAGTCCAACGGATAGACGTCTGATACTAGAGCCCTATGTGCGCCTACTGCAGTTACCAAAGAGTCAGTACCTGGAGCCTACTTCTTTGAAGACGCAACACTTCAACGAATCCCTCCTAAAGCACACTTTCCTCACATGTTGGAAGCGTTTATGACACAGGAAGAAAGTGCGGATGACCACTGCTCCTGAACATCCAATATGTGTTTGGGTTGCCTAAGCGTCATAGCCTGCACTTTACTTACAGTACTTAATGTGCCCATAGTGCCTCCGTGTTCTATCTTCATTCATCAGAGGAGGAGACACTGTTTTAATTGAAAACTCACTTTAAGTAGGATCCCTGCAAAGATACCTTTAGAATACCTGTCAGAGTCCTGTAGGAGACACTTTATGATTGCTACACAGACTGGTCCTACAGTTTCCAACTTAGCACAGACTCATTCCTGTTGTGAAAATGTACAGTAGCACAGTTCCCTCGTACATTTGAAGTGCTTTTTTTTAATAAAATATATTTATACATTTATATGTTTATTTATATATATATATTTTTCCGATTTATTTATTTTCAGAAAAACAGTATTCATTATTTTTTCACAACACCCAGTGCTCCATGCAAGCCGTGCCCTCTATAATACCCACCACCTCGTACCCCAACCTCCCACCCCCCCGCCACTTCAAACCCCTCAGACTGTTTTTCAGAGTCGATTTGAAGTGTTTTGAGACGAGTTAGACACAGAGGAACATCACAGGTGTTGACCTTCCAGTATGTGTTATAGAGGCCTAGGTTCCATACCCTGTCCTTCACTCGCAGGGTGCAACGTTCCCTCTGTGCGTCCTTGTTCTATCCTCATTCCTCCACTGGAAAGACACTGTAAGAAGTGAGTTTCCGCCTGAAGGAGTTTCCCTTAAACAGAACTTGCTAGAGTTCAACGGATAGAAGTCTGTTACTAGAGCCCTATGTGCGCCTATTTCAGTTACCACATGTCAGTCCCAAGATCTTCCTTCTTTGACAGACACAACACTGCAACGAATCCCTCCTAAAGCACACTTCCTTCACAATGTTGGAAGCGTTTTTGACACAACAAGAGAGTGCGGATGACCACTGGTCCAGAACATCCAATATGTGTTTGGGATGCCTATGCGCCATAGCCTGCAATTTACTCACAGTACCTACTGTGCCCATAGTCCGTCCGTGTTATATCTTCATTCCTGAAGGAAGGAGACCAGGTATTGAATAAGAATGCACTGTATGTAGGATCCCTGAAAAGATAATTCCCTAGAATCACCTGTCAGGGTCCTGTATGAGACACTTTATGATTGCCACACAGACTGGTCCTCCTGTTTCCAACTTATCACAGACTCATTCCTGTCGTGAGAACGTACAGTAGCACAGTTCTCTCGTATATTTGAAGTGTTTTGAGACAAATTAGAAACAGTGGAACATCACAGGTGTTGACCTTCCAGTAAGTGTCATAGAGGCCTAAGTGCCATACCCTGTCCTTCACTCGCAGGATGCAATGTCCCCTATGTGCCTCCTTGTTCTATCTTCTTTCCTCCAATGTAAAGACAATGTGAGAAGTGAGATTATGCCTGAAGGAGTTTCCCTAAAACAGAACTTGCTATAGTCCAACAAATAGACCTCTGATACTAGCTCCGTATGTGCACCTATAGCAGTTTCCACAGAGTCTGTCCCAAGAGTTTACGTCTTTGACAGACGCAACACTGCAACGAATCCCTCCTAAAGCACACTTCCCTCACAATGTTGGAAGCGTTTTTACACGGAAAGAGAGTGTGGATGACCACTGGTCCTGTTCATCCAATATGTGTTTGGGATGCCTAAGCGCCATAGCCTGCACTTTACTCACAGTACCTAAAGTGCCCTTAGGCGTCCATGTTCTATCTTCATTCCTCAAAGGAGGAGACACTGTTTTGAATGAGAACACTTTAAGTAGGATCCCTGCAAAGGTATCTTCCCTAGAATCACCTGTCAGGGTACTGTGGAGACACAGGATGATTGCTACACTGACAGTTCCTACAGTTTCCAACGTAGCACAGACTCATTCCTGTCGTGAGAACGTACAGTAGCACAGTTCGCTCATACATTTGAAGTGTTTTGAGACGAGTTAGACAGAGTGGAACATCACAGGTGTTTACGTTCCAGTATGTGTCATAGAGTGCTAAGTGCCTTACCCTGTCCTTCAATATCAGGTCACAACGTTCCCTCTGACCTTCCTTGTTCTATCTTCTTTCCTCCACTGGAAAGACACTGTGAGAACTGAGAATCTGCCTGAAGGAGTTTCCCTTATACAGAACTTGCTATAGTCCAACGGATAGACGTCTGATACTAGAGCCCTATGTGCGCCTACTGCAGTTACCAAAGAGTCAGTACCTGGAGCCTACTTCTTTGAAGACGCAACACTTCAACGAATCCCTCCTAAAGCACACTTTCCTCACATGTTGGAAGCGTTTATGACACAGGAAGAAAGTGCGGATGACCACTGCTCCTGAACATCCAATATGTGTTTGGGTTGCCTAAGCGTCATAGCCTGCACTTTACTTACAGTACTTAATGTGCCCATAGTGCCTCCGTGTTCTATCTTCATTCATCAGAGGAGGAGACACTGTTTTAATTGAAAACTCACTTTAAGTAGGATCCCTGCAAAGATACCTTTAGAATACCTGTCAGAGTCCTGTAGGAGACACTTTATGATTGCTACACAGACTGGTCCTACAGTTTCCAACTTAGCACAGACTCATTCCTGTTGTGAAAATGTACAGTAGCACAGTTCCCTCGTACATTTGAAGTGCTTTTTTTTAATAAAATATATTTATACATTTATATGTTTATTTATATATATATATATTTTTCCGATTTATTTATTTTCAGAAAAACAGTATTCATTATTTTTTCACAACACCCAGTGCTCCATGCAAGCCGTGCCCTCTATAATACCCACCACCTCGTACCCCAACCTCCCACCCCCCCGCCACTTCAAACCCCTCAGACTGTTTTTCAGAGTCGATTTGAAGTGTTTTGAGACGAGTTAGACACAGAGGAACATCACAGGTGTTGACCTTCCAGTATGTGTTATAGAGGCCTAGGTTCCATACCCTGTCCTTCACTCGCAGGGTGCAACGTTCCCTCTGTGCGTCCTTGTTCTATCCTCATTCCTCCACTGGAAAGACACTGTAAGAAGTGAGTTTCCGCCTGAAGGAGTTTCCCTTAAACAGAACTTGCTAGAGTTCAACGGATAGAAGTCTGTTACTAGAGCCCTATGTGCGCCTATTTCAGTTACCACATGTCAGTCCCAAGATCTTCCTTCTTTGACAGACACAACACTGCAACGAATCCCTCCTAAAGCACACTTCCTTCACAATGTTTGAAGCGTATTAGACACAGAAAGAGAGTGCAGATGACAACTGGTCCTGAACATTCAATATGTGTTTGGGATGCCTAAGCGCCATAGCCTGCACTTTACTCACAGTACCTAATGTGCCCATAGTCCATCCGTGTTCTGTCTTCATTCCTCAAAGCAGGAGACACTGTTTTGAATGAGAACTCACTTTAAGTAGTATCCCTGCAAAGATACCTTCCCTAGAATCACCAGTCAGGGTCCTTTAGGAGACACTTTATGATTGCTACACAGACAGGTCCTACAGTTTCCAACTTAGCACAGACTCATTCCTGTCGTAGGAACGTACAGTAACACCATACCCTCGTACATGTGAAGTGTTTTGAGACGAGTTAGACACAGTGGAACATCACAGGTGTTGACATTCTAGTATGTGTCATAGAGGCCTAAGTGCCATACCCTGTCCTTCACTCGCAGGAGCCACGTTCCCTCTGTGCGTCCTAGTTCTATCTTCTTTCCTTCACTGGAAAGACACTGTGAGAAGTGAGATTATGCCTGAAGGAGTTTCCCTTAAACAGAACTTGCTATAATCCAACAGATAGAAGTCTGATACTAGAGCCCTATGTGTGCCTATTGCAATTACAACATAGTCAGTACCAAGAGCTTCCTCCTTTGACAGACACAACACTGCAATGAATCCCTCTTAAAGCACACTTCCCTCACAATGTTGGAAGCGTTTTTGACACAACAAGAGAGTGCGGATGACCACTGGTCCAGAACATCCAATATGTGTTTGGGATGCCTATGCGCCATAGCCTGCAATTTACTCACAGTACCTACTGTGCCCATAGTCCGTCCGTGTTATATCTTCATTCCTGAAGGAAGGAGACCAGGTATTGAATAAGAATGCACTGTATGTAGGATCCCTGAAAAGATAATTCCCTAGAATCACCTGTCAGGGTCCTGTATGAGACACTTTATGATTGCCACACAGACTGGTCCTCCTGTTTCCAACTTATCACAGACTCATTCCTGTCGTGAGAACGTACAGTAGCACAGTTCTCTCGTATATTTGAAGTGTTTTGAGACAAATTAGAAACAGTGGAACATCACAGGTGTTGACCTTCCAGTAAGTGTCATAGAGGCCTAAGTGCCATACCCTGTCCTTCACTCGCAGGATGCAATGTCCCCTATGTGCCTCCTTGTTCTATCTTCTTTCCTCCAATGTAAAGACAATGTGAGAAGTGAGATTATGCCTGAAGGAGTTTCCCTAAAACAGAACTTGCTATAGTCCAACAAATAGACCTCTGATACTAGCTCCGTATGTGCACCTATAGCAGTTTCCACAGAGTCTGTCCCAAGAGTTTACGTCTTTGACAGACGCAACACTGCAACGAATCCCTCCTAAAGCACACTTCCCTCACAATGTTGGAAGCGTTTTTACACGGAAAGAGAGTGTGGATGACCACTGGTCCTGTTCATCCAATATGTGTTTGGGATGCCTAAGCGCCATAGCCTGCACTTTACTCACAGTACCTAAAGTGCCCTTAGGCGTCCATGTTCTATCTTCATTCCTCAAAGGAGGAGACACTGTTTTGAATGAGAACACTTTAAGTAGGATCCCTGCAAAGGTATCTTCCCTAGAATCACCTGTCAGGGTACTGTGGAGACACATGATGATTGCTACACTGACAGTTCCTACAGTTTCCAACGTAGCACAGACTCATTCCCGTCGTGAGAACGTACAGTAGCACAGTTCGCTCATACATTTGAAGTGTTTTGAGACGAGTTAGACAGAGTGGAACATCACAGGTGTTTACGTTCCAGTATGTGTCATAGAGTGCTAAGTGCCTTACCCTGTCCTTCAATATCAGGTCACAACGTTCCCTCTGACCTTCCTTGTTCTATCTTCTTTCCTCCACTGGAAAGACACTGTGAGAACTGAGAATCTGCCTGAAGGAGTTTCCCTTATACAGAACTTGCTATAGTCCAACGGATAGACGTCTGATACTAGAGCCCTATGTGCGCCTACTGCAGTTACCAAAGAGTCAGTACCTGGAGCCTACTTCTTTGAAGACGCAACACTTCAACGAATCCCTCCTAAAGCACACTTTCCTCACATGTTGGAAGCGTTTATGACACAGGAAGAAAGTGCGGATGACCACTGCTCCTGAACATCCAATATGTGTTTGGGTTGCCTAAGCGTCATAGCCTGCACTTTACTTACAGTACTTAATGTGCCCATAGTGCCTCCGTGTTCTATCTTCATTCATCAGAGGAGGAGACACTGTTTTAATTGAAAACTCACTTTAAGTAGGATCCCTGCAAAGATACCTTTAGAATACCTGTCAGAGTCCTGTAGGAGACACTTTATGATTGCTACACAGACTGGTCCTACAGTTTCCAACTTAGCACAGACTCATTCCTGTTGTGAAAATGTACAGTAGCACAGTTCCCTCGTACATTTGAAGTGCTTTTTTTTAATAAAATATATTTATACATTTATATGTTTATTTATATATATATATTTTTCCGATTTATTTATTTTCAGAAAAACAGTATTCATTATTTTTTCACAACACCCAGTGCTCCATGCAAGCCGTGCCCTCTATAATACCCACCACCTCGTACCCCAACCTCCCACCCCCCCGCCACTTCAAACCCCTCAGACTGTTTTTCAGAGTCGATTTGAAGTGTTTTGAGACGAGTTAGACACAGAGGAACATCACAGGTGTTGACCTTCCAGTATGTGTTATAGAGGCCTAGGTTCCATACCCTGTCCTTCACTCGCAGGGTGCAACGTTCCCTCTGTGCGTCCTTGTTCTATCCTCATTCCTCCACTGGAAAGACACTGTAAGAAGTGAGTTTCCGCCTGAAGGAGTTTCCCTTAAACAGAACTTGCTAGAGTTCAACGGATAGAAGTCTGTTACTAGAGCCCTATGTGCGCCTATTTCAGTTACCACATGTCAGTCCCAAGATCTTCCTTCTTTGACAGACACAACACTGCAACGAATCCCTCCTAAAGCACACTTCCTTCACAATGTTTGAAGCGTATTAGACACAGAAAGAGAGTGCAGATGACCACTGGTCCTGAACATTCAATATGTGTTTGGGATGCCTAAGCGCCATAGCCTGCACTTTACTCACAGTACCTAATGTGCCCATAGTCCATCCGTGTTCTGTCTTCATTCCTCAAAGCAGGAGACACTGTTTTGAATGAGAACTCACTTTAAGTAGTATCCCTGCAAAGATACCTTCCCTAGAATCACCAGTCAGGGTCCTTTAGGAGACACTTTATGATTGCTACACAGACAGGTCCTACAGTTTCCAACTTAGCACAGACTCATTCCTGTCGTAGGAACGTACAGTAACACCATACCCTCGTACATGTGAAGTGTTTTGAGACGAGTTAGACACAGTGGAACATCACAGGTGTTGACATTCTAGTATGTGTCATAGAGGCCTAAGTGCCATACCCTGTCCTTCACTCGCAGGAGCCACGTTCCCTCTGTGCGTCCTAGTTCTATCTTCTTTCCTTCACTGGAAAGACACTGTGAGAAGTGAGATTATGCCTGAAGGAGTTTCCCTTAAACAGAACTTGCTATAATCCAACAGATAGAAGTCTGATACTAGAGCCCTATGTGTGCCTATTGCAATTACAACATAGTCAGTACCAAGAGCTTCCTCCTTTGACAGACACAACACTGCAATGAATCCCTCTTAAAGCACACTTCCCTCACAATGTTGGAAGCGTTTTTGACACAACAAGAGAGTGCGGATGACCACTGGTCCAGAACATCCAATATGTGTTTGGGATGCCTATGCGCCATAGCCTGCAATTTACTCACAGTACCTACTGTGCCCATAGTCCGTCCGTGTTATATCTTCATTCCTGAAGGAAGGAGACCAGGTATTGAATAAGAATGCACTGTATGTAGGATCCCTGAAAAGATAATTCCCTAGAATCACCTGTCAGGGTCCTGTATGAGACACTTTATGATTGCCACACAGACTGGTCCTCCTGTTTCCAACTTATCACAGACTCATTCCTGTCGTGAGAACGTACAGTAGCACAGTTCTCTCGTATATTTGAAGTGTTTTGAGACAAATTAGAAACAGTGGAACATCACAGGTGTTGACCTTCCAGTAAGTGTCATAGAGGCCTAAGTGCCATACCCTGTCCTTCACTCGCAGGATGCAATGTCCCCTATGTGCCTCCTTGTTCTATCTTCTTTCCTCCAATGTAAAGACAATGTGAGAAGTGAGATTATGCCTGAAGGAGTTTCCCTAAAACAGAACTTGCTATAGTCCAACAAATAGACCTCTGATACTAGCTCCGTATGTGCACCTATAGCAGTTTCCACAGAGTCTGTCCCAAGAGTTTACGTCTTTGACAGACGCAACACTGCAACGAATCCCTCCTAAAGCACACTTCCCTCACAATGTTGGAAGCGTTTTTACACGGAAAGAGAGTGTGGATGACCACTGGTCCTGTTCATCCAATATGTGTTTGGGATGCCTAAGCGCCATAGCCTGCACTTTACTCACAGTACCTAAAGTGCCCTTAGGCGTCCATGTTCTATCTTCATTCCTCAAAGGAGGAGACACTGTTTTGAATGAGAACACTTTAAGTAGGATCCCTGCAAAGGTATCTTCCCTAGAATCACCTGTCAGGGTACTGTGGAGACACATGATGATTGCTACACTGACAGTTCCTACAGTTTCCAACGTAGCACAGACTCATTCCCGTCGTGAGAACGTACAGTAGCACAGTTCGCTCATACATTTGAAGTGTTTTGAGACGAGTTAGACAGAGTGGAACATCACAGGTGTTTACGTTCCAGTATGTGTCATAGAGTGCTAAGTGCCTTACCCTGTCCTTCAATATCAGGTCACAACGTTCCCTCTGACCTTCCTTGTTCTATCTTCTTTCCTCCACTGGAAAGACACTGTGAGAACTGAGAATCTGCCTGAAGGAGTTTCCCTTATACAGAACTTGCTATAGTCCAACGGATAGACGTCTGATACTAGAGCCCTATGTGCGCCTACTGCAGTTACCAAAGAGTCAGTACCTGGAGCCTACTTCTTTGAAGACGCAACACTTCAACGAATCCCTCCTAAAGCACACTTTCCTCACATGTTGGAAGCGTTTATGACACAGGAAGAAAGTGCGGATGACCACTGCTCCTGAACATCCAATATGTGTTTGGGTTGCCTAAGCGTCATAGCCTGCACTTTACTTACAGTACTTAATGTGCCCATAGTGCCTCCGTGTTCTATCTTCATTCATCAGAGGAGGAGACACTGTTTTAATTGAAAACTCACTTTAAGTAGGATCCCTGCAAAGATACCTTTAGAATACCTGTCAGAGTCCTGTAGGAGACACTTTATGATTGCTACACAGACTGGTCCTACAGTTTCCAACTTAGCACAGACTCATTCCTCTCGTGAGAATGTACAGTAGCACAGTTCCCTCATACATTTGAAGTGTTGTGAGATGAATTAGAACCAGTGGAACATCACAGGTGTTGACCTTCCAGTATGTATCATAGAGGCCTAATGACATTCCCTGTTCTTCACACGCAGCATGTAACGTTTCCCCTGTGCATCCTTGATATTTCTTCTATTCTCCACTGGAAAGACAGTTTGAGTAGTGAGATTATGCCTGAAGGAGTTTCCTTTAAACAGAACTTGCTAAGTCCAATGGATAGACGTCTGATACTCGAGCCCTATGCGCGCCTATTGCAGTCAACAGAGAGTCAGTCTCAAGAGCTTCCTTCTTTGACAGACACAACACTGCAACGAATCCCTCGTAAAGCACACTTCCCTCACAATGTTAGAAGTGTTTTTGACAAAGAAACACAGTGTGAATGCCACTAGTCCTGAACATCCAATGTGTTTGGGATGCCTAAACGCCATTACCTGCACTATACTCACAGTACCTATGTGCCCATAGTCCGTCACTGTTCTATCTTCAATCCTCAAAGGAGTAGACACTGTTTTTTTTTTTTAAGATTTTTTATTTATCAGAGAGAGAGAGGGAGAGAGCGAGCACAGGCAGACAGAATGGCAAGCAGAGGCAGAGGGAGAAGCAGACTCCCTGCTGAGCAAGGAGCCCGATGTGGGAATCCATCCCAGGACGCTGGGATCATGACCTGAGCCGAAGGCAGCTGCTTAACAAAACTGATCCACCCAGGCGTCCCAGTAGACACTGCTTTGAATGAGAACTCTCTTTAAGTAGGTCCTGTAAAGATACCTTCCCTAGAATCACCTGTCAGGGTCCTGTAAGAGACACTTTATGACTGCTACACAGACAGATCCTACAGTTTCAAACATAGCACATTCTCATTCCTGTCGTGAGAACGTACAATAGCACAGTTCCCTCGTACATTTGAAGTGTTTTGAGACGCGCTAGGCACAGTGGAACATCACAGGTGTTGATCTTCCAGTATGTGTCGTAGATGCCTAAGGGCCATATCCTGTCCTTGACTCTCAGGGTGCAACGTTCCCAATGTCCTTCCTTGTTCTATATTCTTTCGTCCACTGGAAAGACACTGTGAGAAGTGAGATTCCGCCTGAAGGAGTCCCGTAAACAGAACTTGCTATAGTCCAAGGGATAGACGTCTGATACTAGAGCCCTATGTGCGCCTATTGTAGTTAACACAGAGTCAGGCCAAAGAGCTTCCTTCTTTGACAAATGCAACACTGCAACGAATTCCTCCTAAGGCACACTTCACTCACAAAGTTGGAAGCGTTTTTGGCAGAGAAAGAAAGTGCGGATGACCACTGGTCCTGAACATCCAATATGTGTTTGGGAGGCCTAAGCGCCATAGCCTGCACTTTACTCAGAGGACCTAATGTACCCATACTCCGTCCGTGTTCTCTATTCATTCTTCAATGAAGGAGTCACTGTTTTTTTTCCAATTTATTTATTTTTAGAAGAGCAGTGTCCACCGTGTTCTCCAAAGAGGCTGCAACAACTTGCATTCCCACCAACAGTGGAAGAGGGTTCCCCTTTCTCCACATCCTCTCCAACACATGTTGTTTCCTGTTTTGTTAATTTTGGCCATTCTAACTGGTGTAAGGTGATATCTCAATGTGTTTTTTTAAATAATTATTTATTTATTTATTATCAGAAAACAGTATTCATTATTTTTTCACCACACCCAGTGCTCCATGCAAGCCGTGCCCTCTATAATACCCACCATCTGGTACCCCAACCTCCCACCCCCCGCCACTTCAAACCCCTCAGACTGTTTTTCAGAGTCCATAGTCTCTCATGGTTCACCTCCCCTTCCAATTTACCCAAATTCCCTAGTCCTCTCTAACGCCCCTTGTCCTCCATGCTATTTGATATGCTCCACAAATAAGTGAATCCATATGATAATTGACTCTCTCTGCTTGACTTATTTCACTCAGCATAATCTCTTCCAGTCCCATCCATATTGCTACAAATGTTGGGTATTCATCCTTTCTGATGGGGGGATAATACTCCATAGTGTATATGGACCACATCTTCCTTATCCATTCATCCGTTGAAGGGCACCTTGGTTCTTTCCATAATTTGGTGACTGTGGCCATTGCTGCTATAAACATTGGGGTACAGATGGCCCTTCTTTTCACGACATCTGTGTCTTTGGGGCAAATACCCAGGAGTGCAATTGAAGGGTCATAGGGAAGCTCTATTTTTAATTTCTTGAGGAATCTCCCACGAAAGCAGAATCAGGAAAATAAATGATGCCATGAAGCGTTCCAACATCAGAATTATTGGAATCCTTGAAGGGGAGGAGAAAGAAAGAAGTCTAGAAGATATCGTGGAACAAGTCCTTCATGAAAACTTTCCAAGACTCGCGAATGAAACCAGCGTTCATATACTAGAGGCTGAACGGTCTCCACCCAAGATTATACATTCCAAAAATATACCACGACACCTGATAGTCAAATTGAGGAATTATAATTGTAGGTATAATCTCTTGAAAGCCGCCAGGGCAAAGAGGCTCCTTACTTACAAGGGAAGCCCATCAGAATAACGTCAGACCTGTCCACAGAGACCTGGCAAGCCAGAAGAGGCTGGCAAGATATATTCAGGGCACTAAATGAGAAGAAAATGCAGCCAAGAATACTTTATCCAGCAAGACTGACATTCAAAATGGATGGAGAGATAAAGAGATTCCAAGACCGGCAAGGCTTAAAAGACTATGCAACCACCAAGCCGACACTGCAGGAAATATTAAGGGGGGTTCTATAAAAGAGGAAAAATCCCAAGAATAGCATTGAACAGAAATATAGAGACAGTCTACAGAAAGAAAGACTTCAAACGTAACTCGATGTCAATAAAAACGTATCTATCAATAATCACTCTCAATGTGAATGGCCTAAATGCACCCATAAAACGGCACAGGGTTGCAGATTGATAAAACGACAGGACCCATCCATATGCTGCCTACAAGAGACCCATTTTGAACCTAAAGATAAATGCAGACTGAAAGTGAAAGGGTGGAGAAGCATCTTTCATGCCAATGGGACTCAAAAGAAGGCTGGGGTAGCGATTCTCATATCAGATAAATTAGACTCCAAACTAAAGACTGTAGTCAGAGATACAGAAGGACACTACATAATCCTTAAAGGGACTATCCACCAAGATGATCTAACAATTGTAAATATCTATGCTCCCAATATGGGAGCAGCCTATTACATACGAAAACTGTTAATCAAGATAAAGGGTCATATTGATATGGATACACTAATCGTAGGAGATCTTAACACCCCTCTTTCAATGTGGTTTTAATTTGAATCTCCCTGAAGGCTAATGATGATGAGCATTTTTTCATGTGTCTGATAGCCATTTGTATGTCTTGATTGGAGAAATGTCTGTTCATATCTTCTTCCCATTTTTTGATGTGTTTGTCTTTTTCGTGTGGGTTGAGTTTGAGGAGTTCATTATAGATCCTGGATTTCAACCTTTTGTCTGTACTGTCATTTGCAAATATCTTCTCCCATTCCGTGGGTTGCCTCTTTGTTTTTTTGACTGTTTCCTTTGCTGTGCACAAGCTTTTGATTTTGATGAAGTTCCAGAAGTTTATTTTCGCTTTTGTTTCCTTTGCCATTGGAGTCGTTTCTTGAAAGAAGTTGCTGTGACTGATATCAAAGAGATTACTGCCTATGTTCTCCTCTAAGATTCTGATGGATTCCTGTCTCACCTTGAGGTCTTTTATCCATTTTGAGTTGATCTTTGTGTACGGTGTAAGAGAATGGTCGAGTTTCATTCTTCTACATATAGCTGTCCAGTTTTCCCAGCACCATTTATTGAAGAGACTGTCTTTTTTTCCACTGTATATTTTTCCTCTTTTTTCAATGATTAATTGACCATAGAGTTGAGGGTCCATATCAGGGCTCTCTACTCTGTTCCACTGGTCTATGTGTCTGTTTTTATGCCAGTACCATGCTGTCTTGGTGATCACAGCTTTGTAATAAACCTTGAAATCTGGTAACGTGATGCCGCCAGCTTTATTTTTGTTTTTCAACATTTCCTTAGCGATTCGAGGTCTCTTTGATTCCATAGAAATTTTAGAATTATTAACTCCAGCTCTTTGAAGAATGCCGGTGGAATTTTGATCCGAATGGCATTAAAAGTATAGATTGCTCTAGGCAGTATAGACATTTTAACAATGTTTTTTTTTCCGATCCAAGAGCATGGAAAGGTCTTCCATCTTTTTGTGTCTTCTTCAATTTCTTTCATGAGTATTCTATAGTTCCTCAAGTACAGATCCTTTACTTCTTTAGATAGCTTTATTCCCAGGTATCTTATGGTTTTTGGTGCCTTAGTAAATGGAATCGATTCTCTAATTTCCCTTTCTGTATTTTCATTGTTAGTGTATAAGAAAGCCACTGATTTCTGCACATTGACTTTGTATCCTGCCACGCTGCTGAATTGCTGTATGAGTTCTAGTAGTTTGGGGATGGAGTCTTTAGGGTTTCCATATAAAGAATCATGTCATCTGTGAAGAGAGAGAGTTTGACTTCTTCATTACCAATTTGGATACCTTTTATTTCTCTCTGTTGTCTGATTGCTGTTCCTAGGACTTCTAATACTATGTTGAACAAGAGTGGTGAAAGTGGGCATCCTTGACTTGTTCCTGATCTCAGTGGGAAGGCTACAAGCTTTTTCCCATTGAGGATGATATTTGCTGTGGGTTTTTCATAGATAGATTTGATGAGGTTCAGGAATGTTCCCTCTATCCCTATACTTTGAAGCGTTTTAATCAGGCACGGATGCTGGATTTTGTCAAATGCTTTTTCTGCAACAATTGAGAGGACCATGTGGTTCTTCTCTCTTCTCATATTAATTTGTTGTATCACATTGATTGATTTACGAATGTTGAACCATCCTTGTAGCCCAAGGATGAATCCCACCTGATCATGGTGAATAATCTTTTTAATGTGTTGTTGGATCCTGTTGGCTAGGATCTTGTTGAGAATTTTAGCATCCATATTCATCAGTGATATTGGTCTGAAATTCTCCTTTTTGGTATGGTCCTTGCCTGGTTTGGGGATCAGGGTAATGCTGGCTTCATAGAAAGAGTCTGGAAGTTTTCCTTCTGCTTCAATTTTTTGAAACAGCTTCAGGAGAATAGGTGTTATTTCTTCTTGGAAGGTTTGGTAGAATTCCACAGGGAATCCGTCAGGTCCTGGGCTCTTGTTTTTTGGGAGATTTTTGATCACTGCTTCAATCTCGTTATTAGATATCAGTCTATTCAGGTTGTCGATTTCTTCCTGGTTCAATTTTGGTAGTTTATATTTTTCCAGGAATGCATTCATTTCATCTAGGTTGCTAAGCTTATTGGCATATAACTGTTCGTAATAACTTCTGATGATTGTTTCTACTTCCTTGGTGTTAGCTGTGATCTCTCCGTTTTCATTCATAATTTTATGAATTTGGGATTTCCTTTTCTTTCGGATTAGTGTAGACAGTGGCTTATCGATCTTATTGAGTCTTTCAAAAAACCTGCTTCTAGTTTCATTGATACGTTCTACTGTATCTCTGGATTCTCCCTCATTTTTTTTTCCCAATTTATTTATTTTCAGAAAAACAGTATTCATTATTTTTTCACCACACCCAGTGCTCCATGTAAGCTGTGCCCTCTATAATACCCACCACCTGTTACCCCAACCTCCCACCCCCCCCGCCACTTCAAACCCCTCAGACTGTTTTTCAGAGTCCATAGTCTCTCATGGTTCACCTCCCCTTCCAATTTGATCTCAGCTCTAATCTTGATGATTTCCCTTCATATGTGTGGAGTTCGTTTGATTTGTTGTTGATTCTCCAGTTCTTTAAGGTGTAGAGACAGCTGGTGTGTTCTGGATTTTTCAATTTTTTTGAGCAAGGCATGGATGGCTATATATTTTCCATTAGGACCGCCTTTTCTGTATCCCATAGGTTATGGACCGAAGTGTCTTCATTCTCATTGGTTTCCATGAATTGTTTCAGTTCTTCTTTGATCTCCTGGTTGATCCAAGCATTCTTAAGCAAGGTGGTCTTTACTTCCAGGTGTTTGAGTTCCTTCGGAACTTTTCCTTGTGATTGAGCTCCAGTTTCAAAGCATTGTGATCTGAGAATATGCAGGGAATCATCTCAGTCTTTTGGTATCGGCTGAGTCCTGATTTGTGACCCAGTATGTGGTCTATTCTGGAGAAGGTTCCGTGTGCACTTGTGAAGAATGAGTATTCTGCTGTTTTAGGGTGGAATGTCCTGTATATATCTATGAGGTCAATCTGGTCCAATGTGTCATTCAATGCTCTTCTTTCTTTATTGATTTTCTGCTTCGATGATCTGTCTAATTCTGAAAGAGCCGTGTTAAGATCTCCTGCAATTAGTGTATTCATATCAATATGACTCTTTATCTTGATTAACAGTTTTCTTAAGTAATTGGCTGCTCCCATATTGGGAGCATAGATATTTACAACTGTTAGATCATCTTGGTGGTTAGTCCCTTTAAGGATTATGTAGAGCCCTTCTGTATCTCTGACTAAAGTCTTTAGTTTGAAGTCCAATTTATCTGATATGAGTATTGCTACCCCAGCCTTCTTTTGAGTCCCATTGGTATGAAAGATTCTTCTCTACCCCTTCACTTTCAGTCTGCGTATATCTTTAGGTTCAAAATGGGTCTCTTGTAGACAGCATATGGATGGGTCCTGTTGTTTTATCCAATCTGCAACCCTGTGCCGTTTTATGGGTGCATTTAGGCCATTCACATTGAGAGTGATTATTGATAGATACGTTTTTATTGACATCGAGTTACCTTTGAAGTCTTTATTTTTGTAGAATGTCTCTGCATTTTTCCTCAATGCTATTCTTGGGATTTTTCCTCTTTTATAGAACCCCCCTTAATATTTCCTGCAGTGTCGGCTTGGTGGTTGCATAGTCTTTTAAGCCTTCCCGGTCTTGGAAACTCTTTATCTCTCCATCGATTTTGAATGTCAATCTTGCTGGATAAAGTATTCTTGGCTGCATGTTCTTCTCATTTAGTGCGCTGAATATATCTTGCCAGCCTCTTCTGGCTTGCCAGGTCTCTGTGGACAGGTCTGACGTTATTCTGATGGGCTTCCCTCTGTAAGTAAGGAGCCTCTTTGCCCTGGCATCTTTCAAGAGATTATACCTACAATTATAATTTCTCAATTTGACTATCAGGTGTCGTGATGTTTTTTTTGGAGTGTATAATCTTGGGTGGAGACCGATCAGCCTCTAGTACATGAACGCTGGTTTCATTCGCGAGATTCGGAAAATTTTCATGAAGGACTTGTTCCACGATATCTTCTAGACTTCTTTCTTTCTCCTCCCCTTCAGGGATTCCAATAATTCTGACGTTGGAATGCTTCATAGCATCATTTATTTCCCTGATTCTGCTTTTGTGGGATCTAAGCTGTTTGTTCCAGGCTTCCTCCTGATCCTTTCTCTCTATCTGTTTGTCTTCCAGATCGCTAATTCTATCTTCTGTGTCAGTTACCCTAGCTTTGAGAGAGTTTAGATTGGATTGGAACTCATTGAGAGCATTGTGGACCTCCTCCCTGCTAGCTTTGAGCTCCGCCCTAACATTATGAACATCCTGTCTGGTCGCTTTCAGTTCGGCCCTAATCAATTCTGTTTGGTCATCCATGGCTTTCTCCAACCTAGCTATTGCCTGGATAATTGTTAGCCTGAATTCTCTTTCCGACATATTGTATAGGTTGATAGCCATTAGCTCTATTGCAGAAGGTCCATCCTCTGTATTTTTCTTCTGTTGGGCTTTCCTCCTCCTAGTCATTTTGGTGGGAGAAGACTGAACAGATGTAGCTGGATGTATCAACTTTGGTGCAGTCAAGGTGCACCCTGGAACACTTCCTGATCTCTGTTTCAGAGAGAAGCCTCAGTCTGGGTGCAGAAGCTGAATAAATTCCCCCTTGGACGCTGGCAGTGCAGGTTCCAAGTTAAAGACCCTGGGGGCGCAGGATCTTTTGCTCGTCCCCAAAGCCAAGGCAGTGGCGGCTGTCTGGGAGCTCCTGACCGCCAGAGAGGTTCCAAGCAGCGATCGCACACTGAGATTTTGCCGCCGGCCCGGGCTGGGTGTGCCCGGCTTGCGGGCACCTCTTTTCAGAGGCGGCTGTGGGTCGGGCGCGCGTCTGGGGCACTGAGAACGGGGTGCTGGTCCGTAAGCCGCAGGCTGGGCTTTTGCGCGCCTCTGTCCGGGGAAGAGTATCGCTCGCGCCCGGCTTAGACTTTGAAACAATGGCGCAGGTCAAGAAGCGCCCCCGGGCCTTAGAAACCTAGGAGAGCTGGAGGGACGTGCGTGTGCATCTCAAGCTTTGTGGTAGGGCTAGTGCGTGTTCTGCAGACCGACGCAGCTCCCATCCCCTCACAGGAGCCGGAACCCCTGCGCTCTGGGGCGCGCTGGTGGCTTAGGGACCAGGAGCCGGTTTCTCCGCCGTACTCTCTCTGCCTCCGCGCCGGGGAGGCCGTATGGGACCGGGGACTTAAGCTCCTGTCCCTAGCCGCCCCGATTCCCACAATTTGCCCCCGCAATCCTTTGCTCTTTTGGAGTGCTTTCAACCAGTCTCCAAGTTAATGCTGATCCCCAGACGCAGGGCACTCTCGCTCATATCGGGGTATTACATTTGCACCGGTTGCCTCTGGTGGCTCCCTCCCCCTTTTGTTTATCTTCCGATATCAGTCCGCTGTTCCCATGCCGCTTTACCTGCTCAATGGCGTCTTCTGCCCGTGTAGAGATCCAGACGTATATAATTCTGATCTCAGGCTGATTTCATGGGTGATCGGAGTTCTTTGGTAGGTAATCAGCTCACTTTGGGGTACCAGTTGAAAAGACGCCTCTTCCTAGTACCCCGCCATCTTGTCCCCCCGACAGATACCTTTCTAAGATTAACCTGTCAGGGTCTGGTATGAGACACTTCATGATTGCTATACAGAGAAGGCCCACCAATTCCAACTTACCACAGACTCATCCTTGTCATGATATGTACTGTATCAGAATTCCCTCATACATTTGAAGTGTTCTGAGTCAAGGTAGACACTGTGGAACATCACAGGTGTTGAACTTCGAGTATGTGTCATAGAGCCCTAGTGCCTTACCCTGTCCTTCACTCACAGGATGCAACCTTTCCTTTGTCCGTCCTTGTTCTATCTTCTTTTCTCCCCTGGAAAGACACCAGGAGACGTGAGGATATACTTCTCCTGAAGGAGTTTACTTTAAACAAAGCCTACGATCGTCCAATGGATAGACGTCCGAGACTAAAGCCCTATGTGCGCCTATTGCAGTTACCACAGAGTCACTCCCAGGAGCTTCCTTCTTTGACACCCGCAACACTGTAACGAATGCCTCCTAAAGCACACTTCCCTCAAAATGTTGGAAGCATTTTTGACACAGAAAGAAAGTGCGGATGATCACTGTTCGGGAACATCCAATATGTGTTTGGGATGCCTAAGCGCCATAGCCTGCACTTTACTCACAACACCTAAAGGGCCCATAGTCCATCCATGTTCCATCTTCATTTCTCGAAGGAGAAGACACTGTTATGAATGAGTACGCACCTGAAGTAGGATCCCTGAACAGAAACTTTCCTAGGAATCAACTGTCAGGGTCCTTTGTGAGACACTTCATGATTGGTACACAGACAGGTCCACAGATTCCAACGTAGCACAATCACATTCTGGTCGTGAGAACGTACTGTACCACTGTTCCCTCGTACATTTGAAGTTTTCTGGATGATGTAGACACTGGAACATCACAGGTCTTGAACTTCCAGTATATGTCATAGAGTGCTACGTGCATTACCCTGTCCTTCACTCCCAGGGTCTGCAACTTGGAACCTGCGCTGCCAGCGGCCAAGGGGGGATTTATTCCGCTTCTGCACCCAGACTGAGGCTCCTCTCTGAGACGGAGATCAGAGTGCGGTTTGATTTCTTCTAATACTACAAAAACCATCAAAGTCGGTCAAGGTGAGAGGGAAAAAAGTGAACAAGCAAAAAAATCGCCAGAGAATAAAAGCCTGAAAAAAACCAGTTTCCCCAGAGCCCGCCCCCTTGAGGGAGGGTGGTTCAAATAAGGAAACATCATTGCCTGACAACCCATAATACCTTTCTAACCTCAACTTTTTGATACATACACCTATGTTTTTCTATTGCATTTTTAATTTTTGAAATCCTTTTTTAAAAATTTTAGTTTAGTTTAGTCAAATGTATTCCTTTTTATTTTTATCCTCTAATATTAATATAGAGTTAACTTCAAAGTAATCCCCTTTCCCCAATCAATACTACCCCTATAGGTAAACCAATTTTTAATCCCCTTTATCTTAGGAAAGTTGAGTCCTTTAACAAAGATATCAAGATACATCCAGGAAGGGGCACCTGGGTGGCTCAGTGGGTTAAAGCCTCTGCCTTCAGGTCAGGTCATGATCCCAGAGTCCTGGGATCGAGCCCCACATTGGGCTCTCTGCTCAGCAGGGAGCCTGCTTCTTCCTCTCTCTGCCTGCCTCTCTGCCTACTTGTGACCTCTGTCTGTCAAATAAATAAATAAAATCTTAAAAAAAAAGATATATCTAGGAAGAATCAAAACAACCTTCCTCGCACACACAAGGACTTTATAAGAACTCTCCCAACTTCTTCCACCAGTGATTCTGTGTTTTTTGTGTTTGTCCTGATAGCATATAAATTTCACACTTGTGGTTCTTTTTGACGAGGTTCTTTCTTTATTTGCATATATATATATATATATATATATATATATATATTCTTTCTCTTGCCATAAAATTGTATCAGTCTTTTTATCTCTTTTTGTCTACTTCATAAATCTTACCTTGGGGCCCATCTGGGCTGAACCTTCTCTTTCATCTTCACTTCCTTTCCTGCCTCTCTCTCTCTCTCTTTTTTTTTCTTTTTTTTCTTTTTGTTTTTCTTCTTTTCCTTTTTTTCTTTTTCTTTTTCTTCCCTTTTGTCTCTTGTTTGGGTTGGGAATCCTGATTGCTCAGAAGTGTTCCAGGGTGCACCTTGACTGCACCAGAATCTGTTCAGTCTTCCCACCAAAACAACTAGGAGGCGGAATGCATGATAGAAGAAAAATACAGAAGATGGACCTTCTGCAACAGATCTAACGGCTATCAACATAGACAATATGTCGGAAAGAGAATTCAGGCTAACAATTATCCAGGCAATAGCTAGGCTGGAGGAAGCAATGGATGACCAAACAGAATTGATTAGGACCGAACTGAAAGCGACCAGACAGGATGTTCACAATGTTAGGGAGGAGCTTGAAGCTACCAGGGAGGAGGTCCACAATGCTCTCAATGAGTTCCAATCTAATCTAAACTCTCTGAAAACTAGGGTAACTGAGCCAGAAGATAGAATTAGTGATCTGGAAGAGAAGTAACTGAGCCAGAAGATAGAATTAGTGATATGGAAGACAAACAGATAGAGAGAAAGGATCAGGAGGAAGCCTGGAACAAACAGCTTAGATCCCACAAAAGCAGAATCAGGGAAATAAATGATGCCATGAAGCGTTCCAACGTCAGAATTATTGGAATCCCTGAAGGGGAGGAGAAAGAAAGAAGTCTAGAAGATATCGTGGAACAAGTCCTTCATGAAAATTTTCCCAATCTCGCGAATGAAACCAGCATTCATGTACTAGAGGCTGAACGGTCTCCACCAAACATTATACATTCCAAAAAAACATCACGACACCTGATAGTCAAATTGAGAAATTATAATTGTAGGTATAATCTCTTGAAAGCCGCCAGGGCAATGAGGCTCCTTACTTACAGAGGGAAGCCCATCAGAATAAAGGCAGACCTGTCCACAGAGAACTGGCAAGCCAGAAAAGGCTGGCAAGATGTATTCAGGGCACTAAATGAGAAGAACATGCAGCCAAGAATACTTTATCCCGCAAGACTGACATTCAGAATGGATGGAGAAATAAAGGGCGGACTGATATCGGAAGATAAACAAAAGGGGTAGGGAACCACTAGTGGCGACCGGTGGGAAAGTAATACCCCAATATGAGCGAGAGTGCCCTGCGTCTGGGGACCAGCATTAACTTGGAGACTGGTTGAAAGCACTCCAAAGGATTGTGGGGGGAGCAAAGGATTGCAGGGGGAAAATTGTGGGAATCGGGGTGGCTAGGAACAGGGGCTTAATTCCACGTTCCCAGACGGCCTCCCCGGTGGGGATGCAGAGAGAGTGTGGAGGAGAAACCAGCTCCTGGTCCCTAAGCCGCCAGCGTGCCCCAGAGCGCGTGGGTTCCGGGTCCTGTGAGGAGATGGGTGCCTTGCCAGTCTGGAGATGCGCGCTAGCCCTACCACAAAGCTTGAGATACGTGCGCACGTCCCTCGAGTGCCCCTGGGTTACTGAGGTCCGGCCGGCGGTCCTTGACCCGTGCCATTGTTTCAAAGCCTAAGCCACGCGTGCGCGATACTCTTCCCCAGACAGAGACGAGCAAAAGCCTAGCCTGGGGCTTAGGGACCAGCGCCCCGTTCTCAGTGCCCCAGACGCGCGCCCGACCCACAGCCGCCTCTGAATAGAGGTGTGCGCAACCGGGCACTCCCAGCCCGGGCCGGCGACAAAATCTCAGTGTGCGATCGCTGCTTGGCACCTCTGTGGAGGTCAGAGCTCCCAGACAGCTGCCACTGCCTTGGCTTTGGGGACGAGCAAAAGATCCTGTGCCCGCAGGGTCTGCAACTTGGAACCTGTGATGCCAGTGGCCAAGGGGGAATTTATTCAGCTTCTGCACCCAGACTGAGGCATCTCTCTGAGACGGAGATCAGAGTGCGGTTTGATTTTTTCTAATACTACAAAAACCATCAAAGGCGGTCAAGGTGAGAGGGAAAAAGTGAACAAGCAAATAAACCGCCAGAGAAAAAAAGGCTGAAAAAAACCAGTTTCCCCAGAGCCCACCCCTTTGAGGGGGGCGGGGGGACTCAACTCAGGAAACATCATTGACTGACAACCCACGTGGCAGGCCCCTCCCCCAGAAAACAAACCAAGAAGGAAAAAAAAAAAAAGGACTACAAGAGAACCACCACTACTTCATAGGAAACTAGTATTATACACACGGTTCCACTATTCCGGTTCATATATATATATATATATATATATATATATATATATATTTTACACATAGGTAATTTTTTTAACTTATTTACCATCACAGCGAGCTGTACAGTACATCAAATTCCATAATACCTTTCTAACCTGAACTTTTTGATACATACACCTATGTTTTTCTTTTGCATTTTTATTTTTTTAATTAATTTTTTTTAAATTTTAGTTTAGTTTAGTCGAGTATATTCCTTTTAATTTTTATCCTCTAATATTCATATAGAGTTAACTTCAAAGTAATCCCCAACCCCAATCAATACTACCCCTATAGGTAAACCAATTTTTAATCCCCTTTATCTTAGGAAAGTTCAGTCCTATAACAAAGATATCAAGATACATCCAGGAAGAATCAAAACAACCTTCCTCGCACACATTGAGAATTTATAGGAACTCTCCCATCTTCTATCACCAGTGTTTCTGTGTTTTTTGTGTTTGTTCTGATAGCATATAAATTTTACACTTGTGGTTCTTTTTGACGAGGTTCTTTCTTTATTTGCATATATAAATATATTTTTCTTTCTCTTTCCATGTAATTGTATCAGTCTTTTTATCTCTTTTTGTTTGTCTACTTCATAAATCTTACCTTGGGGCCCATCTGGGCTGAACCTTCACTTTCATCTTTCCTTTCTTTCCTCTCTCTCTCTCTCTCTTTAATATTTTTTTCTTCTTCTTTTTCTTCTTTTTCATTTATTCTTTTTCTTTTTCTATTCTTTTGTCTCTCATTTGGATGGGGAATCCTGATTGCTCAGAAGTGTTCCAGGGTGCACCTTGACTGCACCAGAGTTGATACATCCAGCTACATCTGTTCAGTCTTCTCCCACCAAAATGACTAGGAGGAGGAATGCCCAACAGAAGAAAAATACAGAGGATGGACCTTCTGCAACAGAGCTAACGGCTATCAACATAGACAATATGTTGGAAAGAGAATTCAGGCTAACAATTATCCAGGCAATAGCTAGGTTGGAGAAAGCCATGGATGACCAAACAGAATTGATTAGGGCCGAACTGAAAGCGACCAGACAGGATGTTCACAATGTTAGGGCGGAGCTTAAAGCTACCAGGGAGGAGATCCACAATGCTCTCAATGAGTTCCAATCTAATCTAAACTCTCTCAAAGCTAGGGTAACTGAGACAGAAGATAGAATTAGTGATCTGGAAGACAAACAGAGCGAAAGGATCTGGAGTAAGCTTGGAACAAACAGCTTAGATCCCACGAAAGCAGAATCAGGGAAATAAATGATGCCATGACGCATTGGAACGTCTGAATTATTGGAATTCCTGAAGGGGATGAGAAAGAATGAAGTCTAGAAGATATCATGGAACAAGTCCTACATGAAAACTTTCCGAATCTCGCGAATGAAACCAGCGTTAATGTACTAAGGCTGAACGGTCTCCACTCAAGGTTATACACTCCAAAAAAATATCACGAACCTGATACTCAAATTGAGGAATTATAATTGTAGGTATAATCTCTTGAAAGCTGCCAGGGCAAAGAGGCTCCTTACTTACAGAGGGAAGCCCATCAGAATAACGTCAGACCTGTCCACAGAGACCTGGCAAGCCAGAAGAGGCTGGCAAGATATATTCAGGGCACTAAATAAGAAGAACATGCAGCCAAGGATACTTTATCCAGCAAGACTGACATTCAAAATGGATGGAGAGATAAAGAATTTCCAAGACCGGCAAGGCTTAAAAGACTATGCAACCACCAAGCCGACACTGCAGGAAATATTAAGGGGGGTTCTATGAAAGAGGAAAAATCCCAAGAATAGCATTGAACAGAAATATAGAGACAGTCTACAGAAAGATTTCAAAGGGAACTCGATGTCAATAAAAACGTATCTATCAATAATCACTCTCAAAGTGAATGGCCTAAATGCACCCATAAAACGGCACAGGGTTGCAGACTGGATAAAACGACAGGACCCATCCATATGCTGTCTACAAGAGACCCATTTTGAACCTAAAGATACACGCAAACTGAAAGTGAAGAGGTGGAGAAGCATCTTTCATGCCAATGGGACTCAAAAGAAGGCTGGGGTAGCGATTCTCATATCAGATAAATTAGACTTCAAACTAAAGACTTTAGTCAGAGATACAGAAGGCCATTACATAATCCTTAGAGGGACTATCCACCAAGATGATCTAACAGTTGTAAATATCTATACTCCCAATATGGGAGCAGCCAATTACTTAAGAAAACTGTTAAGATAAAGAGTCATATTGATATGAATACACTAATTGTAGGAGATCTTAACAAGCCTCTTTCAGAATTAGACAGATCATCGAAGCAGAAAATCAATAAAGAAAGAAGAGCATTGAATGATACATTGGACGAGATGGACCTTATAGATATATACAGAACATTCCACCCTAAAACAGCAGAATACTCATTCTTCTCAAGTGCACATGGTACCTTCTCCAGAATAGACCACATACTGGGTCACAAATCAGGACTCAACCGATACCAACAAGGACCCTACCAAAAAGGAGAATTTCAGACTAATATCACTGATGAATATGGATGCTAAGATTCTCAACAAGATCCTAGCCAACAGGATCCAACAGCACATTAAAAAGATTATCCACCATGATCAGTTGGGATTCATTCCTGGGCTACAAGGATGGTTCAACATTCGCAAATCAATCAATGTGATACAACAAATTAATATGAGAAGAGAGAAGAACCACATGGTCCTCTCAATTGATGCAGAAAAAGCATTTGACAAAATCCAACATCCATTCCTGATTAAAATGCTCCAAATTATAGGGATAGAGGGAACATTCCTGAACCTCATCAAATCTATCTATGAAAAACCCACAGCAAATATCATCCTCAATGGGAAAAAGCTTGTAGCCTTCCCACTGAGATCAGGAACAAGTCAAGGATGCCCACTTTCACCACTCTTGTTCAACATAGTATTAGAAGTCCTATCAACAGCAATCAGACAACAGAGAGAAATAAAAGGTATCCAAATTGGTAATGAAGAAGCCAAACTCTCTCTCTTTGCAGATGACATGATTCTTTATATGGAAAACCCAAAAGACCCCATCCACAAACTACTAGAACTCATATAGCAATTCAGCAACGTGACAGGATACAAAGTCAATGTGCAGAATTCAGTGGCTTTCTTATACAATAACAATGAAAATACAGAAAGGGAAATTAGAGAATCGATTCCATTTACTATAGCACCAAGAACCATAAGATACCTGGGAATAAACCTAACTAAAGAGGTAAAGGATCTGTACTTGAGGAACTATAGAACACTCATGAAATATATTGAAGAAAGCACAAAAAGATGGAAGACCATTCCATGCTCTTGGATTGGAAGAATAAACATTGTTAAAATGTCTATACTGCCTAGAGCAATCTATACTTTTAATGCCATTCCGATATAAATTCACCGGCATTCTTCAAAGAGCTGGAGCAAATAATCCTAAAATTTGTATGGAATCAGAAGAGACCCCGAATCGCTAAGGATATGTTGAAAAACAAAAATAAAGCTGGCGGCATTACCTTACCTGATTTCAAGCTTTATTACAAAGCTGTGATCACCAAGACAGCATGGTACTGGCATAAAAACAGACACATAGACCAGTGGAACAGAGTAGAGAGCCCAGATATGGACTCTCAACTCTATGGTCAATTAATCTTTGACAAAACAAGAAAAAAATTTACACTGGAAAAAAAGCAGTCTCTTCAATAAATGGTGCTGGGAAAACTGGACAGCTATCTGTAGAAGAATGAAACTCGACCATTCTCTTACACCGTACACAAAGATCAACTCAAAATGGATAAAAGACCTCAATGTGAGGCAGGAATCCATCAGAATCTTAGAGGAGAACATAGGCAGTAATCTCTTTGATATCAGCCATAGCAATTTCTTTCAAGATACGTCTCCAAAGGCAAAGGAAACAAAAGCGAAAATAAACTTCTGGGACATCATCAAAATCAAAAGCTTCTGCACAGCCACGGAAACAGTCAAAAAAACAAAGAGGCAACCCACGGAATGGGAGAAGATATTTGCAAATGACAGTACAGACTAAAGGTTGATATCCAGGATCTATAATCAACTCCTCAAACTCAACCCACACGAAACAGACAAACACATCAAAAAATGGGCAGAAGATATGAAGAGTCCCTTCTCCAATCAAGATATACAATGGCTATCAGACACATGAAAAATGCTCATCATCATTAGCCCTCAGGGAGATTCAATAAAACCACATTGAGATATCACCTTACACCAGTTAGAATGGCCAAAATTAACAAAAGAGGAAACAACATGTGTTGGAGAATATGTGGAGAAACGGGAACCCTCTTACACTGTTGGTGGGAATGCAAGTTGGTGCAGCCTCTTTGGAAAACAGTGTGGAGATTCCTCAAGAAATTAAAAATAGAGCTTCCCTATGACCCTGCAATTGCACTCCTGGGTATTTACCCCAAAGACACAGATGTCTTGAAAAGAAGGGCCATCTGTACCCCAATGTTTATAGCAGCAATGGCCACATTCGCCAAACTATGAAAAGAGCTCTTCAACGATGAATGGATAAGGAAGATGTGGTCCATATACACTATAGAGTATTATGCCTCGATCAGAAGGATGAATACCCAACTTTGGTAGCAACATGGACGGGTCTGGAAGAGATTATGCTAAGTGAAATAAGTCAAGCAGAGAGAGTCAATTATCATATGGTTTCACTTATTTGTGGAGCATAACCAATAGCATGGAGGACAAGGGGCGTTAGAGAGGAGTAGGGAACTTGGGTAAATTGGAAGGGGAGGTGAACCATGAGACTATGGACTCTGAAAAACAGTCTGAGGGATTTGACGTGGCGGCTGGGTGGGAGGTTGTGGTACCAGGTGCAGGGTATTATAGAGGGCATGGCTTACATGGAGCACTGGGAGTGGTGAAAAAATCATGAATAATGTTTTTCTGAAAATAAATAAATTGAAAAAAAAAATAAAGAAAGTGCGGATGACCACTGGTCGTAAACATCCAATATGTGTTTGGTATGCATAAGCGCCATAGCCTGCACTTTATTCACAGAACCTAAAGAGCCCATAGTCAGTCCGTGTTCTATCTTCATTCTTTAAAGAGAAGACACTGCAAAGAATGAGCCTGCATCTGAAGAAGTATCCCTGAACAGAAACCTTCCTAAGAATCACCTGTCAGGGTCCTGAATGAGACACTTCATGATTGCTACGCAGACCGGTCCCACAGTGTCCAACTTAGCACAGACGCATCCCTGTCGTGAGAACGTACCGTAGCACCGTGCCCTCGTACATTTGAAGTGTTCTGAGACGAGGTAGACACTGTGGAACATCACGGGTGTTGAACTTCCAGTATGTATCCTAGAGGACTAAGTGTCTTACCCTGTTCTTCACACACAGGATGCAACCTTCCCACTGTCCGTCCTTGTTCTATCTTCATTCCTCCACTGGAAAGACATTGTGAGAAGTGAGATTCTTCCTGAAGGAGTTTCCCTTAAACAGAACTTGCTATAGTCCAACGGATAGACGTACGATCTGTAGACCTATGTGCGCCTATTGAAGTAAGCACAGAGTCAGTCCCAAGACCTTCCTTCGTTGACAGATGCAACACTGCAATGATTCTCTCCTAAAGCACACTTCCCTCACAATGTTGGAAGCGTTTTTGCCACAGAAAGAAAGTGCAGATGACCACTGGTCGTGAGCATACAATATGTGTTTGGAATGCGTAAGCGACATAGCCTGCATTTAGTCACAGTACCTAATGGGCCCTTTGTCCGCCCGTGTTCTATATTTTTTCCTAAAGGAGAAGACACTGTTATAAAGGAGCACAAACCTGAAGTAGGATCCCTGAACAGATACCTTCCCAAGAATCACCTCTCAGGATCTGGCATGAGACATTTCATGATTGCTATCTAGAGAAGTCCCACAGTTTCCAACATAGCACAGAATCATCCCTGTCAGGAGAATGTACTGTATCAGAGGTGCCTCGTATATTTGAATTGTTCTGAGTCGAGGAAGACACTGTGGAACATCACAGGTGTTGAACTTCCATTATGTGTCATAGAGGCCTAAGTGGCTTTCCCTTTCCTTTTTCACAGGATGCAAACTTCCCTCTGTCCGTCCTTATTCTATCTTCTTTCCTCCACTGGAAAGACACTGTGAGAAGTGAGATTCCGCCTGTAGGAGTTCCCCTTAAACAGAACTTGCTATAGTCCAACAAATAGACGTACGAGACTGTAGCCTTATGAGCACCTATTGCAGTTACCACAGAGTCACTCCCAAGAGCTTCCATCCTTTACAGACGCAACACTGCAACGAACATTCCTAAAGCACACATCCCTCTCAATGATGGAAGCGTTTTTGCCACAGAAAGAAAGTGCAGATGACCCCTGCTCGTGAACATCCAATATGTGTTTTGGATACGTAAGCGCCAGCGCCTGCAATTTACTCACAGTACCTAATATGCCCATTGTCCGTCTGTGTTCTATCCTCATTCCTCAAAGGAGAAGACAGTGTTATGAATGAGCACGCACCTGAAGTAGGATCCCTGAACAGATACCTTCCTAAGAATCACCTGTCAGTGTCTGGTATGAGACACTTCATGATTGCTATATGGAGAAGTCCGACATTTTCCAACTTAGCACAGACTCATTCCTTTCGTGAGAACGTAATGTACCACAGTCCCTCGTATTTTGAAGTGTTCTGAGATGACGTAGACAGTGTGGAACATCACAGGTGTTGATCTTCCAGTATGTGTCGTAGAGTGCTACATGCATCACCCTGTTTTTCACTCACAGGCTGCAAACCTCCCGCTGACCTTCCTTGTTCTATCTTCTTTCCTCCACTGGAAAGACACTGTGAGCAGTGAGATTCTGCCTGAAGCAGTTTCCCTTAAACAAAACTTGCTATAGTGCAACGGATAGACGTACGAGACTGCGGCCCTATGTGCGCCTATTGCAGTTAACACAGAGTCAATCCCAAAGCTTCCTTTTTGACAGACGCAACACTGCAACGAATCCTTCCTAAAGCACACATACCTCACAATGATGGAAGCGTTTTTGACACAGAAAGAAAGTGCGGATGACCACTGGTCGTGACCATCCAATATGTGTTTGGGGTGCATAAGTGCAATAGCCCGCACTTTACTCACAGTACTTAATGTGCCCATAGTCCGTCCGTGTTCTATCTTCCTTCCTCAAAGGAGAAGACACTGCTATGAATGAGCACGAACCTGAAGTAGGATAACTGAACAGAAACTTTCCTAAGAATCACCTCTCAGGTTTCTATGTAAGACACTTCATGTTTGCTACACAGACAGGTCCAACAGATTGCAAGGTAGCACAGTCTCTTTCCTGTCATGAGAACGTACTGTACCATGGTTTTCTCGTAGATTTGAAGTGTTCTGAGACGAGGTAGACACTGTGAAAGATCACAGGTGTTGAACTTCTAGTATGTGTCATAGATTGCTACGTGCAATACCCTGTCCTTCACTCACAGGATGCAGCCTTCCTGCTCTCCGTCCTTGTTATATCTTCTTTCCTCCACTGGAAAGACACTGTGAGAAGTGAGATTCCGCCTGAAGTAGTTTACATTAAACAGAACTTGCTATAGTCCAACAGATAGTCGTCCTAGACTGGAGCCCTATGTGTGCCTCTTGCAGTTACCACAGAGTTACTCCCAAGAGCTTCCTTCTTGACAGATGCAACACTGCAATGAATCCCTTCTAAAGCACACTTCCCTCACAATGTTGGAAACGTTTTTGACACAGAAAGCAAGTGCGGGTGACCACTGGTCATGAACATCCAGTATATGTTTGGGATGCCTAAGTGCCATAGCATGCGCTTTACTCACAGTACCTAATGAGCCCATAGTCCGTCCTTGTTCTATCTTCATTCCTCAAAGGAGAAGACACTGTTATGAATTAGTACGCACCTGAAGAAGGATTGCTGAACAGAACTTTCCTAGGAATCACTTGTCAGTGTCCTATATGCACCTTTTGCAGTTACCACAGAGTCACTCCCAAGAGTTTCCTTCTATGACAGATGCAACACTGCAATGAATCCCTCCTAAAGCACTCTTCCCTACAATGTTGAAAGCGTTTTTGACACAGAAAGAAAGTACGGATGACCACTGGTAGGGAATATCCAACATGTGTTTGGGATGCCTAAGCACCAAAGCCTGCAACTTACTCACAGTACCTAATGAGCCCAAAGTCTGTCCATGTTGTATCTGCATTCTTAAAAGGAGGAGACACTGTTATGCATGAGCACGCACCTGAAGTAGGATCCCTGAACAGATACCATCCTAAGAATCACCTGCCAGGGTTTGGGATGAGACACTTAATGATTGCTAAGTAGAGAAGTTCCACAATTTCCACCTTAGCCCAGACTCATCCCTGATGGGAGAATGTACTGTATCAGAGTTCCCTCATACATTTGAAGTGTTCTGAGTCGAGGAAGATACTGTGGAACATCACAGGTGTTGAATTTCCAGTATGTGTCATAGAGTGCTACGTGATGTACCCTGTCCTTCAATCACAGGATGCAACCTCCCGCTGGCCGTCGTTGTTCAATCTTCTTTCCGCCACTGGAAAGACACTGTGAGAAGTGAGATTCCGCCTGAAGGAGTTTCCCTTAAACAGAAGTTGCTATAGTCCAACGGATAGACGTCCGAGACTAGAGCCCTATGTTTGCCTATTGAAGTTACCACAGAGTGAGTCCCAAGAGCTTCCCTCTTTGACAGTCGCAACACTGAAATTGATCCCTCCTAAAGCACACATCCCTCACAAGGATGGAAGTGTTTATGCCACAGAAAGAAAGTGCGGATGACCACTGGTCAGGAACATCCAATATGTGTTTGGGATGCATAAGCGCCATAGCCTGAAATTTACTCACAGTACCTAATGTGCCCATTGTCCATCCGTGTTCTATCTTCATTCCTCTAAGGAGAAGACAATGTTATGAATTAGCACGCACCTGAATAGGATCCCTGAACAGATAACGTCCTAAGTATCACATGTCAGTGTCTGGTATTAGACACTTCATGATTGATATACAGAGAAGGTCCACAGTTTGAACATAGCACAGACTCATCCCATAGTGAGAATGTACTGTATAAGAGTTCCCTCGTACATTTGAAGTGTTTTAAGTCGAGGAAGACATTGTGGAACATCACAGGTATTGAACTTCGAGTATGTGTCATAGATGCCTAAGTGCCTTACCCTGTCCTTCACTCACAGGTTGTAAACTTCCCTCTGTCCGTCCTTGTTCTATCTTCTTTCATCCACTGGAAAGACACTGTGAGAAGTGAGTATCCTCCTGAAGGAGTTTCCCTTAAACAGAACTTGCTATAGTCCAACGGATAGATGTACGAGACTGTAGCCCTATGTGCGCCAATTGCAGTTATCACAGAGTAACTCCCAAGAGCTTCCTTCTTTGACAGATGCAACACTGCAACGATTCTCTTCTAAAGCACACTTCCGTCACATTGATGGAAGCGTTTTTGCCACAGAAAGAAAATGCGGATGACCAATGGTCGTGAACATCCAATATGTGTTTGGGATGCGTAATGTCATAGCCTGCACTTTACTCACAGTACCTAATGTGCCCATTGTCCGTCCGTGTTCTAACTTCACTCCTCAATGGAGAAGCCACTGGTATGAATGAGCATACACCTGAAGTAGGATCCCTGAACAGAAACCTTCCTAAGAATAACCTGTCAGGTTCTGGTATGAGACACTTCATGATCACCTGTCAGGTTCTGGTATGAGACACTTCATGATTGCTAACAGAGTGGCACACACACATGTTGCTTTCCAACATAGCACAGACACATCCCTGTTTGGAGAATGTACTGTATCAGAGTTCCCTCACACATTTATAGTGATCTGAATTGAGGTGGACACTGTGAAACATCACAGGAGTTGAACTTCGAGTATGTGTCATAGTGGCCTAAGTGCCTTACCCTGTCTTCACTCACAGGATGCAAACTTCCCGCTGTACGTCCTTGTTCTATCTTCTTTCCTCCACTGGAAAGAGACTGTGAGAAACGAGATTCCTCCTGTAGGAGTTTACCTTAAACAGAACTTGCTATAGACCAACGGATAGACGTCCGTGATAGGAGACCTATGTGCGCCTATAGTAGTTACCACAGAGTCAGTCCCAAGAGCTTCCTTCTTTGACAGACGCAAACTTCAACGAATCCCTCCTAAATCCCACTTCCCTGACAATGTTGGAAGCGTTTTTGCCACAAAAAGGAAGTGCGAATGACCACTGGTCGTGAACATCCAAATAGTGTTTGGGATGCCATGTTCTATCTTCATTAATCAAAGGAGAAGACACTGTTATGAATGAGCAGGCACCTGAAATAGGATCCCTGAACTGATACCGTCCCACGATTCACCATTCAGGGTCTGGTTTGAGACACTTCATGATTGCTATACTGAGAATGCCCACCGTTTCCAACTTAGCACAGACTCATCCCTGTCGTAAGAATGTACTGTATCAGAGTTCCGTCGCTCATTTGAAGTGTTCTGAGACGTGGTAGACACTGTGGAGCATCACATGTGTTGATCTCCGAGTATGTGTAATAGAGGACTAAGTGCCTTACCCTGTCCTTCACACAGGATGCAAACTTCCTGCTGTCTGTCCTTGTTCAATCTTCTTTCCTCCACGGAAAAGCACTGTGAGAAGTGAGATTCTGCTTGACGGAGTTTCCCTTAAAAAGTACTTGCTATAGTCCAACGGATAGATGCCTGAGACTGGAGCCCTATGTGCGCCTATTGCAGTTACCACAGAGTCAGTCCCAAGACCTTCCTTCTTTGACAGACACAACATTGAAACGAATCTTTCCCAATGCACACTTCCCCCACAATGATGGAAGGGTTTTTGCCTCAGAAAGAAAGTGCGAATGACCACTGGTCGTGAACATCCAATATGTGTTTGGGATGTGTAAGCGCCATAGCCTGCACTTTAAAACAGTACCTAATGTGCCCATTGTCCGTGAGTGTTCTATCTTCATTCCTCAAAAGAGAAGACACTGTTATAAATGAGCACGCACCTGAAGTAGATCCCTGAACATATACCATCCTAGAATCACCTGTCAGGTTCTGGTATGAGACACTTCATGATTGCTATACAGAGAAGGTCCACTGTTGCCAACTTAGCACAGACTCATCCCTGTCATGAGAATGTACTGTACCACAGTTCCCTCGCACATTAGAAGTGTTTTGAGTCGAGGTAGAAACTGTGGAACATCACAGGTGTTGAACTTCCGATATGAGTCATAGAGGCCTAAGTGCCTTACCCTGTCCTTAAATCACAGGATGCAACAATCCCGCTCTCCGTCCTTGTTCTATCTTTTTTCCTTCACTTGAAAGACACTGTGAAAATTGAGATTCCGTCTGAAGGAGTTTCCCTTAAACAGAACGTGCTATAGTCCAACGCATAGACGTCCAAGTCTGGAGCCCTATGTGCGCCTATTGCACTTACCACAGAGTCAGTCCCAAGAGCTTCGTTCTTTTACAGACGCAACACTGCAACGAATCCCTCCTAAGGCACACTTCCCTCACTATGATGGAAGCGTTTTTGCCACAGAAAGAAAGTGCGGATGACCACGAGTTGTGAACATCAAATATGTGTTTGGAATGCGTAAGCGACATAGGCCGCACTCTACTCACAGTACCTAAAGTGCCCATAGTCCGTCCGTGCTCTATCTTCATTTCTCAAAGGAGAAGACACTGTTATGAATGAGCAGGCACCTGACGTAGGATCCCTGAATCACCTGTCAGGATCTGGTAGGAGACACTTAATGATTGCTATGCTGAGAAGGCACACAGTTTCCAATCTAGCAGAGACTCATCCCTGTCGTGAGAACGTTCTGTATCCGAGTTCCCTCGTACATTTGAAGTGTTATGTGTCGAGGTAGACACTGTGGAACATCACAGGTGTTGAACTTTGAGGATGTGTCATATAGGCCTAAGTGCCTTACCCTGTCTTTCACTCACAGGATGCAAACTTCCCGCTGTCGGTCCTTGTTCTATCTTCTTTCCTCTACTGGAAATTAACTGTGAGAAGTGTGATTCCTCCTTAAGTAGTTTCCCTTAAACAGAAGTTGTTATAGTCCAATGGATAGTCGTAAGAGACTGTAGCCCTATGTGCACCATTGCAGTTATCAGAGAGTCAGTCCCAAGAGCTTCCTTCTTTGATATAGGCAACACTGCAATGATTCTCTCCTAAAGCACTCTTCTCTCACAATGTTGGAAGCGTTTTTGTCACAGACAGAAAGTTCGGATGACCACTGGTCGTGAAAATCCAAATAGTGTTTTGGATGCCTAAGCGCCATAGCCTGCACTTTACTCACAGTACCTAATGTGCCCATTGTCCGTCCGTGTTCTATCTTCATTCCCCAAAGGGAAGACACTGTTATGAATGAGCACACACCTGAAGTAAGATCCCTGAACAGATACCGTCCTAAGAATCACCTGTCAGAGTCTGGTATGAGACACTTCATGATTGCTATACCGAGAAAGTCTACAGTATCCAACTTAGCACAGACTCATCCCTGTCGTGAGAATGTACAGTATCAGACTTCCCTCGTACATTTGAAGTGTTCTGAGTCGAGGTAGACACAGTGGAACATCACAGGTGTTGAACTTCCAGTATGTATAATAGAGGCCTAAGAGCCTTACTCTGTATTAAATCACAGGATGCAACCTTCCCTCTCTCCATCCTTGTTCTAATTTCCTTCCTCTACTGGAAAGACCCTGAGAGTAGTGAAATTCCGCCTGAAAGAGTTTCTCTTAAAGAGTACTTGCTATAGTCCAAGGGACTGACGTCCGAGCCTGGAGCCCTATGTGCGCCTATTGCAGTTACCACAGAGTCAGTCGAAGAGCCTCCTTCTTTGACAGACAAAACACTGCAATGAATCCCTCCTAAACCTCACTTCCCTCACAATGATGGAAGCATTTTTGCCACAGAAAGATAGTGCGGATGACTCCTGGTCGTGAACATCCAATATGTGCTTGGAATGCATAAACGCCCTAGCCTGCACATTACTCACAGTACCTAATGTGCCCATTGTCCGTCCGTGTTCTATCTTCATTCCTCAAAGGATAAGACACTGTTAAGAATGAGCAGGCATCTGAAGTCGGATCCCTGAACAGATAACTTCCTAAGAATCACCTCTCAGAGTCTGGTATGAGACACTTCATGATTGCTATATAGAGAAGTCCCACAGTTACCAACTTAGCACAGACTCATCCCTGTCAGCAGAATGTACTGTATCAGAGTTCCCTTGAACATTTGAAGTGTTCGGAGTCGAGAAAACACTGCGGAACATCACAAGTGTTGAACTTCGAGTATGTGTCATAGAGTGCTATGTGCATTACCCTGTCCTTCTCTCACAGGGCAACCTTCCCGCTGTCCGTCCCTGTTCTTTCTTCATTCCTCCACTGGAAAGACACTATGAGCAGTGAGAATCTGCCTGAAGGAGTTTCCCTTAAACAGAAGTTGCTATAGTCCAACGGATAGACGTAAGAGACTGTAGCACTATGTGCGCCAATTGCAGTTACCACAGAGTCAGTCCCAAGAGGTTCCTTCTTTGAAAGACGCAACACTGCAATGATTCTCTCCTAAAGCACACTTCTCTCACGATGTTGGAAGAGTTTTTGCCACAGAAAGAACGTGCAGATGACCACTGGTCGTGAACATCCAAATAGTGTTTAGGATGCATAAGCGCCATAGCCTGCACTTTACTCACAGTAACTAATGTGCCCATTGTCCGTCCATGTTCTATCTTCATTCCTCAAAGGAGAAGACTCTGTTATGCATGAGCACGCACCTGAAGTAGGATCCCTGAAAAGATACCTTCCTAAGAATCACCTGTCAGGGTCTGGTATGAGACATTTCATGATTGCTATACAGAGAAGGCCCACAGTTTCCAACTTAGCACAGACTCATCCCTATCATGAGAATGTAGCAAATCAGAGTTCCCTCGTACATTTGAAGTGTTCTGAGTCGAGGAGGACACTGTGAAACATCACAGGTATTGAACTTCGAGTATGTGTCATAGAGGCCTAAGTTCCTTACCCTGTCCTTCACTCAAGGATGCAACCTTCCCTTGTCTGTCCTTGTTCTATCTTCTTTCCTCCACTGGAAAGTCACTGTGAGAAGAGAGATTCCTACTGAAGGAGTTTACTTTAAACAGAACTTGATATAGTCCAAATAGCCGCCCGAGACTGGTGCCCTATGTGCGCCTATTGCAGTTACCACAGAATCAGTCCCAAGAGCTTCCTTCTTTGACAGTCGCAACACTTCAATGATTCCCTCCTAAAGCACACATCCCTCACAATGTTGGAAGCGTTTTTGTAACATAGAGAAAGTGCGGATGACCACTCTTCGTGAACATCCAAATAGTGCTTTGGATGCCTAATCGCCATAGTCTGAACTTTACTCACAGTACCCAAAGTGCCCATTGTCCATTCGTGTTCTATCTTCATTCCTGAAAGGAGAAGACAGTGTTATGAATGAGCACGCACCTGAAGTAGGACCCCAGAACAGATACCTTCCTAAGAATCACCTGTCAGTTCTGGTATGAGGCACTTCATGATTGCTATATAGAGAAGTCCCACAGTTTCGAACTTAGCACAGACTCATCCCTGTCGGAGGAATGTACTGTATCAGAGTTCCCTCGTACATTTAAAGTGTTCTGAGGTGGCGGGGGGTGGGAGGTTGGGGTACCAGGAGGTGGGTATTATAGAGGGCACAGCTTGCATGGAGCACTGGGTGTGGTGAAAAAATAATGAATACTGTTTTTCTGAAAATAAATAAATTGGAAAAAAAAAAGAAGTAAAAAATTACCAGACCCCAGAAGCTCCCCTGTGCTCCCTTCCACTTCCTATCCTGACCAGGTTAACCGTTGTTTTGATTTCTGTCATCACTAGTTTGATGTTCAATATTTTATGAAAAAATATACTTCAAATAAGTGGATTCCTAAAAAAAAAAAAAAGAAAGTCCGGATGACCACTGGTCGTGAACATGCAATATGTGCTTGGGATGTGTAAGCGCCATAGCCTGCACTTTATGCACAGTACCTAATGTGCCCATAGTCCGTCCCTATTCTATCTTCATTCCTCAAATGAGAAGACACTGTTATGAATGAGCACGCACCTGAAGTAGGATCCCTGAACAGATACCTTCCTAAGAATTACCAGTCAGGGTCTGTTATGAGACACTTCATGACTGCAATACAGAGAAGGCCCACAGATTCCGACTTAGCACAGAATCATCCCCGTCTGGAGAATGTACTGTATCAGAGTTCCCTCGTACATTTATGTGTTCTGAGTCAAGGTAGACATGTGGAACATCACAGGTGGTGAACTTCGAGTGTGTGTCATTGAGGCCTAAGGGTCTTACCCTATCCTTCAATCACAGGAAGCAACTTTCCGGCTGTCCTCCCTGTTCTATCTTCTTTCCTCCACTGGAAAGAAATTATGAGAAGTGAGATTCCGCATGAAGGAGTTTACCTTAAATAGAATTTGCTATAGTCCAACGGATAGACATCCGAGACTGGAGCCCTATGTGCGCATATTGCATTTACCACAGAGTCACTCCCAAGAGCTTCCTACTTTGACAGACGCAACACTGCAACGAATCCCTCCTAAAGCACACTTCCCTCACAAAGTTGGAAGCATTTTTGATACAGAAAGAAAGTGCGGAGGACCACTGGACGGGAACATCCAATATGTGTTTGGGATGCCTAAGCTCCATAGCCTGCACTTTACTCACTGAACCTAATGAGCCCATAGAATGTCCGTGTTCTATCTTCGTACCGCAAAGGAGAAGAAACTATTATTAATGAGTACACACCTGAAGTAGGATCCATGAACAGAAACTTTCCTAAAAATCACCTGTCAGGGTCCTGTATGAGACACTTTATGATTGCTACACAGACAGGTACGACCATTTCCAACTTAGCACATTCTCATTCCTGTCGTGAGAACGTACAGTAGCACTGTTCCCTCGTACATTAGAAGTGTTTTGAGACAAACTAGACACAGTGGAACATCACAGTTGTTGACCTTCCAATATGTGTCATAGAAGCCTAAGTGCCATACCCTGTCCTTTACGTGCAGGATGCAACGTTCCCTCTGCGTCCTTGTTCTATCTTCTTTCCTCTACTGTAAAGACACTGTGAGAAGTGAGATTATGCCTGAAGGAGTTTCCCTTAAGCAGAACTTGTTATAGTCCAAAGGATAGACTTCTGATACTAGAGCCCTATGTGCGCCTATTGCGGTTACCACAGACTCAGTCGCAAGAGCTTCCTTCTTTGACAGACGCAAGAGTGCAACGATTATACTGAGTGAAATAAGTCAAGCAGAGAGAGTCAATTATCATATGGTTTCACTCATTTGTGGAGCATAACAAATAGCATGGTGGACTAGGGGCCTTAGAGAGGAGTAGGGAATTGGGTACATTGGAAGTGGAGGTGAACCAGGAGATACTATAGACTCTGAAAAACAGTCTGAGGGGTTTAAAGTGGCGGTGGTGTGGGAGGCTGGGGTACCAGGTGGTGGGCATTATAGAGGGCACGGCTTGCATGGAGCACTGGGTGTTGTGAAAAAATAATGAATAATGTTTTTCTGAAAATAAATAATTTGGAAAAAAAAAAAGAGTGCAACAAATCCGTCCTAAAGCACACATCCATCTCAATTATGGAAGCGTTTTTGAACAGAAAGAGTGTGCAGATGACCTCTGGATCTGAACATCCAATATGTCTTTGGAATGCCTAAGCGCCATAGCCAGCACTATACTCACAGTACCTAATGTGCCCATAGTCCGTCCGTGTTTTATCTTCATTCCTCAAAGGAGGAGACACTGTTTTGATTCTGTACGCACTTTAAGTAGGATCCCTGAAAAGATACCTTCCCTAGAATCACCTCAGTGTTCTGTATGAGACACTTTATGATTGCTACACACAGGTCCTACAGTTTCCAACACAGGTGTTGTCCTTCCATTATGTGTCATAGAGGCCTAAGTATCTTACCGTGTCCTTCACTCGCAGGATGCAACGTTCCCTCTGTGAGTCCTTGTTCTATCTTCTTTCCATCTCTGGAAAGACACTGTGAGAAGTGAGATTATGGATGAAGGAGTTTCCCTAAAACAGAACTTACTATAGTCCAACGGATAGACGTCTGATTCAAGAGCCCTATGTGGGCCTATTGCACTTACCACAGAGTCAGTCCCAAGAGCTTCCTTCTTTGAACAGACACAACACTGCAACGAATCCCTCCTAAAGCACACTTCCCTCACAATGTTGGTAGCGCTTTTAACACAAAAAGAGAGTGCGGATGACCACTGGTCCTGAACATCCAATATATGTTTGGGATGCCAAAGCGCCATAGCCTGCAATTTACTCACAATACCTAATGTACCCATAATCCGTCCATGTACTATCTTCATTCCTCAAAGGAGGAGACACTGTTTTGAATGAGATCTCACTTTAAGTTGGAACCCTGCAAAGATACCTTCCCTAGAATCACCTGTCAAGTTCATGTAGGAGACACTTTATGCTTGCTACACAGACAGGTCCTACAGTTTCCAACTTAGCACAGATTTGTTCCTGTCGTGAGAACGTACAGTAGCATAGTTCCCTCGTACATTTGAAGTATTTTGAGAAACGTTAGACCCAGTGGAACATCACAGGTGTTGACGTTCCATTATGTGTGATAGATGTATAAGTGCCCGAGGCTGTCCTTCACTCAGGGTACAACGTTCCCTCTGTCCTTCCTTGTTCTGTCTTCTTTTTTCCACTAGAAAGACACTGTGAAAAGTGAGATTCCGCCTGAATGAGTTTCCCTTAAAAGAACTTGCTATAGTCCAACAGATTGACGTCTGATACTAGAGCCCTATGTTCGCCTATTGCAGCTAACACAGAATCAGTCCCAAGAGCTTCCTTCTTTGACAGACGCAACACTGCAACGAATCCCTCATAAGGCACACTTCCCTCACAATTTCCGAAGCGTTTTTGACACAGACAGAAAGTGCTGATGACCTCCAATATGTGTTTGGGATGCCTAAGCGCCATAGCCTGCACTTTACTCACAGTACCGAATGTGCCCATAGTCCGTCGGTGTTCTATCTTCATTCCTCATAGGAGGAGACACTGTTTTGAATGAGAAATCACTTTAAGTAGGATTCCTGAAATGATAACTTCCTACGAATCACCTGTCAGGTTCCTGTAGGAGACACTTCATGATTGCTACACAGACAGGTCCTACAGTTTCCAAATTAGCACAGACTCATTCCTGTTGTGAGAACGTACAGTAGCACAGTTCCCTCGTACATTCTAAGTGTTATGAGGTGAGTTAGACACAGTGGAACATCAAAGGTGTTGACCTTCCAGTATGTGTCATAGAGCCTAAGTGCCATACCCTGTCCTTCAATCTCAGGGTGCAACTTTATTTCTGTGCGTCCTTGTTCTATCTTCTTTACACCACTGGAAAGACACTGTAAGAAGTGAGATTCCGCCTGAAGGAGATTCCCTTAAACAGAACTTGCTATAGTCCAAAGGATAGACGTATGATACTAGAGCCCTTGGGCGCCTATTGCAGTTACCTCAGAGTCAGTCCAAACAGCTTCCTTTTTTGACAGACGCAACACAGCAACAAAGCCGTCCTAAGGCACACTTCCCCCACAAGTTGGAATCGTTTTAGACACAGAAAGAGATTGCGGATGACCACAGGTCCTGAACATCCAATATGTGTTTGGGATGCCTATGCGACATAGCCAGCAGTTTACTCACAGTACCTAATGTGCCCATAGCCCTTCCGTGTTCTATCTGCATTCCTCAAAGGAGGAAACACTGTTTTGCATGAGAACTCATTTTAAGTAGGATCCCTGAAAAGATACCTTCATAAGAATCACCTGTCAGGGTCCTGTATTAGAAACTTTGTGATTGCTACACAGACAGATCCTACAGTTACCAACTTAGCACAGAATCATTCCTGTCGTGAGAACGTACAGTAGCACAGTTCACTCGTACATTTGAAGTGATTCGAGACAAGTTAGAAACAGTGGAACATCACAGGTGTTGACCTTCCAGTATGTATCATAGAGCCCTAAGTGACATACCTGTCCTTCACTCGCAGGATGCAACGTTCCCGGTATGCCTCCTTGTTCTATATTTTTCCTCCACTGGAAAGACTCTGTGAAAGTGAGATTATGCCTGAAGGATATTCCCTTAAAAAGAACTTGCTATCTTCACGGGTACACGTCTGATACTAGATCCCTATGTGCGCCTAATGCAGTTACCACAGAGTCAGTCCCAAGAGCTTCCTTCTTTGACTGATACAACACTGCAATGAATCCCTCCTAAAGCACACTTCCCTCACAATGCTGGAAGCGTTTTTGACACAGAAAGAAAGTGTGGATGACCACTGGTGTTGAACATCCAATATGTGTTGGGATGCCTAAGCACCATAGCCTGCACTTTACTCACAGTAGCTAATGAGCCCATAGTCCGTCTGTGTTCTATCTTCATTCCTCAAAGAAGGTGACACTGTTTTGAATGAGAAATCACTTTAAGTAGGATTCCTGAAATGATACCTTCCTACGAATCACCTGTCAGGATCCTGTAGGAGATACTTTATGATTGCTACACAGACAGGTCCTACAGTTTCGAACTTAGCACAGACTCATTCCATTCGTGTGAACGTACAGTAGCATTGTTCCCTATACATCTGAAGTGTTTTAAGACGAGTTAGACACAGTGGAACATCACAGGTGTTGACCTTAGAGCCTAAGTGCCATACCCTGTCCTTCCCTCGCAGGATGCAACGTTCCTTTTTTCGTTCTTGTTCTATCTTCTTTCCGCCACTAGAAGGACACTTTGAGAAGTGAGATTATGCGTGAAGGCATTTCCCTTAAACAGAACTTGCTATAGTCCAACGGATAGACGTCTGATACTAGAGCCCTATGGGTGCCTATTGCAATTACCTCAGAGTCAGTCCAAAGAGCTTCCTTCTTTGACAGACGCAACACTGCAATGAATCCCTCTTAAAGAACACATCCCTCACAATTATGGAAGTGTTTTTGAAACAAAAAGAGAGTGTGGATGATCAATGGTCCTGAACATCCAATATGTGTTTAGAAAGCCTAAGTGCCATAGCCTGCTTTTAACTCAAAGTACCTAATGTTCCCATAGTGCGTCCGTGTTCTATCTTCATTGCTCAAAGGAGGAGACACTGTTTTAATTGAGAACTCACTTTAAGTAGTATCCCTGCAAAAATACCATCCCTAGAATCACCTGTCAGGGTCTTGTATGAGACACTTTATGATTGCTACACAGACATGTCCTACAGTTTCCAACGTAGCACAGACTCATTCCTGTCGTGAGAACGTACAGTAGCACAGTTTCCTCCTACATTTGAAGTTTTTGAGACCAGTTAGACACAGTGGAACATCACAGGTGTTGACCTTCCTGTATATGTCTTTGAGGCCTAAGTGCCATACCATGTTCTTCATTCGCAGGATGCAACGTTCACTCTTTGCATCCTTGTTCTATCTTCTTTACTCCACTGGAAAGACAGTGTGAGAAGTGAGATTATGCCTGAAGGAGTTTCCCTTAAAAGAACTTGCTATAGTCCAAAGGATAGACGTCTGATACTAGAGCCCTATGTGCGCCTATTGCAGTTACCACAGAGTCAGTCCCAAGAGCTTCCTACTTTGACAGACGCAACACTGCAATGAATCCCTCCTAAAGCACACTTCTCTCACAATGCTGGAAGTGTTTTTGACACAGAAAGAGAGTGTGCATGACCACTGGCCCTGAACATCAAATATGTGTTCCGTATGCCTATTCGCCATAGCCTGCACTTTAATCACAGTACCTAATGTTCCCATAGTCCATCCATGTTCTATCTTCATTCCTCAAAGGAGGAGACACTCTTTTGAATAAGAACGCACTTTAAGTAGGATCCCTGAAATGATACCTTCCCTAGATCACCTGTCAGGATCCTATAGGAGACACTTTATGATTGCTACACAGACAGGTCATGCACTTTCCAACTTATCACAGACTCATTCCTGTCTTGAGAACGTATATTAGCACAGTTCCGTCATAAACTTGAAGTGTTTTGAGATGAGTTAGGCACAGTGGAACATCACAGGTGTTGATATTCCAGTATGTGTCATAGAGCGTTAAGTACCATACCGTTTCCTTCACTCTCAGGGTGCAACGTTCCCTCTGACCTTCCTTGTTCTATCTTCCTCCCTCCACTGGAAAGACACTCTGAAAAGGAGATTATGTCTGAAGGATTTTCCCTTAAACAGAACCTGCTAAAGTCCAACGGATAGACGTCGGATACTAGAGACCATGTGCGCCTATTGCAGTTACCACAGAGCCAGGTCTAAGAGCTTCCTACTTTGACAGACGCAATACTGCAACGAATCCCTCCTATGTCACACTTCCTTCACAATGTTGAAAGCGTTTTTGACACAGAAAGAGAGTCCTGATGACCACTGGTCCTGAACATCCAATAAGTGTTTGGGATGCCTATGAACCATAGCCTGCACTTAACTCAGAGTACCTCATGTGCCCATACCCCGTCCGTGTTCTACCTTCATTCCTCAAAGGAGGAGACTCTGTTCTGAATAAGAACGCACTTTTAGTAAGATCCCTGAAAAGATACCTTCCCTAGAATCACCTGTCAGGGTCCTGTAGGAGACACTTTATGATTGCTACACAGACATGTCCTACTGTTTCCTAAGTTGCACAGACTCATTCCTGTCGTGAGAACATACAGTAGCACAGCTCCCTCGTACATTTCAAGTGTTTTGAGACTAATTGGACACAGTGGAACATCACAGGTGTTGACGTTACAGTTTGAGTCATAGAGGGCTAAGTGCCATACCCTGTCCTTCACTCGCAGGATGCAAAATTCCCTCTGTGCGTCCTTGTTCTGTCTTCTTTCCTCCACTGGGAAGACACTGTGAGAAGTGAGATTATTCCTGAAGGAGTTTCCCTTAAACAGAACATGCTATAGTCCAACGGATAGTCGTCTGATACTAGAGCCCTATTTGCGCCTATTGCAGTTACCACAGAGTCAGTCCCAAGAGCTTCCTTCTTTGACAGACGCAACACTGCAACAAATCCCTCCAAAAGAAGACTTCCCTCACAATGCTGGAAGCGTTTTTAACACAGTAAGAGAGTGCGGATGACCTCTGGTCTTGAATATCCAATATGTGTTTGGGATGCCTAAGCGCAATAGCCTGCACTTTACTCACAGTACCTAATGTGCCCATAGTCCGTCCATGTTCTCTAGTCATTCCACAAAGGAGGAGACACTCTTTTGAATGAGAACTCTCTTTTTTAAGAAAGATCCCTGCAAAGATACCTTCCCTAGGATCACCTGTCAGGGTCCTGTATGAGACACTTTATGATTGCTACACAGACCAGTCCTACTGTTTCCTATGTAGCACAGTCTCATTCCTGTCGTGAAAACGTAGAGTAGCACAGTTCCCTCGTACATTTGAAGTGTTTTGAGACGAGTTAGGCACAGTGGAACATCACAGGTGTTGACCTTCCTGTATGTGTCATAGAGGCCTAAGGGCCATACCCTGTCCTTTACTCGCAGGATACAATGTTCCCTCTCTGAGTCCTTGTTCTATCTTCTTATCCCCACTGGAAAGACACTCTGAAAAGTGAGATTATGCCTGAAGGAGTTTCCCTTAAACAGAATTTGCTATTGTCCAACGGATAGACGTCTGATACTAGAGCCCTATGTGCGTCTATTGCAGTTACCACAGAATCAGTCTCAAGAGCTTCCTTCTTTGACAGACGCAACATTGCATTCAATCCCTCCTAAAGCACACTTCCCGCACAATGTTGGAAGCGTTTTTGACACAGAAAGAAATTGCGGATGACCACTGCTCTCGAACATCTAATATGTGTTGGCATACCTAAGTGCCATAGCCTGCACTTTACTCACAGTACCTAATGTGCCCAAGGTCTATCCGTGTTCTATCTTCATTCCTCAAAGGAGGAGACACTGTTTTGAATGAGAACTCACTTTAAGTAGGATCCCTGAAAAGATACCTTCCTCAGAATCACCTGTCAGGGTCCTGTACGAGATACTTTATAATTGCTACACAGACAGGTCCTACAGTTTCCAACTTAGCACATACTCATTCCTTTCGTGAGAATGTACAGTAGCACTTTTCCCTCTACATTTGAAGTGTTTTGAGATGAATTAGACACAGTGGAACATCACAGGTGTTGACCTTCTGGTATGTGACATAGAGGCCTAAGGGCCATAACCTGTCCTTCACTCTCAGGCGCTACGTTCCCTCTGTGCGTCCTTGTACTCTCTTCTTTCCTCCACTGGAAAGACACTGTGAGAAGTGAGATTATGCCTGAAGGAGTTTCCCTTAAACAGAACTTTCTATAGTCCAACGGATAGACGTCTGATAACAGAGCCCTATGGGCGCCTATTGCAGTTACCACAGAGTCAATCCCAAGAGCTTCATTCTTTGACAGACGCAACATTGAAACGAATCCCTCTTAAGGCACACTTCCCTCACAATGTTAGAAGCGTTTTTGACACAGAAAGAGAGTATGGATGACCACTGGTGCTGAACACCAAATATGTGTTTGGGAATGTAAGCGCAAGAACCTGCACTTTACTCACAGTACCTAATGTGCCCTTAGACCGTCCATGTCCTATCTTCTTACCTCAAAGGAGGAGACACTGTTTTGAATGAGAACTCTTTAGGTAGGGTCCCTGAAAAAATACCTTCCCTAAAATCACCTGTCAGAGTCCTGTAGGAGACACTTCATGATTTCTACACAGACAGGTCCTAAAGGTTCAACATAGCACAGACTCATTCCTGTCGTGAGAACGTACAGTAGCACAGTTACCTAGTACATTTGAAGTGTTTTGAGACGAGTTAGACACAGTGGAACATCACAGGTATTGACGTTACAGTATGTGTCATAGAGGGCTAAGTACCATACGATGTCCTTAACTCTCAGAATGCAACTTTCCCTCTGTCCTTCCTTGTTCTATCTTCTTTCCGCACCTGGAAAGACACTGTGAAATGTGAGATTCCGCCTGAAGGAGTGTCCCTTAAACAGAACTTGCTATAGTCCAACGGATAGACGTCTAACACTAGAGCCCTATGTGCGCCTATTGCAGTTAACACAGAGCCAGTCCCAAGAGCTTCCTTCTTTGACAGACGCAACACTGCAACAAATCCCTCCTAAGGCATACTTCCCCCACAATGTTGGAAGCGTTTTAGACACAGAAAGAAAGTGCGGATGACCACAGTTCCTGAACATCCAATATGTGTTTGGGATGCCTATGCGCCATAGGCAGCACTTTACTCACAGTACCTAATGTGCTCATAGTCCGTCCGTGTTCTATCTGCATTCCTCAAAGGAGGAGACACTGTTTTGAATAAGAACGCACTTTAAGTAGGATCCCTGAAAAGATACCTACCTAAGAATCACCTGTCACGGTCCTGTATGAGAAACTTTGTGTTTGCTACACAGACAGGTCCTACAGTTTCCAACTAAGCACTGACTCATTCCTGTTGTGAGAATGTACAGTAGCACAGTTCACTCGTACATTTGAAATGTTTTGAGACGAGTGAGACACACTGGAATATAACAGGTGTTGACCTTACAGTATGTGTCATAGAGCCCTAAGTGCCATAACCTCTCCTTCACTCGCAGGATGCAATGTTCCCTATGTGCCTCCTTGTTCTATATTTTTCCTCCACTGGAAAGACACTCTGAGAATTGAGATTATGCCTGAAGGATTTTCCCTTAAAAAGACCTTGCTATCGTCCAACGAATAGACGTCTGATACTAGAGCCCTATGTGCGCCTACTGCAGTTAAAACAGAGTCAGTCCCATGTGCTTCCTTCTTTGACAGAATCAACACTGCAATGAATCCCTCCTAAAGCACATTTACCCACAAAGTTGGAAGCGTTTTTGACACGGAAAGAAAGTACGGATGACCACTGGTCTTGAACATCCAATATGTGTTGGGATGCCTAAGCACCATAGCCTGTACTTTACTCACAGTAGCAATGTGCCCATAGCCCTTCCGTGTTCTATCTTCATTCCTCAAAGGAGGAGACACTGTTTTTTTCCCCCAATTTATTTATTTTCAGAAAAACAGTATTCATTATTTTTTCACCACACCCAGTGCTCCATGCAAGCTGTACCCTCTATATCCACCACCTGGTACCCCAACTTCCCACCCCCCCGCCACTTCAAACCCCTCAAAATGCTTTGGAGACACTGTTTTGAATGAGAACGCACTTTAAGTAGGATCCCTGAAAAGATCCCTTCCCTAGAATCACCTCTCAGGGTCCTGTAGGAGACACTTTATGATTCCGACACAGACAGGTCCTACAGTTTCCAACTTAGCACAGACTCATTCCTGTCGTGAGAATGTACATTAGCACAGTTCCCTCAACATCGGAAGTGTTTTGAGACAAGTTAGACACAGTGGAACATCACAGGTGTTGACCTGCCAGTATTTGTCATAGAGGCCTAAGTTCATACCCTGTCCTTCACTCGCAGGATGCAACGTTCCCTCTGTGCGTCCTTGATATATCTTCTTTCCTCCCCTGGAAAGACACTGTGAGAAGTGATATTATGCCTGAAGGAGTTTCCGTTAAACAGAACTTGCTATATTCCATCGGATAGACTTCTGATCCTAGAGCCCTAAGTGTGCCTATTGGAGTTACCACAGAGTCAGTCCCAAGTGCTTCCTTCCTTGACAGACGGAACACTGCAACGAATCCCTCCTAAAGCACACTTCCCTCACAATGTTGAGAGCATTTTTGACACAGAAAGAGAGTGCGGATGACCACTGGTCCGAATAGTCAATATGTGTTTGGGATGCCTAAGCGCCATAGCCTGCACTTTTTTTTTCTTTTTTTTTTTCTATTATTTTTTTCATTTATTTTTTTATTTTTTATTTATTTTTATTTTTTATCCAATTTATTTATTTTCAGAAAAACATTATTCATTATTTTTTCACCACACCCAGTGCTCCATGCAAGCCGTGCCCTCTATAACACCCACGACCTGGTACCCCAATCTCCCACCCCCCGCCACTTTAAACCCCTCAGACTGTTTCTCAGAGTCCATAGTCTCTCATGGTTCGCCTCCCCTTCCAATTTACCAAATTCCCTACTTCTCTCTAACGCCCCTTGTCCTCCATGCTATTTGTTATGCTCCACAAATTAGTGAAACCATATGATATTTGACTCTCTCTGCTTGACTTATTTCACTCAACATAATCTCTTCCAGTCCCGTCTATGTTGCTACAAATGTTGGGTATTCATCTTTTCTGATGGAGGCATAATACTCCATAGTGTATATGGATCACATCTTCCTTATCCATTCTTCCGTTGAAGGGCATCTTGGTTCTTTCCATAGTTTGGCGACTGTGGCCATTGCTGCTATATACATTGGGGTTACAGATGGCACTTCTTTTTACGACTCTGTGTCTTTGGGGTAAATACCCAGGAGTGCAATAGCAGGGTCATAGGGAAGCTCTATTTTTAATTTCTTGAGGAATCTCCACACTGTTTTCCAAAGAGGCTGCACCAACCTTTCTCCACATCCTCTCCAACACATGTTGTTTCCTGTTTTGTTAATTTTGGCCATTCTAACTGGTGAAAGTTGATATCTCAATGTGGTTTTAATTTGAATCTCCCTGAGGGCTAATGATGATGAGCATTTTTTCATGTGTCTGATAGCCATTTGTATGTCTTGATTGGAGAAGTGTCTGTTCATATCTTCTGCCCATTTTTTGATGTGTTTGTCTGTTTCGTGTGTGTTGAGTTTGAGGAGTTCATTATAGATCCTGGATATCAACCTTTTGTCTGTACTGTCATATGCAAATATCTTCTCCCATTCCGTGGGTTGCCTCTTTGTTTTTTTGACTGTTTCCTTTGCTGTGCAGAAGCTTTTGATTTTGATGAAGTCCCAGAAGTTTATTTTCGCTTTTGTTTCCTTTGCCTTTGGAGACGTATCTTGAAAGAAGTTGCTGTGGCTGATATCAAAGAGATTACTGCCTATGTTCTCCTCTAAGATTCAGATGGATTCCTGTCTCACGTTGAGGTCTTTTATCCATTTTGAGTTGATCTTTGTGTACGGTGTAAGAGAATGGTCGAGTTTCATTCTTTTACATATAGCTGTCCAGTTTTCCCAGCACGATTTATTGAAGAGACTGTCTTTTTTCCACTGTATATTTTTTCCTGTTTTGTCAAAGATTAATTGACCATAGAGTAGAGGGTCCATATCTGGGCTCTCTACTCTGTTCCACTGGTCTATGTGTCTGTTTTTATGCCAGTACCATGCTGTCTTGGTGATCACAGCTTTGTAATAAAGCTTGAATTCAGGTAAGGTGATGCCGCCAGCTTTATTTTTGTTTTTCAACATATCCTTAGCGATTCGGGGTCTCTTCTGATTCCATACAAATTTTAGGATTATTTGCTCCAGCTCTTTGAAGAATGCTGGTGGAATTTTGATCGGAATGGCATTAAAAGTATAGATTGCTCTAGGCAGTATAGACATTTTAACAAAGTTTATACTTCCGATCCAAGAGCATGGAATGGTCTTCCATCTTTGTGTGTTTTCTTCAATTTCTTTCATGAGTGTTCTGTAGTTCCTCAAGTATAGATCCTTTACCTCTTTAGATTGGTTTATTCCCAAGTATCTTATGGTTCTTGGTGCTATAGTAAATGGAATCGATTCTCTAATTTCCATTTCTGTATTTTCATTGTTAGTGTATAAGAAAGCCACTGATTTCTGCACATTGACTTTGTATCCTGTCACGTTGCTGAATTGCTGTATGAGTTCTAGTAGTTTGGGGGTGGAGTCTTTTGCGTTTTCCATATAAGGAATCATGTCATCTGCGAAGAGAGAGAGTTTGACTTCTTCATTACCAATTTGGATACATTTTATTTCTCTCTGTTGTCTGATTGCTGTTGCTAGGACTTCTAATACTATGTTGAACAAGAGTGGTGAAAGTGGTCATCCTTCGTGTCTCACGTTGAGGTCTTTAATCCATTTTGAGTTGATCTTTGTGTATGGTGTAAGAGAATGTTCGAGTTTCATTCTTCTAAATATAGCTGTCCAGGTTTCGAGCACCATTTATTGAAGAGACTGTCTTTTTTCCAGTGTATATTTTTTTCCCATTTTGTCAAAGATTAATTGACCATAGGGTGGAGGATCCATATCTGGGCTCTCTACTCTGTTCCACTGGTCTATGTGTCTGTTTTTATGTCAGTACCATGCTGTCTTTGTGATCACAGCTTTGAAATAAAGCTTGAAATCAGGTAAGGTGATGCCGCCAGCTTTATTTTTGTTTTTCCAACATTTCCTTACCAATTTGGATACCTTTTATTTTTCTCTGTTGTCTGATTGCTGTTGCTAGGACTTCTAATACTATGTTGAACAAGACTGGTGAAAGTGGGCATCCTTGTCTTGTTCCTGATCTCAATGGGAAGGCTGCAAGCTTTTTCCCATTGAGGATGATATTTGCTGTGGGTCTTTCATAGATAGATTTGATGAAGTTCAGGAATGTTCCCTCTATCCCTATAATTTGAAGCATTTTAATCAGGAACGATGCTGGATTTTGTCATATGCTTTTTCTGCATCAATTGAGAGGACCATGTGGTTCTTCTCTCTTCTCATATTAATTTGTTGTATCACATTGATTGATTTGCGAATGTTGAACCAAACTTGTAGCCCAGGGATGAAACCCACCTGATCATGGTGGATAATCTTTTTAATGTGCTGTTGGATCCTGTTTGCTAGGATCTTGTTGAGGATCTTAGCATCCATATTCATCAGTGATATTGGTCTGAAATTCTCCTTTTTGGTAGGGTCCTTGCATAGGTTGGAGATCAGGGTAATGCTGGCTTCATAGAAAGAGTCTGAAAATTTTCCTTCTGCTTCAATTTTTTGAAACAGCTTCAGGAGAATAGGTGTTATTTCTTCTTTGAAGGTTTGGTAAAATTCCCCAGCGAATCTGTCAGGTCCTGGGCTCTTGTTTTTGGGATGTTTTTGATCACTGATTCAATCTCGTTGTTAGATTTCGGTCTATTCAGGTTGTCGATTTCTTCCTGGCTCAATGTTGGTAGTTTATATTTTTCCAGGAATGCATCCATTTCATTTAGGTTGCTAAGCTTATTGGCATATATCTGTTCGTAATAACTTCTGATGATTGTTTCTACTTCCTTGGCGTTAGTTGTGATTTCTCCCTTTTCATTCATAATTTTATGAATTTGGGCTTTCTCTCTTTTCTTTTGGATTAGGGTAGTCAGTGGCTTATCGATCTTATTGAGTCTTTCAAAAAACCAGCTTCTAGTTTCATTGATACGTTCTACTGTATCTCTGGTTTCTCCCTCATTGATCTCAGCTCTAATCTTGATGATTTCCCTTCTTATGTGTGGAGTTGGTTTGATTTGTTGTTGATCCTCCAGTACTTTAAGGTGTAGGGACAGCTGGTGTGTTCTGGATTTTTCAATTTTTTTGAGCGAGGCTTGGATGGCTATAAATTTTCCCCTTAGGACAGCCTTTGCTGTGTCCCATAGGTTTTGGACCGAAGTGTCTTCATTCTCATTGGTTTCCATGAATTGTTTCAGTTCTTATTTGATCTCCTGGTTGATCCAAGCATTCTTAAGCAAGGTGGTCTTTAGCTTCCAGGTGTTTGAGTTCCTTTGGGACTTTTCCTTGTGATTGAGCTCCAGTTTCAAAGCATTGTGATCTGAGAATATGCAGGGAATCATCTAGTTTTTTGGTATCGGTTGAGTCCTGATTTGTGACCCAGTATGTGGTCTATTCTGGAGAAGGTTCCGTTTGCGCTTGAGAAGAATGTGTATTCTGCTGTTTTAGGGTGGAATGTTCTGTATATATCTATGAGGTCCATCTGGTCCAATGTGTCATTCGATGCTGCTATTTCTTTATTGATTTTCTGCTTCGATGATCTGTCTAATTCTGAAAGAGGCGTATTAAGATCTCCTACGATTAGTGTATTCATATCAATATGACTCTTTATCTTGATTAACAGTTTTCTTAAGTAATTGGCTGCTCCCATATTGGGAGCATAGATATTTACAATTGTTAGATCATCTTGGTGGATAGCCCCTTCAAGGATTATGTAGTGTCCTTCTGTATCTCTGACTACAGGCTTTAGTTTGAAGTGTAATTTATCTGATATGAGAATCGCTACCCCAGCCTTCTTTTGAGTCCCATTGGCATGAAAGATTCTTCTCCACCCCTTCACTTTCAGTCTGTGTGGGAGAGTTCTTATAAATTCTCAGTGTGTGCGAGGAAGGTTGTTTTGATTCTTCCTGGATGTATCTTGATATCTTTGTTAAATGACTTAGCTTTCCTAGGATAAAGGGGATTAAATATTGGTTTACCTATGGGGTATATTGATTGGGGAAAGGAGATTATTTTGAAGTTTAACTCTATATGAATATTAGAAGATAAAGATAAAAAGGAATTAACTAGACTAAACTTAACTAAAATTTTAAAAAAGGAATTCAAAAAATAAAAATGCAAAAGAAAAACATAGGTGTATGTATCAAAAAGTTCAGGTTAGAAAGGTATTATGGAATTTGATGTACTGTACAGCTCGCTGTGATGATAAATAGGTTAAAAAATTACCTATGTGTAAAAAATATATATATATGAACCGGAATAGTGGAAATGAGGGAACAATACAAGTTTATCTATGAAGTTGTGTTTCTTCTCTTGTAGCCCTTCTTTTTTTCTTTCTTGGTTTGTTTTCTGGAGGAGGGTCCTGCCACATAGGTTGTCAGTCAATGATGTTTCCTGAGTTGAGTCCCCCCGCTCCCCTCAAGGGGGTGGGCTCTGGTGAAACTGGTTTTTTTTTTTTCAGGCTTTCAACTATAAAAAGAGGTTTTTATGCTTGTTCACTTTTTTTTCCGCTCACCTTGACCGCATTTGATGGTTTTTGTAGTATTAGAAGAAATCAAACCGCACCCTGATCTCCCTCTCAGAGAGGCCTCAGTCTGGGTGCAGAAGCTGAATAAATAACCCCTTGGCCACTGGCAGAGCAGGTTCCAAGTTGCAGACCCTGGGGACACAGGATATTTTGCGCCTACCCAAAGCCAAGGCAGTGACGGCTGTCTGGGAGCTCCCGACTGCCAGAGAGGTTCCAAGCAGCAGTCGCACACTGATTTTGCTGCCGGCCAGGGCTGGAGGTGCCCGGCTTTTTCGCACCTCTTTTCAGTGCTGGCTGTGGATTGGGCGCGCGTCTGGGGCACGGAGAATGGGGCGATGGTCCGTAAGCCCCAGACTGGGATTTTGCGCATCTCTGTCCAGGAAGAGTTTCGCGCGCGCGGCTTAGGCTTTGAAACAATGGCGCGGGTCAAAGAGCGCCGGCCGGGCCTTTGTAACTCAGGGGAGCATGGGGGACATGCGCACGTGTCTCGAGCTTTGTGGTAGGGCTAGCGCGCGTTCTGCAGACCGGCGGGGCTCCCATCCCTTCATAGGAGCCAGAACCCACCCATTCTCTGGCGTGCTGGAGGCTTAGGGACCAAGAGCGGTTTCTCCGCTGCACTCTCTCTGCCTCAGCGCCCGGGAGGCGGTCTGGGAACCGGGACTTAAGCCCCGGTCCCTAGCCACCCCGATTCTCTCAATTTCCCCCTGCGATCCTTTGCTCTTTTGGAGTGCTTTCAACCAGTCTCCAAGTTAATGCTGGTCCCCAGACGCAGGGCACTCTCGCTCGTATTGGGGTATTATTTTCCTACCGGTCACCTCTGGTGGCTCCCTCCCCTTTTTGTTTATCTTCCGATATAAGTCCACAGTTCCCATTCCACTTTACCTGCTCACTGGCATCTTCTGCCCCTGTAGCGATCCAGACGTGTATAATTCTGATCTCAGACTGATTTCATGGGTGATTGGAGTTCTTGGTAGGTAATCAGCTCACTTTGGGGTACGGCTGAAAAGGCGCCTCTTCCTACTACCCCGCCATCTTGTCCCCCCTAGTCCAACAGATAGACGTCTGATACTAGAGCCCTATGTGCGCCTATTGCAGTTACCACAGAGTCAGTCCCAAGAGCTTCCTTTTTGACAAAAGCAACAATGCAACGATTCCCTCCTAAAGCACACTTCCCTCACAATGTTGGAAGCATTTTTGACACAGAAAGAGAGTGCGGATGACCACTGGTCCTGAACATCCAATATGTGTTTGGGATGCCTAAGCACCATAGCCTGCACTTTACTCACAGTACCTAATATGCCCATAGTCCGTTGTGTTCTATCTCTATTCCCCAAAGGAGGAGACACTGTTTGAATGAGAACTTACTTTAACTAGGATCCCTGCAAAGATACCTTCCCTAGAATCACCTGTCAGGTTCCTGTAGAAGACACTTTATGATTGCCACACAGACAGGTCCTACAGTATCCAAATTAGCACAGACTCATTCCTGCCATGAGAACGTACAGTAGCACTTTTCCATCGGACATTTGAAGTGTTTTGAGACGAGTTAGACACAGTGGAACATGACATGTGTTGACCTTCCAGTATGTGTCATAGAGGGCTAAGTGCTATACCCTGTCCTTCACTCTCAGGGTGCAACATTCCCTCTGTCCTTCCTTGTTCTATCTTCTTTCCTCCACTGGATAGACACAGTGAGAAGTGAGATTCTGCCTGAAAGAGTTTCCTTTAACAGAAATTGCTATAGTCCAACGGATCGACGTATGATACTAGAGCCCTATGTACGCTTATTGCAGTTAACGCAGAGTCAATCCAAGATCTTCCTTCTTTGACAGACGCAACACTGCAACAAATCCCTCCTAAGGCACACTTCCCTCTCATTGTTGGAAGCGTTTTTGGCACAGAAAGTGAGTGCGGATGACCACAGGTCCTGAACATCCAATATGTGTGTGGGATGGCTAAGCGCCATAGCCTGCACTTTACTCACAGTACCTAATGTGACCATAGTCAGTCTGTGATCTATCTTCATTCCTCACAGGAGGAGACACAGTTTTGATTGTGAACCCTCTTTAAGTAGGATCCCTGAAAAGATCCTTCCCTAAAATCACATGTCAGGACCCTGTAGAAGACACTTTATGATTGCTACACAGACAGGTCCTACAGTTTCCAAATTAGCAGACTCATTCCTGTTGTGAGAACGTACAGTAGCACAGATCCCTCGTACTCTTGAACAGTTTTGAGACGAGTTAGACACAGTGGAACATCACAGGTGTTGACCTTCCAGTTGTGTCATAGAGGCCTAAGTGCCATACAGGTCCTTTGTTATCAGGGCGCAACGTTCACTCTGAGCGTCCTTGTTTAATCTTCTTATCTCCACTGGAAATACACTCAAATAATTGAGATTCTGCCTGAAGAAGATTCCCTTAAAAAGAACTTGCTACAGTCCATCAGATAGTCGTCTGATATTAGAGCCCAATTTACGCCTATTGCAGTTACCACAGAGTCAGTCCCAAGAGCTTCCTTCAATGACAGACGGAACACTGCAACGAATTCCTCCTAAAACACACTTCCCTCACAATGTTGGAAGTGTTTTTGACACAGAAAGAGAGTGCGGATGACAACTGGTCCTGAACATCCAATATATATTTCGGATGCCTAAGCGCCATAGCCTGCACTTTACTTATAGTAACTAATGTCCCATTGGTCCGTCTGTGTTCTATCTTCATTCCTCAAAGTAGGACCCCTGCAAAAGTACTTTCCCTAGAATACCAGTCAGGGTCCTGAAGGAGACACTTTATGATTGCTACACAGACAGGTCTTACAGTTTCCAACTTAGCACAGACTCATTCTTGTCGTGAGAACGTACAGTAGCACAGTTCCCTCGTACATTTGAAGTGTTTTGAGACGAGTTAGACACAGAGACACATCACGGGTGTTGACCTTCCAGTATTTGTCATAGAGGCCCAAGTTCCATACCCTGTCCTTCACTCGCAGGATGCAACATTCCCTCTGTGCATCCTTGTTCTATCTTCTTCCTCCACAGGAAAGACACTGTATGAAGTGAGTTAACGCCTGAAGGAGTTTACCTTAAATAGAACTTGCTATAATCCAATGGATATACGTCTGATACTAGAGCCCTATATGCGCCTATTGCAGTTACCACAGAGTCAGTCCCAAGAGCTTCCTTCTTTGACAAACGCAACACTGCAACGAATCCCTCCTAAAGCACACTTCCCTCACAATGTTGGAAGCGTTTTAAACACAGAAAGAGAGTGCGGATGCCACTGGTCCTGAACAACCAATATGTGTTTGGGATGCCTAAGTGCCATAGCCTGCACTTTATACACAGTACCTAATGTGCCCATAGTCCATCCATGTTCTATCTTCATTCCTCAAAGGAGGATACACTGTTTTGAATGAGAACTCACTTTAAGTAGGATCCCTGCAAAGATACCTTCCCTAGAATCACCTGTCAGGTTCCTGTAGAAGACACTTTATGATTGCTACACAGACAAGTCCTACAGTTTCCAACTTAGCACAGACTCATGCCTTTCTTGAAAACGTACAGTAGCACAGTTCCTTCGTACAGTTGAAGTGTTTTGAGATGAGTTATACACAGTGGAACATCACAGGTGTTGAACTCCCAGTATGTGTCATAGAGGCCTGAGTGCCATACCCTGTCCTTCACTCGCAGGATGCAACGTTCCCTTTGTCCTTCCTTGTTCTATCTTCTTTCCTCCACTGTAAAGACACTGTGAGTAATGAGATTATGCCGGTTGAAGTTTCCCTTAAACAGACTTTGCTAAAGTCCAAAGGATAGATCTGATACTAGAGTCCTATGTGCGCCTATTGCAGTTACTACACAGTCAGTCCCAAGAGCTACCTTCTTTGACAAACGCAACACTGCAACGAATCCCTCCTAAGGCACACTTCCCTCACAATGTTGGAAGCGTTTTTGACACAAAAAGAGAGTGCGGATGACCACGGGTCCTTAACATCCAATATGTGTTTGGGATGCCTAAGCGCCATAGCCTGCACTTTACTCACAGTACCTAATGTGCCCTAGTCCGTCCGTGTTCTATCTTCATTCCTCACAGGAGGAGACACTGTTTTGAATGAGAAGTCACTTTATGTAGGATCCCTGCAAAGATACCTTCCCTAGAATCACCTGTCAGTGTCTGTAGGATCACTTTATGATTGCTAAACAGACAGGTCCTACAGTTTCCACCTTAACACAAACTCATTCCTCTCATGAGAACGTACAGTAGCACAGTTCCCTCGTACATTTGAAGTGTTTTGAGACGAATTAGACACAGTGGAACATCACTGGTGTTGACCATCCAGTATGTGTCATAGAGGCCTAATGCCATTCTCTGTTCTTCACTCGCAGGATGTAATGTTTCCCTGTGCCTCCTTCATCTATCTTCTATTCTCCACTGGAAAGACACTTTGAGTAGTGAGATTATGCCCGAAGGAGGTTCCCCTAAACAGAACTAGCTATAGTCCAAATGATAGACATCTGAAAATAGAGCCCTATGTGTGCCTTTTGCAGTTACCACAGAGTCAGTCCCAACAGATTCCTTCTTTGACAGAGGCAACACTGCAACGAATCCCTCCTAAAGCACACTTCCCTCACAATGTTGGAAGCGTTTTAGACACAGAAAGATAGTGCGGATGACCTCTGGTCCTGAACATCCAATATGTGCTTGGGATGCGTAACCGCCATAACCTGCACTTTACACAGTAACTATTGTGCCCATAGTCCATCCATATTCTATCTTCATTCCTCAAGGAAGGAGACACTGTTTTGATTGAGAACTCACTTTAAGGAGAATCCCTGCAAAGATACCTTCCCTAGAATCACCTGTCACGGTTCTGTAGGAGATACGTTATAATTGCTACACAGACAGGTTCTACAGTTTCCAAATTAGCACAGACTCATTCCTTCCGTGAGAACGTACAGAAGCACAGTTCTCTCGTACATTTGAAGTGTTTTGAGATGAGTTAGACACAGTGGAACATCACAGGTGTTGACGTTCCGGTATGTGTCATAGAGGGCTAAGTGCCATACCCTGTTCTTCACACTCAGGGTGCAACATTCCCTCTGTCCTTCCTTGTTCTATCTTCTGTCCTCCACTGGAAAGACACCGGGAGAAGTGATATTCTGCCTGTAGGTGTTTCCCTTAAACAGAACTTTCTATATTCCAATGGATAGATATCTGATACTAGAGCCCTATGTGCGCCTATTGCAGTTTACACAGAGTCAGTCCCAAGAGCTTCCTTTTTGAGAGACGCAACACTGCTGCGAATCCCTCCTAAGGCACACTTCCCTCATAATGTTGGAAGCGTTTTTGACACAGAAAGCAAGTGTGGATGACCACAGGTCCTGAACATCCAATATTTGTTTGGGATGCATAAGTGCCATAGCCTGCACTTTACTCACAGTACCTAATGTGCCCATAGTCCCTCCGTGTTCTATCTGCATTCCTCAAAGGAGAAGACACAGTTTTGAATAAGAACTCACTTTAAGTAGGATCCCTGAAACGATACCTTCCTAAGAATCACCTGTCATGGTACTGTAGGAGACACTTTATGATTGCTACTCACAGGTCCGTAAGTTTTCAACTTTGCACAGACTCATTCCTCTCATGAGAACGTACAGTAGCACAGTTCCCTCGTTCATCTGTAGTGTTTTGAGACGAGTTAGACACAGTGGAACATCACACGTGTTCACCTTCCTCTATGTGACATAGAGAACTAAGTGCCATACCCTGTCCTTCACACGCAGGATGCAACGTTCCCTCTGTGCGTCCTTGTTCTATCTTCTTTCCTCTAATGGAAACACACTGAGAGAAGTGAGATTCCGCCTGAGGGAGATTCCCTTAAACAGAACTTGCTATAGTCCAACGGATAGACGTCTGATACTAGAGCCCTATGTGCGCCTATTGCAGTTACCACAGAGTCAGTCCCAAGAGCTTCCTTCTTAGACAGACGCAACACTGCAACGGATCCATCCTAAAGCACACTTCCCTCAATATGTTGGAAGCGTTTTTGACAAAGAAAGAGAGTGCGGATGCCACTGGTCCTGAACATCCAATATGTGTTTGGGATGCCTAAGCTCCATGGCCTGCACCTTACTCACAGTACCTAATGTGCCCATAGTCCGTCAGTGTTCTATCTTCATACCTCAAAGGAGTAGACATTGTTTTGAATGAGAACTCTCTTTAAGCAGGATCCCTGCAAAGATACCTTCCCTACAATCACCTGTCAGGATCCTGTTGGATACACTTTACGATTGCGACACAGACAGGACCTACAGTTTCCAACTTAGCACAGACTCATTCCTGTCGTGAGAACATATAGTAGCACAGTTCCCTCGTACATCTGAAGTGTTTGGAGTCGAGTTAGAGACAGTGGAACATCACAGGTGTTGACCTTCCAGAATGTGTCATAGAGGCCTAAGTGCCATACCCTGTCCTTCACTCGCAGGATGCAACGTTCCCTCTGTGTGTCCTTGTTCTATCTTCTTTCTCCACTGGTAAGACACTGTGAGAAGTGAGATTATGCCAGAAGGAGTTTCCCTTAAACAGAACTTGCTATAGTCCAACGGATAGACGACTGATACTAGAGCCCTATGTGCGCCTATTGCAGTTACCACGGAGTCAGTCCCATGTGCTTCCTTCTTTGACAGACGCAACTCTGCAACGAATCCCTCCTAAAGCACATTCCCTCACAATATTTGAAGCGTTTTTGACACAGAAAGACAGTGCGGATGCCACTAATCCTGAACATCCAATGTGTTTGGGATGCCTAAACACCATAACCTGCACTTTACTCACAGTACCTATGTGCCCATAGTCCGTCCGTGTTCTATCTTCATTCCTCAAAGGAGTAGAAACTGTTTTGAATGAGAATGCATTTTAAGTAGGTCCCTGCAAAGATACCTTCCCTTGAATCACCTGTAAGGGTCCTGTAATAGACACTTTATGATTGCTACACAGACAGGTCCTACAGTTTCCAACATAGCACAGACTCAATCCTGTCGTGAGAACGTACAATAGCACAGTTCCCTCGTACATTTGAAGTGTTTTGAGACGAGTTAGACACAGTGGAACATCACAGGTGTTCACGTTCCAGTATTTGTCGTAGATGCCTAAGGACCATATCCTGTCCTTCACTCTCAGGGTGCAACGTTCCCAATGTCCTTCCTTGTTCTATATTCTTTCGTCAACTGGAAAGACACTGTGAGAAGTGAGATTCCGCCTGAAGGAGTTTCCCGTAAACAGAACTTGCTATAGTCCAAAGGATAGACGTCTGATACTAGAGCCCTATATGCAACTAAAGCCGTTAACACAGAGTCAGACCCAAGAGCTTCCTTCTTTGACAGACGCAACACTGCAACGAATCCCTCCTAAAGCACACTTCCCTCACAATGTTGTAAGCTTTTTTGACACAGAAAGAGAGTGCAGATGACCACTTGTCCTGAACATCCGATATATGTTTGGGATGCCTAAGCGCCATACCCTGCACTTTACTCACAGTACCTAATGTGCCCATAGTCCGTCCGTGTTCTATCTTCATTCCTCAATGGAGGAGACACTGTTTTGAATGAGAACTCACTTTAGTAGGATCCAATCAAAGATACCTTCCCTAGAATCACCTGTCATTGTCCTGTAGGAGACACTTTATTATTGCTTCACACAGAGTTCCTTCAGTTTCCAACTTAGCACAGACTCATTGCTGTCATGAGAACGTACAGTAGCACAGTTCCCTCGTATATTTGAAGTGTTTTGAGATGAGTTAAACACATTGGAACAACCCCGGTGTGGATGTTCCCGTATGTGTCATAGAGGGCTACGTGCCATACCCTGTACTTCATTCTCAGGGTGCAAAGTTCCCTCTGTTCTTCCTTGTTCTATCGTCTTTCCGCACTAGAAAGACACTGTGAGAATTGAGATTCCGCCTGAAGGATTTTCCCTTAAACAGAACTTGCTATAGTCCAACGGAAAAACGTCTGATACTAGAGCCCCATCTCTGACTATTGCAGGTACCAAGAGTCAGTCCCAAGAGCTTTCTTTTTGACAGATGCAACACTGCAACGAATCCCTCCTACAGCACACTTCCCTCACAATGTTGGAAGCGTTTTTGACAGAGAAAGACAGTGCGGATGCCACTCGTCCTGAACATCCAATATGTGTTAGGGATGCCTAAGCGCCGTAGTCTGCACTTTACTCACCATACCTAATGTTCACATAGTCTGTCCGTGTTCTATCTCCATTCCTCAAAGGAGAAGACACTGTTTTGAATAAGAACGCACTTTAATTACTTACCTGAAAAGATACCTTCCCTAGAATCACCTGTCAGTGTCCTGTAAGAGACATTGTATGATTGCTACACAGACAGGCCCTACAGTTTGAAATTAGCACAGACTCATTCCTGTCGTGAGTCATACAGTATCAGAGTTCCCTCGTACACTTGAAGTGTTTTGAGACGAGTTGGACACAGTAGAACATCACATGTGTTGACCATCCTGAAATTGTCATAGAGGCCTAAGTGCCATACCCTGTCCTTCACACGCTGGGTACAACGTTCCCTCTGTCCTTCCATGTTCTATCTTCTTTCCTCCGCTGAAAAGACACAGTGCGAAGTGAGATTCTGCCTGAAGGAGTTTACCTTAAACAGAATTTGCTATAGTCCAACGGATAGACGTCTGAACGAGAGCCCTATGTGCGCCTATTGCAGTTACCACAGAGTCAGTCCCAAGAGCTTTCTTCTTTGTCAGACGCACCACTGCAATGAATCCAAACCTAAGACACACTTCCCTCACAGTGTTGGAAGCGTTTTTGACACAGAAAGAAAGAGCGGATGACCACAGGTCCTGAGATTCCAATATGTGTTGGGGACGCCTAAGCACCATAGCCTGCACTTTATTCACAGTACCTAATGTGCTCATAGTCCGTCCGTGTTATATCTCAATTCCTCAAAGGAGAAGACACTGTTTTGATTAAAAACGCACCTTAAATAGGATCCCTCAAAAGGTACCTCCCTAGAATCACCTGTCAGGGGCCTGAAAGAGACACTTTATGATTGTTACACAGACAGGTCCTACAGTTTCCAACTTAGCACAGACTCATTCCTGTCATGAGAACTTACAGTAGCAGAGGTCCCTCGTACATTTGAAGTGTTTGATACGAGAGAGACACAGTGGACATCACAGGTGTTGTCCTTCCAGTATGTGTCAAAGAGGCCTAAGTGCTATAACCTGTCCTTCACTCGCAGGATGCAACGTTCCCTCTGTGTGTCCTCTTTCTATCATCTTTCCTCCACTGGAAAGAGACTGTGAGAAGTGAGATTTGCCTGAAGGAGTTTCCCTTAAACAGGACTTGCTATAGTCCAATGGAAAGGCGTCTGATACTAGACCCCTATGTGCGCCTATTGCAGTTACCACAGAGTCCTTCCAAAGAGATTCCTTCTTTGACAGACGCAACACTCCAATGAATCCCTCCTAAAGCACACTTCCCTCACAATGATGGAAGAGTTTTTGACACAGAAAGAGACGGCGGATGACCACTGCTCCTGAACATCCAATATATGTTTCGGATTCCTAAACGCCATAGCCGACACTTTACTGACAGTACCTAATGTGCCCATACCGTCCATGTTCTATCTGCATTCCTCAAAGGAGGAGACACTGTTTTGAATAAGAATGCGTTAAGTAGGATCCCTGAAAAGATACCTTCCCTAGAATCACCTGTCAGGGTCCTGTAAGAAATCTTTAGGATTACTACACAGAGAGGTCCTACAGTTTCCAACTTAGCACAGATTCATTCCTGTCTTGAGAACGTACTGTAGCACAGTCCCTAGTACATTCTAAGTGTTTTGAGACGAGTTAGACCCAATGGAACATCACAGGTGTTGTCCTTCCAGTATGTGTCATAGAGGGCTAAGTGCCATACACTGTCCTTCACTCGAAGGGTGCAAATTTCCCTCTATGTGTCATTGTTCTATCTTCTTTCCTCCACTGGAAAGACACTGTGAGAAGTGAGATTCCGCTTGAAGGCGTTTCCCTTAACCATATCTTTCTTTAGTCCAACGGATAGATATCTGATACTAGAGCCCTATGTGCACCTATTGCAGTTACCACAGAGTGAGTCCCAAGAGCTTCCTTCTTTGACAGAGGCAACACTGCAATGAATCCCTCCAAGGGACACATCCCTCACAATGTTGGAAGCATTTTTGACACAGAAAGAAAGTGCGGATGACCACAGGTCCTGAGCATCCAATATGTGTATGGGATGCCTAAACACCATAGCCTGCACTTTACTCACAGTACCTAATGTGCCCATAGTCCATCCGTGTTATATCTCGATTCCTCAAAGGAGAAGACACTGTTTTGATTAAAAACGCACCTTAAGTAGGATCCCTCAAAAGGTACCTTCCCTAGAATCACCTGTCAGGGTCCTGAAAGAGACCCATTATGATTGCTACACAGACAGGTACTACAGTTACCAACTTAGCACAGACTCATTCCTGTCATGAGAACTTAGAGTAGCACAGGTCCCTCGAACATTTGAAGTGTTTTGAGATGAGTTAGACACAGTGGATCATCACAGGTGTTGTCCTTCCAGTATGAGTCAAAGAGGCCTAAGTGCCATACCCTGTCCTTCACTCGCAGGATGCAACTTTCCCTCTGTGCGTCCTCTTTCTATCTTCTTTCCTCCACTGGAAAGAGACTGTGAGAAGTGAGATTTGCCTGAAGGAGTTTACCTTAAACAGAACTTGCTATTGTCCAACGGAAAGGCGTCTGACACTAGAGCCCTATGTGCGCGTATTGCAGTTACCACAGAGTCCTTCCCAAGAGATTCCTTCTTTGACAGACGCAACACTCCAACGAATCCCTCCTAAAGCACACTTCCCTCACAATGATGGAAGCGTTTTTGACACAGAAAGAGAGTACGGATGACCACTGCTCCTGAACATCCAAATATATTTGGGATGCCTAAGCGCCATAGCCTGCACATTACTGACAGTAAGTAATGTGCCCATAGTCCGTCCGTGTTCTATCTGCATTCCTCAAAGGAGGAGGCACTGTTTTGAATAAGAACGCACTTTAAGTAGGATCCCTGAAAAGATACCTTCCCCAGAATCAGTTGTCAGGGTCCTGTAAGAAACACTTTATGATTGCTACACAGACAGTTCCTACAGTTTCCTACTCAGCACAGACTCATTCCTTCCGTGAGAACATACAGTAGCACAGTTCTCTCATACCTTTGAAGTGTTTTGAGACAAGGTAGACCCAGTGGAACATCACAGGTGTTGACCTTCCAGTATGTGTCATAGAGGCCTAAGTGCCATACCCTGTCGTTCACTCGCAGGATGCAATGTTCCCTCCGTCCCTCCTTGTTCTATCTTCTTTCCTCCACTGGAGAGACACTGTGAGAAGTGAGATTCTGCCTGAGGAGTTTCCCTTAAAACGAAATTGCTGTAGTCTAACGGATAGACGTCTGATACTAGAGCCCTATGTGCGCCTATTGCAGTTACCACAGAGTCAGACCCCAGAGCTTCCTTCTCTGACCAAAGCTACACTGCAATGAGTCCCTCCTAACGCACACTTCCATCACTATGTTGGATGCGTTTTGACACAGAAAGATAGTGCAGATGACCACTGGTCGTGAACATCCAATATGTGTTTGGGATGCCTAAACGCCATACCCTGCACTTTACTCACAGTACTTATTTGCCCATAGTCCGTCCGTGTTCTATCTGCATTCGTCAAAGGAGAAGACACTGTTTTGAAAAAGAACGCAGTTTAAGTAGGATCCCTGCAAAGATACCTTCCCTAAAATCACCGGTCAGGGTCCTGTAGGAGGCACTTTATGATTCCTACACAGACAGTTCCTACAGTTTCCAACTTAGCCGAGACTCATTCCTGTCGTGAGAACGTACAGTAGCACAGTTCTCTCATACATTTGAAGTGTTTTGAGATGAGTTAGACACAGTGGAACATCACAGGTTTTGATGTTCCAGTATGTGTCATAGAGGGCTAAGTGCCATACCCTGTCCTTCACTCTCAGGGTGCAGATTTCCCTCCTTGTATCCTTGTTCTATCTCTTTCCTCCACTGGAAAGACACTGTGAGAAGTGAGATTGCGCTTTGTGAATTTTCCCTTAAACAGATCTTACTATAATCCAACGGATAGACACCTCTGATCCTAGAGCCCTATGTGAGTCTATTGCAGTTACCAAAGAGTGAGTCCCAAGAGCTTCCTTCTTTTACAGAGGAAACACTGGAACGAACCCCTCCTAAGGCACACTTCCCTCACAATGTTGGAAGCGTTTTTGACACAGAAAGAAAGTGCGGATCACCACTGGTCGTGAACATCCAATATGTGTTTTGGATGCCTAAGTGCCATATGCTGCACTTTACTCCCATTACTTATTTTCACTTAGTCCGTCCGTGTTCTATCTGCATTCCTCAAAGGAGAAGACATTGTTTTGCATAAGAACGCACTTTAAGTCAGATCCCTGAAATGATACCTTCCCTAGATTCACCTGTCGGGGTCCTGTATGAGACACTGTTTGACTGCTACACAGACAGGTCCCACAGGTTCCAACTCAGCACAGACTCATTCCTGTCGTGAGAATGTAGTAACACAGTTCCCTCTTACATCTGAAGTGTTTTGAGATGAGTTAGACACAGTGGACCATCACAGGTGTTGACCTTCCAGTATGTGTCATAGAGGCCTAAGTGCCATACCCTGTCCTACATTCGCAGGATGCAACATTCCCTCTGTCCCTCTTTGTTCTATATACTTTCATACACTGGAAAGACACTGTGAGAAGTGGGATTCCGCCTGTGGTGTTTCCCTTAAACAGAACTTGCTAGAGTCCAATGGATAGACGTCTGATACTAGAGCCTTATGTGCACCTATTGCAGTTACCACAGAGTCAGTCCAAGAGCTTCCTTCTTTGACAGACGCAACACTGCAACGATTTCCTCCTAAAACACAGTTCCCTCACAATGTTGGAAGCGTTTTTGACACAGAAAGACAGTACAGATGTCCACTGCTCCTGACCATCCCATATGAGTTTGGGATGCTTAAGTGCCATAGCCTGCACTTTACTCACAGTACCTAATGTGCCCATAGTCCGTCCGTGTTCTATCTCCATTCCTCAAAGGAGGAGACACTTTTTTGAATGAGTACTCACTTTAAGTAAGATCCCTGGAAAGAAACCTTCCCTAGAATCACCTGTCAGGTTCCTGTAGGAGACACTTAATGATTGCTACACAGACAGCTCCTACAGTTTCCAACATAGCACAGACTCATTCCTGTCGTGAGAACGTACAGTAGCACAGTTCCCTCGTACATTTGAATTGTTTTGAGACGAGTTAGGCGCATTGGAACATCATAGGTGTTTACCTTCCAGGTTGTGTCATAGAGGCCTAAGTGCCATACCCAGTCCTTCACACGCAGGATGCAAATTTCCCTCTGTGAATCCTTGTTCTATCTTCCTTCCTCCACTGGAAAGACACTGTGAGACGTGAGATTATGCCTGAAGGAGTTTCCCTTAACCAGAACTTGCTATAGTCCAACGGATAGACATCTGATCCTAAGGTCCTTTGTGTGCCTAATGCAATTACCACAGAGTCAGTCCCAAGAGCTTCCTTCTTTGACAGAAGCAACAGTGCAAGGAATCCCTCCTAAAGCACACTTCTTTCACAATGTTGGAAGCATTTTTGATACAGAAAGATAGTGTGGATGACCCTTGGTCCTTAACATCTAATATGTGTTTAGGATGCCTAAGCACCATAGACTGCACTTTACTCACAGTACCTAATGTGCCCTTAGTCCGTCCGTGTTCTATCTTCATTCGTCAAAGGAGACACTGTTTTGAATGAGAACTCACTTTAAGTAGAATCCCTGAAAAGATACCTTCCCTAGAATCACCTGTCAGGGTCCTGTAGGAGACACTTTATGATTGCTATACAGACAGGTCCTATAGTTTCCAACTTTGCACAGAGTCATTCCTGTGGTAAGAACGTACAGTAGCACAGTTCCCTCGTACATTTGAAGTGCTTGAGATGATTTAGACACAGTGGAACATCACAGGTGTTGACCTTCCATTATGTGTCATAGAGGCCTAAGTGCCATACCCTGTCCTTCACTCTCAGGGTGCAAATTTCCCTCTGTCTCTCCTTATTCTATCTTTTTTCCTCCACTGGTAAGACACTGTCACAAGTGATATTATTCCTGAAGGAGTTTCCTTAACAGAACTTGCTATTGTCCAACGGATAGAAGTCTGATACTAGAGCCCTATGTGCGCCTTTTGCAGTTACCAAAGAGTCAGTCCCAAATGCTTCCTTCTTTAACAGACGCAACACTGCAACGGATCCCGCCTAAGGCACACTTCCCTCACAATGTTGGAATCGTTTTTTTTTTTTTTTTCCCCCGGAGAGCCTTGAATTTTTTTTCTCTCTTTTTTATTCAATTTATTTATTTTCTTAAAAACATTATTCATTATTTTTTCACCACACCCAGTGCTCCATGCAAGCCGTGCCCTCTATAATACCCACCACCTGGTACCCCAACCTCCCACCCCCCGACACTTTAAACCCCTCAGATTGTTTTTCAGAGTCCATAGTCTCTCATGGTTCGCCTCCCCTTCCAATTTACCCAAAATCCCTACTCCATTATAATGCCCCTTTTCCTCCATGCTATTTGTTATGCTCCACAAATAAGTGAAACCATATGATAATTGACTCTCTCTGCTTCACTTATTTCACTCAGCATATTCTCTTCCTTTCCCTACCATGTTGCTACAAAAGTTGGGTATTCATCCTTTCTGATGGAAGCATAATACTCCATAGTGTATATGGACCACATCTTCCTTATCCATTCATCCGTTGAAGGGCATCTTGGTTCTTTCCATAGTTTGGCGACTGTGGCCATTGCTACTATAAACATTGGGGTACAGATGGCCCTTCTTTTTATGACATCTGTGTCTTTGGGTTAAATACCCAAGACTGCAATTGCAGGGACATAGGGAAGCTCTATTTTTAATTTCTTGAGGAATCTCCACACTGTTCTCCAAAGATGCTGTACCAACTTGCATTTCCACCAAGAGTGTAAGAGGGTTCCCCTTTCTCCACATCCTCTCCAACACATGTTGTTTCCTGATTTGTTAATTTTGGCCATTCTAACTGGTGTAAGGTGATATCTCAATGTGATTTTAATTTGAATCTCCCTCAGGGCTAATGATGATGAGCATTTTTTCATGTGTCTGATAGCCATTTGTATGTCTTGATTGGAGAAGTGTCTGTTCATATCTTGTGCCCATTTTTTGATGAGTTTGTCTGTTTTGTGTGGTTTGAGTTTGAGGAGTTCATTATAGGTCCTGGATATCAACCTTTTGTCTGTACTGTCATTTGCATATATCTTCTCCCATTCCGTGGTTTGCCTCTTTGTTTTTTTGACTGTTTCCTTTGCTGTGCAGAAACTTTTGATTTTGATGAAGTCCCAGAAGTTTATTTTCGCTTTTTTTTTTCCTTTGCCTTTGGAGACGTATCTTGAAAGAAGTTGTTGTGGCTGATATCGAAGTGATTACTGCTTATGATCTCCTCTAGGATTCTGATGGATTCCTGTCTCACGTTGAGGTCTTTTATCCATTTTGAGTTGATCTTTGTGTTCAGTGTAAGAGAATGGTCGAGTTTCATTCTTCTACATATAGCTGTCCAGTTTTCCCAGCACGATTTATTGAAGAGACTGTCTTTTTTCCACTGTATATTTTTTCCTGTTTTGTCAGAGATTAATTGACCATAGAGTTGAGGGTCCATATCTGGGCTCTCTAATCTGTTCCACTGTTCTATGTGTCTGTTTTTATGCCAGTACCATGCTGTCTTGGTGATCACAGCTTTGTAATAAAGCTTGAAATCAGGTAAGGTTTTGCCGCCAGCTTTATTTTTGTTTTTCAACATTTCCTTAGCGATTCGGGGTCTCTTCTGATTCCATACAAATTTTAGGATTATTTGTTCCAGCTCTTTGAAGAATGCCGGTGGAATTTATATCGGAATGGCATTAAAAGTATAGATTGCTCTAGGCAGTATAGACATTTTAACAATGTTTATTCTTCTGATCCAAGAGCATAGAATGGTCTTCCATCTTTTTGTGTCTTCTTCGATATATTTCATGAGTGTTCTATAGTTCCTCAAGTACAGATCCTTTACCTCTTTAGTTAGGTTTATTCCCAGGTATCTTATGGTTCTTGGTGCTATAGGAAATGGAATCGATTCTCTAATTTCTCTTTCTGTATTTTCATTGTTATTGTATAAGAAAGCCACTGATTTCTGCACATTGACATTGTATCCTGCCCGTTGCTGAATTGCTGTATGAGTTCTAGTAGTTTGGGGGTGGAGTCTTTTGGGGTTTCCATATAAAGAATCATGTCATCTGCGAAGAGAGTTTGACTTCTTCATTACCAATTTGGATACCTTTTATTTCTCTCTGTTGTCTGATTACTGTTTCTAGGACTTCTAATACTATGTTGAACAAGAGTGGTGAAAGTGGGCATCCTTGTCTTGTTCCTGATCTCAATGGGAAGGCTGCATGCTTTTTCCCATTGAGGATGATATTTACTGTTGGTCTTTCATAGATAGATTTGATGAGGTTCAGGAATATTCCCTCTATCCCTATAATTTGAAGCGTTTTAATCAGGAACGGATGCTGGATTTTGTCAAATGCTTTTTCTGCATCAATTGAGAGGACCATATAGTTCTTCTCTCTTCTCATATTAATTTGTTGTAGCACATTGATTGATTTGCGAATGTTGAACCATCCTTGTAGCCCAGGGATGAATCCCACCTGATCATGGTGGATAATCTTTTTAATGTGCTGTTGGATCCTGTTGGCTAGGTTCTTGTTGAGAATCTTAGCATCCATATTCATCAGTGATATTGGTCTGAAATTCTCCTTTTGGGTAGGGTCCTTGCCTGGTTTGGGCATCAGGGTAATGTTGGCTTCATAGAAAGAGTCTGGAAGTTTTCCTTCTGCTTCAATTTTTTGAAACAGCTTCAGGAGAATAGGTGTTATTTCTTCTTGGAAGGTTTGGTAGAATTCCCCAGGGAATCCGTCAGGTCCTGGGCTCTTGTTTGTTGGGAAGTTTTTGATTACTGATTCAATCTCGTTATTAGATATCAGTCTATTCAGGTTGTCGATTTCTTCCTGGCTCAATGTTGGTAGTTTATATTTTTCCAGGAATGAATCCATTTCATCTAGGTTGTAAGCTTATTGGCATATATCTGTTTGTAATAACTTCTGATGATTGTTTCTACTTCCTTGGCGTTAGTTGTGATCTCTCCCTTTTCATTCATAATTTTATGAATTTGGGATTTCTCTCTTTTCTTTTGGATTAGTGTAGCCAGTGGCTTATCGATCTTATTGATTCTTTCAAAAAACCAGCTAATAGTTTCATTGATACGTTCTACTGTATCTCTGGTTTCTCCCTCATTGATCTCAGCTCTAATCTTGATTTTAAGTAGGATCCCTTAGAGATACCTTCCTTAAAATCACCTGTCAGGTTCCTGTAGGAGACACTTTATGATTGCTACGCAGACAGGTCCTACAGTTTCCAACTTACCACAGACTCATTCCTGTCGTGAGAACTTACAGTAGCACAGTTCCCTCGTTCATTTGAAGTGTTTTGATACAAGTTAGAGACAGTGGAACATCACAGGTGTTAACCTTCCAGAATGTGTCATAGAGGCCTAAGTTTGATACCCTGTCTTTCACTCTCAGGGTATAACGTTCCCTCTATGACTTCTTGTTCTATCTTCTTTCCTCCCCTGGAAGGACACTGTGAGAAGTGATATTATGCCTGAAGGAGTTTCCTTTAAAAGAAATTGCTATAGTACAAAGGATAGACGTCTGGTACTAGAACCCTGCGTTTATAGCAGCTAAGAGAAGGTCAGTCGCAAGATCTTCCTTCTTTGACAGACGCAACACTGCAACTAATCCCTCCAATGGCACACTTCCCTCACAATGTTGTAAGCGTTTTTACACAGAAAGAGAGTGCGGATGACCACAGGTCCTGAACATCCAATATAAGTTTGGGATGCCTAAGCGCCATAGCCTGCACTTTACTCACAGTACTTAATGTAGCCATAGTACGTCCGTGTACTATCTTCATTCCTCAAAGGAGGATATACTGTTTTGAATGAGATCTCACTGTAAGTAGAATCTCTGCCAAGATACCGTCCCTAGAATCACCTCTCAGGTTCCTGTAGGAGCCACTTTATGATTGCTACAGAGACAGGTGCTATAGTCCTTGTTCTATCCTCTTTCCTCCACTGGAAAGACACTGTGAGAAGTGAGATTATGCCTGAAGGAGTTTCCCTTAAACAGAACTTGCTATAGTCCAACGGATAGATATCTGATACTAGAGCCCTATGTGCGCCTATTGCAATTACCACAGGGTCAGTCGCAAGAGCTTCCTTCTTTGGGAGATGCAACACTGCAACGAATCCCTCCTAAAGCACACTTCCCTCACAATGTTGGAAGCGTTTTTGACACAGAAAGAGAGTGCGGATGACCACTGGTCCTGAACATACAATATGTGTTTGGGATGCCTAAGCGCCATAGCCTGCACTTTACTCACAGTACCTAATGTGCCCATAGACCGTCCGTGTTCTGTCTTCATTCCTCAAAGAAGGAGACACTGTTCGGAATGAGAACTCACTTTAAGTAGGATTCCTGCGAAGATACCTTCCCTAGAATCACCTGTCAGGGTCCTGTATAAGACACTTTATGATTGCTACACAGACAAGTCCTACAGTTTCCAACTTAGCACAGACTCATTCCTGTCGTGAGAACATACAGTAGCACAGTTCCCTCGTACATTTGAAGTGTTTTGAGACGAATTAGACACAGTGGAACATCACAGGTGTTGACTTTCCAGTATTTGTCATAGAGGCCTAAGTGCCATACCCTGTCCTACATTCGCAGGATGCAACGGTCCCTCTGTGCGTCCTTGTTCTATCTTCTTTTCTCCACTGGAAAGACACTGTGAGAAGTGAGATTCCATCTGAAGGAATTTCCCTTAAACAGAACTTGTTATAGTCCAATGGATAGACATCTGATACTAGACCATATGTCCGTCTATTGCAGTTAACACAGAGTCAGTCCCAAACGTGTCCTTCTTTGACAGACGCATCACTGCAACGAATCTCTCCTAAGGCACACTTCCCTCACAATGTTGGAGTCGTTTTTGACACAGAAAGAAAGTACGGATGACCACATGTTCTTAACATCAAATATGTGTATGGGATGCCTATTTGCCATAGCCTGCACTTTGCTCACAGTTCCTAATGTGCCCATAGTCCGTCCGTGTTCTGTCTTTATTCCACAAATGAGGAGACACTGTTTTGAATAAGAACGCACGTTAAGTAGTATCCCTGAAAAGATACCTTCCCTAGAATCACCTGTCAGGGTCCAGTATATGACACTTTATGATTACACACAGACAGGTCCTACAGTTTCCAACTTAGCACAAACTCATTCCTACCATGAGAGCGAACAGTAGCACAGTTCCCTTATACATTTGAAGTTTTTTGAGACGAGTTAAAAACAGTGGAACATCACAGGTGTTGACATTCCAGTATGTGTCATATTGGTATAAGTGCCATACCCAGTCCTTCACTCACAGGATGCATCATCCTATGTGCGTCCTTGTTCTATGTTCTTTCCTCCACTGCAAAGTCACTGAGGGAAGTGAGATTATGCCTGAAGGAGGTTCGCTTAAACAGAACTTGCTATAGTCCAACGGATAGATGACTGATAATAGAGCCCTATGTGCGCCTTTTGCAGTTACCACAGAGTCAGTCCCAAGATTCCTTCTTTGACAGATGCAACACTGCAACGAATCCCTCCTAAAGCACACTTCCCTCACAATGATGGAAGCGTTTTAGACACAGAAAGATAGTGCGGATGACCTCTGGTCCTGAACATCCAATATGTGTTTGGGATGCCTAAGCGCCATAGCCTGCACTTTACTCACAGTACCTAATGTGCCCATAGTCCGTCCGTGTTCTCTAATCTTTCCACAAAGGAGGATACACTGTTATGAATGAGAACGCACTTTAAGTAGGATCCCTGAAAAGATACCTTCCTAAGAATCACCTGTCAGGATCCTGTACGAGACAAATTATGATTGCTTCACAGACAGGTCCTACAGTTTCCAACTTAGCACAGACTCATTCCTGTCGTGAAAACGTACAGTAGCACAGTTCCCTCGTACATTTGAAGTGTTTTGAGATGAGTTAGACACAGTGGAACATCACAGTTGTTGACGTTACAGTGTGTGTCATAGAGTGCTAAGTGCCATACCCTGTACTTCACTTTCAGGGTGGAACATTCCCTCCGTCCTTCCTTGTTCTATCTTCTTTCCTCCACATGAAAGACTCTGTGAGATGTGAGATTCCGCCTGAAAGAGTTTCCCTTAAACAGAACATGCTATAGTCCAACGGATAGACGTCTGATACTAGAGCCCTATGTACGCATATTGCAGTTACCACAGAGTCAGTCCCAAGAGCTTCCTTCTTTGACAGACGCAACACCGGTACGACTCCCTCCTAAAGCACACTTCCCTCACAATGTTGGAAGCGTTTCTGACACAGAAAGAGAGTGCGGATGAGCACTGGTCCTGAACATCCAGTATGTGTTTAGGATGCATAAGCGCCATAGCCTGCACTTTACTCACAGTACCTAATGTGCCCATAGTCCGTCCATGTTCTGTCTTCATTCCTCAAAGGAGACACTGTTTTGAATTATAATGCACTTTAAGTAGTATATCTGAAAATATACCTTCCCTAGAATCACCTATCATGGTCTTGTATGAGACACTTTATGATTGCTACACAGACATGTCAAACAGTTTCCAACTTAGCACAGACTCATTCCTGTCGTTAGAATGTACAGTAGCACAGTTCCCTCATACATGTGAAGTGTTTTGAGATGAGTTAGACTCTGTGGAACATCACAGGTGTTGACCTTCCACTATGTGTCATAGAGGCCTAAGTGACATACCTTGTCCTTCACTCGCAGGATACACCGTTACCTCTCTGCGTCCTTGTTCTTTCTTCTTTCATCCACTGGAAAGACACTGTGAGAAATCAGATTATGCCAGAAGGAGATTCCCTTAAACAGAACTTGCTATAGTCCAACGGATAGGCATCTGATACTAGAGCCCTATGGGTGCCATTTGCAGTTACCACAGAGTCAGTCCAAAGAGCTTTCTTCTTTGACAGACGCAACACTGCAACGAATCACTCCTAAGGCACACTTCCCTCACAACATTGGAAGCGTTCTGACACAGAGAGTGTGGAGGACCACTGGTCCTGGACATCCAATATGTGTTTGTTATGCTTAAGTGCCATAGCCTGCACTTTAACCAACCTAATATACCCATAGCCCGTCTGTTTTATATCTTCATTCCTCAAAGGAGGGGACACTGTTTTGTATGAGAACTCACTCTAGGTAGGATCCCTGAAAAGTCCTTCCTAAGAATCACCTCTCAGGGTCCTGTATGAGACACTTTATGATTGCTACACATACAGGTCCTACAGTTTCTAACTTAGCATAGACACATTCCTTTCGAGAGAACGTACAGTAGCACAGTTCCCTCGTACATTTGAAGTGTTTTGAGACGTTTTACACACACTGTGATAAGTTAGATTCCACCTGAAGGAGTTTCCCTTAAACAGAACTTGCTATAGTCCAATGGATCGGCATCTGATACTAGAGTCCTATGGGTGCCTATTGCAGTTAACAGAGAGTCAGTCCCAAGAGCTTCCTTCTATGACAGCCGCAACACTGCAACGAATCCCTCCTAAAGCACACTTCCCTCACAATGTTGGAAGCGTTTTTGCCACTGAAAGAAAGTGCGGATCACGACAGGTCCTGAACATCCATTTAAGTTTGGGATGCCTAAGTGCCATAGCCTGCCATTTACTCACAGTGCATAATGTGCCCATAGTCCATCTGTGTTCTCTCTTCATTCCTCAAAGGAGGAGACACTGTTTTGATTGAGAACGCACATTAAGTAATGTACCTGAAACGATACCTTCCCTAGAATCACCTTTCAGTGTCCTGTATGAGACACTTTATGATTGCTGCAGAGACAGGTCCTACAGTTTCCAACACAGTTGTTGACTTTCCATTATGTGTCTTAGAGGCCTAAGTGTCTTACTGTGTCCTTCACGCGCAGGACGCAACGTTCCCTCTCTGCGTCCTTGTTCTATCTTCTTTCCTCCACTGGAAAGACACTGTTAGAAGTGAGATTCCACCTGAAGGAGATTCCCTTAAACAGAACTTGCTATAGTCCAAAGGTAAGACGTCTGATACTGGAGCCCTATGTGTGCCTATTGAAGTTACCACAGAGTCAACCCAAGAGTTCCTACTTTGACAGACTCAACACTGCAATGAATCCCTCCTAAAGCACACTTTCCTCACAATGTTGGAAGCTTATTTGACACAGAAAGAATGTGCGGATGACCACAGGTCCGGAACATCCAATATGTGTTTGGGATGCCTGAGAGCCATAGCCTGCACTTTACTCACATTATCTAATGTGCACATAGTCCGTCCGATTTCTAGCTGCATTCCTCAAAAGAGAAAACACTGTTTTGAAAAGAACGCACTTTAAGTAGGATCCTGGAAAAGATACCTTCCCTAGAATCACCTGTCAGGGTCCTGTAGGAGACACTTTAGATTGCTACACAGACAGGTCCTACAGTTTCCAAATTAGCAAAGACTCATTCCAGTCGTGAGGACGTATAGAAGCCCATTTCCCTCGTACATATGAAGTGTTTTGAGACGAGTTAGACACAGTGGAATATCACAGGTGTTGACCTTCCAGTATGTGTCATAGAGGCCTAAGTGCCATATCCTGTCCTTCACTCGCAGGATGGAACTTTCCCTCTGTGCGTCCTTGTTCTATCTTCTTTCCTTCACTGTAAAGACACTGGGAGAAGTGAGATTATGCCTGAAGGAGTTTCCCTTAAACAGAACTTGCTATAGTCCAACGGATAGATGTCTGATACTAGAGCCCGATGTGCGCCTATTGCAGTTACCACAGAGTCAGGCCAAACAGCTTCCTTCTTTGACAGACGCAACACTGCAACGAATCCCTCCTAAAGCACACTTCCCTCACAATGTTGGATGCATTTTTGACACAGAAAGAGATTGAAGATGGCCACTTGTCCTGAACATCCAATATGTGTTTGGGATGCGTAAGCGCCATAGCCTGCAGTTTACTCACAGTACCTAATGTGCCCATAGTCCGTCCGTGTTCTTTCTGCATTCCTCAAAGGAGAAGACACTGTTTTGAATAAGAACGCACTTTAAGTAGGATCCCTGAAGAGATACCTTCCCTAAAATCACCTGCCAGGGTCCTGTAGGAACATTTTATGATTGCTACACAGACAGGACCTACAGATTCCAACATAGCACAGACTCATTCCTGTCGTGGAACATACAGTAGCAGAGTTCCCTCGTACCTATGTAGTGTTTTGAGACTAGTTAGGCACAGTGGAACATCCCAGGTGTTGACCTTCCAGTATGTGTCATAGAGGCATAAGTGCCATACCCTGTCCTTCACTCACAGAATGCAACGTTCCCTCTGTGCATCCCTGTTCTATCCTCTTTCCTCCACTGGTAAGACCCTGTGAGAAGTGAGATTATGCCTGAAGGAGTTTTCCTTATACAGAACTTTCTATAGTCAAATGGATAGACGTCTGATACTAGAGCCATATGTGCGTCTATTGCGGTTACCACAGAGTCAGTCCCAAGAGATTCCTTCGTTGACAGACACAACACTGCAACGAATCCCTCCTAAAGCACACGTCCCTCACAATGTTGGAAGCGTTTTTGACACAGAAAGAGAGTGCGGATGACCACTAGTCCTGAACATCCAATATGTATTTGGTATGCCTAAGCGCCATAGCCAGCACTTTACTCACAGTACCTAATGTACCCATAGTCCGTCCGTGTTCTATCTTCATTCCTCAAAGGAGGAGATACTGTTTTGAATGAGATCTCACTTTAAGTATGATCCCTGCAAAGATACCTTCACTAGAATCACCTGTCAAGGTCCAGTAGGTGACACTTTATGATTGCTACACAGACAGGATCTACAGTTTCCAACTTAGCACAGACTTATTCCTGTCGTGAGAACGTACAGTAGCACAGTTCCCTCAAACATATGAAGTGTTTTGAGAGGATTTAGACACAGTGGAACATCACAGGTGTTGACCTTCCAGTATGTGTCATAGAGGCCTAAGTGTCTTACCCTGTCCTTCACTCGCAGGATGCAAGATTCCCTTTGTGCGTCCTTGTTCTATTTCTTTCCTCCAATGGAAAGACTCTGTTAAAAGTGAAATGCCACTTGAAGGAGATTCTCTTAAACAGAACTTGCTATAGTCAAATGGATAGAGGTCTCATACTGGAGCCCTATGTGGCCTATTGAACTTACCACAGAGTCAGTCCCAAGATCTTCTTATTTGACAGACGCAACACTGCAACGAATCCCTCCTAAAGCTACTTCCCTCAAATGTTGGAAGCATAATTGCACCAGAAAGAAAGTGCGGATGACCACAGGTCCGGAACAACAAATATGTGTTTGGGATGCCAAAGCGCCATAGCCTGCACTTTACTCACCGTACCTAATATGCCCATAGTCCGTCTGTGTTCATGCTGCATTCCTCAAAGGAGAAAACACTGTTTTAAATAAGAAAGCACTATAAGTAGGATCCCAGAAAACATAACTTCCCTAGAATCACCTGTCAGGTTCCTATAGAAGACACTTTATGATTCTACACAGACAGGTCCTACAGTTTCCAACTTAGCAAAGACTCATTCCTGTCGTGAGAACATATAGAAGCAGAGTTTCCTCATATATATGAAGTGTTGTGAGAAGAGTTAGCACAGTGGAACATCACAGGTGTTGACCTTCCAGTATGTGTCATAGAGGCCTAAGTGCCATACCCTGTCCTTCAATTGCAGGATGCAATGTTCCCTCTGTGCGTCCTTGATCTATCTTCTTTCCATCACTGGAAAGACACTGTGAGAAGTGAGATTATGCCTGAAGGAGTTTCCCTTAAACAGAACTTGGTATAGTCCAACGGATAGACGTCTGATACTAGAGCCCTGTGTGCGCCTATTGCCGTTACCACAGAGTCAGTCCCAAGAGATTCTTTCTTTGAGAGACGCAACACTGCACGAATCCCTCCTAAAGGACACTACCCTCACAATGTTGGAAGCGTTTTTGACACAGAAAGAGAGTGCGGATGACCACTGCTCCTGTACATCCAATATGTGTTTGAGATGCCCTAGCACCATAGCCTGCACTTTACTCACAGTACCTAATCTACCCATAGTCCATCCATATTCTATCTTCATTCCTCAAAGGAGGAGATACTGTTTTGAATGAGATATCACCTTAAGTAGGAATCCTGCAGAGATACCTTCTCTACAATCACCAGTCTGGGTCCTGTAGGTGACACTTTATGATTGCTACACAGACAGGTCCTACAGTTTCCAACTAGCACAAACTAATTCTTGTTGCGAGAAAATACAGTAGCACCGTTCCCTTGTACATTTGAAGTGTTTTGAGATGAGTTAGACACAGTGGAACGTCACATGTGTTGACCTTCCAGTATGTGTCATAGAGGCCTAAGTTCCACACACTGTCATTCACTGGGAGGATGCAACATTCCCTCTCGGCGTCCTTGTTCTATCTTCTTTCCTCCACAGGAAAGACACTGAGAGAAGTGAGATTATGCCTGAAGGAGTTTTCCTTAAACAGAACTTGCTATAGTCCAACGGATAGACGTCTGATACTAGAGCCCTATGTGCGCCTATTGCAGTTACCACAGACTCAGTCCCAAAGCTTCCTTCCTTGACAGACGCAACACTGCAGCGAATCCCTCCTAAGGCACAATTCCCTCACAATGTTGGATCCGTTTGACACGGAAAGAAAGTGCGGATGACCACAGGTCCTGACCAACCAATATGTGTTTGGGTTGCCGAAGCATCATAGCCTGCACTTTACTCACAGTACCTAATGTGCCCATAGTCTGTTCGTGTTCTATCTGCATTCCTCAAAGGAGAAGACACTGTTTTGAATAAGAATGCCCTTTGAGTAGGAACCCAGAAAAGAAACCTTCCCTAGAATCAGGTGTCAGGTTCCTGTAGGAGACACTTTGTGATTGCTACACTGACAGGTCCTACAGTTTCCAACTTAGCAAAGACTCATTCTTGTCAGGAGAATGTACAGTAGCACAGTTCCCTAGTACATTTGAAGTGTTTTGAGACAAGTTAGACACAGTGGAACATCACAGGTGTTGACCATGCAGTATGTGTCATAGAGGCCTAAGTGCCATACCCTGTCCTTCACTCGCAGGATGCAAGGTTCCCTCTGTTCGTCCTTGTTCTATCTTTTGTCCATCACTGGAAAGACACTGTGTGAAGTGATATTATGCATGAAGGAGTTTCCCTTTAGCAGAACTTGCTATAGTGCAACGGATAGACGTCTGATCCTAGAGCCCTATGTGCGCCTATTGCAGATAACGCATAGTCAGTCCCAAGAGCTTTGACAGACGCAACACTGAAAGAACCCCTGCTAAAGCACACTTCCCTCACAAACTTGGAAGCATTTTGATACAGAAAGAAAGTGCGGATGACCACAGTTCCTGAACATCCAATATGTGTTTGGGATGCCTAAGTGCCATAGCCTGCAACTTACTCACAGTACCTGATGTACCCATAGTCCTTCCATGATCTATCTTCATTCCTCAAAGGAGGAGACACTGTTTTGATTGAGAACTCTCTTTAAGTAGGATCCCTGAAAAGATAACTTCCCTAGAATCACCTGTCAGGATCCTGTAGAAACACTTTTTGATTGCTACAGTTTCCAACTTAGCACAGACTCATTCTAGTTGTGACAACGTACAGTAGCACAGTTCCCTCGTACATTTGAACACTTTGGAGATGAGTTAGACACAGTGGAACATAACAGGTGTTGACCTTACCGTATGTGTCTTAGAGGCCTAAGTGCCATACCTGTCCTTTACGCTCAGGGCGCAATGTTACCTCTGAGCGTCCTTGTTCTATCTTCTTTCCTTCACTGGAAATACACTCAAAGAATTGAGATTCCGTCTGAAGAAGATTCCCTTAAACAGAACTTGCTATAGTCCATCAGATAGATATCTGATACTAGAGCCCTATGTGCGCCATTGCAGTTACCACAGAGTCAGTCCCAAAAGTTTCCTTTTTTGACAGACGGAACACTTCAACGAATCCCTCCTAAAGCACACCTCCCTCACAATGTTGGAAGCGTTTTTGTCACAGAAAGAGAGTGCGGATGACCACTGGTCCTGAACATCCAATATGTATTTGGGATGCCTAAGCGCCATAGCCTGTACTTTACTTACAGTAACTAATGTCCCCATAGTCCGTCTGAGTTCTATCTTCATTCCTCAAAGGAGGAGACACTGTTTTGAATGAGAAATCACTTTAAGTAGGATCCCCGCAAACCCTAGAATCACCTGTCAGGGTCCTGTAGGAGACACTTTATGATTGCTACACAGACAGGTCTACAGTTTCCAACATAGCACAGACTCATTCCGGTCGTGAGAACGTACAGTAGCACAGTTCCCTTGTACATTTGAAGTGTTTTTTTTTACAATTTATTTATTTTCAGAAAAACAGTATTCATTATTTTTTCACTACACCCAGTGCTCCATGCTAGCTGTGCCCTCTATAATACCCACCACCTGGTACCCCAACCTCCCAGCCCCCCGCCACTTCAAACACCTCAGACTGTTTTTCAGAATCCATAGTCTCTCATGGTTCACCTCCCCTTCCAATTTACCCAAATTTCCTACTACTCTCTAACACCCCTTGTCCTCCATGCTATTGGTTATGCTCCACAAATGAGTGAAACCATATGATAATTGACTCTCTCTGCTTGACTGATTTTACTCAGCATAATCTCTTCCAGTCCCGTCCATGTTGCTACAAAAGTTGGATATTCGTCCTTTCTGATGGAGGCATAATACTCCATAGTGTATATGGACCACATCTTCCTTATCCATTCATCCGTTGAAGGGCATCTTGGTTCTTTCCATAGTTTGGCGACTGTGGCCATTGCTGCTATAAACATTGGGGTACAGATGGCCCTTCTTTTCACGACATCTGTATCTTTGGGGTAAATACCCAGCAGTGCAATTGCAGGGTCGTAGGGAAGCTCTATTTTTAATTTCTTGAGGAATCTCCACACTGTTCTCCCAAGAGGCTGCACCAACTTGCATTCCCACCAACAGTGTAAGAGGGTTCCCCTTTCTCCACATTCTCTCCAACACATGTTGTATCCTGTTTTGTTAATTTTGGCCATTCTAACTGGTGTAAGGTGATATCTCAATGTGGTTTTAATTTGAATCTCCCTGAGGGCTAATGATGATGAGCATTTTTTCATGTGTCTGATAGCCATTTGTATTTCTTGATTGGAGAAGTGTGTGTTTTGAGATGAGTTAGACAGAGTGGAACATCACAGGTGTTTACCTTCCTGTATGTGTCATAGAGGCCTAAGTGCCATACCCTGTCCTTCACTAGCATGATGCAACGTACCCTCTGTGTATCCATGTTCTATCTTCCTTCCTCTTCTACAAAGACATTGTGATGAGTGAGATTATGCCTGAACAAGTTTTCCTTAAACAGAACTTAAAATAGTCCAACGGATAGATGTCTGATACTAGAGCCCTATGTGCGCCTATTGCAGTTACCACAGAGTCAGTCCCAAGAGCTTCCAACTTTGACAGACGCAACACTGCAAAGAATCTCTCCTAAAGCACACTTCGCTCACAATATTGGAAGCGTTTTTACACAGAAAGAGAGTGTGGATGACCACTGGTCCTGAACATCCAATATGTGTTTAGAATGCCTAAGCCCCTTAGCCTGCACTTCACTCACAGTACTTAATGTGCCCAGAGTCCGTCCGTGTTCTATCTTCATTCCTCAAAGGAGGCGACTCTGTTTTGATTGAGAACTCACTTTAAGTAGGATCCCTGCAAAGATACTTTCCCTAGAATTACCTGTCAGGGTCCTGTAGGAGACACTTTATGATTGCTACACAGACAAGTCCTACAGTTTACAACTTAGCACAGACTCATCCTTGTCAGGAGAACGTACAGTAGCACAGTTCCCTAGTACATGTGAAGTGTTTTGAGACGAGTTAGACACAGTGGAACATCACAGTTGTTGACCTTCCAGTATGTGTCATAGAGGCCTACGTGCCATACCTTGTCCTTCACATGCAAAGTGCAACGTTCCCTCTGTGCGTCCTTGTTCTATCTTCTTCCTCCACTGGAAAAACACTGTAAGAAGTCACAACTAGAATGAGTCTGTGCTAAGTTGAGTTTCCACCTGAAGGAGTTTCCTTTAAACAGAACTTGGTATAGTCCAACGGATAGACGTCTGATACTAGAGCCCTGTGTGCGCCTATTGCAGTTACCACAGAGTCAGTCCCAAGAGCTTCCTTTTTGACAGACGCAACATTGCAACGAATCCCTCCTAAAGCACACTTCCATCACAATGTTGGAAGCGTTTTAAGCACAGAAAGAGAGTGCGGATGACCACGGGTCCTGAACATCCAATATGAGTTTGGAATGCCTAAGCGCCATAGCCTGCACTTTACTCACAGTACCTAATGTGCCCATAGCCCGTCCCTGTTCTATATTCGTTCCTCAAAGGATCGGACACTGTTTTGAATGAGAACTCACTTTAAGTAGGATCCCTGCAATGTTACCTTCCTTAGAATCACCAGTCAGGGTTCTGTAGGAGATACTTTAAGATTACTACACAGACAGGTCCTACAGTTTCCAACTTAGCACAGACTCATTCCTGTCGTGAGAACATTCATTAGCACAGTTCCCCTGTACATTTAAGTGTTTTGAGACGAGTTAGACACAGTGGAACATCACAGGTGTTGACCTTCCAGTATGTGTCATAGAGGCCTAAGTGCCCTACCCTGTCCTTCACTCTCAGGGTGCAAAGTTCCCTCTGTCTTTCCTTGTTCTATCTTCTTTCCTCCACTGGTAAGACATTGTGAGAAGTGAGAGTACGCCTGAAGGAGTTTCCCTTAACCAGAACTTGCTATAGTCCAACGGATAGACTTCTGATATAGATCCCTATGTGCCCCTATTGCACTTACCACAGAGTCAGTCCCAAGAGCTTCCTTCTTTGACAGACGCAACACTGCAACGAATCCCGCCTAAGGCACACTTCCCTCACAATGTTGGAATCGTTTTTTTGTTTTTTTTTTTTTTTCTTCCCGGAGAGCCCTGATTTTTTTTTCTCTCTTTTTTTTCCAATTTATTTATTTTCAGAAAAACAGTATTCATTGTTTTTCACCACACCCAGTGCTCCATGCACACCACCTGGTACCCCAACCTCCCACCCCCCGACACTTCAAACTTCTCAGATTGTTTTTCAGAGTCCATAGTCTCTCATGGTTCACCTCCCCTTCCAATTTACCCAAATTCCCTACTCCTAACGCCCCTTTGTCATCCATGCTATTTGTTATGCTCCACAAATAAGTGAAACCATATGATATTTGACTCTCTGCTTGACTTATTTCACTCAGCATAATCTCCTCCTGTCCCGTCTATGTTGCTACAAAAGTTGGGTATTCATCCTTTCTGATGGAAGCATAATACTCCATAGTGTATGTAGACCACATCTTCCTTATCCATTCATCCGTTGAAGGGCATCTTGGTTCTTTCCATAGTTTGGCGACTGTGGCCATTGCTGCTATAAATATTGGGGTACAGATGGCCCTTCTTTTTACGACATCTGTGTCTTTGGGGTAAATACCCAGGAGTGCAATTGCAAGGTCATAGGGAAGCTCTATTTTTATTTTCTTGAGGAATCTCCACACTGTTCTCCAAAGAGGCTGCACCAACTTGCATTCCGTGCAACAGTGTAAGAGGGTACCCCTTTCTCCCCATCCTCTCCAACACCTGTTGTTTCCTGTTTTGTTAATTTTGGCCATTCTAACTGGTGTATGGTATTATCTCAATGTGGTTTTAATTTGAATCTCCCTGAGGGCTAATGATGATGAGCATTTTTTCATGTGTCTGATAGCCATTTGTATTTCTTGATTGGAGAAGTGTCTATTCATATCTTCTGCCCATTTTTTTATGAGTTTGTCTGTTTTATGTGGGTTGAGTTTGAGGAGTTCATTATAGATCCTGGATATCAACCTTTTGCCTGTACTGTCATTTGCAAATATCTTCTCCCATTCCGTGGGTTGCCTCTTTGTTTTCTTGACTGTTTCCTTTGCTGTGCAGAAGCTTTTGATTTTGATGAAGTCCCAGAAGTTTATTTTCGCTTTTTTTTCCTTTGCCTTTGGAGACGTATCTTGAATGAAGTGGTTGTGGCTGATATCGAAGTGATTACTGCTTATGTTCTCCTCTAGGATTCTGATGGATTCCTGCCTCACGTTGAGGTCTTTTATCCATTTTGAGTTGATCTTTGTGTACGGTGTAAGAGAATGGTCGAGTTTCATTCTTTTACATATAGCTGTCCAGTTTTCCCAGCACGATTTATTGAAGAGACTCTCTTTTTTCCACTGTATAATTTTTCCTGTTTTGTCAAATATTAATTGACCATAGAGTTTAGGGTCCATATCTGGGCTCTCTACTCTGATCCACTGGTCTATGTGTCTGTTTTTATGGTGCTATAGTAAATGGAATCGATTCTCTAATTTCCCTTTCTGTACATTCATTGTTAGTGTATAAGAAAGCCACTGATTTCTGCACATTGACTTTGTATCCTGCCACGTTGCTGAATTGCTGTATGAGTTCTAGTAGTTTGGGGGTGGAGTCTTTTGGGTTTTCCATATAAAGAATCATGTCATCTGCAAAGAGAGAGAGTTTGGCTTCTTCATTACCAATTTGGATACCTTTTATTTCTCTCTGTTGTCTGATTGCTGTTGCTAGGACTTCTAATACTATGTTGAACAAGAGTGGTGAAAGTGGGCATCCTTGTCTTGTTCCTGATCTCAATGGGATGGCTGCAAGCATTTTCCCATTGAGGATGATATTTGATGTGGGTCTTTCATAGATAGATTTGATGAGGTTCAGGAATGGTCCCTCTATCCCTATACTTTGAAGCGTTTTAATCAGGAATGGATGCTGGGTTTTGTCAAATGCTTTTTCTACATCAATTGAGAGGACCATGTGGTTCTTCTCTCTTCTCATATTAATTTGTTGTATCACATTGATTGATTTGCGAATGTTGAACCAAACTTGTAGCCCAGGGATGAATCCCACCTGATCATGGTGGGTAATCTTTTTATGTGCTGTTGGATCCTGTTGGCTAGGATCTTGTTGAGAATCTTAGCATCCATATTCATCAGTGATATTGGTCTGAAATTCTCCTTTTGGGTAGGGTCCTTGCCTGGTTTGGGGATCACGGTAATGTTGGCTTCATGGAAAGAGTCTGAAAGTTTTCCTTCTGCTTCAATTTTTTGAAACAGCTTCAGGAGAATAGGTGTTATTTCTTCTTGGAAGGTTTGGTAGAATTCCCCAGGGAATCCGTCAGGTCCTGGGCTCTTGTTTTTTGGGAGGTTTTTGATCACTGATTCAATCTCGTTGTTAGATATCGGTCTATTCAGGTTGTCGATTTCTTCCTGGTTCAATGTTGGTAGTTTATATTTTTCCAGGAATGCATCCATTTCATCTAGTTTGCTAAGCTTATTGGCATATAACCGTTCGTAATAACTTCTGATGATTGTTTCTACTTCCTTGGTGTTAGTTGTGATCTCTTCCTTTTCATTCATAATTTTATGAATTTGGCATTTCTCTCTTTTCTTTCGGATTAGTGTAGCCAGTGGCTTATTGATATATTGATTCTTTCAAAAAACCAGCTTCTAGTTTCATTGATACGTTCTACTGTATCTCTGGTTTCTCCCTCATTGATCTCAGCTCTAATCTTGATGATTTCCCTTCTTATGTGTGGAGTTGGTTTGATTAGTTGTTGATCCTCCAGTTCTTTACGATGTAGAGACAGCTCATGTGTTCTGGATTTTTCAATATTTTTGAGCAAGGCTTGGATGGCTATATATTTTCCCCTTATTACCGCCTTTGCGGTATGCCATTGGTTTGGACCGAAGTGTCTTCATTCTCATTGGTTTACATGAATTCTTTCAGTTCTTTGGGTCTGTCGTTTTATCCCATCTGCAACCCTGTGCCCTTTTATGGGTGAATTTAGGCCATTCACATTGAGAGTGATTATTGATAGATACGTTTTTATTGACATCGAGTTGCCTTTGAAGTCTTTTTTCCTCAGACTGTCTCTATATTTCTGTTCAATGCTATTCTTGGGATTTTTCCTCTTATATAGAACCCCCCTTAATATTTCCTGCATTGTCGGCTTGGTGGTTGCATAGTCTTTTAATCCTTGCCGGTCTGGGAAACTCTTTATCTCTCCATCCATTTTGAATTTCAGTCTTGCTGGATAAAGTATTCTTGGCTGTATGTTCTTCTCATTTAATGCCCTGAATCTATCTTGCCAGCCTCTTCTGGCTTGCCAGGTCTCTGTGGACAGGTCTGACGTTATTCTGATGTGCTTCCCTCTTTAAGTAAGGAGCCTCTTTGCCCTGGCGGCTTTCAAGAGATTATACCTACAATTATAATTCCTCAATTTGACTATCAGGTGTAGTGGTGTTTTTTTGGAGTGTATAATCTTGGGTGGAGACTGTTCAGCCTCTAGTACATGAACACTGGTTTCATTCGCGAGATTCGGAATGTTTTTATGAAGAACTTGTTCCACGATATCTTCTAGACTTCTTTCTTTCTCCTCCCCTTCAGGAATTCCAATAATTCTGACGTTGGAACGCTCCATGGCATCATTTATTTCCCTGATTCTGCTTTCGTGGGACCTAAGCTGTTTGTTCCAGGCTTCCTCCTGATCCTTTCTCTCTATCTGTTTGTGTTCCAGATCACTAATTCTATCTTCTGTCTCAGTTACCCTAGCTTTGAGAGAGTTTAAATTAGATTGGAACTCATTGAGAGCATTGTGGACCTCCTCCCTGGTAGCTTTAAGCTCCGCCCTAACATTGTGTAACATCCTGCCTGTTCGCATTCAATTCGGCCCTAATCAATTCTGTTTGGTCATCCATGGCTTTCTCCAACCTAGCTATTGGCTGGATAAATGTTAGCCTGAATTCTCTTTCCGACATATTGTCTATGTTGATAGCCGTTAGCTCTGTTGCAGAAGGTCCATCCTCTGTATTTTTCTTGTGTTGGGCATTCCTCCTCCTAGTCATTTTGGTGTGAGAAGACTGAACAGATGTAGCTGGATGTATCAACTCTGGTGCAGTCAAGGTGCACCCTGGAACACTTCTGAGCAATCAGGATTCCCCACCCAAATGAGAGACAAAAGAAAAGATAAAGAAAAAGAATAAATGAAAAGAAGAAAAAGAAAAAGAAAAAAAAGATAAAAGAGAGAGAGAGAGACAGGAAAAAAAGGGAAGATGAAAGAGAAGGTTCAGCCCAGATGGACCCCAAGGTAAGATTTATGAAGTAGACAAACAAAAAGAGATAGAAAGACTGATACATTATATGGCAAGAGAAAGAAGAAAAGAAAAATATATATATATATATATGCAAATAAAGAAAGAACCTCGTCAAAAAGAACCACAAGTGTAAAATTTATATGCTATCAGGACAAACTCAAAAAACACAGAAACACTGGTGGAAGAAGATGGGAGAGTTCTTATAAAATCTCAGTGTGTGTGAGGAAGGTTGTATTGATTCTTCCTGGATGTATCTTGATATCTTTGTTAAAGGACTCAACTTTCCTAAGATAAAGGGGATTAAAAATTTGTTTACCTATAGGGGTAGTATTGATGGGGGAAAGCGGATTACTTTGAAGTTAACTCTATATGAATATTAGAGGATAAAAATAAAAAGGAATATACTAGACTAAACTAAACTAAAATTTTAATAAAAGGAATTCAAAAAATAAAAATCAAAAGAAAAACATATGTTTATGTATCAAAAAGTTCAGGTTAGAAAGGTATTATGGAATTTGATGTACTGTGCAGCTCGCTGTGGTTGTAAATAGGTTAAAAAATTACCTATGTGTAAACTATATATATATATATATATATATATATATATATATATAGTATAGTGGAAACGTGTGAATAATACAAGTTTTCCTATGAAGTAGTGGTGGTTCTCTTGTAGTCCTTTTTTTTTTTTTTCTTGGTTTGTTTTCTGGGGAAGGTCCTCCCACGTGGGTTGTCAGTCAATGATGTTTCCTGAGTTGAGTCCCCCCGCCACCCTCAAGGGGGTGGGCTCTGGTGAAACTGGATTTTTTCAGGCTTTTGTTCTCTGGCGGTTTTTTTGCTTGTTCACTTTTTTCCCTCTCACCTTGACCGCCTAGGATGGTTTTTGTAGTATTAGAAGAAATCTAACCACACCCTGATATCTTTCTCAGAGAGAAGCATCAGTCTGGGTGCAGAAGCTGAATAAATTCCCCCGTAGCCGCTGGCAGCACAGGTTCCAAGTTGCAGACCCTGGGGTCGTAGGATCTTTTGCTCGTACCCAAAGCCAAGGCAGTGGCAGCTGTCTGGGATCTCCAGACCGCCAGAGAGATTCCAAGCAGCGATCGCACACTGAGATTTTGCCGCCGGCCTGGGCTGGGAGTGCCCGGCTTGCGCGCACCTCTTCAGAGGCGGCTGTGGTTCGGGCGTGCGTCTGGGGCACTGAGAACGGGGCGCTGGTCCAGAAGCACCAGGCTGGGCTTTTGCGCCACTCTGTTGGGGGAAGAGTTTCGTGCGCGGGGCTTAGGCTTTGAAACAATGGCACGGGTCAAAGAGCGCTGGCCGGGTCTCAGTAACTGAGGGGAGCTTGAAGGACGTGTGCGTATCTCCAGCCTTGTGGTGGGGCTAGCGCACGTTCTGCAGACCGGCGCAGCTCCCAGCCCCTCACAGGAGCCGGAACCCACGCGCTCTGGGGCTCGCTGGCGGCTTAGGGACCAGGAGCTGGTTTCTCCTCCCACTCTCTCTGCCTCAGCGCCGGGGAGGCCCTCTGGGACCGGGGCTTCAGTCCCCGGTCCCTAGCCGCCGCGATTTCCCACAGTTTTGCTCTTTTGAGTGCTTTCAACCAGTCTCCAAGTAAATGCTGATCCCCAGACAAAGGGCAGTCTCGCTCATATTGGGGTATTACTTTCCCACCTGTCGGCACTGGTGGCTCCCTCCCTCTTTTGTTTATCTTCCTATATCAGTCCGCTGTTCCCATTCTGCTTTACCTGCTCGCTGGCGTCTTCTGCCCCTGTGGAGATCCAGACGTGTATAATTCTGATCTCAGGCAGATTTCATGAATGATCAGAGTTCTTTGGTAGGTAAACAGCTCACTTTGGAGTACCAGCTGAAAAGGCGCCTCTTCCTACTACCCCACCTTCTTGTCCCATCAGGAATCGTTTTTGACACAGAAAGAAAGTGTGGATGAACAGAGGTCATGAACATCCAATATGTGCTTGGGATGCCTAATCGCATAGCCTGCACTTTACTCACCGTACCTATGTGCCCATAGTCCTTCGTGATCTATCTTCAATCCTCAAAGGAGGAGACACTGTTTTGAATGAGAACTCACTTTAAGTAGGATCCCTGCAATGATAACTTCCCTAGAATCACCTGTCAGGGTCCTGTATGAGATACTTTATGATTGCTACAGACAGGGCCGACAGTTTCCAACTTAGCACAGACTCATTCCCGTCGTAAGAATGTACAGTAGCACAGTTCCCTCGTATATTTGAAGGGTTTTGAGACGAGTAAGACACAGTGGAACATCACAGGTGTTGACGTTCCAGTATGTGTCATAGAGGGCTAAGTGCTATACACTGTCCTTCATACTCAGGGTACAGCGTTCCCTCTGTGTGTCCTTGTTCTATCTTCTTTCCTCCACTGGAAAGACACTGTGAGAAGTGAGATTCCGACTGAAGGAGTTTCCTTTAAAAGAACTTGCTACAGTCCAACAGATAGACGTCTGATAATAGAGCCCTATCTGCGCCTATTGCAACTAACACAGAGTCAGTCCGAAAAGCTTCCATTTCATGACAGACGCAACACTGCAAAAAATCCCTCCTAAAGCACACTTCTCTCACAATGTTGGAAGCATTTTTGACACAGAACGAAAGTGCGGATGACCACAGGTCCTGAACATCCAATATGTGTTTGGTATGCCCAAGCGCAATAACCTGCACTTTACTCACAGTACCTAATGTGCCCATAGTCCGTCCGTGTTCTATCTTCATTCCTCACAGGAGGAGACACTGTTCTGAATGAGAATGCATTTTAAGTAGGATCCCTGAAAAGATACCTTCCCTAGAATCACCTGTCAGGGCCCTATAGGAGACACTTTATGATTGCTACACAGACTGGACCTACAGTTTCCAACTTAGCACAGACTCATTCCTGTCATGAGAATGTACAGTAGCAAGTTCTCTCGTACAATTGAAGTGCTTAGAGACGATTTAGACACAGTGGAACATCACAGGTTTTGACCTTCCAGTATGTGTTACAGAGGCCAGAGTGCCATACCCTGTGTTTCACTCTCAGGGTGCAACGTTCCCTCTGTGCTTCATTGTTCTATCTTCTTTATTCCACAGGAAAGACACTGTAAGAAGTGATATTCCGGCTGAAGGAGATTCCCTTATACAGAACTTTCTATAGTACAACGATAGACGTCTGATACTGGAGACCTATGTGCGCCTATTGACATTACACAGAGTAAGTCCCAAGAGCTTCTTTCTTTGAAAGAAGCAACCCTGCAAAGTATCCCTCCTAAGGCACACTTCCCTCACAATGTTGGAAACGTTTTTGACAAAGAAAGAGATTGCAGATGACCACCGCTCCTGAACATCCAATATGTGTTTTGGATGCCTAAGCGCAATTGCCTGCACTTTACTCACAACCTAATGTATCCATAGTCCGTCCATGTTCTATCTTCATTCCTCAAAGGAGGAGACACTATTTTGAATGAGATCTCACTTTACCTAGGATCCCCGCAACGTTACCTTCCCTAGAATCACCTGTCAGGGTCCCGTGGGAGCCACATTATGATTGCTACACAGACAGGTCCTATAGTTTCCAACTTAGCACAGACTCATTCTTGTCGTGAGAACGCACAGTAGCACAGTTCCCTCGTACATTTGAAGTGTTTTGAGACGAGTTAGACACAGTGGAACATCACAGGTGTTGACCTTCCTGTATGAGTAATAGAGGCCAAAGTGCCATACCCTGTCCTTCACTCGTAGGATGCAAGGTTCCCTCTGTGAGTCCTTGTTCTATCTTCTTTCCTCCCCTTGAAAGACACTGTGAGAAGTGAGATTATGCCTGAAGGCGTTTTCCTAAACAGAACTTGCTATAGTCCAACGGATATATCTGATACTAGAGCCCTATGTGCGCATTTAGCAATTACCACAGAGTCAGTCCAAAGAGCTTGCTTCTTTGACAGATGCAACACTGCAACGAATCCCTCGTAAAGCACACGTCCCTCCCAATATTGGAAGCGTTTTTGACAAAGAAAGAGAGTGTGGATGACCACTGTTCCTGAACATCCAATATGTGTTTGGGATGCCTAAGCGCCATAGCCTTCACTTTATTCACAGTAACTAATGTGCCCATATTCCGTCCGTGTTCTCTCTTAATTCCTCAAAGAAGGAGACACTGTTTTGAATGAGATCTCATTTTCAGTAGTATCCCTGCAAAGATACCTACCCTAGAATCACCACACAGGGTCCAGTAGAAAACACTTTATGATTGCTACACAGAAAGGACCTACAGTTTCCAAATTACCACAGACTCATTCCTGTCGTGAGAACGTACGTAGCACAGTTGCCTCGTATCTTTGAACTGTTTTGAGACTAGTTACACACAGTGGAACATTACAGGTTTTGACGTTCCAGTATGTGTCATAGAGGGCTAAGTGTCATACCCTGTCCTTCAATCTCAAGGTACAACGTTCTCTCTGTGCATCCTTGTTCTATCTTCTTTCCTACATGGGAAAGACAGTGTGAGAAGTGAGATTCTGCCTGAAGGAGTTTCCTTTAAAAAACTTGCTATAGTCCAACAGATAGAAGTTGATCCTAGAGCCCTATATGCGCCTATTGCAGCTAACACAGAGTCAGTCCCAAGTGCTTGCTTCTTTGACAGATGCAACACTGCAACAAATCCCTCCTAAGGCACACTTCCCTCAAATGTTGGAAGCGTTTTAGACACAGAAAGAGAGTGCGGATGACCACTGGTTCTGATCATCCAATCTGTGTTGGGATGCCTAAGCACCATAGCCTGCACTTTACTCACAGTAACTAATGTGCCCATAGTCCGTCCGTGTGATATCTTCATTCCTCAAAGGAGGAGACATTGTTTGGAATGAGATCTCACTTTAAGAAGGATCCCTGCAATGATACCTTCCCTAGAACCACCTGTCAGGGTCCTTAGGAGACACTTTATGATTGCTACACAGACAGGTTCTACAGTTTCCAACCTAGAACAGATTCATTCCTGTCGAGAGAACATACAATAGCACAGTTCCCTCGTACATTTGAAGTGTTTTGAGATGAATTAGACACAGTGGAACATCACAGGTGTTGTCCTACCAGTATGTGTCATAGACACCTAAGTGCCATACACTGTCCTTCACTCGCTGGATGCAACGTTCCCTCCTGCGTCCTTGTTCTATCTTTTTCCTCCCCTGGAAAGACACTGTGAGAAGTGATATTATGCCTGAAGGAGTTTCCGTTAAACAGAACTTGATATAGTCCGACGGATAGATCTGATACTAGAGCCCTATGTGGGCCTATTGTAATTACCACAGAGTCAGTCCCAAGAGCTTCCTTCTTTGACAGACGCAACACTGCAACGAATCCCTCCTAAAGCACCCTTCCATTACAATGTTGGAAGCATTTTTGACACAGAAAGAGAGTATGGATGACCACTGGCCCTGACATCCAATAAGTGTTTGGGATGCCTATGCAACATAGCCTGCACTTTCCTCACAATACCTAATGTGCCCATAGTTCTTCAGTGTTCTATCTTAATCCTCAAAGGAGGAGACAGTGTTTTGAATGAGAACACACTTTAAGTAGGATCCCTGCAAAGATACCTTCCCTAGAATCACCAGTCAGGGTCCTCTATGAGACAGAATATGATTGCTACTCAGACATTTCCTACAGTTTCCAACTTAGCACAGACTCATTCCTGTCGTGTGAACATACAGTAGAACAGTTCGTTGGTACATTTGAAGTGTTTTGAGACGAATTAGACACAGTGGAACATCACAGGTGTTGACAATTCAGTATGTGTCATAGAGGCCTAAGTGCCATACCCTGTCCTTTATTCGCAGGATGCAACGTTCCCACTGTGCGTCCTAGTTCTATCTTCTTTCCTCCACTGGAAAGACACTGTGAGAAGTGAGATTATGCCTGAAGGAGTTTCCCTTAAACAGAACTTACTATATTCCAACGGATAGACGTCTTATACTAGAGCCCAATGAGCACCTATTGCAGTTACCACAGAGTCATTCCCAAGAGCATCCTTCTTTGACAAACGCAACACTGCAACGAATCCCTCCTAAAGCACCCTTCCCTCACATTGTTGGAAGCGTTTTTGACGCAGAAAGAAAGTGCAGATGACCACTGGTCCTGAACATTCAATATGTGTTTGGGATGCTCAAGTGCCATTGCCTGCACTTTATTCACAGTACCTAGTGTACCCATAGTCCGTTCGTGTTCTATCTTCATTCCTCAAAGGAGGAGAAACTGTTTTGAATGAGAACTCTCTTTAAGTAGGATCCCTGCAAAGATACCTTCCCTAGAATCACCAGTCAGGGTACCATAGAAGACACTGTATGATTGCTACACAGACAGGTCCTACAGTTTCCAACATAGCACAGACTCATTCCTGTCGTGAGAATGTACACTAGCAAGTTACCTTGTATAATTGAAGTGTTTAGAGACGATTTAGACACTGTGTAACATCAGAGGTTTTGACCTTCCAGTATGTGTCATAGAGGCCAGAGTGCCATACCCTGTCTTTCACCCTCAGGCACAACGTTCCCTCTGTGCTTCATTGTTCTATCTTCTTTATTCCACAGGAAAGACACTGTAAGAAGTGAGATTCCGGCTGAAGGAGATTCCCTTATACAGAACTTTCTATAGTTCAATGGATAGACGTCTGATACTAGAGCCCTATGTGCGCCTATTGACATTACCACAGTCAGTCCCACGAGCTTCTTTCTTTGACTGAAGCAACCCTGCAAAGTATCCCTCCTAAGGCACACTTCTCTGACAATGCTGGAAGGGTTTTTGACACAGAAAGAGATTGCAGATGACCACCGCTCCTTAACATCCAATATGTGTTTTGGATGCCTAAGTGCAATTGCCTGCACTTTACTCATAGTACCTAATGTACCCATAGTCCGTCCGTGTTCTATCTTCATTCCTCAAAGGAGGAGACACTATTTTGAATGAGATCTCACTTTACCTAGGATCCCGGCAAAGTTACCTTCCCTAGAATCACCTGTCAGGGTCCTGTGGGAGCCACTTTATGATTGCTACACAGAAAGGTCCTATAGTTTCCAACTTAGCACAGACTCATTCCTGTCATGAGAACGCACAGTAGCACAGTTCCCTCCTACATTTGAAGACGAGTTAGACACAGTGGAACATCACAGGTGTTGACCTTCCTGTATGAGTAATAGAGGCCAAAGTGCCATACCCTGTCCTTCACTCGCAGGATGCAAGGTTCCCTTTGTGCGTCCTTGTTCTATCTTCTTTCCTCCCCTTGAAAGACACTGTGAGAAGTGAGATTATGCTTGAAGGAGTTTACCTTAAACAGAACTTGCTATAGTCCAACGGATAGATCTGATACTAGAGCCCTATGTGCACCTTTACAATTACCACAGAATCAGTCCCAAGAGCTTGCTTCTTTGACAGACGCAAACCTGCCACGAATCCCTCCTAAAGCACTCGTCCCTCCCAATATTGGAAGCGTTTTTGACAAAGAAAGAGAGTGTGGATGACCACTGTTCCTGAACATCCAATATGTGTTTGGGATGCCTAAGCGCCATAGCCTTCACTTTATTCACAGTAACCAATGTGCCCATATTCCGTCCGTGTTCTCTCTTAATTCCTCAAAGGAGTAGACACTGTTTTGAATGAGATCTCACTTTCAGTAGGATCCCTGCAAAGATACCTTCCCTAGAATCACCGGTGAGGGTCCAGTAGGAAACACTTTATGATTGCTACACAGACAGGTCCTACAGTTTCCAATTTACCACAGACTCATCCTGCCGTGAGAACGTACAGTAACACAGTTGCCTCGTATCTTTGAACTGTTTTGAGACTAGTTACACACAGTGGAACATTACAGGTTTTGACGTTCCAGTTGTGTCATAGAGGGCTAAGTGTAATACCCTGTCCTTCACTCTCAAGGTACAACGTTCCCTCTGTGCATCCTTGGTCTATCTTATTTCCTACAAGGGAAAGACGGTGTGAGAAGTGAGATTCCGCCTGAAGGAGTTTCCCTTAAACAGAACTTGCTATAGTCCAACGGATAGACGTCTGATACTAGAGCCCTA